>NC_136069.1:1621459858-1622708072 GCF_964261635.1 Lissotriton helveticus
GTTTTGGTGATGTGGTTGCTTTGGAACCTGGACTGGGAGGGGTCCAGGATGTTGTTCTCCTCAAGGTAGTGGGTCAGCTGTCTGTTGATGGTTTTCTCGATGGCCTTAGCCGGGAACGGGAGCGGGGAGATGGGCCGGAAGTTCTTGAGGTTCCTCGGACCCGCCTAGGGTTTCTTGAGTAAGGAGTTGATCTTGGCATGCTTCCAGTCCTCCGGGAAGATTGCGGTCTCGAAGGAGATGTTGATGGCCTTGCGGAGATGGGGTGACAGCTGGGGATGGGCGCGGCTTGCTCCCGGGCCAGGTGGTGTCGGGCGAGGGATCCTGGGTCTTGGAGGCTGCCTCGATGTTCCTGGCGCAACTACAACAAGCCTAGGGTCACGGTATTCTCCCCACTTGCCTCTCCGGTCCTGTGAGCAGTTTCCAGGTAAGTCCGAGGGTCCGCTACCACCCTCACAAGGTATCTGCCAAAATGCCCAGGCGCTGCGGCTCCCGCAAAGCGGGAGCGGCAAGGGTATTTCAGACAGCTGGGGATGGGCGCGGCTTGCTCCCGGGCCAGGTGGTGTCGGGCGAGGGATCCTGGGTCTTGGAGTCCGACTCGATGTTCCTGGCGCGACTACAACAAGCCCAGGGTCACGGTATTCTCCCCACTTGCCTCTCCGGTCCTGTGAGCAGTTTCCAGGTAAGTCCGAGGGTCCGCTACCACCCTCACAAGGTATCTGCCAAAATGCCCAGGCGCTGCGGGCGAGGTTATTTCAGACAGCTGGGGATGGGCGCGGCTAGCTCCCGGACCAGGTGGTGTCGGGCGAGGGATCCTGGGTCTTGGAGTCCGCCTCGATGTTCCTGGCTCGACTATAACAAGCCCAGGGTCACGGTATTCTCCCCACTTGTCTCTCCGGTCCTGTGAGCAGTTTCCAGGTAAGTCCGAGGGTCCGCTACCACCCTCGCAAGGTATCTGCCAAAATGCCCAGGCACTGGAACTAAAGGAGTTCTAGTTGGAATTTTTAACAACCTGCGTATAAAGTGATTCTCTTCCCGTTCAAAATTGCTTTTGCAACAATGCCCCAGAACCTCAGCACCATAAAGTGCCGCTGATTGGGCCTTTGCCTTAAATACTTCAAGTGCCGGCGTAATTGCTTTGGAATGACTTACGCCGTGTACTTTTAGTATAGGTATCGAATTTTGTTTAAAGGACGATCTACTTCTTGCAAGATGTTCCTTCCACGAAAGGGCACCTTCCAACATAATACCCAGGTAATTAAAACTCTCCACATACTCCAATTTTTGATTATTTAAGGCCAAATTTTTCCTGAAGGACTTTTGTGGGTTTATGGACATATAATTAGTTTTTGACGAGTTTATTTCTAACCCCTTCTCAACACAGTATCCATAGAATTTATTCACGAGATTTTGGAGACCCTTTGGGCTCTGGGAGATGAGGATTGTATCGTCGGCAAAGAGAAGTGCCATAATTGCCTCGTCTCCCAGCTTCGGGGAGTCGTGAACACAGTCTCTCAAATATGCAGGTAGTCATTGACATATAATGAGAAAAGTGTGGGTGCCAGCACACAGCCTTGGTGTACGCCACGTTTCACAGGGATGGGCTTGGATACTTCACCTCCCATCCCCCATCTGACTTTGGCATAGTTCCCTGTGAGTAGTTTAATAAGTTCTTGGAGTAGCTCGCCGGGGACCCCAATATTTTTTAATGTGCACCACAAAAGGTTACGAGGGACAAGGTCGAAAGCGGCCCTCAAGTCTATAAATGCCACATACAGACTCCCCTTTCTTATGTTAACATATTTCCAACAAAGGCACGTGAATCTGAATACTTGATCCACCATGCTGATTTTTGACGTAAACCCTGCTTGGTATTTGGTCAATGTCTGGGTCTCCTCAATCCAATTTAAAAGTCTATTTAAAATGTGTCTGGCAAAGACCTTCTGTAAAAGATCAATTAAACTAATTGGGCGATCATGACGATCCCCTTTTTTAAAAATGGTAACAATTTCTGCCCCTTTCCAGCTATCAGGGATCGGTGTACCAGCCACTATGGAATTACATAAAAAATAATATAAGGACCCCATACTTCCACGTCATGCTTTAGTAAGTCACCGGGGATCTTATCAGGTCCTGGGGCTTTACCTGCTTTAATTGCCTGTAATGCCTGCATAGTCTCCTCTAAACTAAAACATAAAGGGACACTGCTCAATGCTAGGTTGCTCTCTTGAACTTGTGGGGGCAACTCTTCTTCACCATATGAATAGAGCTTAGTAAAATGGTCGCACCAAGTTTTCTCGTCTAAGTAAATATCCTTTGGTGATCCACCCTTTCTATTCGCCTTCGATATTATACTCCAGAAGGTACTCTGATCTCTCAATTTAGCTGCAGTTAAGAGATCATCCCATAGTGCATCATCCCACGCTTTTTTTGCCTGAGACAGGGTTTTGTTATAAGCATACCTACTTTCTCTTATGCAATATGGTTTATTAGTTTAACAGCCTGAATCAAGTGGGTCTTCGCTAAACGGCATTCTTTGTTGTACCAGGGATTAACTAGCTCTAAATGATTATCATTTAGGTTCTTATCCCTTTTACAGATTTTACTCAAAAAGGGAGTTAAAGCATCTACCAGTTGATAATGTAAATCTAATACACCATGAGTGCCTAATAAGGGCTTCTGGTAAGATGCAATGGTATCAGAAAAGGCATTGTAGATATTTAGCATCGTAGAGTCCATAGCCAGGTTATAAGGCCATCTCAAGGCGCGTCTATTATTTGATACTTGCAGTTCCCCGGAAGAGTCATTCAATACGATCTCTTCTGCAAATTTAGATTTAAAAGGTTGGGGTTTGAACCATAGTTGAAGTGGTAAATGGTCGCTCTCTGTCCTGGTATCTATTTTAAAATCAATAACTAGGTACCAGAGACTCAGAGAGACCAATATAAAATCTATGTGTGACTTACAATTACCTTTTGAAAAGGTTGGGGCTGCTGGTCTATCAGACTGAAAACGGCCATTGCATTCCCCTAAAGTCATGCCCCACAGTCAGCTGCAAAATTTGTGTTGCTGCTGCAGTGCATTTGACTAACCCTATGGAATCCAAAATCGGGATATCATTTGCTATATCCTGATCGTCAAGTAGGTTATCAAGGCCCAACATTGGTTCATATTTACAGTTGAAGTCCCCCCCTACTACCACTAATGCATTTGGTCCTAGTGTGTCTAGAAAGGAATCCAGTAGCTCCACTACCTTTGATTCCTTGTTATGTGGATGGGGTCTATTATATATGTTTATTAAATATACAGATTCCTTTTTTCTTGTCACTATCTTAATTCCCAATAAATCCAGGGAAGGAATGGACAATTGAGTTACTTCTATTTCTAAATTAACTCTTATCCAGATCAACAGCCCCCCTGATGCTCTCCCTCTTACTGACGGGATTGCATCACAGTAAAAAGTTTTGTACCCAAGCCTGTGCGGGATATCTAAGCCCCAAGTCTCCTGGAGCAGAATCACATCATAATCCTCTGTGTAGGTACACCAGTCCAAGTCCCGTAGATTTCTCGCTAACCCTGCTACATTCCATGATATTAATCTCACAGGTTTATTTAGTTTAGGGCTGAGTGGGACTGCATTTAACAATGTGTCTTGTGAAGATATACTATCTGAAGGGAAGGTTACAACACTTATTCCTTGCATTGGAATGTTACCATCAGTAGTACCCTCAGACACAGTGCTACTGGTACAGCATAATCCTACATCTGTTGGGCTGCCATTATTATCCCCAGCACATTTAGAAATCTGATTGCTCACCACAACCTCAGCCATTAAAACAGGAACTACTCTAGGGCTATCGTTATTTATAGAAGTAGACACCGCTATCTGTGATAGTTCAGGCTCTGAGTTATTTATATATAACTTCCCCACATGAAAATTGGAGGACTCCCCCAAACCTTTACTACCAGCTGACGACAGTCAATCATTCTGATCTAAACTACTTAATGCATGGTATCTGTTTTGTGTTGGGATCTCAAAGATTGGGCCCGTATTAGAATGCCCGCTTCTTGAATTGTGCAAAGGACCCTTAGCTAAATGACTATAGAAGTATCCCAGAGGGTGCACACCCACACTGTTCTCACACCTTTTCAACGATGCTGCTCTAAGTAGCACAGTCGCAACGTGTTGGGGATGTCTAAAGTTAATAACAATACATACGCCCCTACAAGTTTTCCTGGCATTACCAATTCAGGGTACCCGTCTCGTTGTTAGTATCTGGTCTGAATAATTTGTCGGGAACCCACAATTCTTATTCAGCCACGAAACGGTTTTGTACTTGAGCGATTCATGGGATTCCTGACTAGTATTGGGCTGCGTGGTATCTAAAGGTGGGACATTAGAAAGTACGACAACATATGGTTCATAATCTGATGGAAGGTTGATTAGACGTACTTTCCTCGATTGAACTAGTGGGCCCACTGTCTTTGTTGATACCACATTAGTCTGTATAGTCTGACCATCCAAACGGCCCATCTCGCCAATTTTAGCCGTGCTTACCCTCCCCGTCATTGGTTTTTGCACAGCATTATTGGGCAAAATGTCCCTTTCTCTTGGTTTCGGACTCTCCTCTCTAGTTGTTTTAGTTAAGAGACCACCCAATCTAGAAACTTCGGCTGTCAAAAGATCTATTTTCATCATTAAAGGCTTAACAACAATTTCTAATTTGTCCTCAAACATTTTAGCTATTTGCTCCAGAAGGTCAGAGTTCATGGTTGGGTCACTGGTAATAGTCATTGTTCCCTTATGACTGATGGTACTCTTCTGTGCTGTATCAGATTTTTTCTTATGATATGTTCCTCCCCGCTTAGACTGTGTTTTCCTACATTGTCTTACCACTCTCTTAACTGGAGAGCACCGTGTTGATACATCCATGGAGTCATATTGTAAATCCTGGTGCATTATGTCCATTATGTCCTGATCTACAACTGATACTGTCAGAATCTCCATTGGAGGCATAACAGTAGGAACATCCAATGTAGGAGAAGAAACCACAGTTAGATCACTTCCAACACCAAGGGATGGAGTAAGTATCAAGGAAGGGTCTTCCAAACCCAGTGATTTCCTTCTGTTATTATTAATCTTGCTCACCATTTTTACTAAGTAGTGGTCCATGCTTGATTTATTCTTAGCCATCATTGGTAATTGAAGAAACCCCGAAGAAGTTTAGCCGGTTAGTTGAGGGTTAGCGTGAGGTTGATAATAAGATGCTAACCAAGCTTTTAAAAGTACTTCCTGTCTTAGTATAATACAATCATAATATAAAACTACAATGTTAAGAAATCATTATCTCTCAAGGAGCTTACTTCTCAGTAGGCGCAACCAAGGGGGGTGGCCCAGCCCAGCCTCGTTCTGCCCTGGACTGCCACAGACTGTCCCGCCCTTGTCCCGGGCTTCTCCCGCGCGCGCTCCCGCGTCGCGGGGAGATTAGTATTGTTAAATAGGGCGGGGAGAATGGGAGCGGCTTGCTCCCGGGTCAGGTGGTGTCGGGCGAGGGATCCTGGGTCTTGGAGTCCGCCTCGATGTTCCTGGTGCGACTACAACAAGCCCAGGGTCACGGTATTCTCCCCACTTGCCTCTCCGGTCCTGTGAGCAGTTTTCAGGAATTTCCCGAGGGTCCGCTACCACCCTCGCAAGGTATCTGCCAAAATGCCCAGGCACTGCAGCTCCTGCAAAGCAGGAGCGGCGAGGTTATTTCAGACAGCTGGGGTGGGCGCGGCTTGCTCCCGGGCCAGGTGGTGTCGGGCAAGGGATCCTGGGTCTTGGAGTCCGCCTCGATGTTCCTGGCGCGACTACAACAAGCCCAGGGTCACGGTATTCTCCCCACTTGCCTCTCCGGTCCTGTGAGCAGTTTCCAGGTAAGTCCGAGGGTCCGCTACCACCCTCAAAAGGTATCTGCCAAAATGCCCTGCGATGGTGGAGCTAGCTTTGTTGAAGATGTGGTGCAGGCATGGGTCTGACGGAAAGCCGGAGTGGATGGTGTTCATGAGTTTGATGGTGTTGTCATTGTTTCAGTTGGTCCAGGTGAGCAGGGGGTTGATGTGGGTGGTGTCCGTGGGGTCTCAGGTGCTGGTGGCTGTCGGGTGGTCAAGTTGTTGAAGCTGTCGTGGATGTCTGAGATCTTGCGATGGAAGAAGGTGGCAAGGGAGTTGCACAGGTCTTGCGATGGTGGGAATGTCGTTGGTGTTGGAGCTGGGGTTGGGGTTGGAGAGTTCCTTCACGATGTGGAAGAGCTCTTTGCTGTTGTGTACGTTGTTGTTAAGGAGGCCCGTTTGGCGGATCTGATGAGGCGATGGTGTCTGCGGATGGCGTTCTTGTGGGCTGTGTAGCTGACCCATGTCTGTTCACGGTTACATTTCTTTTCTAGTTTTCGGCAGGTTTGCTTGTAGGCCTGGAGGTCTGCGGTGAACCAGCTGGTTTTCTTGTTAGTGCGTCTGTTGGAGGGTTTCTTGATCGGTGCGAGAGTGTTGGCGCAGTCGTCGAGTCAGTGCCTGAGGTTGCGGGTAGTGGTGTTGGAGTTGGTGGGGTCGGCAGGTGGACTTCGGGCGAGGGTGTTTAGCTGGTCTTTGGTGATTTTGCTCCAGCTGCGGCAGGGGATCTGTTGAGTGCGGTGGTGCGTGGTGGGTTTCCAAAAGGTGAAGTGGATCCATCGATGGTCAGTCCAGTGGAGTTTGGCGGTGTGGCTGAAGGAGACATGGGGGCTTGCAGACAAGATGGGGTCAAGCGTGTGGCCGGCGGAGTGGGTGGGTGTTGTGATGAGCTGTCTGAGACAAAGGTTGGCTAGGTTGTCAATCAGGGTGGTGGAGTTGGTGTTGTTGTTGTTCTCGAGGAGGAAGTGCAGGTCTCCAAAGCGGATGTAGTCTGTGGAGGCAAGGGCGTGTGTGCTGCCAAAATCGGCGATGGAGTAGCTGAACTGAGGCCGGGGTACGGGGGGTCTGTATACGAGAGCTCCTCTGAGGGTGATGTTGGTATCAGTGTGGACCTGGAAGTGCAGGTGTTCGGCGGTGCTGACTATGTCGTCGGTGCTGGTCAAAACCCAGAGGGTGTTCTTGTGGATGATGGCGATTTCACCTCCTACTCCATTGGTGCGGTCCCTGCGGGTGATCTTGTAGCCGTCGGGGATGGCTATGGCGATGTTGGGTGCTGAGTAGGCGTTCATCCAGGTCTATGTCAGGAAGGAGATGCCCGGGGAGGATGTGTCGAGCAGGTCCCAGAATTCGACGGCTTGTTTGTGTGCAGAGCAGGTGTCAGTAGTATGCATCTGAGGTGGTTGCGTCCTGTCACCGTGGGTGGTTTAGTGGCTCGGAGGCTGGTGAAGCTGCAGCTCTGGCACAAGAAGGGTCCTTTTGTGTGTTTCGGGGTGGCCAGGAAGCAGGTGTGCTGTCGTTCGGAGTTGAGTGTGTGGAGGGTGCTGGTGGTGTAGTGGCAGCATTCGATATGGCATCCGTAGGGACCAGGGGGTCTGGAGCTGGGTGTGGTCCAGGCGTGGACTCGCTTAAACGGGCTTGCCTTAGGCACTCCTTCGGCATGCCAGAAGCGCGCCCACCATATGAGGGGAGGTGGGAGGAAGGAGCAGCTGGGAGGGGGGAGCGGGCAGCGAATGGGTGAGCAGGGAGCGGGGCAGCAGGGGACACAGTGGCGGGACGATGAGAGGGTAGAGCGGGCAGAGGGATAGAGGCAAAAACGGGCACAATAACACAATAGCACTACAACGGTACAAAACGAATAAGGTGAATACAATTAAGTACACTAGGGGAGCAGGAGCACAATCAAAGGGAAAAAGGGCAGAGCGTGCGCAAGAGCTTATGGACTACCACTGGTCACCACTGATGAGGCGCAGGTGGTAGCCTGCGGGTGGAGGAGGGCCTCGACTACAGCACTTCAGCAAGCTGTAGCAGTGGGGGACACGAGCACACATGTGGCGCTGTGCGGCATGGGGAGCGACCTGCCTAAACAGGGTCAAGGGTCGCTCCACCCTTTTTGTGTGTATATGTTATTCCATCTATCGCATCAGGTAATGGGGTTGAAGCGTCCTTTGGTGGAATTCTTGGCTTTACACCTATACACTTAGAGTCGGTTTCTCACAGTAGGAGTATACTAGAATACTGGCTTGTTTATATGCCTGCATCTATACAGTTGTTTGGAACCATGGTGGAACTATATCAACTATATACGCTTTTGGTGCTTGTAATCATGTTTATATGCTTCTGTCTACTAATCATAGCAGCACACAGATTTTATGCAAGAATAACGTTGATTCAATAAATCTTAATGAAAACGTCCCACTGTGTATTATCTGTATATTTCTCTGAGAATAAGTAAGGACATGTAACTCAGCGAAAGGTTCTTTACTGGTTCCATGATCCATGAGGGGTCAGGATTGTCATGTTCAGTGGTTGCCAGAAACCATTTGCACCCTGGTATGTTAGGGGGCTTTCTGTGGCACTGTGACCTCGCAGGTGTATCGGCCAACATATCCTGGCGGTGTCTGGAATCAGTCTTGACACCAAGCCCTTAGTTTATGTTGTCCGAACAATGCGCAGGTCCTACAGATTGGTAAGAACTACATGACACAGCATGTCAAGAGCATGACTTTACTATTTGAAAATCTATATAAAGTGCCTTTTATTAACTGTGTTCCAGACCTCTAATGCCTTTTGAATTGAGCAGTCCATATTTTATTTATTTTATTTTTTATTTCATGAGTTTTGTATAGCGCTGGCTAGACAAGGAGGTATGAGAGTGCTTTACAAGAGTATCAGCGAGTTACAAGTTACAACGAAAAAACAAAATATTGCACAGTGATACGAAGTAAAAACAAGAGTAAAGAACATGAGTTACTTTAGGAGGCAGAATGACACATGATGAAGCAAAGTTACACAGTGATATGAATGACACTATTAGCGCAGGATAAGTAGAGACAAAAACATCCAAAGGGGCAGAGAAGGAAGGGTGAAAAACAGTATGGAAGGAGTAAGGCAAGCAGATCAAGACAGGAAAGTGAGAGAGAAACTAAAACGGAGAAAGTAATAGGGGTCCAATAAATAATAAAGAGTATCGCAAAAACAACTAGAACAAGTTCATGGGGAAAAGAAGGAGGAGGGGGGAATCAAGGTAGAACAAACGATCAGGTCGGAAGGACAAGCAGCAAAAGATAGCGGATCAGGGGGAAACACAGTAAAAAAGAATAGAGATGAAGAGTCAACGAACAGGATTGGGGACCAGGAAACACAAACATCAGAGTCAGGATCCCATAAAGTCGGATAGCAAAGGTAGGGGGAGACTCCAAGGGTGGGTGAAGAAACGAGCCTCGCGGACATTAAACACATTGAGGTGGGAATGGAAGAGTCAGGGAGGGGTGGACATGAAGGCTGCGGTCCACCAGGCCATATAGGGAGAAAAAGAATCAACGGCATGCTCTGGCATGGTGATCGGTGAGGCCACAAAATGGAGGACCCTGGGTGGGGATATCGGACAGTCAGTTTGCTACTAAATTATGCACTTAGGATATTTTTGATTCAGATCTTTGCTCATTTCCTCAGAGATAGACCTTATGTCGGTCATCTTGCTGATCCTAATATTAGGCTTGTTCTTTTGACTTAAGATAGATATTGATGTTGATTTTATTTGACTAACCAATTACCTTTTTTGCTTTCTGTAATGATTCTTAATCTACAATAAAACTTCATGATTTTGCCTTTGAATCTTGCTTTGCCGGTACAGCAATAAAGCATATCTACAGAAATCTGCAGTTGTAACTAGATTATACAATCTTGCAGCTATGCAATATCTGCATTGTATGTTCCAAAGCAAAAGTGAGGCTTTTGTTCACCTACAAGAAATGGGTACAAACAAAGTGAGTGATTGTGATGCTTGGCCATCAATCCTTCACGGTTATTGGATTCATCTGACAATTGCGGGAGCTCAAGGAGTAAACAACACTTCAAAGTGCATACTGAGGCCATCGCCCACCACTGCTCCACCTGGTTGGCCTCTGTATTTTCAAGCATGGCATTGTCCAGGACAGCTGTTGGCTTAAAATGTGTTGATAAGGTCAAATAATAAGCTTCCCAAACCCTGCTGATGCCAAATGTTAACAACTACTTCTAGTGGTACGTTCATATTTCACAAATGCTTTCATACGTGAATCATCAAAGGGTTATGAGAAAAACTGCAAAATACTAAAGCAGATAAAGTACAAGAAAATACATTTTAAAAATCGCAAGGAAAACTGTTTCAAAATAAAAAGCATGCCAGTAAAAATCCAAGCCTAATTTAGTTTTCTCAGTTGTTGCCCGTCAGTCACGAAATAACATAAAACAAAAAAGATTAACACATATCCTACTATACCTGGCTGTAAGGAAAACATTTCAAAGGGTCAGTACGCCAATCTTTAATGACTTGCTTTTTATACAGCCACGTGTTAGGCCTTCTCTTAGAAATGCGAATAACAGACTATGGCTCCTTTGAAGGATGAAATGCTGATGTGGCCAAACTAAGATTCCAACATTTGATCTGTAAATCACACTAGAAACCGTTATTAAAGATCTATTAAAGAATCACAGTAATCACTGATAAGGAAAGTCATGGATCTTCTACTCTTGTGTTCTGCTTTCAGAAGTCAAGGTCTCTATATCCGAACTGGCCTGACTTTGTCAAAACATGTCTCCGCTACAAGAGTGAAATGTTACATGACTGAATGTGGTGAGGTTTTCATTCACAAGAGGTGGAATGCCTCATCCTGAATTCTGCAGAGTCATATCCTACAAGCTGACATTGCACTCCTTTAGCAACCGTGAAAAATGGAAGTCGGAGTCGACCCTGCTATGATACAATCTCATGAAATGCACATCACTCCTGATGTCAGTAGTAACTGTTTGGCCCACAGAACAATGTATTTGCCCTGACTCTGCAAAAAGGTGCATGTTTATATAAGGGCTACCTTAGTCTACTGGATTTTCTATATGGAAATCACAGAGGAGTTCCCAGACCAAGTAAAGGAGTGATGTCAAAGGACAAGGATCATTAATAGGCCAAAGCTTCCTGGTGGATTTTTCACTTTCACACTTGTGTTTCAGGCCTACAATTTCCCAGTTAGTATCCATACACTCTAGTAAAGACCCTGTGAGTGCTGTTCAAATGCCACAGTAACTCATTCAGTAGCATGTAGTAATAATTTCAGTGAATTGCAAGGGATACTGGTATTTGTCTAGATTCACACTGTGAGTCAGTGTCCATTTGGGAAAATTGTGACAGAATGACTTGCTTGGTTGATGTGGTTGCAGACAGAGAAGTACATGTACTCATGGAGTGAGCCAGGCTTTATGGCATGCAGTGCTTCGAACTCCTATGCAGTATGCATGTAGTGGTCTAACCACTTTCACATTTGTGTTTCAGGCCTACAATTCCCCAGTTAGTATCCATATACTCTAGTAAAGACCCTGTGAGTACTGTTCAAATGACACAGTAACTCTTTCAGTAGCATGTAGCAATCCTTTCAGTGAATTGCAAGGGATACTGTTATTTGTCTAGATTTACACTGTGAGTCAGTGTCCATTTGGGAAAATTGTGACAGAATGACTTGCTTGGTTGATGTGTTTGCAGACATAGAAGTACATGTACTCATGCAGTGATCCAGGCTTTAGGGGATGCAGTGCTTCAAAGTCCTATGCAGTCTGCATGTAGTTGTCTAACCTCTTTCACACTTGTTTTTCAGGCCTACAATTTCCCAGTTAGTGTCCATACACTGTAGTAAATACCCTGTGAGTGCTGATCAAATTCCATAGTAACTCATTCAGTAGCATGTAGTAATATTTTCAGTGAATTGCAAGGGATACTGGTATTTCTTTAGAATCACACTGTGAGTCAGTGTCCATTTGGGAAAATTGTGAGAGAATGACTAGCTTGGTTGATGTGTTTGCAGACATAGAATTACATATACTCTTGGAGTGAACCAGGCTTTATGGCATGCAGTGCTTCAAACTCCTATGCAGTATCCATGTCGTGGTCTAATAACTTTCACACTTGTGTTTCAGGCCTACAATGTCCCAGTTAGTATCCATACACTGTAGTAAAGACCCTGTGAGTGCTGTTTAAATGCCATAGTAACTCTTTCAGTAGCATGTAGCAATCCTTTCAGTGAATTGCAAGGGATACTGTTATTTGTCTAGATTCACACTGTGAGTCAGTGTCCATTTGGGAAAATTGTGACAGAATGACTTGCTTGGCTGATGTTTTTGCAGACATAGAAGTACATGTACTCATCGAATGAGCCAGGCTTCATGGCATGCAGTGCTTCGAACTCCTATGCAGTATGGGAGTCGTGGTGCTTCAAAGTCCTACGCAGTATGCATGAAGTGGTCTAACCACTTTCACACTTGTTTTTCAGGTCTACAATTCCCCAGTTAGTATCCATACACTCTAGTAAAGACCCTATGAGTGCTGTTCAAATACAATAGTAACTCT
The DNA here is from genome assembly GCF_964261635.1 of Lissotriton helveticus. Classification (NCBI taxonomy): domain Eukaryota; kingdom Metazoa; phylum Chordata; class Amphibia; order Caudata; family Salamandridae; genus Lissotriton; species Lissotriton helveticus. Next base: position 1,621,472,379 of record NC_136069.1, read on the forward strand.
TTCAGTAGCATGTAGTAATCCTTTCAGTGAATTGCAAGGGATTTTGTTATTTGTCTAGAATCACACTGTGAGTCAGTGTCCATTTGGGAAAATTGAGAAAGAATGACTTCCTTGCTTAATGTTTTTGCAGACATAGACGTACATGTACTCATGCAGTGAGCCAGGCTTTAGGGCATGCAGTGCTTCAAACTCCTACGCAGTATGTATGTAGTGGTCTAACCATTTTCACACTTGTGTTTCAGGCCTACAATTTCCCAGTTGGTATCCATAGACTGTAGTAAAGACCCTGTGAGTGCTGTTCAAATGCCATAGTAACTCTTTCAGTAGCATGTAGTAATCATTTCAGTGAATTGCAAGGGATTCTGTTATTTGTCTAGATTCACACAGTGAGTCAGTGTCCATTTGGGATAATTGTGACAGAATGACTTGCTTGGCTGATGTTGTTGCAGACAGAGAAGTACATGTACTCATGGAGTGAGCCAGGCTTCATGGCATGCAGTGCTTCAAACTCCTATGCGGTATGGGAGTCGTGGTGTAACCACTTTCACACTTGTGTTTCAGGCCTACAATTCCCCAGTTAGTATCCATATACTCTAGTAAAGACCCTGTGAGTACTGTTCAAATGACACAGTAACTCTTTCAGTAGCATGTAGCAATCCTTTCAGTGAATTGCAAGGGATACTGTTATTTCTTTAGAATCACACTGTGAGTCAGCGTCCATTTGCGAAAATTGTGACAGAATGACTTGCTTGGTTGATGTGTTTGCAGACATAGAAGTACATGTACTCATGCAGTGAGCCAGGCTTTAGGGCATGCAGTGCTTCGAACTCCTATGCAGTATGCATGTAGTGGTCTAACCACTTTCACACTTGTTTTTCAGGTCTACAATTCCCCAGTTAGTATCCATACACTCTAGTAAAGACCCTATGAGTGCTGTTCAAATACAATAGTAACTCTTTCAGTAGCATGTAGTAATCCTTTCAGTGAATTGCAAGGGATTTTGTTATTTGTCTAGAATCACACTGTGAGTCAGTGTCCATTTGGGAAAATTGAGAAAGAATGACTTCCTTGCTTAATGTTTTTGCAGACATAGACGTACATGTACTCATACAGTGAGCTAGGCTTTAGGGCATGCAGTGCTTCAAACTCCTACGCAGTATGTATGTAGTGGTCTAACCATTTTCACACTTGTGTTTCAGGCCTACAATTTCCCAGTTAGTATCCATAGACTGTAGTTAAGACCCTGTGAGTGCTGTTCAAATGCCATAGTAACTCTTTCAGTAGCATGTAGTAATCATTTCAGTGAATTGCAAGGGATTCTGTTATTTGTCTAGATTCACACAGTGAGTCAGTGTCCATTTGGGAAAATTGTGACAGAATGACTTGCTTGGCTGATGTGGTTGCAGACAGAGAAGTACATGTACTCATGGAGTGAGCCAGGCTTCATGGCATGCAGTGCTTCAAACTCCTATGCAGTATGGGAGTCGTGGTGTAACCACTTTCACACTTGTGTTTCAGGCCTACAATTCCCCAGTTAGTATCCATACACTCTAGTAAAGACCCTATGAGTGCTGTTCAAATGACACAGTAACTCTTTCAGTAGCATGTAGCAATCATTTCAGTGAATTGCAAGGGATACTGTTATTTCTTTAGAATCATACTGTGAGTCAGCGTCCATTTGCGAAAATTGTGACAGAATGACTTGCTTGGTTGATGTGTTTGCAAACATAGAAGTACATGTACTCATGCAGTGAGCCAGGCTTTAGGGCATGCAGTGTTTCAAACACCTATGCAGTATGCATATAGTTGTCTAACCACTTTTTCACTTGTGTTTCAGGCCTACAATTCCCCAGTTAGTATCCATATACTCTAGTAAAGACCCTGTGAGTACTGTTCAAATGACACAGTAACTCTTTCAGTAGCATGTAGCAATCCTTTCAGTGAATTGCAAGCGATACTGTTATTTCTTTAGAATCACACTGTGAGTCAGCGTCCATTTGCGAAAATTGTGACAGAATGACTTGCTTGGTTGATGTGTTTGCAGACATAGAAGTACATGTACTCATGCAGTGAGCCAGGTTTTAGGGCATGCAGTGCTTCAAACTCCTATGCAGTATGCATGTAGTGGTCTAACCACTTTCTCACATGTTTTTCAGGCCTACAATTCCCTAGTTAGTATCCATACACTCTAGTAAAGACCCTGTGAGTGCTGTTCAAATGCCATAATAACTCTTTCCGTAGCATGTAGTAATCCTTTCAGTGAATTGCAAGGGATTCTGTTATTTGTTTAGAATCACACTGTGAGTCAGTGTCCATTTGGGAAAATTGTGACAGAATGACTTGCTTGGTTGATGTGTTTGCAAACATAGAAGTACATGTACTCATGCAGTGAGCCAGGCTTTAGGGCATGCAGTGTTTCAAACTCCTATGCAGTATGCATATAGTTGTCTAACCACTTTTTCACTTGTGTTTCAGCCCTACAATTCCCCAGTTAGTATCCATACACTGTAGTAAAGACCCTGTGAGTGATGTTGAAATGCCATAGTAACTCTGTCAGTAGCATGTAGTAATCCTTTCAGTGAATTGCAAGGGATACTGTTTTTTGTCTAGAATCACACTGTGAGTCAGTGTCCATTTGGGAAAATTGTGACAGAATGACTTGCTTGGTTGATGTGTTTGCAAACATAGAAGTAAATGTACTCATGCAGTGAGCCAGTCTTTAGGGCATGCAGTGCTTCAAACTCCTATGCAGTATGCATGTAGTGGTCTAACCACTTTTACATTTGTGTTTAAGGCCTACAATTCCCCAGTTAGTCACTGGAGGAGTGCAAGGGGATTGACAGGGTGTTTGCTGGAAGTGTATGGATACTGACTGGGGAATTGAAGGTGTGAAAGACAAGTGTGTAGGTGGTCAGAGGACTGCATGTATAGTGGATAGGGGTTTGAAGCAGTCAATGTGCTAAGGCCTTGGTTATTGGATGAGTACTTGGGTACTGACTGAATGATTAGAGTACTGCAAGGAGAGTGCTCGGGTGAATTTATAAGTGTTTGGGTTTTGGCGCAGTGTTTAGATTAGTACATGGTGCTGGATGGCTGACTGGAGGAATGCATGGGGAGTGACAGGGTGATTGCTGGAGTGTATAGGCACTGCCTGGGTAATTGAAGGTGTGAAAGACAAGTGTGAAGGTGGCTAGAGTACTGCATGGGTAGGCACAGGATTTGTAGCAGTGCATGTGTTAAGGTCTGGGTCACTGCCTGAGTACTGGGGTACTAACTGAATGATTAGAGTACTGCAGGGAGAGTGCCTGTGTGAACTTATAAGTGGTTGGGTTTGGCACAGAGAATAGATTAGTACATGGTGCTGAATATGTCACCGTAGGAGTGCAAGGGGAGTGACAGGATGATTGCTGGAGTGTATGGATACTGCTTGGGGAATTGAAAGTGTGAAAGACAAGTGTGTAGGTGGTTAGACGACTGCATGCATAGTGGACAGGGGTTTGAAGCAGTCTAGGTACTGACTGAATGATTAGAGAACTGCAAGGAGAGTGCCTGGGGAGTAACAAGGTGTTTGCTGGAGTGTATAGATACTGCCTGGGAATTGAAGTGTGAAAGACAAGTGTCTAGGTGGTTAGAGGACTGCATGCGTAGTAGTTAGGGGTTTGTAGCAGTCTATGTGCTAAGACCTGGGTCATTGTATGAGTAATTGGGTACTGACTCAATGATTAGAGTACTTCAAGGAGAGTGTCTGGGTGGATTTATAAGTGTTTGAGTTTTGGCACAGTATTTGGATTAGTACAATCTGCTGGATGGCTGACTGGAGGAGTGCATGGGGAGTGACAGGGTAATTGCTGGAGTGTATAGGTACTGCTGGGCAATTGAAGTTGTGAAAGACACGTGTGAAGGTGGTTAGAGAACTACATGCTTAGTGGACAAGGGTTTGTAGCAGTGCATGTGTTAAGGCCTGGGTCACTGCATGAGTACTTGGGTACTGACTGAATGATTAGAGTACCGCAAGGAGAGTGCCTGGATGAATTTATAAGTGGTTGGGTTTTGGCTTAGTGTTTGGATTAGTACATGGTGCTGGATGGCTGACTGGAGGAGTGCATGGGGAGTGACAGGGTGTTTGCTGGAGTGTATCGGTACTGCCTGGGTAATTGAAGGTGTGAAAGACAAGTTTGTAGGTGGTTAGAGGACTGCATGTGTAGTGGACAGGGGTTTGTAGGAGTGCATGTGTTAAGGACTGGGTCATTGCGTGAGTACTTGGGTACTGACTGAATGATTAGAGTACTTCAGTTAGAGTACCTGGGTGAATTTATACATGGTTGGGATTTGGCGCAGTGAATGGATTAGTACATGGTGCTGGATGGCTGACTGGAGGAAAGCATGGGGAGTGACAGGGTGTTTGCTGGAGTGTATGGGTATTACCTGAGTAATTGAATGTGTGAAAGACAAGTGTGTAGGTGGTTAGAGGACTGCATGCGTAGTGGACAGGGGTTTGTAGCAGTGCATGTGGTAAAGCCTGGGTCACTGCATGAGTCCTTGGGTACTGACTGAATGATTAGAGTACTGCAAGGAGAGTACCTACATGAATTTATAAGTGTTTGGGTTTTGGTGCCGTTTTTACAATTTTTTCAGATGGGAACTGATGGTAACTGACTCTGACTAACCAGTCCTAGAGCCAGTGTTATGCTAAAAGACACTTAGAATACAGTTAAAACACCTACATACACTAGGGAACACTATGCGGTGGGGTACCCCTGTGATTACCATGGCCTCCTCTGTCAGACCCTAGTACATAATAGGGCAGGGGGATTAAAACTACCTCTTAAAACGTGCCACAGGGTGTGTTTGCACACTGGTGAAGGGAGGGGGGGCTGAGCTGACATGTGAAAACATGCCCTCTGGCCGTTTTAATTTGGGGGATAAAGTCCCCTTGAATCCTGATTGTCCCTTGGGTCCAACTAGCCCACCAGGTATCTCCAGTTAGCGCCACAGAGCTGCGTTGCAGAGAGGTGTAAAAAGGACCACCTGTCTGCAACGTAAGCGCAGTGGCGCTTACTGGAAGCACCTGGTGGACTAGTTGGTCACGAGGGGCCCTTAGGATTGATGGTGAATTATTGCCCCAACTTAAAATGCACCACAGGGCGTGTTTGCACTCGTCACCTCAGGCCCCATCCCCTCCCTTCACCACCATGTAAATGCACCCTGTGGCCATTTTAAGTTGTGAGATTAAGTCCCGTTGAACCCTGAGTGTCCCTGGGGTCCAACTAGCCCACTAGGTACCTCCAGTAAGCGCCACAGAGCTGTGTTGCAGAGAGGTGTAAAAAGGGGCACGGCATTGACCACTTCTCTGCAAGGCAGCACAGTGGCGCTTACTGGAAGCACCTGGTGGGCTAGTTAGCCCCCAGGGGCCCTCAGGATTGAAGGGGAATTATTTCCCCAACTTAAAACGCGTCACAGGGCGTGTTTTCACACGTCACCTCAGGCCCCGTCCCCTCCCTTCCCCACTGTATAAACACGCCCTGTTTCCGTTTTAAGTTGGGAGATTTAGTCCCCTTGAATCCTGAGGGTCCCTAGGGTCAAAATAGCCCACTAGGTACATCCACAAAGCGCCGTTAAAGAGAGGTGTAAAAAGGGGCACGTCTTGACCACCTCTCTCCAACGCAGTGCATTGGCGCTTACTGAAAGCACCTGGTGGGCTAGTTGGCCCCCAGGGCCCTCAGGATTGAATGGAAATTAATTCCCCAGCTTAAAACACGCTGTTGCACCTGGCCTCGTGGCGTGGTTCCCCCCGATCCTCAGCTCCCGACAGTTATCCCTGTGCAGCAGAAACCCCTGGTCGTCCGGTCCCCCAGAACCCGCATCATCCCAGAGGGCCCCCGGTAGCCATCACCCTTCCCGAGATCCCTGACTCCATAGCCCCCTGCATGACCCCGGCCCCAGCGAAACTTAGGCGTCAGACGCGCCATGCCCGGCTGGGCGGTAGAAGGTTACCTCTGAGGGAGATAGGACCAAAGGGTTTCGATTACACCTCCGGCCTCCCCTTGGGAGACTGGTTTCCCTCACACCTATGGCCTCCCCCTGGGGACTATTTTCGATCACACCTCTGGCCTCCCCAAGAGCTGGCTCCAGGCCCTGATAGGCGTCTGGAAATCCCCGGACGGATCTTCAAAGGATCAAAGATCTTGCCAGCAGGAAACCCCGACGATCAGCCCCGAGGCATCAGATCCCCGCCTGCAAGGGTCCGGACTTGAAAGGGGAACCAGACTACAACAGGACCCGACCTAGAACTAGCAAGCAGTTGAATCCTGGAGAAGAGAGCCCTGCGGACCTGGTCACGGCTCAGCCGTTTTGAGAAGAAGATCAATACTGGAACTTTGTAACTTGTGCGAGCCCTGCTGACGACGTCGCGGGTCATCCTTGCGAAAAAGGACATTCATGGAACATCTTGAGCCCTGCTGACGTGGTCGCGGCTCCCCAAGAACTCACAGACACTCCGTTTACTCCGGATCAAGCCCTGCTGACTTTGTCGCGGCTCGAGGAATACTCTGGTCCGGCTGGACCATCGACGCTACCTGTACAACCTGGCTCGAGAAGAAGTGAGTGGAGCAGCAGTACGGCCCCCATCTACCGTATCCCCCGGCTCGAGGATTGAGAGCTGTGCGCAGGGTACGCTTCGTACTGGTCCCAGTACTGTGACTGTCCCGCATCCCTTTTTCTCACAACCGAGACTCTCTACAATCCATAGATTGCCTTGTAAATACGTACTCGTTTTACCTCATATCTACTGTTTGATAAAGAACCTTGTATACTGAACTCTACGGTGTGGTGTCCATTTATAAGTGTGGTGGAAGCTCAGTGTGTACGATCCTAGATACGAAGCCCTCCCCTGCGAGGGCCTCCCGCCAGTGCTCGGCAGCGTTCCTAGGAGAGGTGGGTCACGGGGTGTTTGGGAGAGCATATCCTGTCCCCCTGGGAACGCCCCTTTTAACACACGCCATATGGCGTGTTTGCTCACATCACCTCAGGCCCCACCCCTCCCTTCACCACAGTGTAAACGCGCCCTGTGGCGGTTTTAATTTAAAGATTAAGTCCCCTTGAATCCTGAGGGTCCCTAGGGCCCAACTAGCCCACTAGGTACCTCCAGTACGTGAAGGAAGGGGGTGGGGCCTTAGGTGACATCTCTGCCAACACACCCTGTGGCACTTTTTAATTTGGGGAATTAATTCCTCTTCAATCCTGAGTGTTCCTGGGGGCCAACTAGCCCACCAAGTACCTCCAGTATGCGCCAGAAAGCTGCATTGCAGAGAGGTGTTCAGAGGCCACACCCATTTTTACAACACTGCAACGCAACTCCGCATACACATGTCCAGATTTATGATTTTTAATAAAACTGGAATTGTGTCTTGTTCTAGGAGTGTTCTGTGCAAACACGCACAGCAACACCTATAAAACGCCTTTTCAATGCAAAGTGGTCTGCATGATGAGATTGTATTTACATGGAAAACAAAAGGTATACAGAGTGCCTTTTCCTCACCTTGTAAATAAGAAAGAGAGTTAATTGCTAGGCCATTTCCTATTATAGGAGTACATTTCTGTACTGCTAACAGAGAACAAGATACATTTATAAGTAGTTATGTTTTAGGGAAGTTATAGCACATATTTATATATGACTGAAGAAAAGGGATGGGGCCTACTGTGACATGTGTAAAAACACTCAGTGATGTGCTTTAAGTTAAATAGTTTTGTTACTTATAATTCTGAAATTACCAGGACCTACAAGACCACCATATGTCTCTATTGTTTACTATAGCATGTATCTTGCAGACAAGTGCTCTGAAGCTGTCTCCTATTTGATACCTGTCTGCAATGGAATTCTCTGGCACAATTCTACTCCATCCATCTTCCTTTTTTTCAACTGTGTGCAAACACAGGTCATTGTGCATTTTCAGACTTACTTAAACTTACCTCAGCAATAATACATCTAAAAAACGCTACACATGTTATTAAGTTGTTTCTATAATGTAAAATATAGTAAATTGCATATTTTAGAATTAGGATCTGTAAAAGAAAAGAAAAAATAGTTATAATATTTTTATAACATTAAATACATTTTTAACAGCCCAGCATAATTTTAGCAATTTACAAAGTAATTTCTTTGCCTTTTTTGCTGTTCTCAGAATATATTGAAACTGTGATTTCAATCGTACTCATCACATAACAGCGGGAAAAAAACAACAATCAATTAGATTTTAAAAAAAAACAACAACAATCCATCCTCAGTACAATACAGCATAATACAAATCACACATATATAACATGGTTACTGCTAAGAAAATTTGATAACTTAAATTTATAAACACTGTAAATGTTGCCGCTTAAAAATATACACCGAGACAATGTGCAAGAAAAAGTCCATAATTCAAACATATACCTTTCCAAAAGGCGAAATGGTATTTTTGCACTCCTTTTTATGTACATTGTCCAATGGTAATCCTATTAAATCATAATATTAAATTCCTCAGAGGCTGAATTATCTTCCTAAAACTTTGGATTTAAAAATATTAGGTAGGAATTTGGTAATTCGCTAGGCAAACGCTGTTTGAAAACCAACTGAGCATCATTACAAAGTGTCCAGCCTTTGTCACATTTTAGATAGGCAGTGTAATGTCCAGATGTTGTGGAAGGACCATCATGGAAAATTATTGCTACTGCTACAAAAGTTCTTCCTGATATCGATAGTTGAGTTGCTACAAAATGTTTTATTAAAGTGTCCAATTTTCTTCCGTCAGCTGTACAACGTTGCATCATTAAAATTATATATTGTCCACATCTTTGTAAAAATAATGTTGATAATATTTCTGATTTGAATTGGCTACACTCCATGTTTTGATTTGCAGCTTTAACTAATTTAATGAAAGACACTGATTTACAGTCCGGTAATGTCAAATATAGAAATCTTTCAGTGTCTACATTAGCGCTACATGTATACATACAATTTTCACAATGATGTTCCCATTTATAACAAAGGCCAAAAATATTTTCTATTTCTACACCTTCATTTTTCAATATGGTACGAACATCAGAAACGCTTTGTATTTTACTTGTATCAGTTCTCAACTTTTCATAAACAGAATGAAACAAGAAACAAAATATTTTTTCCCGATTCTCCATAATTTGCTGTTGCAAACCTTCAAGAAAAAAAACAACATTGACCACTACATTAGCGTAGCAATTGACACCTGAACTATTTTCAAACTGATAACCATCAATCTCTTCAACAGTGTCCTATTTCTTTTTGCTTGCAATGACAACATTATCTTGTTTTTTTTCCCTTCTCTACACCTTCAGTACAGATATTCTCATACCTTCTTTTTCGACCTACTACATGCTTTTCAAATACAGGATATTTACCTAAATTAGGAGCATATGTTCTTCTCAACCTATTATACTCTTTTACACAGTTTGCATCTGCAGTAACCTTTGTGTCATCAAAATCAATCAAAAACAAACCAGATAATGTTCTGACTCACGACAAAGCAACATATGCCATACCCTCTTTAAAGACAGTATTTCCAATGTTCACCAAAGCACTGTCAACACTTAAACCTTGAGATTTATGAATAGTCACTGTATACGCCAGAGAAACTGGAAACTGTTTTCTACAGACATATTATTCTTTAACAAGTAACAATAGAACTGAACAACAACCAATTTGTTTAACTTCTTCAATCTGATCAAATTTAATTTTTAAGAATTCAATACAATCTTTATTCTGATAATTAACAAATTCCAAAACTTTGCCCATTGCTCCATTACTAAACCTTTTTCTACATCCAAATTAAGCCTTAAAATTATCAGACAGTTTCTACAAGCATATAGACTTTTTTCTAAACCAGCAGTTTTAGATATTGATTTTTCTAAAGAATCCAGTTTTGTCTTCAATTTTTGGGTCAAAATATTAGTGATTCCTTCATGCTCTATTTTATCGATGGCTTCCATTTTTATTATTTCTTCATTTTCCATTTTCAAAAGTTGTTCATTGAATATAGAACATTCACGCAGTGTTGGCATTAAGCAGATTACAGATTTATTTTCTGCAATTTCCATGTATATTTTCTCAGGAACTATGTTTTTATTTGGAAACAAATTGGAAAGCAATCGAGTCTGCAAAGCTTGTTTGCCATGTTCAGTCAGTAGTCCAATTCTTATATCTTGGAGAATAGTTCCATAATCAACATCATTTGCCTGTTGCATATTTGTAATGAGTTCTTTGTATTCAAAATATGACCAAATGTTCACGTTTCCAACACTACCCAGAGACTTTCTGGTGTCTTCATGCGCAAGTGTTTTAAATACTGGTTGTCCTTTTACAGGAGTCAGTTGCAGTAGATCTCCAAAAACTATGACGTATTTTCCTCCAAATAACACATCGTACTCTGTTTTAAGATGTTGCTGCATTCTTAAATGCACAAAGGCAAGCATTAAGTTTGATACCATGCTTACCTCATTAATAATGAGAACTTTCATTTTCTTCAAGACTCTTGAAACTTCACAACAAACTTCTCCAGATTTCTTATGGTATTCCAATTTGTTTTCATGCTCTACTGGTAGCATTAGTAAACAATGTAAAGTAACTCCTTTAATGTTGTGTGCTGCCAACCCAGTTGGAGCAGTGACAACACAAGACAAATGCGACTCAGTTATTTTCTGTAGATAACTTGTAATTACTTTAATTAAAAAACTTTTTTCTGTTCCAGCTTGTCCACTCTAGTACATTGGGATAGGTTGAAATGACGTGCATGAGCACTCATTCTTTTCATGAAGTAATCCATGGTCAATCTGTTGTCTCACTTGCTCATATATTTGTTTTTGCTCAACATTTAGTTGTTCTTCCAAGTTTGCTAAGTTAGTTACGTCTTCTTGAGCTTGATGCATTGCTGTTTCCACCTCATTCATGGCGATTGCTGCTTTATTTTCAACAATTGGTTGTTCTAGTGGATCTTGACTCAGCGCAGCAGAACTTTGACTGTCTTGAGAACTGTCTCTAGCAATCTCAGCTGCAATTGTAGCTTCTTGATCAATTTCATCGTTCAACATTTTCACATAATTTGCAAAAGCACTGCATTGTATGCTATGTTTACAAGCATTAAAGGAATCTCCATAGCTCTGGAAATCTCCAAGTAATTCCAGTTCTGATCACCATGGTTTGAACAGTTGTAAAGGGCTAAATAGTAAAATTCCCTTTTATCAGCAGTGTCACAACCCCGCTTTCTGTGATTAATCAAATTTCCTTTCGCTTAGTTCACCAAACATCCTTCGGAACCAATGACTCCATATTTTCCATAATTGATGTTCTCTGTAGTATTCAGTTTAAAAGTGTAGTTTTGCAGCACTTCATAGAGACACATGTTCTCAAGATGATCACTTCTGTTTGGGTAATATGTGTCCAATATATTCGTTTTCAAAATATCTGTAGTTTCTGGATATTTTTCTGCTAAATATTCAATTTCTTGAACATATTTCAGTACCCAATTTCACATTGCTGCAAGACCTAGACTCACCCAAATGATTCTTCTAGATTTGGAGTATAGACTTGCAGATGATAACCGATCTGAGCATTCATATGCTCCGATTTCTCAATGCGATAACATCTTCAAACTGAAACTGTATAATTTCTTACTTAGAGTCTTCTTGTGAGAAATGTCTTCCCACATTTCTTTCAATTACGTCATTTCTGATTTAGTAATATAGGACGTTACATATCGAGCAACAGCAATGGAATTGTACGCAACATACTGTATATCCATGTTAGCATTCCACATGGACAAAATAACTGGATTGTAATCATTTATGTATTTTGACTCTTCATTTCTTCTTAAGTTGTAGGTATTTTTTGAAGACTTTCTTGTGATAGTATGTTGCAAAGATGATATAAAACTGTTCACTCTTCCTTTGGATATTACAGGACGTGGAAATGCAAAACGACATTTGGTGTAGAACTTATCCTTAGATTTGTACTTTCGTAGACAGTATTTTCCACTTCGGTGGCTTTAGAATCGTAAGACTTGTTCTCTTAAGTTGTTTTCTTCTGTGCTTTTGGGTACAGCACATGTTGCATATTGTTCAATAAAAGTCAAAACAGTATCATTCGCATCTGTTCCAAATTTGGGGGCGTTCTTAATCCATAACAGCATATGTATATGAGGAGCACCTCTTGCTTGATACTCCTTTCTCCAAAAGAAATCCACAATTTCTCCAAGAGCAGGATTTTTTTATTGCAGATAAAATACATCATAGCTTCAAATCTATGATTGAAATACCTGCATACATTAACAGGATCCAAAGAGCACAATTCCCCAGGTGTCTTGTATTCAATATTTTTTATATTGCAATTAGCCTCTCGAAGAAATTCAAGTAAATTATCCCAAGCGTACTCATCAGAGCTTAGGGTAAGGAACCATGTAGGAGTTCCTAAGTTCCGTAGCATACATTTCAGTTCTCCATGACGACGGTACCAACATTCGTTAGTCCCACGCTGACAAGCCATCAGATTAATGAGCTGAGATTTTAAATGATCATCTTTCTGGTGCACTTTATCCATAAAATCTTTTGCAGACACAATTTGCAGATGTATTCCAGTTTTTAAAATATGTTGACTGCATATGAAAGTCCAGACAAGTCACTCTCAAGCAAAAGATGAAATATATAAGGAATACATTGTCAAAATCTTGGATGTTCTGCATATAATCTGGTTGTCCGATATTCAGATGCTGGAATCTGCACAGGATGTTCATCATATCGTCCTCCTTTTCCAGTTGGGAACAACTAAGGAAAACAATGAGCTTCCAAGCTCTCTTCCCATACACTCATGGGACTTCTATGTGCTTTTTTCATTTGGAACAACTCAATAGTGTTCCCCATCACTTCTTTTGAATGAAGTGGATGCACACTGTAATGTTCATTGATGTCTTCACATTTTAAAATGTCCACTTTTTCAATTTGTCCACTTGACGTTTCAGTATCTTCTGCTAAAAGTATTTCTTCTTCTCCCATATAAACAATTTTATAGTGTGTATTGTTTTTTATCAAATACAAAGTTGCCTTCTGTACTTTCCTAACATCCACTAACTCCTGCCAGATTTTCTTATTCTTAGTCGGCACACGATTAACAAGATTAACTAGTGGTTCACTTTCTACACTCTCTACACCAACAGTTTCAATATTTTTCTTTAAATCTAATGGTAAATACACAACTCTTCCTTTTAATCCTCTTTGTAAATCTGAGGGAGGCAATTTACCTGTTTTAGGCTCCATACGAACAATAGCCTGAAACGGGTGCACACATTGAATGAGAATAGACTCATAGGTGTTTAAATCTATCAATTCTGGAGGAATAGCAACTAACTCTAAATTATTATGCACAGCTCTAGTGGGCATTTTATTCTCAGCTAATTTGTTATAACAATATTTACAAATACGCTGATCAGAACCCAAATCAAAACAATCCTCTACCAACAAATAAGTTGCAAATTCCTTCCACTTATCATTATTTTCTTTTTCACTTTTTAAATACAGATCAACACTCCTAGTTTGATATTTATAATGAGTTCGCCTACAACAAATACAAGAAAAATTTGGCCTTTCACCTGAAATCACCTTAAACTTTGTAATTTCAGTTTTAAAATTTTTTGTACAACATTTTCTTCTATTAATGTCTGAGTTTCTTCACTCTCTTGTTCAGGACCAAAGTAACAAAACTCATTATCATCACAACATCTAACATGCAGCTCCCCGTGTGGAAAAGCAATATGGTTTGGATTTTGAAAGAGAGAGCAGGTTTCCCTGCTCTCTCTTTCAAAATCCAAACCACGTTTGCTATGGGAGGGTGGAAGACTCCCGCACTCTCCTAGCAAGCAACAATGTCCTGGGGATGGGCACCCCAGGACACTGCAGGAGCTGGCCCTGGGGGTGGTGGTCCCCAGGGCCCTCGAGGGCTCCAGGAGGGAGGCCACGCAGCCCCCCTCCCCAAGCCCCAGTGGTGGTCCCCGGGGCTTGGGCGGCCATTGAGCCCCCCCCACAAATGATACTGGGAGGGGCTTTCGAGCCCCTCCCAACAATTTATTTTGTAGCCCCGGGGGTGACGGTCCCCGGGGCTGGGGGGGCCCTCTGAGCCCCCTTTAAATGTAATAATTTTGCCCCTGGGATTTGGCCATCCGCCGGGGCTAATTAAAAAAAAGTGCTGTTCTAATTTTTTTTAAGGCATGATCCGCGCACCCTGCGTGCACTTTGCGATTTAAAAAAAATAAAAAATTAATTGGGGGGGCCTGGGAGTACTTCTGGGACCCCCTAAGCAGAAATACCCTGACCCCTTTATACGGTTTGCACACTTATTCCACAGACTTCTTCAGCCTCGCTTCTACTGATGCACAAAATGGCTGCTAACAGTTCTTGGTTTCGAATGCTGACAACCACTTGACAACCAATTAGCATTCAGCGCTTGATCAGGAGGGTGCGCTCAGGGTGCGCTCAGGGTGCGCGGATCAAGCGAGGCCATGGATATATATGTACTTTTAACTGTAATTTTCTCAGTAACTACTGAACAAATTAACACCATTTAAGCAATAGGCAAGAGTCTGAACTGAGGACTACCTCTTTGCCAAATTTGGAGTAATTCTGTTCAGCAGTTCAGGCTGTAGCTGCGGCTAAAGGTCCTATGGGAAATTGCATGGGGAAAACACGTTTTGGGGCCCCCTTTTTTCTCTGCCCCCACTACACAAATCATCCAGAGACTTTAAGGATAGGAGCAGTCCGGAGATGGTCAAAACTTTTGAAAATTTCACGAAGATTCGTCAATCTGCGCCAAAGTTATTGGGACTAGAATGTTGCGGATTTCCTATGGAAAAAAGGTCCTAACTATAACTACCTACTGGCAACCGCCAGTAGGTAATATATATATATATATATATATATATACACACAATATTACTTTCAAATTTATATCTAATTTTAAGAAATGTATTTTTAAGCATGACATTAAATATCAACAATGAATCTCCCCAATGTAAAAAACTACACAAATTACAAAACACCTTATTTATAAATACATTGCAATTAATAAAATCTAATGATGTATTAAAAAACAAACAAATATGTTTGATTATCAAGGTACCAAAGGCATTTTATCAACTTATATGAAAACAAACTATACGTATTGTTAAAAAATAAGAATATTAAACAAATCTTTTTTAAAAAGCTAGAAAAAATGGCAACTAAAATTCTGTTACTCTGGAATAGCACGGAGGCTTCATCAGGTAAGTGGCTGTGGATAAGGACAATAAATTATAAGATATATTGGATGGAGGTCCCCTCCCATGCTGCTGTGGAAAGGCCTTGGTGCCACATAATCCAGTAACATTATTATTGACATAGTTTAATGAGGTCTGCGAAGTCAAATAGTCTTAAATGGTGTGAGAGATTAAAGAAAGAGTTTAGGTGCACAATGGTAATGCTGTGATGGGAGCATCTAAGAGGGCAGAACAGATCTGCATTCAATTATTATCCACCCTCAGTACTAATGCCGTATGTGCCTGAAAGAAAAAGAATAAACACATAGTAATTTTAGTTTAACCAATTTATTTAGAAAACACTCCAGCGCAGCTCATTAATAACCAAGTGAGCGACATTTCATCAGTAAATGCCTCTGGATTCACTCGCTCATCTCTCCTCCTAACTGGCAGTCCTTGGCTGGAGGATTTCCGCATCTGGTTTGCTGCCCCACTGAGCATCACGTACATTGTCACTGTTCTAGGCAACAGTTTTCTTCTGATTGCTATAAATACAGTGGAGTCAATTCACAGGCCTATGTATCTTTTCATTTCCCAGTTGGGTCTCTGCAATATAGTTCTTTCCTCGTCCTTTGTCCCTAGGATGCTAGATTTAATGCTAGAGAAATCAGCTTTGGTGCCTGCCTGACTCAGATGTTCTTTGTAGCATGTACTCTATTAGTAGAATACTCTATCCATTCAGTCATGGCCTTTTGACTGATACGTTGCAGTGTGCAACCCCCTTAGATACAACAGTATCTTAACCGATGGACTTATCACAAATATAGCATAAGTATGTATGGTCCGTGCCATCTTGCTGCTCGGTCCTCTTCCGCTGGTCATTCTGAGACTGCCATTCTGCAGCCTCAAAATTGTACATTTGATTTGTGGGAACCAGTGCTGGCAAAGCTTTCTTGTGCTGACATATCTATCAATAAATCAATCAATCAGAATTTTGTAAAGTGCGGCTACTCAAGGGGCAGGCTCCAGCTGGGCATGGAGAGTCAGTTGAGTCAACAGTGAGTACTCTTCTGCAGTCACTTTTCTTTTTGGCAATGGATATTTTCAGCACTGCTTGTTTTATAATCTGATTCTCGGGACAATTTCATTTCTTACATATGAAGACAGATTCATGACCCGCCCATGCACATTTTACCTGCCCCTGCAGTTGTGAACACATCACGTCACCTCATCCCTCTTTTTGTAAAAGTTATTTCGGCAGACACCTACTGCCTTCACCCCTTACTAAGTCCATTCATTTTTGTAGTGACAATGAGAGCAGTGCAGCAAGGAGTGATGTAACTCAAACTAAATTCTGGCTTCTGCAACTAGCATACTGGACTCCAGCCCGCCTCGCTTCGATAGGCATAAGAGACAGCGATACCTGCTGGCACTGTGGCACGGTTAGGGGAGACCTAGAGCACCTCATCTATCGCTGCACTAAGGTCAAAAACTTCTGGAAAAAGGTGATCGACTTCACAAACAAAACCCTAGGCTACAGCATTAAAGAAACATTTGCTACAACTATCACAGCACACATCACACCAGACATCACCACTAAAGAGGACAGAAACCTCCTGGATTTCCTCCTTACTACTGCAGTCAAAACAGTACTAACCAAATGGAAGGACACCTCCAAAGCCACATTCAAAGGGTGGCTGAACTTGGTGACCTTCCCCAGAGGAGCCGATAACACTGCACTCAGACACACACCCGGGAGGCACGCTGACAGAGGGTTTTGGTCGAAACTAGACAAATTTCTAAACACCTATAAACCCCCATAGACAACACATGGCTGTCTAACAAGCCAAACCAGCACAACACAACCTCCGACGTTCTGTCACCAAATAACCACCATTTACATTTATGTTTTATGTTCCAACTAAGGGGCAGATTTACAATAACTGGCCCATCCCCAGGGATGTGCCAGTTATTGTGCGCCGCAGCTCCGCTACCCATGGTGCGCCGCATTTATAATGTGGCGCACCATGGGGCAAAAACGGCACAGATGCGTGACGCATCTGTGCCGTAAAGGCGGCGCATTGCTGGAGTTGCGTCGCAAGTGCGACGCAGCTCCAGCAAGGCTCAGGGGTGCCCTGTCTGTCCAATGCAGCATCAAACCTTACGCCTGCTTCAAGCAGGCGCAGGGTTTTGACGCAGCATTGGCCTAAAAATGACAGTGAAATCTTGTAGATTTCACTCAGCCACTTTTAGGAGGCGTTCCTGCGCAGGAACTCCCCCCTGCGCCGGAACGCCTCCTTATGGCGCAGGGCTTTACAACGTGACGCATCTCCCAGATGAAAGTGACGCAACGGCGGCGTAAAAGAGGCACAAGGGGCTTGTAAATCTTCCCCTTAATACGTGCCCAATTACAACAATCTATGTGTTTTATGTTTTATGTGAGCCAGACCTCGCGGGGCGGACAAGCAAAGACTGACAAGACAATCACTGTTGCCCTAAATTACCAACTGTGAAAACTGCTATATGTCATTGTTTCTTTTGCATAATGTAATTTGTAAATACCACTAAAAACATTTAAAAAAAAATGTTAATGTCTTTCTGAGCCCAGAGAAATACTGAAATCAGAAGCAAACTGTGCTGGCACCTGAATACAGACTGTAGGTTTTGTGTAAATTGCCATTGATCCTGTGGTTTCTCCTCAGGCAACATTTTCCAGTATTTACCTGGGGATATTTGTGTCAGAAAACAGGTCTGAACTGGTACAAATGTGACGTTTTACTGATTACTGAAAGCCAAACAGTATGTTATCTCCCACCCCAATCTAGCAAACAGAAGATAAGATGCAAGTCTCTCCCAGGGTAAAACCCCTACTAGGTTGTACCATCATTCACATGGGTGGTTTTGGCACCTGCAAAGCCCATATGGACTCCATATGATTCCATGTGTGAATAAATCATGTTTATTGTCAGGGGTTATGTCCCGACAGATAACGTCATCCTTGTCTAATACAAGGACATAACTAGGAACACTAGACACAGATGTGTATATATTTGTGGCAGAAATAAACATTTCAATCAGAAATGTTGCACTTTTGTAGCTGAACATAGAATATAATAAGAGGGCCTGTTTACATAGATCACATCACAGACATGAGTGACACGTTGGGGAAGGTGATAGGTATTCTTATTTGCATTACATGTTTGAGGTAGTGTGCAAACGTCAACCATTGTTGTTCTTTTGTTAGCAGAGGAAGCCTGCCAACTAGTACATATCTGTCCTTGTAAATAGAAGGGACATTTATGGTTCTAGTTTGTACTGAATTGAATGAACTCTATTAATCTTTCAGGAAGTCCTGTGGCCAAACATGTGCCTGATGTTTCTTGTAGAAACAAAGAAAGGACAAATGAAACAAAAGCGCTGCCTTAGGATTCTAGATGGCAGTCAGCACTTTCATTTGTTTGTTTGCCTGTTTTTCATTGTGATAATACTGCCATACTATTTTATTCTAAGACATCTGACTGGTTTACTTTTTTAAACTCAGGAGAATGCCTAAATAGCTGTCACCTCTTATCACACATTTACTTGTTGAAATGCATATCTGCTGTTTCTATAGCCACTTAGCTGATGAGGCTTTTCCATCCCCTCTGCAAAGCCCGTCTTTGATGTTTGGGGCACTTTGTTTTTAGGCCTTCATTACTTATTTCCACAAAGGATATTCAAACCACATTGGTGTACTTACCCATACATTCGAAATGCACACATGGTGTGGGGATTCTCCAAGAGTGAACAGAGAAAATATTCAAACTATGGAAACATTTGATTTGTTGAAATGTACTGTACAAGAAAGCATATTTTGTTTCTAAAAATAGCATCGACAAACGTTTCGCAGTGCTAAAATCACCAACTTTCCACCTTTCATGAAAAAGCAGGATTGCAATAGAAAACCGAACTATGGGGCCGATTAGGATGGTGGTGAATACGCATCCTCTGGGCCGGTGGAAGCCACCGCCGGCCTGGAGGATGCGGATTCACCGCCGCGGCCACAGAAAACACCCACCGCCAGATTAGGATTGCGGTGGGACCAGCGGCAGATGGCAGGTCCGTCCGCCGCTGATCCACGGGGTGTGGAGGGCTATTTGGTGGCAGTGTCTGCAAGACACCGTCAGCCAAATTACGATGTGCATAGAAACATGCTTTTCCACGGCGGCTTTTCCGCCGTGGAAAAGCATGTGGTCTTTGGTGTTTGGGGGCCCGTTGCGTGCCCCCAGGGTGTCCGGGGGAGGGGGGTGCACATGGGGGGTACCTATGGTACCCCCCAGCATTTACATGCACAAAGCGGGAGGCACCGCGCGGTGCCTGCCACTTTGTACATGTAAATGTAAAACATGCATTTTTAACCTTGCGGCGGGTGCTGCTTCAAGCAGCACCCGCCGCAAGTTTAAAGATACGGGATGTGACCGCCAGGTGGCGGTCACATCCTAATTGCCCCTGCCGACGGTCCCTCCACCTCGGGTGTGGCGGACGGACGCAGGTCCGTCCGCCATCCTAATAGGCCCCTATATTATGACAGTTCTTTTTCATTTTTCTAACTGGTAGCCCATTTTAACTATTCTTTGTGATTTCAAGCTACTTGTTGTTTGTGGTAGAGGCAGGCCTAAAACTAATAGGTGAAAATTTTTGACAAAATTCCAAAATTAGTAAAGGTAATTTGGGTAGATTGGGCATGATATTCCCATGGAAAATAATGGTTGACATAAAAAGAAAGATTGAAGGTAAATCGTAAACAATAGCAATTGGCCACAACAATTAAGCGCTAATTTTTTGCATCTATGGTAACTTACAAATAAGTAAGTCCGGCCCTTCTGTTCATAGGCATATATAGTGTTTTTTCCAGATTTAACAACTGAGCCGCAGCTTATAATGATAATTGACTGTGTACCGACCTTGCAGCAATTTATTTTTATATGGGTGCATGATACTGAATTTAGGAAAAGTGATTATTTGCACAACTCTGAATTTGAGTTGCCTGTTTGAGCATGTGATTTAGCAGCCAGTTTGCAAAATGTGTTCTTTCTTTTTTATTGGCTTACATTTTAAGCCAAAAATAGAGAGAAATCCAATTGGTAGCGGCAAGTCCTGTTTTATTCTGTGTTTCCACACTTCTTGCAATCAAATCAGTACCTGACTTGTATGGTTTGGCCTCTCGATCAATAAAGTAAAGGCCCAAGATTACAAAATGAAGAATTACAACTTTTAAAATGCAGGCAGGGGAAAAACTGTTGTTTCAGGGGTGGTGGAGCTCTATCCCAGGAGAAGGAGTCGCCACTCCACCTTAACCTCCCATGTCCTGGGTCAAGAGTGTGATGGATTCCAGCTTGAGGATTTCCCTCTGAAAAAATCCCCAATGAAGGATCACCTAGGCAGAGATCGAGCTAGAAAGAGGACTTTGTCTCCTTTCCATTGCTGCCTCCCCCTTGTTGATCAGTTCTTCAGAGGGCAGAGTGTCACCCCAAAATATTTCAGAAGATTTAACCCGAAACATTTTATTTTCCAGTATGGTGGACCACCTGCTGTTGTTCACCACAAGCTGAACATAGTGAGTTGGATGTCAACAGGTCATATACAGCAATAGAGTAGGTAAGCCGCTGGGGACAATCATTTTCAATAAATTAGATCATTACGTTGATTGAAATGACCATTGGAAAACCAACATTAAACTACAAATATGGCATGAGATAAGGTTGCTCCCACTGAGCTTTTCTGGAGTGGTTTGTCATCATCATCATCTACTACTGCACATCAGTGCTGGAAGAATAAACATCTGCCACTGCTGTGAAAATTGTGAGAGTGAGTCTGCCCATGGAGACTCCAACGCAGCAGGGAGGTTGTCTGTGCGCTCTGTTTCCTTCCAGAGGTCTGAAAGCACATATTTTTCTACTCCACTTAATTTAATTTTGCTTACGTAACTACACTTTCACTTGTAAGACAAGCAAGAGAATCTAAGGATCTTCTGTTCAAAAATAAGCTAGATGCCATGTTTCTGATACCATAACACCAAACATACTCAAAGCTGTCCCTGAAGGCTACTACCTTTTTTAACAAAATTTACATGGCAATAGAATAGGTGGATGAGACGCTTCTAAAGAAAAAAAAACAACTCTCATTCTCCTTATCACTGCAGTCAGTTCCCACTATTAATGGGTTGAAGATCATTGTCTTGATTGTATCTCCATGCCTTCTATGACAAATCATCAAACTTTTCAATAATTGCCCTCTTCCAGTATGAGTATCTTTCCTTCCAGAATCTGTGAATTAATCTGTTTATTGTAATCTACTTCGACAAATGAATGATTATAGGACTCGTTCATTACTGAGCTAGAGCCTTTTATAGCAACACAAATAGATGGGCAGAATGTTTGTCAAACATTCATCCCCAGTCACAGATCTGGGTTAAATCCATCATTCCAGTCCAGCCCGAACTGTCATGCTAAATCCTCCCTCGACTGGAAAACAAGGATCCTGGGGCCCGTTTTAGGGTAGCACCCCTTACAAGCCAGGCTAGCTTGAATCCAGTGGCATAGAGAGCACAGACCTCATGTCTGGGCATACCCTTCCCACATACGAAAACTATAGCAACACAAACAAATTATGGATGAATAGCTGAACAGTACAGTTTCACAATTTTCCAATCAAAAATTGGAGTAAAGCATGTACTCGCAAAATAGAAACAATTTATTAGCAATGGATTAGAGGCACAAATTATATACGAAGAAGTGAGTGAGCAAACCGTGACAGGGAAAAAGCAAATCAGCTGATTTCCTTACCACAGGCAAGTGACTTAAAAAGTGAATTTAAGTGTGTGGAAATGTAGATCAAAAAGTCACAATCAGTTAACATCTCATACTCAAACTTATGATACAAATTGTAGTATACAGTTAGAGACGTATGTCGACGACGTTTTGATCCCTGTGAGTGGGATCTCATCAGGACAAGGCGATGGAGCCAGTGCCTGTGAAGTTTGCCTGGGTAGGTGTAAGTAGAGAGGAAGGTAGGAAGAAGGGGGAGAGTAAGGTAAGGATTAGTGAAGGGCAAGGGCAATTATTTATAAATAAGTCACAACATAAAATTATTTGTTAAACAAAACAAAGAATTACAATCAAGCAGGGCATGATTACAGTAAATATGTAAATGCTGTGATGGAAGATAGCATGAAGGTGAAGGGTCTCTAAAGGATTGTACTTTAAACCCTCTTTAATGGTAAAGTTGGATTTGAAGTCACAACTCTGAAAATGCCACTTTTACAAAGTCTGCAGGTTGTATCCTGGTTTACATGACTAGGTATAGTTGGCAGTTGATCTTTGTGTATTACACCCAGACAGTGAGACAAAGGAGGAATAACAGGGGAATAGTTGTTGGCTGGATGGGCCTTCTCTGACTTGACTTCTCTCAACTTAGATTGATGTTTCATTCTTGATTTTGTTATGATTCTCTAGGGGTAGGAAGTTAGCAGTCTCCAGCCACTGAAACCTGAACACCTTATTGGAATCCAAATTTGAAAATAATTGAATTTTGGTTGCAGCAAAGTGAGTTTTAGTGCAGAATGCACTTCATATTTAAAACATGTTTTAAAAGGTTTTCTGTTGTGGGGAGAATTCAGTTTCATCCAGTGATGGACACATGCATCAATGTATGTTTCCTCTTTTAGCTACCTTCTTCTCAGTTCTTCTTTAGACCTGTACTTGCTCGCTTTCTAGTAAACAAGGTTATCTGATTAACCCAGTTCTTGATTTGTGCAATCCAGTATGCCGGTATGTTAAATGTGCAGTTGGTGCACACTTTGTTATAAGTGAAATGTGCAAGGGTGGCTCCTCAGCTAAGGCGGAGAAGTGTTGCCCCAGTGCCTTTTTACAGCACCACAAAAAGGAAAAATAAAACTATAACAACAAGATGGTATCATCATTTTTTTTTCTGTTCTGGTGCAGTTTCAGGGGCGGTGCTAGACTGCACAGGGGGAAGGAGTGGTGGCACCCTCCTAAGTGCATGAAGCTTGGGCATGTGGAAAAAATGCCCAGGCGTCCATTCCCCCTCTGAGCGACAAACCACAGCGCTTGACCAAACACAACACTGCATTGTAGCGTTGTGATTGGCTCAGGTGAGCCTGGGTGCTTACCAATCACAACGCTGCATTGCAGCATTTTGATTGGCTTAGGGGTGACTATTCCATAGGCATGTAATGGGAGCTCCGAGCGGGAGGGGAGGACCAACGTGGAGGAGGCACATTGCCTCTCCAGATTTGATCTCCCATCCTGTGAAGACCAAAGGCATAGCCTGAAGCATTAAATCTGGCTAACCTAGGGACCCTACTACTCCCAAAGTTCTGAGAGAAAGCCTGGAGATCTTAGTACCCTATATTAGGCACCTCTCTTAACTCTCCTTCGAGACGGGCATGGTCCCAAAAAGGTGGAAGGAATCCAGGTGTGAGCACAAGTCAGCTGGAGGACCTTCGACTGGGGATGCATGTCAGTACAACGCGATCTTTTAGATCGCGGTACTTGACAATGCTGCCATTACAACGCAAGTCGTTACAACAACTTGCGTTGTAGGACGTGGATTGTGGAATATTATAATGTTATATTCCAACACCAGTCCACGTAACAGTAGGGAAGGTGTTGGAATATAAAATTACAATATTCCTTATACAACAATGCCATCCAGCGCAAGTCGTAGTTACGACTTGCGTTGTAATGGCATCGTTGTAAACAATATTCCCCTTCGACTGGTCTCACTCCTGCCCTAATTTGCTAAAATAGCCGAAAAAGTGGTCAATAAGCAACTGAGGGCCCACATAAACTGACACAGTTTACTGCTCCCTACGCAATCGGGCTTTAGAGCCACATATTCTACTGAGTCTGCACTGCTCCTTTCAACAGAAACTATCCGCAGACAGGTAGATGAGGCCAGTAAGTTGCTCTGGTCCTCCTAGAACTCAGTGCCACATTCAACACTGTAGCCCACCCATTACTCTTACAACGCCACATGAAAGGTGGGCTGGATAAATTGGTCCTAGAGTGGTTGGGGTCCTTCTTACAGGTTCGGAGCTTTCAGGTGTCCCAACAACCTTACTATTCCAAATGCATTGCGCTGGCCCAAGGGGTCCCCCATTGTTCTTTGATTGGTTTCCCAGGGCTCTATACTAAGTCCCACTCTCTTTAATCTCTATATCGCCCCACTGGCAATGATTATTGTAAAATATGGTATCAGTGTTGTGTCATATGCTGATGACACACAACTGGTGGTCTCACTGTCACAGTCTCCTGAAGAGGCAGCCACTAATTTCTCTCCTTGTCTGCAGGAGCTGCGAACCTGGATGACAAGTAACTGTTTGAAACTAAATGGCAGTAAAATGAAGGTCGTAGTGGTGGGAAAAGCTCCCTCTATATGGTCCTCGGCTTGGTGGCCGCACACCCTGGGCCCTTCCCCTCCCCCAGCAAGCATGTTTAGAACTTGGGGATGTGGCAAGACTTCAAGATTTCCTTTGAGAGTCACTCTAGAATTGTGGCCCGGAAGTGTTTTGGAGTCCTGAAAGGGCTATAGAAGACTCTAGATGTGCCTCTTATTGCAGCCAGAAAGCCCTAGTCAATGCATTAGTAACTTCCCATTTAGACTACGGTAATGTGTCTACAGAGACTTCAATGCATTCAGAACGCGTCTCCTCTCCTTGTTCTGATGCTGCCCTGGAGAGCTTTCTCCAGAAATGTCCTCTCTACCCTTCATTGTCTTCCACTGAGAAAGAGAATACTTTTCAAGGCCTTGTGTATCAGTCACCGCAGCCTGCAAAGGGAAAGGGCCTAGCTACCTACACAATCTACTGACCCCCTACTCTTTGCCCCGGCAAATGAGATCTTCTGGGACTGGTTGGGTCAAGATTCCGGTAATAAAGAGAGCGAGAATGGGTGAGCGCTCTTTCCGCCACCTGGCCGCTAAGCATTGGAATGCCCTCCCTCTCTGTCTTCGTAAGGAGCCATCAGAATCACTCTCTTGGAAAAAACTAAAAACATGGCTCTTCCGCCTATAGGTTTCCTCTGAGCTGTTCACATTATTGCTCTTTTGACGAGTCTAGGCCGAAGCGCGGGGACACACTAGTGAGTGTAGCCATGTGCTTTATAAGCTTGCTTATTATTATTATTATTGGCCTGCTTCCTCCTCCTACAGAAAACAGGAAGAGGACAGAAGAGAGTCTGCGGCCAGCCAGCTGACCGACCACCAGTTAAGTGAATTTTTGTATTTATGTTTTCTCACCCCCTGTCCACTCTCCCCCATCCCCCTCCGCACCCCATTACTGATACGCAGGAGCAGGCACAACTGGAGATGTGCCTCATTGAAATGATGACATGTACACCTCTTCTATCTTGTAAGGGTTATCATTACTTTGTAACACAAGAAAGTTTTTTTTCTCACTCCATATGTGCTTGCGCAAGAAAAGTCAATCAAGTTATCTTTGAAACAAACACCGGAGAATAAATTATGTTGTGATCTGATCACCAACTAAGGTATGACATAAGTACCAGATGCAAACTAATTAACTTGCTCGTCATTAAAAATGACTATCAGCCACAGCTTTGCATATCTTTAGACAGTGATGGGATTAGTTACAAAACGAGATGTAATCGATCACCACTTATATGGCCATGAAACCAGAGTATCTCCATCTCACTTAATGATGATAAAAGTAGTCAGCCAAGGGACATCTTTCTCCAGAAGAACTGCTCCTAATGAGATGTTGCATCCCTAAGTATCTCTATGGGCCATCCTGCTGGCCAGTGGTCCATAGAGAAAGGTCCATTTCTCTATAAATATCTACTCACAGTTAACATGCACATAGTGTGTGTTTGTAAACAGGTGTGGCGGCATTGTTTATCTCTATTCCTAGATGCTCATACCGGTGAGTTTTGACTATAGACCTGTTGCCTGGTTCACGCAGCAGTCTTTTGTTTGCCTCTAGAGATTTTGGGCCATATGTATCAAGCAAATTTGCATTCGCAAAGGTCGTATTTCGAGAATTTCGGCCTTTGCAAATGCAAATTTGCTAAATGGTACGTATAAAGAAAAATATGGTGCAAAACAAGGAATCGCAAAATTTGCGACTCCTTATTTTGCAATTGCATTTAAGGAATCGCTAATTTTGAGATTCCTTAAATGCAATGTATGAAGCTAAATAAATTAGCAAAATGTCCTTAAGGAATCGCAAACTGCCACCAACTTCTAGTTGCTGGTAAGTTGCGAATTCCTTGAAAAATGCACATTTTTGCATTTTTCAAAGTGCCATGTGACGCACATACATGCCCTTAGGGCATGTATGTGCTCCACATGTGCACCCATGCATATTTCAGGGGTGCAACAGGGTGTCCTTTGGACACCCGTGCACCCTTGAAATTATTCTCAATTTGCGATTAGCAAATTGCGAATCTCAAATTGAGAATAACTTCCCATTCAATCCTATGGCCTCCTGGACTATAGAAATGAATGGGAAAGTATTCCTTAATTGCGATTTGCAATTTGCTAATCGCAATTAAGGAATTTTAAGAAATCGCAAAAAAAATTTGATTTTGTACATACATACCTATTTGCGATTCTCAAATAGCGATTTCTTAAAAATCGCTATTTGAGCTTCGCAAATCAGGTTGATGATACATATGGCCCTTTGTGTAGCTTTTAGAACATACAGCTCATCAGAAAACTGATTTAAAGTAGAATTGCTTGTTTACTAAATTTAAATAGCGTACCTACTAATACTGAAATTTCTAGGCACTATTCTGCTTATTGTCTGTCCAACGTACCATCGTAATTTAAAAGAAAATACAGTTTTTATTCCTGGTGCGCCAAAATGCGCACGCCTCTCCTCCTACAAAACGATGATCATGTTGAGTTTTTATTGCTATGTGTTTGAGAAAAGATGCAATTCTTGAATTGGTCCAGGCCAGGAAATCTCCCTTTCATAGAGATGCAAACTGCACATAAAAACACTGACAAGCAAAATGACAAATGTATCTTTAGAATATTTACTAATTTGTTGCATCTTAATGAAAACCAAAGTCCTTCAACGGGTGTATAATATAAGAAGAGGAATCCTATATATATTATGAATGAAAATAATTACATATTTTTTAACACTGTTTTCATATTTTGACACATGAAATCATGGATTACACTAAAACAATGTTGCCAACGTTTTCCTCGTATCACTGCACTGCACCAAATTGTCCCACAACGCGTGCAGTAAAGAGAATGTCCTTCCCGAGTGACACAGGTGAATCGAGGAGAGACAGACAAAAAGCCAGAGCATCAGTATTTATCGAAGTTTTCTGTGAAGTGCTCACATGGGGGCATATTACCAACAACTAGCGATAATTATCGCTATGTGGGCTTAGCGGCTATAATTTCATCGTCGCTTAGGAGCCTTAATATTATCAAGGTTTATCTCCTAAGCGATAAAAATCGGCCGAAATGCATGAATATCGCTGAAAAGTCAGCGATATTCATGCATTACCGAGCAAATGCTCTTAGCCATGTTATCCACCTCCCATTGAATAACATGGCTAAGAACTGCTCAGGGCAGGTGTTAGCTTTTGGAGATATTCGCGCTTAGCGCGAATATCTCCAAAAGTTGGTAATAGGAGATAGCGATGTTAGCGACTGTTTCCAGTCGCTAACATCTTGGCACGCCCACTTTGCATGTCATTAGTGATAAATTTCTCTGACATGCAAAGCGGGGGCCAATATGGTCGCTATCTCCTACTAGCTGTCGCTAACTGGTGTTAGCAACAGCTAGGTAATAGGGAGATAATTTTATCTCTGCTTTCTTGGCTTTTAAAGCCAAAAAAGCAGAGATAAATCCCTTGATAATATGCCCCAATGTTCTTGTTTTGTAAGAATAGAAACCAAGGTGCACATTTATCAAGGCTTTGCATCACCCTTGCACCGTGAAGGGGACACAAGGGCGATGCAAAACCTAAATGAGATTTATCAAGTCACATAAGGCCACCTTGCGTGGCAAGATAAATCTAGAGTAGCGCAAATCTCTGCCTTGCATTACTCTGTATCAGGTAGGCATGCCATGGTTGGCGCATGGGTGTTTCCTCGCATCCGCCCATGCATTCTGACACATTCCTAGATTTACCAAAACTGGTAGGCCTGGGAGTGTGTCAGAAGTGTACTTCTAGACACCACTCTGATTCCTCTTTCTAACTGTGCTGGACACAGGAAAATGCCTATGAGGATTGGTTTTGTGCAGGAAGGTGTCCCGTCCCAAATAAAAGCAACCCTGGCTACAACACAAGCACCCTTGCATTAGGGAAAATGGTGCCTGTGTTGGCTCTCGGCAGCCAAAGGTGTACCAGCTCTAGGAAAGTACAGAATTGTGCCATATAATCATAAATATGGTGTATTCCTACCCTTACCCTTTCACACAGAGCACAGCATAGTGGCTTGCTGCATTTCTTGTGTATTGGATAATGTGTGATTCAAGTCCTCCCCTAAAGGGGCAGTGAGGTGGGCATAGCCAAAATTTAGGGAAGGGCCCAGAAATTACTCATGAACAGGGCAAATACCCCCCACCCCCCCATACGATTCTGGGTCGTCTCGATAAGGAGGGGCTCTGCCTTACTGAATTGAGCTCAGGATGGGATATTCAGGGTGTATGTATGTGTATATCAGGTTTGAATTTCCGTGATTAATGCACAGGATTTCGGAAATTCGGCTATAAAAGGACAAGACCTTGAGAGTGCAGCAGGGGGATCCTTATGTAAGCTAGTGCACCTATTGCATGCCTTCCTTAGGGCACTCCCAACTGATGTGCAATCAAATATGGGTCTCCTAGTGTGTGCTGTAGAAGGGATGCATAAACACATGACATAAAAAAGTTGCGTTTTCAAAAAGGGCACATAATTTCAATAAGGAAAATACCCTAATTGAGATGATACTGTCAATGACTGTTAGGAATGTTTCCTCTCCTTTCCCTGCCCCTCATTTTTCGAAAAATATAGAAGGCTTTCCATATTCAACTATTCTATATTTACGCACTGAATATTGTTCATAAAATCCAAACCAAATGACAAACACAAATGAGCAGAAAAGAAACCACAACTATTTCATTAACCTGAAAAAATATGTATCAGAAAAAATGAACAAAAAGTTGAAACTGTTCTTTAATTGTGGATTATGATTTAAGGTTATCTAAGGTTACGCATTACTCTTATTTTTTTCAAAGTACTCATATGCCACTTAGGGCTTTTCTTTCAGAAGCTGCTGCTTTTGCAAAGACAGTTTTTCAGTCATCTTGTTCAGACAGACTGCTAATGTGTTTTTAAGCAGAGATTGTGATGAATTTCCCTTTCCTAACTGCAACTCTGTAGCTCCTACAAGAGCGTGTGAAAGGAGGCAGCTAACAAACATTCTTTCAAATATGGCAGCAACATTGAATCCACAAACTATTCCAAACATGTTCCTCTTCTTCAAGCTGTGTGATGAGAGTGAATAATTGTTGGGGTCCAAACAAACCAAGACAAATTAACTTTAATGTGTTTGATGCATGCAATTTATAACTGATTTGATGCTCTAGCTTGACATGTGTTCCAATTTTATTTTAAATTGATAAAATCGCTAACCTAAAATTGTGTACTCCCATGGCGGTCTGTGCAAAAGGAATGGGCAAGAAATAGAAGGTTTATCTCCTAAGCGATACAAATCGGCCAAAATGCATCGATATCGCTGACCATGAATATCGCTGAAAAGTCAGCGATATTCATGCATTACCGACCAAATGCTCTTGGCCATGTTATCCACCTTCCATTGGATAACATGGCTAAGAACTGCTCTGGGCAGGCGTTAGCTTTTGGAGATAATCGCGCTTAGCGCGATTATTTCCAAAAGTTGGTAATAGGGGATAGCGATGTTAGCACTGTTTCCAGTCGCTAACATCTTGGCACGCCCACTTTGCATGTCATTAGCGATAATTATCACTGACATGCAAAGTGGGCCCCTAAATGCCCGCTATTTCCTATTAGCTGTCGCTAACTGGTGTTAGCGACAGCTAGGTAATAGGGCGATAAAATTATCGCCGCTTTAGCGGGAAATATTCCCGCTAAAGCGGCGATAAGGCCCTTGGTAATATGCCTCTAAATTTTACAAAAATTATAACCGACTACATAAAATATAACTTTAGCTGGAAAACGACTTATGTGATCCAGTTTCTTGAGATCACTGGTGCATTCTTAGCATTCCCATTACCACTATATCAAACAGTAACAATCTACAGGAACAAATGTGCAGAGCAAGGTATTCCCCGAATTTCCAGCCCTAGATCTAAATACAACAGAAACGGCTGTGTTTTCACAATATCTAATTAGCCACATTTTACCTGAGGCTTAGATCTGTGCTCTAATTGAGCACCAGTGCACTTCTTCTATTTACCTAATCTTGGGCAGCCACAATCTTTCAGGTGTTGTGTTTTATGTTTTGGCCCATGTCAGTTTCTTTTACTTTAATTCAGGATACTTTGAGATCTATCAGGTCTATAATGTAATTGTATGTAGGTGGCACAGGCATAAATAGTGACACACTTGTATTTTGTTAATGTTGCTTGTTTTCAACACCATTTACTAATATGCAAGCATGTAGGGGCATATTATCAAGGACCGGTGTTTAAATTATTGCTGTTTTATCGGCAGGAAACTGCCGATAAAACGTCTATAATGGGCTTGATAACATGCCCTTGTTAATTCCCATAGAAGCCCATGTTCTGATGTGAACATGGGCTTCTATGGGAATTTACAAGGGAGTATTATCAAGCCCATTATCACCGTTTTATCTGCAGATTCCTGACGATAAAGGCAGCGATAATTTTAACACCGGTCCTTGATAATATGCCCCGTAGTTTGTAAAACATTTCATGGTACTGCAGTAGGACGAGTGGATATATTAATGAGGGCATTGCATTATGCTTGCACCGTGCAAAATGACACTATGCAGCCTTGGTATTGGGTGTGCCAATATTCATAGCAGGCTAGAGCAGAGCCTTGGGCACAAGCACTCATTCTTTTATAAATTAAGCATTGACAACGCTTGGAAAATATTTAAAATTACAAAAATGCAGCATAGGTGATAATGAGGGTCGCTCTGCAGAAGTGACACAAGCTTATCTATTGTGGGAAAAATATTTGGCGCTCTTGGTAAAGGCCTACAAAGCCAAGTCAACATGGAGCCGGCAGTGGCACTTTTTGGCTTGTCAAAACAGAAGCTAATTTCTCCAAATATTAAAGGCAAGGGGCCTCTTTTATGAAAAGTGACGCATCGCTGCGTGAAAAGAGCGATGCGTCACTTCTCAGTGCGCTCTCCTTGCGACACCAATGATGCGTCATATTTACCGTATGACGCATCATGGCGCAAGGAGTTACAGATACGTCAGTATGTCAGACGTATCTGTATGGCCCAAAAGTGACGCATTGCTGGAGTGTGTCACAAAAGTGACGCAACTCCAGCAATGTGTACTTTCACATGGGGCAAGCCCCATGTGAAAGGGCCTGTGTCAGTCTTACGCCTGCTGTGAGGCAGGCATAAGAAATTGAGGCATTTGTGTCCTAGAAGTGGCCCAGTGAAATCTCATAGATTTCACTGCGTCACTTCCATGACCCTTTCTTGCGTCAGAACGCCCACCCTGCATACATTATACCTGGCGCCGGTATAAAGTGGCACAGGGGTTTACAAAGTGACGCATCTACCTAGATGCGTCACTTTGTAAATATGGTGCAACAAGGCAAATTTTTTACGCTGCTGGTGCGTCACAAAAAGTGACGCACCGGCGGCGTAAAAGTCACGCACGGCCTCATAAATGAGGCCCCAGGAAGCTTTTATCTTAATTACAGCGTAAGTGGAACTATCCTTGATTGTGCAGATTTGAAGAACACGTAGAGTTTCCACATACTTAGAATGGCCTAGGAAAATGACCCACACAAGTAAATTTGAAGAGGCCTATGCAAAAAGGGTTGGTGCCATCAAAATGTTTACAAGAATTTGGAGATCTATGGAACAACTCAAAGAGGACAGTGCTATTTAGAGCTGCCATGGCAGAGTTTTTCTTTGACTGTTGAAAATAGCTGATGGTTGATGGTGGAGGAAAGGGAGAGAAGCCCATTTGTGATCTTGGTTGGCTGCATCTATACAAGCTATTAAAAAGATTGCTCGTTTCAAAGCTTTTAACTATTCCCTACAATTATTACGGCCAGGGTTGGGCACTGAAGATCGATGTCATCCTTCTTTTCTGCAATGTTTTAAAACATGGTCAAAATGTACAGCTGTCACATTGCACTTTATCTAGGAGGATTGGAGATAACTCTATCTTAAGGCATAATAAATCACTGTTATTGATTATTTTTTGTATTTTTCTACGAAGCCTATTTTCTAGTATCAAAGTAATATTATGATTTATTGTGTATTGATTGTGATGTAATGAATTTCTCTCTATTTTTCTGCTCAATAAAAAAAGCACATTTCAAAATAAAATAGACACATTGGGGCATACGTACAAATTTGTTTGTCGCACATTGCGCCAAGCAAGGGGGTGTAAGGGTGACCCAACAACAAAGTCAGAGTAATAAAGCCATGCATGGCCACCGTGCTTAGCCCTGCATGGTTTAATACATTTAGACTAGTGCAAATCACTGTATTGAGTCACTCTGCCTCAGGGAGACGTTCCATGGGTGGAGCGTGGGTGTTCCCATACATCCACCATTGGATTTTGGCACATTGCCAGACTAAACATTCCAGGTAGACCTGAAAATGAGATGCCTCACCAGGCCAGATTGTGACAGCAAAAAATATGTGGCCCATGTACCAACCCTATTTTGCTCACAGGGACCACTGCCTGCCCTTAAAAAATGAAATGTAAAAGTTAATTTTTTTTTTAAATGCAGCCCATTTTCCTTTAAGGAAAATGGGCTGCATTTAAAAAAAAAAACTGCATTATTTAAAATCAGTCCGAGACATGGAGGTCTGTTGACCCCAGCAGGCCACCATCCCTGGGAGTGCTAGCTATTCCCAATGGGGTCGCAGAATGTGACAGCCTCATTATTATTCATGAGGCATGCAATATGCGACTGGATTGGGAATCATTAACAGTGTCTCAAACACTGCTGTACATAGCATTTTGCGATTCACAAATCTCGACTCGCAATTTGTTGCAATTTTAGAGTTGCAAAATGTTAGGGTCATACATCTGGCCCTGGTTCTTGATAAACATGCCTCGTTGCGAGTCCGAAATGATTTTCTGACTCTCAAGATGCAATTTGGAGCAAGCCACCAATAAGACAAAGAGCGGGGCATGAAAGGGGAGTGTCTCTCCGTCCTACAAGTCAGAAAAGTATGCATCATTGGTATGAGACCATAATCTCAGTTACAAAGCATTGAAGTACATCTTTAACTTTGTCAATGCTAGCGGTGGTCATTGTGGCAAGCAGATAGTGTACCAGGAGATCACCACATGCTCCCCTGGTGTCCCTTCAAGGGAAAGGTTTTATTCAGAACGTTAAGTAAATTTAAATGGGGAGAGGATGTAGCCTTGCAGCTAGTGCAGTCGACTTCGAAGCAGGGGAATGGGGTTCGAGTACCGGCAAAAAGGCTCAACATCCTGTGATTCTGGGCAAATCACTTTAGCTCCCCATGCCTAACATTACCGTGTCCTTGTGTAACGAAACTGGTACTCTGTAAAGCGCTTTGATACCAAATATCTTTGGGTCTAGTTTGCGCTATATAAAACTCTAAAAAAAATGTAGGGATGTTAGTTTACCATCCCAGGCAGAACTGCATCCCTGCTTTTCACAGGAAGTTGTCAAATGAATCCTGCTTCATGTAATTCAGTTTAATTCGATTTTTTTAAAAAACCTATGCAGATGATCAGCGAATAGAAAAGAAAAAAATGACTGGAATTAAAGCAAACATTTCTACAAATACATCTCAACGAAAAGTTACAAAACTTTTCTAAAAGGTCTGTTGTTATTGACAGATCCATAATGCATAAATCCCTTCAGTAGCTATAGTCGCACTATTGTGAAGAAGCACTGGAAGTTATGTGTTCCTCCGTGCATCTTTCATTGCTGGGCATATAAAAAGGGAGTTTCACATCCTGAATTTCCAGTTACAAAGAAGAGAACCACATTGCTTGAATGCTAAACCTTCCATGTCATTAACATTTAAATGCAGTTCTTTCAAATGTATTGAGAAGCTTGCATTACTTTAATTTGGGATGTGACTACTCTTGTATACAAAACAAGTACATGATACACTTCTCACAGCACCATGCATCACCTTGCTCCATAAGACTAAACTCGCGCCATGGACTGTTGTAGCCCATTAGTTATCTGATGCCTATTTGTGGGTGTGTGGAGCACACTTGTACATTCGATTTTCATCTGGTACCTGCTTTTGTGTATTTGAGAAGCTAGCACAACATTTGTCTGTTTTATTTCTGATGTGTGTGCATGGGACGCCATCCTCGACTCCTAATCCGAATTCCCTAGTAACCACAGCACCGAGACTGCCCTCCTCACCGATACTGAAGACATCCTCATGCTACTCGACCAGGGCCACACCGCGGACCTCATCCTACTAAACCTCTCGGCAGCATTCAACACCGTCTCCCGCCACACTCTTGCAGCCAGACTCCACGACATTGACATACCGGGGACCACCCTTGACTGGATCCGATCATTTCTCTCCAGCAGAACCCAAAGGAACAGGCTTCCATGCTTCCTCTCTGAACCCAAAGAGATCAACTGCGGAGTACCCCAGGGATCATCGCTCAGCCACACCCTCTTCAACATCTACACGGCCCCCCTCACCTCCATCGTTAGACAGCATGGGCTCAGCATAGTATCCTATGCCGACAACACCCAACTCATCCTCTCCCTCATGAAGAACCCCAAAGACATCGGACTCAGCTTTCGGGAAGGAATGAAAGACTTCACATCCTGGATGAGCAACAGTTGCCTAAAGCTCAACTAGGAGAAGACAGAGATCCTCATCCTTGGACCATCCCCCACTGCTTGGAACAACAACTGGTGGCCCTCCACCTTCGAAAATCCACCCACCCTGACAGACCATGCCCAGAACCTCTGCATCACTCTAGACTCCTACCACACCATGACTCTCCACATTAATGCCTTCGCCTCCACCTGCTTCAACTCCCACCACATCCTCAATGACACCTTCAAGTGGATCCCCCCGAAGCCAGAAAGACAGTCATCCATGCACTCATAACCATCAGACTTGACTAGGGGAATGCCCTCTACGTGGGAATCAACAAATCCCTGCTGCACAAACTCCAAGCCATCCAGAACACCACAGCCAGACTCGTCCTTGGCACCCGACGACAGGGACACATGACCCAACATCTGTGAGACCTTCACTGTCTCCCCGTCAAGATGAGAGTAAACTTCAAGCTACTCACCCACCCCTACAAATCCCTACACAACTTCAAACCCAAATATCTCAATGAAAGAGTTTCGTTCCACCTATCCCAAAGAAACCCTAGCTCCGCAGACCTCGCCGTAGCAGAGACCCCATGCATCCACAGAACCAGAGCAGGTGGAAAAGCCTTCTCCTACGTCACGGACAAGGCCTGGAATGAACTCCCAGTCAACATCAGAAACTCCTCTACGCTGTACACCTTCAGCTTGAACCTCAAGACTTGGCTTTTAGACTGACCTAGAGCTGGCTCCTCCCCCCCCCTCCAGTGCCTTAAGGTCCTCCTGGGTGAGTAGCCCCCTGAATGTTTATTGATTCAATCAGCGATGCAGCGCGCGCGATGTAATTCATTTTATTTATGTATTTACTTAACTCTGTTTGTCCATAAGCCTGAGTTTACTACCCCCCACAATGCCCCTCCCCCACAACACTTCCGCGAGGAGCCACCACTGTCCTATTCCCCTACCAAGGTCCTGAGCTAGTCTGTTGCAGATGAAGGTGCAAAGCAAGGATGGGAGGGAAAGGCCTTCTGCCAGCAGTGGACACCCCGTGTAAACCATGAACAGTGGAGTACAGAATCACTAACTTACACCTCACCTAACCTGAACACTTTTATGGGAAATGTTTTTTATTAAAGCGTTTTTTAACCAGGGATTGCTCTATAGTGGCAAAATATTGAATATCTCTTTTCACAGAGAAAATGGACTCCATTTGAACAACAGGCATGATGATTAATTGTGGTGTGCGCCACCAAACTCCGCGTTACAAGTGAGAGCGAAGTGACAACAACTCTGCAACCTCCGACAGCGTAATGGAGTTTTCCGCCCACACAAAAGCTGAGAAGAGATTGGGTGGTCAGAGTGGTCGGCAGCTTCTGTACCATAACAGCTTGTGGGACCCACTTACACACTTGCAACAGATCCAATAAATGTGAGGTAGCAATCATCATGCACAGATCAATCCCTAACAAACTGCATTTGATCCAGAAAGTGAAGGCAGATATGCGCTTCTGAGTTATAAAGACCAGAACAAGATGTAATTGACAAGCAATATCTAAACTCTGACTTTACGTAGAGAACCTTTCTTCCCTGTACAATTGAGAATGCATACTGAAGTTAGGAATACCCAGTAGTGCTGGGTGGGGACTGAAGTCTTTCTCCTTACTAGGGGCAGCTCCTCTGTTAAGGCAGAGGACCGTGACCCCAGGGATAAGAAAAGGAAATGGTAATAAACTATCAATTTATTTTTCAAAACCCCGTCCAGAGCTGAGCATCAGGAAGGGGGGTGGGGAGGCTTTCTGCAGCTGCCTATCCAGCAGCAGCAGAAAACAGTGATGGGCAGGCAGGGCACCTAAGTTCAAAGTGCGCATGTGTTTTTGGCCCGCCGTCTTGCAACAGCCAGCCAGACATGCTCAGTTTAAACCTCTCTAACTCAGCTGTCTTAGACAGCTGGGTTAGAGACAGCATAGGGCTCCAGTGCCATCTGGAGCTGCAAGACAGCATGTCATTGGTGGCTCCTCCACTAAGGCAGAGCAACGTCGCCACACTACTTTTAAGTAGTGTGATGAAAGGAAAAGTGAAATGATAATAACCTGCTCTTATTATTATTTTATTTTGTCCAGCTGCTTTGCAGGTGGGTGGGGCTGCTCTGCTCTCAGAGCACTGCAGGGGAGGAGTGGTTTTCCTACTCCAAGTGTGCATGAATTAAGCCTGGGCGGAGCAGGCGTTGTGCCTCTCCGAAAAGTTACAGGGAGTTTCAAGTCAAGTCAGGAATACTTTATTCGACAACTTAATGCCATAATAGTGATCATATCATACAACAATACATTTCATGAACACATTTTAAAAAAGGAAGCCAAAGTCTTTATCTTCAAAAGCATTCCTGATATCAACCCTGAGACCAATGCCTAAAAATACAATTCAATACAGAGACATTTTATAAAATACAAAGTGCAAATGAGCAAACTCAATCAAAAACAAATAGTTCCAGTTTTTTTTAACATTCCCAATATCCACCAGAGAACCGGGTCCTAGGGTATAATACAGCACAAAAAACGTTATATAAAATACCAGATGCAAAGAAAGCCAGCTCAATCAAATACCAAAAGGATCCCCATTTATAATATTCCTGATATGTCATGTCATAGGTTTTTGTATAGCGCACTTTCACCGTGAGGTCCCAAGGCGCTTGCAGCAAAAACGGCAGTCCACATTAATAGCTGTTGAGAAAAATGGCAGGGTTATTTGAGAACAACCAGGTTTTAAGCATTTTATGGAATTGTTTATGTTCAGTGATAGATATCAAGTGCGGGGGCAATTTGTTCCAAAGTGAAGGAGCAAGATAGGAAAAGGCACGATGGCCATATCCGGAAGTACGGACTCGTGTTTGAATCAGGAGTAGCTTATTGCTGGACCTTAAAGTTCTTGTGGGTACATACCAGTTGAGTTTTTTTTAAAGATATTTAGGGCCGGTGTTGTGCAGAGTCTTGTGTGTTGTACTCAGAATCTTAAAGTGGCTTCTCTGATGCACCGGGAGCCAATGGAGTTTTTTTAGGCATGGAGCAGAGGCAGTTCTGGGCGGGAGATTCAACACGAATCTGGCTGCAGTATTTTGAAGAGTCTGCAGCTTTGAGAGCAGATCCTCATTGATAGCGGCATGCAGAGCATTCCCATAATCTAGATGGCTGATGATCAAGCCCTGTACCATGGGTTTTCTGGCTTCGAAAGAAGCCATTTAAAAATCTTCCAAAGATTACGTAAGATACCATAGCAGGTGCCTGTGACCTGGTTAACATGGTTTCTCATGGATAAGGCACAATCTATCATTATTCCCAGATTGCGTACAGCTGGTTTTCGGGAGGGGCATACTCCCAATTCAGAAGACCACCAGTCTTGCGACCAGGATTTTTCTGCATTACCAAACAGCATGACTTCAGTTTTACTAGCATTCAATTGCAATTTGTTGTTATTCATCCAATTACTAATCTCGATCATACAGTTTTTAAAACGAAAACAAGTCCCAGAATGATTTGTGCCATAAGTGATGAGCAATTAGGTATCGGCAGCGTATGATACGGTAAAAAAGCTATATGATTTCATGTTCTTCGCCAACTGAGTTAAATATACATTGAATAGTAGAGGACTCAAAATGGATCCTTGGGGAACCCCCGCGGTTACCGGGCGGCTGCTTGAGACCAAATTGTCTACTCGCACAGAGGTGAGGTGATCAGCTAGGTAGTTTTCAATCCAACCGAGAGCCCCTCCTGTGATACCTATCTCCCACAGTCGATGTGTCAAGATACTGTGGGAGATGGTATCAAAAGCAAAGGATAGGTCCAGAAGGATAAGAATAGCTGAGTCGCCTCTATCCACCGCGAGCCTGATGTTATCTACAATCTCAATGTCTCTGTGCCATGAGCAGCACGGAAGCCCAATTGAGAGGGGCCTAGAACCACATGTGATTCTATAAAAGTTGTGAGCCGTCATTTAACTAGATGTTCTAATACTTTCCCAAAATAGGGTAGCAGTAAAATAGGCCGATAGTGAACAGGTAATGTGGGATCAGTGGAAGGTTTTTTAACCCCTTAAGTGCTGCCGTCGGCCAACGGTCGTCACGGGCACTACCTCCCCAGTGCTGCGTGCGACCGCTGGACGTCCAGTTCAGCACCGGATAATGGACAGCGCAGCACTGGGGAGGTTTGTTTACTAGCTTTAAAGGGGTTAAGATGGGTCCAATTTGAGGGTGTTTCCATTTGGTGGGTACAATTGCTAGCTCCAGTGAGGTGTTACAAATTTCCTTAAGAAAATCAGCCAATAATTGGGTGATTTTAGTGCAACGGCGAGGAAGGAAGGCGTCCAACGGGGAACCAGATTTTACTTTGTTTAGGCCCTTAAGTATTTTGGCAACAGTGATGAGATCAAAACCGGTCAGACTAGGAATATCCTTTCGATTAACCGGGGGAGATTTTATTATTGGGGGGTTATTTTGCTGGAGTGAGTTAGAGTCCGTGTTCGAGAAAGAAGAATAGATTGATTTAATTTTGTTATCAAAGAAAGTGGACATGGACTCGACCCATTCTTGGGTGGGTACAAACGGATGCTGTTTGACCCGAGGTGACAAAAATTCTTTTAGTATTTTAAATAATTCTTTACTTGAGTTAGCAGCGTTTTTTATACGCGAGGTTAAATAGGTCTTTTTAGCTATTTTGATGTTTTTTACATAGAGTGAATGAAGCGATTTGTAGTTGGTAAGGTCCTCTTTCTTCTTAGTTTTCCGCCATTGCCGTTCAGCTGCTTGACTGGATTGCTTGTCAGTTTTTAGAGCTGCCGTGAACCATGGGGAGGCAACGGATTTCACATTGACCCTCATCTCAGGGATAATCTTATCCAGGGTTTGCAAGATGGAGGTCTCCAGGTTGGTTACCATCAGTTCTTGTGGGGCTCCCTGATTTGGTACAAGTTTAAAGTGTTTATGAAAGGCCTCGGGTGTCAATTTACACCAAGGACAGATGCGCACTCTTTCTTTGTTTATTGATTTAGCTGGGGGTCTAGGAAGACTAAACCTTAACAGATAATGGTCGGTCCAGATCATAGGGAGCGGAATCTGAATACTCAAATTAGGTGAGTTGGTGAAAATTAGATCTAATGTATGGCCTGCTAAATGGGTGGGACCCATCACCCATTGAGTCAATCCCAGGCTTTTCATTGCACTAATTAAATGGCTGGTTTCAGGATCTGATGAGAACTCGGCATGATAGTTAAAATCCCCAAGTAAGACAACATTTTCAGTTGCTAGTGTATGTGAGACAATGATTTCTAGAAGATGGTTAACAAATTTGGTTTTGGGGCCCGGGGGTCTATAAACTAATGCCCCTCGCCATGTCTCGGAGCTGGTGATTTCAATGTTAACTACCATGATTTCCACGGTAGGGTTGGAAAAAGACTCGAGCAGCTCAATTTGAATGGGAAGCATAGCTGCAATTGCTATGCCACCTCCTCTGCTTACTTTCCTATCTAGTCTGGTTAGATGATAATCAGGGGGAAAGGCCGATGCTATGTCTGGCGAGGCTTGGCCATGGAGCCAAGTCTTGGTGAAAAAACAGATGTCTGGTTTATCGGCGTCTAAAAGGCGCAATAGCTCTATAGCATGTTTAGATATAGAGCGGGTATTGAGATATATAGCAGAGAGCGGTATATCATTTACTTTCTTTTTGATAGGCGATATTTCAATATTGTCTGATTTGGGAGCTGTGTTCAATATCTTATGAGCAGTACTGACATTTATGGGTTCTGAGATCTCTGTTGCTTTACCAGTGGCTGTATAGAGGCATACAGAGGTCTCGGTCCGAGGAGATATATCATAATGGATAGGGGGCTGTGTCGTCAGGATGGTTGTGCCGATATTAAAGGTCTTAGCGATATTTAATGATTTCAGCTGATCACTAGTGTAGCATAGTATCTTGAAAGGACTTACCAGGGAACGAAATATGACAGAGGCAGGGTCCTGGGCGGCGGGCGGCGGACTGGCGCGGACAGGCACAGACGGGCTTGCCTTTGCACCCCTGTCAAACCAGTAGACCGAAACCTAATGTATAATTCAGTTCAAAACATTTTATAAAGTGCAAGGTGCGAAAGAGCAACTCAATCAGATACAAAAATTCCCCATTGATGGCATTCCTGATATCGAACTGGGTGGCCAAGATCTAAAGTACATACAATGCAAAAGCATTGTATAAAGTGCAAAGTATGAGGGAGTAAACGCGATCGAGTATTGTGGTCCCAGGTTATGACTCATAGTGGGCCTGGAAATAAAAACATGTATAAAAGCAAAACATAATAACTGTTAAAAAACCAACATTTTTTATGCACCTAATGGCTCAGATTAAAACACTTGCAACCCCAAAACAGACCATGGGGGAAGAAAACATTTGAAGGTAAAGTAAGGCCGGCCTTACTTGGGAAAAATGACAGTCTCTGAGTAGTGGTAGGATAAACTTCTTACATAATGAAACCTAATAGTCGCAAAAGAATATAAAATGAAGGGTATCCTGTTCAGAGAAATTGTCACAAGGACAAGGTTCTAAAGTGCCAGGTTTTCAAAAGCATGGGGAACGAACAAAATCCAGGGAGCCATTTGCAGATGGAATCTCATTAAAACAAAACGATGAAAGGGGTTACCGACAATTAACAGATAAGGTTGGACTTGGTTATGCATAGATAATGTGGCATACCCTCTCGCCTTTGGTTTTGACAACTCTTTTTCTTCCCTTGGTCCCTGGCGCTTAATCATAAACTGCTGTCTAATATTTCCAATTATGAACTTGTCCAGGGGTTTAGGGCTTAGAAATAAATCAGAGCAACCTAACCATTTTGTTAGTTCCCTTAGGTATTTTAACCAGGGGATACA
Organism: Lissotriton helveticus; assembly: GCF_964261635.1. Classification (NCBI taxonomy): domain Eukaryota; kingdom Metazoa; phylum Chordata; class Amphibia; order Caudata; family Salamandridae; genus Lissotriton; species Lissotriton helveticus. The sequence goes on from NC_136069.1 coordinate 1,621,514,585, forward strand.
ATCAGCCCTGTCTCATGCTAGACAATCGGTAATTATTATTTGGTTTAGATTTATGATAGGGCTTGCCCAAATTCTCAGCCAGCATATTAAAGTTGCTACTGCTATCTGGTCCGATATATATCCCACCCCTATTTCTTCATTTATTATTATTATTATTTACGGATTTTATAAAGCGCACGGCTACCCCCAACGGGGGTGTCCCAGCGCTAAAAACTGACAGCAGGGGGAGAAGAAATAATCTAGATAGATGAAAATAGCCACGTCTTCAGGCGTCTGCGGAACAGCGCTTCGGATGGGGCAAATCTAAGATCGATAGGTAAACTGTTCCAATGTTTGGCTGCAAGAACAGCATAAGCTCTGCCACCCGTTCTTGTGCGACGGAATCTAGGCACAACCATGAGACGCAGATTGTTGGAACGAAGATCCCTAACCGAGTGGGACAATCTCAGTCTCTTTCTTAAATAATCTGGACCAGTTCCATTCAAAGCTCGAAAGGCGAGGATAAGCGTTTTGAACTTAATACGGTTGGCTATAGGAAGCCAATGAAGCTCTTTACGAAACGCTGAGATAGGGTGTCTGTAAGGGATATTGCCAATCAATCTTGCTGCAGCGTTCTGAACCACCTGGAGACGTTCAATTTGGTATAGAGGGGCCCCCGCATATAAACTGTTGGCATAGTCCAGGTGGGAGGTAATTAAGGCCTGAGTGACAGTTCTGCGTGCCTCAATTGGCAAAAATGGAAAGATCTTCCTCATCATTTTTAATTTACCAAAGCAGGCCGAAGTAACCTTATTGATTTGAGAGCTGCAGGATAGCGTATCATCAAATATAAACCCCAGATTGCGGGCAGAGTGAACCGAGGTAGGGGGGGGGTTGAGAATCGTTGGCCACCATAATGACGGTGGGATGGTCATTTTTTGATTAAAAAACAGAACCTCCGTCTTATCGGTGTTAAGTCGCAAGTGGTTCATGGACATCCAAGAACAGATTTCGCCAAGACAATGGCGGAAACTGGAGAGGCTGGAGTCAGAGTGATCGCTAAAGGAAAATATCAGCTGAGTATCATCAGCATAAGAGATCACTCTGACTCCGCATGCCTCTACTACCTTGGCCAACGGGGCCAGGTAAACGTTAAAGAACAAAGGACTTAACGCTGAGCCCTGTGGGACTCCGCGTACCAGAGGTTTACATTCTGATTTGAAAGGTCTGAGAAGAACCCTCTGTGATCGTCCTTGGAGGAAGGAACCCATCCACGATAGGGCAACGCCGCTCAATCCAATCTGCTCCATACGGTCAAGAAGAATTTTATGGGACACCGTATCGAAAGAGGCGGATAGGTCGAGGAGGACCAACATGGCCTCCTCGCCCTTGTCCACACACTCTCGCACAGTCTCCGAAACTTCTAGCAGTGCGGTCTCAGTACTGAATCCAGTACGGAAGCCGGACTGGGAATCATGCAGAAGGGAATTGGTCTCTAGGTACTCTGCGAGCTGTAATTGGACCGCCTTTTCCAAAACCTTCGCGGGTTTCGGAAGGAGGGAAATAGGTCGATAGTTACTGAATTGCGTGGGGTCAGCATCAGATTTCTTTAAGATGGGCACAAGCAAAGCTTCCTTCCAGGCTAAGGGAAATTGGCCTAGTTGTAAAGAGGCGTTCCAAATGGAAGTGAGTGGCTCTAACAGTAGGGTAGACAATTAACTCATGATTTTTGAGGGAACCGGGTCCAAAGGGGAACCCGATTTGCACTGTAATAGTAGTTTACGTGCAAGATTAGGAGTGAGATCCTTAAAAGCCACTAATGTAGGAGCAGTGTCCTGGTTAGTTGAGACCGGGGGAAGGGAAAGATCAAGAGCTCCAGCTGGAGGGAAGGAGGATGCGATTTTGTCAATTTTTTCTTGAAAGAAGTCTGATAGTCCATTACAGAGAGACTGATTGGCTAGATTGTTAGGAGTCATAGCAGGGGGTTTTACAAAATCCTTGACAATTTTAAACAGTGTTTTTACCGAATTGTCTGCATCTTTAATTTGTGAGGCAAAAAACTCTTTCATAGCCAATTTTTTTGATTTAGTGAAATTCCTAAGGGCCATTCTGTAGATGGTTTTTGCCTCAGAGTCATAAGTTAGTCTCCACTTGCGTTCGAGTTTTTTACAGTGGCTTTTTTCTTTACGTAGAGCATCTGAGAACCAAGGAGCAGATGGGCGGGATCTTGCAGATGACGTAGAAGTAAATGGGGCAATTTCATCGATCGCAGCCGATAAGATCGTGATAAACTTAGTAACACAGGCATCAATATTTCCTAGGTAAGACTCCAAGGGGCAACTGAATATTGGCTCTAAGGTAGTGCAGGTAACCTTATGCCATTTTCTTCTATAGTCTGATCCCAGTTCCACCGGGCTAGGTGCCTGAGGGATAGGAATGTCGACCGCAAGCAGAAAGTGATCGGACCAAGTGAGGGGGAGGGAAGGATGCGTAATGGTCCCTGGGAGGTTAGAGAAAATAAGGTCCAATGTATGGCCCGCTACGTGCGTCGGACCATGGATGAGTTGCGTCAAATTCAGGCTCTGAAGAGAGTCGAGAAAACGTGTGGCTTGGGTGCAGGTGGGGTCATCAACGTGAAGGTTAAAATCACCCAAAACTATGAAGTGTGGGTGCTTAAGGGATAGGTCCGTGATGATGTGCACCAACTTCATGTAATATGTATGCAGTGGTAGTGTGCGGGACTGCCAGAATCTTACGTAAAAACTTGTCTTCCTCATGCAGGATGTCTTTTTCATCCTTAAATCCCCAGATGTCACTGCCGTAGGTTGCCATGGGGGATACATTTTTCCTTGTATATCTTCATCAGGGCCCGGAATGGGTCTCGATCCTAATCTCGTTACAAAATTTAATGAAGCCCCTGTTGCTCTAATGAGGGTATTCTTTTTTTGCATAATTTGTACACACACGCTTGTCAAAAAGTACCACCAAATAGGGGAAAGTTGGGAACCTTGTTAACTCAACCCCTTTACAATAAAATGTAGTCTTTTTTTGGGACTTTCCAGGGCCAATGGACATCGTATGGGATTTCTTAAAATGTGTTGAAAGATCTAGGGAGTCCATAAAAACTATAAAAGCATCTAAAAGTGATTGAAGGCCCACTGCGGTTCTAGCTAATATAACTGTGTCATCCGTGTATAAAAGAGCTGGGATCATCTTATCACCAAACCTAGGAGTGTCTTTACAACTGGTATGTATAATGCGAATAAGAGGGGGGCCAAGATACAACCTTGACGTACCCCTCTCTTAACATCCCAGGGGGTTGTCAGATGTCCGCTACTTTATATCTGACAGCAGCTGTATTATTATCATGAATAACATATGAGAAATTCCCAAGCTCTGGTTCAAGACCCATATCACTTAAGATTGACCACAATTCTGATCTATTGACATGGTCAAATGCTTGTGTCAGATGCATAAATGCCAAATGTATTATACCCCTTTTTGGCTATGGTATACTTCCCTATCGTTAAATGCAGATTTAAAGATTCGTCCAGGGTCCCTTTACCTGACCTAAAACCATAATGCAAGTTGGAAATTACATTTTGGTGGTCCAGCCATGTCGATCGGTGTTTTAATACGACTTTAACCATTATTTTGGCTGCGGAATCTAAGAGCGAGATTAGCATATAGCATGTGGGCTAATCTCTCGCACCCTTCTTAAAAATGGGAACAATAACTGCCTTCCCCAGGATACTGGGTTTTCCTGTAAGCACGCAGTATTAAAAACATTTGCCAAAATACTAGCCCACCCATCTGGGTCAGCTTTGAATAGATCGTCCGGGACCCCGTCTGGGCCCGGGGCCTTTCCCCAGATGTGGATGGGATTGCTTAATTGCCCTCCTCTACCCTGAAGTGCAGTGTCATACTAGTTTGTCCACCTTTTCTATATCCAGTTGCTTCACCCAAATTTGAATCAATAAAAATATTTCTAAAATGTGATACCCATTTATCTGCTGGGATTAAACAATCAGTGTTGGAATTAGGAGTTTTGGAGAGGAAAGGACTATTAACTACCAACCAAAATTGGGAACTGTTTTTCAGTATACTAGTCTGTTGTAGGGCATCCTATGCCTGTTCTTTTAGCTCCTTCTTCCTATTCTGAACTGCTAGCTTATAGGCCTTTCTTTTGTCCCTAATTTCTGCTTTGTCTCTGGGGGTGTATTTTAGAGCTTGTACAAGCTCCTTATGGGTCATTGAGCATGGTCTGTCAAACCACCTTTCAGCCTTCGGTTGCCTGACCCCACCCACAACCGTGAGGTCAGATTGTATTTGTTTGATTACTTTTCCAAAGTCTATCCGAATAGAACTGCCCTGTGTGTCTGGGTCCAAACAGGACTAAATTTCTAGCGCACAGACTGTGTACAAATTTTCCAAAAAGTTATCTGGTACTATTTCTTCCCACTTTAGCCTACGGGCCTGATCTTTGGTGCTAATATCTTTATTTAGAAAGCAAATGGTAGGTTCTCCAGTTTCTATATTAGACAGTGATATAGCGACAGTGAGGGGATCATGGTTGCTAAAACCTGACCAGTTAACAATTAGGTCCTCAGTAAACAAAACTAGTGGAGCCGATAGTAAAATACAGTCAATGGTGCTTGTCCTTCCATTCCCTACGTAAGTTGGTACTGGCGCTGAACTATCTATTTGCTGAAGGCAACATAGATTTTGATTTGCAAGAATGCCTTCAAGCAAAATATCAGAGGGTGTATGCTCAAAATGACTAAGTGAAGAGGGAAACTCCCCCTGATCCTGATTTGTAGAACAATTTAAGTAGCATTGATGGATGTTAAAATCCCCTAGGATCATGACTGAAAGCAACTCCGTGGAATTTCGCTCTGCTCTGTACCGTCCCCCTCCCTAAATATTTCAAAGTAATTAAAAGGCACATACCTGCCCGTGGCCCGCTCCTCCTCGACATGGCCGCTCTTCTGCCAGCTCCTTGCCGTCCTGCTCCACAGATAACCTTTTGTTGTATGTCTTGTGAGTGCGAGGAGGAGGCAGGAGAGGGGCCATGTCGAGGAGGCGGCAGCCACGTGGCAGGTAAGTGCCTTTTAATTACTTTTTATTCTTTTGGGAGGGTGGAGGCCCTGGCTAACTACGCTCTGCCACGGAGTCATAGTTTTGCCCAAACTCTGCGTTCGCAATGGAACGCAGAGTAGGCAAAACTACGTAAACTCCACTGGCGGAGCGTAATTACCCACCCGGGTTTAGCATGATGCTTGACCGGCACTCTAGGGATCCGTCCGAGCACTGAACCACGGGGCTCAGACCAATCAAAACGCTGTTGTGATTGTCCAGGGGAGCATAGGTGTTTACCAATCACAACACTGTATTGCAGCATTGTTACTGATCAGGGAGCTTGGGTGTGCTTCCTGGTTGATTTTCTGGTCTGAGTCCGATGCAGGTGAGATGGAGCAGATTCGTGGGACCCGGCAATAAGGTAAGTGATTTTTTTTTTGCAAATTTTTTCTACATTCCCCTTTCTCCTACCCCTTCCCCTCCACCTCTGATCCATGCAGGCAGCCACTGGAGACTGCTCCCTCCAATCCTGGCACTGCTTTGATACTACATGGAAGCAGCTACAGGATTGGTTACTGCAGCTCCCTTGTGCTGCGTTTGAGCCAGCCTGCCTGAGACAGAAGACTTGAGCAAGGTGGACGTCGTGCCAGGATTGAAGATGAGTGTAATTCTTTTTTTTTTATGTATCTAGAGCTTTTATTTTTTCCCTCCTGTACCACTACCCTCATTACATGCCAGCCACCACTGTCCCTTATCCTCCTTTAGACAGGACAGGATGTTCATCATTTAAAGTGTGAAGAAATGTACTGATTGCCCTAATGGGTGAAAATGTCCTGACAAAATGTAGAGACCCCTTCACCCATAGACTGGTACTACACTTCTTTTATTGACTATTTCCTCATAAAAAACACCTTGATTCTCTCATAGTTCTACTATGAGGTTCTAGTTACTTCAAACACATCACCTTCGGCTGACCCAGGACCATCTCTCCTTCAGGAAACAACTCAAGACCTGGCTGTTCGAGCAGTAGCAACCCCCCCCCCCTCAGCGCCTTGAGACCCTTACGGGTGAGTAGCGCGCTCTACAAATTTCTTGATTGATTGATTGATTGAACCCTCTTCTATTACACTGGCACCCCCATGATAAAGAAACAAAACACACCAGAACAGCACAAAAAGCCAATGTTGAATCATTCAACTACTTTCAACTGATACATGGAGAGGTCGTATGATAAAGAATTTGGGCAATATAAATAAGCAATCTAACCTGCTTCCTGAGTAAATTGAAAGATTTCTAAGAGACTTGTATAATAGAACCCACTCTCCTGAAATCAAGCGCTAATTAGAGATGGCAGAATTACCAGGATACATACTGCACAAATCAGGTAGGAAAGGCCTTGGTAAATTTAAAGCAATAGCATTACAAAGGCGGGTAGATAGCAGGAAGACTTATTGAAGCACAACACTAGAGAGAGGCACAGACATCTATTGCTGCAGTCCACATTGTTTCTAGCCATCTCTAGAGGCCTCCTTTATTCACACGGAAGCATGTTCAACCTTTTGTCAGATACTACACAGCTTAGAAAGAGTAAACACCTTACAGTAGGAGGACCAATATATACAATCCTTGTGCCTGCCTACTCTCCCTAAAGAGGATGAAATTGTTGGAAATACCCTGTAAAGTATAGGTTACCCTGGCGATTCTAAAACACTGGTAAAACAGCACCAGTAATCCCTCCATTATGAAAGCTCTGAAGATGGTTGCAACCTCTCACACACTGAGTCCCTTTTCAAACAAGCCCACCATGTCTCTACTTCTAAAGGAGGTACAGGATCCACTCCTATGTGTCCAATATCCCTCATCTGCTTTCACGTTAAGTTTCACACTAAGGTGCTTGAAAATGTGCATTTAAAGTTTATTTCCTTGCTCACACATTCTTCTTAGGTGGGATTTGATCCATTGTGATTATCAATGGATCACCAAGGACTATAAGAAAATGCGTTTGACTGAGTAGAATGGGTTACATTTTCTGGACACTTTATATCCAAGGTATGTTGGCTATATGATAGCTCCACCACACACATCAACTGTAAAGGTTTTATGTCCAAGCTCAATATCATTGCATGTGTAACTCATCAGAGATGTCAGATGTTACTCCCCCTTTTCTTATTAGTACTGTCAGCTACAATATGATGAGCTCCAAAGGACAGATACAATCATTCTTAAATGCAGATGTTATTCTGTTTATCCTCACAAATACTGAATCTTCAGTCCCAGTAGTGATGTCTCTTATCCACTCATTCTCTCAGTTTATTGGCTACAAAATATGCTAGAGTAAATTAGAGTACCTAACTATGTCCAGATCCACCAAGAGAGCCTGCGAAGTGATCTATATATTTATTGGTTCTCCAGTGGGCTCAAGCACTTGGGGCTTAGTACTAACAGAACAATGGGGAAAGTGGCTGAAGATATTGAGTTACCCCTAATTACTAAACTTAAGAATGTATTTGTGAAATAGATCCAGTTCAACCTGTTGCTGTGGGGGAGACTAAAAGTTGGTAGGATGACCATGGTACCCAGGTACAATTATAGCTTTGGCATGTTACCATTAAAGTTCCTCGGGTCTTGGCTGGCCCATATTGAATTAGACATTTTGGCAAACATCTGGACTGTGATTGCAGAAACTCTGGGTCAATACAGTGCCTGGTGGCCATATGCTTCTTTGAATAGTGTCATATTACATAAGGGCTCCATTTATCTTAAAAGTCCTACTTTCTGCCATGCACAAGGGACATTCCATTGGTGAAAACTACCAATAGATGGCTGCTTGACTCGTTCATCTTTCTTGCCCTGAGGTGTAGCCTCTTGGAAGCAGTGAGCACTATTGATACGGGAAGGTCAAATTTGCCATTCTATTTTTAGTAGTAGATTATTTGGGGAGGCACAACTTACACCCATATATTACAGGAGTTCTATTTACAATTCTAACTTCAGTTCTGACCTGTTTGTGGAAAGTTATAAAGTCTCCAAGTATTTTGTAGGAAAGGTTGAAAACTAGTGGTAATATCTTTATTGTTCAGTTAATTAAAACCATTATAATTACATATATGAAAAGAAAGTAATCATCTTGAATGGGAGAAAGTGCTGCCCTGAAGGCGCAGCTCAGGGCAGGAAACTGGGAATATCGCTAGACAGATGAGGTGCAGCCATGCCAGTACATACCCATCCAGTTCTGGGGTCCACGGATTGTCTGACTGATCAATTCATGTTCAGTGCAGGCACGGCCGGTAGTAGGTGTAACTGCAGGGCGGTGACGTAGGGAGGGGGAGTGGCAGGGTGGGGGGTTGTAATGTATGGATTACGGACTATAAAAGGTAAATAAACATATAAATAAATAAAACTAATTTTGTTGTGTGCACTGCATCGCATTTGGTGATGCAGTGCACACAACGAAGTTCGTTTTATTTATTTATAAGTTTACTTACCAGTTATAGTCCGTAATCCATACATTACAACCCCCCCACCCTACACCTCCCCCTCCCTACGTCACCGCCCTGCAGTTACACCTACTACTTGCCGTGCCTGGTTCAGTGGATAGAAAATCGCTCACAAACTATTCAAAACTCAAGCCATCGTACAAGTATTAGCACCTATTTGGAATAACAAATACTTCCTGATTCATTGTAATCTTATCAACTGGAGGAATTTGCTATTGAAGTGTACATATTCTCTAGAACAACTGAGATGGCATTCTTAAATCTTTCCGGTGCCACACGCAAATTTCAGGTTGCGGCATCTTACTGCTAGTGATACGGCTAACTACAGCATAGTTTTGTAAATGGCCAGTATTTGTAAAGCGCAAGCAATTACTCGACGGTGTCAAGGTGCTGGGGGCCGTTGGGAAGATTAACCACATCGCTGCTTGAGAGTTTCCCCTGCTGTGCTGGACAGCAATGAAAACGGGTGTGGTCATGACGAGCTGAGCTCGTCATGAGCACCTCAGAGATACATGCCATGACGAGCTGAGCTCATCATGAGCATAAAAGGGGTTAAGCAAGCTATTGTCCAGAGTCACATGGTGCTGGGCTGATCTGCCGCTGGTGCCGGGGATCGAACCGTGAGCCCCCAGGGTTCCCGAGTCAGTCCCCCTGTTGCTGCGCCTCTCTTCCACAGTCGCTTCCGCTCTGACTTGAACGTTCTACCAACCTCCGCTATTAAGGCATGCCTCAAGCCGTGGGGGCACCAGTGAGATGCAGGGAATCTCAAGGTTCTAAGAGGTCTTAATCCCAGCTTTGTTTTCTAATCCCTCAGAATGTGCGGCCATACTGCATGGCCAAACCCTCCCGCACAACATATACTCACCAAAAGACTAGTCGATCCTAATGCAAGATCATAACAAAGGGATCAAGGAATAAAAAATCAAGTTTGCAAGTCATATATGGCGAGTCACAAAGGCATCCTAGGGGGGTTCCTTCAACAGAATGTAACGAGGCCCGGAGAATTCACTTAGGTTTACGTGAAATGAGAGAATAAAACAGAGCGGGGGATAAAAGACAGAATACTGTTACAGGAACAGGGAAGTGGGCAGAGGGGATTGGTCAGAATATCTTCATCACCTCTTTGCATTTCTTTTTAGGAGCTTGCAGCAATTAATGAACTAGCATGGATGCTAAAATAGGTGTTCAATTATAGAAGAAATTAATTTGTGATATTTGTGTATCCAGACAGAACCGCTGGCTCCAGAACAGTTATACAATGAACAAGAGAGAGTCATCTCATCAGTCAACACCAGCGGGTTCACACCTTCATCCCTCGTCCTAATGGGCATCCCTGGACTGGAAGAGTTCCACATCTGGTTTGCTGCCCCACTGAGCATCATGTACATTGTCACTGTCCTGGGAAACTGTGTTCTTCTGCTGGCTATAAAGACAGTGGTGTCTCTCCACAAGCCGATGTATCTTTTCATTTCCCAGTTGGCTCTGTCCGACCTAATTCTTTCCTCTTCCTTTGTTCCAAAGATGCTTAGTTTGTTCTGGTTTAATGATGCAGAAATTGGTTTTGGTGCTTGCCTTACTCAGATGTTCTTCCTGGCAAGTTTTCTAGCAATAGAATCCTCCATATTTTCAGCCATGGCCTTTGATCGATATATTGCTGTGTGCAACCCCCTTCGGTACCACAGTATCGTAACAAACACACTTATTGCAAAAGTAGCATCAGCGTGCTTGGTTCGCGCCACCTTGTTACTCAGTCCTCTTCCCCTGCAAATCCTGAGACTGCCTTTCTGTAGCAGGTACATTGCACATACGTTCTGCGAGAACATGGCGGTGGCAAAGCTTTCTTGTGTGGGCACCACTTTCAATAATGTGTATCCTCTTATAGTATCTTTTTTAATTGGTACAATGGATATTTTATCCATTGCATTGTCTTATATTCTGATTCTCAGGACAGTCTTGATTCTTCCACACAGAGACCGTTTCAAGACCTTCAGCACTTGCAGCGCGCATGTCTGCGCCATGTCTGCATTCTGCCTGCCCCTTTTCTCTTCCATAGCGATGAACAAATTCAGAGACCATATTCCTCTTTTTGTACTGGTCATTTCTGCAAACTCTTACCCCATTTTGCCACCTTTGGTGAATCCTTTCATTTTTGGAGTAACACTGAAGGCAGTAAAGGAAGGAGTCAGGCAACTTCTTCAAAAGAAAATATCCAGGCCTCTTCTTACCGCAGCAGTAAAACTAAAATTGGGAACAACGCTGTTTCTACCTGATTCTATGGTCAGTTCTGTGGGGGCAACTCCCCAATAACCACATACACTCCATGGCACCCCAATCTTCACTTAAATAATTTGGTTCAAGTCTGCAGTTGATCCAGCAGTTACAGATTACACTCCTCATAAGAAAAACACAATTTAGCAGAGATATACAGAATACAACTTTGGAAGGGCTCAATTTAAATGTACAGACGAATGTAAAATCATAAAACATAGGGGCATATTTACCTCAAGTGGCAAAGCATGTCTTTAGGACAAGAAGACTAACAACACACTGTGTCACTTTAGAAACAAATGGCTGCACCATATTTACAAGAATATGCTGCAGCCGTGCCTTTTCTTCTGCGCTGGCGGTAAATTTAGCTGCATAGCGCCAATGCAGGCACCCTTGCATCATAGTGCAAGGACATCTGCTTTGAGGGGAACAGTGTTTATGTGTAGAAGGTATCCCTTCCTGCACATAAACAAACTTTACATGGCGTTTTGTAACTTCTATGTGTGCTGCTGAATGCAAAACACCTTTTTTTAAATTATTGTTTATGTGCAGGAAGAGACACCTTTATGCATTTAAACAATCATTGACATTTGCTGTTTCCATTTGTCCTGCTTTGAGCAGCACACATCAAAACAGCAAAAACGAGGAGAAAAAAACATTTCTCCTCGTTTCGCCAGGGTAAGACCAGGTTTTCCCTGATATTAATTTTGGCCATGCCTGTTAAGGGAAGAGCCAACTTCCACGGGAGCGAAGACAAATCCCCACACCTCCAAGACACAGCAGCAGGAATGCGCTAACAAGGTAGACCACACTCCTATCTGCTGTATCCTAAAAGTATGAGGGAATTTACCCAAGGAGTGTCCACCACTCTCCTCATACGTGGGGTAACAGAATAGTAGATAAGGCGTCTCCGGGAGGGGTGGTCCAGGCTAGGAAACAAAGATCAAGTTAGGAATAAACACAATCCCTATGCTTACATGAAACACCCTAAAACATTGACAAGTGTGATCACTCTTGGTCTTACCCCAAATGTAGATCGGGCCAGCGTCAACGATGAGTCCAGGCAATCAGGGAGGGGTCCAACAGGACTCACGAAGGACTCAACACACCTCTGACGCAACGTAAATGGGAAGGGCAGGTGAGGTGAACTGGCCGGCTGACTAAAGAGGATCAGGCCAGCGGAGCAGTAACACCAAAACACCATACAAAACAAACACAAAACAGAAAAGGAGTGAGGGGCACCAACCGGCTGCACAGGGGGCGAGTACAGCGGAGCAGCACCCACTCAGGAGGTGAGACACCCGGCCCCTAGGAGGATAGGGCGGAGCGCTCACTCTCAAGAGGAAAAAACCACTTAAGTAAAGGAGCAAACCAAAGAGGTAACAGTGGTAGCAAAACCAGTATATAGCAAAGAGTGAACCGATAACGCCCGCAAAATGCGTGAGGAATAGCAGGGCGTCGCGTTCACTGAAAACGAAGCGGAAAAGAATACCGCTTTCACAACCAGACACCACACGCACACTCACAGGGCAGAAAAGCGAGTAGCAGAGGGTCAGGAGAGTCTGGTATCAGGCGACTTGAAGACAGAGCCCAGCAGAGCTCTAGACAGCAGCACAACAACTCGAACAGGAACCAGGAAGTGGGAAGGGGGCGTGGTCACAGAAAGTAAGCCAAGCAATGATGGGAGGGCCCAGCTCCTCCTTATCCCCCTTAGGGAGCGTCAGGAAAGTACGGGTTTAGGCGCTAAGGGGTCAAATACAAATGCACAAACCGGAATGACGCACACTTGCCAATGTTAATTCCTAACAGTACCCCTCCTTAAAGATCTATTCACAGGACCTGGCTTTGTGGGGTGCAATCTGTGGAACTGTCGGATCAACCGCACTGCATGTATGTTTTCAGCAGGTTCCCAAGACCTTTCTTCCGGGGGATATCCCACCCAATCAATGAAGTACTGGAGTTTGCCTCGGATTCGTCTGGAATTCAATATTTTGCTGACTTCATATTCTGTTTCTCCGTCTATCTGTACTGGAGGGGGAGGGATTTCAGGGACAAGGGAAGGTATGTATTTTTTGATCAAGGAACTGTGGAACACAGGATGGATCTTCATACATGGGGGGAGCTGGAGTTTAAGTGTGACAGGAGAGAGAATTTTCTCTATTGGGTAGGGTCCTATGAAGCGGGGTTGGAACTTTTTTGACCCTTCCATTCTAAGGTTTTTTGTGGACAGCCACACCTTCTCTCCTATCACGTATACTGGTTCCGTTCTACGATGTTTATCTGCTTGTCTCTTCATTGCTTCTTTAGCCTTTTCTAGCTCTGTCTTGGCTGCTTCCCATGTGCTCTGTATGCGGGCATGTTGTTCCTCTAAAGCGGGTACTGTGTCATCAGGGGGTAACACAATGGGGAGCATTCTAGGGTGTTGGGCTTGAACAAAGTAAAAGGGAGAGACCTTGGTGGCTGCATGACTGGAATTATTATAAGCAAATTCAGCTAAAGGGAGTGCTTGAACCCAGGTAGATGGAATAGTAGTTAACAAACACCTCAGAAACTGTTCTAAAGTTTGGTTGGTTCTTTCGGTTTGCCCATCTGTTTGAGGGTGATATGCGGTAGAAAGCCTGTGATCAATTCCCAACACCTCACACATTCCTCTCCAGAACTTAGAGACAAATTGGGGACCGCGGTCGGAAATGATAACTGTGGGCAACCCATGTAGTTTCACCACAGAGTCCAAGAAAACAGCCACCAGTTCTTTAGAGGAAGGCACTTTCTTTAGAGGGATGAAATGACTCATTTTAGACAAGAGATCTACTACTACGTAAATGGTGGTATAGCCCTGACACGGTGGTAAATCAGTCATAAAGTCCATACTGATAGTATGCCAGGGTGCAGGGGGTATGGCTATATGCTTTAACAGCCCTGTAGGAGCACAATGTGAAGCCTTTTGGCGGGCGCATATGGCGCAAGCGTGTACATATTCCCAGACGTCTTGAGACAATGACTCCCACCAAAACCATCGGCGACATAACTCAAGAGTCTTCCGCCCACCTGTATGGCCGGCCAAAGGGCTACTATGACACCATACAATGATCTTTTGTCTCAAAGGTGAAGCAGGAACAAACATCTTGTTATCATGGTAATAAATCCCTTCCTTGATGGTGTGAAGAGGATTTTGTAACCATTCATCCGATGGGATGGTGGGTAGTAGGCTTTTGAGGTCTTCTAGAAGTGTGTGATCTTTCTCTCCCACCCCAAGTATCTTATTTTCTGGGATGATGGGAAGAGGTTGTTCTCTGTTGGATTGGTCAGCTAGTCCTAGCCGGGATAACGCATCTGCTTTCCCTTGTTGTGTGCCGGGCCTGTAAGTGATCACAAAATCATATTCACTAAAAAACAATAACCACCTCATTTGTCTGGGCGTGAGTGCTCTGGCGGATTTGAAAAATTGCAGATTTTTATGATCCGAATAAATGGTGACCACATGAGGAGACCCTAACAAATGATGTCGCCATTCTTGGAAGGACAATTTGATGGCCAACAGTTCACGCTCCCCTATGGTGTAGTTTCTTTCAGCAGGCAGCAAGGTCTTGGAAAAATAAGCTATGGGGTGCATTTGACCTGTATTTGTGTCTCGCTGGGATAGAATCTCTCCTACAGCATATTGTGATGCGTCAGCCTCCACATAAAAAGGTTGAGAGTTGTCTGCGTGACGGAGAATAGGAGCAGAAGTGAATTTCTCTTTTAAGGCACAAAATGCTTGTTCTGCCTCCAATGTCCAAACAAACGGTACACCTTTTTTCAACAGTCTTGTGATGGGGGAAACTGTGTCAGAAAACCGATCGATAAAGCGCCGATAAAAATTGGCGAATCCTAGAAAGGATTGTATTTCTCGAACTGAAGTGGGGCTTTTCCACAGTGTCAATGCCTCTACCTTTTTAGGGTCCATCTGAAGGCCACCAGGTTTGATGGTGAAACCCAAGAAATCAACTTCAGAGGTATGAAAGGTGCTTTTGTCCAGTTTGGCATATAACTGGTTCTCCTGCAACTTCTGTAAGATTTTCCGGACATGCTCTATGTGCTCTGCATCGTTTTGAGAGAATATAAGTATGTCATCGATATAAACTATAACGAAAACATCGATGTACTCCCTCAGAATGTCGTTAATAAAATATTGGAATGCCGCCGGGGCATTGCATAACCCGAACGGCATTACACAATATTCATAGAGACCATATTTTGTTCGAAAGGCAGTTTTCCACTCGTCGCCCGGTTTTATCCTGATCAAATGGTAGGCACCCCTGAGATCGATTTTAGTGAATATTTTCGCCCCTTTTATCTGGTCTAGAAGGACAGGTATAAGAGGAAGGGGATACTTGTTCTTTATGGTGATTTTGTTCAGGGCTCTATAATCCAGGCATGCCCTGAGCCCTCCTTCCTTCTTATCAATAAAAAACAAAGGGGAAGAAACAGGCGACGAGGAAGGACGGATGAAGCCTTTAGCAAGCATTTCTTCCAGATAATTTTTTAGATAGTCGTTTTCTGAGGGAGTCAAGGCATAAATGCGACTGCAGGGTAAGTCAGCACCGGGTATCAGGTCAATCCTGCAATCATAACTCCTGTGTGGAGGCAATTTGGTGGCTTCCTGCTCACTGAATACGTTAGAGAATTCGGCATACTGGTCAGGTAAGCATGCATCCACCCCTGCTTGTACTGCACAACATAGTGGCAAATCTGATTCCTGGGCTTCTTGGTAGCAGTGTTTCCTACAGAAAGAAGAACCCAATGTAACCGTTCGTTTTTCCCAATCAATCGCAGGGTTGTGAATCTGCAACCAAGGGACACCCAAGATAACACCAAAATTGGGAGCATCGATCAGGTCAAATACAAGGGACTCAGAATGTCCGTTATTGAACACAATGGTCAGTGGAGATGTTTGGTAACTAATCATTCCAGAGGATAATTCTGAACCGTCTACGGCCCAGATGGCTTCAGGCTGAGGCTTAGCCACAAAGGCAAGCCCCAATTGTTTGGCTAGGTGGATGTCAAAAAAATTACCGGTAGCACCGGAATCTAAGAGAACTGACATGGTGTATGGTTTGTTCTCTAAATAAGTGAGAGTAATAGGTACAATGAAATGTTTAATCACTAGGACGGGTTTAGAGGAGATCTGTGGAGGTTTGGAGCTTAAGGAATCGATCTCTCTGTTCCTCAAGCTTTCGAGTTTTCCGAACTAGTAAGACTGCTTACTGATTGCCTTGGATTTTTTGGACGCACAGGACATTCTCGAGCAAAGTGCCCTCCCTTGCCACAGTATAGACACAGATTGAGCTTCCTTCTTTTCTCTTTTTCCTCCGAGGATAGAGGCCCGCGTATTCCCCCTATTTGCAGTGGCTCAGGGGTGTCTCTGGTTATGGGTTTCTCAGTTCTGTGGAAAACCATTTTGGGCCCAACAGTGCGAGGCCTTTCTCCTTTTCGCTCATGCAATCTATGGTCTAATTTAACAACCAGGTCAATAAAGGAAGCACAATCCTCTGGTGGATCTACTATCTGGGAGAGTAGGTCTTTAAGTTCTTCACCCAACCCCCTGTAAAACAAGGAAGTTCTCTTGTCTTCAGGCCAGTGGGTTTCGGCTACTAGGCGATTAAACTGCGTTATGTACGAGAGCAAATCCTTCGACCCTTGTCGAAGGTTTAGTAACTCAGTGTCACTGGCTTGCATGTAGGCGTGCTTAGCAAAAAGGTTCTCATTTTTTCTTTGAATAGGTCTAGGTCATATAACAGGGGATCGTTGTTCCGTACCAGTGGCACCGCCCATTCTGCCGCATTCCCGACTAGATAGGATATGATAAACGCCACCTTGGCAGAATCGTCCGGAAAGGACGCGGCTTTGCACAAGAACTGGAGTTGGCACTGGTTCATGAAAACTTCGTATTTAGAGCTATCCCCTGTAAATCTTTCGGGCATGGCTAGGGGCACAGGGTTAGGGGTGTTTACCGTGACTTGCACAGGGGAGGCCTGAGGATCAGTGCTAGCTCGTGGGTCTTGTTCTGTTGGGGAAAGTGTAAATTTGGCAGGCTGGATATAACTTTTGCGGACTTTAGGGATGGTGCCTGTTCTCAATTGATGGACTTCCGTAACTAGCCTCTGATTTTCTATACCTAATCTTCCTACTTCTGTCTGTAGGGCCACAAAAGCTGCCATCAAGTCTTCCATGGAAAGGTTCTGTGGGACAGAGCCTGACGCCTCCATAGATGTGTCGGAATTCATCCTCGCTCAGGGGAAGGAAAATTCGTGGGCTTGGCTTTCTGTTAAGGGAAGAGCCAACTTCCACGGGAGCGAAGACAAATCCCCACACCTCCAAGACACAGCAGCAGGAATGCGCTAACAAGGTAGACCACACTCCTATCTGCTGTATCCTAAAAGTATGAGGGAATTTACCCAAGGAGTGTCCACCACTCTCCTCATACGTGGGGTAACAGAATAGTAGATAAGGCGTCTCCGGGAGGGGTGGTCCAGGCTAGGAAACAAAGATCAAGTTAGGAATAAACACAATCCCTATGCTTACATGAAACACCCTAAAACATTGACAAGTGTGATCACTCTTGGTTCTTACCCCAAATGTAGATCGGGCCAGCGTCAACGATGAGTCCAGGCAATCAGGGAGGGGTCCAACAGGACTCACGAAGGACTCAACACACCTCTGACGCAACGTAAATGGGAAGGGCAGGTGAGGTGAACTGGCCGGCTGACTAAAGAGGATCAGGCCAGCGGAGCAGTAACACCAAAACACCATACAAAACAAACACAAAACAGAAAAGGAGTGAGGGGCACCAACCGGCTGCACAGGGGGCGAGTACAGCGGAGCAGCACCCACTCAGGAGGTGAGACACCCGGCCCCTAGGAGGATAGGGCGGAGCGCTCACTCTCAAGAGGAAAAAACCACTTAAGTAAAGGAGCAAACCAAAGAGGTAACAGTGGTAGCAAAACCAGTATATAGCAAAGAGTGAACCGATAACGCCCGCAAAATGCGTGAGGAATAGCAGGGCGTCGCGTTCACTGAAAACGAAGCGGAAAAGAATACCGCTTTCACAACCAGACACCACACGCACACTCACAGGGCAGAAAAGCGAGTAGCAGAGGGTCAGGAGAGTCTGGTATCAGGCAACTTGAAGACAGAGCCCAGCAGAGCTCTAGACAGCAGCACAACAACTCGAACAGGAACCAGGAAGTGGGAAGGGGGCGTGGTCACAGAAAGTAAGCCAAGCAATGATGGGAGGGCCCAGCTCCTCCTTATCCCCCTTAGGGAGCGTCAGGAAAGTACGGGTTTAGGCGCTAAGGGGTCAAATACAAATGCACAAACCGGAATGACGCACACTTGCCAATGTTAATTCCTAACAATGCCCCATATTTACACCAATCTTGTAAGTTTGGGTCAGTGCTAAAATCAATGTGTGCTGTGGTGGAACGCCCACAGCAACACCCATTGCGCACCCCTTTAACGCTAAGTATAGCATAAGAATGTGCCTTATTTTAAAGTCAGTGCTAAGCCACGTTAACTGCCTTGTAAATAAGGCAAAGCCCCTAATGCCACCACAACGTCCTGAAAAGTGATGTTGTGGTCGCAATTGAGGCTTGTAAATATGCCCCTTATTAAGTCCTAGTCAGGCAAAATCTATGCAAAACTCCTTAAGTGTCAAACTCATAAAGACTAGCATCCCAATAGCACGTCTAAGACAAAAGCGAACAAAGTCCTAAGAAAAAGGAAAAGTCATTCAACGAGGAGCAGGATAAGTAACCTGCAGGAAAGAAAATATGATTGTCTCCAAGAAACAGAAATCCAGAGGTTTTGCAGACAAACCAGACATGCTATTAATAGAATAGGCACATTAAGCATGGACTGATCATGGTTAGGTTGCACTGGCAAATCAGAAATAACAACGTAATATTCTAAATGTTTAGTACTAATCCATTTCCTAAGGTAAGAGAAATCTCCATCGACTTCCTCAACAACTATACTCCGGAGATGTATAACACTAATTAGAACATTGGAATGTTGGGAGCTCCATTGAAAACAATGGAGTGCTCCGGGCTTATAATGGCTGGTACAAGCCTGGAGCTCCAACATTCCAATGTTTCTTTGTTCACAGCTCTGGTTGTGAACAAAGGGTTCAGGGAGCCTGAGGGGATTCCAATCCCCTCACGCTCCCAAAAGACTTTGTTTTTTTTGCTAGAACATTCTTTCCTCTAGTGACAGAATGTTCTAATAGCCTTATAGCCCTTCGTAGACGGGCTATACCGCTATTAAAGTCCCTCTTCCTTCGGCTCGGGCCTTTTAACGCTGGAGAGGGCCTTTAATAGCCGGTATAGCCCTCTACGGCGGGCTATAAGGCTATAATGAAACAATGGGCTCACATCTACAGCGAAGCTTCTAGTGGAAGATCTTGAGTGCATGATGGAAGCTTTATTCACAATGTTGTACATTAATAATGCATTGATGTAATTCACTTGCTGCTCCGCAGAAACAAGAGGAGCGATGGTGTGCAGCGAGTCACTGATAGGAAGGAAAAATAAGCAGTAGCAAGCTGAGTAGAACACCAGAAACCACATCCATTTAAAAAAAAATAACCTGACACACACGTGGCATTACTATTCATTGTCTTTTTTTAAATTCTAATTGACATTGAACACTTGTTTCAAGTGTAACATCATTAGTTCATCGGGTACGACTCTGCATCATTAAAAATACTAATTACCAAAACATTTAAAAAATGCTTCAACAGTACCAAGCCATTTTATGATTGCAAACCCTGTGATACCCCGAATCACTCAATACTGCCCGGAAAATGCTTTTTATTTTGTGCCAAACACATTTTAGGCGATGGAAAAGTATTTTTGACTCGTACAACGGGATTTGCAACCCAGACTACATTTGGGAAGGGCTTATAAAAAGAGGTGTAACTTTAAAATTATGATTTGGTAAGCAATGAATCAATGGATTTAGACCACAATTGCAGTTGCAAACAGTTGAACAACTATCAAAACATCAAATGAGGTGGCTACTGATTGTAAAAGCAGAAAGTGTCTCCAATGGATGCCTGAACTTCGGAAATATTTTTGGCAGCGTCAGGGGGAATGGATGACCCTTGCCTACTCCCGCTCATAGTTTCCTTAATTCAAAGCTTTTTTTAAAGCAGCACTGTTTCGGTAAAGAGATTTGGGCTGATTAAAAAAAAGTAAATAGTATCACAGGGATGGTGGTCTGCTGCAGTAAGTAGGAGGAAACATCCTTTACAACGGAACCGTTACAACGCGGTACAATTACAACGCAGGATTTACAACGAAAGTCGTTACAACGACTTTCGCTGGAGGGCACTCTAGAATAGGGGATAGTTTAATTTACTATCCAACACCTTCGCTACTATCCACGGGGAATGGAGTTGGAATAGTAAATTAAACTATTCGCTATCCAGCGCCCCCAACGTAAGTCGTTGTAACGACTTGCGTTGTTAAACCTGCGTCATAAAGGTACGCGTTGTACCGTCATACATCCGTATGCAGGTAGCCATCCCTGTGTTTAGCCAATCACAGGGAGTAAGAAATTGAGACGTGTCTAAAAAAATATTAAGCAGGTTGTTCTGATACTCCCGGCAGATTGATTTTCTGACTCTCAAATTCATTCGCAAATAGTGACCACTGTTTGCAAATTGATTATATCTACAGCTGGCCCTTAGATTCAGGGCTAAGTGCAAATTAAGGTCAAACTTGGGCTTTTCTCTTAGGCAACATTCCATGATATGTCCTGGAGGAATTTGCAAATGGAAAACAGGTCGTGATTTGCTCACTAGAACAGAAATTGCAAGAATCTGGCACCACAACCTACAAAACTCAGAAATGGCCACGATAAACGTCAGCGGTAAAACCTCAATTGTCTGGCAGCTGTGTGTCTCTAAATATGTGTGGACCCACAAAATCCCATTGGGCTGAAATAGCTCACATAGCTATCTAGGTTATGTTTCTGTTAATGCTGTTTTCCTAACAGGTAAACTCTCAGGAGAAACATTTATTAATTAATTTATTTTTTAGCAGAAAAAAAAGTTAAATCAGAACGATTTTAAAAAGGCCTATTGGTAAAGGGTGCATAGGCACTTGGGGGATTACATAGATTTGGTAAAGTCTGCGAACGTGGTATTCAAAGCAAGCACAGCTAAATGCATCTACAGCATGTACAGTGAAGTAAAGACATGTGCATAATTACACTATATGGGTGAGGTTGTGTGAAAATAGTTAACCACATGCTTTCTATTACCATGAAATGGAATATAAATATGAGGTGCAAAGCAGAGCATGTTGTGAATATTTGTGTTTGTAAGGCCTCAGACTTATTCAAAGACAAAAAAATATTCCATGGATTTCGGTAAATAACATGTTCTGAGGAATCTATATTTGCTGCATGTGGTAAATAACTAGCACATGTGGTAGATAACACACTTGATACATGCACATGCACCAAAATGCCCATGTACAGGCATTGGCAGCAGGAAATTAATACCTAGAGAACAGATAGAGATCAGAAACAGCCAGCACAACAAAGGGACATGAAGGCAAAACATCTTGAAACAAAACATACAGCAGCCTCTGGATATCTTCTTGGAAATCACTCAGGCATCACAAGCAGAAACCTGCCAAGCCCTTCTATCATGGACCACTTTAACCAGGATCTGGAAATCCTGGTTAAAGAGGTGTTAGGACACCATGAACGTCTAAGGTTCCATCTCATGCTAAAGCAAAAACAGGATGAGATAAAGAACAAGATAAACACTGAATCAACATATCCACATGATGTTGAGAAAATAAAAAAAAGTTCCAAACCTCACAATTCTAGAACCTCAGACAAGTTGCCATGATGAAAACATGTTTTGCCTGATGCCCATATCGAGCCTGTGTATTCTACGGATCTCAAACTGACTATTGTGTATGGGTTCCAGCCGAACTCTGTCAATCATGGCTCTCATCCTAATTTGCTGAGCTATTTGAGGTAATTGATTAGTGGCCTGGTTTCCACCTCCATGCTGTATGTTGTAGAAGAACATGGATCTGGAACTGCCTGATTAAGTGGCCTGGCAGTGCTGCAGAACGGCAATTTGAGCTGCTGCAGTCAACTTGTGAGAACTTCACATGTCCCTGGCTGTTTACGCTGGTCTCGCCCTGGGTGTAAGTGTGTGTGATATTGTATTTTTGCTGCTCAAACTGTGAATGAACATTGTTTTATTCATTTTAGCCCTCAGCTTTTTGTATTGTTTTACATCATTTGTTTTCATGTCCTACACATTCAGGAATGTTTACCATCTGCTTTTGACTGGCAGTGTTTTAAGGTGGTATTTTACACTATTTTTTAATAACCTCGTATGCTTGTAATTAGGTGTTATTTATCACATGGGGTTGATATCACATGTGATAAATAGCACATGCATTAAGTAAATCACATGGAGCACAGACATACGGTATTTAGCAAATGTAATAAAGATCACATGCGGTTTTTACCTCCTGGTGAGATGATTTGTTAATTAGTCTGGCAAGCAGTAATTACCAAGACTCCTGACATAATCAGGGCCTTAAATAGTTTTGAGACAGGACATCATTCCGTTCTCGTCTGTATTCATACATGTGTTTGGAAGTTAGGCAAATAACATTAGAAACTAAAAGTATGGGACGTAGAAACACCAAAACACAATTAAAACATAGTAATGTATTTTAAAGGATCATATAGTATAGCAAAAATATTTTATTTATTTAGAATAATAATCTTTTCTTCACATTGAAATTGAATTGTAGTGAGAGATTATGTGAAAACGTATTGTACTTTCTATATTTTGTGTGTTGGATTGATAGGGAATACAATGTAACTATTAAAATTATAAAACAATTCACTTTAAACATTGGCACAGCTATATTTCCTTTTAAAACTTTACACACTGTTTTCTGTCCTTCATTACATTTTTAATTGCTCATTTGTATTTCCTTTCTTGCCCATGGCACCCAGAGGAAGACCAGAAGTCTAGTTAGACATTTCACTTTTTGGTGAAAACATGGCATTTAAAATAAATATATAAAACCATAGAAACAGGTTTTAAGCACTCTAACGCTTTTTTGATTATTCGAATATTGCTTTTATTAATATTATTTCTTCATAGAAGATACATTAGGAACATTGAGGCCTGAATTATTAAACAATTTTGCAGTTGCTAACTGTGCAACTCGCAACATTCCAAGGTTTGCAACCACAAATCCATGTCCTAAACTCCTTTTGTGATTTAGAAAATTTCAAATCTCAACTTGGAAGAAGCATAAAAGAACACTGCCTCTGATTTCGGATCAGGAGCGGCCCGTGCAGGTAAGAGCCGTGGGGTGGTGGCATGGGGTGGGAGGGACTCAACAGATGACGACAAGGCAAAATTAATTATTTATTTAATTTTCCCACATCGTCTTCTGTTGAGTCGCCCACTCCCCCACACCACCTCACCTCTCTTACCTGCATGGGCCGCTCCTATTTGGGATTCACAATGAAACGTATCAAACTTTTGAGACTACAATGTCTGCCATAAACCCTTGAACAACTTCCTCATACACACATTTCGTCCACCACCAAAGCAGTAAAGGCTCAGTACACAGACCATTACATTAATAAAAGTCTGCTAAAAGTATATAAAGAAGGCATCAAGAGCACCATAGATCTTAATGGGCTCGAACCAAAGTCATGCAAACATTCTAATCTCATCTGAGGTCTTGTGGGATTGTAAAACTATCTATGCATGTCAGTGTGTGAGGTAACAGGAAAGCTATGCTGGGAAAAGGGAACAAACATGATCTTTCAAATAACATATTGGTAGCTTGATTAAAAAAAGGTCAAGACAGTCCAGTCATATGCTGTAATACATATCCCCTAAACAAATGTGCATTAATTGTGCCACACTTGCAGTTTTTACTTGTCCCGCACTGTCGTGTGGAACAATAAAGGAGTGTCAGGATAGCCAGCTCCCACCTCCAGAGATGTGCCCCTAACCCTTAATTCCCTGTATCATTGTGACTGCTGTGCTTTTTACGATATGTTATTGATGACTCTGCTCCTTTTACATTTTTCTTAGGTTAGTTTGCACATTATTGCTGTAAGATACAATATTCGCACTAAAGTCAATTATTTCTATGCTTAATTAGCTTCTTGAGTTAATTGTCTTCAATTTCATGCTGACAAAACCTTCTCTGTGTGTTGTGTCAACTTGCTCTTTTGTAGCTTTATAAGGGAGTTCTTTTTTCCCTAAGATTTGGTTCCACCCATGACACATGTTGCTTTTAGTTTTCAAGACTGAGGGGTCGATTCCGATCCGGTAAAAAGCGCTCCGAATGGCCGTTCGGAGCGTTTTTCCCGTACGAATCGTACCCTGCAACGTCCACCGTACGAACGACGAAGTACGATCCGTACCAGGAGCCGTACTCCGTACGAATCGTACAGGGACCGTACGAATGTAATCCCCGTACGACTCTCCCTCGGAACCCGCTGTACGCGAAATCTGTACGGTTCACGGCCGATTTTTCCGACCCGGCAAGTACGATTCGTGTTGGGTACGCACCGTACGACCCTTTTCCTACAGGAGCTGAAAACAGCCGTAAAAGCGGAGTTCGCCCCGAAACAGGTACGGAACGGCCCCCCCCCGGGTAGGGCACGTACACCCCATGATCACAGGGGTACGCGCCGTACCCCTGCGATCATGGGGTGTACGCGCCGTACGCACCATACCCCATGTACGCTGGGTGTACGGTGCGTACCCCATGTACGCTGGGTGTACGGCACGTACCCCCCATGATCGCAGGGGTACAGCGCGTACCCCTGTGATCATGGGGTGTACGTGCCGTACGGTGTGTATGTGAATGTGCGCTTTTCCGTACGGATCGCCCTTACCTGACGTAGACCGTACGACTCGCGTCCTGGTACACCGGTCGGGATCGGAATCATCCGGTCGTACGGCGTCCGTACGAGTCGTACGGAAACGGCTCCGGATACGAATCGTACGGACGGGGATTTTACCGGATCGGAATCGACCCCTGAGTGTCCTCCATGGATCAACAGTGTGGTTCATTTGCATACTTTGCAATGGACATCACGGGTACTTGAGTGGTATTTACCCTATGGTATTTTATTGCCATATTAATTATGAAACCTTCATTTCAAGTCTGGTATTGTGCTAAAGATTCAAAGTAACAGGGAATTCTTGAAGATGAATGTAGGATGTTCACTTGCATTCTATATACATTGCTGAATGTACCTTCAAGTAGCTTATCAGAAAATGCTTTTGTGGCCCGTGATTTACTGCTATTTCAACAATTAACATTTTTCTTCATCTTTGAGGTATAAATAAATTGCCAATGAAAACCAGCATTGAACAATTTAGTATACAGTTGTGTTGCATGTTCAGATCTGTTCTATATTTCACAATGTTCACACTGCGATTTTGTTTATTGAACGTACATTTTTTGTGCACAAATTGTCTATTGCCTATTTGTATAGTGGCTTTCTGTTTTCTTTTCTATTTGTCTCTCCTATATTCAATTATATGTTTAGTGATTAGGTTTGGCCATTTTTTTGTGAAAAACTATTTTATCTTGGAGATTGTCTTACATACATATGAAATGACAAACCGACATGTCCATGAATGCTCTGCATATAATGGGATTGATTTTGAGCACCTCACAAGGTCACGCCAACAAAATTGACGGTTGATCGTATAAGCGGATCTTCACTTATATACATCACATATATATATATATATATATATATATATGTCACCAGGTTTATATGTTTAACAATTTGCAGTTGAATAATACATGTATGTGAGCTAGTTTCTTCTCTTAATCTCTATGCAACTGGTGGATTGTTTTCGTATGGAAAAACAATTCTAATAAAGGTTTAATTGCTTTAACAACAGAGGCAGTGTATTGATTGTTGCAGTACATTACCATACTAGATACAATGCAAAGACATGTATAAGTTGATTCAGTCCATATCAATTACATAGTTTTTTGTAATACTGACTTCAGGAGCATTGTTGTGTTGTTGCAGTGCCTAAAATGAAATCACTCTCCTTTACTTAGGTACGAGTGCTGCATTGTGTGTGCTGGACAAATCACGCTGTGTTTTAACTCACTGCTCCTCAGTTGTAAATGTGGAGATTTTAATCAAATGCTGCTAATCAGTATTTAAAAAGAAAAAGTACTTTTGATTTTGAATTGCTTTACCTTGTATGTGCACTTAGACTCAGGAGCATTTTTCCCATTTCCTGGTCTTCGTAGGGGTAGGAGCTAATCATCACATTGGGCCTTTAATTGACGGGGGCAGCGCGGGAGCACCCGTCTTAGGTACAAGTGCAGCATTGTGTGTGCTGGACAAATCGCGCCGTATTTTAACTAACTGCTGCTCAGTTTAAAATCTGGAGATTTTAACCCCTTCTGTGTGTCGGGCGGCCGGTGGCCGTCTGACTCACCAGTGCTCATGTGCGTAGAATGGCCCCAGGCCATCAGATCACATGGCACTAGAAATCCCTCTGGTGTGGGCACCAGAGGGATTTCTTTCCCCGCCCAACAGCTTCGCCAGCTCCGGAGGCTGTGCAGATGATTTCCCTGAAATGATGATCAGCGCGCATGTCACGCTGATGTCCTTTCATTGAAACAGAAACTGAAGGCTCATTTCAGCTTCACTTTTTACGTGCTCAGGGGGCTATCTCACCCCCCCCCCCGAGCAAGTAGAAAGGCGGGAGAGGTATTATTGGAAAGGGAAATCTCTCTTTTCCAATGTACCCCTCCCTAGTGGATCCCTGCTTGGGGATCGCCCCAGGAGAGCGATCCACAAGCAGAGATCCACCTACTAGAGACCACGGAGGGGGGAGCAGCCCCTTGGGCAAGGGCGTTTGCTCTCCTTATAATATTTTGGGTAAATTCAGTCTTTCTGCCACCTCCTGGGAGGCAGATGGGGGCAGAGAGCCCAGTAGAAACCAGGGATTTGATTTTAAAGTAAATTAGGGTTGGGGAATCCCCAATATGGGCATGCCAATGCCCCCACCCGCCGCAAAATGACAGTCTTTCTGACCCTCCTTGGGGGCATATGGGAGCACTAGCCCCAATTTGCCCCCCGAGGGGGCAGAAAGCCCACTAGGTACCAGGGATTTTTTTTCTAAATGTGGTTAGGGGTGTGGGCTGCCCAAAATGGGCATGCCAATGCCCCGACCCCGCCACAAATTGACAGTCTTTCTGTCCCCCCCTGGGTGGCAGATTTGGGGAGTAGCCCATTAAAAAACAGGGATTATTTTTCAAATACAAATTAGGGT
This sequence comes from Lissotriton helveticus, assembly GCF_964261635.1. Lineage (NCBI taxonomy): Eukaryota > Metazoa > Chordata > Amphibia > Caudata > Salamandridae > Lissotriton > Lissotriton helveticus. Next base: position 1,621,541,780 of record NC_136069.1, read on the forward strand.
GGGCCTGCCCAATATGGGTATGTTAATGCCCCCACACCCCTCAAAATTACAGTCTTTCTGCCCCCGGGGGGGGCAGAGAGCCCACTAGACACCAGTTGTTTTTTCCAATGACTTTAGAGGTTGGGGCTGCTAAGATGGGCATGCCAATGCCCCCACCGCTCCCCCCACAAAATTCCAGTCTTTTTGACCCCCAGGGTGCATAGGGGGAAGCAGCCCCCAATCTTCCCCCCAGGGGGGCAGAAAGCACTCTAGATGCTAGGGATTTTTTTATAGACCTGGGTAAGGTACTGCAAAGAATGGGCATGCAAATGCCCCCACCCTACCCCTGAAATAAAACAAAACACTTTCGGCGCCCCCCCAGGAGGCAGATGGGGGCACAGACCCTGTTCTGATCCCGGGGGATCAGAAGGTCCACTAGTCAACAGGGATTCTTTTTTTCCAAAGTTTGGTGTGGGGGCTGCCCAGAACCCCCATAAAAAAAAGATGCCGCAGTTTATCGGCCCCTCCCAGTAGACAGATGGGATCAGAAGCTCCTGATCTGCAGAGAGCCCACTATGCACCAGCGATTATGCTGGCTTTTTTATGTGTGGGTGAGGGCTGCCCACAATGGGCATCTCAATCTCCCAACCCCCCCCCCCCCCCCAAAAAAAAAGAATAGCCTCAGTCTATCAGGGCAATAGCCTACAATTTCTCCCCTCCCCAGGCCGGCAGAAAGCCCACTAGGTACTGACCTTTTTTCGGAATGTGACTACCTGTGAATTTTGGGTCTTAGTGCAGCAGGCACCTAGGGAAACATAGCAAACCTGCATATTTATTTAAGCTAGACATTAAGGGGAATCCAGGGGTGGCTTGTGTGGCTCTCACTAGGTTCTGTTACCCAGAATCCCTTGCAAACCTCAACCTTAGTTTAAAAAAATATTTTCCTCGCCTTTCTGTGATGGAAAGTTCTGGGATCTGCATGGATCCACAAAATTCTACCCACCACGCATTTCTCAAAGTCTTCTGAGGAAGAAGGTACCTCACTTGTGTGGTTAGGCCTAGTACCCATGACAGGAAACTTCCGAAAAGGCAACTTGGACACAATACATTTTTACAGTGAAAACTGACCCTTTTTTGCAAAAAGCCTAGTGATCCCAAAACTTTCCCACACAAAAATGTATGGAAAAAGTGTTTTTTTTTCAGCAAAATTTGAGTTTTGCAGGAGATTCTGGTTAGGGAAACCCAAGGTGTTTAGTCTTCAGGAATGTGTGGGTTTAGTAGGTTTCCATAGATGGCTGCAAGCCCAGGGTGAAAAACCCAAATCCGCTCCTACAAAAACAGGTGGTTTTATGATAGGTAATTTTTATGTCTCCTCAATACATTTTGGACTCTTGCCTGTCGTGGGTATTTGACCCACCCACACGAGTGAGGAACTGTTTTTATCGGGAGACCAGGGGAAACACTGGGTGGTAGGAAATTTGTGTATCCATGCAGATTCCAGAACTTTCCGACACAGACATTAGCGAAAAATTGGATTTCTTTCATCTAAATTTGAGCTTTGCAGGGGATTCTGGGTAGGGAAATACCATACCTCTTTGGACTCCCTTGGGTGTCTAGTTTTCAAAATGTGTGGGTTTGGTAGGTTTCCTAAGATGGCTGCTGAGCCAGGAGCCAAAGGCCCAGGTGACCCCCCTTGCAAAACCAGGTTCTTTTGTGATAGGTAATTTTGATTTCTCCTCAATACGTTGCTTGCCTGCAGCGGGTACTTGACCCAACCATGCGAGGTACCATTGGCCAAATGAGCCAGATAGGGTCAATGCAAAACCTGCCCCTTCTCAAACTCTATGTAATTCTTTTACCTCCTATTTTATTGAAAAAAATGTCACTATTAAGTCTACCATTACTTTCAATGCCTCTCCTACAATAACTCTGCCCACGTGTAGAAACTTTCTTTTTCTAGATCAGATCCCTTTGATTTCTAGGGAAGTATACTTTGGCTTGCTAAGGAAGGTTGGATTTGGCTCCCCTACTGACTGCTGTTCCCCTCACTTATTAAAGAAAGCTTTTCTCACCAGACCGGACCAACCTCTCTCGCTTCTGAATAACTCTCTTAAGCGGGGTATAGACCAAAATATACTAAAAGATGCGGAAATTGTTCCAATCTGAAAGAAACCAGGCTCAGACCGTCTAGCCCAAACCAACTATCGTCCAATCTTCTAGAAGCTCATGTAGCCAGTTGCCTCAGCTCCTTTATCGAACATTGCAACTATCTTAACCCTCAACACTCACAACTTAGACCCTCTCATTCAATGGAGACGGTCATCCTTAAGGTCATGGACGAGCTTAGAAGGGGGCTGATAAGGGCATCACTCAGGCCCTGGTACTCCTTCATCTCTCTGCGGCTTTCGACACGGTCGATCATGACCTTTTCATTGACTGTGTCAGTAACCTGGGGATGCAGGTCCTGGCTCTTAAGTGGCTTTCATCCTTTCTTAGCAACCGCTCTCAAGCAGTTCTCCTCACCAATATCTCTTCTAAAAAAATGAAATTGATCTGCAGAGTACCAAAGGGTTCTTCTCTCTCACCACTCCTCTTTAATTTGTATCTATTACCCTTGATCCGCTCTCTCAGAGAAAGGAAGGTTGGAACCTTCAATTATGCCATACATCTTCAATTGATATTCGATATCGATCAGTTGGCCATGAGATTTATCTGAATGGATGAACAGTAACCATCTAAAACTAAACCCTGATAAAACTGAGCTGATCCTAACAGGTGGGCCAGCTAACCATTGGAATTCCAACTTCTGGCCACCCCAATTGGGAAACCCTCCACTCCCAGCATGTTCTATCAAAAGTCTTGGGTATTATGATCAGCAATGACCAGTCTATGAAACCCCAGATTGGGTCCGTGGTCGTCAACCAAGCAGCCAGATTAATTTACCACCAGCCCAAATGGCACCATGTTAAACACCTAATGAAAAGCCTACACTGGCTTCCAATGGACAAGCACTGTGCATGTAAGCTGGGCTGTATCATCGTTAAAGCTCTTCATGGCAACAGCCCAACATTTATATCCTCTGGGATTCAGCGCTACGTCCCTTATAGGGACTTCAGGTCCTCTCATTTGAATATGTTGGTCATCCCATCCTTTAAGCGAAAGAAACATGGGTGACTAAGATTTCCGGTTTTGCTGTCTTAGCCCCTCATTTCTGGAACTCTCTCCCTGTGGAGATGAGATCAGCGACCTCTTAAGTGCAGTTTAGGAAACAGTTAAAGACCTGGTTGTTCAGCCAGGCATATGACTAATTTAATCCTCTCACTGTTGCAGCATCCCCTGGACCCCAGCGCCATGAAACCGCCCCGTGTACGTGCGCTTTCCAAGTCTCTTTCACATAACATAACATTACAAGATGGCCACCAAGCTTCATCAATATATTCAGTTGGGACATACAGAGGACAACAGCAATAGCTATAATTATGACAACACCCCTCTGGCACTCGGGGGATGTGAATATGTTTTGCGATAAGAGGTTCTTGCACAAGCTTTGCCAGGGTGCTCGCTAACTTAGCAACAACTGCTACTTATCTGCTACCTTTCCAGCATAGATACCTCGCTGCATACTCTCAGTTTGTCCAGAATTTAGAATTTCACCATTTGTTTCCTTCTGCAATCAGTGTGACAGTGAAGTAGCAGGCTAAGCTATAGCATAGCAATGTACAGGCAACAGAATGCAGGCCATCTGTCGTTGTGACCCCATCGCTCAGCCTTAAGGTCCACAGCGATCTGCTCGGTTTCTTCCGTGTAGACTCTGTAGGCCACAGTCACACTGCAGAATCATCACTGTGCTGTTTGGTAGGAAAGGACAGCTGCCATTTGATAAAAACATATGACAAGAGTGACTCCCCCTGCACCACATGTCAGTGCAGAATTATTAATCAAAAGTAAAATGTTCTTTTGTGTGTGTTCAAATTAGCTTAACTCGGCTGCAATTATAAATCTGTGTTGTGTTCACATTCTTAAATGTACTGTGTCTTTAACTACATTCATAACTGTTATGTAATTTCTAGAATGTAGAATTATACATATGTCATTTTGTATTGCATCTTTTGTAAAGCTCAGTTATACCTGTGATGCTGAAGCTACTGGATGATTTGTGATGAGCTCTTCGAATAATTAAAGGATTAACTTCATCACATCTTGGATTAATTCATCATTTCACTGGCGACGGGATTCGGAGAGCTGAACCTACGTGGGCAACTCGTATTTACTTATTGAGGACTTACTAAAGGAAATAAGAATGAATTCTTCGCTACATTATTTTACCTTGGATGCCGCTTTGAAAAATAATTTATTATTCAGCCTAAATTGAGAAGGATTACCAATCGAACGTTTTATGCGATTTAAGTGGTGTTTGTTGCCATTGTTAACCTAATCAACGTGCATTTGGAAGAAACATTTCGACTTTAAAGCGTTGAGAAAAGGAACATTATCACGTGTACAAAAGGTAACATTTTAACTTTACGCGTTTGGGAAAAGGAAGAAAATCTGATTAATCTACCTTTTACAGTTGGCACGCATCACTTTCAAAAGTAATCGCCTCCTCGTTCGAATTCTGTTTCCTTCACGCACCATGTTTACGAGGTAATCCTTGCAGTTCGATACTCGATCTCAGAACTTCCTTCAAGGAACCTTTCCACGAGACTTGGGCGAATTGCATTGTGGGCTGCTTGCGTTTGACGTCACACGCACAGGCGGCCATTTTGGTAAAACGTGAAGTTTAAAACTGACATACTTCACCATCGAGCGTTGTTTTCAGCGGTGATTCGCACACCTTGCGGTTCATTTCAACGGCGATTTGAACACCTTGTGCATCATCATCAACAGTGATTCGCACACCTTGCGTTTCATTTCAGCAGCGATTGGCACGCCTTGTACATAATCATCATCGGTGATATGCACACCACTACCTTGTGATTATTTAAAAAAAAAAGAGGTGTAATAAGAGGATAAGAATAATTTTAATAAGTTTACGTCTAATCTACTCTGGTGAAGTATTTTAACTATATTGTTACAACTAATTAAGGTCATTTTTCCTTTACATCCAGTATTCTGTTCAGCATTAATTAGTTATGACTCAACCCAACTACAATATTAGTGCACCTCAGGCTTTTTGGGTTGCGGGCAGTGAACCACCACTTAAATGGTTAGAGTGGAAGCCTTATTTTTGTAATTATATTGATGCATTAGATGAAGATGGTAAAATGTCTTATGCACAAAAGAAAAGACTTCTTTTACATTCCTTGGGTCCTGTAGGACTAAAAGTATATGAAACTATGACTAAACCTTCCTTTCCAGGGGATTTGAATGTGTATATGCTAGCACTGTTACATTTGGATACTTACTTTGCTCCTAAAGTTTGTATAGGTGTAACTAGATAAAAAAATTTTTCAAGGAAACAAACTAAGGATGAAAACATTGATCGTTACCTGGCTGACCTTAAGAAACTATCGTTAGACTGCAAGTTTGGGGTATTACAAGAAGATCTCATTAGGGATCAAATAGTTAGGCATTCTTATAATACCTCAATTCAAGATAGATTGTGGATTAATGGAGATTCTCCTTTAGACGACATCTTAGCAATTGCACGAAAAGCAGAAATGTCAGGCAGATGTGCTAATGTAATCAAACTTGAAAATTCTACTGTTTCTAATGAGATTGTTGGCAAAATTAATGTTGTTGATAGGAGGAGATTTAATTTTAACCCGAAGAACACTATGAGTGCTGGTAATAGATCAATTTACGCAAAACATTCTCAAACTTCCTCAAATTCAAAACTAAAATGTTATAGGTGTAATAGTTCTGAACATTTAGCAGACTTTAAAGGATGTCCTGGCTTGAAAGTGAAATGCGCTAATTGTAGTCTAAAAGGCCATTTGACAAAAGCTTGTAACAGAAAAAAGAAAAACAAAGTTAATTTTGTGAATGATTTGGATGAGGAAGGAATTCTTGAGAATGATCAAGATGACAATTTAGTAATGAATTTACATGAGAATTTAGTTTTGAAAATCCGTGATGAAGACATGATTGACAAACCTATCTGTTTAATGAGTATTGGTGGAGTAAATATTGAAATTTATGCTGATTCTGGTTCACCATATACTATTATTAATGAAGAGATGTGGAAATCCTCTTTTATTAGACAAGTGGGTGATAAATTACTAATTCCAGACATTCACCCTAAGGGCTATATGGGGGAACCTATTAATATTCTTGGTTTCAGTTGGTTTCTGTTTAGATTCAAAGGGAGAGAATGTAGAGGGAAGTTGTATATTGCAAAAAAGGGTCCACCAGTTCTAGGTTGGTTTGACCAGAAGCAATTACACATCATTTTAGACCCAAACAGTAGTGAACAAGTTTTGGTAATAGATGACAGTACGACCATTACTAAAGTAATTTTAGATAAATTTCCGAAAGTTTTCAACAAAACTTTAGGGAATCTAGTTGGATTTGAACACAAAATCATAATTAAAGACGATGCTTGCCCGAAAGTACATAAGTGTAGGAAAGTTCCTATCCTTGTAAGAGATGAGGTGAGGAAAGAATTGGACAAGTTGGTTTCTGCTAATATCATTGAACCCATTGAGGCAAGTGAATGGATTTCGCCTATTGTCGTCGCAAGACAGAGCAATGGGAAAATTAGGCTATGTGTGGATCTAAGACACTTAAACAACAACATTGTGGTGGATAAGTTTCCACTTCCTAAGATTAATGAAATGGTATCTAGTTTAGGCAATGCACAATGGTTTTCGACAATTGATCTCTCATCGGCATATCATCAGATATCCTTGAGCCCAGAGTCAATGAAATTTACTTCCTTTGTAACTCCTTTTGGTTGTTTTCGTTATAAGCGCATGCCCTTTGGTTTAGCTTCGGCAGCCGCTGTTTTCCAACGATTAATGTATCAACTTTTCAAAGAAGAAAAAGGCGTCAGATTCTTTCACGACGATATACTTGTTTTTGGGGATGATGAGAGTGAACACTTGTCTAGGTTGGAGAAAGTTTTGAGTATTCTTGAGAGCAAAGGCCTTACTATTGAACTTTCAAAATGTAAATTTGCACAAAAGAATGTGACCTATCTTGGTCATATTATAGACGAAGAAGGTGTTAGACCAAAACCTGCTTTAGTTTCTGCTATTTCTGACGCTCCAATTCCAACTTGTAAGGATGATATCAAGTCATTTCTGGGAATGGCAGAATTTTGCTCAAAATATGTTCCTAATTTTGCAAATGTCACGTATAATATTCGGCAACTTTTAAAAAAGAATGTAACATTTGAATGGTCTAAACTGTGTGATCAGGATTTTAATAATATCAAATTAGCCATCGCTGAAGCCACTTCCTTGAGAAGTTTTGATCCTTCTTTAAATAGCGTGATTACGACTGATGCGAGTAACAATGGCCTTGGAGCTGTATTAGCTCAAATAGATGAGAATGGTAGAGAGAAAGTAATTGCTTATGCTTCAAGATCCTTGTCACCTTGTGAAGAAAAGTACCCAATAATAGAAAAAGAAGCATTAGCGTGTGCTTGGGCTTTAGAACATTTAAAATCTTTTATTTGGGGCAAAATGTGTTTATTACGTAGCGATCACAAGCCTTGCATCTGCTAGGTTGGCTAGAATTTCGATGAGATTACAAAATTTCATTTACAGAATTGTTTACGTTCCAGGCAAAAGCAATGTTCTCGCTGATTTTTTATCAAGGATGCCTGTTATGTTGGAAGAGTGTGACAACAGTGAGTGGAATGAATGGCAAGTTGCTTTTGTTCATGATGATGGTTTATCAGCTTTCAGTAAGGAGGAGTGGAACAAAGAATATTCTGCTGACGCTAATTTGCAAAAAGTAATTTATTTTACTGTTGATGGTTGGCCAAGTAAAAAAGAATTGTTGGATGATAGCATTAGACCTTTTTGGGAAATTAGGTCTGAACTTTCTGTTGCTCATGAGACACTTTTGAGAGGTGAGAGGATAATTCCTCCTATGGCCTTACGTGAAGGAATTATTGAACTATGCCACGAGGGTCATCAGGGTATTGTACGATCTAAGTCATTGGTTAAACAATTGTTTTGGTGGCCAGGTTGTGATTCTCAGACAGAGAAGGTTGTTAGAGATTGTATCACTTGTGCTTCGGCAGATAAAAGTTTGAACACTTGTCGTCCTCCAATGTTGGAAGGAGGTTCTTTTCCTGAACATCCTTGGGAGTGTATAGCAGTGGATATTATGGGTCCTGTTCAAAGGAATGATGGTTCACAGCAGTTTTTGATTGTTATAATGGATCTTTTCTCAAAATGGCCTGTTGTTAAGCTGGTTGAGAGAGCTGACACAGATTCTGTTCTTTCATTCCTGGATGAAACCTTTGTTACGGAAGGAATTCCTTCTTGTATCCTCACGGATAATGGTGTCCAATTTTTATCTTTAAGGGCAAAGACATATTTAAAAAAATTAGGTATTAGACATAGAACTACTTCACTCTATAATCCTGGTGGTAATGGTGTTGTTGAACGTTTTAATAGGGTTTTGAAGAATACCATTCAGTTAGCTATAAGTAATGATTTAGATTGGCCTACACAAGTGGGGAAGGTAGTTTGGAATTACCGCATTACTAACAATAATTCTACTGGGATTTCTCCATTTGTACTAATGAAAGGTAGGAATCCGCGCTCTAAGACAATTCCTTCTTGGTTATTTTCCAGTGATGTCAAACTTTGGTCTAATGATAAGGTGAAAGCGCGTATGGAACTTGTATGTGATAAAAGTAAAAAATATCATGACTTGAAACATGGTTCTAAGGAGGTTCAGATTGATGTAGGTGATTGGATTAAAGTCAAGAAGCCATATAAAGTTCAGAAAGGTGAGTCACAATTCTCTGAACCTTTTCAAGTAGCAGAGGTTTTGAAAAACTCAGTTAGACTTAGCAATGGGAAAGTTTGGAATTTGAGTCGGATTGCTAAGTGTAGACTAGATTATTCTCACACTGTTTGGAAACCAGAAGATTTGGATGCAGATTTGAATAGTTTGTCTGGGAACGATGAGTTATTAGTTAACTCTGGAGTAGTTAGTTGTCCAAGTATAGATGAAGTTCCTTCTACTGAGGTGAGTGTGAATTCCTCTACTGATGGTATGGAGGAAATTGATAATTCTGAAGATTCTAGTTCAGTTTCTGTAAATGAAGAATTGTCTTTGTGTCGTCATTCCTCAAGGAAGAAGGTGGTTCCTCTTTGGCTTAAAGATTACATCATGCATAATAAGTAGTGGTCTAAAGTTAAATATGGCCAAAGGTTAAACTGCTTTTAGTTTTTTTTTTATATAGGTTAATAACCTGGGTTATAGTTTAGTATCTATTGTTATATTTTAGTATTGGATTTTATTTTTATTTTTGTTTGTTATTTCATTAGGAAAGGGGGATGTGTTGTGTTTACATTCTTAAATGTACTGTGTCTTTAACTACATTCATAACTGTTATGTCATTTCTAGAATGTAGAATTATACATATGTCATTTTGTATTGCATCTTTTGTAAAGCTCAGTTATACCTGTGATGCTGAAGCTACTGGATGATTTGTGATGAGCTCTTTGAATAATTAAAGGATTAACTTCATCACATCTTGGATTAATTCATCATTTCAATCTGCTAAGTCCTTCTCGTTTTGCATTTACAGCTGGAGACAACGTGACATTTTTAAAAGTGCAATGGAACTTTTTTGCATGCATATTTTTTTTTCTCTCTCTGGAAAATACACAACCAACTGCCCTCACTCTTCCAGGTCACTAAACCTCTAAAGATGCAGATGCAGGCCTTTCCCAGGATCTCTGACCCTTACTCACCGCACTTGTGCTGGGGCTAATAGCTGCTACCACCCGTGCAGGATGACCTACTTTCATAAAGAAAGAAGGGCCCTCTCAAATTAGAGTACTCCCCTGACAGAGAGTCGCTTCCGGGAAGTCCAACCATGGGAACACCGACAGGAACCCTCCCCCACCTATCCTCTATGAGAACAGGGTTGTGGTAAATAAATAAATAATACCCTATTTTTGAATGCATAAATGAATAACAGATAGCTCAATAAATAAGAGTCAAGATTCGAGGTAATAGGAGTTTTGCAGGTTTAATACAGCATAAGGACAGGAACGGGACAACCTGCACGGGAACAGAATGGCAGCTGCCGGGGCAGGATCGGGGATGACGGCTAGGAAGGAAGGATGACTTTTTAATAACGGTACATGAGCATATATACATAACGCAAACACATAGCATTACATTGCAATAGGCGTAGCAGTGGGTGGAGCAGGAGGCATGACGCGTAGCAGTCGCGAAAGATAAGGGTGAAAAGAGGTGTAACAGGGCGTATACATAGACATGTGATGCAAACGTAACAGAATATGTCATGAATGGGGCGGAAACCATGGAGGGGGCTACCTGAGGAGCCGGGACCTCTAACCTGATGGTGCGCGCAAACTGGCAATGACGTATCACTAGGAGAAGCTGGGGGCTATGAACTCTGTGCTAGGAGCAGAGACTGAAGTCTGGAGAGTCAGGGCGACATGTACCTAAGCAGTATCTAGTATCTGATGTTTAGGGAACATGTTGATATAAACTAGAAGTCAGGAGGGGAAAGGCTAACAGACTCTAAGACTGGAGCATGCATTATTCTACATGTAGTGCGTGATGAAGAATATTAAATGACCATTAAATGCAGTATTTCTCTTACATAGAGACGTAAAAGCTAGACAATGACGGAAACTATTGATGCGATTCAGTAGCTTAGGAATGCAGAGAAGGAGGACTGAACTGATAACTGGAATCATAACATACTCTTGGCAGACTCAGAGGCAGAGCCAGCCTGAACCGGGCACTGTGAGGCAGGAAGTAAGTGAAGGGTCGAGGATACAGGTGGGGGCTGTATCGCTCCTCAGCGAGGGCTTCAGGAGACAGGAGCTGAATCTGGTGTCCGGGCCCTTTTGAGGCCTAGAAACGGGGATTTTACAATGCATTAACGTGCACACTGAGAAACGTGACAACGTAACTTTACATAGGCCTGATACTCGTATTATTCACGAGAACTGGAAACTGGCATACTAGAGGTGGACACAACTATAATTGCGTCTTTAATCAAACATGGGGAATAACATATGCATATTAATCATGCACACATAACATATGATGGATGACACGTAGGGACACAGAACATGGCAAAATTTACTTTTCCACATTCCCTCCTTGTCACTACGTTTCCATCAGGAAACATCAATATTCATGATACCATCTATCATTTCATACAGTATCATTTGCTCGTCTCGAATTCTTTTTGAACGGGATTTAGAACGGGACTTGGGACTAGGAATACAAGAGGTAGCACAAATGCCGCAAATCGCAGGGCCACATTGTATACAGAGGCAGCAGCTGAATATAATCGCTACTGCAATACCTAGAAAGGACAAGACTTTCCATCCCCAGGCGGAAATTATATTCCAGAACCAACCGGACCATGTCCAGGTGCCTGGATTTTGGTGTAACAGATGGGCAATTTTATGAAGTCTGGTTATAGCTGAATAAACAGACGGCGCGTTATTTGGAATGAAAATGCAGCAACTAGATCCGATGACTCTACAGGCCCCGCCCCTATCGGCCAGTATGACGTCAAGGACGAGACGATTTTGCAAAACTACAAATCTCATAGCAGATTGCTCTTCGGTTAAGTTACCTAGAGCAGAGGCAGTCTCATTTACTACAGCTTCAAGGGTTCTGGTTAACCTGCGGATTAGCTTACTATTCTGGATAGGGCCTATAAAGAAGAAGAAACCTCTATTGAAATCTGTATATTGTTCTAGAGTAGTTTCAGTATAATCGACAATTGGGGACTCGATCTCCCTTCTATGTCTAATGTGTACTAGATGTGTGTTTCTATGATAATCAGATGGGGCTAGGAAAACTGGTGGCAGTAGGAAGGCAATGTAACAGGTACCCTCCCAATCGAGGGGCAGACGAACATATGCGGTTTGACCACAAATAAAATATGAATGACGTGAAGCTTTGAAAATAGATTTCCTACTGTCACTATACTTGACAATAGTAGTACAATCACTATGTCCTACATGTACGGAACCATTATTTCGGACACATAATTCGCCTTTGACTGGTAGTACTGAAATAGCAGGTAAGTCTGGAGTAGTATCAGACTGAACATTCAGGACCATGAAATTCGAAGAATAATTACCTAAATTGTAAACTTCATTTTCTAGATCTAACCCCGTTCTGTGGGGAAGACCTTGCTTGTCTGGAAAACATGTACTGTTAAGAAAAGACATATCTGTTGAGGATGACGTTAACGTGGACCATGCTCCACACGAACCATTATGTGAAAACGGATAAGGAAAGAGTGGCAGAACTCCCTTCGGTATCTGGAAAGGGGGGAGTCGACCACATACCCAACAATTAGTGGCATTGCTGGTCTGGTGTGAATGATGTAACATGCGGATAAAAGTATTATTACGCATAGCGAGGCGGTAAGAGAGTTCATGAGGAGGCAGATCACTAAACGTGTGCTCTACTGTAACATTAGAAGACTTATTTACATGAGGAACTGGAAGATACAGGTAAAATGCATAACTGGTGCAGGAAATCATAATGCTGAGAAATAAAACGAAACTTAGAAAAACGATACATCGGATTGAGTTTTGACTAACTCTCTCACTATGGGGGTCTATTTTATACATGTCAGAAATAGTCTAACCGTTTCACCTAGGGGAGGACTTAGACAATCAAACTGGCTGACTTATTTTACTAGACCGGAGTTTCAACTTATACTCCTGTTGCGGAGTTTTCTCTAACAGGGAGGGTGCAGTATCATTGTTCTTTGCGGGACAGTCCTTAAGAATAGTACTTTGGCAGTCCTTCAAATCCTGGGAAATGTTCTTTGAGACGGGTTTCAGTCCATAAAACTTTTTCACGTGCGAAAGGTGCCCCCAGCCTTTGCGGCCCTCCAACTTCACGGCTGTACGGGTGGCGAGGAGGACCTGTCGGGGCTCCTACCAGCGAGGCTCCAGCGGACTTGAGCGATCAAAATTGCGAATTAAGACCATGGATCCGGGAACGATTTCATGCGGTGCCACCTCGGTATTGTCTGGAAATGCGGCGGCAACCTGTGAACGACAAGAGTTGAGGGCAGACATCAAGGAAGCTAGGTAATCTGTCAGCATATTACTTGAAACATCGGTAATACTTCGGGGTCTAGGAGTACCCCACATGTTAGGGGGGCGGCCGAAAACGACCTCGTACGGGGATAGACCTGATCTGGAATGTGCGACCATGCGCTTATAGAACAAAGCGACTGGCAGAGCTACTAGCCAGTCCACACCTTTCTCTTTACATACTTTGGCGATGCGAATTTTCAGGGTCTGGTTATGTCTCTCTACGAGACCTGCTGCTTCTGGATGGCGTACACAATGGAACTTCCACTGGTATCCTAACAAAAGGGAAACGTGCTTCATTAACTCTGAGGAGAATGGCTGGCCGTTATCAGAATATACGACCCTAGGGAGTCCGTAACGGGGGAAGAACTCACGAACCAACTGCCTGGCAGTGGTCGCGGCTGTGTAATCTGGGACTGGATATGCTTCTGTCCACCTGGACAAGGCGCACACAACTACAAGAACATACTTGAAACCTCGACATCGCTCCATCTGAATATAATCCATCTGGAGGACTTCAAAAGGGTGGTCAGGAGGCTGGAATCCCCCTTGTTCCACCGGGACACTTTTACCTGGATTAAACTGACAACATATCATACAGGTACGGACTTTCTGCTTAGCTGCAGCTCGTAAATGCTTGTTGAACCAAATGTTCTGGATACTGTCTAACATAGCTTTTTCTCCTAAGTGTGCTGGACTATGTGCGGTATTGATAATGACTTGAACCATAGAGTCGGGGAGAAACCATGTGGCTCTACCCTTCGTCACCCATCCTTGATCTGTCTGGACCCCTCCTTGTTCGGACCATTTCTTGATTTCATCGGGAGTAGCATGTAACTGTATGTCTATGACATCTTGAGTGGGGTCCTTAACTGTCATACATGTAGTCGGATCTGGAGTGTGTGTCATGTTAACTGGAATGTCTGGAGTCTGAGCTGTGAGCTTGGCTGTGCGATCTGCTAGATCGTTACCCTGGGAAATAGTGTCAGTAACTTTCGTATGTGCTTTGCATTTCATGATAGCAATGGATGTCGGTAAGTGTATTGCATCTAACAGAGCTTGAATAAGGAGACCATGCTGAATCTTGGTTCCATGAGAAGTCATGAAACCTCTCTCCTGCCAGAGCACTCCAAAGTCGTGTACGACTCCAAATGCGTAGCGTGAATCTGTGTAAACATTAACTTTCAGGTTCTTGGCGTGTATGCAGGCTTGAGTCAGAGCAACTAGCTCTGCTGCTTGAGCGGACAGAGTGTCAATACGGTGTGTCTCAATAACTTCAGTATCAGTAGTCACTGCATACGCGGCGACTAGTTCTCCTGTACTTGTTCTCATACATGAACCATCCACATAAAGTGTCAGGTCGGGATCTGGTAACGGAATATCTGTCAGATCTTGTCTTGGCTTTGTCGTAATATTAACTACTTCCACACAGTCGTGTGTGTCCGGACTTAAAGTAACTGATGGTAACAGTGTAGCAGGGTTCAGGATGTTGCAGCGTCTGATTTCTATGTGTGGCTGGAACAGTGTCAATTCATAACCTGTTAAACGTGCAATTGTCAAGTGCTGAGTCTGTGTTCGGTTTAAAAGAACCTCCACGAAGTGTGGAACTTGTACTGTCAGGGAGTGTCCTAATACTATGGAATCACTTTGTCTGATAGCTAGTGCTGTGGCTGCAACTGACTTGAGGCACGCAGGCAGAGCCTGGGCTACAGGATCTAATGTGCTCGAAAAATAAGCACATGGCTTGTATTGTCCTGCTTGATCTTGTGTGAGAACAGATAATGCTGTACCTTCACGTTCTGTGACGAAAAGTGTAAAAGGCTTACTGTAGTTCGGTGTAGCTAGAACTGGAGCTTGGCATAAAGCTTTCTTTAACTCATTGAAGCTAAGTGTATGTTCAGATGTCCAAGGGAGGACAGTCGGTGCGGCTGCCTCCTGTGTCGTTAACTGTATCAGTGGCTTGGCTAGAAATGCATATTGAGGAATCCATTGTCTACAATAAGAAGTGAGGCCGATAAAAGCACGTACCTCCTTCTGGGTCTTGGGCTGAGGAAGACTCGCTATTAACTGGATACGGTCTGGTGTCAACTGCCTACCCCTCTTGGACAGTAAGTGTCCTAAGTATACCACTTGCTGGACACAGAATTGAAGCTTCGAAGGGGACACCTTGTGCCCCATCTCGGCTAGGAAATACAGAACCGTCAGTGACGCTCGCTCGCAGTCACGTTCAGAACGGGCTGTGATCAGTAGATCATCGACATACTGGAGCAGGGCAGTGTCAGTTGGCATGTGAACATTATCAAGTTGTCTCTTAAGTGCTTGACTATAAATACTAGGACTTTCTGTGAAACCTTGAGGAGCTCGTGTGAACATATAGCTCCTTCCATTTAAACAGAATCCGAAAAGAAACTGGCTGTCTGGATGAATGGGAACACTGAAAAATGCGTTCTTGAGGTCGATTACAGTAAAGAACGTGGCTTCGGAATCAATGGCTGTCAATAGGGAAGAGATATCTGGGACAACTGGGTACTGAGGAATAATACATTTGTTAAGTTCTCGTAGGTCAATCACTAATCGATATACTGGGGGTGCATTTGGATCAGTCCTTTTCATGACTGGAATGATCGGAGAATTGCATATATTGGAGTCAGTTTCTACAACTACTCCTTGAGCGATGAGCTCGTCAATAATTTTGGATAAGGCTGCTACAGCCTCAGGTGGCAATCTGTACTGTCTGATTCGTGGTAACACTACACCTGGCTTGAGAGTCACACGATGGGGTGTGATTTGCATGTAACCTACATCAGTTGGACCTTGCGCCCATAAATGCTGCGGAACATTAGACAATCTGGGATCAAAATCTCGTAATACATAGTGACCCTTAAAGTCACGTAGGAACAGACGTATTCCCTCTGGGGAACAACATATAACTGCACCTAACTCTTTCAGTGTTTTAATGCCTAATAGATTTTCTGGACATGACTTAGTAAGTAACAGATCAGTAGTACGGGACAATGGACCTACTTCTAGAGTAACTGGCTTTGATATTTCATTTACGATGGGTTTTCCTGAAAATCCAAGGGAAACATTTCTAGAGCCTGAGAGCGGAGCCCCTGGAACTTCGGCATGACTAATTGTGGTCCTACTTGCCCCTGTATCAATCAAAAACTTTCTGTCTTTCCCTAATACTTGACTGTGAACATAGGGACCTTCTTGATCTACAGGTATCTCGATGAGAGGCAAGCCTACCTCCCTCTCTAGGCTGTTTCATGAATACTGCTGGTACTCTGGATACTCGGACTGTGCATACTGATACATTTGCTGTGTAACATGCTGTGTTGCAGCAATAGGCTGCGGTGCTGTAACTGTCTGTTGTGTATTCTGTGGCTGGGGAGTCTGTGAAACTTGTTCTTGTCTAGGCGGACGTGGTCTTTCTTTAGTCTTACCGGTAGCTATGTTGTGTTTCAGAACTGCACACTCGTTTATAAAATGACCTGGCTGTTTACAATAATTGCAGTTCCCTTTAACGGGAGCTGCAGGATGGCTGGCTTGATTCGGACCCCTCTTCTGACTGTCTTGAGGAACAGATTGTGCAACTAGTACTTTCATTTTCGTGTCTTTCATACGTTTCCTTTCGTGTTCTTGTTCTTCTCTGATTCTATTCTGGTGGTATTGGAGCATCTGTAACATCTGGGACGGGGTATTAGCTTGCCAGGTACTTTCGACCTTCAAAACTCGATTCTTAATTTGTGGACTTGAATTCTCGACTAATTTAGTAACAAAAAGGTGAGGGTATGACTCACTACTTGTCTTGAGGCCACTGTTGATGGTAAAACATTTCTCAAATCTAGAATAAAAATCACTAATGTCTTCGTCTTGTTTCTGTTTACAGGCTGAGATTGCATCCCAGTCTTCCTTTTTTCGTTGTTAACAATCTGGGTAAAACTTGAATCAATAGTTCAGGTAATTCTTTACATTTCGCTCCAAGACCGGTACCTGGTACTCGTGCCTTATCTTCAGCTTCTAGAACTGCCCAATCGATCTTTTTCTCTCCCACCTCCCATTCTTTTTCCTTGAGCTTTTCATACACCCCTGCGGGCAACAGAACCTTTAACATTTTAATTATATCTGGATACGTGTATTCTCCCATACGGAGCATGTCTTTTAATTCTCTATGGAACCCTGCTGGATCTTTATCATGACAGGGAATTAATTTTTTCATCTCTAAGAGTTCCATCTTTGTGATCGGAGTGTAAACAAACACTCGTTCTAGTTCGCCACCCGTTCCTCTAACTGGGTGGACTTCTCGTAACGGATTCTGTCTCTCCATGTAAAATGGTTTACTTTCTGGGGGTGAGACATGAACAAAATGCGGGTTCAAAAACGTTCTATATTTGTGGCGCTGTTCTAGAATGACACTAATTAAATCGGTACCTAGACCTTTCCATCTATACTGGAGTAACTCGTTCAGGATATCATGTAACGGACCTGGATCAGAGTGCTGACCCTCATACAATGTAATGAGGTGCTGGATCATATACATACCCACCAGTCGTTGCTCGGCTGGGGGCAGTTTCAGAAACATTTGTGCCACTATTTCGTCTGGAAAAGTGGTAGAATCAGTAATCCATCGGACTGCTGATCGGGCTAGTTCTTGTTCATGCATAGTACTTAACTCACTGTAACCGATTCGTGATTTCAGAATGTGATCGGTGGCTTGAAACACTTGTTCTAGAGAACCTTGTTCTGGTGCTGGGTGATGGAAAGTAGACTTGTGTTCTAGGCGTAAATGGCGATCTGGAAATCTAGATTTTCCTACATACGCTATTCTGGCGGGATTCTCGTCCTCTACCTCTTCAGTATCAGAGTTACTTTCTTTCTCGCTTACTTGTACTGCTTTACGCTGTTCGTGTAACTTTATTATCTCTTTACGGATTTTCTTGTACATACTCTCCATAGCACCGACGGTCTTGTGCTTACCCTCGGCTATATTATCACTCCACCTTGTCAGGATTTTCATTTCGGCCGGATCTTTAGACGGGTAATCTTGTTCTCTTATTAGACAGTTAATCAGAAACTTTAGTATCATAAGCTGGATCTCGGCTTTCCTTTGAGACATGGCCTCGCCAATGCTTTCTGGATCATCCCCTGTACGGATGAAACGATATATTCTGTCTAGATCTTCTTTCATATTCGGTAGGGTGACTAGATACTCGGCCACCTTTCTTACGCGGAATGAATATAAAACCATATTATCCTCGCCTGGGACTGGATCATAGCCGCATTCATTAAGGGCTTTTCTTATTTCTGCTACAGTCTGATGTCTGGGCGTACGCTGTGACGCTTGTGCATGTAATTCGGCTGACGTTAAACGCTTGTGTGGCAGCGGGGTCTGAGGAGGACCTCCTCCTGCGGCCCCTAAACTAGAATCGTCGACTGATCCTCTTCGTACTAGTGTGGCAGGAAATTGAAATGCGGGCTGAACTGGTATGGCGGGCTGGACCAGGGGGGCCGTAGCAGGTACTGCAAGGGGTGCCCCGGTGTCTGGAGGAACGGGAAGTGCCTGATTTACAGGGACTGGCGGAGCGGGAACAGGATTTACATATTCCGGGACTGTGTCGTCCAAATAGGACGAAATAAAAATATCAGCTGCGGTCGGTTTGTGACGTAGCTTGGTCGGAACTAATGGTGGCGGGAAATTACTGGATGCCTCCGGGGTCGCTTTTGGCAAACCCTCGGCAAGAAGAGGGTACATACCCTTGATGAGGGCATTCCTCCGTCTGTCTGACTGTTCAGCTTTAACTTGTTCACCTATCTCGATTAATTCTTTTTCTTGTGCTCGCTCTTGAGATTCTCTACTTAATTCTGACTTTCGGATTTCTTTTTCGGTTCTTTTATGGGCTTCTTTGCGCCATAACTCGATGGCATCTTTCTGTGACTGTCTGGCTTTCTTTTTCCATAATGCCTCTTCTACTCTCATGATGCACTCGGCATCCCACGTACCTGATACGGGCCATCTATACTTTTCTTCCAACTCTTTGGTGTACTCTACCCATAAATCTAGATATAATATGGCACTTATGCCATGCTTCTGATACATGAAATGACCTGGACTGTCCCTAGGCGGGACTGGAACTGCTGCTTCCAGCAGACCCTTTCTAGTTTTTAACTGACGTAACTTGGAAAACAAGGGCATGCCTGAACTGTAATCTAGACACAATACAATACACAATGAACACGATACTTATTCCCCATTCATACCACGACATTAAAATACATGAAGAACATTTAAAATAACAGTTCGAACAGAATACTACCTGGAATATGGAACACAGAATACATGAATTTTCTCGAGAACAGAACTGACTAGAACAGAAACTAGGTGCACTGCTGAAACAGTACGAAACTTACCGGTCTCATAAAGAGACACGTCAGGACCCGCATCCACCGAAGTGGAGACTTCGTTTGTGAGTCTGTGTACCACCAACCCACAGACCAGAGACAATTAGATTGACCCTGTCTAGATACCACCCCAGTAACGGTACTCACCGGGCAGCAAGAACGGAAGGCCTCGGACTGGACTGGACTGCTACGACGACGGACGACGAACTTCGGACTTCAGTTACGGGTGGACCTCCGGATACCTCGGACCTTGGACTCTCGGCTTGGGCTCTGGTCGGGACTCGCCGCGTTCCTCCACCGTCTCGTCTGGATGCTGGACCGCCTCCTCCGTCTCCTCCGTGGGCCTGAGGGATACTTGAAGCAGAAATATCTGCCGGTGCGCAGAAGAGCTCCATCACGACTGCAGAGGGTCAGGGGGTCGGCGTGGCTTCACCGACGCGTGGGGAAAGGGCAAGTCCCTATTCGGGCGCCATTATGTGGTAAATAAATAAATAATACCCTATTTTTGAATGCATAAATGAATAACAGATAGCTCAATAAATAAGAGTCAAGATTCGAGGTAATAGGAGTTTTGCAGGTTTAATACAGCATAAGGACAGGAACGGGACAACCTGCACGGGAACAGAATGGCAGCTGCCGGGGCAGGATCGGGGATGACGGCTAGGAAGGAAGGATGACTTTTTAATAACGGTACATGAGCATATATACATAACGCAAACACATAGCATTACATTGCAATAGGCGTAGCAGTGGGTGGAGCAGAAGGCATGACGCGTAGCAGTCGCGAAAGATAAGGGTGAAAAGAGGTGTAACAGGGCGTATACATAGACATGTGATGCAAACGTAACAGAATATGTCATGAATGGGGCGGAAACCATGGAGGGGGCTACCTGAGGAGCCGGGACCTCTAACCTGATGGTGCGCGCAAACTGGCAATGACGTATCACTAGGAGAAGCTGGGGGCTATGAACTCTGTGCTAGGAGCAGAGACTGAAGTCTGGAGAGTCAGGGCGACATGTACCTAAGCAGTATCTAGTATCTGATGTTTAGGGAACATGTTGATATAAACTAGAAGTCAGGAGGGGAAAGGCTAACAGACTCTAAGACTGGAGCATGCATTATTCTACATGTAGTGCGTGATGAAGAATATTAAATGACCATTAAATGCAGTATTTCTCTTACATAGAGACGTAAAAGCTAGACAATGACGGAAACTATTGATGCGATTCAGTAGCTTAGGAATGCAGAGAAGGAGGACTGAACTGATAACTGGAATCATAACATACTCTTGGCAGACTCAGAGGCAGAGCCAGCCTGAACCGGGCACTGTGAGGCAGGAAGTAAGTGAAGGGTCGAGGATACAGGTGGGGGCTGTATCGCTCCTCAGCGAGGGCTTCAGGAGACAGGAGCTGAATCTGGTGTCCGGGCCCTTTTGAGGCCTAGAAACGGGGATTTTACAATGCATTAACGTGCACACTGAGAAACGTGACAACGTAACTTTACATAGGCCTGATACTCGTATTATTCACGAGAACTGGAAACTGGCATACTAGAGGTGGACACAACTATAATTGCGTCTTTAATCAAACATGGGGAATAACATATGCATATTAATCATGCACACATAACATATGATGGATGACACGTAGGGACACAGAACATGGCAAAATTTACTTTTCCACAGGGTCCATGTCCACCTTCCACGGACTCTGAAGGCTCATCAGGTCAAATGGAAATGTCACTGTTCACCTTGCAGCCTATACCTCACCCTGTCACCTCAGACCACTTCTTGGCCTCCAAACGGTCAAGATGGAGAGCAACTAGGCACCCTAAAGATCCCTCTTTGAAATTAAACAGGTCACCAAGTAGTCACTTAAGGAAAATGCCTCCTTTTGCATTATCACCACAATTTATATAGGATTGTTACTATGTTTTTTTGCACTGGAACTCAACCAGGCCCAGGTCCATGTGCACCGACCCCTAAAACATGTTAAAATTGGCATTTCTCTCCACTGGCATATTTAGTTTAATTCAAAGTCTCTAGTGTATGCAGCATAGTATACCCAGGGCCTGCAAGTTAAATCTCATCTGTGGATTGCAGAACACATTGTGCCAACACTAGAGTGTCTGTAGGCCTACTACTGTAGCATAAACCCTTCTTTTAAACTTTATTAAGTCATGCCTAAGCAGGACTTAATGCCCAATAAGGCAGGGTGAATGGTATTTGAAAATAGGGCACTTCGAAGTTTAATGTAAATCAAGTCCTTACAGTGAAAAGGCCCTAAACGCTATTTTCACTCTGTCAGGGTTAGATACTCCATCAGAAGGCATTAGTATATAACATTAAATCTAACTAATGTTATCTCTGCCTAGGAACCTGCTAAATGTTTATTACAAATACAATGTATTGGTTTATTTTTTTTAAAACATCACTGTTAAGCTGCATAAAACCTTTTCAGCCCATTTGCATGAGTTTCCATCTGTATAGCACTTTTTTGAGGTGTAAATGTATTCCCAAAGCTTAAACAAAGCCCTTGGGTGTTGGGAGGTGTTCTGTTCCTAAGACCAAATGCTGTCTGGATAGTTCTCAGACACTTATTTATCTTCAAAGAGGACTACCTTGCCACAGGCAGATGAAGCTAACACTTGGGCCTACCTCCTTCCTTTGTCCCCTAGCCAGTTAGCCACCTGGCCCAGTGGGAGAGGAGCGGCCCCCAAAATTGGTTTTGAGTTACCACATTGGAGGGGTTGCTCATTTCCTGGGCATGCCTCTAGGGTGGGCACTGGAGCTCTGCACTCGGGAAGAAAGCTCTGCCATATGGATATAGGCATAGAGGGCACTGTGGGATTGTTTGCAGAAGGGCACACAGACACTGCTGCAAATGTAGTTAGTCTTACCAATGATAACGTATTCCCTATTGGTTAGAGAGGGTCTCGGAGTCACCCCAAACCACAGGCTGTTGCCAGGCTAAAAGGGGCAGCCCTGGATACCATCTTCAGAGCCCCACTGGACCTCCAGAAGACAGAAGACGGACTATGCTTGCAAAATAGATATCTTAGTGATAGGAAAACAACCTTCCATCTGGTCCCCGAGTTGATGGCCTAGCACTTTAGGATCTTTATCCTCTCTGAGCCACAAAGTAAAAAATCTTGGTTTGACTCCACACTATCCTTCTCCGACCAAATCTCCATCCTCAAAGGTACTTGTTTTGGGTATTTTAAAAATGCTCAAAAAATTCTAGGGCTCATCCCTGACAAAAAGACAGCAATACAAGCTCTAGTGAGATCCAGGTTTGAATACTGTAAAGCTTTCTATCTGGGGGCATCAAAAAGGAGCATATGCATGCTCCAATGGGTGCAGAAAGCAGCAGGTCGGATACTGTTAAACATCCCCAGGACGAGCCCTGGATACTCTCCCCTGGCTGGACTGGCTCCTGCTTGTACCCTAGACAAAGAGACATAGAAATGGACCCTTTGGGCTGACATTTTTTACAGCTCCTGCTCAGTCTTCTTTTCGCAGCACCAAATCTGATTCAGCCGACTCAATGTTGATCAGCACCCAATTACATCAAACCCTGTTCGGCTATATCCTGCAGCATTGCCTCACTGAGGAAATGTATCTTCCAGAAAAGAGTATAAGTCTGAAGGTAGAAAACTTCACCGCTCCCAGCAGCAAGCAGCATCTGATCGACTTCAATGACTGCCTCGGCATGAAGTCTTGACTTTATCCACTCTAAACATTTCCTGATTTCATCAATGTCTTCATTGAAACCTTGTCCTTTATCAAACCATCGCTAACTAGCCCATCTTTGGATCCAGCCTACAGCTTTGCTCTACTGAGGACTCTACCCTCTTGAAAATGTTCTAATGTGAAGCTTAATTTGCAAACGGGCCAAATCCATTAAGTATACCTGACCCTCGTTCCATCGTGGTCGGTGTTCAACCTTACCTTGGGGTTAGTCTTGCACACCCCTTTGCGTTGGTGCTTGCGTTTTTTGGTGCTATTTTTGTTTAAAAGTTTAAACATTCATAGCTCCTGTTCCTCTTCATTAAAATATGTTCTATTTTGTAAACTGAAGTGGGATTTGTTTTGTGTTATGTTTTTAACTTTTTAGCTGATTTAGTACTAGTAAATGTTATATACATTTTGTTAGTTTATGCCTGTCTGTTCTGTGCCATGGCTACCAGGGGTTGAGCTCAGGTGCAAATCTCTAAAACCTTTACTAGACTAAACAAGAATAGTACGTGTCTGGCAAACCAGGACTTCGAAGTGGCCTCATGGCCTAGCACCCCAAGACTGAAACACCTAAAATGCATCAGAAAGAAATATGATAAGGTAGAGCCTTTGAAGCCTTCCCTTCCAGCAGATTAGAATGGAAATCCGTAACTGATTTTCTATACTACCCAACCCAACACGGCTGATGCTCAGACTTGTGTTACTGGTGCCCACCCCTCCTCCTGTACCACCTCCTTATGGGCATCAGCCCCAAAACTGGTACACCTAAAGGGCACCCACCAGAAGTCACAGAACTCTATAACCTTCCCATCCAAAAGAATAATATTATCCAATAGAATATCAACAACCAAGACTGATACACAGGGTCCCTTCCATCAAGATTGTGCATCACCTGGCCACCTAGTTCTGCGGCTGTGGGTGAACCCGCCTCCATCACCACATAGCTGAGGGACACATCCACCAGCCAAAATAATGCTAATGCTTGGCAAGCCAGGACTTCTCAAAGGGCCTTAGCCCACACCTAAGGCTGGTAAACCTACAGTGCACCAGGCAGGAGTCTTGAAAGGCTGACCCGCTGCAGCCTGTCTTTCTGAAAGTTCAGAGCATCAATTCATAACAAACAAGCTTTCCTCCCCCAAAAGTAATACTCAAGCACCCCAATCTGCAGCAAACACAGCCCAGCCACCTCATTGGGTCCCAGAAAGCATCACCTTCCTCCTACACAACCTCTGTCTACAGGGCCTCTGCCCCTTCTTCAAATGGTCTGAACCTACAGGATTTACTTAATTGGGCCCCAGGCTGGGTATCACCACAGCCACCACCTAGGGATCTGGGTAACAGTTCCAAGTTAACATGCTTCACTGGATTTCGGGCAGTTGCCTACCCAACCCTGACATCTCGAAACCCTCCACTAAACCCAACCCTGACATCTCATGATTGTCCACTAACCCTTCTCAGGAACTGTGGAATGCACTACCACTTATAAGATCACCTCAGGGTCATTCACTAGGCCATCTGTGGAAACTATGGTACTAAACAAAAATCAAAACAAACTTTATTCAGAATTTAGCAAGAAAGCCATGAAAGCACAGCAAACCAAATGTATACATTTAAAACTCTCGCCACAGCAAGCATAAAATGTTTCAAGTACATAAAATCAACATAATACAGGACATAGATACATAATAAAAAATTACTTTAAACATCTCACTCATATCTGGCATATGATGTTATTGGTGCAGTTTGCTGACATAAATGTAATATCCAAAATTGTTAGAAATGGGATTTTTGGTAGGCTAGCGCATGTGCCAAAGCCAGGTAGAAACCACTACTCTAGTCAAGATAAGGGAGTTACACTCCTAAAATAACCCCTGCTCACCCCCTTGGTAGCTTGGCACGAGCAGTCAGGCTTATCTTAGAGGCAGTGTGTAAAGCATTTTCACATAACCAACAGTAATACAGTGTAAGCACTACAAAGGACACCACATGAGTTTAGGAAAATCTCCAATATTTTTTATAAACATAAGACAAGACCAAAAACAATCAAAATCCACAATACTGTCCCTAAAAAATGTTGGTTATCAAAATATGCTTGAAAAACTGATCCTTGATGGCGATAGCTCTGTCCAAGTCAAGTCAAGTTAAGATTTGTATAGCGCACTCCCCCCCCTCAAGGCGCTTGGGGGGGGGATGTTACTTATCAAATAGCCAAGTTTTGAGTTGTTTTCTGAAGGAGAGGTGGTTCTGTGTAAGGCGGAGGTGGGTGGGGAGAGAGTTCCAGGTTTTGGCCACCAGGTAGGAGAAAGATCTTCCACCCATGGTGGTTTTACGGATACGTGGAATCGTGGCGAGGGCTTGATTGGGCGATCGAAGTTGGCGGGTGGGGGTGTAAAAGGTCAGGCGCGTGTTGAGGTATTTGGGTCCTAGGTCGTAGAGGGCTTTGTGTGCGTGGGTGAGAAGACGGAACGTTATTCTCTTGTTGACGGGGAGCCAATGAAGGTCTCTCAGGTGACCGGAAATGTGGTTGTGGCGGGGTATGTCTAGGATGAGTCTGGCGGAGGCGTTCTGAATGCGTTGGAGTTTTTTCTGCAATTTGGCTGTGGTTCCAGCGTAGAGGGTGTTTCCGTAGTCCAGTCGGCTTGTGACAAGTGCTTGAGTGACCGTCTTTCTTGTTTCGGTGGGGATCCATCGGAAGATCTTTTTGAGCATGCGTAGGATGTTAAAGCATGATGATGAGATGGCGTTGACTTGTCTGGTCATCGAGAGGGAGGAGTCTAGAATGAATCCCAGGTTGCGAGCATGGTCCGTTGGTTTGGGCGCGCTGCCTAGGGCTGGTGGCCACCATGAGTCGTCCCAAGCGGAGGGTGATGATACTAGGATGAGGACTTCCGTCTTGTCTGAATTTAGTTTTAAGCAGCTGTTCTTCGTCCATTCGGCTACGTCTTTCATCCCTTCGTGTAGGTTGGTTTTGGCGTTGTTTGGGTCTTTGGTGAGGGAGAGGATCAGCTGTGTGTTGTCAGCGTAGGAGATGATGTTGAGGTTGTGTTGGCGTGCGATGGATGCAAGGGGGCTCATGTAGACGTTGAAGAGAGTGGGGCTGAACGAGGAGCCTTGGGGAACGCCGCAAATTACTTCGGTGGCCTCTGATCTGAAAGGGGTTCTTCCGGCGAGGAACGATATGATCCAATCCAATGCTTTTCCTTGTATTCCAATGTTGTTGAGGCGTTGTACAAGGGTGCTATGACAGACCGTGTCAAACGCTGCAGAGAGGTCCAGGAGGATGAGGGCAGCTGTTTCCCCGTTGTCGAGTAGTGATCGGATGTCGTCTGTAGCTGCGATGAGGGCGGTCTCGGTGCTGTGTTTGGCTCGGAAACCGGACTGTGAGGGGTCGAGGGAGCCGTTAGACTCGAAGAAGGCGGCGAGCTGATTGTTGACGGCCTTCTCTATGACTTTGGCAGGGAAAGGGAGGAGCGAGATGGGGCGGTAGTTCTTAAGTTCAGTGGGGTCTGCTGTAGGTTTCTTCAGGAGGGCACAGAGTTCGGCATGTTTCCAGCTTTCCGGGAAGGTAGCGGTGTTGAGGGAGCAGTTGATGATATTCCAGAGGTGGGGTGGATGATGGAGTCGGCTTTGTTGAAGATGTGGTGGGGGCATGGGTCGGTTGGTGATCCGGAGTGAATGGAGTTCATCAAGCGAATGGTGTCTTTGGTGCTGATCGGGTTCCAGGCGTCCAGGGTGGTGGTGGGGGGCTTCAGTTCGGTGGTAGGGGGGGTGGACTGGTCGCCGAAGCTGTTATGTATGTCAGCGATTTTACTGTGGAAGAACGAGGCTAGAGAGTCGCAAAGGCCTTGAGAGGGAGTGATGTCGTTGGTGTCGGCTCTGGGATTGGTAAGCTCTTTGACGATGCTGAAGAGTTCCTTGCTGTTGTGGGCGCTGTTGTCGAGTCGCTCCTTGAATGCTGATTTCTTGGTGGATCTGATCAGCTGGTGGTGTTTGCGGGTGGCGTGCTTGAGGGCGGTCATGTTGTCTGTGGTTGGGTTTCTTCGCCAGGCTTTCTCAAGGGTGCGGCAGTTCTTTTTGGAGTTCTTGAGGTCGTCATTGAACCAAGAGGCTTTTTTGCTACCTGGCTTGTTGTGTTGCTTTTTCAGGGGAGCTAATTCGTCGGCGCAGTGGGAGATCCATTGTGCGAGATTGATGGCTGCTTGATTTGGGTCCGATGATTTGGCGAGAGGGTTTTCGTTTAGCGATGCGGTGAGCTGGTCAGCGGTAAGTTTGTTCCAGTTTCTGCGGGGGATTTGATGTGGGTGGTGGTGGGTCATGGTCTTTCTGAAGTTGAAATGTACGCAGCTGTGGTCCGTCCAGTGGAGTCCTGTGGCATGATTGAAGGAGACGTGCTTGCTGGAGGAGAAGATCGGGTCGAGCGTGTGTCCGGCGTAGTGGGTGGGGGTATTCACCAGTTGTTTGAGTCCAAGATTGGAGAGGTTGTCCAGAAGGGTGATGGTATTGCTGTTGTTGTTCTTTTCCAGTTGGAAGTTAAGGTCCCCTAGGAGAATGTAGTCCTCGGAGGGGAGGGCGTGTGGGCTGATGAAGTCAATGATGTCTTCGCAGAATTGTGTGCGGGGTCCTGGTGGTCTGTAGATGAGGGTGCCTCTAAGTGTGGTTTTGGGGTCGGTTTGTATCTGGAAGTGGAGGTGTTTGGTGGCTGTGAGGGTGTCGTCGGAGCTAGTCATGATGCGGATGGTTTTCTTGTGGACGATGGTGATGCCTCCTCCTGTCTGGTTGATGTGGTCCTTTTGGATGATCTTGTAGCCGTCCGGGATGGCTATGGCGATGTCGGGCGCTGATGAGGCGTTCATCCAAGTTTCTGTAAGAAAGGCGATGTCCGGCGTGGTGTTGTCTAGTAGGTTCCATAGTTCAATGGCGTGTCTGTGGATCGAACGGGTGTTGAGCAGGATGCACTTCAGCTGGTTGTTGTCGGAGCTCTGTTTGGCGTTTGTGGATATAGTGTGGGTCTTGAAGCAGTCGAACTTGCAGGATTGGCAGGTGAAGGGTCCATGGGTGCTTCCTGGGGCGGCTTGGTGACAGTCGGGGAGACGGCCGGTGTTGAGTACAGAGAGGGTTGCGTCGTCGTACGTTAGGCGGGTGGAGTGGATTTTGCGGGGGGCAGGGGGTCTGGCGCTGGGCGCGGTCCAGGCACGGACGGGCGTAGACGGGCTTACCTTTGGCGCGCCTTCGGCGCGCACGCTGCGCGTGCACGCTGCCCATTATCCATTTTGCCGTAAGTGGAGCTTGGAGGGGGGTGGAGCGAGGGAGGAGCAGCTGGGAGGCGGGAGCGGGGTGGGTAGGAGCCGTGATGCAGGAGGGGACGGGGGTTGGGTTGAGTCGCGGCAGGGAGAGGGGTGCAGGGGCACAACAGATGGTATTAGAGGGTGAAAACGAAAGTGACCAGAGAGTCACAGAGGCTAGCGGTGGCGTCAGCAGACAGGGGGCACGATTTAATTAAAAACCGAGCACACGAATACAGGCAAACAGTGAGAATTGGCGTAAATCTGAAAACAGATGAAAACAAATATTGAAATAAATAAGTGTACAAGACCGGATCCTAGGCGGCGATACTCAGGGGCACAGCAGCTCAGGGGCACACCGGGGACACAGCGTCACAGCAGCTCAGGGGCACACCGGAGACACAGCGGCAGGGGTCAGGCACGAGGCGGATGGAGCGACTGGCTCTGACCAGGTCAGGTCGAGTCACAGCTCCCCGTCTCGTCCGAGTAAGGCTATATTATCTGTGGGAGGGAGGAGCAGCTGGGAGGCGGGAGCGGGGTGGGTAGGAGCGGTGATGCAGGAGGGGACGGGGGTTGGGTTGAGTCACGGCAGGGGGAGGGGTGGAGGGGCACAACAGATGGTATTAGAGGGTGAATGCAAAAGTGACCAGAGAGTCACAGAGGCTAGCGATGGCGGCAGCAGACAGGGGGCACGATTTAATTAAAAACCGAGCACACAAATACAGGCAAACAGTGAGAATTGGCGTAAATCTGAAAACAGATGAAAACAAATATTGAAATAAATAAGTGTACAAGACCGGATCCTTGGCGGCGATACTCAGGGGCACAGCAGCTCAGGGGCACACTGGGGACACAGCGTCACAGCAGCTCGGGGGCACACCGGAGACACAGCGGCAGGGGTCAGGCACGAGGCGGGTGGAGCGAACGGCTCTGACCAGGTGAGGTCGAGGGCTATCACAAGGCTATCACAGTGTCAAGAGCAAACAAATCCAAGCAGTTCTAGCTGTCTGTGGTGTCGCGGGCCACCTACGGTGTCAAAAGACCCACAGACAGTACCTTTTTGAAATGCAGGGCTTCCGCAACCTCTCGTAGAGCCACAGGTGTCGATTCCGGATGTCAGTGCAGGAGTCGTCGGGGCCCTCAAAGTCACACGCGTTGCTGATCGAACTCCTCTCTGTTGAAGTCAGGAGCGCTCATGTCAGCAGGCATCGGATTTGGTAGGCCAAGGCTGCGGTGCGGGATGAGGGCAGTGTGTCGTGTAACTTTACGAGCGGTGCCTCCAAATTACGGTGCAAGCACCAGCGTAGATTTCAGAGTTGAGCGTTGTCGTCAGCGATATCAAGGTGTTGTCGTGAAGTGTGGCAGTGCAGTGCCCACAGGTTGTGGCGAAAGCAGCAGATCGGTTGCGGCGTTAGCAGGCGTTAGCAGTGAGACCAGGGTCATGGTGTGGTGTTGCAGCGGTGCCCTCTGCAGTGCCTTCAGGACAAGGAGTCAGTAGTGGCATTGTAGTCATCATCGGGTTGCTTTTCTTCTCTTGCAGCACAAAACACACAGTCGCCAGTGCTGAGGGTAGAATAGCTTGAAGTCTTTTCTGTTCCTGAGACTTCTTGAACAGGGGGCAAGCTCTACCTCAAGCCCTTGGAGAAACTCGCAAAAGTAAATTGCAGAAAGTTCAGTCCAGTACTTTCACTGACCTAGATAGAAGCAGCCACTGCAGGCCAACACCGCAAAGCACACAGCAAAGTGGTAGTTCGTCCTCACAGCTTCTCCGGCTCATCTTCTTGGCAGTCTTCTTGGTCCAAAAGAGTTCTAAAGTTCAGGGGTCTGGGCCCAAAAATGTATATCCCAAAATCCTTTGATCTCTTAGGCAGAGAGAGTCTGTGCCCAGCCAGAACCAGTTCTGCCTTCTCTGTCATTTCTGCTGTCGTAGGTACCTGCACTGGCCTAATTAGGCAATTGCGCAGATTAGTCCCTCTTTTATCCGAATCTATGCTTCAGACGGTGGTTTCGGCCACCATATTATCAAGATTGGACTATGGCAATGTCCTTTATTTAGGCCTACCAAAGAACTTGATAAGCAGATTGCAGGTTGTTTTGAACGACGCTGCACGTCTAATCTTCAAACTTCCGAGAAGATCACATGCATCCCCTCTATTGTTTAAGCTTCATTGGCTCCCTGTGATTCAGAGGGTAGAATTCAAAAGCCTGTGCATTGCACATAAGGCAATTCATGGGCAGGCTCCTGTCTATATTAAGGATCGTTTAATGCCTTACAACCCGAAACGTGCCTTAAGATCGTCCGATGCCCAGCTGTTGACTTGTCCCCGTTTTAATATGGCCACAAAAGGTGGGAGGTCCTTTTCCATACTTACTCCACTGTTATGGAATAAGCTACCAATTTCCTTGCGCAAGGAGTCAAATCTTCTTTGCTTTAGAAAGCAGTTGAAAACGATCCTGTTTAGGGAGGCTTTTGGATCTACAGGTTAATCCTGTACATTACTTTTACCTTTTCTGCGAGTAAGAATCTAGTGTGTTTTCTTTGGTCTGGAGCGCCTCGAGACCTGTTGGTGAGTTGGCGCTATATAAACCAAAGTAACATAACATAACATAACATTTCCTGGCAGGAGGTGGAGACAGCATTGTCAGTAGCTGACCAGGCCCTTTAAGGTGCAACAAAATCTCCTCCCCCTCTCCAAATCTAGCCCAGGTCTATTCAGCCCTTTCCTGACCCACCTGTACTATATGGAGCCACTCCTGCTCCCCAGCCTTCTGTCATCCAAAACCCAGACAGGTAATCCACATTCCAGCAGAGGCACACAAGATGACTGAGCAAGAAAATACCTACTTTCTAAAAGTGGTATTTTCAAACACAGAATGTAAAAATCACATTCACTAAAAGATGCATCTTTAGATTCTTACTTCTGGCATAGTAAACGTTATTTTCCTACCTAATAACCAGGGCCAGTTATGTTGATAAGATGTTAAAAACAAACTCCTCATTCTGTCCTACGGGGAACAGGAAGCCTTGCAATAGTGAAAAACTAAATTGACATGTAAGAAAAGGTAAGGTTGGGACTGGCAAGTGTGTGCACTGGCCCAGTCAACATCGCAGGTACAAACTTGCAATGGCAGGTCTGAGTTAGGTTTTCAGGGCTATTCACGCAAATGCATAATTCCATAAATGCAATCGCAAAATAAGGAATGGCAAATTTTGCCATTCCTTATTCTGCACCCAAATTCTTTCATACATACCATTTTGCTACTTCTAAACTGAGAAAAAATCCTAACTGTATGCCTTTCAGTATTCACAAAAGGCATTTAGTAGTAGTAAAGTTAGGAGTCCTAACTTTCCTACTACTAAATGCCTTCTGTGAAAAACAAAAGTCGTAAGTTTCGGATTTTATCTCAGATTAGTTCTGTGAATCGGCCCCTATGAGTTTTTCTCACAACCTCACTACAAATTTGTAGGTGACCAACCTACCCTCCTCGAAAAAGTAGAGCACCTTGGGGTGCCACTACTTTGGGGTAATCTTCCTGTTACTGTTTTTTTGGCGTGCTGCAATGGATTGAACAACTCTGCAAAAGCAATGACACAATGTGGGCTCCGTCATAGGAAATTTTCCTTGCCCATGACAAGCACAAGAATTTCCTAGAGCCCCCATTTATCTCCTTCAACCCAAGACTGAGGACCCATCCCTTCACTCTAATCTATGGTGTGGGTACATTTTGCAGTCCATAAACCTATAGATAAGCACCCTCCTCCTCCGTTTTGTAGAAATGCTTTTACAATGGATAAAGTGTTGGGGTTTAAAGGACACTATGATCTGCGAGCACTCTTGGAAACAGTTTTATGAAAGTACACGCAACCATCACAAATTTTCAAAGATGCAAACTGGTCACAATATACACAGTAAATAAATCAATCATCAATGTCTTCACATAGAATATCTATGCTAGACTTTCCTTTCCACTTCTTGAGTATATCCCAGAACTGGATATTATTGATCCTAGTGGTGGTATCCAATGTCCTAAAGTGGGATATTAGTTAAGAAGAACATTGGTCCTCGACAAGTAGTACGTATGCAATTGTATCTTTACTGGCAACCAAGTACCCCATTGTAGCACTTCTTTCTCTCAGGGTAGAGAAGCAGAGCAGTCCAAGGTCTACCCATAAGAGGTGGTGTGGGATACCAATCCTAACAACAACACTCAAAAAATTATTTTTAAGTCAGTGCTTTCTCTTTTAAAAAGGAAAAGTACCTTTATTACATATACACTATTAAATACTATGCATTAAATTACACCTATATACATTCAAGCAGAAGGAAATACCTTTGAAGAGACCAACATATCAAATTACACTTTAGTGGGTCTGCAACCTTGAAACCACAGAATCACTAACCTACACCAGATGCAAAATCACAATATAAAAGAGCTTGATTTAATATAAAGCTGGCCTTCCTGGTTTGACAGGTTCACCATAGGAGTAAAACAGCCATAAGATAGGAAGCACCGTGATAACACCAATTGGAACAATATTCATATTCAAATGCATCATGTATGTGTATAAGCTTTGCAGTGTTTATCAGCAGTTTTGTCAAAAAAGCATTTTCTTTCAAAACAACTATAAACAGAAGTGTCAAATTCTTTCTTTACTTTCTACAGATCCCATAATGCAGCCTTACGACAAACAACACTGGGACACCACAGTTTTGAGCCTGAAGTAAAAGTTACAGCTCTGGGTGTGCTTAGAACATTAGTCAGTCATAATTTCCATATCACATTAGATATGGCACTTAGGACAATAAGCTATTTTGGCTTGTTTTAGGGGTCAAAACACTAACACTGGGGCCTGGATCATAGAATCCCAGTGCACAGACACCAAAAGGCTGCATCAATCCCAAACAATGGGAGTAACCTTGAAAAAAGAGGAATTTCTCTACACAAGTTTTTTTAGAGTGTTTCAAACACAGTTTCATCATGATCTCCTAATCCTTGACTTGATTGTAGTATGGATCAAAAATGCTATTTGAATAAGTTTAATCTTTTTTACAAGCTATACAATTCATTTATGGCCAAGGGTACGATGAGTAAAGTTTATATATTACTTATTCCATGGATTCATATAATTTCCATGATAGTACTCCTCCTAAGCCACTCAAACATAAAAGCTCGATTGGCATCTACTTTTCAACAAGCACAGGGAATGGACATTTATTTCAGTAGAAGCTAGGTACTGTAGCCAAAGAAAAACACCATAAATTATCTAGTTATCTAAGACAATTTAACAGCATATGTGTTTCCTTCAAAGTTCTACCTCAGGCAGCTGGATAACTAAACAAAATTATCACAGTTGTATGGAGAGCACACACGTTTTTATGAAAGCACATAGGAGTAATATTTCACTGCATAATTCATTTGCTATTTCTAACCACCACCCCCTTTTGTACCGCTTTGTTCGCATAAGTTGGCAGGGTATGCTCAGACGTGAGTCCCTTGCTCACTTTGCTACTGGATGCAAGCAAGCCTGGCTGAAGATAGCTGTAATGCCAGAAACCGGTCCTAGGAAGCTTGAATCTGGTCCCGGGAAGGCACGGCTTGGCAGTTCGGGCTGGACTGTTCCCATGAGGCACAGGGTCAGACTGATTTGCGTATGGCCATGTCTGAACTAGGGTGGCAGAGTGGGCTAAAGAATGGTGATGGATTAAACTCAGATCTGTTGACTGGGTGTGAGTGTTTGGTTCAGATGCTCCGTCCATCACCACCCCCTTTTGCACCGCTTTGTTTGCCATAAGTTGGCAGGGTATGCTCAGACGTGAGTCCCTTGCTCACTTTGCTACTGGATTCAAGCAAGCTTGGCTGAAGACGACTGTAATGCCAGAATCCGGTCCTAGGAAGCTTGAATCCGGTCCAGGGAAGGCATGGCTTGGCAGTTCGGGCTGGACTGTTCCCATGAGGCACAGGGTCAGACTGATTTGCATATGGCCATGTCTGAACTGGGGTGGCAGAGTGGGCTAAAGAACGGTGATGGATTAAATCGAGATCTGTTGACGGGGTGTGAGTGTTTGATTGGTTCAGATACTCCGTCCATCACCACCCCCTTTTGTACCGTTCTGTGAATTTAGAGCATAATCTGATAAATGAGGACTAAAAAAAGTACTAATCTTGAACGGCTTTCATTCGGATGATTCTAACATTTCAGTATGAATGGCAGCTGGATTTATTACTATAAGGCACTTTCAGACTAACTATCAAGGAGTACTGTGATCGCAGACCTACAGCTCTCACAAGATATTTCACCAATGTTTCATCCTAGAGATCTCAACTATACGTTATCAGTGCTGCATAAGTGGCTTACTTGGTCGCTGATCTTGCACTGTACACAAACCCTTAATCTGTGCATACTGGTCATATTTGGTAAATTTATGTGTAGGGTAGAAAGATACAGTAATGATTGCAATGTGTTGCTGGTGGCGCTGAGATATCGACTGTCCCGACCTCTGTCACAACCTCGGTTGTAATGTGGTCTCTATAAGATCCCCCATCTTGGTGACTGATGACTGGTGGCTCAGTGCAAGGGCCTCCCTCAGTGATACCCTCTAATTGATCCGTAAACACAGGTCATACCATTGTTCGCTTGCTTCTTTAATTAATCTGGTGGTGATCCTGCCAGTATTTATGTGGGATCCTGTATCAGAGTTGTTGTTTGCTGTTGCAGGCTTTCCCAAAAAACTGATCATTATGGCAACAACATGTGCCTCCTCATACTTGGTTGCTCAACATATTTTCCACACTCTGCCTCGTTCTATTCACTCTGGTTCCTAGTTATCTATTTTCACAACAGGGCAGTGTTCAAAGCAGCTCATTCTGAGGTACTGGTGTAGCACTCATTGCTTGTGGGTCCCAAATCTCTGCCAGAGGGATGATTGCAATTTGTGGCAACAATCACTATGGACTTTTCTAGTTCAGGAATAATTGTAGACAAAGGATAAGGATCAATTTCCTGGGTCAGGGCAAAAAGTATAATGACAAATACCAAACCCTAGCAAAACCAAAGTTCAACAATACAATGAAGACCAGCAAACCGCACAAAAGTTTCTGCCTGGTCCCCTTTAAAAACAGGCGTGTACAATTACTCTTACCAATGAAGAGCAGGCTTACAAATACCTAGATGAGACATTGTAACAAATTGTTACAGACCGGCATTTACCCGAAACTGGAAGTCGTAAGGGGGCCATTGTTGCCCCTTCAAGGTATGTCAGGGCTATACTTGCAAACTCTCAATCAGCAGTTAGCTTCTCTACTGGGAAGACTTTTATCACGAATATGCCTTGCACTTTCGTTTTAGATCCGCGCTGAATCTGCCATATTCGTGGCTTATCACGATCTACTTTCCAACAGTTTGCCTGTTACCCTGACAATATACACCAGAGCTGGAGATTTATCCGGCACTTTTAGGTATGTTCCAAACCCGTGTATGCGCCTTTGTATTCATATTATATGCCCCTCAATTCTAAGTAATTGTCATGCCGGTTTTCGCCTTCTCCAGCAGAACCGCGTCCTCTCAAACGACAACCTGAGCGCTGCTCTTTTCAAGGTTTGATCTGCATCACCAATAACGGATGCCCCAATACTAATGTTTATTTAGGTATGTGCAATTTTATTATCCACCACATTAGATCAATGGGCTATTTTGTAATGCCATCACACTAATAATGTAATCATTTTTCCGCTGTGCTCCATATCAACAGATAATACGCTTAGGGTTGGAGCACAATTGAAAAGGGGGGGCCCTCGGCCCCCCCGCACGCATGGCGGCGCGGCGACCGTCGCCCCCCCTTTTCCCATTGTTGTCATTCGGCGGTGGGGGCGTGCTCTGGGGGGCGCGACACACCGCCGATTGGCCGGCGGCCTCCCTGACCCGGATCCAAGGTAGAAGGTCCGGGTCAGGGGGGGCGGGCTATAGGAGGGGCCGCCTGGCCCCTCGGGAATAAAGAGGTAGGGAGCGCCCAGGAGACCCCCTTGTCCCTGGACGCTCCCTCACTGAACGGTGTGCCCCGCGCTCGGGGCTTCTTTGTTTTCCCACCCACCATCCCTTGGAACAAAAGTCTTGTAGCAGTCCTTATGTCTGGTTGAATGGTAAGTTTTGAAGGTACTGTCCACATGTCTCACATGGTAGTAGAAATGGAACTGTTGGTATATTTTGTTGATGCATTTGTTTAGGAATTTTTTCCCCTTTTGTAGCAAATTATGTGTGAAGTGACTTGTATTTGATGCCAAGTGTCTTTAGGCCTTTTTTCCCTTTGTAGCTATACGTTGATACTGTTATTTATTAGCCAGTGTAGCTGTCCTTTAGAATTTTTTCCCATAGGTCGTCGTATTTATTAGGTATGGGGCATGCGGTAAGGTCATTATCGGTGAGCACATATTTGAGGTCTGAGGGGGCGGGCATCATCCTATGGAGGTTCCCGCCCATGGGGAGGGGCCTGCGGGCCACTCCTAGAACTCCAGGGGCAAGGTAATGGATGCTGCAAAGCAAAGGAGCGCGGGTAGGAGTAGTTCACGCTTTCCTTAGGCTGGTAGCCACCCCGCGCGCGTGGACTCATGACGCCACCGGCGCAGAGTAAGGGCCCTCCTTTAGTGGGTAAATGGAGTTCAGGGCGTAGACCGGGCAATTCCCGGGGTAACACTGCGCATGCGCACGTCTCAGGGGGAGGCGCAGCTTGTAGGACCTGACACCGGTAGTGACCCTGCCATATGGCCAGAAATGTACAAAAATCAAGATGAGGATGTTTAGTCTCGGTTAGGAAACAACATGTATTAGAGTTTTGTTAAGGTCAGGCTCTCAAACTTGTTGATAATAATTGTGTAACTAAATGTCCTGCTGATTTTTGTATAAATTGTTGATTATGCAATTAAAAACCTTTTTAATTTCATACTTTAATAAATACGGCCGGGCGACTAGCGCCCGCCTTCCAAAAAGTAAAGACGTCTCGTGTCCACGTTCCTGGGTGTTGGGTGCCGGATTGGGGGGGAGGCGGCAGCTAGTCGCGGACCATGGTGTAAACAGTCGCGAGCTGATTTTAAAACGAAGCATCTAGCTACCGCGCAAGAAATCTCCTTAACTGACAAGATGCGCTTTAACGGGCTAGAGCTCACATCACATGCACCAAGTTAGGTAAACGCTTTAAGCATATTAAAATTAGTGCATCCTCCTCTCCAGTTTGGTATACATGCTTCTTACCCCAATAATAAAAATAAACCTTTTTTATTTCTTTCATCTTAGCGCTCTTGCTGTGATTCACACGCTCGTCTACATAAAGATGTTACAGACATTCTGAAACCTGATTATTGCTGTGCTGTATTCTCATTATTCCAGGTGAGACTTTATAAAAATTTAAATAGGCGTAGAAAGTGTCCCCTTTATCTTTTATTGTTCCCCGTCCACCAATTACAGGCATTGGCAATTCAATGCATTACAAAGAATTTGCACGATCATTATACATCATGAGTGCCTTGTTGCTACCCATATTTATTCATTTAAGGAGCCACTTGTGCCCTCAGTTATCAGATGATAATAAGCTGCAACGTATGCTTCATGTGTCTGTCGCCCATATCCCATCATAGTACAAGACATTAGACAATCTAGTTACCTGATGTTAGCTTAGCTTCTAAATACAAGCACGATACTGCCATGTCTAATCAGGTTCTATTTATTCATTTCTTGGCTCCCCCATTTTGTTGTTCATCTCTTGTTTCCATCTCTTGTTTTCTGGCCAACACTAGGGTCCTCCCCCATGTAAACACAAAAACGGCTATGTGGTATGAATTAGAACAATGACAATGTTTGTACCAGCTAGTAATAATGTCTCATTGCTATAAAGTTTTTTTTTTTAAAAAGATTGTTTATATTATTGTAGATAAAAATATGATGGTACTTTCCTGACGATGACACTTGGTGTCGAAACGCGTTGAAGAAACCGTCACTACGTCAACTTTACCATATTTTTAAATTGTATTTTATCTCCTTTGATAATAATGTAATCTGTTATCAAAATATACATATGTTTTCTATAGTTTTTTATCAATGTGCATTTGAAAATTATTAAAAAATCTTGATTGTTTTTATACAAAAATTCATTTTAGTTTAGTGTTATTTTTAGTTTGCTGGTCTTCATTGTATTGTTGAACTTTGGTTTTACCTGGGTTTGTTATTTGTCATTATACTTTTCTAGTTCAGGAACATATGCTACTACATGGGATTTCGTAACCCAGCTTGATCGACAGGCAAATCCTTGAAATGATGGAAACGTATCTGCACAAATTTCCTCCTGAAATCCTACCTCGTAGGGGAAAATTAGCTTGTTTTCAATCGGTATTATCTGGATATGGAGGGAAGAATTATTTTGAATATTTTAACCAGCGCATGTATTTAAGATACTGAACAAAAGTCAGGCCATTGCAATTATTTTTGGGCAGTGTTGACTAAATTATTCAGCATAGAAAATCTAATCATGCAGCACTTAGGTAGCACCTTTTTCCAAACATATCTTGCCCATTTTACATTGCAGTAAATTCCATATTATATATGTGTCTCAACAGTAATATTTAGGGATTCAAGACATAAAGATGTGACGTTTGATTGTTCAAATGTCTGAGTGCGTTGATGTATTAACTACAGTACGAGAACATCCTCTGTGATGAGATATCGTAGTTGTGTTAATGGGGAAACACGTGTTTTTGTTTCCTGCTGCAGACAGTAGCTTTTTTCCTAGTTAGTTGAATAGGGGAGTTTACACTATCTGGGCATCTTTCAAACCTGAATTTGCTAGTTACACAATCCCTCTGGTAACAATGTATTTCCATTCAGTGGCTGGCAGAGCATCTGTGTTCAGGAAGTTTAATGACTTTTGAAGCATTTGAAATAATAAAAAATGAGGAATGATGTGGTGAGTGTCCAATTTGCCTGAGCGAACTCCTAATCTCATCTCATACTGCTTTAGTTGGTTTCTATTTCAATGATCATTACTTTGGAGAAACCTGTACGCACATGATAGGGACTTTCAGTGTGGGTGCTGGAAATGTACTATGACAAACACTCAAGTGATGGAAGGAAAGCTTGAGTTAATCTCAGGCATTGGCAATAGCTCAGTACCACTTTCCATTCCATATTTTTTCTCACCCGCTCCAGCCGTATACAAATCATTTACACGAACTGCTACTTTGCAAAATACCTTTTCAGCGCCGATATTGGTGGTGGCCATTGCGGCATGCTTGACTGTCATTTTGTAGTGGCCTAATAGGCATATTCTCAGTCGCACTTGCTGGGAGAACTCCCTACCATTGCTAGAGTCAAATGCTTTGATGACATTACTGCAAATCAAATTCATTGGCATTGTTTATACTGATGAAGGGAGATATATTTTCATATTTATGTAAATGGGATAGTAACATTGTATTTCTCTGCAATATCAAGAAGGCTTCAGCAGAAGAGTATCTGTGAAAAGGACAGAAATTTGGAAGGAATGTTGGGAAGAGGTGCATAGGGTCACTTTCACAGCATGAGTAGGAAGGGCTTAGAGCCACCTAAACTATTGACATAATTTAATGTCCGCAGCCCCCTAACTCCTTGAGACCGTCACAGGTGAGTAGCCGCGCTTTACAAACTCTGATTGATTGATTGATGTAGATAATGGAAGTCAAACAGGCTTAAACAGTGTGAGAGAGTAAAGGCAGAGTTTAGGTTTTAGAGAGGAATGTTGTGACAGGAGCACCAACGCAGGCAGAATAGGATTGTATTAAATACCTGTCCACCTTTGGTATTAATGTTGTATGTGCCTGATAGAAAAAAAACTTTTAGCAATTTTTGATCTACTACAACTGTTACAAAAACCATGACAGTTAATTAAACAATGCAATTAAAAACATTTTTGTATCCATACAGGGAATCCATGTTCCGGAACTGCTTTTGAATAATAAAGGGAGCAGCATATCATCATACAAAACCACTGGATTCACACCATCATCCTTTAATCCTGATGGGCATCCTTGGGCTGGAGGAGTTCCACATGTTATGTTATGTTAAACCACTCTTTTAGAGCGCACGGCTACCCGAAGGGGTGTCCCGGCGCTTTGGCAAAGAGGCCTGAGATCAAAGAAACACAATGGCAGCAATCGCTACGATCCTAAAGCTTAAGCAGAAAAAAGCAAAGTCTTGGGCTCCTTTCTAAAGGAGAGGATACTATTGACTTTACGGAGAGTGAAAGGGAGCTCATTCCAACGGCATGCCGCCACATATTGGAAGGACCGTCCACCCATCCGGGCACGTCTGATAGACGGTACAACCACTTTAGCCAACTCAGCTGACCGCAACATCCTCCGCGGCATGCGCTTCCTGATGTAATTCGGACCCACTGAGTGAAGGGCTTTAAAAGCCAACGTAAGGATTTTAAAAACAATTCTTTTAGAGATGGGTAGCCAGTGCAGCCTATTCAGCAGCTCTGAGGCTCTTGCTCTCCGTGGCAGGCCAAATATGGCTCTTGCCGCTGAGTTCTGCACTATTTGCAGTCTAGCCAACAAATATTTGGGCAGTCCTGAATATAAGGCGTTGGCGTAGTCGAGTCGAGACCCTACTAACGCC
Source organism: Lissotriton helveticus (assembly GCF_964261635.1). Taxonomy (NCBI): domain Eukaryota; kingdom Metazoa; phylum Chordata; class Amphibia; order Caudata; family Salamandridae; genus Lissotriton; species Lissotriton helveticus. The sequence continues at coordinate 1,621,583,066 of NC_136069.1, forward strand.
TGGACGATAATTTTTTTATATTGCAGGGAGAGCAATGGAAGGAATTTTCTAAGCATCTTCAGGATGCCGAAACATTTCCCTGATAACCCCAAAATATGGGGCCTAAAAGAGAGGTCGTCGTCACACACTACCCCAAGGTTCTTGACTTGGGAAGACGCCTTCTCCGGAGGGAACATGTCCTGAGGCCACCACGATTTCCAGCAGGGGTCAGGGGCGCAACCAAAGAAAAGCAGCTCAGACTTATCTGAGTTGCATTTCAGGCCGTGCCGCTGAAACCTCGCAAAGACCGCACTCAGACAGCCCTTGATCCTGTCACGGTCAAAAACCTCTCCCTTCCTGCAAGTAAACAGGAGCTGGGTGTCATCAGCGTAAGATATGATCTGGGCACCAAAAGCCTCTGCCACCTCCGCCAGAGGGGCCATGTAGATATTAAAAAGGGTGGGGCTCATCTGGTTTGCTGCCCCACTGAGCATCATGTACATTGTCACTGTTCTGGGAAACTGTTCTTCTGCTAGCTATAAAGACAGTGGTGTCTCTCCACAAGCCCATGTACATGTTCATTTCCCAGTTGGCTCTCTCTGATTTTCAGCCAGATTCATCAAGCGAAATGCGCTCGCAAAAGGGCCAGATTCTGAGAATCTGGCCCTTTGCGGGTGCAATTTTTGCATTTGGGATTCATCATCCCAAATGCAAAAATCACTAATAAAAAATTTGCAAATTTGCGAGGATTAGCATTTAAGGAATCTCTATTAGAGATTCCTTAAATGCTATTCATGAAACATTTAAAAATTGCGAATTCGCAATTTAGGACCGCTATTTACCACGAAGTCTAACCTCGTGGTAAATAGCAAAAACTTAGAAAAATGCATTTAAATGCATTTTTCTAAGTTGCATGTTACACACACACATGTCCTTTGGACATGTGTGTGCACAACATCAGTGTAAATTCACATTTCAGGGGTGCTACAGGGTGTCCTTTGGACACCCCTGCACCCTTGAAATCGCATCCTTATTTGCGATTAGCAAATTGCTATCGCAAATAAGGAATAACTCCCCATTCATTCCTATGGGCCTGTAGGGCCATAGGAATGCATGGGGAGTTATTCCTTATTTGCGATTAGCAATTTGCTAATCGCAAATAAGGAACATGTAGGAATCGCAATATTTTTTGCAATTCCTACATGAATCCCGTTTTGCAAGTCCTTAATAGCGATTCCTTATGAATCGCTATTAAAGACTCGCAAAACGGGTCTTTGATGAATCTAGCAGTTAGTACTTTCCTCTTCCTTGGTCCCTAAGATGCTTGGGGGCAGATTTATGAGGCCCTTGCGCCACGTTTACGCCGCTGTTGCGTCACGCAAGGCGGCATAAACGTGGCGCATCCCTACGACCGATTTACAACGTGACGCATCTAGGCAGATGCGTCACGTTGTAAAGCCCTGCGTCGCTTGTGGGCGTTCCGGCGCAGGGTGGGCGTTCTGGGGCAGGTGCGCCTCGCAAAAGTGGCTGAGTGAAATCTATAAGATTTCACTCAGTCACTTTCAGGCCAATGCTGCGTCAAAACCCTGTGCCTGCTTGAAGCAGGCGTAGGTCTTGAGGCAGCATTGCAAAGATGGGGCACCCCCGAGCCTTGCTGGAGCTGCGTCGCGCTTGCGACGCAACTCCAGCAATGCGCCACCTTACCGGCACAGATGCGTCACGCATCTGTGCCGTTTTTGCCCCATGGTGCGCCACATTGTAAATGCGGCGCACCATGGGTGGGGGAGCAGCGGCGCAAGATAACTGGCGCATCCCTGGTGATGCGCCAGTTATCATAAATCTGCCCCTTGGTCTGTTTTGGTTTAACGCTGGAAACATTAGCTTTGGTGCCTGCCTTACTCAGATGTTCTTCTTATCATGTACTTTATCAGTAGAATCCTCCATTTTTTCAGTCATGGCCATTGACTGATATATTGCAGTGTGCAATCCCCTTAGATACACCATTATCTTAACCAATGGACTTATCGCAAAGATAGCATCAGTGTGCTTGATCCGTGCCATATTACTGGTCGGTCCCCTACCACTGCTCACTCTAAGACTGCCATTCTGCAGCCGGCACATCACACATTCGTTTTGTGAAACCATGGCTGTGGCAAAACTTTCTTGTGCGGATATCTTTATCAATAGTGTGTATTCTTGGACAGTAATTTTTTCACAGTGGGCAATGTTTCTTGCATAGCCTTGTCGTATCTTCTGATCCTCAGGACTATTTTTCTTCTTCCGAAAAGAGACAGTTCAAGGCCTTCAGCACTTGCACCTCCCATGTCTGTGTTCTACCTGCATGTTTTCTTTTCTTCTGTTTTGAACAAATTGAAACACTCCATTCCTCTTTTTGTACAAGTTATTTCATCAACCACCTTTCTCTTTCTCCCCCCCTTCATAAATCCATTAATTTTTGGAGTAACAATGAAGGCAGTTCAAAAGAGTGTGCTACAACTTCTGCAAAAGGAAATGGTCATGTCCTCTCTGAGTCCATCGAAAAACAAAAATTGGGAGTAAATGGTAGGGCATATGTACAATCCCCTATCACCAGCACAATGTCACTTTTTACGACGTTATTGTGGAAATAGGGGCATTGCCTTATTTACAAGGCAGCATTAAGCCACTTAATGTGGCTTAACACTGTCTTGTAAATAAGGCCCCTTCACGCTATGCTTAGCATGAAAGAGGAGTGCAATGGGTGTTGCAGTGGGCGTTCCTCCGCAACCCCCATTGATTTTGATACTGCCCCCTATTTACAAGGGCAGTGTAAATAGGAGGCTGCACCAACATTAAGACCAGGGATAACCTGGTCTTAAACAGGTGAAATGAGGAGAAATGCTATATTTCTCCTCGTTTTTGCTTTTTCCATGTGTGCTGCCTTGTGCTGCCTTGTGCAGCTTAAATTTCGTTGATAATCTCAGTAGGAATTACCACTCAATTGAATGTCAATGACATGTAGCTGATCCTTTCACTTTCTAAAGGATCCTTAGGCTCAGAAATTAATTTTAAAAACTGTCTTAGCAAAGTTATCTTGTGGATGCAAGTAAACCACCCCAAATGCAACACAGATAAATCAGAGATTCTCTTATTCTGAAAAGCCAACCTTTTTTAGCCATCCCAAATGGTGGACAAATTCTGTGCCTACACCTCCTACCACAGTTGAAGTTGCACAGAACTTTGAAGTAGAATTTGACACTGCCCTCTCCTTCCTTGCGAATGCCATGGCAGTGGCAGGCATGTGCTTCAACCTTATCAAGTCTCCAAGGGCCATATCTATCAAGCCTTTTGCGAATCGCAAAGGCCGAAATTCGGCCTTTGCGAATCGCAAACGGCCTTTTTGCATGTTTTGGGATGTATGAAATATTCGCAAAATAAGGAATCGGAAAGTTTTGCGATTCCTTATTTTGCCATAGCATTTAAGGAATCGCAATTTTGCGATTCCTTAAATGCTATGTATGTAGCATTTTTGGGTAGCAAATTTTGGTTAAGAATTCGCAAATTACCACCAACTTGTAATTGATGGTAACTTGCCAATTCTTCAAAAAATGCACATTTTGGCAATTTTGAAGGTGGCATGTGATGCACACACATGCCCATAGGGCATGTATGTGCGCCATATGCACACACATGTACATTTCAGGGGTGCAGCAGGGTGTCTTTGAGACACCCCTGCACCCTTGAAATAATTCTCAAATTGCGATTAGCAAATTGCGAATTAGCAATTTGAGAATTATTTCGCAATCATTCCTATGGGCCTCCTGGCCCATAGGAATGCATTGGAAATTATTCCTTAATTGCGAATTTGCAAAATGCGAATTCGCAAATAAGGAAGATTAAGGAATCACTAAAAAATAGCGAATTTTTTCATACATACCATTTTGCGATTCCGAAATAGCGATTCCTTAAAAATCGCTATTTAGGAATCGCAAAAGAGTTTGTTGATACATATGGCCCCAAGTGTTTTTGGGCTTTCTCCCTCTAGCTGCCAGGAAATTGGTCACTGTCGCTCTTATCACCTGCTGGTTTGACTATTGTAATAGTGTGTATGCTGGAGGCTAAAAATAAATGTTTCACAAACTGCAGATGATGCAACACAAAGAACTAGACTGTTAAGATTCCGCAGACAGAGTGCTGCCTCCACCATATTAAAAACTCTATACTGACTACCAGTTCATGAAAGGATGCTTTTTAAGACCCTGTTACTGGTGTTCATATCATTTAAAGCTATTGGACCTAAATACCTTACCTCTAGATTTATGCACTATACCCCAACAAGAACTCTTAGATGCTCCCATGCTAATCTCCTCAATCTCCCTCCATTCAGACTAAAAACTAGGGGTGGTAAATCCTTTTCAGTGTTAGGATCCAAGGCATGGACTCTACTGCTTAGCCATCTGCGTTTCACCGAATCAGAAGCCCTCTTCGAAAACCTTCTGAAGACCTGCCTCTTTGAGATCCAAGATGCACTTGGTTACTCCCTTATTTAGTGATTGCTTTTTCTTCTTCTCGTCCTTCTTGAGCTTTTTGCAGTTGCAACCTTATTGCCAGGATACTCCAATGGGAGTGACAGAGTGCTTTACAAGTTATATAATCATATTCACATTCATTTATTCATATTTATTCATTCACTGAATATTTGAGCGATATTGGAGACCCTGGGACAACTAACACATCCTGCGAGACGGGCATCATTTTGGGTTACACCACTGTATGAATCTGAACATAGATCCTTGGTTGAGTGCAAGTTGTACTTGATGCCAGGGATTGTCCTTGGGAAAAACATTCCAAGGATTTTCTTGACGGTATTAGTGGAAAAGTGGTCAGGAATGGGGCAAACATGGTATTTTATTGGCTCTAAAAGCGAAACAATATGGGCCCAATTCACATTCACAAAGGGCCTCCGCACTCATGATAGAGGCCCTGAAGTTGTGGCAGGGGCCCACTCTCTTGGTGGGACTTCCACAATAACAAACTGCAACTCGGAGGTCCCACCACAAGTGCTGGGCCCCCGGCATGAGTGCAGGTCAACCGCCATGATTGCGGGTCCTCTGCCACACATGTGCAGGCCCTTTGTGAATTGTGCCCTATGTTATGCGCCACTCCAAAATTGAAAACAAGAAACTGTACGCGAAACCCTCCCAGTGTAAAATCTCTACCTAGCAATAACACTATTTGCCCAGGTGATTTTGGCTCAGTATTACTCATTGTGTGTATAATTGATATTTCATGTTGTGGTCTATTCCTGTCAGCCTCAGGATTGCGTAAATCAGCGACAGAATGACATCACAGACTTGAGCAGCACAATATGATTAAGCGTTAAACATGTATATTTACATTGCACGTTTGAGGTAGTCTGACATTTTTAACCATTTTTGATTTTTCTTAACAGGACTTGGGATGTAGATAGGAGAGGGGAAGCATGGCAACTAAAACATATATTTGTTTGTAAATAGTAGTTAAATTACTATCTTTTAGGGTGATGGTTATATGACCACTTTTCATCTATGAAGAAATCCAGTAGACGATATACTAGTTGTCTGCTTTTTGTGAAAATAATAAAAAATTTACAAATCAAACAAAACACTTGCAGAGAAAAGTTTTGTTTAAATTGTAGGCCTATTGTTCAGTGTTTTAACACTCTCAAATAGTTTTCTGCTGAAACCCTCTGGCTGGTTCACTCCTTTTCACCTGTAGGCAGCAGTGTGTCTGAATATCTGCCACTGTTCCCAAATTACCATACATTTGCTTGATTTAAATGCATATTTGCTGTCGCAACACATTTCAACTACACACTAGTATAAATACAAAACATTCTCGGGGGATATCCTGGAGAGTGAGTTAGTTATTTAAAGTTTTCACTTTTGCCTAATAAGCAAAATGAACACAAACATAGAAGAAACATGGAAAGACCCACTAACATGCTATACCTGGCTAAAAGTGTTTCACAAGAGAGGGGATACAACCCTAACTTCATGATAATGACTTTCATTTCTTTTACAAAAATGACCAGATGGCAAGAACATTTATGAGAGAGCTCTTATAAATGGAGGTTATCCCTATCGCTCTATGATAGGGCTTACATTTCTACTTGTAATGTTCCCTATGAAAGTGCTTATAAATCAATCCTTATCTCCGCTCAATCATAGAAAATGATATTTCAATTTAAAAACCTAAACAGATATGAAGAAATGTCTTTTGGGGTTGAATGTTCCTCCAGGGCTCTGCACGTGTGTCTTGCCATAACTTGTGTGTATTTGCAGTGGGGCTGTCTTTCCCCCCCCACCCCCATGAGTTTGACAATCGAGCAAGCACACTTAGGAAACTTCCATTTAAATGGCAAAAGACCCCATAGCCAGGCTCTTATGGTTAGGGGGCATCTAAAGTGCACTCCTCTTTAGTGGCTGGAGTACCCAAACTAAAAAAGGCTGACTGTGGTGGCATTGTAATCCAAGTGAGAAGACAAACTGTTTGACCTCAGATTACCAGAGGAATATGTTATGTGTATTTGTAACGATCACCATCACCCACGAGGGTATTCTGGCGCTGTTTTAGCATTTTTTGGTTTGCTATAGCAGTTTTTGATTTGCTAATAACCTTGGTGCCATTTGACGAATCTCCACAAAACTTTCCAAAACAGTTCACCCACCTCAGCTCCTTCCTTGAAGGTTGTGATGTCAAATGGAGTCTTAGAAAAAAGGGAGGTCTCAAAATGCAATTTCTGCATGGAGTTTCCATAGGGAGTTTTGAATGGCATTACACCAAATTTGGCAGAAAGTTAGATCTTTACCCAGAAAGCGTGCTTTTTGTAATTTGGTGTAAACCTGTTCAGTAGTTTTTGAGAAACTAAGGTTTAACATGAATTTATATCTGGACAGTTGGATTCACAGGAAACTCATAAGAACGCCGTGCATGCGTAACTTCAATTAATAGAGCAATTTGATTGACAGGGGTTTTTTTTTCCTCTCAGTTTCCTCACTCCCATGGGAGCTCACACTGTGATTGACTGGCTGCAACCTGAGGATATATGATGCAACTGCCACATCGGGATAAGTGGACTTTATCCCTGTGTACTGAAAACTGAAAACAAATAAGGTAAAAGAGGGCAGGGTAGGGGCACCCTAACACACTGGACCATTTGGTGGTGGGAACTAAATGTTATAAAAAAAAAGAAGGGGGGTTTGCTACAATCCCATGGGACTCCTGAGGAACTTAGCGGCACTCACCCTCTACCACGGGAGGCCCAGAGGAGTTCAGAGACCGTGATCAGTCTTGTGGGAGTCCCATGAAATCAGAACAACCATAAAAAAATGAGAAAGTGAGTGTCTGTGGCTAACTCATGCCATGCACCGCTGAGGGCTGTATGCCAACAGGGGGTAGTTGGCTGCACTTGGAGGGATGGGTGGAGGGCCTGAGCACAGACAAGGTCCTGTGGCCAAGCCCAAGGTACGCACAGCCAAGAGCCATGCATGGTGAGGGGAGCCACCCTTGGGCAGTTGAGCATGAGGAAGGCCCTTACACCAGCCTTACCATGCTCAAGGCCAAAGACTTTGCAGTACGAGGTTTGGCTACCCGTGGTGGCATGAGCACATTGCCAATCCTATGCTGCACACAGGTGAAGGTCATCCGCAGCAAGTGCCTGGCTGCCTGTGGGGATTGGACCTGTGGCCTGCCCCTGCTGGCAATCCCAAGGCACACACAGGAGAGCTATGCCAATCCCTTGCATGGTGCTGCATTAGCATAGTAACATATGGTGATAAAATATTACTTTGCGTAAATTAAAAAACTGAAATTCACTGAGAAAATCTAAAGGTAAAGGTGACTTATAGTTGGATATGGTAGTAATATCTTTGCAAATTCACTCAAAAACCATAGGATAAAGTAACATTATAGTTAAATGAAAATTGTCATTTTCAACATAACTGAGAACAGAGACAACATCCATTACACGTCCAATAATTCAAGGAATCCACTCCAAACCAAACAAAGGTGGGAAGAAATATTAAAATGTTCCAGGGAAACTGAAAAATCAAGAAAAAATTAAATTTATGTTGGTAAAAAACCAAATACATCCAGTGTAAAAAGTCGGCAATACAAACATAAAACAACTGTGAAGAAAAATATAAAACCGTACAAAACAAAGTACATTAATAAGCATTAATATGAATATTAAACCCATAGAAAGCACACATAAAATACAATTTTACAATAAGGCCTACCTCTCTTTAAAGGCAAACACTTCACCCACCATTCCGACACAAACATTATGCAATGATCTAGCAAATCATTTCAAGGACAAAATTGACAAGATCTACAGCTCTCTGGGTGGAGGAGAAGCTTCGGAGTGGCTAGCCCCTGTTGGGAGAGATCCCTTACTACCCAAACTAGACTCCTTCTCATCCAGTACCACAGAACAAGTAGAAATCCTGCTGGCGCAAACAAAACCTGGAGCACCCACAGACCTGGTGGTGCCATTTATAATGGCTGAACTAGCCCCGATCTTTGCCCCCTCACTAGCTGAGGTATGCAACATATCCTTGGCCAAGGCCACTTTCCCGCTGAAATGGAAAATGGCACATATAAAACCTCTGCTTCAAACGGTGCGGACAGACACAACAGAGTTGCAAAATTACAGACCAATCTCCCTCTTTCCAAGCAGTTCGAAAGTCATGGAGACTTTGGTAAACTAGCAACTAACGGGACATCTAGAACAGCATGGGTCGCTCGACCCATCACAATCAGGATTCCGTGCAGCCCATGACACAGAAGCGGCACTGGTGGAAGTCATGGACACTATCAGGATTTCACTGGATAGAGGGATCCCCACTATGCTGGTGCTCCTGGATCTCTCAGCAGCCTTCAACACCATCTCCCACAGTGTCCTGTTAAACAGGCAGCAGGAGATTGGTGTTGAAGGCCAAGCTTGGGCATGGCTGCAGTGCTTTCTTAACAACAGAACTCAGTGTGTCCAGTTAGACTCATTTGTCTTTTCATTGAGTCTCGCAACTGAGATCCAGAGAGAAGGGGCGATCCAGTCCAGGTTTTGCAGATTGCCCAGAGCACAAACGAGCAAAACGAGCACAACGAGAGGCCGCCGCCGCTGCCGCTGTTTCTGCGTTCACGACTGCCACGACTGCCACCGCTACCTGCCGTCGGCCAACTTGCCTTTGCCCTGCTTTGCCCTGTTACATCCTGCACGGCTTCTGGTTCCCAGCGCCAGAGCGGACGGATGGCTGAAGGAGCGGCACAGCTAGTGCGGTCGGAGCGGCTTGTGCAGCACACTGTTAGGCTTAACAGGCTTCGCAATTTTCGCTCCCGGTCTCACCTGGTCTTGCAGGCAGGCAAGCAGCAGAGAGACGAGCAGAGAGCAGAGAGGAAAGCGGAGCGAGGCGGAGGAAAGCGGAGAGGCTGCACAACGGACACTCGTGAGTTTTTGCAAACCCCTTAACTGCTTCGGCCTCGCGGCTCTGTTGTTTCAACAGGGAGGGTAGAGGGGGGGGAGATCGAGCGTCTAGGTTCAGGCTCCCGGAGATCCTGGCTCGGTGGGGGAAATATCATCGAGATCACCGAGGCCAGGTTAGGTATATAGTGCTGGCTCCCACTGAGGCACTAACAGAGTCCCTACTATTACCAGGGCTGCCCGACGGTTGGACCGCTATCGGATTGGATTGCTGAGCCTGGCTGGCGGGTAGCTAACTGTGCAGCTTTGAAAACACGGAGGGCAGATTAAAGATCACAGATCACAGACCAGCGCTGCATCATTGCTGAGCCTCCATGCTTTTCTGTCGTGGGGTCTGAGGAGGTTCGGCTCAAATTATTAACTGGGGAGACACCGGTGAAGCTGGGTGGCTGACTTTCTTTCCCGCAACGCTGACTTCCTATGATTTCTTCCTTCATTGAACAGCGCTACAACAGCTCGAACCCCCAAAGGTCTTCGAGGCTCTATTTCCTCAAGTTCTCTCAAAATCTGTTCTCTATTGGAGGAGGAGTTTGTTCCCTACTCGGCACCAGTAGTTAGCAGTAGAGAGCTAGTAGTAAGAGAGAGAGCTGAAGCAACAGAGGCAGCGGAGCCAGCATTGAGCAGGACGCCGGAGCCTCCACGCCTCCACGCCATCGCCATCGTAGAGGCACTGTGTTCCACCAGGCTCTAGCATACCACCGGTAAATTAGACAAATTAGACTTCCAAAGTACTCCAAAGTATTCTTGTGGCGACAGTAGCCGCTAGTAGCCGCCCCACCTCACACGCTTTGCATTGCAGTCACGCCTCTCCATCCTCCCTGACGGCAGCTGCTCCTACTTACTGGGGGCAGACAGGCTTGGGAGGGGGAGTGGAGTGGAGTGGGAGGCAGAGGCTGGTGCGGTGCAGGCGGCACAGGCGGTACAGGTGGTACAGATACCGGGCTGCAAGGAAACTAGAAAACCAGCCACACAGCCCTTAAAGGATGAGATCAGGTAGGGTAAGAAGGACACCAAAGCAAGAAAAACGGACTCCAAAGGCAAAGAAATCTCCACCAGTTGACCAGTGCAAAGCAAACCAGGAAAACAAGTCACTAAACAAAACGGATACAAAAAAAGGACTAACAAGAGTGCTACCCACCCAACTTATCTCTCCAATTGCATCAATGTTTAGAAAAAAGCTGGGCGAGAGAGAGAAACTAGAGACAAACAAAGCTTTTTTCTTTCTGAAAAACCCAGGAGCCACTCTCCTTATGGCCCAACAATCTCTTCCGAACCTACCTACACCTTTAACTCCAGAGAAGGTCTCCTCCAACAAAGGCCTAACATCAATATTCATGAAACTAACCCCCCAAGTACCTCGGGCAAACTCAACCAGCTCACCTCGCCAAAATAGGTACCAGGACAAATTGATAGCAATGGCCCATATGCAGGACGAACTTGGAGAGGATCTCGACCAGGAAAACTCCCCGCCGCAAAAATGCAGTACAGGAGACATTTCTGTCCTGGATTTGAGTAAAACACAGGCGACTGGAATTACAACAGAGGCCACCCTAGATAGTAAGAGGACGAAGGAAGTATTAAAGTGCAGAGAAAAATCAGCATCCAACGCAGAACTCAAAACACCAACAGCAGCACTAACCTTCTTTAAAAAAAATCAAAAACCAAATCACAAAGCCCCCCAACAGCACCGCAAATACAGAAATTACTTAACAAAGAGCCCCAGATACTCAAAGCCCAGATACACAGGGAACAAAACACAACCCAAATGGAACTGACTAGTCAGAACACTTCAGAAACGTCATGGCTGAAGCTATTAAATTCCACATCAAGCCCAACATTAAACAAAGAATTAATGCAAGACACAAGTAAAAATAAAGGGGAAAAAAGCATAGGGGAAATAAAACCATCAAGCCCCACAGCAAGCCTCACATCAAGCCCAACAATTAACAAGGAAAAGCGGCAAAACACAAGCATAACCAACTACAAAAGGGAAGAAATCTCAGACAAAAAACCAGGCAACACAAACGAGGAAGGGCAGTCTACTCAACAGCAAAGCAAATGAAAAACAGCGGAAAACCCCAGAGATGGAAGAACTGTTACTCCAAAACCGGGCAACTCCTCGATCCCCCAAGAACATGCTGATTTGCCACTCAACCAGAATGACGAACAGAGCGCTAGTGTAAGCAACTCAGGGTTGTTTCTCTCCATAATAGAAACACTTCAATCAACAGCAAAGGCTTTAAACTGGCAATCCGACAAAATGGATATCCAAGTCGACTTAATGAACACCATAGCCCACTACATTGCGGGGATCGACAACAAACTGGATAAATTAAATAATCTGATAATAACTGCTCAATCAAAGTATACATTGGAACAGAGTCCCTGCACCTGCGGTCCTATAATAGACAAATTAAACCTACTTGCCAATCTAATAGAACAAATACTGGCTGTAAGAAAAGCAGATTCACATTTCCCTAATGAAAATTCAACCAGGAAAATTATTGATCACAACCATGCTAAGAGACCAGAAACAGTGAACTCAACCAAAAAAATTACTGACCATAATACCGTTAAGATCCCAGAAACAGACACATCCAAAGGAATGAACAGGGCAGAAATAGGTCCAGCAGCAATCACAACAATTCCAAATAAAAAAACTTCCTTAACAAGGCGACAAAAAAAACGAGAAAGGAAAGCAAGGAACAAACAACCAACAGGGCACGCGGAGGAAGGTACTAGAATATTCCCCATATTTACCTCAGCTATAAATAAGGAGGAAACACCAAACACGACAATCCAATTCGATGTCTCATTTGATTAAACACACAACTCATCAGGACAACAGCACTTAACAAAAAAAGAAAGGGAGGCCCTTCGCACAGAGACGATAAGCAATGCTGGCATATGCACAGAATTAACGGCCATAGGCGAAACAAACAACAGAGACGCACAACGGATGTTGGTCTTGGGCAACAGAACACAGATAATTGATGCAGTGGAAAAAGGAAGCCGCACAGAAACCGGCAGTATATCACAACCAACCGGCCCTCCAGGCTTACCTACAACCTCGGAGATCCACGGAAAATACCAAGAGGCGGCCGAGATAAAAAAACTAACACCAGCCAGACAAAGATGTGACGTCACCCAAGAAAAACGATACAAAGGAACCAAACACTGCCCACAAGGCATAGAAGAAACAATCCCAAGACAAAGCAGGTCTCAAGGTACGTTACAAGATTCCACAAAAGAGGGCATACCTACTAATGCAAATAACAACCAGGAGGTACCATCAAAAACAACTGAAAGGACCGTAAACTGGAAAAGCCGGGTCTGGGGGTGGAAAAAGTCTACCCCCCACAGCGGGCATAAAAATACTACTAAGGCACGGAGTCCGTCACATAAACTTGAACTGTAACGAGGACGCCACCCCAGAGAGGGGTACAGAGTCTGAGTACATCAGAGCCCCCCAGACTAGCACAGCCACGACCGGAGGCTTAGCGAAAGAGAGTAACCAGACCACAATAACCACGATATCCCAGCGCGCACAGGCAATCAATACGCACGGAACACAAACATCCGCTGGGACCGGGCCCCACTGCAAAATCAGCCCAGACAACATACCAGAACTAGGGAAAGGCCCTGAGAACCGGTCTAACAATGACAATTTACATCTCAAACAACTCTTTTTTACCCCAGAATACGAAACTCAGAGGCGGCATGACATCCTCAATAGGGGAAATTTGTTTAAACTTTACGCCAACATTGAAGGGTTTCAACACCTAACTAACATTGACCTACTCTCAGTCAAATTTTGCGAGCAAGACACAACAGGTTCGATTCATGGGGCATAAGACTTTCCAGGACGGTAAAACCACGCTACCCAGGCCCTCTTGAAGATCGTCCGGCGACAAAGGGAAAAAAAGAAAATCTGACAGAAAAAAAGGATCAGGTAATTTCAGTATTACGGAACGCTAGAGGGAATAGCCCTTTATCGACAATCCATCCCCCAACCACAACAGGTAACCAAATAAACTCCAAGGAAGACGCCGCCTACTGGCGCTGGCTAACAGACACATTAAACAAACAGAAAAATAATTGACCTCTCCAAAAACCACAATAGGATAGTACCCAGGAAATCCTCCACCTATTGTCCTGGAACATAGCCGGATCCAGGAAATGGATGGAAGAAGGTTCGCCACCCCACAATTGGACAGCATGCGACATTATTGCCCTCCAAGAAACATGGGCATTGGAGGAGCTACCTCTTGTTGGGTACACTCACTTCAATATACCAGCAAGGAAAAACGTCCACTATGGTCGACCAAAAGGGGGTTTATCAGTTTATATCGCGTCGGACATCAAGATTACCTCAGAACAAATAGCCCCATATGGGCCAAACATGCAATTAATAAAACTATCAATGCCGGGCAGACCAACTCCGACACTACTGGTTAACTTTTACGCACCTCCAAAGGTGAAAGAGAAACAAGTCGCATTGGACCAGCTTGTATCCACAATCAGGGATATTCGAAACAATAATCCACCCTGGGAAATCATCGTAACAGGTGATTTTAATTCAAACCTAATTTACACACCTGAGGATGATGAGATTATAGCAGCTGACAATGAATTTTGGAATGTCAAACCTCAAACTCAGCTGCAAACAGAGCTCTTCGATCCAATTGGTCGAAAACTGGTAACAAGCCTGGAATTCCTCAGGCTGCGGTTCCTTAACGGAAGAACCAAAGGTGACAACCCGCCGCAGTACACTCATCTAGGAACCTTGACAGCCTCAAGGCTTGATTACACAGCAGTCTCTCTTCCACTATTGCCATTCGTCCAGCAATTTTCAATAGAACACACCTCAAAAAGTGATCATTCATATCAGCATATTTATTTCAATTTAAAACTGACCAAATACCACAGCTGCAATACAGTGGGAGATAACCTCGCCACCACTAACCTGAAACGACTTAACTGGACAACGGCCAACATCGATGAGCTTCAGGCAAACGTTCAGAGACTAAAAATAGAGAGTGAGGTAACAACAGGTACCCAAATACGAAAATGGGAGAACTTTACGGGAAAATTAACAGCAAGTACGTCCGTTCCAAATAAATCACAGCCTCCAACTACCGAAATTTCTCTGCCAAAGAACCTGGCAAAACTCAAAATAGAGATAAGGAGAAACGCCAGAGCATTAAAAAAGACAACTACGTCATCTAAAGACTGGGTCCAAAGACAAACCCTCAAAAAAGAATATAAAAAGAAAATGTGGGAACACAAAAGATCTTTGAAGGATGACTTCTGGGTAAAACTACTCTGCACCGCCAAGAAAACCAACTCAAACGCATTTTGGAGGTTCATTAACAGCTTAAATCACCCTTCAAACCCAACATCATCATATGTCCAAGAAGCGGACTGGGTCGCGTTATTAACAGAGATGTTCGCGGAGGTAACACTAGACCAGCCCAACCCAGGATCAACCCAACAAATTACCAAGGAAGTGGCCAAAAAAAGAAAAGGGAGCATTACTCCCAGCGGTGGAATCAGAACCTCTTGCATGCGAACCCCAAACCCAAAGGATGAACGCAGAGCTAATCCATCTCCAGACGGGGATCTTTTGGTAACCAGGCTTCACCGTGATGTGGTTAGTCCACGGGAGAAGAAGGACGCAACAAACAAGGTAGAACAAACACGGTATAGCGAAGAGGACATAAGAAGAATCATAAGGAAGTCACGTGGCAACGGAGCTCCAGGGCGGAATGGGATCCCTCCAATAGTCTAAAAAACTGATCCGGACTTCTGGTGCAGAAAATTAAAAATATTATTTGAAGAGATAACAAGCGAAAACCAAATACCATCAAGTTGGCAGGGCTCCATAATCTCACCCATCTTCAAAGGAGGAGATAGAACATCCCCAGCTAACTACAGACTGATCGCCCGCCTAGATGTGGAGGCGAAGTACTTTGCATCCCTTGTCCTGGAAGATCTAATAAACTGGTCCGACGACACAAAGAGAATACCATTGAACCAAACAGGCTTCAGGAAAGGGACTGGGACACTGACAGATATTATGTCTCTCTCAGTGCTAGCCGATAAATATCTCAGAAGAAAACAGCCCCTTCACCTATGTTTCATTGATTTAAAAGCAGCATTCGATAGTGTAGATCGTAACATCTTATGGAGGAAATTGCGCAGTGTGAACATCCCGGACAAAATCCTGAGAGGGATCTTACTCCTTTATTCCTAGACCTGGATGGAAGTTAAATTGGGGAACGGAACACGGCTCTCAAGAAAAATCAATACCAGCAAAGGTCTCAAGCAGGGCTATGTCCTAGAACCCCATCTTTTTAACCTTTTTATGGCAGACCTAACATCAAGTCTAGATAAGATTCCATCCCATCCACCTAAACTTGGCTCCTTTCCGCTAACTCATCTATCCTATGCGGATGACGTGGTACTGTTGAACCTAACGAAGATTGGCATCCAAAGGTTATTAGTAGGGCTGGCAGAACAACAACCTGGAGATAAACACAACAAAAACAAACACAATGCTTATCACCAGGCGGCGGACAGCCAGCCCACACATCTACCTGGAAGGAACAAAGCTAGAGGCCGTGTCCAACTTCAAGTACTTGGGCTTCTACTTTATTAATCGACAAAGCCATCAGCAGCAAATGTCGTACATCGCTCAGAGATCAAACTCACTCTCATTCGCTTTTAGATCTTTGGCCAAAAAGCTCACGGGGCCATCATACAAACCTCTACTGGCAACAATAAAAGCAAAAGTTCTTCCAACCCTGTCATATGGCAGTGCAGGATTACATGGGAAGGATGCGGACCTGCTTAACAAAATGCAGACAGCCATCTTCAAATCCACCTTCCAAATACAACAGGGAGCCTCACCATCTCAGACGAGGTTAGAATTTGGAATAATAAATGAAACACTGGGAAGAAAATACGCAAATATCAAGTACTGGTATACACTGAACCAGAATACGTCAGCCTCGGAACTGCACCAAGCACTATGGGAAGAAATAAGATCTGATGTTAAGTCCCCATATAATCAGTATCTTGAAAAGGCCATAACTGAGACTGGAACAAGAAAACTTTGGGAACTCAACCTGCCTTACCCGGCGTTCAAACATGCTATAAACAAGTCAACAAAATTCCACACCCTCTTACTTGATAAAGCTACGTTTAGGACCAGAAAACACGCATGGATGGTCATATCAAATTACAAAACACTCGTGGCAGCCCCATACCTAACAATCACATTCCCAGCTCATAGAAAACAAAAATTAATGGGACTCCGTTTGGGGAAACTTCCATCAATTATGGACCAACCAATCTGGGTGCACGACGGACCCAAAATATGTAGACTATGTGGGAGGAACAATGAGGACTTTATTCATCTTATCTGTATCTGCCCGAACCTGGCTCAAGCTCGAATCTCTCTTTTAAAAAAGTCTATGAACGAGCGGGGCATAAAAACCAAGAACTTTTGAACTAAGTTAGACAGACTGTATTTTAATTTCACTTCATTCTATTTTAAATAACAAACATTGCATTAGACTGAGAATGTTTTAGAACTTATAAACAGAGATTGCACTTATATATTAAGAAACTTTAAACACATTAGTTGATTCTTTTAAATGTATTGTTGTGGTTTTAATTAACTGAAACAATAAAAAAAATTCCTTTCATTTGTCTCTCAAACCACAGCAGTGGACAAGTGGGTCCCGTAGGGCTCCATTTTAGGCTCCACCTTATTTAACATCTATGTGGCTCCACTGGCCACCATCATTAGAACTTGTGGCTTTGAGACAATCTTGTATGCGGATGACAAGCAGGTGATAATGTCCATTGAGACGGACCCAGAGGAAACGAGAGACAAGTTTAAGGCCTGTATGTTGAAAATTGCTACGTGAATGAGCGAGAATTTCCTGCAGTTAAACTTCAATAAAATGGAGATCCTCCTATTCGGGAAGTCTATGGAAATTTGGTCTTCTGATTGGTGGCCATCGGAACTAGGGGAGGCACCCAATCCAACCACACAAGCACGCAACTTAGGTATCTGGATTGATAACAAGTTCTCGTTGGAGGAACACATGAAATTAGTATCAGGAATGTGCTTCGGCATCATGAGGATGCTGAGAAAGATATTCCCCTGGATCCCGGTGGAGGCAAGAAAGACCTTAGTACAGGCCTTACTAGTCAGTAGACTAGATTATGGCAATGCGCTAATAGTAGGAATCAGGGAGGACCCAGCTGCAAGACTACAAGTAGTGCAAAATGGGACGGGACAACTAGTTCTCAACAAACCAGTGCGTACCCCCTCTCGCCCTCTTTTGCAACAGCTGTATTGGCTATCTGTAAGGAGGAGAGCAGTGTTCAAGCTTCTGGTAATGCTGTTTAGAGCTCGGTAGAGGACTGGCCCACTCTACTTAAGGAGGAAGATAATAGCTTATACACTTTTACGCTTACTAAGATCCAGCAACTGGAATCTGCTCCTCCCTAAGTATGGGCGGAATTTGCGAATTCGCAAATTTTTTTGGGGGCATGTTCGCGTGGCGCTTTGCATGTTCATGGGCCTCTTGCAGCACACCGACCGCGAAGTTAACCATGTGGTCATACATGGGCGCAGCCATCTTGTTTGCGTTGCGTATTTCCGTTTCCGGGCGCTAGTTGCATTCTCGCATTGTGTGCGGGGCGCGATTACGTGGTTGCGTGCGTCCTCAATGGGCGCGGCCATCTTGTTTTTCATTCATTGCTATGGTTCTGGGCATGCTTTTTCAATCCTCCTCTAATCTTTGCAATCCTTTGTTTCTTTGAACTTTCTTTTGATCTTTTTTACTCATTATCTATCCCTCTCTTTTTCTATATCTATATTTTGTGTATTTTTCTACTTTTGGTTACTTTTTCCCTATTCTTTCCTATTTTTTTTTTAAACTTTCCTGTCCAGGACCAAGGCAAAGGGAGCAGGGAAGAGCAAGGGGAAGGATACCGCACCCCGTAGCCGGTTCCTTTGCGGGCGATTAAGGGGGGAGGATGTAGTGGCCAGGGAAATTTTCAGCGCGGTGGAGGTGGCCACACTTATATTTTATGTTCAGCGCCACCCCCCGAATACCGTGGCAGCAGGGGGCAGACCCGGCTCAGGGTATGGCCTCCGGGAGCGTCGCCAGCTGTGGGATAAGGTGTGCCGGGCCATGCGTAGGGAGTCCGGGGTCCGGCACACGTATGACCAAGCGACGCACCGGTGGGCTGACCTCCTCGACCGGGAGCAGGACCTGCTCCACCTGCTAGGCGTGGAGATCCCTGGCCTTGGTGAGTAGCTATTTAATAACTACTTTGTTGTCTTCTGCACTGTGTTATATTGCTAATAAATGTTTTTCCCGAAGAGCAAGAATGCTGCAGATTTGATTACATTGCAGGTAAATTAATGTTTAAATAGCTTCTGTGATCTCAGGTGCTCGCCTGCTCAGTGGTGTTGCTACTATGCTTACTTGTTTGCAACTTTGTACTCGTTTGAGCAGAACTGCATAATGCTAGAGAGACTAGAGACTCAAGTCTAGTCCTTCCTTTGTACTCCTGCTGCCACTAAGAAGAGATAGTGGTGGATTGATAGGTTGAGTATATGACTTGTTATTTAGTAGTAGGACATTTTTTAGTGGTCTGCAATCATGATGACGGACTGTGTCTGTCACGTCGCGTGCTGCTGAGTGCTGGCAGTCGTAGTAAACCCTTTTTGTTGTTGGTTTAGTTAGTGATTTACATAACTTCCCAAGTAGACGGTCTGCGAATCCTGCAATACTGTACTATCTATCCTAGTTGAGCAGATCAGATGGGTCAATCAATACATGTAGTGCAATTGTTGGTAATTTATTTCCCAGGGATAATTTTAGATTGTGGTCAAAGAAATCAAATATTTCAAAAAAACAATCATCCATGTTTGTGTTTATTTCATGATCATCAGCACCTCCCAGGGGCAAGAAGACTACTGAGACTCCGGCGGAACAAAGTGGGCAGGAAAGGTCCTCTGCAGGCTCTTCTGCTGGCCCCAGTAAGTTGTTCTGTTGTTAATCTAATTATAGTTCCCTAACATTTACAGCTCCTATTCATTCCAAACTGTTTCCTAATTCTATTGTTTACAAAATAGTCTTTGATCTTCTTGTAGACTGTTTCTACATTCTTATCCTGCCTCTCTACCATCACTCTCTGTGCTACTACTATTTACTATTATTATGAGTCGGTCTGTGTAGGTAGCTAAGCTTGCCCAGTCGATAAACGGTGTTAAACAAAACTCTGATCCAGCAATAGCTCTAGAGGCACTGAGTGCAGTCCTCTGGGTTGCCCTTGCTGTCTCTTCCAGTCTTCTTAATGTTGGTGCTTTCACAATTTCCAACAACAAAATGTCAATGTCCACCAAGAATAAGCTAGTAGTTGGCTTTTTGATTTGATAGTAGCACATACCATACCGCTAGTGTTTCAGGGACCATTCTGCACGGATGCATGACATTACAACGCATGCTTTTACATCGCATGCTTTTACATCGCAGTTTTTACAACGCATACCATTACAACGCATAGCGCTTTGGGGTGCTGGATAGTGAATAGTTTAATTTACTATTCCAACTCCAGTCCCCGTGGATAGTAGGGAAGGTGTTGGATAGTAAATTAAATCTATTCCCTATCCTAGAGCGCCCCCCAGCACAATGTGTTGTAATGTTTTGCGTTGTAAAAGTTGCGATGTAAAAGCACTGCGTGGTAAAATTTGCGTTGTAAAGGATGTTTCCCATTCTGCACATACAGAAGAATGGACAAAAAAATAGGACATTGTTGATGATAGGTCCAGTTCGCTTTCCCACATACCTCAGTCAGAAGTAACTGTGCGGGACTCGGGTGAAGAAATCTGAACTCCTTCTCAGGGGTCTCACTGATACTTAGTCCATTCAAACCAATAATAAAGAATTTGAGCATGAAGCTGAAATATAAAAGAAAATTTTTATTAACCTTAAATGAGGTGAGACTACGTCACACAGACGCCTTAGCAACTGAATGAGGCAGTCTGCTAGAATGGTCTTACTTCACGTCTTATATACTCTTTATCCTGCCCCAAGCATGTAAGGGAGTTGTACCAATTACATTCCTAAACAAATGGAAAATCTGGAGGGTCAGCAGGTGAGTAGCCTTTGTTATTTTAGCAGGATATGGGCAAAACATTATAAAAACATAGTTCACAAAGGTTAATCTGATTTAGATGGCACTGCCGGGCATGGCATGATTACATGTATAGTATACCAACCCAAAAGTTAATCATTAGGAATGTCCCAAATTCAATCTCCAAAAGCCGGACAAACCTATAATTGAAAGCATAACCCATGTAATGAAGAAACATAAAAAAGAAACAGTAACAGATGATGAACACGATAAGGCATATGCAAGGAAACTAAAAGTTAACGATGTCCTGAACATTGATTGGCAATCTCAGACAAAGATCGATCAGGGAAATTGGCTTTGCGAGGTCAGTTTCAGGTGAAGAGGTCAGTTTCTTACAGTTCATTCCAGAGTCAGAAAGAAACCAAGTTAATGTATACATGGACTAAGAAGGCCAGGCCACTTTGTTCGCCAGGCTACCTTCACAGGCCTACGTGAGGGCAAGACAAAATGGTGGCACAATATAAAATTGAGTCAGTCTCGAGAATTACAGAACCTCAGACCCTCCTTTTGCCATTACGTAGGCAATAACCTAAGACTTATGTTAATTTGAATCTAGGTCTATATCGATATTTATTAGGTCGTCAAGGTGTTGCTGTAACATCATCTTATTATTCTCTACTTCTCTCGGGACAGGTCTCCGAACACACATAGTAGCACAAATACTCACTTCTGGTGGACCATTTTTGGATGCTAGAGGCGGAGCCACTTCCTCTTCCATGGCAATTCAGTCAAAAGAGAACTTAATTAACATTTACTTTATACAATTGCACTGGAACTGCTTGTGCAACTGTGCCAAAAGTCCGTTCAAAGCCTCTCTGGCAGGCTTCTATCGTCCATCAAATCTGCTTCCATTGTCTTCTTCCGCATTGGGCCTCTCAATTCAAGCCTCTTCATGAAAATAGTACTGCTTAGTTGGAGTGCCCTCCTGGCAAACACCCACAGCTCACTCGAAAGTCTCAATGTCTCAAGGCAGTGCACCAATATCTTTCCTCTGCAGCAGGCACTACAGATACCATGCTCTTCGGTGGTCATGGGTGCAGATCACATCGTGCAGACCCAAGTACTATTAATCGAGAAAGAGCAACAGACTTTCACGCTCAGAGACACTTTCAGGCTCCAACACTCACTATTCAGTGTCAGAGGATGCTCGGGCCGCTGTTTCATGGGTACCACAAATGATGTGCCTTTTGCCAACCGTAGATCCTCTGGTGCACTGCCATTCCGTTGGAGCAAAGGAAAAAGGGGGTGGCCAAAACTCAGGCCAAGGGGGTTCAAGGGACTGCACACTGTCAGAGGTTACCAGCACATGACAGGTAGAAAACTGAAACTCCAACCAGCCCTGCCATCAACAGCAGGGATCCTTCTCTTTCGCACTGAAATTCATGTTCTGCGTTGAACAGGCCTCCTTCTTCTCTGGAGTCCACCGCCGTCTAATGAAGCAAGCACGATGCTCTGGAGATGCAGTTGATGAAGCATTGGCAATCGCTGTCCAGCTTTGTTACTTTCTGGGTGTTGAGACTGTAAGGCCAAGACGTCCACCTCTCATCTGTAGCTATCATTGATGGGAGTTAGGATTCGTCTTGATCACCGTGCTGTAGGGTATCATTCTTCCTTTGACTCTGGAAGATCCCGCAGAACCCAGTGATGTAGGAAATGTGACACAGTTGTTAGTTTTCTTCCAAGTAAAGAAAAAACAATTCCTAGTATTTAACAAGGTGACTGCAAGCAGGTGGCCTGCAATCTTTGAGGGAGTGGCCATACGCCATGGGATTACTCTAGAATGCACTGTTACTCTCATAGGATACAAAAGCCAAGACAGTGCTTCTGGCTTTTTCAATTGGGTACTTTCTATTATCTTCTGTTATCTAAGGGTAGATAGCTACAGGGGAATTCTATCTGCATGTATGTCTTCACACACAATAGCATTGTATAGTGGGGTAAACATTTCTTGAAATACTACATCTATGTACTCCTACAATTCTTATCTAGAACATATCAAAAAGGGAAACGTATGAAACAACTTATCAGAGGCATACAGATACCTCCCTTTAACAATGGTGTATTAGGTGCATGATGCAATACAGGCTAATTATCAAAATGTGGGAACAAAATACAAGAACTAGAGAGTCCTAGTATTTCCACTATTTAAAACCCATCTGATCCCACCAACATTCAAAACAGCAGGAACAAAAAGGTAAAAACCAACTAAAATAGGCATTGTAATTATGCCATGTTTGAAGAAATAAACGTAAGGTATCTCCTATTGAGTTGGAAAACTTGTCTTACTATAGTATCAAGTCAGTTAACCAGTCCATCACTACCCTGACAGTCAGACTGGAAAACATCAAAGTAGGCCTGAAGAAAAATCTTGAAAACCAGTCTGGTCATACGAAAGGGAATTATACATAATATGGGGGTCCCTGGTGTATTACTGCAGTCTGGAAGTGTGAACCTGAACAATACACCAATAATAATAAATGGGCTGACTGGTGAAAGGAATACGGAAAAGGGAAATGGGACTAGGACACAACTAAAATCCCCAATAACTAGGCACAATGCGACATCGATCAAGGGGAATAACGACAAAAGAAAAATCTATAGGAAGAACAACAAATTACTCAGGTGATAGTCAAGTTTGTGACACAACACCAAGAGTATGGGTGATACATAAAAGTCAAAATAGTACACAAATTTTAACTCTACTGATGGCCGCTACACCATATACGGTAATCTCAGCTAATGTTCCAGTTCCTTCTTCAGGGAAAAATGAAACCTGGTTTCCTTTGAGGAACAAAGCCATACACTACTTAGGACGCAGACTAATGCAATATAGAAATTAGGTCACCTTGTACAAGAGTCACAGATCTATAATGTCATCCTTAGGTCCAATCAAGGAAACATAAATCTAGGGCTGCCTGTTCCTTGAGGGAAGGGGCAGTAACGTGACTAACTGCAGGTGACACACTTTTGATCCTGTATATCTCTTTTATTGTTCTTCAATCCTATTATAGCCAAATTGACATACACTGGTGAAGTGTTGTCTGTCTTGTTCACAGCATGAAAATATCACATCTGTGAAATTTAGTATCAGAGCAGATCCACCCAACTGTTGTGCAGCGATACGCATCGTCATGCAAATCCCTTCACAACACAGGGGAACTTGTAATAGTATAAAAAGCAGCAACATAAAAAAATACATAAAATAAAAAACACACATGTCAAGCCATCAGATATACGTGCTGTATACCAAGCACAAAAAGCATAGACAAATTACAAAAGCACATGTAAATGAGCGGTGACGTACGCACTTCATGCAGCCCAAAACCCAATATTCGGGCCTGCTTAATTTGTCAGCCTTAAAATTAAAATTACACTTTGTTTTACTTTACACGCCCTCCTTTTGACAGCAGATCACCAGTTAGTGGAGATCGGCTGTCAAATACGACTTACTGTGTCGCTTCTGACACACAGGACCAACAGGAACAATTCATAGAAGGACAAAAATGCAAAAACGTGAAAAACACACAAACATTTCTTCTCAAAGGAGTCATACAAAAACCACATATTGCTTCAACATACTGCTGACACTTCACATAACACACAAAATATCAACTGTAACCAACCATCTTCTAAAACGAATGCAACATTTCTTGTTCTGTTAAATGAAAGCAACTTACATGGACATAATTTTTCAAAAACAGAAAGACAAATGTATCACCCCCTTTTAGGCCCTGCTTTGAGCGAGGCCGCTCAGGAATGCACTTCTCGGAGACAAGGCCCTGATTTAATAGGCTGCAGATGTCGACATACATGAAAACCTAGCACAGTCCTCCAAGAGCTAAGAATAACACCTCAGCAGAACATCTGTTTTCACTTACTCCTAACCCCCACCTGACAGACCTTAAGGTCAAAATCTGCCTCGCACATTCCGCGGCTCCTCACTCTGAAGCTGTCAAAGAAAAAAAACCTTCCCAACTCTTTCTAACCTGCAATAACCAACCCTATCCAAAACCACATACCATATATATTACTCCCTTTAGGTGCCACAATCCACTCCTATTCCCAGACTCAAAAACATCTTCTATGAAAAATTCGCGGAACACAACAACACAACATACCAGCTTTAGAACAAATGCTTGTTACCACCCTATGCAATGGTACTCATTTCATCAACTTTAAGTGGATGAACGTCTCAGTAGGTCCAGCTAGAGTTAAAACCTTCAAGCCTGATATTAAACTCAAACCTCTGCACAGGGCACATTGGCTCACTGAGCCATTAAGAACAAACCCCAAATGAGAACAACCTGCAAATTTGTATCATACCTAAATGTATGCATTTACTGAAGCCTAAAGCACTTTAAAAGCTACTCTAAATGAAAAAAAAATGCTGTTTAAATAGTCTATTTACCCAAATTCGACTTTGATATTTGTGGCACTTAAAAATAGATATCCTATAATTGTGCTACATATTAATCATCCTCAGAATGTTCTTTACAGATTGCAGATATTGGACATTAGACATATCTCATGTAAATCCTTAGAAAGATTTGTTTTTACGCCTGTGCCAAGTGAAATTCCATACGCAAATGTTCTCATATTTGCGGTTCAACACAACTTGAATTAAATTTTAATGCTAGGAGGTCATAGTATGAGTATTAAGCTTTATACATATAAAAAAACGATTTTAAAAGCACTTATTTTAAAAAAAAAATAATTTTCCATAATTAGTAATTTTTCTTTTAATAAAACCATTTTTAATAATTCACATATAATAGCAAGCTGCATCCCTTGCCTATCATATTTAGATGCATTCATTCACAAGCCTAAGCACATAAGCCTAACTTGAAACATGACAAATGTATGCGCCACTTTTATTTAAAAGGACAGTTATTTTAATATTAGAACCAAAAATGTGCTTACAAAAAATGCTTAAAGAAAGGAAACCCTAATTGAAATGTTTTCCTGTAATACAAAATAATGAACCTTATTTTTGTAACCTTTTTAAAACACTATTCTGAAATGCAAAGGTTCACCTGTGTTTAACTGGGAAAGTCCTGACTGAGTAAACATTCCTGTCTATTCGTGATTGCTTCGTGTTGCTTGCTTAGCGGCAGCAACAGCTGTTTCTTAGTGTTGAAAACGTGGGCACGGTGGCTGTCTATTTAAAACTAAAACTAAGACATTTCAAGTTTCAAAATGCGTGTGCAATACAGCAAAATCCAATGTATTCAGATGATGTGTTTGCCTGTTAATATCTAATACAGTGTATCTAAGGAAAATGCTGTAAGTTTATTTTTTGCAAAACACACAATTTCGTTTTTGAGGGCTTTTTTATTCCTAGTAAATGTGAATTTTAATTTTATCTTTAGAGCATTGTACATGTGCATAATTGCTTACTCTATAAATGAAATAGCAACATATAGCTATTTTAGCATTTCACATGGTTCATTTCTGGATTTTTATTTCATTCCTGAATAATATTAATTAACTAACATTTTGCATAACAGACTGAAAACATAGAGAAAAAACCACAAACACACATTAAGCTCATTTCAGACATAAACAGAAAGGGGTAAAACACTCAGGACACACAATACAGCACGCTTTTAGTCATTCATTTCATAAATAGCGCCATCGCTATTTACTTACAGAAGTTGCACTAATGGAAAAACCACATAGACATTTAAACACACATTTAACCCACAGATCAAAACTCAAGACAGAAACAAAGGACAGCCCACAGACTGTACTTAAACCAAACCATTTGTGAATACTAGTTGTAAGTCATATTAACAAGAAGCGCTTCTCAATAGTGTTCCAAAAAACTGCAAAAACAGCCCCACAGACCTTTATTTCCAAGAAGCCAAGATACACTCAATTCACTAGCTTTGGCTGGCAGAATACCTAAAATCGCTCTGCATATCTCCATTCATAAAATTGCACAGAACAGAGGATCCTTGTATGTATTATGTCCATATTTTAATTCCCTGGGGATACAGAATCACCAAGGAAGAAATATGTTTTTTATACCTAAACCTATTTAGGTTTTCCCTCTAGGGGAGCCGGCTCATTTACTTCACATCACACTATGGTACCTTCCAAAAAGCAACACCTTCTCTGATGTGAGCTTGAAAACAGGTATGCCAAAAATACTGCAGAATATGCAAATATTATAATCAAAATAGTGCTTAAGGTACTCTCCTTACGTTGCACCGTTCAAATCTTATACAAAGTAGAGAAAAGTCTCCTCATTACCTGCCTACACGAATTGCAATTCGCATAATCAAACCTATACAAATCCAAAGTTGGCCAACACAAATTCCAAAATTCCAAAGCTATACCAAACAAATAGTTGTCCAAATTCTAACTGCCAAGTTCTAAATGACCTAACGGTCTTTTTTTAAAAAAATACTCACGCCAAAAAGGTTCTCAGTCAGGAGTGATATCATGTGGAGGATCAAAATCAGGAAGATCAGAAATATACTGGGCTGCAGAGACAAAGAATCCCCAGAACCTCAGTGCACAGAGTACCTCCTTAGTAGAGTCCTGTCCTGTCCTCCTCAGTAGATTTCTGTCTTCTGACAAGATCACTCCCTCAGATAGCCACTTCTCTGAAGAGGCCCGCATTGGCCGCGCCATTTGGAGAAATCTGAACTCCTTCTCAGGGGTCTCACTGATACTTAATCCATTCAAACCAATAATAAAGAATTTGAGCATGAAGCTGAAATATAAAAGAACATTTTTATTAACCTTAAATGAGGTGAGACTATGTCACACAGAAGCCTTAGCAACTGAATGAGGCAGTCTGCTAGAATGGTCTTACTTCACGTCATATATACTCTTTATCCTGCCCCAGGCATGTAAGGGAGTTGTACCAATTACATTCCTAAACAAATGGAAAATCTGGAGGGTCAGCAGGTGAGTAGCCTTTGGGATTTTAGCAGGAATGGGCAAAACATTATAATTACATAGTTCAGAAATGTTAATCTGATTTAGATGGCACTGCAGGGCATGGCATGATTACATGTACAGTATCCCAACCCAAAAGTTAATCATTAGGAATGTCCCAAATTCAATCTCCAAAAGCCGGACAAACCTATAATTGAAAGCATAACCCATGTAATGAAGAAACATAAAAAAGAAACAGTAACAGATGATGAACAAGATAAGGCATATGCAAGGAAACTAAAAGTTAACGATGTCCTGAACATTGATTGGCAATCTCAGACAAAGATCGATCAGGGAAATTGGCTTTGCGAGGTCAGTTTCAGGTGAAGAGGTCAGTTTCTTACAGTTCATTCCAGAGTCAGAAAGAAACCAAGTTAATGTATACATGGACTAAGAAGGCCAGGCCACTTTGTTCGCCAGGCTACCTTCACAGGCCTACGTGAGGGCAAGACAAAATGGTGGCACAATATAAAATGGAGTCAGTCTCGAGAATTACAGAACCTCATGGGAGCCATCACCTTGTTGGAACTTCCAGGTGGTGATGAGGAGTAGGTAGTTCTGTCTGTAATTAGAAAAATGTTGCACGTTAAAAAGCAAGCATTCATCAGTTGTGCCAAAAAGTGTAGCATGTTATGGCTAAGCATATAAGTTAACACCCTCCCAAAAACCGTGACTTTTTTTCAGTCCCAATAATTAAAAAATGTTTAAGTGTTATAACTTAACATTTTCTCTTCCATTATGAGACGAAATAGGGGCAGGTGTATAGCATCTAAAATATGACATGTTTTTTTCTAGGCGTCATCACAACATCTGATGCGGCACTTCCCACCACCAGTGCTGGGGCCAGCAGCGCGGAGGGGTCCACTCCAGGGGCGGATGCAGCGGCGCCACAAGTGCCACCAAGAGGAGCTGAGGGGGATGGCTCAGCAGTGGCCGACGGTGGTAAGTTATTATACTCCTTACTTATTGACATATTAGAGTAGGCTCACAAAAGGGTGCATGATGTACTGTACAGTAGACAGTACACTAGTAGAAGTACACTGTACTGTTATGAACAGTTACTAATTTAGAAGTACATTTTTGCCAATCACGGAGAAGACAGTCACCCTTGACTTAGACAAAGCATTAGCGGCGGTAGTTCTCGAGTAAGCAATGACCTCCTCTATTTCACTTCAACTCAGCTGTGAAACTTTTATCGTGAAGCCAAGTCAGATCAGATGAACTTGAGGGATGGGATGAGCTAAAAGGAAAAGAAGGGTGTAAGGAAGGACGAGCGAGTCGTAACATTTATGACTGTAAAGAATGTTACGTGTTTTTGAATGCATGCAGAGGTGGCTGATAGGAAGGAATCAGATGCATGGCTGCTTGAAGCAAGGATGGTTGTAGGAGAAAGAAAAGATGACTGCCTGTGTGGGTGAATCAGAAAATGCATGTGTGGTGTGCATTGCAACATATCATTTGGGTGAAAGTGAAATGCAAGTCAAGACGGTGGTTTACCAAATAAAATGAAAAGGGTGTTAGTTGGTTGTTGAGAAAAAGTAAAGTTAGTACAGTTGAGACATTAAGTAGAATGATAGACATTTACTTTGGAAGCATGGATGGTATCTTCTTCCTCATAGATAGCAGAGGTGTATGTATAGCAGACGCTCAGTGGATGAAGAGTGTTACTTTGTTTGAACACTATGTCCGTGCCAAAGTAGCAAAGCAGAGGAAATCCAAATACTAGAAGTTGTGATTGTTCAGAAATTCTCCCTTGACTAACAGTACAGTAGTTTACTTTGCAAGCACAGCATATATTTTGTATGTATTGTATAGTTGACATTATATCAAGTCAAGTCCCTTCCTCCGGCAATTATGGGTACCACACTCACTCCCTATGGTAATAATTTTCTTTCAGCTGTGTCAATCATGGGTGGACTATCGCTGTTGTTCACTCAATCTATCACAACAAAGCACCTAAAGTCATCCATCATATAAGCAAAGATCATGTAATCGGCTGGATACATGATCAGAAATGAATAATCTTCATTTTCCTTTTGTAGTACTGAAGGCCCGGGGGAGGGGCAGTGCGAAATATAAATTACATTAAGCAGTAGCCCTTGATGTAACCGAGTATGGCCAGTGCCACCCCTATAGAAATTTAAGAGCTTCCCTATCCCCACCTGCATGTACTGCTTAAAGTAATGCGAGTCTGCGTCATTATCATGGCTTGTGTCTGTTTTTCTTGGGTGCAAGCTGACTGAGCTGGCATTATGCCGGCTACCACAAGTTTACGTACAAGTAATTTCTTTCGCAAAACTAGAGAAAAAAAAAGAAGAAGACTGGTGTACTCTCTGACTCTCTGACTATGTAGTGAGTCCATGGTGCTGCTAGTAGAATTCCTGAAACTCCCACTAATATTTCAGGCATACAAAGACGCGGAAAGATACATGCCAAAATGTTATACTGTGCTTGCAAGTTGCTAGTGTTACTGTGAGACAACTTTCTGTTGAATTATTTGTGTTATTGTTAAAGAGAATTGGTTACAGTATTTTTCTTTCTTTTTATATAGATGCTCCACAAAAGCTCACCCGAAAGGAGATGGCTGTCCGGGCCAGGGCCCGCAAGCTGGACGTCATTTGTGCCGAATATCGCCAGCTGTTGGCTTGGGAACAGGAGGAGGAGGCGCAACAGCTGCATCCTCCTCCAGTGCCCCGGGTCCACCAGCCAGCAGCCTCCAGCACGGCGCCGTGGTCCGACAGCCTCCTGGCGCCGCCGCTCAGCTTCAAGAACACCAGCAGCTGCCCCCCCCCAGAGCCTGGATGACACGCCTGCGCTGGCTACACCGCCGAGTGGACTACCTGGAGCGCACGGTGGAGAAGCGGCAGCACCAGCTCCGGGACCTCCGCAGAGAGCTGCGGGACCACCTGACCACAAGACACTGCCGGAAGTGACTGTGTCCCTTGCCCCTTTTTTAAAGACTGTTGGGGGGTGGTAATTGGGAGTTGGGGATTCTATTTCTGAGGGGTTTTTTGCGGGACATTTGAAATGGACAATTGCTGGGGTTAGGTAGGGGGGTGGTTTGAGTCTATGGAGAACTTTATTTTTGTTTTTACATACTTCAACATAGTGTACGCGTTAATATTATTTTGTGGGGTGGTGGGCGGGGGTTACTGCACGTTTGGTTTCCTCAAACTTACCAGCATGAATTATCTAAAACGTCTAAAAATGTGCGAAAGTGCCACTAACAGAGTTAGTAAATTCAATTGGCCTACTAGTACTTTACTAGTACTACGGTCAGTCTCTCCTCTCCTCCGAGTCCTAGCCCATTATTCTACCTCCCCAAAATGCTTATCTTACCTGTGATTCGTGTTTGAGAATAGAGCTAGGCACAGCGCTGGCTGCATGGCAAATGGCTATTACGGTTGCCCATGAAATCCATCCAGGACAGAAATTCCATTGTTGTGGCGGTAGTAGGAGTGGTACCGGTGGTAGTAGTAGTGGTACCACACTAGCAGTAGCAGCATATGAAAAACAAAGGAAAAAAATGAGACATTGAGTGGCCTGAGAGGAGTATTAGACGGAACAGTATATTTGTAGCCAAAACAATGCTGAAGATAAGTATGGGAAAAAATGTTTTGCATGGATGATTATGGCTACAACAAGAACAGTGACACAGCACCGTAACAAGTCTTGACATGTAGGAGGATGATGTTGACTATGGATCCAATCGATGGTGGGCATGAAAATCAGAATTGCTTTTAAAATAGTTACTCATTGGTGTTTTAAGCAGAATTGCAATATCCTAGGATTCATCTTGCTGCCTTAAAATTGTTTTGAGGAGGTCGCTTGCACCTTATCCTCCCCTGCAAGTGTTTGGAATTATTGCTGTCATTTAGTCGCACCTCAATGAAAACCACACAGCCCAGGGGAAGAGGGTTAGGGTTTGAAAATTGGATGGTAATGGGGTTTTTTGGGAAAGTTTTGTAGAGAGAGGAAAAGAAACACAGCATGGACAAACAACAAATCTTAAAAGATATCCATAAATCTTTTAAGGGACATAAAGGAAGTGCATGCATGAAGTTGTTTGCTAAATGGATAGTTTGGTTACTGAAAAGTAGTACTAACTACAACTTACTTAGTAGTACTAAACTATTAGACAGTACAGGGCTGCTGTAATTACGCACTTTCACAGTGACTTAGTACATCACATTATTTTTAAAAATAGCAAAGAAAGTTATGAAACAAGCTGTAGGGATGAATTTGAAGCAGAGAGTCTCACTCATAGAAGTTCACAACAATAAGTTATTTAAAAGATAAGGAGAAGTGAAGAGGAAAGGATATTTTAACTGTATGATGTTGTTGTCCTGTTCAATTTGGGAAGTTGCATGCATCCAGCCATTCATCTTATTTGCGGTAGTCCTCCATTCCATGTGACGCTCCGTCTATCAATCTTGGTGACCAGACACACTGTCCACCGCCTGCCTGGCGGATGCGGAATTGCGGATTGATGTTGTTCCCCTGGCACAAGGTAAAAGCCGGCCTGCAACTGTTGATGGAAAGCTAGGAAGGGATATTAAAACAGCACTGAGAAAAAATATAAGGTACGGTGTGTAGTGCAAAAATAACACTTTCAGAGGTGACAGTATTACATAAAGGCATCATTTCTAAAGTGCGTACTCAGAGTCTCCTTTTCAAGGATAGTAATTGCACACAGCAGGCCAGGGCCATGCAGACGGTTAAGGCAGGCACCACTGAGTGAACCACCCTGATGATGTAGCATACCTCTTTGACACAGACAGACAAAGCATATCTAATTTTATGCAGCAAGCCACATAGCCACAATTTTACATGAACTGCTGTCTGGTCTCTGGCATACACTACACTGGCTGGACCACTCCCATACCACGACTAGACAGACATGTAGGTCTGCTGTGGTTGTTGTTGACTTGTTTACCTGTTGTTTGCCACTCACAAAACAGCCACATTTCTTCCGTAAACCGACAATGATGATGATCCATCCCTCTCAGTGAGTGATTGCGTAAAGAATAAAGATAATATGTAACTTTAATCATCAAGACTCATCATCATCATGGTATGTAATTGGCAAACTCAATGTTTTCTACACACTGAGTCTAAGGACATTTTCCATACTGAAAAATGCAACATAGTGGCTGCAGTAGAAGTACAATTTGTATTAAACAAGGTAACAGAGTACACTTGAATTACATTTAGTGTGTAAAAGATTAAATAATAATAACAGAACACATAGATAGGATTCACTTCATGCACAACAAACAAACAACACTTGCTTTCATCAGAGCCAGACAGCCAGTGTTGTCCACCACTGCATGCCATCTCATCATTTATTACCTGTTCCACTTGTCATCATCTTATTTAAGTGGAGGGCCACAGGGCAGCCTCTCGTGTCAATTTCAGAAGGTGCAGTCAGCAAAGTGAGTCATTCCAGTCCCACTTCTTTTGAGGGGACTCGTGTACGGACTGAAGCGACAGTTTCTAGATTCTGCGTAATCCGGCCATCTGTCTTGAGGGAAATGGATAGGGGGAGTCTGGAGGAGGAGGATAGAGCAGCATGACTGAGTTGTGAACTTCAGAAATGCAGACAGCGGCACCTTCAATATGGAAAATAAGATGAAGACAGTGCTGCTGATGGACTTGTTGTGATTAAAGTTTTGTTGTGCTAAAAGTTGCAAATCAACGAAAGACACACAGAAATAATAGTCAAAAATGATGGAAGAAAACAAAAAGTAGGTTTTTCAAGCCTCGTTGTCAGGGAAGTAGAGCTCGTCCTCAAATTCTGTGAATTGAACATGGAGTAGGTCAGCTAACAGAGAAGAGCTTCCGTTACCTATGTCGGTGTCCTCTTCTTACTGCGTGGATTCACATATTTTGTAATCTGGTGGTATGAAGTGCTGATTCATCTTGATCATTGTTAACCTCTCCACATTTTTGAGCGAGAGGCGGGACCTTTTTGGAGAGACAATGGCACCAGCAGCACTGAAAACTCGTTCCGAAGACACGCTTGCGAGTGCGCAAGACAAATAGTTTATAGCCAGCCTGCTGAGCAATGGCCAGTGAAGCCTTTTCCCATACCAATACACCAATGGGTCACGATCAATGTAGACCTCTGTTAGGTCATCCAGATAGGCCTGCACGATCCACTCAAGAACCTCCCTGGATGGTGCTCCACTTTGCGTACCATGTGTTTCCTTTGCATCAACACTGGAGCGAGCAAACCCATGCCGAGTTATCCAATCCGCTTCCGACAATATTATGGCTGGGCCTGGTGCAGGTGATGATTACGAGGATACTGTTGCTGCTGTCGGTAACGGCTGTGAGGGAAAGTGACTGCCTTTGGCCACAGAAGTGGACCTTGATGCCGGATGGCCTGCTGCTTCAGTAGTACTTGTGGTGTTTCCTTCAATTTCCTGCCGCTCTTTTTCGAACCGAGTGGCTGACACAGCTAGCCAATGTTTGTACTTTGAAACATCTTTGCCTTTTTGTACCGTGGATCCAGAATAGTGGCACAAATGTAATGTTGTTCTGAATGTATTTTTTTAAGCCTTTCATTGACAAGTAGGCGGCTTAATAAGCTCTCCGCCAACCGATATGCGTCTTGTTTGTGAACATCAGCTTGGAATGTTGAAGACACCGCCTTCAGTTGTTGCTCTAGCATGAACAACAATGGGATAGCTTTGGCCAAACTACAATCCTCCCTTCTGACTTCACGGGTGAAGACCTCAAAAGGACAAAGCATGTCTGTCAGGCTTTGAACTAGGTCCCATTCCTCCGGCTCTGGCCTCATGTCTTTCATAGGAGCAGACCGTATGTTAATGCTATTGACATACTCATTGATTACCTTGTACTTCTCAAACAGACGTTCAAGCATGTAGAAGGGTGAGTTCCAATGTGTTGCCACCTCCTGGATGAGTCCTTTGACTGGCACTCCACGGCTACGTTGAATGATACTCATCTCCTTCCAGGCCTTAAAAGAATGGCTGAAATGTGTGCAGATTCTTCGGCAGGTGGTCAGTAACTTGCTGAATGTGTTGTCTCTTTTTCAAGAAATCTTGCACAACAATGTTAATGCAGTGCGCCAAACACGGCACGCTTAAGTAGCCACCATCATGCATGGCCTTAACTAGATTACTGCCATTATCCGTGGAAACATAACCAATCATGCGACTTCTTGGCACCAGCCATTTAGAGACCTTACTCTTAAACTCATCCAAAATGTTAAATGCAGTATGGGATTTCTCCATGGTAAACATGGCTACTGTTGCATGTTTCCGACTCGCTTGAAAAATTGTGGCAGGGTCAACACCTGTTGACATCTTTTTTCTAACCCCTGCAAAAGAGACCCAGTGTGCAGTGATGCACATGAAATCCACGGCTTGGCAACTGGTCCACATGTCTGTAGTCAGGTGGATAGTGTGAACAGCACTCTTTTGCAAAGCTGACCCAATCACTTCCAAAAATAACAGTTGACGGGCAGAAAGCAGAACAATGTCATACATTCACCCCAGTACAGAGATCTGGGCCTAAATCCATTGTTTTTTTGAACTCCACACAACCCCAGTTAAGACATGGCCATATGCAAACCAGCCTTGACCCTGTGCCTCATGGGAACAGTCCAGCCCGAACTGTCAAGCCATGTCTTTCCTGGACCGGAATCAAGCATCCTGGGACCGGTTTCTGGCTATCAGCCGTCTTCAGCCAGGGTAGCTTGACTTCAGTGGTGTGGAGAGCATGGGACTCACATCTGAGCATACCCATCCCACTGGGGTGTCTTGGTGAACAAAATAACGATGGATTAAAACCATATATGTGACTGGGGGTGAATGTTTAGCCATTGTGCAACATTCCGTCAATCATCTTGTGTGTTTTGCTGTTCACCCTATTTGGGAAGGGCCTGCCCAGACATGGGTCCCTTGCTCACTAAGCCACTGAAGTCAAGCTATCCTGGCTGAAGACGTCTGATAGCCAGAAACCGGTCCTAGGATGCTTGATTCCGGTCCAGGAAAGACATCGCTGGCCAGTTCGGTCTGGACTGTTCCCATGAGGCACAGGGTCAAGACTGATTTGCATATGGCCATGTCTGAACTGGGGTGGCTTGGTGAGCAAAATAACGATGGATTGAACCCACATCTGTGACTGGGGGTGAATGTTTAGCCATTGTGCAACATTCCGTCCATCATCTTGTGTGTTTTGCTGTTGACCCAATCACTTCCAGCACATCTTCATGTAGTGCTGGAACCGCAACCACGAAAGAAAAAGAGAGAAGGTCCAGCGCTAGCATTTTAGCCACCTTTGAGTTATACAGACGTGCCGTTGGGTGGTTGCGTTCAAATGGCACCTCCGACAAAAACATTCTTTTAATGGTGGTCTGGACCGTTTTTATATGTGATGATGATGATCCAGACTTCTTCAACCCAGTTAGGCTCATTGATGCACTTTTTCGCATTGGTGTCTCTCCCAGACTCTTAGTGTGCCTCATAAATGTTGCTGGGGTAGAGGGTGTGCAGTACAAAAGGGGGTGGTGATGGACGGAGCATCTGAACCAATCAAACACTCACACCCAGTCAAAAGATCTGGATTTGACCCATCACCGTTCTTTAGCCCACTCTGCCACCCTAAATTAGACATGGCTATATGCAAATCAGTCTGACCCTGTGCCTCATTGGAACAGTCCAGCCCGAACTGCAGAGCCATGCCTTCCCTGGACCGGAAACAAGCTACCGAGGACCGTTTTCTGGCATTACAGCCGTCTTCAGCCCGGCTTGCTTGAATCCAGTGGCAAAGTGAGCAAGGGACTCACGTCTGAGCATACCCTGCCACACTTATGGTGGCCAAAAGCGGTACAAAAGGGGGTGGTGATGGACAGAGCATCTGAACCAATCAAACACTCACACACAGTCAAAAGATCTGGGTTTGACCCATCACCGTTCTTTAGCCAACTCTGCCACCCCAGTTCAGACATGGCTATATGCAAATCAGTCTGACCCTGTGCCTCATGGGAACAGTCCAGCCCCAACTGCCAAGCCATGCCTTCCCTGGACCGGAAACAAGCTACCGAGGACAGGTTTCTGGCATTACAGCCGTCTTCAGCCCGGCTTGCTTGAATCCAGTGGCAAAGTGAGCAAGGGACTCACGTCTGAGCATACCCTGCCACATTTATGGCGGCCAAAAGCGTTACAAAAAGGGGCGGTGATGGACGGAGCATCTGAACCAATCAAACACTCACACCCAGTCAAAAGATCTGGGTTTGACCCATCACCATTCTTTAGCCCACTCTGCCACCCCAGTTCAGACATGGCTATATGCAAATCATTCTGACCCTGTTTCTCATGGGAACTGTCCAGCCCGAACTGCCAAACCATGCCTTCCCTGGACCGGAAACAAGCTACCGAGGACCGGTTTCTACATTACAGCCGTCTTCAGCCTGGCTTGCTTGAATCCAGTGGCAAAGTGAGCAAGGGACTCTCGTCTGAGCATACCCTGCCACACTTATGGCGGCCAAAAGCGGTACGAAAGGGGTGGACTGTTCCCATGGGGCACAGGGTCAAGACTGATTTGCATATGGCTAGGTTCGAACTGGAAAGGCATGGTGAGCAAAAAAACTATGGATTTAGCCCAGATCTCTGTACTGGGGTGAATGTATGACATTGTTCTGCATTCTGTCCATCACCTGTTGTTTTTGCTTTTGTCACCCCGAGTGGGACGGGTATGCTCAGACGTGAGTCCCGTGCTCTCCATGCCACTGGAATCAAGCTATCCAGGCTGATGAGGGCTGAAAGCCCAAAACCGGTCCTTGGATGCTTGTTTCCAGTCCAGGGAGGACCTGGCTTGGCAGTTCGGGCTGGACTGTTCCCATGGGGCACAGGGTCAAGACTGATTTGCATATGGCTGGGTTCAAACTGGAAAGGCATGGTGAGCAAAAAAACGATGGATTTAGGCCCAGATCTCTGTACTGGGGTGAATGTATGACATTGTTCTGCATTCTGTCCATCACCTGTTGTTTTTGCTGGGGTAGAGGGTGTGGGCGCTACCACTGCAGTGCTGCTGTCAGGGGTACTGGGTGTACCACAAAAAATGTCTGTCGCTTCTTCACTTCCCCCCCTGCACGATCAGCCACTCGTCATCATCAGAAGCAATATGAATGGATGCATTTGGATTTGTTGTACGTGTGGTTTCCCGGATCTTCCTCATGTGCGCCTCCCAAATGATAGTGTGGTGTTTTTGGAGATGACCTCTCTGGCCTCTGGTACCATAGTTGGTACCAAGCTTACCCGACTAACTACAGTTTTACAAATCGAAAAAACGACCATGTTTTCCGCCTTTTTGCTAACACTAAAAAAAGTCCCAAACTGGAGACTGGAGATGTCTGCTGGTGGTGGAGGTGCTACTTTCAATGCCAGATGAAGTGGAGGATGGGCGTGGCTGAATTTGACTCTGCTCTGCACTTACAGCACCACTACTTGAGGTAATGGAGGTCGAGCTGTATGGAGGTCCCTGCCGGCCCTTCTGACGAGAAAATTTGGAAGCTGCAGGTCGTGTTGGTGTAGTTGTTAACTGCATTGGTGGTGATACCAGTGCCACGCCGCCCACATCACGCTCAGCAGCAATTCGGGATAGGGTAAAAATGTCTGTCTGCTGCATGCCCGCTGGGCCTGGAGTGACGACTGTGAGGACTGGGTCGGCGTCAGACTGATCCTCAGCAGCAGAATACACCACTTCTTGTTCGTCGTCATCACCCATAAGTGGAAGCCTTGCGGGAACCTTCCTTTTAGGCTTAGCTACCTTTGTCAGCTCATGACGTGCCTCACTCTCAGACTGCATTGGTGGGTTCCAATCTACATCAAGATCATCAGAAGGAAGGGGGTTTGAAGAAGACACTTGTAGTTTCCCTCCTGGACCTTTTTCTTGCTGGGAATCTGGAAGACAATGATGTGGTGATCTGACTGGATTGCATCACCACTCATGTCATCTGAATCTAGAATGTGTAATGTTTTGCCTGCTTGAGACATTCTATATGACACAGTTACTTGGGACCTGCAACAGCTGTGACCAATAAACTAATCACTTGAAGTATCATCTTTTGGTGTAAGTTATATTTCGACAAATTGGCGACGTTTTGGTCACAGAGAAGAATCCACGCAAAGAGAATACTTGTTGATGCAAGAAAGAATTTTTTTTAAGAAAAAAGGAGAAAAGAACAAGGTCGTTTTTTTTCATTTTCAACAACTTGGAACAAATTCATTCAACTCTCATGGAACAGGCCTGTATATTTTCATATTTAACAAATTAACTGTTAATGACTTTAAGTGCTCATGGAAATTATTTATCTTGCTTCGCAAATCTGAATTGCTGCTTACATTTAAAGTCAAACACGAGAACTGCCAGTTTCAAACGTAATATTAAACCTATTTGTGATTCATTTGGCATAACAATGACCTCCAGTTTGTTTTTAAAACAAGAGGAATGTTTATTCCCGTGAAATGTCGTGTGAAGTGGTTAAAAGAAAGAATAGGCTTTAATTAAACGTCGGAAAACAAAGGAAATTGGAGCCTGTTTTACAAGGGTGATCTCAGGGAAATATTTTCCAGCAAAGTTTAAACGCTTTACCAATGTGTATTTAATTGACAGTGATCTTTGTTTAAAATACACAGTTGACTGACTAAATCGATTTCTGCTGTGCTGTTAACCTGCTCACCTCAATTCATGAAACAGCAGCTTAGAAATCCTCTTCTAAGTCGATGTGCAGTTAATCATAAAGATAATGTTGACAGTCATTTAAACGTGAAGGCATTTTTTGTTAATTGATCCTTTGTGCACTCGAGTTTCAAGAAATTCATGCTGGGAGTGCACGCGTTGGAGAATTCAAGCCTCAGTGACACGCGCAGGTTAAACGAAACACGCACAGACTAAACAAACTTCTCAGACAGGCGAAAAGTATTAAATACAGTTCTGGGAAAAGAAGGATTAAGTAAAATGGTTTTCACTCACCATAGATGATTACAGGCTGTATAGTTCTATCCTTTCATCAGCTTCCCGACATTTTCACACAGCAGCTCCTGAGTAACATTGGAAAAGTGGAAATTAAAGAAGGACTTCCGAACACTTTCTACACTACATTAAAAGTTAAAACTGAGGAAGGACTATACATTGAAGTGAACACAACAGGAAACCAAATATTAATCGAAGAAAGAATAAAACAAATAGAATGCTAACCTCAGTCAATCCAAAAAAGGAATGAAACGACTTCAGAGAAGGATTGAGCATTTATGCAAAATACAAGTTTAAAAGATTCAGCATATCCGTGATATGCACACGAAGAAAAGAATTCTGATTGGTTTTATTTTATTTTATTTTAACACAATTTTTCTTTACAGGTTTAACATCATTTCTTGATTCATTATTATTGGTTTAACTTTTATATTTGGACATTTACAAATCTTATATTGTTTTATTGGTGGGGGACACATTCATTCAGATTGAATTGTTGAGAGTTCAGCCAAAAATTTTCTGTCTTACTTATTGGGCCATGGCCACAATGCAAAATGTGTGTGCCTCCCCTCCTTTCCTACAGACTCCTGGTGACCCCCCAGTCCCATGGAGGAATTGGTATAGAGCTTTCAGCAAATATTTAGGAGCTATTGGTGGAAATAGATATCGCCCAGAACGAAAGAGGTTTCTGTTAGAACATAATTTAGGGTTTGAGGGACCATCTATGTATGAGCACCTTCCACCCTACATAACCCCCCAAGATCAAGAAGATTTAGATGAGTTTGAGATAGCCGTGAAGAAACTTGAAAAACAATTTGATGTTGAACCTAGTTTAATTGTCAACAGGTACAAATTTTTTACAAGACAACAATTACAAGATGAATCTATTGTTACCTACGTTGCTTCTTTACGTATGTTAGCTGCAGAATGTGAATTTGATAACTCCACAGACCAACTCATCCGTGATCAAATTGTTGTACGATGCTATGATGGTAAGGTTCAGGAAAAATTACTCACTTTGAGAAACCCTAGTCTTGCTGAAACAATTGATATTGTAAAAGGGATTGAGGTGTCACGAAAGGCACGAAAAGAACTTATTAGAAGAGAAAATAGCAGTGTGTCTGTTGTGAATGAGAATTTAGTCTCAAAAGAAATGTATAACTCAAAGAAAATTATCAAACAGAAAGACAATAGAAATAGTCAATTTTCGAACAAAAATAGTTTTTTCACTCAAAAAAACATTTGATTTAGGTGCGGAAATGCCAGACACAACCCAAATGGTAGACCTGTCCTGCGAAGAGTGTGAAGTGTAAAGTTTGTAATAAAGTTGGGCATTTTGCCAAAGTGTGTCAGACTCCAAAAGATAAGATAAACTCTGCAAGTTGAGAGTATGCATTGACTTGAGGGGCTTAAAAAAGTAATTTGGGTTGATTCACACCCATTACCTAGAATTGATGACATCATCAGTACATTCTCAGGCTCTAGTATTTTCTCAAAAATCGACCTAGCATCAGCTTACCATCAAGTTGTGCTTGAGGAATCTTCAAGACATCTCACGGCATTTGTGTCTCCAATGGGTGCTTATCAATTTAAAAGGATGCCTTTTGGGCTGTCATCAGCGGCATCCGTATTCCAACGTGTATTAGAAAATGTTTTGGAACAAATTGACGGGGTGGTAACCTATCAGGATGATATTTTGGTTGCAGGAGAAAATTAATTGATTCATGACAAACGTATGCTTATGGTTCTAGAAAGATTACAAAAATATGGTTTTGTTGCAAATCGAGAAAAATGTGAATTTGCAAAAGATTCTATAGAATATTTGGGACACATGATATCGAAACAAGGTGTGGAACCTAGACCAGGTTTGATTGACGCTATATCTAAAGCCCCACGCCAAAAACAAAAGAAAATGTGGGTTCATTTTTAGGACTTTGTGAGTTTTACTCTAAGTTCATAAAAAAAATTCAGCAAAAACAGCAACACTAAGAGAATTGTTAAAGAAAAACAAAATATTTGTATGGGGTGAAAATTGTCAAAAAGAGTTTGATAGGTTAAAAATGAAATTGTGTCTGCTGGGGTTCTTGAACCGTTTGATCCATCTCAGGAATGTATTATTACGGTAGATGCAAGCAATGATGGTCTTGGTGCCACTATTACCCAGTTGAAAGGGAGAAAAGAAGTGACTATCGGTTTTGCCTCGAGATCTTTAAAACCTAATGAAAAAATATTTTCCGTAATTGAAAAGGCGGCTGAGAGATTTAAGTGTTTCATCTGGGGGCGGAAGTTCGTGCTTAAAACAGACCATAAACCTTTGGTGAGTATTTTAAGTGGTGTCACCATAAAAGATCACACCCCAAGCATTGCCCGGTTGAGCTCGAAGTTGTTACAATACAATTTCACCATAGAATACATCCCTGGTGGTAGGAATATAAGGGCCGATAATTTGTCACGTTCACCTATAAATCACGCAGATTATCGAGATAATAATGATGACTATGACAAAGACTGCTTGATCGCGAGTATCGATTTGTGTCACGATACCACTTTCAGTGAAAAGGAGTGGTTTTCTGAATCTCTAAAAGACATTGAATTGGAAAGTGTGAGGGAGTATGTCATGTCGGGGTGGCCAAAAGAAAGGACGCTCCCACAAAACTTACAACCTTATTTCAAGGTGGCAGATGAATTGTCCATTCAGGATAAAGGGATGTTAGTACGTGGAGATAAGTTTATCCCTCCAGTCTCATTAAGAGATAAGATTATTATGTACGGGCATGAGGGACATTTAGGTCAAACCATAACTAAGAGGAAAATAAGAGATCATTATTGGTGGCTCAAAATGGACTCTGATAGCATTGCCAGTGTCCGTAGTTGTGTTGTTTGTGCAACAAGTGATAAAAGTTTAAAAACAGAAGCAATTCCACTATAACCTGTTGATCTGCCAAGCACGATTTGGTCAAAATTAGCAATAGATTTAATTGGCCCATTTAGTACACTTCCTAGGAAATTGAAGTTCGCCATAGAAGTGGTTAATTATTATAGTAAATGGTGGGAGGTGAAGTTTGTAGCGGAACCCAATAGCCTCAATGTAATTACCTTTTTGAAAAATATATTCATTAGAGAAGGTTTTCCCAAAGAAATCGTTTCGGACAATGGTGTCCAATTTGTTTCTAAAGAAATGCAAGATTTTTTAGATAATAATGCTATCAAACATAGATGTGTGGCACTATATCACCCACAGGCCAATGGCCTGGTAGAAAAAATGAATCGCACATTAGTAGAATGCATCCAGAACAAGTTTGATATTTGTAGAGCTGTAGAAGAAATGTTGTGGTCCCACAGATGCACCCCTAATGTTGTTTCTGGTATTTCTCCATTTGAGACCTTACGAGGACGCCCACCTGCCTCAAGACTTTGTCCTGCTTGGCTGAGAGAATTTCAAAATAAAAATAATCACATGATAAATATAGATAGGGTTGTGAGACCTAAAGTTAAAGAATATCAAGAGAAAATGAAAACTCATTATAATGCCACCCATAGGGTGAAACATATACAAGAAAAATTTAAGGTGGGTGACTGGGTCCGCATTAAGGATCCTAATCACCTTTTGAAAGGATGGTCAAAGTTCAAACCTCCAGTTAGGGTTGAGGTAGTAACAAAAAATGCAGTAAGAACTAGCAGGAATGAATGGTGGAACAAGGGAAGAGTATTCAAAGTGAATTTTTTTTTTTTTTTTTTTATTTTATTTTTTTTTTTTATAAACCTTTATTTGAGTATGCAATAAAATACAAGGATGGGCCTACAACCACACGGGCCAGCCGCTAAAGAGGAGAAAATACACAATATACACTGCCGTAGCGGTAACGATCAATCGTCAATGCAATACTCCATATAATATACAGAACAGAAACAGATTTTGTTTTATAAAAAAGAACAGACACACAAAAAAGGCGAAAGTGTATTACTGAAGGTCAGCCCAAAGGACGGGAGGGGACAGCAACAAAAATGGAATCAAAGCTATAAGCTCCAAAGAGCCCGGATGGGGGGGGGGACGGGGCACGAAGGAGAAAAAGAAGGGGGGGGGGGGAGCCGGAAAACCAGCACAACCCCTATATGCAAGGTTCCAAGAACGCTCGCCTAAGGAGACCGGGAAAGCTCAATGTCATCCACAAGGGGAGGAGTACAGATGGCACCACGATATTCATTCCATTGACCCCACACCCTAGTCCACGCCCTGGGTCTGCCCCTAGCCACGTAGACAGTCTTCTCACGGAACATAGACCAATCCATGTTGTCTTCCCATTTCGATAGTTCAGGGGGCTTGGAGGCCCCCCAAAGTTGAGCAATATCTCGCTTCGCAACCATATAACCCAGGGTGGCCCACCTAGTCTGGGCCACCGAGCAGTCAGTGGGCTCCCAGACATTCAAAAGACAACGACGAGGTTCCGGACACAAGGACACCCCTGTCACCACAGCCATAACCTCAAGCACAGCCGTCCAGTAAGCAACCACCATCGGGCATTCCCAAAGAATATGTAGGAAAGTCGCACTCAAACCACATCCACGCTTACACAACCCATCGGAAGAAAAACCCATCACAAGCAAACGAGGTCCCGTAACATACACCCGATGAAGGATCTTCAATTGGACCAAACGGAGACGAGCCGGGATAGCCACCTCTTTAGGAGAAGAGAGGGCCGACTGCCAATCCTCGTCATCAAGCTCCAAACCATCACGAACCCACGCCTCCCGAAGTCGGACCAACAGATCAGTCCGATTATTAATCAGTTTCTTATAAATCAGGGAGATAGTGCTGTCAGGAAGATGTCCGTCAAGGACACGGTCTTCAAGGGGGGAAGAATCAGGCGGAATCTCACCAGGAGCAAATACAGCGGTCAAGGCATGCCTAACCTGTAGGTATCGAAAGAATTCCCGACCACTCAAGCCATATTCAGCCTGGAGGGCCTGAAATGTTCGCACAGAGCCCTTGGAATACACATCTCCCACTTTAGAAATTCCAATCATGTCCCAGCGATCGAAACCCTTGGTAGACCAAAGACCGCCCAGACGGTCGGAAGCATAAAGCGGCGTGGCTAACGTCAAGCGATCCTCCCAGCCCAGGCTCCGAGTCGCGGCCCGCCACACCGCCAAAGCAATCGACGTAGGACCCACAAGATGGCGCCCAGCAGGGCGAGAGTAAAGCACTCTGTTAAAGTCACCTCCCGGAAGCTGAAGTCTATCCATCTCAAACGCCGGATTACTACCCGGCGAGAACATGATGTGGTTGATAGCGGACAAGTGTGAGGCCCAA
This sequence comes from Lissotriton helveticus, assembly GCF_964261635.1. Classification (NCBI taxonomy): domain Eukaryota; kingdom Metazoa; phylum Chordata; class Amphibia; order Caudata; family Salamandridae; genus Lissotriton; species Lissotriton helveticus. The sequence goes on from NC_136069.1 coordinate 1,621,628,035, forward strand.
TAATACCTCTTAATATCGGGGAGTGCAATGCCACCGTCATACCAAGGAATGGAAAGCTTAGCAAGAGCAATACGCGGGCGTCCATCCCAGACAAGTTGTCTCTGAAGGGTCTCAATCTCCCGAAAATAGGACTGAGGGACAGGATCATAATAATTCTGGAGAGCGTAAAGAAACCTCGGTAACGACATCATCTTAAACAGGGCTGCCCGGCCAAGGGGAGACAAGGGAAGCCTGCGCCAACGAGCAACGTCCAAACGCAGTCGAAGCAACGGAGGAAGGAGATTACGATCAAAGCGAAGAGACGAGTCCAGAGTAACGAAAACTCCCAAATATTTGAAACCATCCCGGGCCACCTGAAGAGGGAGCCTGCTCGGTAATGGAGGCAAGACACCAGACAAAACATACACACAGGACTTGGTCCAATTGATTACGAGGCCCGAGTTAGCACCAAAGGACACAAGAACGTCAAATAAAACAGATAAAGACTTACGAGGGGAGGTAAGATACAAGAGGATATCGTCCGCATAGAGCGAGACTCGGTCCTCGAAGTCCGGGGCCCAACGGATCCCTTTAAGGGACGGTTCCCAGCGGAGCCAGGCCGCCAACGGCTCAAGGGCGAGCGCAAACAGTAGCGGGGACAAGGGGCAACCCTGGCGGGTGCCCCTGCCCAGGGGGAAGGGAGCAGACACCCTACCATTCACAACAACCTGCGCCAAAGGTTCCGCATACAACAACTTAATCCAGCTAATAAACTCGCACCCGAAACCGAATTTCTCAAGAGTCGCCCATAAATAAGGCCACTCCACAGTATCAAAGGCCATGGAGGCATCCAAGGACGCCAAAATGGCCGGTTCAGTCAGTAGCCCCGCCCTCGCTATCACGCCGTGAAGACGACGTAGATTCAAAGCAGTGTTGCGATGCGGGATAAAACCAGATTGATCCGGATGAACCAAGTCCCCAAGAACCGATAGGAGTCGGGTCGCCAAAAGTTTCGCCAGAACCTTGGGTTCAACATTTAACAGGGAGATGGGTCTATATGAGGAACAAAGGTCGCGAGGTTTACCGTCTTTAGGGATGACGACTATCGTCGCCAAACGCTGATCATAGGGAAGGAGGTTACGCTCACGTGATTCCAAAAACATAGCGCGGAGATATGGCGCCATTTTATCGGGTCGCAACTTGTACAACTCAATAGGCAAACCATTGGGACCCAACGCCTTGCCCGAACGGAGCGAACGAATGGCAGTAGCTATTTCATCAACCGTAAAGGGGGAGTCCAAAGCGATACGGTCCAAATCAGAGACACAGGGCAATGCAATATCACGCAAAAGGAGGCGAGAGTCAGCCACATCCCTCACAGACACAGGAGCATACACAACACGGAAATGTTCCGCAAAACGATCTACAATGGCGATCGGATCAATCACATTCTCACCACTCGCAGACTGAATCACAGGCACCACACGATTAGCTCTTTCTTTCTTGTCCAACCACGCCAGGAGTTTACCCGCCTTATCACCAACATCATACAATCTGCCTTGTTGCTCACGAAACATCACTTTTGCAGCGTCAGTAACTAGGGATTTATATGCAAACTGTTTTAGACCCAGGGCATGAAGTTTCTCAGGCGTGACACCAGATCCCAACTCGTCCTCCAAGGCAGAAATTTCCCCCTCGAGGTCCACTACCTCCCTCTTCCCGGCTTTCTTAGCTTCAACAATCAAAGAAAGGGCCTGTCCACGAATCACAGTTTTGAAGGCTTCCCACAGGGACACCGCCGAAGGGACCGACCCCTCGTTTTCCAGGAAATAAGCATCTATGGACTTGAGCAAGAGGGCACGAGTCTCAGGGGAGGAGAGATACCATGGGTTAATGGGAGCCACTCGGCCCACTGCCTCTATCCCAACCTCAAAACGAAGCCAGAGCGGCGAGTGGTCAGAGATGCCCCTTGGCAAATGTATAATCTCACGGACCGCCGACGACTGGGCAGCGGGCATCAGGAAATAATCTAGCCGAGATAGGCTACCATGGGCACCAGAGTGAAAAGTGTATTGAAGCTGAGTAGGATGTAACAATCGCCAGCAGTCCACAAGGCCAAAAGTATCCAAAAACCCACCCAACCAACGCTGGGCATGCGGGGTATCCCTGGGGGGATGGCGATCGTGAAGGCCAGAAAGCACTGAATTAAAGTCACCGGCAAGAAAGAGTACACTATCAGGAAGGTCCAACAAGACACGGCCTAAATCAGTGAAAGTAGCAGTTTGCAAGCCTGGGGGGACATAAACATTAAAGAGGGACAGGGTGCGGCCCTCATATCTACCCACCAGAACAATATATCTCCCACGATCATCCCGAATCACCTCATCTATCGCCAGAGGGAGGGAGTTACGAACAAGGATACCCACACCCCTGGATCCTGAAGTAAACCCCGAGTGTGCCACAAGGCTGTAGCCCCATCTATTCATTGCATTACATACATTCCCAATCAAATGGGTCTCCTGCAGGAAAACAATGTCCGGTGACAAACGTCTTATATATTTCAACACCACACTGCGCTTGACGCGATCTCCCACGCCATTAACGTTCCAGGAAACAAATTTCAACCCCCTACCCCCCATCCCACCCACCCGAGCCAGGACCCCCCATCCAAGAGCTAGACATCAGAAACATCAGTAAAGACAGAAGCAATTCGCCTTGAAAACAACACACAAAAAAATAAGAACTTCCCATCCCCCCTCCCCCAAGCTGAAAGGAAACACCCCCCACCCTGCACCCCTGCAAAAAGCTAAAGAGCCACCCCAACCTGCAGTGTGCCTGTCGCCCCATAACCCCTAGTCTACACAAAGACCCCGGAGGAGGAAAGGTCTCCGTTCCACCCGCCCCCAGACTACAGTAAGAACAAGAATCAACACACAAAAAATAAATAATCACATTGCAGAGGTACGCCGGCCACCACTCCTGGGAACGTATTCAAAACGAGACATCAGAGTCAAACAATCAGATCTCCACACCACCTTCGGCACCACCAGGGTGAGCGGCAGACTCAGTCTCAGGAGGACGGTCAGGCAAGGAGTCCAGCCAGTCATTAACAGCATCCGGTCTATCAAAGAACAGAGTACGCTCATTATACTCGACACGAAGTCTGGTGGGGAAAAGCATAGCATAGCGTAGACCCCGATCTCGAAGACGTTTCTTAGCACCACGAAACTCCATCCGTTGTCTTTGAACCTGTTGGGAGAAGTCCGGGTAGAAGTTCACTGTGGCATTCTCGAAGGCCACCGGGCCCTTCACCCGTGAGGCCTGCAGGATAGCGTCCCGATCCCTATAATGAAACAGTTTAGCCACAATAGGCCTTGGCGGAGCACCCGGCTTAACTTTGCCCCCCGGGACACGATGTGCGCGTTCAACCGTGAAAAATTTGGTAAGCCCGGAGGGGGCAAGATGGTTTAAAATCAGACCCTCAACCAGGAGATCAACAGAGTGGGGGTCAGGGTTTTCCGGTACACCAACCAGGCGAACATTGCAGCGACGTGCCCTGTTTTCAAAATCCTCCAGGCGTCGGGTCATGAAGTCGTTCACCCGACGAAGATTCCCAACCTCTGTCTGGAGCTCCGAGACGTCTTTCGTGAGGCTAGATGATTTAATATCCAATGACTGCACCCTCTCATTCGTCTTGCCGAGATCAGCACGAATCAGATTCACCTCAATGGCCACGGTGTCAAGTTTGTGGGCCAAGGCCTCGTACTGAAGGCCGGTGGATTCCCTCACTCCCGAGATGGCGCCCATGATATCCTGTAGGGAAGGCTCTGCCGACTCTTCCAAAATTCGTTCAGACGCCGTACTGTGGCCAGGTAGGGCAGCTCCGGGGGACCCCTTAGATTGTGTATAACGGTCCATGACGTTCGTCTGAACCGGCGCTCCGCGCAGAGGTGTTTTCGTCTTGCGCGTTTCTCTGTCCCCTCTGCCCGCCATTTTGAAGATGCGTCACGGGACAAGCCACCAGGGTCGACGGGCCAAACACCCAAAACTCAGGATCAAAAGTACACCAAAAAGAAGGGCTCAACTCGGGAGGAGGCCACCAAACCAGCAAATAGACAAGAGGAAAGCCCCGTGTCCGAACTGTCTCCAAGTCTCAGCCAAGCGCGATACGCACACTCGTAGCACAGGTCGAGACAGAATCGAAACCGAAACTCAGGAAGGGGGTCTCACAAGGCCAGATCTCCTGCCGTTGTTGTTCAATTCCAGGACGGCCACAGATCTGCACCCCGTCCCGGGCGCACCTCAAGGGCGGAGCCCAAAAGTTCAGACCACCGTAGCTCAGGAGTACGAGATCCAAAGCAAATTCCGAAAAGTGCCAGGGTAATCAGCCAAACGTCCTCTACTTGAATTCTTACAAGAAATCAGGATCTAGTCAGGATAAATCGCCGGGAGCGGCGAGGGTCCGGAGAGCGCTGTGCTCAAGCGGCCATCACGGATGCCCGCCAAGCTCCTCCCCTCAAAGTGAATTTTAATGATGATATTTCTCAGGATCATGATGTTTCATCCAATGATCAGGATCATGACGTTTCATCCCATGATTTAAATGTTTCATCTAAGACCTCTTTCCTTTCTGTTCCTCCTACTGTTGTCTCTCCTGATATTCAAGTTATCGAAACAGATGTCTAATTCCTATCCCTTATCTGTACGCAGAACCGGTAGGAGGAATATAGTCAAACCCACAAGGTTTTGTGATTGATGTTTTATGTACTTGGTTATTTACATGATTTAGTATCTTTTTTCAATCTTTGTATTAATCAATTTCTTTACCACTTACCATTAATCATTTTCTTTACTATTTTTATGTTGTTTTATCCAATTACAAACTTTAAAAATCACATAAAGTAAACATAAGTTAAAAAGTTCAAAAAGAACGAGGGTCGACGCGGCGTTTCGGTTACAGGCTAACAATAGACAACCTTCTTCAGGACCAAGTTCTGTATTTGGAAATGGATTCCAGATAAATCTTGGAATACCATAGGCCGATTATAGAATCCGGTCAGGAACTGTTATTAGTTCACACAGTTTAGACATACGCTGTATCGATATCTTATATTTTTCTGGGAATGAATTTCGCTCTGGTAGTAGGAGCCACCGATATGGGTCTTCAGTTGTACCAGTTTCAAATGAATGGCGATTAAATATTATCACAAGCTTTTCAATGGGCTTGTGTATCAGTTTTGGCGTTCATACCATAGTGGGGATCATCCTGCCACTCGGGCGTTAAATTCAGCCTCCCTGCTCCTACTCCGTCAGCGTGTACTCGGGTCTCGTCAAGACCATCTTGACGAGACCCGAGTACACGCTGACGGAGTAGGAGCAGGGAGGCCGAATTTAACGCCCGAGTGGCAGGATGATCCCCACTATGGTATGAACGCCAAAACTGATACACAAGCCCATTGAAAAGCTCGTGATAATATTTAATCGCCATTCATTTGAAACTGGTACAACTGAAGACCCATATCGGTGGCTCCTACTACCAGAGCGACATTCATTCCCAGAAAAATATAAGATATCGATACAGCGTATGTCTAAACTGTGTGAACTAATAACAGTTCCTGACCGGATTCTATAATCGGCCTATGGTATTCCAAGATTTATCTGGAATCCATTTCCAAATACAGAACTTGGTCCTGAAGAAGGTTGTCTATTGTTAGCCTGTAACCGAAACGCCGCGTCGACCCTCGTTCTTTTTGAACTTTTTAACTTATGTTTACTTTATGTGATTTTAAAGTTTTTAATGAAATGTCTAATGTACTTTATGTATATTTTTTAATGATTTGTTATCACTGTGATAAAATGTTAAAATTTGAATAAATATACAAAGTATATATATATATTTTTCCCTACAACTACTTTCTGGCTTTCTTTTTTATCTTGATTTGAATTTAAAGGATGTGTGCTATAGTGGTTTAATATTGCAATCTCTGGTGGTTTATTGACTATATTGTTTGGCCTATGCTCTGTAATTTAGCCTTCTGCTCTATATACAATTGTGTGATTGGTATTGTTAAACATTTTAAATTAACTTGGTACCATTATTCCACTCTTCACCAACCTAGTGGTAAATTTGTGGGACAAAATTTGGTTTACAACATATCTCCCCTGTCCCAAAGTTGACAGATAAGGGGGCCTCCTTTTACCTTTTATGTTTTATCCAATTACTCATTTGTAAAGAAGGGAGATGTTGTGGTGATCTGGCTGGATTGCATCACCTCTCATGTCATCTGAATCTGGAATGTGTAATGTTTTGCCTGCTTGAGACATTCTATGTGACACAGTTACTTGGGACCAGCAACAGCTGTGACCAATAAACTAATCACTTGAAGTATCATCTTTTGGTGTAAGTTAAATTTCTACAAATGGATCATCATCAGGAGGAGTGGCTTCCTCGGATGATACCTCAGCTTCAATTTCGATTTCCTGATGTGCCCCTACTTCTGGAGGAACAAGCATTGTGGGCAGTTGTGCCGCTTCATGCACCTCTAGTTGCGCCTCTCTATGCACCTCTCCTTGCGCCTCTCCTTGCGCCTCTCTTTCTGCCTCTCCTTGCGCCTCTCCTTGTGCCTCTCCTTGCGCCTCCACTTGCGCCTCCACTTGCGCCTCCACTTGCGCCTCCACTTGCGCCTCTCCTTGCGCATGTACTTGCGCTTGTACTAGTTGCGGCTGTGGTTGTTGAACACTCGTCAGATGAGTTACACCCTGCGTTGATTGGATGCTACTTTCTTGCGATGAGCCAACATTACTGGTCGATGGTGATTGAACAATTAAAGTGGCTGCCTCTGCAGTACTCATGACCTTGGACCTAACTTGGCATGATGGCACTGAGCCCAATGAAGCGGAGGTGCTGCTCCCAGTTTTGTCCCCGGCGGACCCCGCTGCTGCAGGCGTAGTTTTTTTTCTCCCAAAAAAAGTGTCTGTAGGCACACCAGTCTCCTTGGTAAGTGACGCCACTTGCTTCTTCTGCTCCTTCTTACTGGCAGTGGCACTGGCAACTATCTTGGTGGAGGAGCTACGGCCACCTTTCTTTGGGCCCATCATCTTCAGATGTCAGAACAGCAGGCCGCAGTTGCACTAGTTGCAGAGTTGTTTGTGGCCACACGTGATGTTACGTGACGTTGTGCTGCACGCACCGCAGCAGGACTTCTTCCCGGCACTGATGATGAACGATGACTGATTTGTGGTTCTCTTGTTCACCTAAAAGCAAAGGAAGCCAGAGGAACATCAGTTAAATAAATGTTGCATATGTCGTGCTTCAATTAATATTTGAAACTAGGCATTTATTTTTACAACACACCCAAAAGCGGAAAGACCCAAAATAAAAATTGCAATTCTAATCAAAAATTGATGTTTACATTAATAGAAGAGACACCCCACAGAAAAACTTGGCCCATGCACCACTGAGTACCCCTGGGCATAATGGATGAAAGCAAGGCAAACTGTGTGCCGGCCTGAGCACACTGCCTGGCTTCAAAATGGCCCCTTGAGTTGACCCCCACCACATGGCCAGGCCCTGCCTGTACCAGGCCTCAAAATGGCCCCCACCCACATGGCCAGGCTCCAACAACCCACCAAAAAGGCGAAGAACACACAAAAATCACCCCAATCCAAAGCCATCCATGCCCTCAATGATGTTTAAATTCAAGACACCCCACAGAAAGACTTGGCCCATGCACCACTGAGTACCCCTGGGCATAATGGATGAAAGCAAGGCAAACTGGGTGCAGGCCTGAGCACACAGCTTGGCTTCATAATGGCCCCTTGACCCCCACCACATGGCCAGGCCCTGCCTGTACCAGGCCTCAAAATGGCCCCCACCCACATGGCCAGGCCCCAACAACCCACCAAAATGTCACAAACACACAAAAATCACCCCAATCCAATGGCATCCATGCCCTCAATGATGTTTAAATTCAAGACACCCCACAGAAAGACTTGGCTCCTGCAACACTGAGTACCCCTGGGCATAATGGATGAAAGCAAGGCAAACTGGGTGCAGGCCTGAGCACACTGCCTGTATTCAAAATGGCTCCTTGACCGCCACCACATGGCCAGGCCCTGACTGTACCAGGCATCAAAACGGCCCCCACCCGCATGGTCAGGCCCCAAAAACACCCCAAAAAGTCAAAAAACACACAAACATCACCCCAATACCATCCATGCCCCCAATGATGTTTAAATTCAAGACACCCCACAGAAAGACTTGGTCCATGCACCACTCAGTACCCCTGGGCCTACTGGCTAGTGTGGATTTACAGGCACCCCGAAATGTATAACAGTGAGCTAAAATTCCATGACATAAATGAGATTTAAGTTCAACCAAACTCACAGAAACAGTTGTATCATGCACCCATGACTAACCCTGGGCCTACTGGATACTGTGGCTACCCACAATATATATTTTTTTAAAGTTGGAAAAAGCTTTAAATGCCCCAAAGAAACAACACCAACTTACTTGTAAAATCTCAAATCCAAAATTGATCCAAATTCCAAAGTCCCAAAAGTCCTCAAATACAAATATCCAGCAGCAGCCACAAAAAGTAATCCTTCCAGCTCCAGATCCAAATGTAAAGTGACCAGGACATGGACAAAGCACTGGGAGGAGCCTGCTGGACAGGAACAGGAAGTTGGAGACTCTGGGGCACTTCTTTCCTCCCACCCCCCCCCCCAAAAATGGACTCCTTGCACAAAAAATTGCAGCCAAATGTCAATCTGAAGAGTTTTTCTGATCAAAATCATCCTTTTCAGAAGGTTTTTACTGCCTGCGTGGATTTCTTGTGCAGAATTGCAATTTTTCCAAGTTCTGGAAAGCGAGCTGTTGAAATCTCCCGCCCAAAGTCAGCTGCCCGCCGCATCTACGTGTTTGCCTTATGACGTACTCGCGTTGTCAAACTCTCGCTGTGCAAGATGGCGGGCCGCGATGACGTACTAGCGGTCGAAAAACTCTCGCGTGATCACGCAGCAAGATCCAAAATGGCGCAGCACATGCAAACCGGGAGAATAACAACTCAGAATCACAGTAAGTCATCGCAGCACGTGCAATATTGTATTTTTCAAGCGCAACCAAGCAAAAAAATCCGCCAGCTTGCAAATTGCGGATTTTTGGGCAAATTTGCGCGATTCGCGGACCACGAAATTGCCAAAAATCCGTAAATTCCGCGAGCGGAACGGATTTTACGCCCATAGTTACTCCTCCCATGTAAAATCAGGAAAGCCAAAATGGGAGGACGAGCATTCTCATATCTAGCCCCTGTTCATTGGAACCGTATTCCTGAAGAGCTTTGCTCCTGCTCCACTCTGGAACAGTTTAAGAAGCAATTAAAAACCTGTTGTTACTCTGTCTTAGTCGCTATTACTATCCTGCCACAAGCGCCGAGAGATCCCTGCTGGGATGATTCGTTGCACGATCCAAATCCTAATAATAAATAATAACAATATTGTAAACATACACATATTAGACTAAAAACAACATCCAATTACAATGACTGGCCTAACTAACTCTAATTATCTTTCTCCTACCTTCCAACACATTCTCAGTGTCCCCAATACCGTAATACAGAGTGGACCAAGTAGCCAGTACCCTTGAGCCATCCACTGATAGCTTAAGGTTGGTATGGAGGCTTCAGGATCCAGCAAGTTTTTTTCATTAAAGTGATTAGGGAGAATAAGAAACAGGTTGAGGCTTGCCTAGTTGAAGATGGTATAGATCATCAGGTGGTTAGTGATTTCAATGATCTATTTACTAACATAAGGAAAATTGTTTTGAAACCATCCAGGCCTGCAAATGCCGAACCCAGGTGGTTTAAACACGAGTGCTCAGGGGCTAACCTCTTATTGTATAATGCCCTTATGGCAAAACCTAGGGATGCCTCGAAGGTGGTTTCCCTTTGAAGGCAATATAAGGAGGTCACTACCAGATGGAGGAGGGAGGTACTTGCCCAGCAGTGGGAAACCTTAGTATCAGCAGCAAATCTAAGGATAGTAGAATATTTTAGTCTGCATTATTAGATATGGGACTAAGGAATCAAATTATGATTACAATTAGCTGCCATATCCCTAGTGAGACCAGGGAAACCAATTTTAGAAAAATATATGCTGCTACCGTTGCTGAGATTGAACACCCCTTGGCTTCTAAGAATTACGCAGGCATCCTGGTAAGTCTGAGTGAGGTAGAAGACACTATAAACCAGAGTATTAGTGGTAAGGCCCCCAGCCCAGTTAGCCTTTCAATTGATCTCATAAAGTGAAACCCTGATTTTTGGGCCCCTCTGTTAGTGAATGTTTTTAATAACCTTTTTAATTACCCATTGCCAAAAACAAGGAAATCTTCTATCATAGTTCCAACTTTTAAAAAGGGTGATCATTCTCATCCAGGTTGTTACGGGCCCATATCCTTAATTCACAGTAAAAATTCTTGGAAGGGTCTTGTACAATAGAATTAAGGAATGGGTATAGGACAAATCAATTCTGTATCCTTGTCAATATAGCTTTAGGAACCAGTTTGTGAAAGTTGAGCAATATCTGAACCAGAGTCTAATCACTGGAATATATACTGTAGCCAAACAATTTTCTCTATATTTTGCCTTTATGGACCTGTCTTCAGCGCTCAAACGCATTAATCGGTCAAAGCTATGGCGAACCTCCTTTCCTGTGGGATGGATGCCCCTAGGCACAGTAATGTGTAATCTATGGAGATCCCCACCTAGTGAACTAACTGGTGGGGGCTAGTAACCTCAACTGACGCAACGGTAGAAGGTGACGGAGTGCGATCTGGAGAGGCCTACCTGACCGAGCTCCTGAGCAGATCAGGTGGTGAGACCGGCCGGAGTTGGATTTGCTATCTGGGCAGAGAAGTGACGATGCACCCAGCTGGAGGCCGCAGCGTTGAGGGATGGTGCAGCTGATGCCACTATGGCATTCTCTGGATGGGGGACTATTATTATTTGCTAGACAGGGAGCTGGATAGCTTCAGGCAGGTGACTAGGCCATTAGGTAGAGCATCTAAGGCACTATTAGGGAGCCTAGACATGTTATACTTAATGGAATTAAGGAGGGCAGTCAACGGCCGAGCCAGGAGTTATTCTTTCTACTCCCCACCACATGTAACATTTTTTAGAATTGAATACCTGTTGAAACATCTAGGACAGCCTACTGAATTTAGGACAATACAGTGCTTTGATCATACCTTATCAGGTAATGCCCCCTTGGTAGCCACAATGCTGGGGCAAGCATATGTGATCCTGCTTCCACAATGGAGATTTCCAACTCATACATTACATTACCAGGAGAACAGGGAAATGATCTGCAAAGTGGTGAGGGAGTTTTTCGATATTAACACTGCTTCGGTCACTTCTGCTGGAAGTTCAATGAGAGGCTTTTAAAGTAACTATTAGGGGTAAATGTATGGCTACCACCTATGGGGTATATCGATCATTGATACACACAGTGACAAATCTGGAGCGTCAAATTGCGGATATTGATCGATAGCCACCACATACAGATATGGTCTGGGAAGAACTAAGTAGATTGCAGGGGGGACTTGATGAGGCACAGGCAACTTTGGACCACCATGATTTTAAAACATACATGGAGTTCCAATATGAACAGGGGAGCACACCGGTCTGGTTATTGGCATGGTAGGTTAACAGAGAACGGGGAGGGAATTGAGTGGTCACAATAAAGGATAGACAAGGAGCCACTCTTACAACACATGAAGATATGTTACGGTGTTTTGCAGAATTGTACTCTGATTTATACACCCAATAGGCTGAGCACGATGAGGTGGGTATGACAGCAATTTTGGATGAAGCCAGGTTGCCAGAGACAGATAACGAGATACGGTAAGCACTAAATGTCCTGATAAATGAAACAGACATACAATGGACTATCAAACAAATGAGAATGGGAAGGCAGCAGTGAATGATGACTTAGTAGTGGACTTTTATAAGGGATATGTAAACCACTATTAAACATGTATCAAGAGGCATTTGAAGAAGGGGTGTTTTCCGCTACATTGAAAGAGGTATATATAGTGATTTTACCTATAGCAGGGTGAGATGTATCTGAGCGAGAATCATACCACCCGATTTTTGATGATCAATGTAGATGCAAGATTTTAGGGACGATCTTGGCTCATCGCTAGGCTAGGGTGGCTGAAGAACTAGTGCACCCCGATCAGGCAGGCTTTGTAGGGGGACGTACTACTGCCACAAATATACAGAAGGCCTATCTTATAATGGAGCAGATCCAAAAAGTGGAAGAACCTTGTGCGTTTACAAGTCTGCATGCACTTAAAGCCTTTGATATCGTTGGATGTCGATTTATGATGTGTGTACTAAGGCAGGTACAATCTAGTGGACACTTACTTAAAATGGATACAATTACTTTATACAAAGAGTCGAGCCAGAGCCAAGGTGAAGGTGGTAAATAGGCTTTCAGGTAGTTGGTCTGTGGAACGGGGGACCAGGCAAGGTTGCCCCCTATCATCTTTGATTTTTATGTTGCTTATTGAACCTCTGGCAAGGCTGATATGATCTCGGCATGAAGGAGAGGGAGCACTGATCGATACTAAAAGGGAAATTATTTCTTTGTATGCTGATGATATTTTGTTGACTATATGAGATCCTGAAAACACGTGGCAAATGGTGTGTAATACTATTAAAGAGGTTGGGACCCATTTACGGTTTATGCTAAATGTGGACAAATCTTTTATTTATTCAATACAGGCACCTGGCTTGGGGGATAAATCCGTCTTAATATATTTTAGAGTACGCTTCAGCTCCTACTTCACTGAAATGTATGATGCCAATGTGGGGGCCCTGCTAGAAAGTGCGGAATGCAGTGCCCAACTATGGTTAAGGTTTCCACTATCACTCATGTGATAAATAATGATTACCAAGATGATTCTGTTTCCCTGTGTATTATATGTTCTACAGAATATACAGACGCAGAACCAGATGCCTGCTATAGACGATTAGATTAAGTGCTTCGACTACTATATTGGGGTACAGGAAGAGTTCGTATTAGCCTAAAGGTGTTGCAGTTGCCTTGGGATGTGTCGGACTACATGCCTCACATTTCAGAAGTTATTACCAGGCCTCCCACTTGCAGCATGTAGCTGGGTGGTTTATGGACCAGTGTACTTACCCTGTAACAGGTTTGGCAGTGAGACTGGTTAAACCGCGTGCTTTACTGGTGTTTGGTCCATAGAAAGATAAGGAGACTGCTTCCATAACAAATTTGTACATTATTGGGTAAATGGAAACAACAAGCTATGAAAGATATAAATTATAATTATATATATTTGCATTCGCTGACGCATGGCTGCCCGACATCAGCCCCATGTTGCCTGTGTTTTTACGGCAATGGAGGGGGGTAGCATTCCCCATATATAAGAAGAGCTATGTGAGGGATGGCTGTTTGACGAGCTATGCCACCTACTGATCTAAATGGGATCCACCAGGAGGAGGTTTCTTGGCTGATGCCGGACTGGTAGCAGCAATCTGTAAAGCTTGTTAAGGGTTCCCACAGGAACCAGATATGCATGTCCTTAATCAGGCTCTACCGAATATAGCAGGAGAAGGCAGGCTTATGACTAGGTTATACCTACCACTCCTGCTGTAGAATTCACCCTGTATAGGTACATTATGATTACAATGGGAGGCGGATATTGGTGAAAACTTTACGGGACGCAGAATGGAAAGATGTTTTAAGAAATTGTAGGAAAGTTTAACGCAGTGTGAGGGGCAAATTGATACACTATAAATGTGTACATAGAAGCTATGTACACAAAGCTGGATACACAAGCTGGCCCCTAATCAGCCAGATAACTGTCCCAAATGTAAACATGCTGCAGGAACATATATACATATGTGGTGGGAATGCCCAGGGATATGAAAACTCTGGGTAGAGTTCATTAAGACCCTGAAGGATTTAACAAATTTACCTTTACAATTCTCTATTCAGGTGTGTCTGCTAGGCTCTGGTATTTCATACCAACATGACTAAGCATGTTGAAATAACTACTGAATTGGGACTATTAATTGCAAAACAAATGTATAGCAAAATGTTGGATTACGCCTAGATTGCCTATGAGTATGTATTGGCTGTGAAAAAGTATTTAAGTTGGCTGCGGACTGAATGTGGAGTGAGATGCAATATAATTTGTATTGGACAAGGTCAAAATTGTAGGATGATATGAAAACTGATGGAGATACAACTACAACAATTTATGGATGATACAAGCAATGACATCTAATGTTGTAACAACGGAAATATGAGAATGTATTACTACTTCCTTGTTTGTGACATTGCTCATGTACTCGGTATTTGCGCCTAATGTGATATCATCAGATATTATTGGAAATCTGTAAATTACTTCTGTGGTTCGCTCGTAAGTAAATGGGGAAGCGGGAGGGGGTGAGTGGGTATAGTTGAATTTCATTAATGTACCAGTGTAAAATGCGATGAAAGTATATATAAAACAAATTGTTTTAGCCTTTTTTATTCTTTTTATACATTAATAAATTGCACCCTTTGTTAATCTCTGTTATGTCAGATGTCCCAAAAGGTAAAGGCTCATCACTCCTATTGATCCTTTATGCGGATGAAGTAGTGCTGATGGAATGTACACCACAATGCCTGCGTACCAAATCCTAAATCATTGCATGCAGCCCAAAGAGACATGCATTGGCAAGTCTTTCTGTTGGTTCTAACTGTTTAAAAGGCACTAGCCCTTTTTCATATTTGGGGGTCAGTGTGGGATGAAATTGACAAGAGCTATTGGGTCAATATTTAGCATACCCCAACCACTTGGATGGAGAGATAGTATCTTCCCACTGTAAATTTACAAAACACATTGCAACCCGATTGCCACATGTGAAACTGGAGCGTGGGGTAACTCTGAAAGTGATGGCTTTCAGTTTGAGGAAAATAGGTTTTACAGAAAGGTCCCGCTGGCCCCCACATCGTCCTCCCACTTTTATCTGCCATGAAGAACTGGGTGTCCCACATACAGAAGATCATATTGAATCCCACCTGCCTTATATGGCTGGCAGTATGGAAAAATAGAGAGGCCAGCTTGACCAGGTATATTATTGTGGATTGCCTTAAATGTGAAAGGGGTTAACAATTCCTTGGCTAGCATGCATGGAATAAAGTTGGTGTAGGATTGGTTTGCACCATATTTTTTCGGGGCCAGAGATTAATATTAATATACAAATGAACAGGTACAGCAAGCCCTATATAAAATTGATCACACTGCAAGAATGACCGCAGAGATGGGGAAAGACGAACTGGGCAGCTGATATGCATACGGTTGCAGAAGCCACACCCTCCAGATATCTTGCTAGAACAATGAGACATTGGGAATATAGCTTTATATTCCACTTTATGGCTGGCACATACAGATATTTATTGTGCCTCCAGAAGATCCTTGACTTAAGCACATGTCCCTCCTGTGGGAGATCTGGGCAGACCATGAGGCACTTTACATTTTTTTTGTACTTTTATACTAGGTATGAATGAATGTGGAGTATTTATAAAGCCCACAGCTAATCAGAAAGAGTGGCCCAGCGCTTGAGAACCTCAAAACTAGTCTGCTGCTGTCCCTAGTAAGCGGGGTAAACTTAGGGTAAGTGTCGGAAGAGCCAGATTTTAAGCATCTTGCTAAAGGTGAGTAGGTCCGTCAACTGACTAAGTGGCACTTGCAGGAGGTTCCAGGTGCGAGCAACCTGCACTTGAAAAGAGCAACCTCCTGTGTGGGTACAACATATCTTGGGCACAACAGCCAGACGCAAAGAAGATGACCTCAGGGTTCTGTGGGGGGAGCATAGTGTGTGACTCTCCTTCTGAGGTAATGTGTGCCAGTGCCCTGCAGTGCCTTAAAGGCCAGAACCAAGGCCTTAAAGCAAATCATTTTCCTCACAGGTAACCAGTGCAAGGCTTTCAGGTGAGATGAGATCTTGGTTCTGGTTTTAAGCAGGAGGACCGACCGGGCGGCCGCATTCTGTACCACCTGCAATCTATTTAGTAGGTATTCCGGGAGGCCTAAGTATGGGACATTGACATAGTCCAGTCTGGAAACAATAAGACATTTTCTGAGCATCCACACGAGCCACAAACAGGATCCTGCAACTGGCTAGATCTGAGCTTTCATACTGTCATCCATCTTGACACTCAGGTTCTTGACCACGCTGACAGAAGAGAGGGATGGTGACATATCCAATGGCACCTTTGTTTCCACTCATCCATGGGTGGGTTGCAGAAGCAAATAACCTCCGATTCTTCTGAGTTGCATTTGAGCTGGTTCTCCCTTAACCATGCAAAACATTAGTCAGACATTGGTTGATCTTTTCACCAACAAAGTCTGCACCCTTGTCGCAGGTGAACAAAAGCTGTGTGTCGTCAGCATGGGAGATTACTTTAGCCCTGCAAGTTTCTACCACAGGAGCAAGGGGACACATATAAAGGTTGAAGAGTGTGGGGCTCAAAATAGAGCCCTGAGGAACTCCCACCTTCATGGGAGGGATGGTAGCGGCAAAAGTGGGAGACCAGACCTCTTGGTATCTATCCTCCAGAAAAGAGGAGAACCATTTCAGAATCGTGCCACCCAGACCGTAATCATGTAACCTGTGCAGGAGTCAGTCATGTGGTATGGTATCAAAAGACGCAGAGAGGTCCAGCAGAATTAACATAGCTTCAACTCCCTTATCAAGCTTCTCCTTGATGGACTCTGAGATTTCGAGAAGAGCTGTCTCCAAACTAAAATTAGATCTAAAACTGGCTCTGAGGGAGGAGATTATGTGTTTCCACACATTCAGAAATGACTGAATTAACACATTTTTCTAAATTTTAGAGAAAATCGGGAGCAGTGAAATAGGTCTGTAATTGGCTGCTACCAAGGGATCGCCTAAGGTCCTTTTTTTTAGCAATGGCAGGTTTTGGACACTTTTCCCTCTGCCAGGCACATGGCCGGTCCACCATGAAGAATTAAGGACTTGGTTGGCCTATGGATTAATGGCCTTGGCCACCGAGGCCAGCACATCGGCTGGGCAGTGGTCAGAGGGAGAGACAGACTTGAGGCTTTTTATGATCTCCAAGGAAATCTCCAGTTGGAGAGGGGGAAACTGTATTAGCGATGGACCATCAGCAGGGGCTCCAGGTGTATTTGGAGTATATTCCCTCCACTGGGAGGTTCTCAGCAAACGAGTCTTGGATAACTCTGCTCTTATCATGGAAAAAGGCAGTAAGTTGGCTTGTCCTTTCCATAGAGGATGTAAAAGACCTGGCGACCGAAAGCAGGGAGGACAAGACTTTAACGATTTTAAAAATGTCTTTGTCCTTATTTATGGATGTATTATTTTGGACGCAAAATAACTTTTTTTGACCTCATAAATTTTAATGTAGTAGACTTTCAAGGCCTGTTTGTATATAGCTTTATCCTCTAGATTAAAGTTTTTGTGCCATAGCCTTTCCAGGCGCTTGCAGGAGCATTTACTCTGCCTGATGACTTCATTGACCCAGGGGGTGGAAACTCTGGTTGCCTTGTTAGAGTGGGTGGGCATGGGGGCGAACGCATGGGTAAGTTACTGCAGCCAGTTCTCAAGGCAGAGAGCATCGCTCCCGGGTTGCCACGTAATGAGAGTGGGTGGTGTTCACTCAGAACTGCTGGAGTTATTCGGTGGAAAGGTCTTGAGGTATTTACTCTTTGCTTACCAAGGAATTGAGGATTTCTTGATGCCATACAAGCCTTTAAACCAATAAGGTAGTGGTCTGAACACACTAGAGGTAAGGGTTATTCCATCTTGAGCTCAGAATTAGAAAAGATCTGGTCAAGAGTGTGACCCTTATTATGAGTGGGATGGAGGACCTAGGGGGGAGATTAAAGATGGCAAGGGACTCGGTCATTGAAGTGGCCATGGCTTTCGAGGGTTTGTCCAAATGGATGTTGAGGTCTCCCAGTATCAGGAAGTGATGGTACTTGAGAACTAAGGGGGAGATTTCCTCGTTGATGAGTTTAAGGAAATTCCCAGCTGGCCCTGGGCGCCTATATATTAAGACTGTGGCCAGGGATTGGTGCACAGTGAAAACCCAGTCATGCTGCTCTGTCAATCTCACCCATGGGGGCAATGTTGCTGGAGATTTCCTGTTTGAAAATAATTGCTACCCCACCACCTTTGCCAACAGACCTTTCTTTCTTAAGAATATTATAGCAAGGGTGGATAGACATTGCACTGGTAGGGTTTGAGGCCTTGGTGAGCCACGTTTACGTAAGAAACAATATGTCCAGGATAGAGTCTTGTAGTGGCTCAAAAACATGAAGTTCCTGCTTTCGCAACAAGTGTGTGACAAGTAAGCATGCTTTATAGTTCTCACCCTAGTTGATCATAGGGCCCGTTCTATGATCCCTTCCTGCATTGACCGCCTTCCTTGGGTCCTAAAGGTTGATGTTAAGTACCATCCAGTTACAGTGTACACATTTTAGAATAGCTATTTCGGTATTAGTTTCATCGGTGTTATGGCAGCAGGACACCTTACCAATGTTGAGCAGCTTGGTTCTTTCATAGGTAATGCGCTGCCCGTGATGTGCGTAAAAACCGGCAGCATGGCCGGCGCCGGCCGCCTTTGGGAAGCTGACGGGTGCAGACAGGCTTGCTTTAGGTGCGCCTTCGGCCTGCCAGCCGCTCGTGCGTTCAGCAGCTCTCCTTTTATTCATAAGTGAGAAACAACTAGAGCGCTCCCCAGCAAAATGGCACTGCTCCATGTCTACCGTTTGGAATTGGTAAGAGCTGAGTTCAGGTCCCACCAAGCATTCAAATTCAATAACAGTTATTTAAAAACAATCACTAAAAACACGAGCTTTGAATGAAAAACTTAATTAGGCAGAGAGAAAGTCACCCAACTAAGAGCATGCGAAGCATTGCCTATTTTCGCCTATCAAAAAACATAACGTCAGGGACTTTAGGGCAGCTTTTAATTTTTTGTTACCACTCCCTGATGATGAGATAAGTCTTAATGTTGGTGCTCTTTTGAGAATGACTGTCTGGGCTCGTAGCTCGATGCACACCGAATACATTTTGCGCTATTGACTAGAATGTACTGTTTTGGTTGATGCTGCTGTTAACCTGGTCTGAATTTTAATACTTGTTCTTGTTTTATGCGATGTTTTATTATGTATTTATTTGTTTTTATGATATATACTGTGCTTTTGTGGATACCTTGTGCATCCAAATAAAGTTCTTATGACTGACTGCCTGACTGAATGATTAAAGGGCACTTCAGTTGCTGGGATGATGAATAACTAGACACCAAAGCAAAAGAAATGTCAGAATTATTTGCATCCCTGAACATGTTGCAAAAAATCAATCAACCATAACATTTGTCAGAAACTATCTACATAGAGACATCCAATTCTTACATTGAAAACCTCTAAAACTCTTCCTGTCTTTGATCAGGTCACTTTATTATTAAATTGACCCCTGATACCACTCATCAAAATGCTAGCATGAAAAAATTAACAAATGCATTTGACATTGGAATAAGTTTAACCTGAAGAGATCTCCTTTTTTGCCAGACCAGACTTCTGTCACGTTACCGTGGAAAGACGTTGGAGATTGAGGCAGCTTATTAAGCCATTTCAGACTTTAGGAGCTGAGGATTATTTGCTTTTTCCAGCTAGACTGAAAGTAATTGTAAGAGGGAAGACAATGATGTTTTGGTCAGAAATAAAAGCCCAGGAATTTCTGGACTACTTGAAAGCACAGAAGGGAGGATAATTATGTAACTCTGAAAAGATAAGTACTCGAAGGCCGGATATGAATTTGGACTAATGTATAAACTGTATTAAGAAAAGAATCAGGCAGGATATTTATACAGGATAGGATCCGGTTGTTTTCTTTTGGGTTGGTGGGTAGGGAGCACATGGAATGTAGCAGGGGAAGTAAAAAAAACGGGTTAGGGAAGGAGCAAGGCGGGAGGTTGCGACTTACACACACTGAAGCAGCCACACATAGGTCTGGTGACCTATTTGCCCTTAGAGGGGGGAGGGGGAGGGGAAAGCTGGGGGAATGGGTGGGCAGGGGGGGATAGGGAACACGGGGGGTGGGGGGGGAGAAATGGAGAAAAGTAGTGAGTATAACAGGGTGATTCAGCACAAAAATAGACAGAGCAAGATAACATTGATGCAGGAGACATACTATATACCCAAGAAGTGTGTGTACAAACAATTGTTATTCGTAATACACGATAAGAGTACAATTATAGACGTAAGTCTAGGCGCAAGAGGATCTAAAAGGGGACTAGGAAGGTGGTTAGGAAATAAGAAAAGGGGTAATGAGCTGTAGAATTGCAAGCATTAATGTGTGCGGTTTAAACGAGCCCAACAAGAGGAATAAAGTGGCAGCACTGTTGGGTGCGCTGCACCTGGACCTAGTGTGTCTACAAGAGACCCACGTGGAGGCCGCACAAGGATACCTCCTAGGGCAACTAGGTTTCGCTGTTTTAGCTAACTCAAAACAAGGGGCAAGGAACAGAGGGGTGGCGATCCTAGGGAAAAATAGGGACGTCGTAGTAAATAAAAAACACGAGGATGAGTGGGGGCGATGGGTCATGTTGGATTTGACATTCAGGGGGGGAAAATTCACCCTGGTAACAGTGTACGGGTCAACACAAGACGACCCTGAGACATTTCAGTATCTGGATACAGAGTTGGTGAATTGGCCTGAGCCGATAGTACTGTGCGGGGACCTGAACATACATGACTTTAGGAATCCCTCGCTCCAGTCAGGGATCCCATATTCAGGGAGGAAAAAAAGAACTTATAGGGTATTATGCGATCTGGTTAAAAATAACTCCTTATTCGATCCATGGCTAGAACTATATCCAGCCGTTGATGGCAGTACATTCTATTCTGCCCCACACAGAGTGATGGTTAGGCTGGACTATTTCTTAATTTCTGGGTCCTTTATAAATAAGATTGCGATAGAAAAACATCCCCGCCTATTCTCAGATCATAGCCCGTTGGTATTAACTATCAAAATGGGTCAAGATAGGAGAGAAATTAGAGAGTGGACATTTGAAAGGGCTCTATTACAGGAGGAGGGATATAAAGAGCGTATGAGACCCTGGATTAGAAATTACTGGGATATTAATAGGGGCACAGCTAGTCTGGGGATTGTTTGGGACGCTTTTAAGGCTGGGATAGGAGGGGAGACATTGAGTTATGTATTAGCCACAAGGGCAAAGGAAAATAGTATTATGATGGACTTGAACAGGAAACTGTTGGAGGCAGAGAGGGAACTGGGAGAAGGGATTCAACAATGGCAGTCCCTCGAGCCATGTCTATTAAAAATTGTGTCACTGAAGACAGATGCTACTGAATACTTAGCAAGGAAGGTGGTGGGGAAATTCCTAGCGAAAAAAGAGGGGATTTATGAGTTTAGCGAAAAAGTTGGGCATTTGTTGGCGGCGCGTACTAGACAGCGAGTGGCTGCAGCAGATATTTTGGAGATGACAGATCAGCATGGAAATAGAATAACAGGGGCTGAAGGGGTCCGTGAAACCTTTAGACAGTTCTATGCATCCCTATATAAAGAAGATACGGAGGGAGATCTTCATGAAGTAGAAAGTTACCTGAGGGGGGTGGGTACAGTAGGTATCTCCCCAGTTATCTCCCCAAAAAATAAGGAAGACCTGGAGGAGCCATTCAATAGAGAGGAGTTTATTGAGGCACTTAAAAGTCTTCCTTCTGGTAAAGCCGCAGGCCCTGACCAACTGACTGTAGAGTTCTACAAAGTATTTATTGATGAGGTGGGGATGGATATGTTTGAAGTTTTAAGTAGGGCGCAACTAGGGGAGGAAGTTCCTGACTCATGGGGGGGGCGGATGTAGTGGTGATTCTGAAAAAAGGTAAAATTGCTAGTCAACCAGGATCATACAGACCGATAACGCTTTTGAATGCGGACGTGAAAATTTATTCCAAAATCTTAGCGAAAAGGCTGGCAGGAGTTATTGAAAAATTAGTTGTTAATTCCCAGCATGGGTTTATACCAGGCAAGGGTACTACTCAACACACAAGGCAGGTAATAACTTTTTTTGATGCAGCAGGCCTCCCAGGAGACTCTATGGCAGCGATTTTTTTAGACGCTGAAAAAGCTTTTGATAGAGTCTCCTGGGAGTACCTTTGGGAGGTAATGAGGTGGAATGGCATTGGCAATAAATATATCAAATCAATTCAGACGCTCTATAAAAATCCTACAGCCAGAATTAGGGTCTGTAGGGGGCACTCTGCAGGGATTAGTATTGAAAGAGGAACAAGACAAGGCTGTCCGTCATCACCCCTCCTATTTGCTCTATATTTGGATCCCTTTTTGCGGCGTTTAGAATTGAACTGCAGGATTCCTAGGATGAGTTTGAATGGATGTGAAGCCAAAACATTGGCATACGCGGACGATGTGGCTATTTTAACCCCTTATCCGGAGGAGGCGATTGTGGAAATAGAGATTGAGGCAGAACGGTTTGGGCGAGTCTCTGGATATAGCTTGAATAAAGCTAATACCCAAATAGTCTGCAATCAATATGTACAATATGGCGGAGATACTAGGATGGTAAAATCTGCAGTTTACTTGGGGGTGGAAATATCTGCGGATCTAGACACAGTAGTGCACAACAATGTTGCTCCCCTATTAGTGAAGGTAAAATCGGATTTGGAACGGCTTAACAACTTACACTTGTCCTTGGTTGGGTGCACAAATGCGATTAAAATGCTCATACTTCCAAAATTTTTGTACTATTTTAGGGCAATCCGGTTATTCTTTGAAGCAAAATGGTTTCTGGCATTAGAAGGAATACTTAATAAATTCATTTGGGCCCATGGCAAAACACGGAGGGCGTATCGATATATGACCCTCCCTAGAGAAAGAGGTGGTTGGGGGGCACCAGATTTCAAATTGTACTACTGGTCTGCGGTTATTCAAGGTATGCAAGCCCTAATAGGGGGGGGTGAAGATCCAAGGACAAGGGAGCTGTCTTCAAGAATATATAAGATTGTACTCGGGGAAGAGGTGGAAAATTGCTTTATATCCTGTGTAGAATATGGGCATCTTAAAAGGACTACATACAAAACGGTGGTGGCAGGAGTCAAGATATGGACGGCATTTATGAAAAAAGTTGGATTAGGAAGGTTCAATCGATATACCAGGCTGTTTAAGAATAGGTCGTTCCCAAACGAGGTATTTGGGGACTTAGTAATGGAAAGATGGATGCAAAAGGGGGTATTAAGTATTGCAGATATTCGTGGACCGGATGGTTTAGTTACTTTTTTAGAATTGAGCACTAAGTTTGGGTTGAGTAATAGAGACTTCTTTAAATATCTGCAAATTAGAAGCTTCTTGGGGAATAAGCAAGGTGGATTGGTTGGGTACAATAAAGTTGAGATTATGGAAAAAATAAGAGTAGGGGGGGATTGCTCAATAAGAAGCCTATATGCTAGCTTTGTATGCGGTATGCAGGATGATATGGATAAATACAGCAAGAAGTGGGCAGAAAAACTAGAAGGGGATATAGGGTGGTTTCAGGACTCTTTGGATCTAGGACGCTCAGTTCTTTGCTCAGCGTCTCTACAGTCACAACACTACAAAACCATATATTCCCTATACTATACTCCAGCAAGGATAGCAAAGTGGGGGGGGACTGAAGGAACAACATGCCCGAGATGTAATTCAGGAGATGCTGACATAATACATATGTTCGCGCTCTGTCCACAGCTACATACATTGCTACGGAATTTGGAACATTTCTTAGAGGTTTCACTAAAGATTAAGCTTGAACTTAAGCCAGTACACATTCTCTTAGGAATTGTACCAGAAGAAGGGGAAGGGCACCAAGAGTTTGTATTCCTAGCTATGGCAGTATATAGATTATGCATCGCTAGGGCATGGTTAGATCTTAACCCTCCTACACTGCAAGCATGGTTGGCTAGTTTGTTGTCCTCATACAATCTGGAAAAGGCAATATATGCAAGGAAAGGTAGGAGGGGAAGGGAAAGAGGGCTGAGTATTTGGAAGCCAATAGCAGACTGGCGCAGCGGGATAGGATAGGATGCATACACATGAAGGATGTACTTATTATGAAATATTTTTTCTCTGTTCTTAGATTGATATTTGATGTTAAACTGTCTTTCAGGAATGAACCGTATAAGTCGTGTATGTACTACACTTTGCTTATCTTTTCCTTTTTTTTTTTTCCTCTTTTTTTTTCTTTTTGCTTTTGGCTGTTTTTTGTTCTTGGGTATAAATGAATGTATTTAATACTACTCTGTACTATCTTCTGGCAAATATTGTGCTGAGTTTGAAAAGGAAAAAAATAAATATAATAAAAAAAAAAAAAAGAATTTTCCGTAAGACAATTCCGTTCCACACCCCTATAATCAATTAAACCACAAATTTATTCCAGTCAAATTACTTTTAAGAGCAGATAATGAAAATTACCAATTTCATCCTGCATCCACTGAATATATATTAACCACAACTAGACTCTCCTCCATCTTGCCATACTCCTATGAAGATCTTACTCTAGCTTTATTCTGGCAGAATTCAACCTACAGTAATACTCCCGCCCTTTCATTTAATGTAGAACTACAAAACATAATTACTGGCTTTTACCACTCTCTTGAACACTTCATTAGAACAGGACGCAATACACAACCTTCCAAATCAGCAACAGTTGCTCTATTAGACCTGTGAACCATAGGGTGGACTTCCCCAAAATTTGTCTCCTCACTCCATTTTTTTCTAATTTTGTTTTTGTTGGCCTTAAGACTCTGTGCAATTTGCCACCCCTGAACAGTGCTTATGTGCATGTGGTTACTCCCTAAACATGATAAAATTGGCTTACAACCAATTGGCATATTTAATTTTCCTGTAACTATGTAGTAAAGTGGGAACTACATGTGCCCACTTAAATTAAATGCTTTTAGTGGACCTGCAGAACTCATTGAGCCACCGACTTAAATAGCCCTTTAAACATGTCTCAGGTCTGCCATTGCAGCCTGTGTTTTCTGTTTCAAATTGTGATTTTGACTTGACAAACTAAACATTTTACCAGGCCATAAACTCTCTTTTTAGTACATATATGTCGCCTCTAGGGTAGACCCTAACAGCCCATAGAGAAGGGTGCAGTGTATTAAAAAAGTTGGACATGCAAGTTTAATTTTTAAATGTCCGGTTAGTAAAAGAATTCTTTGTTTACTACTGCAAGGCCTGCCCCTCCCATGGGATAACTTTTGATTACATTATTGTATTTAATAAGAAATCAATTCAAATTTGGGAGGAAAGTCCAGTTTCCGAAACAATTATTCTTTAAATCCTCTTTAATGGTGAAGTTTGATTTTAAATCACAACTCTTAAAATGCCATTTTAAGGAGATGACATTTTCTTGTTTTAACTATTTAGTACATTCAGGCTGTATCCTACGCACTGTGACTAGGTGTAGCTAGCAGTTGATATTTGTGTATTATTCCCAGACAGTGTGATAGAAGGAGAATAGGTATTGGTAGGATGGGCCATCTGCAGGGCCAAACTGGTAACTTAAAACAGCCCTGGCAAACATTACAAATTCAGCCCCCATATGCAGACTTGCTAATGCACGCTAGAACCAGAGCAATTCTTTCAAGTTGCCGCCAGGATAGTTTAACATGCATCACATCTCCAGGGTGTGAAATTGGCTTTTAAGTGTCAGAACCGGCCTCCTGTAATTCCAGCCCCCCATGGGATTGCCAGCTTTCCTGGCTGACCAGTCCAGCCATGACCATCTCTTACTTAATAGGGGAGATGCTGGTATCTACCACACTTACACATCACAAAGGCTCACACAAACTGTTTTGCACTAGCCATGTGTGCCCCCAGACTAGCTTTGGCTAGGCCGGAGAGGCATGAAATCCAAAATCCTCTGGGGATGGAAACCTCCAGAACATTCTCCTACTTCAAAGCTGGCTCCAAGTATAAATAATGGATCCTCAGACCGAACTCTTCGGTACACCTCTGGAACTGTGGAAGACTCAGAAAGATTGCTGTGCTGTTTTGCTGCAAGAAGGACTGTTACTCTGTTGCCCTGCTACTCTGCTTACCTGCTGTCAGAGTGAGAAGGTCTTGACTTCCAGTCAACAAAAAGAGAGAAGACCCCACAAGTTCCAGGGAACAGGGTACTTAGGACAATGTAAAGTCAAGAGACTATCCCTGGAATACTATCTCGCTCACTCACAGTATGTACTCCAATTGCTATTCAAATCACTGGTCACAGACTAGTTTATAACGTTCACAGTCTTTTTATTAAAACACATATTTGTTAACATTTCAGTACAGAGTCGATTAGATTCTACTGAAAACATATGAAATAAAAACATGTCAAACTATACACTGGATTAAAAAAGAAATTTGAATACTGTGAGTGAGCGAGATAGTATTCCAGGGATAGTCCCTGGACTTGACTTCCACCCTGGACCCAGGACCACCAGAGGGACTCCAAAGGCTAGCTGGCTGGCCTCCTGACCAGAACTATCGGGACAGAAAAAGCTCCAACCAGCTTGAGCCTAGCACCTGGACTCTGCTTGCTGTGAGTTGTACCCTCCAAGTGGTGCCACCCTAGATGTGGACCCTTGGAAATGGGCCTGAAGATGTATCCTTCATGATTTTAATTATTATTCACTTAGGGGTAGGAAGTTCGAAAACCCCATCCACTCAAACCTGAACAACTGGTTGGCATCCTGATTGAAACATGTTATATTTTGGCCGCGGCAGAGTGAGTTTTAACACAGAATTCAATAATTAGTTAAAATAGGTTTTCAATTTATGGGGAAAATTCATTTTCATCCTATGACGGCCACATGCATGAATGTTTTTTTCCTCTTTCAGCTACCTTGCTCTCAGCTCTTCTTTAGACCTGTGTATGCTCACATTTCTAGTGTAGAGGGCTATCTGATTAACCCAGTTCTTGACTTGTGCAGCCCAGTAAGCCAAGTGTGTGGTTGGTGTGCACTTTCTCATAAGTAAAATGTGCCTCAGTAAAATCATGGCATGTAGACCTAGGGAAAAAGTTATGGGGATTTTGCGTAAATCAAAGCGAAAGGGCTGGAATATACTGTATTTATACAATAATGTGTATTTCTGTCCTTTCCCCCAGTGCTGGTGCTGTTTCTGCAGCCTAGCATCAGCACGGGCACCCTTTCACCATGGTGCAAAGGTGCCTTGCTGTCAGGAAGATCGTTTAAGTGCAGGAAGGGGCACCTTCCTGCAGAGAAAGCAATTCATTGAGGCGTGCTCCTCTTACTATGTGTGCTACAGAATGCAACACACATAGAAAGAGGAATAAACGAGGAGAAATAAGTTGTTTCACCTCGTCACACCTCACATTGGGAGATGTAAGGTTTGGAGCTTCCTCAGGTTTACACGGTCTTCTAAATCTGGGAAAGCATCAAAATCCATGGGAGTTGCTTGGGAACACCCATCGCAATGCCCGTCGAATGCCTCCGTAGCGCTGAGTAAGCAAATGCAGTGATTTGGGCTGCCTTGCATTACTCCAAATCTATGAGGCTATTCAAAACCACGCAAAGTTGGTTTGGGTGGCCTCGTTTATATGATTTGGTAACTTTCCCTGCTGGAGCATTACAAAAAGTGATGCTAAGTAGGGACAAGGGGCTACAAAATATGCCCAAAAGTCCTCTATCTTGCAAGGGTTAGCATCACTTTGTAATATAAGTACAATTATTCTCTTCTCTCCACATGTGCTTGCACTGGCAAAGACAATCAAGTTATCTTTCTGATTAGCAAACACTGGAGAACAAATGATGTCCTGATCTGACTACCAACAAAGGTATGACAACAGTACCAGATGAAGAATAATTAACCCCTCCCATGCTCGTGACGGAACCGCTCCGTCACGAGCCTCGGGTGGGCCGTGCTGGTGACGGAGCCGTTCCGTCACGGCCCGCTCGGCGCGCCTGCGCGGCGCTGATTTCACGCCTGCGCGGCGCGTTCTATTGAGCGGGCGGGGCCGTGACGGTACAGCTCCGTCACAAGCACAGCGCGCCCGAGGCTCGTGATGGAGCGGTTCCGTCACGAGCATGTGAGCGCCGTGCGGCCCCCCTCCACCCTTGCGCTGCGGCGGAATTGCCACAGCTGCGAAGGGGTGAACTTGCTGACCATCACAAATTACTATCAGCCACAGCTTTGTATATCTTTAGATAGTGATGGGATTAGTTATAAAACGAGTTGTTATTGATCACCTCTAATAAGGCCATGAAATATCTCCATTGCACATAATGACGGCAAATGTAGTCAGCCAAGGGACATCTTTCTCCAGAGGAACTGCTCCTAATTAGATGCTGCTCTCTGTGGATCTCTATGGACCATCCTGCTGGTCGTGGCCCTGATGAGAAAGGTTCATTTCTCTATAAATATCGACTCACAGTTATCTGCACATAGGTGTGTGTTTGTGAACAGGTGTGGCGGCATTTCTTTTCTAGTCCTAGATCCTCATACAGGTGAGTTGCTATTAGTGGCTTTTGACTATAGACCTATTGCCTATTTCACACAGGAGTATTTCTTTCTTCTGTAAAGATTTTGTGTAGCTTTTAGAACTTACAGCTCATCAGAAAACTATATTCCAAGTAGAATTCCTTGTTTACTACATTTGTATTTTGTATCTATTAATACTGAAAATTTCAGGGCACTAATCTGCTTATTGTCTGTCCCAGGAACGATCACAATTTGAAAGAATATACATTTTTTATACCGGTGCGCCAAAATGCGCACGATTCTCTCCTCATACAAAAACAAAATCACGTTGGTTTTTTTGCTATATGTTTCAGAACACTTTCAATTCTTGAATGGGGCGAGGTCAGGAAACCTCCCTCTGAGAGGCTTGCAAACTGCACTTAAAAACGATGAGAAGCCAAAGCGTAAATTCATCTTTAGAATATTTACTAATTTGTAAAATTTGAAGTCCTTTAGCAAGTATATTATAAATGAAGAGTAATCTTATGTAGAGTTTATAAAGTGAACATAAATAAGTTACACATTTTTGACCAGTGTTTTGATATTGTGACACGTGAAACAGCTGATTTTATTCAGCCCTGTGAAGTGTCACTCATCATGGATTAGACTAAGCCAATTTTGCCAATTTTTTCACTGCACTGCACCAAACAGTCCTAAAAAGAGTTCAGTTAAGAGAATGTCCTTGCCCAAATAGCACAGGAGAAGCTTGCTTGGATACTATTCGTGTTAGAATCGAGAAGGGAAAGACAAAGAAAAACCTAAAATATCAGTTTTTGTAGAAACCTTCCCTGATGTGCTCACGGTGTTGTTGTTTTGTAAAAATAGAAACCTGGGGCCATATTTATCAAGGCTTTGCATCACCCTTGCACCGCGAAATGTGTGCAAGAGTGATGCAAAACCTAAATGAGATTCATTAAGTCACGCAGGGCCACCTTGCATGTCCCTGAGTAGCTTGATACATCTAGAGTAAAGCAAGGCAGCGGTAAACGTCGTTTACAACGCAGTGTTTACACCGCACGACCTTTACCACGCTGCCATTGCAACGCAAGTCATTACTACGACTTGCGCTGGACGGAGCTGTTGGTTAAGGAATATTGTAATTTTATATTCCAACACTTTCCCTACTGTTACGTGGACTGGTGGAATGGTGTGGCTCACTGGTTAGAGGCGGCAGACCCGGAAGCAGAGGGCGGTCCGGGACCAGGGTTCAATTCCCGATGCGGCAGGGTCGTGGACCAGGGTCAGCGGACTCGATAATTCTCGCCTCGGTGCCTACTCTAACCAGGGATCACACTCAGCAACTCTGGGCATTAGCTTGCCTCATCTAGACAACGGCCCCCCACATACGCCGGGTATGCCTGGTTTCACCTTGGAGATACCCAGTAGGGACCATCTCACAGGGAAAGCCAGGAGGGGTTACCCAGCGGTCTACAGCACAGAGATACCCCATGTGGGGTGATTCGTGCGCTTTACAAGACACCATTACATTACATTACTGGTGTTGAAATATAAAATTATAATAATCCTCAATCCACGCCCTCCAACGCGAACAAAATGATTGTTTTGTACTATCATACATCCAAGGCAGCGGCATTACTCTGAGGCAGGGAAGCACGCCATGGGTTGGAGCATGGGTGTTTCCACACATCCACCCATGCCTTCTGACACATTCAAAGGTAGACCTGGGAATGAGTCTGAAGTGTACTTCTACCCACCAGAGGCACAACAAGGAGAAATATCTTTATTTCTCCTAGTCGCTTCCACTTTCTAAGTGTGCTGGATTATGCAGCACACTTACAAACTAAAAAATGCCTCTGAGGATTGTTTTTGTGCAGCAAGGTGTCCCTTCCTGCATAAAAACTATCCTGGCTGCAACGCAAGCACCCTTGCAGCATGACACAATGGTGCCTTTGTTGGAGATAAGCAGCCAAACTGCCCCAGCTCCAGGAAGCAACATGAATGCGCTATAAAAATCCACATTTGTAATAATCCACATTTGTAAAGCTCAAACAATCACCCATAAGGGTCTCTAGGCACTGGGGGCCGTCGGGAAGATTAAGCAAACTATTGCCCAGAGTCACATGGTGCTGGGCTAACCTGCCGCCGGAGCCGGGGATCGAACAGTGATCCCCAGATTCCAGCGTCAGTAGCCCTGGCTGCGGCACCACACCTCTCCCTATAATGATAGATATGGTGCGTTCCTGCCCTTTCTTTTCACGCAGCACAGCGCATCAAGTTTGCTGCTGCGTGGTTTTTTTGAGAAATTTGGCACCAAATGTATTTCCAGTGTATTGGATAATAATGTATGATTCAAGTCCACCCATAAATGCGTAGTGAGGCGGGCATAGCCAAAATAATGATGACTATGGGCCAGTGCATGGGTTAAACAGAATGTTCTCAGTTGTCAGACTTCATTTCCAGGTCAGGGAAAGCCTCAGAAATGAGTCATGAACAGGGCAACACTCTGATACCATCCTGTGTCATCTTGATAAGGAAGTGGCCCAGCCTTTCTGACTTGAGCTCAGGATGGGATAGCCAGGGGGCATGTCTGTGTATAGTAAGTGGGATATCAGGTGATTGGAACACAAGTTTGCAGACATTCAGCTATGAAAGGGCATGACCTCGGAGTGCAGCTGAGAGGTCCTTTTGTGAGCTAGTGCACAGCCTTGCATGCCTTCCTTAGGGCAGGTACAGACAGCAACAGATGTGCAATCACATATGGGTCTCCTAATGGGGGCTGTGGAAGGGATGCATAAAACATGACATAACAAGGTTGCGTCTGCAAATAAGAACATATCTACAAAAAGGAAAATACCCCAATGCTAGACTATACTGACAATGACTGTTTGAAAAGTTTCCACTCCTCTCCCTTCCCAAGAACGAAGCTCACTTTTGGAAGAGTATAGAAGACAAACAGGTTGTTTTGGAAAGTCTACTATTTTACAATTCAGAACTGAATACTGTTCATCAAATAAAAACCATTTGGAAGACACAACTGAGCAGAAAATAAACCCCCTTTTTTATTGTGTAAAATCGAAAAACAAATTGTATATGAAATAATAAAAAGCTGAAAGGGGTTTACTTTAATTGTGCATTATGATATAAGGATCTCTGATGTTATGCATTATACTTATTTTTTTGAAGTCATCTATGCAACGTGGGGCTTTTCTTTAAGCAGCTGCCGCGTATTCAAAGGCAGACTTTCAAATGTCACTCATCTTCTTGAGATAAATAGTAATTATGTTTTAAAGGAGAAATGGGTCACTAATTTCCCTTTTTTAAGAGCAACTTTGTAGCTTCTACTGCAGAGTGTGGAAGGAGGCAGCTAATAAACGTTACATTATTTCAGATGTGGCTGCAGCATGGAATTCACAAACGAAACGTGTTTCTCCTTCATGCTGTTTCAAGAGAGGATATATTGTTTGGGGCCCAAACAAACCCAGACACATTAGGTTTAATTTGTTTAATGCATTCAATTTACAACTGATTTGATGCTCTCTCTTCTTCAACTATGTTCTAATTTCATTTTTCAATTGTTAAAATCGTAAACCTAAAACGTAGTACTTCCAAAGCGGTGTGTGCAAAAAGAAATGGGCAAGCAAAATGGATTTCTAAAGCGACTGCACAAAATATATGAAGAGGTGTGGTGCAGTCGCCAGGGTGGCTGATTCCGGAACACAGAGTTCACGGTTCGATTCCCGGCGCCGGTGGCAGGTTAGCCCAGCACCTTGTGACTCTGGGCAATAGCTCGCTTAATCATCCCGACGGCCCCCAGCGCCGAGACACCTCCCAGAGGTAGCTGTGTGCTTTACAAATGCTGGTATTTTATTTCATCTTTAGCTGTATGTGATGCTGTTTCACAGGATCACTGTTGCATTAACAGCATACTCATTACCACAATAGACAGCAAAAAAGTCCACTGGAAAAAATGTGCAGAGCAAGGCACTGCCTAAATTTCCACCCCAGGATCTCAATACAACAGAGACGGCCAGATGCTATCTGAGGCTTAGATCTGTGCTCTAATTGAGCACCAGTGCACTTCCTCTATTTACTTAATCTTGGGCAGCCACAATCTTTCAGGTATTGTATGTAGGAGCAGATTTATGCGGCACGTTTGCGTCACGCAACTGCGGCGTAAACGTGGCGCATCCCTGCGACCCATTTACAACGTGACGCATCTAGGCAGATGCGTCTCGTTGTAAAGCCCTGCGCCATATGTGGGCGTTCCGGCGCAGGATGGGCGTTCCGGGGCAGGTGCGCCTCGCAAAAGTGGCTGAGTGAAATCTACAAGATTTCACTCAGTCACTTTCAGGCCAATGCTGCGTCAAAACCCTGCGCCTGCTTGAAGCAGGTGTAAGGCTTAACGCAGAATTGGGCAGATAGGGCACCCCCGAGCCTTGCTGGAGCTGTGTCGCGCTTGCGACGCAACTCCACCAATGCGCCACCTTTATGGAGCAGATGCGTCACGCATCTGTGCCGTTTTTGCCCCATGGTGCGCCGCATTGTAAATGCGGCGCACCATGGGTGGCGGAGCTGCGGCGCACAATAACTGGCGCATCCCTGGGGATGCGCCAGGTATTGTAAATCTGCCCCTTAATGTTTTGGCTATCATTTTTCTTTTTTTTTTACTTTTATTTTGTATACTGTGAGGTCTATCACGTCTATGCAGCACAGGAATTAACAGTGACACGAGCACATGTTGTTAATGTTGCTTACGCTCAACACCATGTACTAATTTGAAAGCATGTAGTTAGTAAAAATGTCATGGTACTGCATCAGGATGAGTAGACTTTAAGTGTACTTTTTTGCAGTTGTTATGTGGAACATGCAGTTTTCATTAGTGAATACATGCTGGCCTTATTTGATCGAGGAATGACTTAAGATATGATTCAAACAACAATCAATTCACAGGTGTGTAATAAAATACATACATTTTATTGCAATTATAAATGTGACCAATGAGCCAATGGGCAATAGTATAACACTGAAATTGTGCATATGGAAATGAAAAAGTGACCTGAACGTAGCACACACTCAGACATAGAATAAGCTTCGACACAGCACCCAATCACACGATGAAAGTCCACTATGGTAACCTGCGTTCAAATATATTTAAACATTAGGATTTTTCACATATACATTAATGTACACTTATTGTTGAATGACACACCAAAAGGCTGGCATGTGTGCTATTGGAGAATCTTTGATTTTGTAACCACTGAGCACCACCCTAGCTAATATTCAATCTGCAACTTAACAAAACATAAGTGATAGCGAAGTGCATACAAATGCACCAACAGAAAAACAAAAACTATTTTTGGAAGGGTAATATGCGCACTGGATAAGATCCAAAGAGGAGGGCTTAAAACTATTACACCTCCATGAACACCATTTTGCACATCCTGTCTCCCACAACAGAGGTAGCAGAGGTAGCAGGAGCAAATCACGTCGCTTATCTTTGCTTCACCTTCCTTGTACCAGAGAATGATGAATGAAGACATTTAAGCTCAGCAGCAAAAGTGTGAACATTAATTTACCACCAGGTAATCCCTAGTCCCTTTGCTGTAGCACAATTAGTTTACTTTATGGAAGTGATAAACTGGTGCAGAGGATTTTGTGATGGATATAAAAGCAAACCAGCCAGGGGTCATACTAGAGGCTGGAAGGATTGGGGTAGAATATTTTTACCTGAAGGGGAAAGGCTCTTAGCAGAGTGTCTTCTTGTTTAAAAGACATGTCTGTTTTCAAAACACAACAGGGTATACTTACGAGCCCCTAACGCCAATGGAGCATCACACTTTTGGACTCTCCCATGGCATTGCTCTCTACCCCATACTTAGGCCACCTTGTAAATATGCCCATTAGTGCAGCAGTTCGCTGTGGCAATGGGTGTTGCTGTGGGCGTTCCACCTTAGCACCCATTTCTTTTTAACGCTGCCCCATATTTACGAGGATGGAGCAGTGCCAAAAGCTCAGACCAGGTAAAACCTGGTCTAAGACGGCGATATGAGTAGATATTATTAATTTCTCCTTGTATTTTGTATTTTCTATGTGTGTTGCATTCTGCAGTACACAAAGAAAGAGCAAATAGCCTTTCGAGGAACGAATGTTGGAATACCAAAGTAATTAAATTCTTCCCAATCTATAACGAATGTGTTGTTTACAAGACCTCTGCGACTCCCTCGCCTCGTTCTTCCACCGCAAGATCGCCGACATCCACAACAGCTTCGGCGCACCATCCACGCACCCAACCGTAGAACCAACGCCCCCCACCGCCACCCTCCGCACCTGGACCACGGTGACCACCGAAGACACAGCCCGCATGATGAACACCATCCACTCCGGATCTCCGACCGACCCCTGCCCCCACCACGTCTTCAACAAGGCCGACTCCACCATCGCACCCTAACTCCGGAACATCATCAACGCCTCCTTCAACACCGCCACCTTCCCGGAGAGCTGGAAGCATGCCGAGCTCAGCGCCCTCCTGAAGAAACCAACAGCAGACCCCACCGACCTCAAAAACTTCCGCCCCATCTCGCTCCTCCCTTTTCCTGCTAAAGTCATCGAGAAGATCGTCAACAGACAGCTGGCCCCCTTCCTCGAGACGAACGGATCCCTCGACCCCTCGTAGTCCGGCTTCAGAGCCAACCACAGCACCGAGACCGCCCTCATCGCAGCCACCGACGACATCCGGACCCTGCTCGACAAGGGGGAAACAGTGGCCCTCATCCTCCTGGACCTCTCCGCTGCGTTCGACACTGTCTGCCACCGCACCCTAGTCCAGCGCCTCAGCAATATCGGTATCCAAGAGAAGGCACTGGAGTGGATCATCTCCTTCCTCGCCGGAAGAACTCAAAGAGTCCGCCTCCCCCCATTTCGCTCCGAGGCCACCGAAGTCATCTGCGACATCCCGCAAGGATCCTCACTCAGCCCCACCCTGTTCAACGTCTACATGAGACCTCTTGCAGCCATCGCACGCCTGCACGACCTCAACATCATCTCCTACGCCGACGACACCCAGCTGATCCTCTCCCTCACCAGGGACCCCGACACCGCCAGAACCTGCCTACACGAAGGGATGAAAGACGTCGCCGAGTGGATGAAGGACAGCCGCCTGAAACTGAACTCGGACAAGACGGAAGTCCTCATCCTGGGATCTTCGCCCTCCGCCTGGGACGACTCCTGGTGGCCCCCAGCCCTGGGCACCGCACCCAAGCCAACCGACCACGCACGCAACCTGGGCTTCATCCTGGACTCCTCCCTCTCGATGACCAAACAAGTCAACGCCGTCTCCTCATCGTGCTTCAACACCCTGCGCATGCTTCGCAAGATCTTCTGCTGGATCCCGACCGAGACCAGGAAGACAGTCACCCAGGCACTCATCACCAGCCGACTGGACTACGGAAACACCCTCTACGCCGGAACCACAGCCAAGCTACAGAAAAGACTCCAGCGCATCCAGAACGCCTCCGCCCGACTCATCCTGGATGTCCCCCGACACAGCCACATCTCCAGCCACCTGAGGAACCTGCACTGGCTCCCCGTCGACAAGAGGATCACTTTCCGGCTCCTCACCCACGCACACAAGTCTCTCCACGACCTGGGCCCCAAGTACCTCAACGACCGCATGACCTTCTACACGTCCACCCGCCAGCTACGGTCCACCAGCCTCGCCCTCGCAGCCGTACCACGCATCCGAAGAGCCACCGCCGGAGGAAGATCCTTCTCTTACCTGGCTGCCAAGACATGGAACTCCCTCCCCATCCACCTCCGGCTGACCCAGGACCATCTCGCCTTCAGGAGACAACTCAAGACCTGGCTGTTCGAGCAGTAGCATACCCCTTCCCCTAAGCGCCTTGAGACCCACCCGGGTGAGTAGTGCGCTATACAAATGGCCTGATTGATTGATTGGTTTAGTCAATATATTTGGTATTTTATTTATAGACAGGGCAATCTCAATAGGGAATGTGCTCCACATAAATTATACTTTTTAACATATTTTTGCAGTATACCATTTAAAATGCACCAATAAACATCCCCTTCTCCCACTGTATATTTTTGACTGATTTATTACAAAAACTTTTTAAATAGTACTTCGATTTTTCACAGCACTTTAGTAAATAGATCGACTGGCCAGCGCCCCACTCTTAAAATTGCTAAAAACCAGTGTGAGCTGAGTGTTTGCTTGTAATTGCTGCATGGCGCATTGTGAAGTGGTTGCCGTTGCAACTAGCTGCACAGTGTCACTATCATTTCTTGTCTGACCAATTGGAGCAGACGAGTGCTCTGGTTGAGTCCCAGCTCTGCTGCTGAGCTCAAATTCTTACGTCTATCAACCTGCAATAATACTAAATCCAAAATATGAACTACCACTATATTGGCAAGTAATATATATAAATATATAAATAAGTATAGATCTATTATTCTTCACTACCTTGCCATAGGTTGTCAACTCCGCGCCATTAGAAAAACAAGGACAAGGATACTTAGCTGATGTAGGACATTACACACTTTCAATTCCAAAGGCAAACATCAGAACCCAGCTTCAGCCTCTCATGTTCTAGGTTATGGTCTGAATGGGAAGTGCTCACTGAAGATCAGCTATGGAACAAACAGGTGTGCAAATCCTATAAAGTAAATTCCTAGTACCAAAGATCCTCAAGGTAACTTATGGTGCTAGGATTCAGAAGCCCCTCAGAGTGAACTGTGCTTCTAAGGGGCACTGCTTAGTGTTCAGTTGCTGGCCAAAATCAATAGAACTTTGCAAGCTCAATATCTTATTCATGTTTTCAGAGGTGCAATGTTATTCTGAGAACCTAAAAGAATCAAGAAACATAACAGTTTTGATTCAACTTTAAGTGGTTCAAAGATCCACAGTCCAGACCTGTACCCCAGTTAGTGATAACATGACAAAAATCATAAGGTGTGCTATTTGAAAGATACACCTCTTAGGTTTTTCATACTACCGGTTATCATGCAAGCATTGCAAAACTGCATTATATATACAAGATGTGTTCTTAATCGTGCGATATATAGATATCCTATTAATACTCGCCATTGCACAGATGCTCAACATATTGTGAAAAGCCTTGCTCATAAAAATAAAACTGAAAATATCCTGGTGCATTGAACACTACATTATATGCTTCACATGGGTCTAGTTGTGTATACTTCACTGTCTTAAACAAAAAGATGCAGGGTGACGGACCAGTTGGATAGCACCTCACTATCATGCTGCAAATTAATCTTTAAGAATCGTGTACACTGCTCCAGCACCTGTCACCCTATGGTGACACTGAGTGCAGAGTATAATATACGTTAAACAAAAGGAGGTGCTCTGAAGAAAGTACATTAAGTCCATAGTGATTTCTTCAAAATATTTCTTTATTCCTAAATGTGTGCTTAATCATAAAATCAGTATAACAGGGGGTGGTGATGGACGGAGCATCTGAACCAATCAAACACTCACACCCAGTCAAAAGATCTGGGTTTAATCCATCACCGTTCTTTAGCCCACGGCAGGAAACTCTATTTATAGATCCACAAAGTGATAGGCATATACTTCAGGGACTTTTTTAGAGCCACTAAAGGAGAGCTGAGAACGGCATTTTGTTCTGCTCACAGCACTATTGTGGGTGAGCTCATCCTCTGAAGTAGCACAGGCTATGGGCCCTGCAAATATTCCTCCAGGCAGCTGGTAAAATCATGTATAGCACTAGCTCAGCCAACGACCTCATTACCTTCGGCTAGGGTAGCTACATCCCTTTGCATGTGACTTTCCCATCCTCCAGCCAGTCCAACTTTTCCTCCACATACCTCTACCACCTCAACCCCACACTCCATAAATCATTGTCACCAGCCAAATGTCTGGAATACTCTTGCATGAATGCAACACACACACAAACTGTACGTGCCACACTGCCACTGATGAACTACAAACAACACTTAGCACCACTCACATAGTAGCAGTGGCACACCATTGCCAGGGTTCACACACTTCTCAGACTAGATGTGCCACACCACTAACAGGACCCTCACACCCCTCAAAGAGTAGTAGTCTTATACTACTTCTGACAGCACTCTCTTATCTGTTCACAGGCTAAGAGTCACACCGCATGCACTGGTTTCTAACTGGAAACACCACTTGATGATTGGTAAGTTAGGGTGTGCAAATGGGCAAATGCACGTATGAATCAATGGGGAAATTAATACATGCATGAGAACAGGATGAATGTCCTAGTGCATGGAGGGCAGATGATTAACTGCATGATTAGTATATGATTGACTGCATGGAATGAACCATCCAGGCACTTTTACATTTATGTTAGAGGCCTATAGCATTCCTAATTCTGAAAAATAAACACAACCTATCAACTTTGAACATCCTTGTTTTTACACACAAGTTCCATTTTTCCCTGACATAATACATATGTAATGTTTTAAATTACTTCCCACTTATATGTTATGGTTGACGTTTTCCCTTTAGATTTGGCGGTTGCATGGAAGCAGCTTGTGCAGGATATGTTTGAGTTGCCTTTGGTTTGGGGTGTCTGTGCTAAGTGGATCTTATATGTATCACTGTTTAAACTGTGGGGGACCTGAAGTTCAGCTTGATATCCACCCCTATTATATAATCTCCTGCTCCTCTCCCATGGCCTATGCCCGAATATCCTTGAGTTCTGATGCGAGGGATGTGTTTGTTTTGTAAGAGAATCTGATAGTTATATGATTGCTGTGCCTTGATGACATTCAGTAGGGGATCTATTTTTTTGCACTTGTCTTACATGGCACTTTGAACTGCTGCTCCATTTTCTTCTGTTGGGCAACTCATATTTGATACTGCAATTTTCTATCTTCTCTTCCGATTCATTTCACAACTTCCTGGACCATCATAGATTATCCTGCAGGCCTCTTCTATGAAACACTCACAATTCCTTACCCTTCCCAGGGGTTATTTGGATTGTTCCCTGGTATTAAAATGTGAGCTTGAATATTGAACTTTTCATATTCAATTCGGTGTGGATGGAGTGGTTAGGTGGTAGGTAGGAATTTTGAATTGTTGGCACTTTTTGTAACAGATATTTTTTCTATTAGCCTGTTCGACAAATGATAGGTAATTGTGTAAATACATTAGGTTCGTCCTAGTGAGGTATGAGGCATGTCCCTCACTATGCCTTGGATTGGTTGGAGAATTGGTGACAACCTCAGGGTGCATTCGATGTGATGTTCAGTTACAGAAACCTCTCCCTTAGCTTCGTGTTGACCATTCTCTTAAGGCTTTTGGGCATCCATTGGCTCCTAAAATTGTTTAATTTGTCTCTTTAATTGCATTTCTGTTGAACCTGATGTCCTAGTCCCTCAAAGCCAGGATGCCTTTACTCAAAGTTAATATAGTAATAACAGAATAGATATCTAGCTTCTCTGTAGTCAGATTTTGGCAGGTGTTGGGCTATTAAGGGATTCCTACCTGCATTCCCCCAATTTATAATAATTTAGTCATACTGACGAATAAGAAGTTTAATTTTCATCTCACAAAACAGGGTCTTATGATGGAAGCTGATTTGTCTATATGTCTGACATGTTGGGTGAGTACAAGAGTTTGTTTAAAAACAGTTATGTCCCTAATTTGACTGCTCTGATTTCTTTGAAAGTTTGACTGGTTTCATCCATCAAGCTAAGAAATATTGTGTTATTATGTTGTGGCACATTTAACACAGTGATGGGCACATCACTTCAGAGATGTTATAGCTCCCCCCAACACACCGCTAAAATAATCAATTTTCTTAGAAATGGCATTTTCATTATCAGGTTCTTCCTAGGATAGGCTTTTTACATTTTTTTCTTTTGATGGTTCTTTTGCTTTATGTTATCACCATAGTTAGAATATATGTTTATTGTATTCTCTCAAACACCTTCCTAGAGAGGTTTGTCCCCTTTCACGACATTTGCATTAGCTATCAAATATCTTACATGCAGGGTCCTTGAGGAAAAATATTCATGTAAAAACATCAACATTAAAAATATTGAGGGCCATATTTACCAAGAGTAACGCAACTCATGAATTCGATTTAAGTCAGGCAAAGCCCCCTTGCATGGCCTGGAGTGGCAATTTATCATTAGCTTTCAGTGCCCAAAATGTTCCAACATGCCATATGCATTGCCAACCAAAGAGCAGTACTATGTAATGGCAATTAGATGTCTTTTAACAGTGCTGTATTCATGGATGGGGAGGTAGGCATCAAATAACAAGCATTTGCAATACAATAGGTCTCGCAATTACGAGATTTTGAGCTATTGGCATTGTAACTAACAATGCCTTTTTTTTAATTTTTAAACCTGCAATAATAAAAAGCATTGCCATTTACAATACCAATAGGTCAAAGTTTCTAAAATGTGAGACCTATTGCATTGCTAATACTTGCTATAGACAGGAAACACTCAAATTCATACGACTCTATGCATTAAAATTGCGCGTTGAGAAAGAAGTACGTTCTGGTAATGTATGAGCAAATATATGCGCTGTTAATATGTAACAAATATATGCACGGGTGTGAGCACATTCAGTAATGTTCCTTCCCATTGAAACATAAAAATCAAAAAATATGGTGTGTCTTTTTATTTTGCTCCCTCCCGCATCCCCAGATTTTGGAAAAGCTGCAGAGTACACAGAAGGCTTTACAACTCAGTGGGACAACAGTTATATACAGAAACAGAGTGAGACAGAAAAATAGAGGGGAGAAAAGGAGAAAGGGGCAGAGAGAATTAGAGAGAGTGAGCAGGTTTGTTAAAGAGAGTTTGTCTCAGAGAGAACATGAGTGTGTGTCAGTGA
Organism: Lissotriton helveticus; assembly: GCF_964261635.1. Classification (NCBI taxonomy): domain Eukaryota; kingdom Metazoa; phylum Chordata; class Amphibia; order Caudata; family Salamandridae; genus Lissotriton; species Lissotriton helveticus. Next base: position 1,621,669,450 of record NC_136069.1, read on the forward strand.
AAAAAAAAAAAGAATGTGAAAAACCGAGGGGCATATTATCAAGCCAGGCGATAAAATTATCGCCGCTTTATTGGCAGAAAACTGCCGATAAAGCGGTGATAATGGGCTTGATAATATGCTCTATGGAATTTCAATCGAAGCCCAAGTTAGATGTGAAGACATCTAACATGGGCTTCGATTGGAATTCCATAGAGCATATTATCAAGCCCATTATTGCCGCTTTATCGGCAGTTTTCTGCCGATAGAGCGGCGATAATTTTATCGCCTGGCTTGATAATATGCTCCCAAGTGCCTGTAACAAGGAGAAAAAGTAAAGACAGAGCATGTGTCAGAGAGAAAAAGACAAAAAGTGAGAGTGAGGACGTGTGTGTGTGTGTGTGTGTATGTGTGTTAGAGAGAAAGATAGTTGAGAGTGAACGTAACGAAGATACGAGTCCCTGTGTTTGTGTAACAGAGAGAAAAAGCAACAGACATGATAGAAAGGGAGGGTAAGGAGGAGGGAGAGAGACGGGAAAAGAGAGACAGAGAGAAACAGAGAGAGAGAGAAAGTGAGATAAGGAATCGTATGTGAGCACTGCCTCAAAAAGGGTTATAAGTAAAATGAATATAGGTAAACGTCTTCTCTTCCAGGCACCGACGTAGCCATTTAGGGGTGGGTTTGGGTGGCCAAGTTAATAACGTTTATTATATTGTGACCAATACAACTGCCCAAATGCTCTTGATAAACACATTAAGTATAACCTCCACCACCAACCCCCTCCCAAAAAAAATAGAGCCCTAAACTCCACATCCTTCACCATCTACTGCGGACATGTTTTAAAATGCAACATGACATTGAATTTTTCTAAAACGCACTGATGCAGAGCCTTAAACACATTAAGTGTGTATGCCCTTCTATGTGACAGTGACACCAATATGATCTTTGCTTCAATATGTACCATTTGACACACCCGTATCAAGTCAGATTTGTAATGCCACAGTGTAACAGGACAGCAATTGAGGTTCCAAACAGGAATTGTGTCCCCTATGTCTGACTCTGAAAATCAGAGCATTAGTGAACTTGCAGATGGTGAGAAACGCTCTAAGGATGCAATTATTCTGAGGGGAGGAATCATTTTTTTTCTCATTCAGTATTATATTTTAAATTCAAAACAACAAAATGTACTATGTCAACTCATACACAGAGACACATAAAATCATCAAACCTAAATATCAACAATACACAGATTTACATACTGTACAGCATTATTGTTGTTACACATTCATCTCAAGAAATGGATCTGATATTTACTTTATTACTTGGCAATAGCCGTACGAAGAGCCCCAGCATCTCTTTTTTACAATCCGTTCTACAGGCTACAGCTACGGCACAGAGAAGGGGCGGCGCATGCGAGCCATTGCCCGTAACGGCGCGTGCCCCTCTGGCTTTCCCCAGGAAATGCACCCAAATTATGTGCACGCTCAGCCTGTCATGGAGATGTGCCATGCCAGAGTAGACCTGCGCAGCAGCGAGGTACCCAGGAGTGAGAGGTGAGCTTTCTCTTGCCGTGGTAAGCACGCACCCTTGTAAGACGTTGTGTGCGAAAGCTACATCAGGACAGGAGATGTGCACGCATACACATGACCCGTATGCGTGCACATTGCCTGTCTGGGCGCGCATATGTCCTGTCCCTCTTCGCCCACCAAATCGACAACAATAGTCTTGCCAAGGCAAGCAACACATGCACTGCGTCGCCATGCGAGACCTAAAAAAAAGGCCACCATCTGCTAGTGATCTGCACTAGTAGTGGGGACTAAATCACCAAGAAGGGGCCCAACTGCTGCTGTGGTGACCCAAGCCGAGCGTCACTGAACTGCAGGGGGTTGAGTTCTGCATGGACTGCAGACCACTGACTCATTCTGCAGAGCCGCAACCCACACTCCCAAGGTGTTGCTAAGTCATCCTGTGTCCTTGGCACCCCACAACTTTTTGCTGAATGATACTGGTGGTAACTGACTCTGACTGACCCTGGGCTCTGCCTAACCAGGACCAGGGCTAGTGCTATGCTGAAAGAGACACATTAGAATACTGTTAAAACACCAACATACACTAGGGTACACAATGGTATGGTGGGATACCCCTATGATTGGCATGGCCACCCCTATAGGCCCCTAGTGTATAACAGGGCAGGGGGATTGAAACTACCTAAACGTCCCTCGTACCCAAGGGCATGTCAGTTTCGAGGCCAGCAGCTCTTTTTGCACTTGCATATGTGTACTGCTGAAACCTGAGGTCAGTTTAAAAACAGCCTTGGGTGCCAGGACTGCTTTTAAAAAGAAAAGTGTGCCCAGGCTCGACTTTGGTGTTTGGGGCACTCGCAAATTCATAACGTACAATGTTTCTGCATATTAGGGACCCCTAGGGTCTCCCCTAGGTATCCCAGGGGTGGGGGGTCAGGTATTTATAAGGTACACCCTTATAAAATGAGTTTTTACATGCCTGGGTAAAGCAAATTTTCACATTTCACTCCCCACATTGTGGTGAAGTGCTGCTCAAATTCGACTTTGATGCTAGGAGCTCTGTGGAGGAAGGATCTGCAATATCTCCACAGATTCAGAACCCCTAAAGTCTCCCCTAGTTGCAGATGGGGTGGGATTCCTGTAGATATAAGACAAGTACGATGGGATTCCTGTAGATTTAAGACAAGTCCTGGTGCAGAAAAAATGGTCCAAGTAATTGTCCCATTGCAAATCCCCCGTTACATAGGTTAACATGGTAGGAAGTTATTGATTAATAATTCTTGATAGGAGAGGGTTAGAAATGCAATTCAAAGACTTCCCAGAATGGTATTAATAAATCCAACAATATCATATTGTTAAATTTCTCCTAAAGTGTACATTCAAGAAGTTGTAAGACTCTCTTGTTTGTAAGTCCAAATTCAGCCTTCCAGTGGTCTGCCCTGGTTGGTCAGAGTTAAGTGGATTAGCCAGGCTGCCTTGTGGAGGTGATAAAGAGCCCCTGGGGTTATCTAGCTCAGCTGGCAGGGTAGTGTGCTGTTCCATAGGAATGTCAGGCCAGGGGGAGTAGTCGTAAACTATGTTCTTCAAAGAGGAGAGCATAGAACAGTGTCATTTACAACTCTGAATTTCCCACCGTAGACAGATGGCAGGATTAGGGAAGGTATGAGCAGATGCAGGGGCGAGAGTCTAAGTAATTTAGCCATCCTAGGGGTGTGTTTAGCCAGCTCTTACCTCCTTGCTGGAAAAAAAACCATTATGAATTTGGAAGATTTGATGCACTTTGGGACAAAATAATGCCACACTCTACAGGATGTGGTCATATCTTGGAGGAGTTACCCTGCTCCCATTGGTCAAAAGTGACCTACTGCTTGACCCAGAAAACTTGGAATAAGTATCTGAGAGGGGCAGAGCCCTCAGGATCTGCTGCTTGAAACTTACTGAAGCAAGAAGTGCCCTGTGAGAAGTTTTGCTGTTCAAAGTAATCAAGGCCTGACCTCTGAAGACTGCACCATCTGAAAATACAGTACTGTGGATTATCTTGCTGGAAAATAACTAAAGAGAGGACTCCCTAAAAGCTACAGGTTAAAAAAGCTCAGCTGGAACATCACCAACTAAACCTACACCTTGGAGAACCATCAGTGGATTTGTAAGGGTTTTGTACCAGTGGAGAGTGGGAACTGATGTCCTCAACTTTCAAGGAACATCTTGGAGCTTCCAGACCCTTGGAGTGAGTTTGACACACTTTGGGACCCCTTGAGGAACTTCAGGAAGAAGTTCAAGAAGATTGGAGAACTTTGGAGCAACTTTGAAAAAAAGCTCCGTAGAGGGACTGACCCAACCTGGCCAACCAGGTTTGTTCCGCTAAAAGCTCCATCACTCCAACTTCCAGAGATTGACCGGAACTAGAAGAAAACTGAAGTCGGCGAACCCTCACCGGATCTGGCTAAATAAGTAGCATTGAGAGACCCCGTGAGAAAAAGCTCCAGAAACGTTTCTAAGTCTGCTCGTAGAAAAGAGGACAAGGAGCAACCGCAAACACCAAGCCGCCTGCCTTCCATAGTATGCCGGACTGGATTCCTGGGTTGCCTCTGCTGAAGTGATCTTGAAAAATGTTCTAAGTTCGCTTCAGGGCAGTTGACCAGGACATCATCACAAGTCAATCCAGCAAACCCTCAACGAATCTGGACTGGCTGGGAGCTTCGAGGTGCCTCGTGAAGAAAAGCTCCGGAAAAGTTTCTAAGTGTGAAGGTAGAAACTGAGACTGGGACCTGTCGCGAGCTGTAGCCGCTCAAGTCTCCATCGCGCCTGGCCTGAAACTTTTACTTTGCCCCGGTCTATCATGAGCAGGTATCACAAGATGATGCTATAATCTCCTAAGTGCTACATTTTATTACATCTTTGAAAATTCATATCTCCGGTTCCCTACATTGGCTTTTTGTCATTTGGGTGTCATTTTAAAGATAAAAATACATACTATTTTTATAAATTGGTGTTGGATTTTTATTATGTGTTGTGTTTTAACTATTTACTGAATTGGTGTTTTCTAATGCTTTACATACCTGTCTTTGAAGTTAAGCCTGTCTGTTTGCAGCCACGTTACCAAGGGTTGAGCATAGTAATAATTTTCTAAGACCTACGCTGAGTCCCATCATGTGTTAGTGGCCTTATTGCCAGTGGAAGACCTACATTTGCCCCTACCAATAACCCACTTTCCAACACAAGGGCTTGGTATTGATTGCCACAACATGCTATTCATGACACCTGTGCATCATATATGTAACTCATTGCAGCTCCTCAGGTTATTTCTTTTGTGAATGTCCTTCCTCATTCCTGCCAGAAAATATATTTGTAATGCACTAACAAGTATGCTTTATATAAGTCCAGAGATCTGCTGAACTGTATGCTATGAAAGATTCTTCAGGTGCCTGTTGACCCATGACATTGCCTTATTTTATTGTGTGTATTGTACTATCAATGATCCGTGATTATTTTACCATGTATATTCCTGCATTTTAGAAAGTAGGGATGATATTAGGAGTGGACCTGTCCAGGTCATTAAATAACCCCTCTTTCAGCATACAAACTATTAGTATCCCTGATGGCACTGCTCTGTATTGAGTAAGTTCGCTCCTGACCAAAGGTTCTTCAGCAACATTTTCCCCTTACTGTCCCCTAGACTCTTCTCCTTGCCCGATAGTGGCTAATTTGCTTTACTATTACTGGTGGCCTTGCTCTTCGTTTACTTGTACTCAAAATGCATAGACAGCACTCTCACAAGGGAAGAATTGCTCCAGTTTAGAAACACATGGCAACACAAATACTTACAAGAGATTGAGTGGGACGGATGATCAGTAACTTTCATACCATGACAGCTTGAGGGACCCTACTACGCATGTGCAATAGCACCAATAAATGTAGGGTAGCATTCATCATTCTCAAACCAGTCCCTCACAAACCTCTTCAGACCTGGACTAACAGTGAAAGTAAATATGTCTGTGTGATATTGAAAACCCAGGACAGAACATAAGTGAATGGCTTTACCTACACCCCAAAATGCACATAGAGTGTCTTTCTTCTCTGTACTAGTGAGACTGCACTTTGAAGTTTGGAGAACCCTGGTAGTGCCTGATAGGGGCAGGAATCTTGATCCTAACCCTCAACTAGACAGGAGGGGATGCCTATCTCATGCAATGTGAGACAGAGCTGTACTGATTGGCCTGATGGTTAAAGATCATTGCAAAACCAAAGGGGATGATGGGCGGAGTGTTGAACATTGCAAGCACTCACCCCCAGTCAACTGATCTGGTCTTAATCCATCATCATTCTTTAGCTCACTCCACCACCCCAGTTCAGACATAGCCATATGTAAATGAGTCTGACCTTGTGCCTCATGGGAACAATCCAGCTCGAACTGCCTAGGATCTAGAGACTCCTTCAACCCATGGAAAGAGACTATACTTTCCCCTAAATCCACTATTACACATCTTCTTGCAGTGACTATTTCCTGACTGATAAAGAGCACTTCCTTCTCCAGTTAACCCACTGTGGTATTCTTGCTGCATGACTCACCAACCACTCACCATTACTGTTAAGACTTGGCTCGCAATACATCAACCCTCTATCCTTGCAAAGGAGCTTGAGGGCTACTGCATCTTGGTATCCCCAGAATAATGAAATCATAACATCCAATATCAACACCAATATTCCGGAGGTTGACTCGGTCACCTCTTTTGAACTACTCTGGATATCACGCAACAAGACATGGAGTGGATCAATGATGAAGCACTCATCCACCGTCAATCAGCAATCTGAGCTGCTGCATGAAGAAAATAGATAGATTCATAAGAGACTTGACAGCCCAGTATAGCAGAACCCACACGCTCAAAATCAAGTGGCAGTTAGAGACAGCAGAATTAACAAAATTCATACTTTACAAATCAGGCAGAACAGGTCTTGGTGAAGTTAAAGAAATAACAGTACGAAGGCGGGTAGATAGTGAGTACACTACTAGAATCACAACTTCACTAGAGCGGGACACAGACATTTATTACTGCAGTACATGATGTCCCTGGCCATTAGTACTCACATCCTTTATTCAGACAGCAGAGTTTGAAACCTTTTTTCAGACACTCTAGAGCTCAAGCAGGAGCGGCACCATCACGTAGGAGGACCGATGGATACAATCATTGTGACTGCCTACTCTATCTGATGCTGGGAGAACCCTGCTTCACAGTGGGTCTCAAGGGACTAAATTGTTGTAAATACAAAGAGGAGTATGGGTCCCCTTGGCAATCCCAAAAAGCTGGTAAAGCATCACCAATAACGCCTCCATTATGAAAGCATTTAAGATGGTTGTGACCTCCCGCACACTCTGTCCCATATCAAACAAGGCCATCATTTTTTCTACTGTTGAATTTGGAAAAGAATCCACTCCTATTTACTGTCCGATAATTCTCATCAGCGTTAATTTTTTAGATTCTCTCTAATGTGCTTCAAAACTGGTTGCAGAAGGTGATCTTCTTGCTAACACATGCTTCTTAGGTAGTATAGGGAATGCTGTGATTATCTATAGTATGGGGTTACATTTTACACGCACTTCATATCCAAGGTACATTGGCTATGTGATAGCTTCTCCATCAACATCAACTGGGATGTTTTTTTTTATCCAGGGCGAATAATATTGCTTGAGGGATCCATCAGAGGTGTCCACTGTTACTCCTGTTCCTACTAGCCAGGACAGTTACATATGATAAGTGGCCGATATACAAAAGATCCAAACAAAGTTCGGATAAAATCATTTTTATATGCAGATGATGCTCAGCGTACTCATACTGTAAGAAATTGGGGTATTTTTTAGTGGGGTGGAAACCCTACTCAGGCAACAACCATAATACTTGTCAGAGTGAACCAGAAAAATCATGAAATTAACCTGAGCTTAACCTTTTCGTAGCTTGGCACAAAAGTAGTCAGGCAAAGTGTAAAGTATTTGTGCAGCATGCAAATAGTAATAAAGTTCAAACACAGCACAAGAAAAATCCAAAACCAATTTAGAAAATAGGGAACATTTCAATTAATAAACTGAGAGTGAAATGAAAAACATCCAATCAGTGGAGCCAGAGATCTGCTATTTCAAAGTTTTAGGCATGTACAGCACCTTAAAGCACAATGCGCCACTTGCGGTCATCTGGTCATGCTAGTAAGGTGGAAAATCACAAGTTCTGCCAAGCACAATGAAGTGTGGGCCAGATACAGGGACAAGGTGAGTCTAGCTGAAACATATACCTTCTCAAAGTCCATCACAAAGAATTCTATTTGCAATGAAGGAGGCCTTGAGGAAAAGTGAGAGGGTTGTTAATGATCGTCGCTGTAGCACAAAGATCAGGCTGGATGGTGTGGACTGTTGTCACTGTAGCATGAAGAGCCAGTGAGGAGTCATGGGCGGTCGTTGCTGGAGCTCTGCTTTGGCAGTCACTGTGAGTCGGTTGTTGCTGCAGCAGAAAATGCAGATCTTGTGTTGTCAGTCATCGGTGACAGCGCTGAAGTCAGATGAGTTGGATCACTGGAGCTTCTCTATGGCCGTTGTCACTAGCGGCAGAGTCTTGGCACGCAATGGTCTGTTTGCAGTTACAAAGCACCCACAATTTCAGGATTTATAGTTTTCTTGAAGAGGAGAGAATTCTAATGAACAAGAGTCCAGGACCTGGAGAGGCACATTTTGGGATCACGGACTCACCGCCTCTCGTTCTACACCCCCACCCGCCAGCTCCGATCTGCCAACCTCGCCCTCGCCACCATCCCACGGCTTCGCAGAACCACCACTGGAGGAAGATCATTCTCCTACCTGGCAGCCAAGACATGGAAATCCCTCCCCGCACACCTACGAATGACCCAGGACCATCTCACCTTCAGGAAACATCTCAAGACCTGCAGTAGCAGCACCCCCGCAGCGCCTTGAGACCCTCACCGGTGAGTAGCGCGCTCTTTAAATGTTTCGATTGATTGATTGATTGACTCTAGCAGGTATCAGCAGGGCTCAGACAGTTCCAGTCACTCAGGTAACCTGGGATGAAGGGAGCAGGCACTCTCTTCCTTCTCGGAGAGCAGGGCAGCCATCAACCAGATGGGCAGTCCTCTGGGGAAGAAGGAAGGCCTCAAGTAGCAGGGCAATCCACTGGCAGCAGCAGAGAATTCTTCTGAGGAACAAGGAAGCATTCTGTATAATCCACACGTCAAGGAGGGTAAATTAGTGCCAGCCTTTCAAGTGGGAGTATTCTCTACACTACCCACACATCTGGTTGTGGAAAGTTCTTCGCTTTCCCTGTCAAAGCACAAGGAAGGCTGGCGTCAGGGTCCTTTGTGTGTGGGGGACGCTAGCCTTTTGAAGTGTATTCAAGTCAGGGCACAGCACCACCCCAGCCATCCTGGCATGATGTACCATACTACATACACCCATGCCCCTTTGTATCACTGTCTGCAGGAATACACAAACCCCAACACTGGAACCATTCTCAGTAATGTAACCCAGGCAACTTTGTAAAAGTGACAATTTCAGAACAGTGACTTAAAATCCCATTTTACCACTTAGGAGAATTTTAAATTTCAATTAGTTTGAATATAAACATAGAATCTCTACCCGCTCCCAATTCAAATGTATCACATATTAAATGTAATAAGGTCACCCAGTGTTCGTGAATGAGAGAAGTTGGCCTTGTAGCTGTGAAAAATAACGTTGGGTGTTTTTCACTACTTAAACAAACATGTCCTACTCTTTAAATACTGCTCACACTGCTCTTTGAGTCTCTAGGTCCTAACTTGGCCCGGCAACACGCATATTTTGCCAGGTTGAAACTGCAGTTTAAATATGCACTACAGGCTGCAGTGGAAGGCCTGAAACATGTTTTTCAAGTCTACTTTAGTGGGCGACACAATGAGTGCTGCAAACCCATTAGTATCATTAATTTTCCAGGCCCTGGGTACAGGGAGTACCCGTTACTAGGGCTCCCAAGTAAATTAAATGTGCCTATTATATGCATGTCAATTTTTGCCACATTTAAAGTAGAGACCACAAGAATTTAGCCTAAAGCCAACAAAAAATAATCCATCAAAACTGGAGGAGTGAAGGAAAATGTTTGGGAGAATACCAGGTCATGGATGTCAGGTTTAACACTTACTAATCCTGAATCTTTAATCCCAGCAGTGATACCTCTTATTCAAAATAAGTTGAAGTAAATGTGAAGACCTGCCAATGTCCAGGTTCATCGTGCGAACCTGACAGGAGTGACCCGCATATAAGATGGATCTCAAGTTGCCTCAAGCACATTGGGGTTCTGATTAATAGAGGAATGGGGACGGTGGTTGAAAATAACTTGTTCCCCTAAGTACTAAAATTAAAAAGGAATTTATGAGATAGACCCAGCTCAACCTGCTCCTACGAGATACTGTCAAGATGACTGTGGCATCCAGGTACAATTATATATTTAGCATGTTGGCATTACACTTTATCAGATCTTGGCTAGTCCACATTGAATCAAATATTATGGCATACATCAGGGGGAGGGCATTGTCAGTGACTCTGATTGCAGAAGCTCTGTGCCAATACTGTTGTTTACATTTAGACATATCCCACATGTTTTGTGCTTGGTACTTACCCAGCAGACACATGTTGCCAAATTCTCCCACTGCCATTCGCCGGGCAAGAGGTGACATGTGGAATACAAAGCTGTCATGGGTACTGCCTGGAAACACTGCATGCACATCAATGAATCTTCCACTGGTATCACAGACACCCTGCACATTGATGGAATGCCATTAGTGTATGTTGCAGATGTAGTGTGCAATGCAGTGGGGTGGCTTAAGAGCCACATGGATATAATCAATTGCATCCAGAACACCTGGGAAGCAGGACATGAGGTAGAAATCACTAGCTGTCCTTTGTATCCTGTCCAGTGCATGGGGCATTGGAATGTGGAGGTGGGTTCTCGTATTGATGCAGCTCAGTACCTGATGCAAGTAGAGTGACTGCCTGCCTGAGAGAAACTCTCAAGGTCACTGGAGATCCTTTGGAACGGGCTGGGATTGGCTGTTTGACTGCAGTGTTTCAGTTGGTGGGGGGTGGTGGGGATGGTAAGCACTTGCACAGGTCTTTAGCATTGAAGACAATGACGAGTGCAGAGATTCTGGCCCGAGTGCAGAGATTTCAGCCGGGATGCAGGGATTCCGGCCAGGGTGCAGAGATTCCAGCCCGACTGAGGAGATTCAGGCCCGAGTGTGGACGTAAAGATATGAGTTGGAAATTACTTTTGTGAATACCAAAAGTAGTAAGTGACTTCTGTGAATATCAAAAGTCGTAAAATTAGATTACCTTTGTGAATTGACTCCTCAGTCCCTATATTATGAAGTTGTATTGATCTAGGCACAGTCCAACTATATTCATAGAAACCGTGTAACACATCAACTACGGCATCGTTTTCACAGCAACTTAGTCTCCGACCCAATAGGTCTACCAACTTCCCTTATTTAGGCATGCCTTAAGTGCTTGGGGCATCACTGAGAAGCAGTGTGTGTCAGGGATGTATGGGGTCATAATCACAGGTGTGTTCTGTAATCCTGCAAAACATACTTCCATTTTGCACTGGCAAATCCTACTGCACAAGGTATACTCCCCAAAAGACTGGTCAATCCTAATGCAGGATCATAACAATCGGGTCAGAGAATCGAAACTCAAATGTATATACTTCAAAATCTTGCACAACTGATGCTAGACCTCTGTAGGATGCACTGCACCAAACTCCATGCCCACTCCAAACGCTGACAAGGACCAACTTGACTTCGTGAACATTTTGTGGAACTGTTCGACAGCCAGACCTTACTGGCCAAACACGTTGGATCGTATAAGCAAAGACAATGTACACCCGAAATTAATCTTGCCTTCCTGAAGACGATTCCCATACTGTTCACTTGAGTGTGCACAGATACAGATGGACAGGCATGTGGTTAGCTACAGTCATTGATTGAAGCCAGACTACATCACCCACAGTGGACATATGCTTTTTTAACCCCTTCCATGCTCATGACAAGGTCAGCTCGTCATGCAGTGCACTGGAGCTGTGCTAATGACGAGCTGACCTTGTTATGAACAATGGGATTTTTAATAATCAGCACCCAGCGGGAATTGCCTTAGCACCAATGTGGTTAAACCGTAGTGCATTGCTGACTGTGAGAGCATTATACCCAAGCTTAATAGCAAACATAAGATGTATGCCAATAGTTGGGGCCTATTCATTTCCCAACAAGAAATAACTGTCAATCCCTGATCCCCTGCTGCACCACATCCCATCAGACAAAAGCTATTTATTGGACACAACTGAGGAGGGGGGAGTCTAGATGTATTGTTTGCAATAAACTGCCTATGATATGCAGCCTATTGAAGACAACTCAGACAAGGGATCTACACATCCTTCTGGAGACTACCCTATCTAAAAGACGATTCACTATCTGAAGCATATGTGGGTAGCTATGGGGCTGTTTAACCACTAAGATGACATTATATATCTACTGGAAATGGACCTATTGTGATATTCGTAAATGTTTATAAAAAAAATAATCCAGTGTTAACATAACGGTTACAAGAAGGGAACTGTATGAACAAATTATACAAAGTGTTATAGGAATTTTACCCAAGAGAGACCTTTATGAAAATCTTGCATTTTTTTCCAAAATATATTTTCTGAATCAAATGTAGTGTGGAAATAGATGAAGAAACATACAGCTGAAGTGTTAAAAAGAATTTCAGCAGATGTATTTCTGTGGAGTTAATTGTAGGGCATTTTGTGAGATACCCAAAAGGCATCCTAAGGGTGTTCATTCCACAGAATCTAACGAGGCCTGCAGAGTCACTTAGGTTTACATGAGATAAGAGCATGGGAACTCACAAACTTTCTGTCGGGCCAAAATTTCAGTGTGGTTTGTGGCTGAGGATCGCACCGGTAGGGGTGGGGTCAGTGGGAGGGTGGTGGGGTCAGCGTGGGGGGGGGCTAGAGTAAAAAAATATCAAACCTGTTTCAAAACATTAGACAATGCTGTATTTCAAAAGCAGATGTAACTACAAAGAGCACATTTTGATAATACATTTTTATTAGCAGACAATAGCGATCTTAAGAGGCATTTCATAGCTTCCTACACACTTTGACCCTAATTCCATCACAGTCTCTCTATCTCTCTGTCAGTCAGTCTCTCTCTCTGTCAATCAGTCTCTCTCTCTCTCTGTCAGTCAGTCTCTCTCTCTCTCTCTCTGTTATGTTATGTCATGTTATTTTATTTTATAAAGTGCACAGATACTCAAGAGGGTCCCTGCGTGAAACCAAGAGGAGTGGAAGGCTGGCATTAGACAAAAAGATATGTTTTCAGATTCTTCTTAAAAACCAACCGGTCCTGAATGTTCGGTAAAGAAAAGAGAAGGGCGTTCCATGCCACTGCAGCTTTCCAGGCGAGAGAGCTGCCACCTAGCCTCTAGTATTTAAAGCGAGGAACCTGGGCAAGACATTGGAATGTAGAACGCAATTGTCTCAAAGGGGCATAACAGGAGAAGCGTTTTTGCAGGTACTTAGGGCCGTGGCCATGGAGAGCACGATGGGCAATAACTAAAGATTGGAATTTGACCTGTTCAGCCACTGAAAGCCAGTGCAGTGAGCGTAGGTGATGTCTCACACTATTTCTGGAGGGAATGTCAAGAAGAAGTCTGGCTGCCACATTTTGGACCACCTGGAGCTTCTTCAACAGATAGCCAGGGATGCCAGCATAAAGAGCATTGGCATAATAAAGCCGAGACAGGATGAGAGCACAGATGACTGTTTCTTTCGCCGCCCTGGGAAGAAGAGGAAGAAACTTCCTTAGGGTTTTAAGAAGACTGAAACATTTGCCAGCAAGCTACTTGACCTGATTAGGGAAGGAAAGGTTCTCTTCAAACCACACCCCCAGGTTCTTAGCGGGCTTCTCTGTTGATGTCAGTCAGTCTCTCTCTCTCTGTCAGTCAGTCTCTCTCTGTCAGTCAGTCAGTCTCTCTCAGTCAGTCTTTTTCAGTCAGTCAGTCTCTCGGTCAGTCTCTCTCTCTCTCTCTCAGTCTCTCTCTCTGTCAGTCAGTCTATCTGTCAGTCAGTCAGTCTCTCTCTGTCAGTCTCTCACTCAATCAGTCAGTCTCTCTCTGTCAGTCACAGTCAGTCTCTCTTTATCAGTCAGTCATTTTCTGTCAGTCAGTCAGTCAGTCAGTCTCTCTCTCTTTCTGTGTCACGATTTATACAGATTGACTAACCTTAAGCATCAGGTACAGCGGGAGCAATGTAGATGCTAGTTTCTCTCCTCCCTAGATACGGCACCTCAAGTGAGTCTTATAATAACACTCGCCTATGAGGACCTCACCCAGAGAAGGGGAAAAGTGGATAAATAAAACATAAAGCACTGGCAGCCTTAAACCATCTACAGGGCTCGACAACAGGAGAGACACCAAGCGTTGGATCTGTATACTGGTTCCTGCATAGAGACAAAAGAACATAAAAATCACACTCTTCCCTGGAGTACAATATCACCTCTATATATATATGATGATGTCAAATTACACTTACATAACAAGGCTTCCACAATCATCCCATCAGAAAAGGGCAAAAATAGGAAAAATTAAGTAAATAGCAAAAGAAACAGGGAACTGCCCAAGAACCCCAGTTCTAGAAAGATAAGGATACTTTCTCGGTAATAACTCTCAGTCAAATGAGAACACTACTTATCTTCTTGCAATATGATCACTGGTAGTTCAACACGAAATGTAATAGTTCTTGTTGCAGAGTTCTCCGAGAAACAAAATCCAAGCCTCTCAACAGCTCAGAGGAAATCAAAATGTTCGGCCGAATGCCAAGCCCCAAAAACATGAATACATTAACAGACAAAAAACTAGAAGAGTAAAAAGCACTCTCCCAATGCTAGCACACCGCTAGCCTCAGTTCCGATAAGATGGGATTACGCGGAAAAACAGAGAACAAGATTCGAGTCTCCTTTCCGTAATGAAAGCGTGCAGCAGACTCAGTGTTCCCAGCACGGCTCCCAGCGCGGCTCCCAGTGCGGCTCAAAGATCAACTACGCAGTCGAATCCCAAAGTCAAGACACAACCCTAGAACCACACAACCCTCCACCACGCGAATCCCAAGGAGATCAGAATTCCGTGAAAGTTAGTAACACGTCTTCCTTAGTAAGGGTCCAGGTTCGATAAGCACAAGGAAACGGCCACACCACAGGTGACAAGCACCGAGGGCTTACCGAGGGAAGCAGGTATAGAATTCCGAAAAAGGAAAGTAGTAGACAGTGAGAACAGACTACACAACAAGCATTTTGGGACCTGTAGTCTCACTAAATGTGCCTAAATCGTGACATTCTGTCTGTCAGTCTCCCTCAGTCAGTCAGTCTCTCTCCGTCAGTCAGTCTCTCTCTCTATGTCAGTCATTCAGTCTCTCAGTCAGTCAGTCTCCCGTTCAGATAGTCTCTCTCTCTCTGTCAGTCTCTCTTTTAGTCACTCTCTGTCAGTCTCTCTCTCTGTCGGTCAGTCTCTGTCAGTCAGTCTCTCTCTCAGTTATCCAGTCAGTCAGTCTCTCTCTCTCTCTGTCAGTCTCTCTGTCAATCAGTATCTCTCTCTCTCTGTAATTCTCACTCTCAGTAAGTCACTCTGCCAGTCAGCCAGTCTCTCACTCAGTCAGTCTCTCTCTCTTAGTCAGTCATTTAGTCTCTCTCTCTCGCTCTGTCAGTCACATAGTCTCACAGTCCGTCAGTCTACTAGTCAGTCAGTCTCTCTCGGTCAGTCAGCCAGTCTCTCTCTCTGTCAGTCTCTCAGCCAGTCAGTCAGTCTCTCTCTGTCAGTCTAAGTCAGTCTCTCTTTCTCAGTCAGTCTCTCTCTTTCTGTCAGTCAGTCTCTCTCTCTATGTCACTTAGTCTCTCTCTGTCAGTCAGTCAGTCTCTCTTCCTGTCAGTCTCTCTCTGTCAGTCTCAGTTCTCCCTCAGAAGTCAGTCTCTGTCAGTCAGTATCTCTCTCAGTCAATTTCTCTCTTTCTCTCAGTCAGTCTCTCTCTCTCTGTCTGTCTCTCTGAGTCAGTCAGTCTCTCTGTCAGTCCTCTCGGTCAGTAAGTCTCTCTCTGTCTGTCTCTCTTAGTCTCTCTCTCTCTCTGTCAGTCTCTTTCTCTCTCTCTCAGTCTACCGCTCTCTCAGTCAGTCAGTCAGTTAATCTCCCTCTCTCAGTCAGTCAGTCTCTCTCTACCTCAGTCAGTCTCTCTCTCAGTCAGTCAGTCTCTCTCTCAGCCAGTCATTCTCTTTCTCAGCCAGTCAGTCTCGCTTAGTCAGTCAGTCTCTCTCAGTCAGTTAGTCTCTCTCAGTCAGTCAGTCTCTCTCTCTCCGTCATTCAGTCTCTCTCTCTCACTCAGTCAGTTCCTTTCTCAGTGAGTCAGTCTCTCTCCCAGTCAATCTCTCTCTCTGTGTCAGTCTCTCTATGTCAGTCTCCTAGCTAGTCAGTATCTCAGTCTTTCAGTCAGTCAATCAGTCTCTCTCTCCACTCTCTCTCTTTCCACTTTCTCTCCACTGTCGTTCTATCTCAACACTCTCTCTCCACTCCCTCTCTCCACTTTCTCTCTATTTCTCCACTGTATCTCTCTCTCTCTCTTTTTCTCTTGGGGGGCGTGGGGGGGCATCGGTACATTACCTGCAAGTTTTGCGGCCACCAAGGAAGGCCTGCCTGGCCGCTGGCGGCCCGCGGACCGTACTATGAGTACCACGGGATTAGAGTATCAAAACAAAAGCAGGGAATAAAGGAGAGAATACTGTTACACAAACTCGGAAGTAGGCAGAAAGGGATGGGTCAGAATATCTTTATCACTCCTCAGTATTTATATCTAGAAACCTGCAGCAGTTTGATGTGTAGCATGGGTGTTCAAAAAAGAGGACAGTTATTGAAGAAATAAATTTCTGATATTTGTGTATCCAGACAGGAATGATGGCTCCAGAACAGTTGTCCAATAATCAGAGGGGCATCATATCATCAGTCAACACAAGCGGGTTCACACCTTCATCCCTCATCCTGATGGGCATCCCTGGATTGGAAGATTTTCACATCTGGTTTGCTGCCCCACTGAGCATCATGTACATTGCCACATTCCTTGGAAACGGTGTTCTTCTGCTGGCTATAATGACAGTGGTGTCTCTCCACAAGCCCATGTACATGTTCATTTCCCAGTTGGCTCTATCCGATCTAGTTATATCCTCTTCCTTTCTTCCTAAAATGCTTGGTTTATTTTGGTTTAATGATGGAGAAATTGGTTTTGGTGCTTGCCTTACTCAGATGTTCTTCCTGGCATGCTTTCTATCAATAGATTCCTCCATATATTCAGCCATGGCCTTTGATCGATATATTGCTGTGTGCAACCCCCTTCGGTACTACAGTATCGTAACAAACAAGCTTATTGCAAAAGTAGCATCAGCGTGCTTGGTTCGCGCCGTCTTGTTGTTCTTTCCTATTCCCCTACAAATCCTGAGACTGCCATTCTGTAGCAGGTACATTGCACATACGTTCTGCCAGAACATGGCGGTGGCAAAGCTTTCTTGTGGGGACATCACTTTCAATAATGTGTACGCTTTGATAATACCCGTTTTAATTGTTACAATGGATGTTGTATCCATTGCATTGTCTTATAGTCTGATACTCAGGACTGTCTTGATTCTTCCACACAGCGACCGTTTCAAGACCTTCAGCACCTGCAGCGCGCATGTCTGCTCTATGTCTGCATTCTACCTGCCTGCATTCTTTTCTGTAGTGATGAACAAATTTGACCACCATATTCCTCCTTTTGTACTTGTCATTTCTGCAAACTCTTGCTCCATTTTGCCCCCCTTGATGAATCCTTTCATTTTTGGAGTAACACTGAAGGCAGTGAAGGAAGGAGTGAGTGAACTTCTTCAAAAGAAAATATTCAAGCCTAGTCTTACCATAACAGTAAAATTAGGGACACATGTTGTTTCTGTATGATTCTAGGGCTATGTACTGTGGGAGCAAACCCAAATTATCACTTAAACCCAATATTTGGTCACCCTGATTATTACTTAAATAATTTGACTGCAGCGTCTGTAGTTGATCCAGCTGTTAGAGACTATACTCTTCATCAGGAAGACTCAATTTAGCAGAGTTAAATAGAATAAAACATTGGAAGAACAGAATGCAAAAGTACAGATAAAAATGCATAATCATAAAACTTAGTAAGCCCTAGTCAAGCAAAATCCATACAAAACTCTTAAAGTGTCAAACTCATAAAGAGTACTGACAGCATTCCAATAGCACATCTAAGACAAAAGAGAAGAAAGTCCTAAGGAAAAATTAAACATCACTCAACAAGAAGCCGGATAAGTAACTTACAGGGAAAATAATACGATTGCCTCCAAGAAACAGAAATGCAGAGCTTTTGTAGACAAGTCACACAAATCAAGCATGGTATGATCATGGTTAGAGTTGCATTGGAAATCAGAAACAACACGTAATATTCTAAATCATTAGTACTAACCCATTGCTCAAGGTTAGAGAAATCTACTTCAGCTTCCTCCGGTGATGTATAACACAAAATGGCAAATTTCTTAAACAATGGATCTTGTCTAAAGCAGCACTTCTACCGGAAGTCCTTGAAAATTATAGGTTGGGTGCATGATTGGTTCTGTAATTCACAATGCAGTCTTTCTAAAAATGCTGAACATTAATAATACATTGATCTGATTCTCTCGCTGCTCCGCAAAAAAAAGAGGAGAGATGTTTTGCAGCGAGTCACTGATTGTAAGAGGAAATGAGGAGGAGTAAGTTGAGTAGAACACCAGAAACTGCATCCATTTAAAAAATAATGACTTCTGACATGAAAATGTGTCATTAATATG
This sequence comes from Lissotriton helveticus, assembly GCF_964261635.1. Lineage (NCBI taxonomy): Eukaryota > Metazoa > Chordata > Amphibia > Caudata > Salamandridae > Lissotriton > Lissotriton helveticus. The sequence continues at coordinate 1,621,687,888 of NC_136069.1, forward strand.
CATAGCATTTTTTACACTACTGACTGACAATGGACACCAATTTCAAATGCTACATAATTCGTTTATTGGGTACGACTCTATGCATCATTAAAAATGATAATTGCCAAAAATACTTTTTTTTAATAAAGTTGTTTTATTTGCATTTGCAAATATTCAACATATATTGCATGATTTAAACAACTGCATATTTAGAAATAAGCCATCCTGCAATAGGGATAACACATTATATAGGGGGGAACCGATATATATGAGTATAGATCCAGAGAGCAAGCCCAGTGGCATCTCTAGCAAACTCTATGTTCAGCGGGTTACCCCCAACAATTGTCTTACATATTACTGCTACCTTCAATCAGTTAACATAAGTTCTCAATGTAGGTCCTACCACAATTTGTTCACAAGCAATTACAGGTGAGGGTTTTCATCAACAGCCCTGAATATCAATAGAACTTGCACGCGTATCGCAATGCTACACCAGTCGTTTACCTACACATCTAAAGAAAAAGAAAAAGAAAAACAGAATGTAAACAATAACAGAATAGGTGAGTTGTGTGCAGAGGGGCAAATCATATCGCAGTTTGCATAGCATGTGTTGAGGGGAGTTGTGCCAGAGTGGGTCCTCCCACATTTACTAGGAGTGTGAAGGTGGGGAGCCCCCAATTATCAGCAAACTCTGTGAGTGGAAGTGGTAAGTTACTATCATTTGTATTCCCTCAGTCGAACACCCATCTGGCGAGCACCCAGCACTATGGACGGGCTCAAGGAAGGTCTCATTTTATGTATCGGCAGAGCAGGATCCATGCCAGAACCATACCATCCTACGTGGAATTCAAGAGACAACTTAAATCCTTGTCCCTTATCCGTTCCCTAGGTTGTGGATAACACGGATCAGATAGCATCCCCTGAACTATGTGACTATGCTGATTCCTGTTACCAAAGAAGTTCTGCTGTCCAAATTTTCTCCTTCACTATTGACACTTGTTGATTGTTATTACTTTTCATATGTCATGTTCCTGCTGAGTATTTATCATTCTCCTACTGTAAAGTGCTCTGTTACCTTCAGGTCTTGTAGCGCTATAGAAAACATCCTAAATAAATAAATAATAAAAAAATGCCCTGAGTCGGAGTCTGTCCCATGTCACTCACACCCCGCTGGATCTTCCCAGCTCGTCATCGCCTCCCGCCATTGCCCGGCTATTGGATGCTTCCACATGCCTTTCGACTCCTCCCCGCTAAGTGTCCTACGTTCTGCCCCAGCCCACATAATGACGTCCCTATTCCAGGCCTCAAATTGGGGACCTCGTAGGGATTTCCATTCCATTGCAATTCGACATTTAGTCAAACCCAGATCCAGTTTTATCAACCTGTTCCCAACATTACGCTTTGGTGGTCTGGGGAAGAGACCTAGTAAACAAGTCTGCGCTGTGGAAGGCAATGTTCTGCCCAGAACCTCTCTGAGCTTACCAAGTATAGCCTCACAAAAAGGCTGCAAGCTTTGACATTCCCAGGTCATGTGTCCGAAATCCGCATCTGGGTACATGCATCTCATGCAGTGAAAGACCTCGCCCCTATAAGTCACATTAAGGCAGTGCTGTGTCATGTATGTGTAGTTGAATTGTATATACTTTCGGCGTGTATTACGAGAAATCGTCTTCGGGTAACGCAAGACCCTGTGCCATTCTGCATCTGTAAGAACTCTGCCCCCAATCTTATCCCACTTCAACCGCAGCTCGCCCAGGGGACCGACCGATGCCGATTGCAGAGCCACATTGAACCATCTCACTAGGTGCCCCACAGTCCAAAGCGGAAATAGAGCATGCAATACTGGGTGGGTCTCTGGCTCATCTCTCCCCTTGTTCCATAACTGTGCAAATATGCGTACCAGGGCCTCATAACGCTGAAACTGGCCCGGAGGAAGGCCGCAGCCCTCCACCAGTTTGAGAAACGGGAGTAGGGTCTTATTCAGGTAGCAATCCCTGACGCTGTCTAACCCCATTTCCGTCCAGCCGGCCAATTGCTCGCTCGTGAATGTAGTCTGAGGTTCGCCATGTGGCAGACCTACAAGTGGCATCACGGGGGTATACTTTGGAAGTCACCTCTCCCTGCCCTGGCATCGTCCCTTGGCGTGAAAAGATGTGCGCTGTAACAACAAGCAATATGGGGTAGATGTTTTTGGTAGTAGTAATTTCGCCATCACTAGACTAGGATGAGATTCCAGGTGCGACAGAAATGTTCCATCCTCATTCACACCTGCCAAAAATTCTTTTTCACACAACATTTGCACATTTTGCTCATCTTGAAAATGCTACAACAGTACGAAACCATTTTGTGATTGCAAACTCTATGATTCGCCCTACCACTCAATAACGACCACAAAATGATTTTTACTTAAATGTGAAACACATTTTAAGAGATACAAAAGTTTTTGGGACTTGTAAAATGGGTTTTGCAACCCATACCACATTGCAATTTGGAAGGGGCATCAAAGAGGGGTAACTTCCAAATTATGATTCTGTGTGCGAGGAATCAATGGTTTGAGACCACAATTCCAGCTGCAAACAATTGCACAGCTCCCAAAACCTCAAATAAGGTGGTAACTGTTTGCAAAAGTGGAAAGGATCTCCTTGGGAGGCCTTTCCTTTGATATTTGTTTTGGCAGCCTCAGTGGGATAGATGACCCTTGCATACGCCGACTCACAGTTTCCCAAATAGACATCTTTTGTTTTAAAAGCAGCACTGTTTCTTTTGAGGGATGTGGGTTGCTTAAAAAAAAAGAAATGCAAGCACAGGGATGGTGGTCTGCTGCAGTATGCAGGCAACCATCCCAGTGTTTGTATCCAATCACAGGGATTCACAAATTGAGACATGTCTAAATAATATTTATTAAGCAGGTTGTTCTGATACTCTCTGCAGATTGGGATTTTGTGACTCAAATTCATTCTCCAATAGTGACCTCTGTTTGCAAGTTGACTATTTCTACAGTTGGCCCCTAGATCCTGAGACGTGTGCAAATTATGGCCAAACTTGGGCTTTTCTCTTAGGCAATATTCCCTGATATGGCTTGGAGGAATTTGCAAAGGGAAAACAGGTCATAAAAGAGGAACACTTAACCTTTTATGGATCATTAGAACAGAAATTGCAAGCAATCTTGCAAGAAAACCTAAAAAACTCAGAATTGGCCCCGATAACCTTCTACTGTAAGACCTAAATTGTCTGGTAGCAGTGTGTTTCCAAATAGTTTTTGAACCAGCAAAATCCCATTGGACTGAAATAGCTCACATACTTATCAAGTTCATGTTTCTGTCGAGGCTGTTTTCTGACATGTAAACTCTAATGAGAAACATTTATTCATTAATTTATTTTGTAGCAGAAAGAAAAATTTAAAGGCCTCTTCGTAGAGGTGCATTGGTACTTGGGAATTACATAGATTTGCTAAAGTCTGTGTACCTTGTGTTCAAAGCAAGCACTTTTTAAAAATGTTCCTACACTTTCTGGAATGTTTACCACCTGATTTTGACTGGTAATGTTTTAAGGTGGTATTTTACACTGTTTTTTAATAACCTCTTATCTTTATAATTTGGTGTTGTTTATCACATGGGGTTAATGTCACATGCGATGAATAGCACATGCATTAATTAGCCCACATGGAGCACAAACATGCTGGGCCTCATTCATGAGGCCCTACTACCAGCACTTTTGCGCTGCCACAACGTCACTTTTTTTTAACGTTCGGGTGGCGCAATGTGCCCCGTCATATTTATAAGCATGCCTAAAGCCACTTTATGTGACTTTTCATGGCCTTATAAATATTTGCCCCTTTGACTCAGAAAATTGCGCAAAAGTGTCATTTCATGGGTGTTGCTGGGGGCGTTGCCAGCGTCATCCATGGCTTTTTGACACTGCCCCAGATTTATGAGTAATCGTAACTCTGAGGCTGTGCCAAAAATGTATGCCTCCCCAGGGAAGGTGAAAGGGAGGCACATACAGGAGAAATATCTTTATTTCTCTTTGTTTTTCCTTTTTGTATGTGTACTGCATTCCGCAGCACACATAGAAAGAGGAAAAAGCCTCTTGTGATTGTTTTTGTGCAAGGAAGTTTCTCTTCCTGTATAAAAATAATGCTCCCCTCAATGCAGGCACTCTTGCACCATGGTGCAGCGGTGCGTGCATTGGCGAATGGCAGCCCATTGTGCTTCAGCGCAGGGGAAAAGGGCTGGATTGTGCCATATTTGATAGATGCGTCATATTCCTGTCCTTTTCTTTTGCCGTAGTGCAGCTTAGCAGGACGCCCTGCGGTGCTGCCTTACGGCAAAACCTCATAAATGAGGCCCGCTGTACAGCCGCGGTCGGTAGTGGTTGTACCTGCAGGGCGGTGACATGGGAAGGGGCAGGGTGGGGGGGGGGTAATAATGTATGGATTACGGAACTTTACAGGTGAGTAAACTTTTAAATAAATAAAACAAATTTCGTTGCATGCTCTGCGAAATTTTTGCTGGAGAAACGGATTTTAAAATAAATATAGAGAAAACACAGAAACAGGTTTCAAGTACTACTAATAATAACAACAAATATATTAGCCACTTACGCTTATTTGATTATTGTTATTGATATTAAATTATCGCTAAATGGAACATTTATTAGGAGCATTAAGGCTTGAATTATTAATCAATTTTGATGTTGGAAACCGTGCAGCTCTAAGCATGCCAGGGTTTGTAACCTCAAAATGGTTAGGAACCAAGGCCTAAACCTAGTTTGTGATTCAGAAAATCCTTTCTGAATTGCAAAAGGGTTCTTGGCACATTTCAAATTTAAAATAGAAGGGAGCATTGTGGTCGATTTACAATTCACAACAATGATACGTATTTAAAATGTAAGACTTCAATGGCTGCCACAAACCCTTGCACAGCTTTACGGATGATGACGGTAAACCTGTTGCGGCCACCACCAGGCAGTAAAGGCCCGGTACACAGAACATTACACCAATAAAAGGGTCTGTTAAAAGTGTGTAAAGAAGGCAGCAGGAGCGCCATAGAGATCAATGGGCTCGAACCAAAGTCTCGTGAGATTGCAAAACTATCTATGCATGTCAGTGTGTGAGGTAACAGTAAAGCTATGCTGGGATAAGGGCGCAAACATGATCTTAAAAGTTTAGAGGACATAATGGTAGCTTGATTAAAAAAAAGTAAGACAGTCCAGCCATGTCCTGTAATACATACCCCCTTAGCAATTGCTTATTAATGGTCCCACTCTTAAGGTTTTTACTTGTCCTGCACTTTTGTGTAGAACAATAAAGAAGTGTCAGGATAGCCAGCTCCCACCTCCAGAGATGTTCCCTTAATTCCCTGTATCATTATGATTGCTGTGCTTTTACGATACGTTTGTGATGACTTTGCTCCTTTTACTATTTTCTTAGATTAGTTAGCACATTATTGTTGTAAATTACTGTATTCGTACTATACTAAATTATTTATATGCGTAATTAGCTTCTTAACTTAATTGTTAATCATTTCTTGCTTACAAAACCTCTGTGTGTTGTGTCAACTTGATTTTTGTCGCTTTATAAGTGAGTTCTTTTTTCAGCACATAGGCACTTCATAAAATTTGGCTAGATATGTTCGCCACTAAAGCTGTACACATAGCGGATTAGGATTTGAACACAATTATAAAAGGCCAATACAAATGGAATCTTACGTTTTTAAGAACCTCTGTGTATTTTTAACTGACTATAGCAGGTCATAGATACTCCTGGACATGTACTTTATAATGCTGTTAAAATGTTTGTCACGCTTTCATGGTTGTGTTATTATGCATTATAATAAAGACTACTTGACTTGAGTTCTTTTTTCCCTAAGAGTTGGTTCTACCCATTACATTACATGCGTTGCATTTAATTCTCACGACTGAGTTTCCTCCATGGATCAACAGAAGTATGCCCCTCTATAGGTTTGAATCTACTGTGAAATATGCCAGAGAAGAAGAGGATCACTGTTTTGTATTTTTTCTTTTTATTGCTTTCTTATTGATTTGAGATACTCAGAAATGTATTCCTGATTATCGGTTATTGCTTATACCACTTTATACTATATTGATTTGTGGATACACTACTTCAGCAAGCAGCAGTACACGTTGGTCATGACGAAAGGCACAGCACCTCCATGGAGGGTCAATAGACTGAAACATGTAGACCTTTCTCATCACTAACTTGCAGGTATATGTTACCCCTGCCAGTGCCCTGTTTTTAGTCCTGGCCCAAGGACGTATCAATAAATGTTTTTTGCATACCTGGTAGACAGTTTTATCTTTTTTTTTCACCATCAAAATTGTCTTTTGCGCTGCGCCTCTCACCTGACCTAGTTGGCTACTCACCATTGTGAGGTTTAGTATACGATAAGCTAGAAACAAAACATCTCTGAGATCCCCCTCTCAGAGAGGGGGTTGTAGCCCTTGCTGGGACTAGGAATGCCGTCATGAGGAGTATCCCAATGATGAAGCATGCCTCCTACGGTGGATGAAGGATTTTGTCCTAAAAAGGGACACCCCAGGGGACACTAAGGTACTTTCGTGGAAAGTTTCATTCACTCTTGTTTTTAGTCTAGATCCAAGGGTTCTATATTGTGTGATTAGTATTCGACTGGGGTGCTAACCCTTGCAGGTCTCAAACATTTTCCTGGATTCCCTCCACCCTTTTTATGTGTATATGTAATTCCATGTATCTCATCAGGTAGTGGGGTTTAATCCTCCCTTGGGGGAATTCTCGGCTTTACACCTATACACACTCTGGTACACTTAGAGTTGGTTTCTCACAATAGGAGTAAGCTAGAATACTGCCTTGTTTATGTGCCTGTATCTATACAGTTGTTTAGAACCATGGTGGAAATATATCTACTATTTAGGCTTTTGGTGCGTGTAATCATGTTATGCTTCTGTCTTCTAATCATAACAGCACACGTATTTTATGCAAGAACAATGTTGGTTCCATAAATCTTAATGAAAACGTCCCATTGTGTATTCTCTGTATATTTCTCTGAGAATAAGTAAGCATGAGTAACTGAGTGAAAGGTACTGTACTGGTTCCATGATCCGTGAGGGGTCAGGATTATCATATTCAGTGGTTGCCAGAAACCATTCCCTCCCTGGTATGTTAAGGGGCTTTCCGTGGCACTGTGAGCTAGCTGGTCTATAGGCCAACATATCCTGGGTGGTGTCTGGAATCAGTCTTGATACCAAGCCCTTAGTTTATGTTGTCCGAACAATGCGCAGGTCCTAAAGATTGGTAGGAACTACACAACACAGCATGACATCAGCATGACTTTACTTTTAAAAAACCATATAAAGTGTCTTTTATGAGACGTGTTCCAGATCTCTAATGTTTTTTGAAATGAGCAGTCCCTATTTTATTTATTTTATTTTTTAATGAGTTGTATATACGCTACCTAAACCCGGAGGTATGAGAAAGCTTTACAAGAGAATCAGCGAGTTACAAGTTACATCGAAAAAACTAAATATTACACAGTGATTCAAAGTAAAAACAAGATAAAAGAACATTACTTGTTACTCGAGGAGGCAGAAGGACATGTGATGAAGCAAAGTTACACAGTGATATGACACTATTAGCGCAGGATAAGTAGAGACAATAACATCCTAAGGGGCAGAGAAGGAAGGGTGAAAAACAGTATGGAAGGAGTAAGGCAAGTAGATCAAGACAGTAATGTGAGAGAGAAACTAAAACGGAGAAAGACCTGGGGTCCAATAAAAAAAGAAGAGCATCGCAAAAACAATTAGAACAAGTTCATGGAGAAAATAAGGAGGAGGTGGGGAATCAAGGGTGTACAAACGATCAGGTCGGAAGGACAAGCAACAAAAGATAGCAGATCAGGAGGAAACACAGTAATAAAGAATGGAGATGAAGAGTCAACGAACAGGATTGGGACCAGGAAACACAAACATCACAAACACAAACATCAGAGTCAGGATCCCGTAAAGTCGGATGGCAAAGGTAGTGGGAGGTTCCAAGGGTGAGTGAAGAAACGAGCCTCGCGGAGATTAAACACATTGAGGAGAGGAAAGGGAGAGTCAGGAGGGGTAGACATGAAGGCTGCGGTCCAACAGGCCATATATGGAGAAAAATAATCAGTGGCATGCTCTGGCACGGTGATCGGTGAGGCCGTAAAAAATGGAGGATCCTGGGTGGGGATACCGGACAGTCAGTTTGCTAGTAAATTCCGTACTAGGGATATTTTTGATACAAATCTTTGCTCATTTCCTCAGAGATAGACCTTATGTCAGTCATCTTGCAGATCCTATAATTAGGCTTGTTCGCTTGACTTAAGATAGATATTGATTTTATTTGACTAACCAATGACCTTTTTAACTTTCTGTAATGATTCTTAATCTACATTAAATCTTCATGATTTTGCCTTTGAATCTTGCTTTGCTGGTACAGCAATAAAGTATATCTACAGAAATCTGCAGTTGTAATTAGATTATACCATCTTACAGCTATGCACTATCTGCATTGTATGTTCCAAACAAAAGTGAGGCTTTTGTTCACCTACAAAAATGGGTGCAAACAAAGTGAGTGATTGTGATGCTTGGCCATCAATCCTTCATGGTTATTGGATTCATCTGACAATTGAGGGAGCTCAAGGAGTAAACTACACTTCAAAGTGCCTACTGAGGCCATCGTCCACCACTGCTCCACCTGGTTGGCCTCTGTATTTTCAAGCATGGCATTGTCCAGGACAGCTGTTGGCTTAAAATGTGTTGATAAGGTCAAATAATAAGCTTCCCAAACCCTGCTGATGCCAAATGTTAACAACTACTTCTAGTGGTACGTTCATATTTCACAAATGCTTTCATACGTGAATCATCAAAGGGTTATGAGAAAAACTGCAAAATACTAAAGCAGATAAAGTACAAGAAAATACATTTTAAAAATCACAAGGAAAACTTTTTCAAAATAAAAAGCATGCCAGCAAAATACAAGCCTGATTTAGTTTTCTCAGTTGTTGCCCGTCAGTCACGAAATAATATAAAACTGAAAAAATTAACACATATCCTACTATACCTGGCTGTAAGGAAACCATTTCAAAGGGTCAGTACACCAATCTTTAATAACTTGCTTTTTATACAGCCACGTATTAGGCCTTCTCTTAGAAATGCGAATAACAGACTATGGCTCTTTGAAGGATGAAATGCTGATATGGCCAAACTGAGATTCCTACATTTGATCTGTAAATCACACTAGAAACCGTTATTAAAGATCTATTAAAGAATCACAGCAATCACTGATAAGGAAAGTCATGGATCTTCTACTCTGTGTTCTCCTTTCAGAAGTCGAGGTCTCTATATCCGAACTGGCCTGACTTTCTCAAAACATGTCTCGACTGCAAGGATGAAATGTTACATGACTGAATGTGGTGAGGTTTTCATTCACAAGAGGTGGAATGCCTCATCCTGAATTCTGCAGAGTCATATCCTACAAGCTGACTTTGCACTGATTTAGCAACCGTGAAAAATGGAAGTCAGAGTTGACCCTGCTATGATACAATCTCATGAACTGCACATCACTCCTGATGTCAGTAGTAACTGTTTGGCCCACAGAACAATGTATTTGCCCTGACTCTGCAAAAAGGTGCATGGAAATCACAGAGGAGTTCCCAGACCAAGTAAAGGAGTGATGTCAAAGGACAAGGATCATTAATAGGCCAAAGCTTCCTGGTGGATTTTTCACTTTCACACTTGTGTTTCAGGCCTACAATTTCCCAGTTAGTATCCATACACTCTAGTAAAGACCCTACGAGTGCTGTACAAATGCCATAGTAACTCTTTCAGTAGCATGTAGTAATCCTTTCAGTGAATTGCAAGGGATGCTGTTATTTGTCTAGAATCACACTGTGAGTCAGTGTCCATTTGGGAAAATTGTGACAGAATGACTTGCTTGGTTGATGTGTTTGCAGACATAGATGTACATGTACTCATACAGTGAGCCAGGTGTTAGGGCATGCAGTGCTTCAAACTCCTATGCAGTAAGCATGTAGTGGTCTAACCACTTTCACACTTGTGTTTCAGGCCTACAATTCCCCAGTTAGTATCCATATACTCTAGTAAAAACCCTGTGAGTGCTGTTCAAATGCCATAGTAACTCTTTCAGTAGCATGTAGTAATCATGTCAGTGAATTGCAAGGGATACTGTTATTTGTCTAGAATCACACTGTGAGTCAGAGTCCATTTGGGAAAATTGTGACAGATGACTTGCTTGGTTAATGTGTTTACAGACATAGAAGTACATGTACTCATGCAGTGAGCCGGGCTTTATGGCATGCATTGCTTCAAACTCATATGCAGTATGCGTGTAGTGGTGTAACCACTTTCACACTTGTGTTTCAGGCCTACAATTCCCCCGTTTGTATCCATACACTCTAGTAAAGACCCTGTGAGTGCTGTTCAAATGCCACAGTAACTCTTTCAGTAGTATGTAGTAATCCCTTCATTGAATTGCAAGGGATGCTGTTATTTGTCTAGAATCACACTGTGAGTCAGTGTCCATTTGGGAAAATTGTGACAGAATGACTTGCTTGGTTGATGTGTTTGCAGACATGGACGTACATGTACTCATGCAGTGAGCTAGGCTTTAGGGCATGCAGTGCTTCAAACTCCTATGCAGTATGCGTGTAGTGGTGTAACCACTTTCTCACTTGTGTTTCAGGCCTACAATTTCCCAGTTAGAATCCTTGCACTGTAGTAAAGACCCTGTGAGTGCTGTTCAAATGCTATAGTAACTCTTTCAGTAGCATGTAGTAATCATTTCAGTGAATTTCAAGGCATACTCTTATTTGTCTAGAATCACACTGTGAGTCAGTGTACATTTGGGAAAATTGTGACAGAATCACTGTTTGGTTGATGTGTTTGCAGACATAGAAGTACATGTACTCATGGAGTGAGCCAGGCTTTATGGCATGCAGTGCTTCAAACTCCTATGCAGTATGCGTGTAGTGGTGTAACCACTTTCACACTTGTGTTTCAGGCCTACAATTCCCCAGTTAGTATCCATATACTCTAGTAAAGACCCTGTGAGTACTGTTCAAATGCCACAGTAACTCTTTCAGTAGCATATAGTAATCCTTTCAGTGAATTGCAAGGGATACTGTTATTTGTCTAGAATCACACTGCGAGTCAGTGTCCATTTGGGAAAATTGTGACAGAATGACTTGCTTGGTTGATGTGTTTGCAGACATAGGAGTACATGTACTCATGCAGTGAGCCAGGCTTTAGGACACACAGTGCTTCAAACTCCTATGCAGTATGCATGTAATGGTCTAACCACTTTAACACTTGTGTTTCAGGCCTACAATTCCCCAGTTAGTATCCATACACTCTAGTAAAGACCCTACGAGTGCTGTACAAATGCCATAGTAACTCTTTCAGTAGCATGTAGTAATCCTTTCAGTGAATTGCAAGGGATGCTGTTATTTGTCTAGAATCACACTGTGAGTCAGTGTCCATTTGGGAAAATTGTGACAGAATGACTTGCTTGGTTGATGTGTTTGCAGACATAGAAGTTCATGTACTCATGCAGTGAGCCAGGATTTATGGCATGCAGTGCTTCAAACTCCTATGCAGTATGCATGTAGTGGTGTAACCACTTTCACACTTGTGTTTCAGGCCTACATATCCCCAGTTAGTATCCATATACTCTAGTAAAGACCCTGTGAGTGCTGTTCAAATGCCATAGTAACTCTTTTAGTAGAATGTAGTAATCCTTTCAGTGAATTGCAAGGGATACTGTTATTTGTCTAGAATCACACTGTTATACGTTGATTTTTTATTTTTTTTATTTTGCGGTGCCTGTAAAGCCTCACTAGCCAGTAGGCCCAGGGGTAGTGAGTGGTGCATGGACCAAGTCTTTCTGTGGGGTGTCTTGAATTTAAACATCATTGAGGGAATGGATGGCATTGGATTGTGGTGATTTTTGTGTGTTTTTCGACTTTTTGGGGTGTTGTTGGTGCCTGGCCCTGTGGGTGGGGGCCATTTTGAGGCCTGGTACAGGCAGGGCCTGGCCATGTAGTGGGGGTCAAGGGGCCATTTTGAAGGCAGGCAGTGTGCTCAGGTCTGCACCCACTTTGCCTTGCTTTCATCCATTATGCCCAGGGGTACTCAGTGGTGCATGGACCTAGTCTTTCCGTGGGGTGTCTTGAATTTAAACATCAATGAGGGCATGGATGGCATTGGATTTTGGTGATTTTTGTTTGTTTTTCGACTTTTTGTGGTGTTGTTGGGGCCTGGTCATGTGGGTGGGGGCCATTTTGAGGCCTGGTACAGGCAGAGCCTGGCCATGTGGTGGGGGTCAAGGGGCCATTTTGAAGCCAGGAAGTGTGCTCAGGCCTGCATCCAGTTTGCCTTGCTTTCAACCATTGTGCCCAGGGGTACTCAGTTGTGCATGGACCTAGTCTTTCCGTGGGGTGTCTTGAATTTAAACATCAATGAGGGCATGGATGGCATTGGATTGTGATGATTTTTGTTTGTTCTTCGACTTTTTGGGGTGCTGTTGGGGCCTGGCCATGTGAGTGGGGGCCATTTTGAGGCCTGGTACAGGCAGAGCCTGGCCATGTGGTTGGAGTCAAGGGGCCATTTTGAAGCCAGGAAGTGTGCTCAGGCCTGCACCCAGTTTGCCTTGCTTTCATCCATTATGTCCAGGGGTACACATTGGTGCATGGACCAAGTCTTTTTGCGGGTTGTCTTGAATTTAATCTTCATTGAGGGCATGGATGGCTTTGGATTGTGGTGATTTTTGTGTGTTTTTCGAATTTTGGGGTTGTTGTTGGGGCCTGGCCATGTGGGTGGGGGCCATTTTGAGGCCTGGTACAGGCAGGGCCTGGCCATGTGGTGGGGATCAAGGGGCCATTTTGAAGCCAGGCAGTGTACTCAGGCCTGCACCCAGTTTGCCTTGCTTTCAACCATTATGCCCAGGGGTACTCAGTGCGGCATGGACCAAGTCTTTCTGTGGGGTGTCTCGAATTTAAACATCATTGAGGGCATGGATGTCATTGGATTGTGGTGATTTATGTGTGTTTTCCGACTTTTTGGGGTGTTGTTGGGGCCTGGCCATGTGGGTGGGGGCCATTTTGAGGCCTGGTACAGGCAGGGCCTGGCCATGTGGTGGGGTAAAGGAGCCATTTTAAAGCCAGGCAGTGTGCTCAGGCCTGCACCCAGTTTGCCTTGCTTTCAACCATTATGCCCAGGGGTACTCGGAGGTGCATGGACCTAGTATTTCTGTGGGGTGTCTTGAATTTAAACATCATTGAGGGCATGGATGGCATTGGATTGTGGTGATATTTGTGTGTTTTTCGACTTTTTGGGTGCTGTTGAGGCCTGGCCATGTGGGTGGGGGCCATACTGAGGGCTGGTCCAGGCAGGACCTGTCCATGTGGCTGGGGGTCAAAGGCCCATTTTGAAGCCAGGCAGTGTGCTCACGCCTGCACCCATTTTGCCTTGCTTTCATCCATCATGCCCAGGGGTACTCAGTGGTGCATGGACCAAGTCTTTCTGTGGGGTGTCTTAAATTTAAACATCATTAAGGTCAAGGATGGAATTGGATTGTGGTGATTTTTATGTGGTTTTCGACTTTTTGGGGTGTTGTTGGGGCCCGGCCATGTGGCTGGGGGCCATTTTGAGGCCTGGTACAGGCAGGGCCTGGCCATGTGGTGGGGGTCAAGGGGCCATTTTGAAGCCAGGCAGTGTGCTCAGGTCTGCACCCAGTTTGCCTTGCTTTCAACCATTATGCCCAGGGGTACTCAGTGGTGCATGGACTAAGTCTTTATTTGGGGTGTCTTGAATTTAAACATCATTGAGGGCATGGATGGCATTGGATTGTGGTGATATTTGTGTGTTTTTCGACTTTTTGGGTGCTGTTGAGGCCTGGCCATGTGGGTGGGGGCCATACTGAGGGCTGGTCCAGGCAGGACCTGTCCATGTGGCTGGGGGTCAAAGGCCCATTTTCAAGCCAGGCAGTGTGCTCACGCCTGCACCCATTTTGCCTTGCTTTCATCCATCATGCCCAGGGGTACTCAGTGGTGCATGGACCAAGTCTTTCTGTGGGGTGTCTTAAATTTAAATATCATTAAGGTCAAGGATGGAATTGGATTGTGGTGATTTTTATGTGGTTTTTGACTTTTTGGGGTGTTATTGGGGCCCGGCCATGTGGCTGGGGGCCATTTTGAGGCCTGGTACAGGCAGGGCCTGGCCATGTGGTGGGGGTCAAGGGGCCATTTTGAAGCCAGGCAGTGTGCTCAGGCCTGCACCCAGTTTGCCTTGCTTTCAACCATTATGCCCAGGGGTACTCAGTGGTGCATGGACTAACAGCCTGATTCATGAAGCGAAATAGCGCCCGCAATGGCTGCGAAAACGCAATTGCGGGTGCAAAACACGGAATCGGCATTCAAGTACGAAATAGCGAAATCGCTAAAAAATAATAGCGAGCGGAATAGCGATTACGCTGTAATAGTCGCAGACTCCGGGAAGTCGAGCATTAGCGATACTGAAATAGCGACCAACCACGGAATCTGCGAATTGAATAGCGAAACGCAATATTGTCTCAATCGGCATTCATGAAAGAAATACATTAGCGAAAAAGCGCTAAATCGCACGTTTGCGCGGCGCAATTTAAGGACAACTCAAAGCAGGTGGTAACCATAAAAGCCATGATTAACCAAAATTTGAAAAACTGTTAGCCAATCACCAACAGGTCCAGGCCTGACCAATCACACATAAGGACATTCAGCAGCAGCAATAGGCGTTCCACAATGCCTGGGATGTACATGGTGGTGAGGCGGCGAAGGCTACAGCGAGCAGCACGGAGGAGACGCATGAGGCAGGCAAGGATTTACCGGCAGCGGGTCACCTTGCTGGGGCAAACCAGAGAACAGATTTATGCTAAATCAGGCTGAATGGGGAAATGATCACCTGGCTGATACAAGAACTCGACCCCATCATGCAGCACCCAACAAGGCGAAACAATTCTGTGCCCACACATGTGCAGGTATTGTGCAGCCTGCACCTCCTGGCATCCGGCAGTTTCCAGGGCATAGTAGCCGCTGCTGGGGGGATATCCCAGCCCACCATGTCACGCTGCCTCCACACTTTTGTTGACGCCATGCTCAGCCAGCTCCACCGGCACATCACATTTCCCACGAGCCAACAGGATTTGGACCTCACAAAACTACAATTTTATAATGTTGCCCATTTTCCCCATGTCCTTGGCTGCATAGACTGTACCCACGTCGCCATCTGCCCACCAGCTGGCACGGAGTATATGTACCGCAACAGGAAGTCGTACCACTCCCTCAACATACAGATGGTCTGCAATGCCAAGACCATCATCACTGACATTGTGGCCCAGTACCCAGGGAGTACCCATGACTCCTTTATCTTCAGGCACAGCGGACTCCACACACGACTGATCAGGGGAGAGTTTGGGGAAGGACACCTACTTGGTAAGTACACTTTGTCGACAATGTTACATTGCTATGAAGTAACTGCGCTGCACAGGCAATCAACATCTGCTCCTCTCATTCAGGTGACAGTGGCTACGCCCTACGGGAATACCTCCTGACCCCTTACCTCAACCCTGCCACACCTCAGCAACGCCGCTACAATGTTGCGCACATCCGGACAAGGAACTGTATTGAAAGGACATTTGGCCTGCTCAAGAGCAGGTTCCGTATACTGCACAAGACAGGTGGGGCCATGTATTACAGTCCTGCAGCGTGCTGCCGCATTGTGGCTGTCTGTGCAATGCTTCATAACATTGCAACCAAGCGCCGGATACCAGTTGACATCTCAGGCAGTGAATCTGAGGGGGACGACCGGCCACCAGCACATGCGCACCATGCACGCGGGGAGAACCCAGCTGAAGGCCACAGATGTCGCAACCACATCACAGCTAACAATTTCTAGCCCACCCCCTTCCCCCACCCCACATATCACAATTGCATGCAAACTGTAATGATTACACAAGGCGTATGTGTGCAGCAAAAAAAATGTATTTGTTTGAATCACAAGAAAAAAGGGTCATGGTAACAACTATTTACAAAATGCAGTATTCATGCATACTGCATGAGACGGTTCATGGCAGGCTTAGCTTCAGCCTGCGCCTGTGTCCCTGACACAATGTCATTGGCGCCTCCGGCGCACAATTCCCAGGCGCCTGTGAGGCTCTTCCTCATCCTGGGCAGCTGTACCAGGCGTAGCCCTGGTGCTGCGCCTAGGTGGGGGGGCCTGCGTGGCAGAGTGGCTGGTGACACTGGAGGCACCCTCACTCGCATCATCTCCCCCCACAATGGCCGGTAGCACAGGTGCATGCAGTGCGGTGACGGCGGTGGTCAAGTGCTCCAGCACCCGGGTAATGTCCTCGCAGCACTGGACCAGTTGGTGCTGCTGGGTCAACGAGCGCCGCGCAAGCTGGGTGGTGGCATTTGCTGACACATAATTGGAGCGACTATAGGTGGACAGCCGGCTCAGCAGCTGGTGGTGGCGCCTGCTTGCAACACTGCGGTGCTTCACCAGCGCTGCAGTGTTGTCCTCCTTAGCCGCCGTCATGCGGTCCATGGCCGCCGTCATGCGGTCCATTCGCTCGCCGACTCCCGCCACATTGCGGCCTATCTTATGCAGCTGGAGCTGGATGGCTCCTTGCTGCTGCGACTGGCGCTGGTGTATGCGGAGCATGCGCCGCTCCACGCTCATGCAGGCATGGAGATGCCCATTGCCCCGCCTGCTGTTGGGCCGCTGTGTAGCGGATGTGGCTGGCCCAGATCTTGTTGGACGTGCTGCAGGTGTTGTAGCAGCTGGTGTTGCAGGTGCGGCAGGCACTGGAGGCACATTGGTGGGGTGCCTGGCTCTGGCAGCCGGTGGGCCTGCAGATGTTGCAGCAGCAGAGGCGGGGGGCCTGGCCTTGGCAGCCGGTGGGCCTGCAGATGTTGCAGCAGCAGAGGCGGGGGGCCTGGCCTTGGCAGCCGGTGGGCCTGCAGATGTTGCAGCAGCAGAGGCGGGGGGCCTGGCCTTGGCAGCCGGTGGGCCTGCAGATGTTGCAGCAGCAGAGGCGGGGGGCCTGGCCTTGGCAGCCGGTGGGCCTGCAGATGTTGCAGCAGGTAAGGTGGGGGGCCTGGCTGCTGGTGTTGGCGCTGCCGCAGGGGCTGGTGGCTGGGTATCAGGTAGGGATTCCTCCTCCTGGGCCTCCTCATCGATCAGCAGCCTCTCGCTGTCACTGCTATCACCCGCACCTGTGAGGGTAAGTGGATACTCATTAGGTGCATGTGACTGTCAGACGTGCAGATGTTACATGCATGCTGGGTGTCATTCCCTGGGTGGCTGTGTATTTGCGCACTTTGGAACCTTTCTGGCCGCATTGTGGTACTACTACATTGTGGACATACTACGTCTCCCACAATGCTTCAGGGCATTTCCTGATGCACAACATAGGCATGACTAAGGGCCAATGAGTGAGCCTATTTGGTCAGGGGCGGTCATAGGGGACAGGGTCGCAGTCGCATGCCACTTACCTTGGGTGTCTTGGGTGGGGCGGGAGGAGTCCAGAGGGGTCACGCCAACACACGCCTCCCTCTCCAAGGTGTCCTCTACCTGGTCCTCCAGGGGGGTGTTGGGTGGGACAGTCGGTCCACCACCTCCGGTGCCTGATGCCTCACCAAGGCGCTCCGCCACCCTCTCCTTGGCACGCCCTCGGAGGTCGTACCACCGCTTTTTCAGCTCCTCCAGAGACCTGTCCGCAACGCCCACAGAGTTGACGCTGGAGGCAATCCCCACCCAGATCCTCCTCTTCTCCTGCTCTGGGACCCTCCGGGAGTTGGCACCAAACAGCTGGTCGTGGTTGGCCACCACCCCTTCTATAAGGTTCTCCAGCTCCTGCTCGGAGAATTTCAGTTTGCGCTTGCGGCCAGCGCTGTTGCTGGGGCCTGGCTGGGGTTCGTCGGACATGGCGGTCGCTATTTCGGCGGGGTCGGGAGTCGCTAACGGCGGTTTAGCGGCAGCTTTCGGTCGTGAACACTCGACTGATAGCGTCACTGTGGTGTTTGGGGGTGGGATTTGGCTGCTTCCTGGTTGTGATGTCACCACGGTGCTCGAAATGCGTCTTCCCGTTTTCCAGATCCCGCAAGATTGCGACTCGCATTCCCGATCGCACGGGATTGCGAGTCGCTATCCCGTGCGATCGGGATTGCGAGTCGCTATCCCGTGCGATCGGGATTGCGAGTCGCTATCCCGGTCGCAGGTAGCCGGAAATAGCGATTTTTCTGCGTTTTTTGTAGGTCGCTAACGGCTTTAGCGCCCGCGTGCGAGTCGCTATTTTTTCCCCGAAAGTACATGAATGCCGTTTTGCGTTTCCTCAATAGCGAGTCGCTATTAATCGCTATTAGGGACACGCAAAACGGCCCGTACATGAATCAGGCTGTAAGTCTTTCTTTGGGGTGTCTTGAATTTAAACATCAATGAGGGCATGGATGGCATTGGATTTTGGTGATTTTTGTTTGTTTTTCGACTTTTTGCGGTGTTGTTGGGGCCTGGTCATGTGGGTGGGGGCCATTTTGAGGCCTGGTACAGGCAGAGCCTGGAAATGTGGTGGGGGTCAAGGGGCCATTTTGAAGCCAGGAAGTGTGCTCAGGCCTGCATCCAGTTTGCCTTGCTTTCAACCATTATGCCCAGGGGTACTCAGTGGTGCATGGACCTAGTCTTTCCGTGGGGTGTCTTGAATTTAAACATCAATGAGGGCATGGATGGCATTGGATTGTGGTGATTTTTGTTTGTTTTTCGACTTTTTGGGGTGCTGTTGGGGCCTGGCCATGTGAGTGGGGGCCAATTTGAGGCCTGGTACAGGCAGAGCCTGGCCATGTGGTGGGAGTCAAGGGGCCATTTTGAAGCCAGGAAGTGTGCTCAGGCCTGCACCCAGTTTGCCTTTCAGGAAGAGGTGTGGCGCCGCGGCCAGGGCGACTGACTCCGGAATCTGGGGATCACGGTTCGATCCCCGGCACCGGTGGCAGATTAGCCCAGCACCATGTGACTCTGGGCAATAGCTTGCTTAATCTTCCCGACGGCCCCCAGCGCCTAGAGACCCTTACGGGTGATTGTGCGCTTTACAAATGTGGATTATTATTATTATTATTATTTGCCTTGCTTTCATCCATTATGTCCAGGGGTACACATTGGTGCATGGACCAAGTCTTTTTGCGGGTTGTCTTGAATTTAATCATCATTGAGGGCATGGATGGCTTTGGATTGTGGTGATTTTTGTGTGTTTTTCGAATTTTGGGATTGTTGTTGGGGCCTGGCCATGTGGGTGGGGGCCATTTTGAGGCCTGGTACAGGCAGGGCCTGGCCATGTGGTGGGGATCAAGGGGCCATTTTGAAGCCAGGCAGTGTACTCAGGCCTGCACCCAGTTTGCCTTGCTTTCAACCATTATGCCCAGGGGTACTCAGTGGGGCATGGACCAAGTCTTTCTGTGGGGTGTCTCGAATTTAAACATCATTGAGGGCATGGATGGCATTGGATTTTGGTGATTTTTGTTTGTTTTTCGACTTTTTGGGGTGTTGTTGGGGCCTGGTCATGTGGGTGGGGGCCATTTTGAGGCCTGGTACAGGCAGAGCCTGGAAATGTGGTGGGGGTCAAGGGGCCATTTTGTAGCCAGGAAGTGTGCTCAGGCCTGCATCCAGTTTGCCTTGCTTTCAACCATTATGCCCAGGGGTACTCAGTGGTGCATGGACCTAATCTTTCCGTGGGGTGTCTTGAATTTAAACATCAATGAGGGCATGGATGGCATTGGATTGTGGTGATTTTTGTTTGTTTTTCGACTTTTTGGGGTGCTGTTGGGGCCTGGCCATGTGAGTGGGGGCCATTTTGAGGCCTGGTACAGGCAGAGCCTGGCCATGTGGTGGGAGTCAAGGGGCCATTTTGAAGCCAGGAAGTGTGCTCAGGCCTGCACCCAGTTTGCCTTTCAGGAAGAGGTGTGGCACCGCGGCCAGGGCAACTGACTCCGGAATCTGGGGATCACGGTTCGATCCCCGGCACCGGTGGCAGATTAGCCCAGCACCATGTGACTCTGGGCAATAGCTTGCTTAATCTTCCCGACGGCCCCCAGCGCCTAGAGACCCTTACGGGTGATTGTGCGCTTTACAAATGTGGATTATTATTATTATTATTATTTGCCTTGCTTTCATCCATTATGTCCAGGGGTACACATTGGTGCATGGACCAAGTCTTTTTGCGGGTTGTCTTGAATTTAATCATCATTGAGGGCATGGATGGCTTTGGATTGTGGTGATTTTTGTGTGTTTTTCGAATTTTGGGATTGTTGTTGGGGCCTGGCCATGTGGGTGGGGGCCATTTTGAGGCCTGGTACAGGCAGGGCCTGGCCATGTGGTGGGGATCAAGGGGCCATTTTGAAGCCAGGCAGTGTGCTCAGGCCTGCACCCAGTTTGCCTTGCTTTCAACCATTATGCCCAGGGGTACTCAGTGGGGCATGGGCTAAGTCTTTCTGTGGGGTGTCTCGAATTTAAACATCATTGAGGGCATGGATGTCATTGGATTGTGGTGATTTATGTGTGTTTTCCGACTTTTTGGGGTGTTGTTGGGGCCTGGCCATGTGGGTGGGGGCCATTTTGAGGCCTGGTACAGGCAGGGCCTGACCATGTGGTGGGGTAAAGGAGCCATTTTAAAGCCAGGCAGTGTGCTCAGGCCTGCACCCAGTTTGCCTTGCTTTCAACCATTATGCCCAGGGGTACTCGGAGGTGCATGGACCTAGTATTTCTGTAGGGTGTCTTGAATTTAAACATCATTGAGGGCACGGATGGCATTGGATTGTGGTGATATTTGTGTGTTTTTCGACTTTTTGGGTGCTGTTGAGGCCTGGCCATGTGGGTGGGGGCCATACTGAGGGCTGGTCCAGGCAGGACCTGTCCATGTGGCTGGGGGTCAAAGGCCCATTTTGAAGCCAGGCAGTGTGCTCACGCCTGCACACATTTTGCCTTGCTTTCATCCATCATGCCCAGGGGTACTCAGTGGTGCATGGACCAAGTCTTTCTGTGGGGTGTTATAAATTTAAACATCATTAAGGTCAAGGATGGAATTGGATTGTGGTGATTTTTATGTGGTTTTCGACTTTTTGGGGTGTTGTTGGGGCCCGGCCATGTGGCTGGGGGCCATTTTGAGGCCTGGTACAGGCAGGGCCTGGCCATGTGGTGGGGGTCAAGGGGCCATTTTGAAGCCAGGCAGTGTGCTCAGGTCTGCACCCAGTTTACCTTGCTTTCAACCATTATGCCCAGGGGTACTCAGTGGTGCATGGACTAAGTCTTTATTTGGGGTGTCTTGAATTTAAACATCATTGAGGGCATGGATGGCATTGGATTGTGGTGATTTTTGTGTGTTTTTTTACTTTTGGGTGCTGTTGAGGCCTGACCATGTGGGTGGTGCCATTTTGAGGGCTGGTCCAGGCAGGGCCTGGCCATGTGGCTGGGGGTCAAGGGCCCATTTTGAAGCCAGGCAGTGTGCTCAGGCCTGCCCCCATTTTGCCTTGCTTTCATCCATTATGCCCAGGGGTACTCAGTGGTGCATGGACCAAGTCTTTCTGTGGGGTGTCTTGAATTTAAACATCATTGAGGGCATAAATGGCATTGGTGTGTGGTGTTTATTGTGTGTTTTTTGTCTTTTTGGGGTGTTTAACTGATGTTCTTCTGGCTTCCATTGCTTTAAAAATGTTACAACAGAGTAGTCCATAATTTGATTAAAGATACAAAGAAATATAGAAAGAGAACACTATTTTATAAAAAGAAGAAGCATATTGAATCTATTGTTGAAAAGGCTTTTGAAGTTAAGAGGAAACTATTCATTTTAGTATTAATCAGAATATGATCACTAGATAAACCAATCCATTTAATGAAGGCCAAAAGTAAGATTAAAAGAGTAATGAATAGTAGTCATGTTTGTGATATTTTCTTAGGGCAATAGAAACACACTTCAAGTTCTGAGCCTTTTTTTTATGAAGAGAGTTATTTGCAGGGCAATGATTTGTTGCATGCAGTTGACACCAGTGGTCGAGCTTATGAGGTTAGAAATGGTTGTCCAATTGAGAAAGAGCAATTGTTCCTAGAAATGCAGAAGAAGTGATAGCTGATGAAGTTCTAGGCAGACGTCCTAAAGCCCCAGTGTACACTTGGGATTGTAGTAGTATTTGCAGTGTACGACAATAATCTATTGATAAATTCCGCAATTTCTTACAAGCATATTGTAAAAAATGTGTTAAACAAAAGATTAAGGTGTTGCAAGGACTAGACCCTTGTAGAGTGAGAAAACATACTGGTTTGCATGGTCATTCTCTGGCTTGCCTTTCTAGTATGTCAAAGTGTTTTTCACCATTTCAGGATGATGGCAGTACATCATAATCAGATGCGGAAGTTAGTGAGAAGATTGTATTATGCAAAAAGTCCAGCACTAAAGTTAAATTTGTTGAACAGTGCTCTTTTGCGTGGGCCAGTATCAGATGTGAAAAAGGTTTGAGATGATATTGAGTTTTGTTACTTTGGTCCTGAAGAAGAGAGTGAAGAAACTCAGACAGTAATAGAAGAAAATGTTGTAGAGAATGTTGAACATAGTTCAAAGTTTAAGGTGATTTCAGGTGAAAGGCCACATTTTTCGTGTATTTGTTGTCACCGAACTCACTACAAAAATCAGACTAGGAGTGTTGATCTGTATTTAAAAAGTGAAAAAGAAAATAATGATAAGTGTAAAGAATTTGCAACTTATTTGTTGGTAGAGAATTGTTTTGATTTGGGTTCTGATCAACGTATTTGTAAATATTGTTATAACAAATTAGATTAGAATAGAATGCCCGCTAGAGCTGTTCATAATAATCTAGAGTTGGTTGCTATTCCTCCAGAACTGATAGATTTAAACACCTATGAGTCTATTCTCATTCAATGTGTGCACCCGTTTCAGGCTATTGTTTCGTATGGAGCCTAAAACAGGTAAATTGCCTCCTACAGATTTACATAGAGGATTAAAAGGAAGAGTTGTGTATTTACCGTTAGATTTAAAGAATAAATATTGAAACTATTGGTTTAGAGAGTGTAGAAATTGAACCACTAGTTATTCTTGTTAATGGTGTGCCGACTAAGAATATGAAAATCTGGAAGGAGTTAGTGGATGTAAGGAAAGTCCAAAAGGCAACATTGTATTTGATAAAAAACAATACATTCTATAAGAATGTATATTTTGGAGAAGAAGAAATAGTTTGAACAGAAGATACTGAAACATCAAGTGGACAAATTGAAAAAGTGGATATGTTAAGATGTGAAGAAGTCTATGAACATTACAGTGTGCATCCACTTCATTCAAAAGAAGTGATGGGGAACACTATTGATTGGTTCCAAATGAAAAAAGCAAAAGGAACTCCCATGAGTGTATGGAAGGAGAGCTTGGAAGCTCGTTGTTTTCCACAGTTGTTCCCAACTGGAAAAGGAGTACGATATGATGAACGTCCTGTGCAGATTCCTGAATCTGAATATCGGACAACAAGATTATATGCAGAAGATCTAAGATTTTGACAATGTATTCCTTATATATTTCATCTTTTTTTTAAAGTGATTGTCTGGACTTTCATATGCAGTCAATCACATTTTAAAAACCGGAATACATCTGCAAAAAGTATCTGCAAAATATTTTATGGATAAAGTGCACCAGAGAGATGATCATCTAGAATCTCAGCTCAATAATCTGATGGCATGTCAGCATGGGACTAATGAATATTGGTACCGTCGTCATGGAGAACTGAAATGTATGCTAAGGAACTTAGGAACTCCAGCATGGACACCTATGAGTCTATTCTCATTCAATGTGTGCACCCGTTTCAGGCTATTGTTTCGTATGGAGCCTAAAACAGGTAAATTGGTATGCAACGGTTACCACGCATTTTTTACAACGCGGTACCGTTACCACGCTACTTTTACCATGCAAGTCGTTACCACGACTTGCGCTGGGGGGCGCTCCAGGATAGTAAATTGTTTAATTTACTATCCAACTCCTTCCCTAGAGTCCACGGGGACTGGAGTTGGAATAGTAAATTAAAAAATTTACTATCCAACGCCCCTCCACGCAAGTCGTGGTAACGACTTGCGTGGTAAAAGTAGCGTTGTAACGGTACGCGTTGTAAAAGTACGCGTGGTACCGTCATACATCCGGTAAATTGCCTCCTACAGATTTACAGAGAGGATTAAAAGAAAGAGTTGTGTATTTACCGTTAGATTTAAAGAAAAATATTGAAACTATTGGTTTAGAGAGTGTAGAAAGTGAACCACTAGTTATTCTTGTTAATGGTGTGCCGACTAAGAATATGAAAATCTGGAAGGAGTTAGTGGATGTAAGGAAAGTTCAAAAGGCAACATTGTATTTGATAAAAAACAATACATTCTATAAGAATGTATAAATGGGAGAAGAAGAAATAGTTTGAACAGAAGATACTGAAACATCAAGTGGACAAATTGAAAAAGTGGATATGCTAAGATGTGAAGAAGTCTATGAACATTACAGTGTGCATCCACTTCATTCAAAAGAAGTGATGGGGAACACTATTGATTGGTTCCAAATGAAACAAGCATTTACAATGCAATGGTTTCGCCTTTGGAAAAGTTAGAGCTATTGGCATTGTAAATGACAAATTTTGTATTTATGTGTTGGTTTTGAAAACAGATAAATAAATGGCATTGTCATTTACATTGCCATTCTCTCGCAAATGTGAGACCTATTGTACCCTACGGACGAGCTCAGCAGACAGCAATTACTACCACACACACACACACCCAGAGCCACACACACACACACACACACACACACACACAGAGCCAGCCACACACACACACACACCCAGAGCCACACCCCCCCCCCAGTAGTTTCTGATACACTGGTTGTTCTGTTAAACATCTTAAGCCATCCTTTTTGGCCATTTACTACACCTTTTATAGTTCGTCTTCTTTTAAATGCCATACTAGTAGACTACCAGCTCCCTAATGACATACTGACAACTGTGTCACAATGAAACTGAATTCTTCACACAGACAGACAGTAAAGATACAAGTAAGTACTGAGTCACAAAGATTTTGCTGTGACTAGCTATTGTGGTACATCTAGCTTACTACTGAATTTCAGGAGTACGTCCTGAGTATACCAGGGTTGCTCTTGGCATTCAAAAGTCAGCAAGGAGTACTACAAGAGTAAATCATATATACTCGTAGCCTTCATATGGACTTGGCGGGTGGAGTTGGGATTGCCCCTATCACACTACATACGCACCTCTAATACCAGAACATGTTATTTCACTGTACTAAGAGTTGTGCTGCTTCTGTGACTCCCCTTCGTCTCATCACCTTCCAAATAATCCACTGAGAAACTGTCATTAGGGGCCCCATCAGATGCACAAGTTCGGGATCTGGATGCCTATTATATCAAAGTATAACTATATATGGGCATTTGCTGTTCAATTACTTTCTGGGCCCAAGTCATAAAGCTTATACTTATTTTCTTAGTGTGTTTTTTTGTACTCCCAGAGGTTCTGTGTTACAAGAGGCCCAAATTGAGAGTCACATTTAGAGTAAAAAATTAAAACTGTATGCAATTTTTAGAATGAAAACAAAATGACATGGTGCCGATGGCGAGGAGTTAACAAAGAGGAAAAATTTGCATGGAGTTTTCAAGATATGTAAAAGGTTAACAGACTCGTAAACTCCCATTTTATAATTCAAGGCATATAAAAAAAATAGAAATGCGTCTGGGAAAAATGTTCCTCGCAGCCAAATTCCATTAGATATCTTTTCAATGCAGCATTTGATCTCAATAGGCTGTCACCAAAAAGGCAGATTATTAAATAAAAATAGGAAGGGAGGAAGATAACTTCAGAGTTTCCATCTCACGAAAAAAGTCTGAACGGTCTGTGAATCACTCCCTTTAGCTTTACAAGGACAGTGTAGACACATTAAGCGAATGTCTTACGTGACACAGTCCCACTCTCTTTGAGATCCCGGTCGTTTATGCCCTTGAATCGTCCTACGACTTGAATTACTGACTGCCACCATAACAAACAAGTTTGTTTTACCCAAGCACCAAACCACGGCTTGAACCAACCTTGCTGACACTCAGCTTGTTCTCACATAAACTAGGCAGAGCCAGTCTAGAAACCAGCCTAAAACTGCTATCGGAAGCAAAAATCAAAAGGAGGCCAGAAAGACCAAACCAAGAAACATGAGCGTCCCACATCAGGTCAGGAATACAAACATACTTGCCCCTCGAGTCAACCTACTTTTAAGCATAGCTAACGAAAGCAAACTATACCAAAAATGTTTCTATTTAGGCGAACGTTCCTTCCCTCTCATTATCTCCTTGTTTCCTCATCAAGCCCCCTCCTCCCCGCCCAACACACGCTTCCCATGTACAAAAAATGTAAGCTTCCAACATAAACGAATAGATCCAAACACCCGCCATAAGGCTGAATTAACCACCAAGAGGCAACAGGTTTAGTGAACACAACGTATGACAAGCGTGTGCAGCTTAAAAATATTATGAAGGAGCAGGAACAAAGGTTGGCGCTATACTGCACGTTCCCACCCACTCATTTCATCCTTTATCGCAGGGCTTTAAGAGGGCCGGGTCTTACCAGTACGCAGCACCGGCAGTTCTAAAAAGCAGGTGCTGAGCAGGGTCCCTATTGGGCTTTCCATTTCTGCCATCACCCTAAGGGTGAAAAAAAATCTCATCTCTGCAGCAGTACCACCCTTCACTGCCTGCGAGGCAACTTCAAAGAGCCTTGTTATATTTTTTTCACTGTCTTGTCAGTTCAGAACCGAAGCAATTTCAATATTTTATAATTCGACGCAATAGTTGTTGCTTATTTTTCTTACGCAACTAACAACCATTGACAAAGCCAATGGCCCTGGCTTGTTATAGGTGTAATTTATTTGTTGTATTATATAGCTAGATGAATGAAGCAGCCAGTTACCATTCGAGTGGCACACTATGCTAAGCATAGATTTTAAGCTTACTGTGTTTAAGCCACGCCCTTAATTACACCGATCACGCCCCTCTCAGAAGCCCCACATTTTTTATCCCACTTAAAGCCCTGCTTTATCGCATACGCTTTATATAACCAGCACAAACACTGCACGAACCATTAATAAAAGTGACAACTCCAGAGGCAGCAGCATAAAGTAACGTCGCTTTTACCGTTTTCGAAATCAAAAAAAGTAAGTCCAGCAACGCGACGTAGAGTAGAATATGATAACTAATCGATGCTACCAGTTGCCACTGTACCAAATGTTGTAGGAAGACCAAATTATTACGGCAATAATGCTGGTGCAACTCCCTGACCCTACACTACAATCTTGAACGTGATACTGCATATGCTGAAGGAGTGCATGGTCAGAAAACTTACAACAGTAAATTGCAAAAAGGATACAACATTCCTGGGGGTATTCCAGTAGAAAGTGGACACATAGCAAAAGCTACCATTACTGCTAAGTGTACGACTCCGTTCACTACTGTCATGTGTGTCAACCCTATTTATTGTCCCTGACCAGAACCAGTTTTCATACTGGTCTAGTCTAATGAATACAAATAAATCTGGGACAGAAATGTGTATTAACGAGGTGCAAATACACCTGGGCAATGTGGAATGATACTTTATTAACGGTGAAACCTGTCAATGTTAGTAGGATTAAGTAAAGGCACGTTAACGAGTCTCAAGGCAGACAATAGAACACAAAAATCAAAATCTGCTTGAATGCGGCTTTAAGTGAAGGGAAGGCCATCAACTGTTTTTCACTTTTATATCCTTTCTACATAAGTGTACAAATAAGCCTTTGGTTTATACGTTCATGGGGCCTTGCCAAAATGGTAGTCTAACGCATACAGGATTGGTTTTACTTGGTGGCTCGGTTACAAGCAACCTACTGCAAAGTGCTACCGCTGCTCGTAAATGCTCCCTGGAAACGAGCACTTACATACATTTGATATATTGAAAACGGTTGCTAACATTTCTAAGACAACACGAAACATGTATTCACACAATTAACACACAATAGATCTTTTATAGTAATCAAATGACAAGGCAGCTGAGGGCAGAACACAAAAGAGGATGTATCCAAGCAAAAGACAAAAAAAAACACACTTGGCTAAACCAAACCCGATGGCCACAGAATGTGAGAAAGAACAGGAAAAAACGCACACCAGAGGAAAAAAATAAAGAGGTAGAAGCATATAGCGAGGTTTTGCAATTGCAATACTTCCATATTGGAATTAAGAAAGCGGGGAATGACAGGAATGTAATGTATAAGTGAGATTTGGTTGATGTTTTCTGTAATGTTATTAAGTCATACTACAAACAGATCTTAATCAAGTGCCTTATGCTAACAAAGGTTGGTGACATATGGGGTATGGCACGTTTTACAACCATGACACTGGTTCTTGTCAGCACGTCAGTAATATCTGATAATTCTTCAGTAACATAAGTGATGTCCACATTCCATTACCAATGGGCAGACTTTTGATGATGCAAACGTCTGCCAATGACTTTGTAACTAAAGCAAACCAGGCGAGGTCGATGCAATACAAAACTTCACATAACCACATCCAGCATACCCACTACGTACGGTTTCAAGGCAACATCATCGGCGCATTCACACAGTAAATATGGGCGTCTTCAGCCAGTGCTGTATCACGAGAAATACATAACATGCATACGTTTCGCGTCTTACATCAACACGTGCATATGCAGCACCTATAAGCCCCTCTAAGCTTCCGAATGAATCAAACTTGATGATGCTTTTCAAAAACATAAAATATGTTTATACAAAAACACAGTAGTCTTAGCAAACAATGTGATTCCATTAGGTTTTGGAGCATACGCATGCAGGCAACAGTGGTATGGGGAAATATTAAATACAAGGGACGTCCTGCAGATAGACTGCTCAAAAGCAAACAGCACCTCTAGAACCTACGCGATGCTTAAATATCCCGACTTTGCTTAGTCGCTTTGAACGCCACAAGAGGAGGCTTCGGTTTGATCACCTCAGCCGAACCCCTATAAGAAAGAGTGTAGAGGAAAGGCAATGAACGGAAAGCGACCACAGAAAATCGTCTGGCAGCCCTTTCCTCACCTTGTCGAGCCACCTCTACAACTTTCACAGATCAGCAACGGATCCCCTTTCGTCACGTGCAGCAAGCCAGCAACGACGAAAACTCAAGATAGCGGAAGGAATCACTATGATGCAGTAGCTTGAATTTTTTCGCGCCCGCCTGTCATTGGCTACTGGCATTTCCTGGACCCCGCCTCCATAACTACCGTAAATGCAACTGGTAGACATGAGACGCCTTCAACATGCCCAGGCCTCGTCTCCTCCTCCGATTGGATGGCTTGGATTTCAGAAGCTAGTAGGCTATGCTGTACGGCCCAATGGGTTGGAAAGAGCAAGCCCGTGGTGGAGAATTTGCCAGGCAGTTAAGAGGAGTATCTGAACACGGTCCATAAAAAAACATATAAACAATCAAGTGCGAAAGGGAAGGGGGTCTGAAGATGGGAAGAGCCAGGGGCGAGTAGAGAGTTATTTGAAATAAAAAGAGAGAGGGGTGGGCGGGATAACCAGCGGATGAAGTCGGAGGGGAAACAGCACGGCTAGGTCGTGGAGAAGTGTAATCAGAAGCCAATACCAGGAGAGACCGGGAAACAAGCTTTGACAAAGACAAATGTTGCTGTTGGTGATGCTGTACTGCATGATCGGATCAGGATATTAAAACCCAAGCAAAACAAGTCAGGTCCCGGGCCGGCAGCCAATGACAGCGCGGCCCGGGACAAAGGGGCGGGGCTTTCAAAAGTCCCAGAAACGCCCCCTAATCGCGCCCGTGGTGGAGAATTTGCCAGGCAATTAAGAGGAGTATCTGAACACGGTCCATAACAAAACATATAAACAATCAAGTGCGAAAGGGAAGGGGGTCTGAAGATGGGAAGAGCCAGGGGCGAGTAGAGAGTTATTTGAACTAAAAAGAGAGGGGTGGGCAGGGTAACCAGCGGACGAAGTCCGAGGGGAAACAACACGGCTAGGTCGTGGAGAAGTGTAATCAGAAGCCAATACCAGGATCGCCTCCTCCTGCGCGGCCATGTGGGCTGCCATGTCCAGGGAGGCCTCCAGAGCAGCAGCCGGGAGCCCGGTCGGAGACGAGGAAGGCGGGGATCTGCTGTGGGAGGGGAGAGGGAGGCGGGGCCATTGGCACATAATGTAGATCAAAGGGGCGGCTGACGAAAGAAGGGGGCGGGGCTTAAAAAAGGCACGGGAACGCCCCCGATTCGCGTCCGGACGGGCAAAGAGTGACGGACAGCAATGTCTGCCAATGGCTAGCCTCCATTTATGGAGCTAGCCAATTGGAAACAGAGGCGGTCCAAACATCCCTACTGAAGACAAAAGTTTTCGATCTGGGAGGGGCAAGCCCCTCGCCAGGTCGAAACCTAAAAAGCAAAAGGAACTCCCATGAGTGTATGGAAGGAGAGCTTGGAAGCTCATTGTTTTCCACAGTTGTTCCCAACTGGAAAAGGAGTACGATATGATGAACGTCCTGTGCAGATTCCTGAATCTGAATATCGGACAACAAGATTATATGCAGAAGATCTAAGATTTTGACAATGTATTCCTTATATATTTCATCTTTTTTTTAAAGTGATTGTCTGGACTTTCATATGCAGTCAATCACATTTTAAAAACCGGAATACATCTGCAAAAAGTACCTGCAAAAGATTTTATGGATAAAGTGCACCAGAGAGATGATCATCTAGAATCTCAGCTCAATAATCTGATGGCATGTCAGCATGGGACTAATGAATATTGGTACCGTCGACATGGAGAACTGAAATGTATGCTAAGGAACTTAGGAACTCCAGCATGGACACCTATGAGTCTATTCTCATTCAATGTGTGCACCCGTTTCAGGCTATTGTTTTGTATGGAGCCTAAAACAGGTAAATTGCCTCCTACAGATTTACAGAGAGGAATAAAAGAAAGAGTTGTGTATTTACCGTTAGATTTAAAGAAAAATATTGAAACTATTGGTTTAGAGAGTGTAGAAAGTGAACCACTAGTTATTCTTGTTAATGGTGTGCCGACTAAGAATATGAAAATCTGGAAGGAGTTAGTGGATGTAAGGAAAGTCCAAAAGGCAACATTGTATTTGATAAAAAACAATACATTCTATAAGAATGTATATATGGGAGAAGAAGAAATAGTTTGAACAGAAGATACTGAAACATCAAGTGGACAAATTGAAAAAGTGGATATGTTAAGATGTGAAGAAGTCTATGAACATTACAGTGTGCATCCACTTCATTCAAAAGAAATGATGGGGAACACTATTGATTGGTTCCAAATGAAAAAAGCAAAAGGAACTCCCATGAGTGTATGGAAGGAGAGCTTGGAAGCTTGTTGTTTTCCACAGTTGTTCCCAACTGGAAAAGGAGTACGATATGATGAACGTCCTGTGCAGATTCCTGAATCTGAATATCGGACAACAAGATTATATGCAGAAGATCTAAGATTTTGACAATGTATTCCTTATATATTTCATCTTTTTTTTTAAAGTGATTGTCTGGACTTTCATATGCAGTCAATCACATTTTAAAAACCGGAATACATCTGCCAAAAGTATCTGCAAAAGATTTTATGGATAAAGTGCACCAGAGAGATGATCATCTAGAATCTCAGCTCAATAATCTGATGGCATGTCAGCATGGGACTAATCAATATTGGTACCGTCGTCATGGAGAACTAAAATGTATGCTAAGGAACTTAGGAACTCCAGCATGGTTCCTTACCCTAAGCTGTGCTGAGTATGCTTGGGATGATTTGGTAGAATTTCTACGAGATGCGGTACAAAAGGGGGTGGTGATAGACGGAGCATCTGAATCAATCAAACACTCACACCCAGTCAAAAGATCTGGGTTTAATCCATCACCGTTCTTTAGCCCACTCTGCCACCCCAGTTCAGACATGGCTATATGCAAATCAGTCTGACCCTGTGCCTCATGGGAACAGTCCAGCCCGAACTGCCAAGCCATGCCTTCCCTGGACCGGAAACGAGCTTCCGAGGACCGGTTTCTGGCATTACAGCCGTCTTCAGCGTGGCTTGCTTGAATCCAGTGGCAAAGTGAGCAAGGGACTCACGTCTGAGCATACCCTGCCACGCTTATGGCGGCCAAAAGCGGTACAAAATTTACTTGGCAATAGAATAGGTGGATGAGCCGCTTCTATAGAAAAAAAATAACATCTCTTTCTCCTCATCACTGCAGTCAGTTCCCACTATTAATGGGTTGAAGATCATTTTCTTGGTTCTATCTCCATGCCTTCTATGACAAATCACCAATTTTTTCAATAATTGCCCTCTTCCAGTATGAGTATCTTTCCTCCCAGATTCTGTAAATTAGTCTGTTTATTTTAATCTACTTTAACAAATGAATGATTATAGGACTCGTTCATTACTGAGCTGTAGCCTTTTATAGCAACACAAATAGATGGGCAGAATGCTTGTCAAACATTCATCCCCAGTCACAGATCTGGGTAAAAACCATCATTCCAGTCCAGCCCGACAGCATGCCTCAGTCCATAACCCAACACCTTGGGCTCACCTCTTACTACCTTCCCTGGCTACTATCAACCCCCCCCCCCTTTTTAACCTCACAGTACTCTCTGATAATTTGCTTATCACCATTATAAACTTTCTGACTAGATGCTCATTATTTCCCTTTTTTGCTCCCGTCCTTCTCCGCACTCTTACCTCTGGCGGACCCTTCACCTTCATGCAATCTTCCATCACAGCATTTACATATTTACTGTAATTATGCCCTGCTTGATTGTAATTCTTTGTTTTGTTTAACAAATAATTTTGTGTTGTGACTCATTTATAAGTAATTGCCCTTGCCCTTCACTAATCCTTACCTTACTCTCCCCCTTTTTCCAACCTTCCTCTCTACTTACACCTAACCAGGCAAACTTCACAGGCACTGGTTCCATGCCTTGTCCTGATGAGATCCCACTATCTCACAGGGATCGAAACGTCGTCGACATACGTCTATAACTCTATACTACAATTTGTATCATAATTTGAGTATGAGATGTTAACTGATTGTGACTTTTTAATCTACATTTCCACACACTTAAAGTCACTTTGTAAGTCACTTGCCTGTGGTAAGGAAATCAGCTAATTTCCTTTTACCCCGTCACGGTTTTCTCACTCACTTCTGTGTTTATATTTTGTGCCTCTAATTCATTGCTAATAAATTATTTCTAATTTGTGAATACATGCTTTACTCCAATTTTTGTTTGGGAAATTGTGAAACTGTACCAATCCTATATGTATGGGAGCTTTGTTGATGTTTACCCAGAGTCCCGTCTAACTCCTAGGGTTTCCTTGTGCCTCCTTTTTCGGAAAGCTGAAAAGTGTCAAACATTCACCCCAGTCATAGATCTGGGTTAAATCCATCTTTTTGTTGCTCACTTGTCACCGCCAGTTTGGACCCAGCCATATGCAAATCAGTCTTGACCCAGCTCCCTATGGGCACCATTCAGCCTGAACTGCCAGGTCAGGTCCTGCATGGACTTGGAAAGAAGCATTCTGGGACCAGTTTTGGGATATCACCCCCTTATCACCCCTGTAGCCTGAATCCATTGGTATACTGAGCACGGGACCCATGTCTGGCATACCAGTTCTCCCTGGACTGGAAAATAAGCATTGTGGGCCCAGTTCCGGGGTATCACCCTTCATCAGCCAGGCTAGTTTGAATCCAATGGCATATAGATCATGGGACTCACATCTGGGCATACCCTCCCCACTTACGGCAACTATATAAACATATTCAAATTCAAATTTCAAAAGTCTTTATTTCGCTTGTTAAATCATAAAATACAGCATTAAAATATTTAACAATTTTTAAAAGGAAAACCATTAAGGAACATATATTATAGTCAATAGCACAAATTGGATTATCACATCAGGTCATTGTTAAAAATGATCAACCGTCACAGAAGATAAAAAAATAATTTAAACTCATCAATTGCAGTGAATCATACACATTAGCTTCACTTATTATACACATACCACTACAGATAAAATGTTATTTATTTTTTAAAAAACTATGCTAGCGTTGTGATTGGCTTAGGGGTGCCTATTCTGTAGGCACGTAATGGGAGCTCCGAGCGGGAGGGGAGGACCAATGTGGAGGAGGCACATTGCTTCTCCAGATTTGATCTCCCATCCTGTGAAAACTAAAGGCATAGCCTGAAGCATTAAATCTGGCTAACCTAGGGACCCTACTACTCCCAAAGTTCTGAGAGACAACCTGGAGATCCTAGTACCCTATATTAGGCACCTCCCTGAACTCTCCTTCGAGATGGGCGTGGTCCCAAAAAGGTGGAAGGAAGCCAGGTGTGAGCACAAGTCAGCTGGAGAACCCTCGACCGGTCTCACTCATGCCCTATTTTGCTAAAATAGCCAAAAAAGTGGTCAATACGCAACTGACGGCCCACATAAACTGACACAGTTTACTGCTCCCTACGCAATTGGGCTTTAGAGCCACATATTCTACTGAGTCTGCACTGCTCCTTTCAACAGAAACTATTTGCAGACAAGTAGATGACGGCCAGGAAGTTGCTCTGGTCCTCCTAGACCTCAGTGCCATATTCAACACTGTAGCCAACACTGTAGCCCACCCATTACTCCTACAACACCACATGAAAGGTGGGCTGGATAAATTGGTCCTAGAGTGCTTGGGGTCCTTCTTACAGGATCGGAGCTTTCAGGTGTCCCAACGACTTTACTATTCCAAATGCATTGTGCTGGCCCAAAGGGTCCCCCATTGTTCTTTGATTGGTTTCACAGGGCTCTATACTAAGTCCCACTCTCTTTAATCTCTATATCGCCCCACTGACGGAGATTATTGTAAAATATGGTATCAGTGTTGTGTCATATGGTGATGACACGCAACTGGTGGTCTCACTGTCCCAGTTTCCTGAAGAGGCAGCCACCAATTTCTCTCCTTGTCTACAGGAGCTTGCATCCTGGATGACAAGCAACTGTTTGAAATTAAATGGCAATAAAATGGAGGTCCTAGTGGTGGGTAAATCTCCCTCTATCTGGTCCTTCGATTGGTGGCCGCAGACCCTGGGACCTCCCCCCTCGCCCAGCAAGCATGTTAAGAACTTGGGGATGTGGCAGGACTCCAAGCTGTCCTTTGAGAATCACACTAGAATTGTGGCCGGAAAGGGTTTTGGAGTCCTGAAAGGGCTGCAGAAGTCTCTAGATGTGCTTCCCATTGCAGCCAGGAAAACCCTAGTCCATGCGTTAGTAACTTCCCATTTAGACTACAGTATTGCTTTATACCTAGGAGCAAGTAGCAAGTGTCTACAGAGACTTCAATGCATTCAGAACGCGGCTGCCCTCCTTTTTCTGATGCTGCCCGGAGAGCTTCCTCCAGGAATGCCCTCTCTACCCTTCATTGGCTTCCACTGAGAAAGAGAATGCTTTTCAAGGCTTTGTGTATCAGTCACCGCATCCTGCAAAGGGAAAGGGCCTAGCTACCTACACAATCTACTGACCCCCTACACTCTGTCCCAGCACCTGATATCTTCTGGGACTGGTCAGGTCAAGATTCCGGTAATAAATAGAGCGAGAATGGGTGGGCGCTCTTTCCGTCACCTGGCCGCTAAGCATTGGAATGCCCTCTCTCTCTGTCTTCGTAAGGAACCATCAGAATCACTCTTTTGGAAAAAACTAAAAACATGGCTCTTCCGCTTATAGTTTTCCTCTGAGCTGTTGACATTATTGCTCTTTTGGCGAGTCTAGGCCGCAGCGGGGGGACACACTAGTCAGTGTAGCCATGTGCTTTATAAGCTTGTTTATTATTATTATTATTATTATCCTGCTTCCTCCTCCAACAGAAAACAGGAAGAGGACAGAAGTGAGTTGGCGGACAGCCAGCTGACCGACCAGCATTTAAGTGAATTTTTGTATTTACGTTTTCTCACCCCCTGTCCACTCTCCCCCATCCCCCTCCCCACCTCATTACTGATACGCAGGTGCAGCCGCAACTGGAAATGTGCCTCATTGAAATCATGACATGTACACCTCTTCTATCTTGTAAGGGTTAGCATTACTTTGTAACACAAGAAAGTTTTTTTTTCTCACTCCATATGTGCTTGCACCAGAAAAGTCAACCAAGTTATCTTTTAAACAAACACCGGAGAATAAATTATGTCCTGATCTGACCACCAACTAAGGTATGATATAAGTACCAGATGCAAACTAATTAACTTGCTCGTCATTAAAAATGACTATCAGCCACAGCTTTGCATATCTTTAGACAGTGATGGGATTAGTTATAAAACGAGATGTAATTGATTACCACTAATATGACCATGAAACCAGAGTATCTCCATCTCACATAATGATGAAAAAAGTATTCAGCCAAGGGACATCTTTTTCCAGAGCAACTGCTCCTAATGAGATGCTGCATCCCTGAGTACCTCTATGGGCCACCCTGCTGGCCAGTGGTCTATAAAGAAAGGTTAATTTCTCTATAAATATCTACTCACAGTTAACCTGCTCATAGCGTTTCTTTGTAAACAGGTGTCGCGGCATTGTTTATCTCTAGTCCTAGATGTTCATACAGGTGAGTTTTGACTATAGACCTGTTGCCTGGTTCACGCAGCAGT
Organism: Lissotriton helveticus; assembly: GCF_964261635.1. Lineage (NCBI taxonomy): Eukaryota > Metazoa > Chordata > Amphibia > Caudata > Salamandridae > Lissotriton > Lissotriton helveticus. The sequence goes on from NC_136069.1 coordinate 1,621,724,671, forward strand.
CTTTTGTTTGCCTCTAGAGATTTTGGGCCATATGTATCAAGCAAATTTCCATTCGCAAAGGTCGTATTTCCAGAATTTCGGCCCTTGCGAATGCGAATTTGCTAAATGGTATGTATCAAGCAAAATCGGGTGCAAAACAAGGATTCGCAAAATTTGCGATTCCTTATTTTGGAATTGCATTTAAGGAATCGCAAATTTTGAGATTCCTTAAATGCAATGTATGATGCTAAAGAAATTAGCAAAATGTCCTTAAGGAATCGGAAAATACCACCAACTTCTAGTTGCTGGTAAGTTGAGAATTCCTTGAAAAATGCACATTTTTGCATTTTTCAAAGTGCCATGTGATGCACATACATGCCCTTAGGGCATGTATGTGCTCCACATGTGCACCCATGCATATTTCAGGGGTGCAACAGGGTGTCCTTTGGACACACGTGCACCCTTGAATTATTCTCAATTTGCGATTAGCAAATTGTGAATCTCAAATTGAGAATAACTTCCCATTCATTCCTACGGGACTCCTAGACCATAGAAATGAATGGGAAAGTATTCCTTAATTGCGATTTGGAATTTGCTAATCGCAATTAAGGAATTTTAAGAAATCGCAAAAAAATGTGATTTTGTACATACATACCTATTTGCGATTCTCAAATAGCGATTTCTTAAAAATCGCTATTTGAGTTTCACAAATAAGGTTGATGATACATATGGCCCTTTGTGTAGCTTTTAGAACTTACAGCTCATCAGAAAACTGGATTTAAAGTAGAATTGCTTGTTTGCAAAATTTATATAGCGTACCTACTAATACTGAAATTTCTAGGCACTATTCTGCTTATTGTCTGTCCAACGTACCATCGTAATTTAAAAGAAAATAAATTTTTATTCCTGGTGCGCCAAAATGCGCACGCCTCTCCTCCTACAAAACGATGATCATGTTGAGTTTTTATTGCTATGTGTTTGAAAAAAAGATGGAATTCTTGAATTGGTCCAGGCCAGGAAATCTCCCTTTCATAGAGATGCAAACTGCACATAAAAACACTGACAAGCCAAATGACAAATGTATCTTTAGAATATTTACTAATTTGTTGCATCTTAATGAAAACCAAAGTCCTTCAACGGGTGTATAATATAAGAAGAGGAATCCTATATATATTATGAATGAAATAATTACATATTTTTTAACACTGTTTTGATATTTTGACACATGAAATCATGGATTACACTAAAACAATGTTGTCAACGTTTTCCTCGTATCACTTCATTGCACCAAATTGTCCCATAACCCGTGCAGTAAAGAGAATGTCCTTCCCGAGTGACACAGGTGAATCAAGGAGGGACAGACAAAAAGCCAGAGCATCAGTATTTATCGAAGTTTTCTGTGAAGTGCTCACATGGGGGCATATTACCAACAACTAGCGATAATTATCGCTATGTTGGCTTAGCGGCTATAATTTCATCGCCGTGTAGCGACAATTTTTATCGCTTAGGAGCCTTGATATTATCAAGGTTTATCTCCTAAGTGATAAAAATAGGCCGAAATGCATGAATATCGCTGAAAAGTCCGAGATATTCATGCATTACCGAGCAAATGCTCTTAGCCATGTTATCCACCTCCCATTGGATAACATGGCTAAGAACTGCTCAGGGCAGGTGTTAGCTTTTGGAGATATTCGCGCTTAGCGCGAATATCTCCAAAAGTTGGTAATAGGAGATAGCGATGTTAGCGACTGTTTCCAGTCGCTAACATCTTGGCACGCCCACTTTGCATGTCATTAGTGATACATTTCTCTGACATGCAAAGCGGGGCCCAATATGGTCGCTATCTCCTACTAGCTGTCGCTAACTGGTGTTAGCGACAGCTAGGTAATAGGGAGATAATTTTATCTCCGCTTTCTTGGCTTTTAAAGCCAAAAAAGCGGAGATAAATCCCTTGATAATATGCCCCAATGTTCTTGTTTTGTAAGAATAGAAACCAAGGGGCACATTTATCAAGGCTTTGCATCACCCTTGCACCGTGAAGGGGACACAAGGGCGATGCAAAACCTAAATGAGATTTATCAAGTCACATAAGGCCACCTTGCGTGGCAAGATAAATCTAGAGTAGCGCAAATCTCTGCCTTGCGTTACTCTGCATCAGGTAGGCATGCCATGGGTGGCGCATGGGTGTTTCCTCGCATCCGCCCATGCATTCTGACACATTCCCAAATTTACCAAAACTGGTAGGCCTGGGAGTGTGTCAGAAGTGTACTTCTCCGCACCACTCTGATTTCTCTTTCTAACTGTGCTGGACACTTAGAAACAGAAAAATGCCTATAAGGATTGGTTTAGTGCAGGAAGGTGCCCCTTCCTGAATAAAAACAATCCTGGCTACAACACAAGCACCCTTGCATTATGGAAAATGGTGCCTGTGTTGGCTCTCGGCAGCCAAAAGTGTACCAGCTCTAGGAAAGTACAGAATTGTGCCATATAATCGTAAATATGGTGCATTCCTACCCTTTCCCTTTCACACAGAGCACAGCATAGTGGCTTGCTGCATTTCTTGTGCATTGGATAATGTGTGATTCAAGTCCTCCCTTAACCCCTCTACCACGCCCACGATTTTGCAGAAGTGCGGCACTTCCTCAAAACGGGCGGGGCCGCGTTCGCCATTGGCCGATGGCAGCACCAGCGAGGTAGCGTTGCCGTCGGCCAATGGCCGACGGCAGCATAGAAGGGGTTAAAGGGGCAGTGAGGTGGGCATAGCCAAAATGTAGGGAAGGGCCCAGAAATTACTCATGAAGAGGGCAAATACCCCCCATACCATTCTGGGTCGTCTCGATAAGGAGGGGCTCTGCCTTACTGAATTGAGCTCAGGATGGGATATTCAGGGGGTATGTATGTGTTTAGCAGGTTTGAATTACCGTGATTAATGCACAGGATTTCAGACATTCCGCTATAAAAAGGCAAGACCTTGAGAGTGCAGCAGGGGGATCCTTATGTAAGCTAGTGCACCTATTGCATGCCTTCCTTAGGGCACTCCCAACTGATGTCCAATCAAATATGGGCCTCCTAGTGTGTGCTGTAGAAGGGATGCATAAACACATGACATAAAAAAGTTGCGTTTTCAAAAAGGGCACATAATTTCAATAAGGAAAATACCCTAATTGAGATGATACTGTCAATGACTGTTAGGAATGTTTCCTCTCCTTTCCCCGCCCCTCATGTATCGAAAAATATAGAAGGCTTTCCATATTCAACTATTCTATATTTACGCACTGAATATTGTTCATAAAATCCAAACCAAATGACAAACACAAATGAGCAGAAAAGAAACCACAACTATTTCATTAACCTGAAAAAATATGTATCAGAAAAAATGAACAAAAAGTTGAAACTGTTCTTTAATTGTGGATTATGATTTAAGGTTATCTAAGGTTACGCATTACTCTTATTTTTTTCAAAGTACTCCTATGCCACTTAGGGCTTTTCTTTCAGAAGCTGCTGCTTTTGCAAAGACAGTTTTTCAGTCAGCTTGTTCAGACAGACTGCTGATGTGTTTTTAAGCAGAGATTGTGATGAATTTCCCTTTCCTAACTGCAACTCTGTAGCTCCTACAAGAGCGTGTGAAAGGAGGCAGCTAACAAACATTCTTTCAAATATGGCAGCAACATTGAATCCACAAACTATTCCAAACATGTTCCTCTTCTTCAAGCTGTGTGATGAGAGTAAATATTTGTTGGGGTCCAAACAAACCAAGACAAATTAACTTTAATGTGTTTGATGCATGCAATTTATAACTGATTTGATGCTCTAGCTTGACATATGTTCCAATTTTATTTTAAATTGATAAAATCGCCAACCTAAAATTGTGTACTCCCATAGCGGTCTGTGCAAAAGGAATGGGCAAGAAATAGAAGGTTTATCTCCTAAGCGATACAAATCGGCCAAAATGCATCGATATCGCTGACCATGAATATCGCTGAAAAGTCAGCGATATTCATGCATTACCGACCAAATGCTCTTGGCCATGTTATCCACCTTCCATTGGATAACATGGCTAAGAACTGCTCTGGGCAGGCGTTAGCTTTTGGAGATAATCGCGCTTAGCGAGATTATTTCCAAAAGTTGGTAATAGGGGATAGCGATGTTAGCACTGTTTCCAGTCGCTAACATCTTGGCACGCCCACTTTGCATGTCATTAGCGATAATTATCACTGACATGCAAAGTGGGCCCCTAAATGCCCGCTATTGCCTATTAGCTGTCGCTAACTGGTGTTAGCGACAGCTAGGTAATAGGGCGATAAAATTATCGCCGCTTTAGCAGGAAATATTCCCGCTAAAGCGGCGATAAGGCCCTTGGTAATATGCCTCTAAATTTTACAAAAATTATAACCGACTACATAAAATATAACTTTAGCTGGAAAACGTCTTATGTGATCCAGTTTCACGGGATCACTTGTGCATTCTTAGCATTCCCATTACCACTATAGCAAACTGAAACAATCTACAGGAACAAATGTGCAGAGCAAGGTATTCCCCAAACTTCCAGCCCTGGATCGAAATACAACAGAAACGGCTGTGTTTTCACGATATCTAATTAGCCACATTGTATCTGAGGCTTAGATCTGTGCTCTAATTGAGCACCAGTGCACTTCCTCTATTTACATATTCTTGGGCAGCCACAATCTTTCAGGTGTTGTGTTTTATTGTTTTGGCCCATGTCATTTTCTTTTACTTTAATTCGGGATACTGTGAGATCTATCAGGTCTAGGTGGCACCGGCATAAACAGTGACACACTCGTATTGTGTTAATGTTGCTTGTTTTCAACACCATTTACTAATATGCAAGCATGTAGTTTGTAAAACATTTCATGGTACTGCAGCAGGACGAGTGGACTTTAAGGGACATATTTATGAGGGCTTTGCATTATGCTTGCACCGTACAAAATGACACTATGCAGCCTTGGTATTGGGTGTGCCAATATTCATAGCAGGCTGGAGCAGATCCTTGGGCACCAGCACTCATTCTTTTATAAATTAATCACTGACAACGCTTGGAAAATATTTAAAATTACAAAAATGCAGCAGAGGTGATATTGAGGGTCGCTCTGCAGAAGTGACACAGGCTTATGTATTTTGGACAAAATATTTGACGCTCTTGGTAAAGGCCTACAAAGCCAAGTCAACACGGAGCCGGCAGTGGCATTTTTTGGCTTGTCAAAACAGAAGCTAATTTCTCCAAATATTAAAGCCAAGGAAGCTTTTATCTAAATTACATCTTAAGTGGAACTATCCTTGATTGTGCAGATTTGAAGAACACGTAGAGTTTCCACATACTTAGAATGGCCTAGGAAAATGATCCACACAAGTACATTTGAAGAGGCCTATGCAAAAAGGGTTGGTGCCATCAAAATGTTTGGAGATCTATGGAACAACTCAAAGAGGACAGTGCTTTTTAGAGCTGCCATGGTAGAGTTTTTCTTTGACTGTTGAAAATAGCTGATGGTTGATGGTGGAGGAAAGGGAGAGAAGCCTATTTGTGATCTTGGTTGGCTGCATCTATACAAGATATTAAAAAGATTGCACGTTTCAAAGCTTTTAACTATACCCTATTATTATTACGGCCAGGGATGGACACTGAAGATCGATGTCATCCTTCTTTTCCGCAATGTTTTAAAACATGGTCAAAATGTACTGCTGTCACATAGCACTTTATCTAGGAAGACTGGCGATAACTCTATCTTAAGGCATAATAAATCACTGTTATTGATTTTTTTTATTATTTTTCTACGAAGCCTATTTTGTAGAATCGAAGTAATATTATGATTTATTGTGTATTGGTTGTGATGTTATGAATTTCTCTCTATTTTTCTGCTCAATAAAAAAAAGCACATTGCAAAATAAAATAGACACATTGGGGCATACGTACATTTTTTTTGTCGCAATTTGCGCCAAGCAAGGGGGTGTAAGGGTGACCCAACAACAAAGTCAGAGTTATAAAGCCATGCATGGCCACCATGCTTAGCCCTGCATGGTTTAATACATTTAGACTAGTGCAAATCAATGTATTGAGTCACTCTGCCTCAGGGAGACGTTCCATGGGTGGAGCGTGGGTGTTCCCATACATCCACCCATGGATTTTGGCGCACTGCCAGACTTAACATTCCTGGTAGACCTGAAAATGAGATGCCTCACCAGGCCCGATTGTGAAAGCAAAAAATATGTGGCCCATGTACCAACCCTATTTTGCTCACAGGGACCACTGCCTGCCCTTAAAAAATGAAAATGAAAAGTTACATTTTTTTTTTAATGCAGCCCATTTTCCTTTCAGGAAAATGGGCTGCATTTAAAGAAACAAACGGCATTATTTAAAAGCAGCCCGAGACATGGAGGTCTGTTGACCCCAGCAGGCCACCATCCCTGGGAGTGCTAGCCATTCCTAATGGGGTCGCAGAATGTGACAGCCTCATTATTATTCATGAGGCATGCAATATGCGACTGGATTGGGAATCATTAACAGTGTCTCAACAAATTCACAAATCTCGACTCGCAATTTGTTGCAATTTGTGAGTCGCAAAATGCTAGGGTCATACATCTGGCCCTAGTTCTTGATAAACATGCCTCATTGCGAGTCAGAAATGATTTTCTGACTCTCAAGATGCAATTTGGAGCAAGCCACCAATAAGACAAAGAGCGGGGCATGAAAGGGGTGTCTCTCTCCATCCTGCAAGTCAGAAAAGTAAGCATCATTGGTATGAGACCATAATCTCAGTTACAAAGCATTGAAGTACATCTTTAACTTTGTCAATGCTAGCGGTGGTCATTGTGGCAAGCAGATAGTGTACCAGGAGATCATCACATGTTCCCCTGGTCTCCCTTCAAGGGAAAGGTTTTATTCAGAACGTTAAGTAAATTTAAATGGGGAGAGGATGTAACCTTGCAGCTAGTGCGGTCGACTTCGAAGCTGGGGAACGGGGTTAGAGGCTCGGCAACAAGGCTCAACATCCTGTGATTCTGGGCAAATCACTTTAGCTCCCCATGCCTAACATTAATGTGTTCTTGTGTAACGAAACTGGTACACTGTAAAGCGCTTTGATACCAGATATCTTTGAGTCTAGTTTGCACTATATAAAACTCTAAAAAATTGTAGGGATGTTAGTTTGCCATCCCAGGCAGGACTGCATCCATGCTGTTCACAGGAAGTTGTCAAATGAATCCTGCTTCATGTAATTCAGTGTAATTAGATTTTTTTTCAAAACCTATGCTGGTGATCAGCGAATAGAAAAGAAAAGACATGACTGGAATTAAAGCAAACATTTCTACAAATACATCTCAACGAAAAGTTACAAAAAATTTCTAAAAGGTCTGTTGTTATCGACAGATCCCTAATGCATAAATCCCTTCAGTAGCTATAGTCGCACTATTGTGAAGAAGCACTGGAAGTTATGTGTTCCTCCGTGCATCTTTCATTGCTGGGCATATATAAAGGGAGTCTCGCATCCTGAATTTCCAGTTACAAAGAAGAGAGCCACATTGCTTGAATGCTAAATCTTCCATGTCATTAACATTTAAATGCAGTTCTTTCAAATGTATTGAGAAGCTTGCATTACTTAATCTGGGATGTGACTACTCTTTGTATACAAAACAAGTACATGATACACTTCTCACAGCACCATGCATCACCTTGCTCCATAAGACTCAACTCGCGCCATGGACTGTTGTAGCCAATTAGTTATCTGATGCGTATTTGTGGGTGTGTGGAGCACACTTGTACATTCGATTTTCACCTGGTACCTGCTTTTGTGTATTTGAGAAGCTAGTACAACATTTGTCTGTTTTATTTCTGATATGTGTGCATGGGACGCCATCCTCGACTCCTAGTCCGAATTCCCTAGTAATCACAGCACCGAGACTGCCCTCCTCGCCGATACTGAAGGCATCCTCATGCTACTCGACCAGAGCCACACCGCGGCCCTCATCCTACTAGACCTCTCTGCAGCATTCAACACCATCTCCCGCCACACTCTTGCAGCCAGACTCCACAACATTGACATACCGGGGACCACCCTTGACTGGATCCGATCATTTGTCTCCCGCAGAACCCAAAGGATCATGCTTCCATGCTTCCTCTCTGAACCCAAAGAGATCAACTGCGGAGTACCCCAGGGATCATCGCTCAGCCACACCCTCTTCAACATCTACACGGCCCCCCTCACCTCCATCATCAGACAGCATAGTATCCTATGCCGACAACACCCAACTCATTCTCTCCCTCATGAAGAACCCCAAAGACATCGGACTCAGCTTTCGGGAAGGAATACAAGAATTCACAGCCTGGATGAGCAACAGTTGCCTAAAGCTCAACTAGGAGAAGACAGAGATCCTCATCCTTGGACCATCCCCCACTGCTTGGAACAACAACTGGTGGCCCTCCACCTTCAAAAATCCACTCACCCTGACAGACCATGCCCAGAACCTCTGCCTCACTCTAGACTCCTACCTCACCATTACCCGCCACATCAATGCCTTCGCCTCCACCTGCTTCAACTCCCACCACATCCTCCATGAGACCTTCAAGTGGATCCCCCCGAAGCCAGAAAGACAGTCACCCATGCACTCATAACCATCAGACTTGACTAGGGGAATGCCCTCTACGTGGAAATCAACAAATCCTGCTGCACAAACTCCAAGCCATCCAGAACACCGCAGCCAGACTCGTCCTTGGCACCCGACGACAGGGGTACATGACCCAACATCTGTGAGACCTTCACTGTCTCTCCATCAAGATGAGAGTAAACTTCAAGCTACTCACCCACCCCTACAAATCCCTACACAACTTCAAACCAAATATTTCAATGAAAGAGTTTCGTTCCACCTACCCCAAAGAAACCCTAGCTCCACAGACCTCGCCGTAGCAGAGACCCCATGCAACCACAGAACCAGAGCAGGTGGAAGAGCCTTCTCCTACATTACGGACAAGGGCTGGAATGAACTCCCAGTCAACATCAGAAACTCCTCCACACTGCACACCTTCTGCTGGAACCTCAAGACTTGGCATTTAGACTGACCTGGAGCCGGCTCCTCCCCACCCCCCTCCAGTGCCTTAAGGTCCTCTTGGGTGAGTAGCACACTTTAAAAGCCCCTTGAATGATTTATTGATTTAATCAGCGATGCAGCGCACGCAATGTAATTCATTTTATTTATGTATTTACTTAACTCTGTTTGTCCATAAGCCTGAGTTTACTACCCCCCACAATGCCCCTCCCCCATAGCACTTCCGCGAGGAGCCACCACTGTCCTATTCCCCTACCAAGGTCCTGAGCTAGTCTGTTGCAGATGAAGGTGCAAAGTAAGGATGGGAGGGAAAGGCCTTCTGCCAGCAGTGGACACCCCGTGTAAATCATGAACAGTGGAGTACAGAATCACTAACTTACACCTCACCTAACCTGAACACTTTTATGGGAAATGTTTTTTTATTAAAGCGTTTTTAAACCAGGGATTGCTCTATAGTGGCAAAATATTGAATATCTTTTTTCACAGAGAAAATGGACTCCATTTGAACAACAGGCATGATGAATAATTGTGGTATGCGCCGCCAAACTCCGTGTTACAAGTGACAAAAACTCTGCAACCTCCGACAGCATAATGGAGTTTTCCGCCCACACAAAAGCTGAGAAGAGATTGGGTGGTCAGAGTGGTCGGCAGCTTCTGTACCATGACAGCTTGTGGGACCCACTTACACTCTTGGAGAAGCGTGGCTCAATGGTTAGAGCGGCAGACTCAGATGCAGAGGTCTGGCCCGGGACCAGGGTTCAATTCCTGCCTCGGCGGCTCTTGGACTCAATTTCCCCGGACCGGATAATTCTCGCCTCGGTGCCTAGTCTAATCATGGGTCCCACTCTGTGACTCTGGGCAATAGCTTGCTTAATCTCCACAACGGCCCCAGCAGCGCTTGGATGCCTGGCTTCACCTTGGGGGTGACCAGAAGTGGACATTTCACAGGAAAGGATGGGTTCCACAGCGGTATGAATACAGCGCTATGGGGCCTCCGGGTAGAAGTACTCTACATTTACATTTACACTTGCAACAGATCCAATAAATGTGGTATAGCAATCATCATGCACAGATCAATCCCTAACAAACTGCATTTGATCCAGAAAGTAAAGGCGGATATGCGTTTCTGAGTTATAAAGACCAGAACAAGATGTAATTGACAAGCAATATCTAAACTCTGACTTTACGTAGAGAACCATTCTTCCCTGTACAATTGAGAATGCATACTGAAGTTAGGAATACCCAGTAGTGCTGGGTGGGGACTGAAGTCTTTCTCCTTACTAGGGGCAGCTCCTCTGTTAAGGCGGAGGACCGTGGCCCCAGGGATAGGAAAAGAAAATGGTAATAATCTATCAATTTATTTTTCAAAACCCCATCCCCAGCTGAGCATCAGGAAGGGGGGTGGGGAGGCTTTCTGCAGCTGCCTGTCAAGCAGCAGCAGAAAACAGTGATGGGCAGGCAGGACACCTACGTTCAAAGTGTGCATGTGTTTTTGGCCCGCCGTCTTGCAACAGCCAGCCAGACATGCTCAGTTTAAACCTCTCTAACTCAGCTGTCTTAGACAGCTGGGTCAGAGACAGCATAGGGCTCCAGTGCCATCTGGAGCTGCAAGACAGCATGTCATTGGTGGCTCCTCCACTAAGGCAGAGCAACGTCGCCCCACTACTTTTAAGTAGTGTGATGAAAGGAAAAGTGAAATGATAATAACCTGCTCTTATTATTATTTTATTTTGTCGAGCTGCTTAGCAGGTGGGTGGGGCTGCTCTGCTCTCAGAGCACTGCAGGGGAGGAGTGGTTTTCCTACTCCAAGTGTGAATGAATTAAGCCTGGGCGGAGCAGGCGTTGTGCCTCTCCGCAAAGTTACAGGGAGTTTCAAGTCAAGTCAGGAATGCCTTATTCGACAACGTAATGCCATAAAAGTGATCGTATCATACAACAATACATTTCATGAACACATTTTAAATAAAGGAAGCCAAACTCTTTTTTTATCTTTATTTTCAAAAGCATTCCTGATATCAACCCTGAGACCACAAAAAAAATGTAATACAATACAGAGACATTTTATAAAATAGAAAGTGCAAATGAGCAAACTCAATCGAATACAAATAGTCCCATTTTTTTTAACATTCCCAATATCCACCAGAGAATAGGGTCCTAGGGTATAATACAGCACAAAAAACGTTATATAAAATACCAGATGCAAAGAAAGCCAGCTCACCAAATACCAAAAGGATCCCCATTTATAATATTCCTGATGTGTCATGTCATAGGTTTTTGTATAGCGCACTTTCACCGTGAGGTCTCAAGGCGCTTGCAGCAAAAACGGTAGTCCACATTAATGGCTGTTGAGAAAAATGGCAGGGTTATTTGGGAACAACCAGGTTTTGAGCATTTTACGGAATTGTTTCTGTTCAGTGATAGATATCAAGTGCGGGAGCAATTTGTTCCAAAGTGAAGGAGCAAGATAGGAAAAGGCACGCTGGCCATATCGGAAAGTACGGACTCGTATTTGAATCAGGAGTAGCTTATTGCTGGACCTTAAAGGTCTTGTGGGTACATACAGGTTGAGGTTTTTTTTTCAAGATATTCAGGGCCGGTGTTGTGCAGAGTCTTGAGTGTTGTACTCAGAATCTTAAAGTGGCTTCTCTGACGCACCGGGAGCCAATGGAGTTTTTTTAGGCATGGAGCAGAGGCAGTTCTGGGGGGGGGGAGATTCAAAACTAATCTGGCTGCAGTATTTTGAAGAGTCTGCAGCTTTGAGAGCAGATCCTCATTGATAGCGGCATGCAGAGCATTCCCATAATCTAGATGGCTGATGATCAAGCCCTGTACCATGGGTTTTCTGGCTTCGTTAGAAAGCCATTTAAAAATCTTCCAAAGTTTACGTAAGATACCATAGCAGGTGCCTGTGACCTGGTTAACATGGTTTCTCATGGATAAGGCACAATCTATCATTATTCCCAGATTGCGTACAGCTGGTTTTGGGGAGGGGCATACTCCCAATTCAGAAGGCCACCAGTCTTGCGACCAGGATTTTTCAGCATTACCAAACAGCATGACTTCAGTTTTACTAGCATTCAATTGCAATTTGTTGTTATTCATCCAATTACTAATCTCGATCATACAGTTTTTAAAACGAGAACAAGTCCCGGAATGATCTGTGCCATAAGTGATGAGCAATTGGGTATCGTCAGCGTATGATACGGTAAAAAAATCTGTATGATTTGATGATCTTCGCCAACGGAGTTAAATATACATTGAATTGTAGATGACTCAAAATGGTTCCTTGGGGAACCCCCACGGTTACCGGGCTGCTGCTTGAGACCAGATTGTCTACTTGCACAGAGGTGAGGCGATCAGCTAGATCATTTTCAATCCAACCGAGAGCCCCTCCTCTGATACCTATCTCCCACAGTTGTTGTAACAAGATACTGTGGGAGATGGTATCAAAAGCGGCGGATACATCCAGAAGGATAGGAATAGCTGAGTCGCCTCTATCCACCGCGAGCCTGATGTTATCTACAATCTCAATAACCGCTGTGTCCGTGCCATGAGCGGCACGGAAGCCCGATTGAGAGGGGTCTAGAACCCCATGTGATTCTATAAAAGGATGCTGTTCGACCCGAGGTGACGAAAATTCTTTTAGTATTTTAAATCATTCTTTACTTGAGTTAGCAGCATTATTTATATGCGTGGTTAAATAGGTCTTTTTAGCCATTTTGATGTTTTTTACATAGAGTAAATGTAGCGATTTGTAGTTGGTAAGGTCCTCTTTCTTCTTAGTTTTCCGCTATTGCCGTTCAACTGCTCGACTGGATTGCTTGTCAGTTTTTAGAGCTGCCGTGAACCATGGGGAGGCAACGGATTTCACATTGACCCTCATCTCAGGGATATTCTTATCCAGGGTTTGCAAGATGGAGGTCTCCAGGTTGGTTACCTTCAGTTCTAGTGGGGCTCCCTGATTTGGTACAAGTTTAAAGTGTTTAAGAAAGGCCTCGGGTGTCAATTTACACCATGGACCGATGAGCACTCTTTCTTTGTTTACTGATTTAGCTGGCGTTCTAGGAAGTCTAAACCTTAACAGATAATGGTCGGTCCAGATCATAGGGAGCGGAATCTGAATACTCAAATTAGGTGAGTTGGTGAAAATTAGATCTAATGTGTGGCCTGCTAAATGGGTAGGACCCATCACCCTTTGAGTCAATCCCAGGATTTCCATTGAACTAATTAAATGGCTGGTTTCAGGATCTGATGAGAACTCTGCATGATAGTTAAAATCCCCAAGTAAGACAAAATTGTCAGCTGCTAGTGTATGTGAGACTATGATTTCTAGAAAATGGTTAACAAATTTGGTTTTGGGGCCCGGGGGTCTATAAACTAATGCCCCTCGCCATGTCTCGGAGCTGGTGGTTTTAATGTTAACTACCATGATTTCTGCTGTAGGGCTGGAAAAAGACTCCAGCAGCTCAATTTGTATGGGAAGCTTAGCTGCAATTGCTATGCCACCTCCTCTGCTTACTTTCCTATCTAGCCTGGTTAGATGATAATCAGGGGGAAAGGCCGATGCTATGTCCGGCGAGGCTTGGCCATGGAGCCAAGTCACGGTGAAAAAACAGATGTCTGGTTTATCGGCGTCTAAAAGGCGCCATAGCTCTATTGCATGTTTAGATATACAGCGAGTATTGAGCTATATAGCAGAGAACGGTTTATAATTTACTTTCTTTTTGATAGGCGATATTTCAATATTGTCTGATTTGGGAACAGTGTTCAATATCTTATGAGCAGTAATGGCATTTAGGCATTCTGAGATCTCTGTTGCTTTACCAGTGGCTGTATAGAGGCATACTGATGACTCGGTCCGAGGAGATATATCATAATGGATAGGGGGCTCTGTCATCAGGATGGTTGTGCCGATATTAAAGGTCTTAGCGATATTTAATGATTTCAGCTGATCGCTAGTGTAGCATAGCTTCTTGAAAGGACTTACCAGGGAATGGAATATGACAGAGGCAGTGTCCCGGGCGGCGGGCGGAGACCTGGCACGGACGGGCGCAGATGGGCTTGCCTTTGGTGCGCCTTCGGCACGCCGCCGGCGCACCGCTGTCAAACCAGTTGACCGAAACCTAATGTATAATTGAGTACAAAACATTTTATAAAGTGCAAGGTGCGAAAGAGCAACTCAATCAGATACAAAAAGTCCCCATTGATGGCACAACTGATATCGAACTGGGTGACCAAGATCTAAAGTACACACAATGCAAAAGCATTGTATAAAGTGCAAAGTATGAGGGAGTAAACTCGATCGTACATTTTCTAGAATTGATTGACTGTTGATACATCCAGGACAGCCTACTGAATTTGGGACAATACAGTATCTTGATCGTATGTTTTCAGATAATGCCCCCTTGGTAGCCACAATGCGAGGGCAAGCATATGTGATCCCACTGCCACAATGGAGATTTTCCCACTCGTGCATTGAACATAGAGAGATGATCTGCGAAGTGGTGAGGGAGTTTTTCGATATAAACACTGGTTCGGTCACTTCAGCTGAAGTTCTATGGGAGGCTTTTAAAGTAACTATTAGGGGTAAGTATATGGCTACCACCTATAGGGTACATCGATCATTGATACACACAGTGACAAATCTGGAGCTTAAATTGAGGATATTGATCAATAGGCACCACATGCAGATATGGTCTAGGAAGAACTAAAAAGATTGTAGGGGGAACTTTATGAATCATGGGAAACTTTGGGCCACTATGGTTTTAAAACATACATGGAGATCCAATATGCACACTGGGCCAGTTATTGGCATGATAGGTTAACAGAGAACGGGGAGGGAATTCAGTGGTCACAATAAAGGATAGACAAGGAGCCACTCTTATAACACATGAAGCTATATTACAGCTTTTTGCAGAATTGTACTCTGATTTTTACACCCAAAAGGATGAGCATGATGAGGTGGGTATGATGGCAATTTTGGATGAAGCCAGCTTGCCAGGGGCAGATAATGAGATGCGGGAAGCACTACATGCCCCGATAGACAAAATAGGGGAGAGAGTGTTTACAGCGCTGGTAATACCATGCGGGTTGATAACAATGTGGACGTTACATCGTACGCGTTGCGCTAGATGCCGTGCAACACCAGGTAATGTGTTAGATTTTAAATCCAATACCTTCCCTGCTGTTGCGCTAACTGGATTTGGAATAGTAATTCATACTATTCCTAAGTCCAGCGCGCGATCTAGCGCAAGTCGTTGAAAAGACTTGCAATGCAATGCCATGCGTGGCAACAATGCGGACGATGCAACAACAGTGTTGTCACCTACCGTGTGGTAACACCATGCGTTGTAACATCACATATTCACGAAATAGACATACAATGGGCTATCAAACAAATGAGAACAGGGAAGACACCAGGGAATGATGGCTTGGTAGTGGAGTTTTATGAGGGATATGTAAACCACTAATAAACATGTATCAATAAGCTTTTGAACAGGGGGTGTTTCCCACTACATTCAAAGAGGCATATATAGTGATTTTACCTACACCAGGGTGAGATTTATATGAGTGAGAATCATACCACTCGTTTTTGATGATCCATGTAGATGCAAGAATTTAGGGAAGATCTTGGCTCACCGCTGGGCTAGAGTGGCTGAAGAATTAGTGCACCCTGATCAGGCAGGTTTTGTAGGGGGATGTACTACCACCACTAATATACAGAAGGCCTATCTTGTAATGGATCGGATCCAAAAAGCGGAAGAACCTTTTGTATTTGCAAGCCAGAATGCACATAAAGCATTTGATATCATTGATTGTTGATGTATGATGTGTGTACAATCTAGGAGACACTTATTTAAAATGGATACAACTACTTTATACTAATAGTCGAGCCAGAGCCAAGGTGAAGGTGGTAAATAGGCTTTCGGATAGTTGGCCTGTGGGGAGGGGGGACCAGGCAAGGTTGCCCTCTATCATCTCTGATTTTTACGTTGGTTATTGAACCTCTGGCAAGGCTGATATGATCTCGGCATGAAGGAGAGGGAGCACTGATCGATACTAAAAGGGAAATTATTTCTTTGTATGCAGATGATATTTTGTTGACTATACGAGATTCTGTACACACGTGACCAATGGTGTGTAGTACTATTAAAGTGGTGGGGGGCCATTCAGGGTTTAAGTTAAATGCAGACAAATCTGTTATTTATTCATTACAGGCACCTGGCTTGGGGGAAAAATTTGTCTCTATCATACGCCTACAGAGAGCTCCTGTTAAATATTTGAGAGTGTGATTGAGCTCCAACGCCACTGAAATATATGATGCCAAAGTGCGGAATGCTGTGCCCAACGATGGTTAAAGTTTCCGCTGTCACTCATGTGACAAATAGCGATTACCTAGATGATTTTGTTTCCGATTGTATTTTTTGTTATACTGCATATGCTGATTAGGAACTGGATGTCAGCTTGAGACTATTAGATGAAGTGCTTCGAATACTATATTGGGGTACAGGAAGAGTCTGTATTAGCCTAAAGGTGTTGCAGTTGCCTTGGGATGTGGAAGACTACGGAACCCACATTTCAGAAGTTATTACCAGGCCTCCCACTTGCAATACGTAGCTGGATGGTTTATGGACCAGTGTACTGACCCTTAACAGGTTTATCGGTGAGACTGGTTAAACTGCGTGGTTTACTACTGTTGGTCCATAGAAAGAGAAGGAAACTGCTACCAATTCAAATTTGTATATTATTTAGAGTGACCAGATTCTCAAAACAAAAAAACGGGAGAGGCCATCGGCATAGAAGTAGGACTACAGTTTGCAGCAACAATAGACATAAAAGTAGGACTATTTGACAGCTGTCAGTCGTAGACATAGACTAAACCCCGACTGCATCTTTACCATGCATACCTTTACCACCCATGCCTTTACCACGCAATTATGCTGTAAATATATGTTTGGCAAATGGGCATGTGTGGTAAAGATCACACTCCTTCCCCTCTGCCCTAAACCCTAAAAACACCCTAAACTTTAAATATCTACTTCTCCCTACCCCAGCTGCCCCCTCAACCTAAAAAGTGCCCCGATACTGCCCCCTACCCTGAGCCCAACAACTCAGCCCCTTAAAACTACTCTGACCCCAGCCCCCTCTCTGAGCCCTAAAACAAGCCCCCACCCCTAAAACATAACCCCATCTTCCCCCACCCAACTGCCTCCTTAGCCTTAAAACTTCCCCTTTCTTGGCCCCTGCCCTGAGCCCTAACAATCCCAACCCCACAGCCCTGAAAACTACCCCGTTCCCCCAAAATTACCCCATCCCAAATTATCTGCCCCCACTTCGTACCCTTCCTTGAGCCCTAAAACATCCAACCCCCGTCACCCATGTAAACAATCCTGACTAACACGGAACCCCTACAAACTACCCCTCACATCCCTACAAAACCTGAATTACCTCTCTGCCTCTTCCTGGTCCTTGCTCTTCCTGTTTCCTGATCTTTCGCCCGGCGACAGTAGCAACTTGATCATGCATAAGTCTTAATCACTTATTTGTGATTAAGACATATGCAGGTAAGGCTTGGACTCCGGTCCCAAGTAAGGCTCGGACTCCGGTCGTGAGCCCCAAGAGTGTGTGGCCTGGGAGTGCAGGAAAAGTACAGGAGGGCTCCGAGCTCTGTCCTGCTGCACCTCGTTAGACGCGCTGAGTCCCCGAGCGGCCCTTATCTGCCCAGAAGTACCGGGCCACCCTTTTAAACTTGTGACCTTTGTCTCTGGGTCTGGGGCCTAGTGGGGGCCCGAGTTGACTGCACAGATTACGACCCGCATTATTATTGCATTACGAACTGCCTGATTCTTGCATTGCGAACCGCATTATTATTGCACTACGAACTGCCTGATTCTTGCATTATGATCTGCAATATTATTGCATTACGAATGCCTGATTCTTGTATTACAAACCTCATCATTATTGCATTGTGAACTGCCTGATTCTTGCATTGCGAACAGCATTATTATTGCATTACGAATAGCCTGATTCTTATTTATTTATAAAGTTTTATATAGTGCGAACATGATCCCGATGGATATCAGAGCGTTTCAAAATTAAAGATGGTCAAATACATATCAAAGGAAACAGTTACACAGGGTGCAATACATCATCACAGCAGTTGGGGGAAAAAAAGAAAAAAAATCAGGACTGGGAGGGGAAGAAAAGATTAGGTAAGTGGATATAATACATCAGTACAATAGATGAGGGTGTAAGTCCAGTATCTTCAGGCAAATGAGCAGAGTCCACTTAGGGTAAGAGTTTGCACATAAGGAATCGTTTTACTTCAATTTTGAAGGCACCGGTGAAGAAACGTCTGCAAACTTCAGGAGGGAGAGAGTTCCAGATCAGTGGAGCAGAGCAGGAGAAAGCTCTTTGACAAGTTCTCTTGTTTCGAAATATCTGTGGTATCAGAAGGAAGGTGTCAGCGCTTTTTAAGGCTCTACCACCTCCAGATAGTTCTAGCTTTTGGCATAGATACTTGAGGGTTTTGAAATGAAGAGCTTTATGCGTCAGGCAGTTGATCTTTAACTGTATGCTTGCATCAAAAGGCAGCCAATTTAGAGATTTTAGAACTGGGGAAATGTGCGCAGATCTTTTAGTGCCTGTGGTCAGTCTTGCCACTGCATTAAATACAGCTTTAAGTGGGGCCAAGGTATATTTTGGGAGGCCACATAGTGTAGCACTGCCATAGTCTACTCTCGGCAAAACCAGAGCTTAAACAACATTGTTAGACCTGTCAGCCCTAGGGTGGTCTTTCCCTATTTTTGCCTCATTTTTCCCACTTTCTTTTTGTTGGCCCTTAGGTCTTTGGGCACCTTTTCATGGCTAATCCGTGTTAGTGTGCAGGTGCTCTCTACTTCAAACATGGCTGCCACTGGCCCCTGCTACTGCAGCATGGTCTTTCAGTGTAGCACCCTAGCTGCCAGGAGCTGGCTGGATCCCCATACAATGTTGCAATGCCAGCCACCCATCCCCTGTCCATAGGTAGAGTGGGGAATCTCCTGGAACCTTCCAGAAGAAAGGCGGAGCTGATTTTTGGCGCCTTAGAGAGTGGTCACCTGACCTGGGCATACTTAAGCAAGGGAGGGAACTTTTTCTAGTCAGTTGGGGCATCACTGACCTGGGGAACCCACGCAGGAGTTTTAGGCAGGAGGGCCTAGTTAGGAACTTATGCTACTGGGAGTGACAGGATTTAGGTGCTGCCTCTTAAGCTGAGTGAGGTGTCCTAGACTAGCCCCCTGATCTGGCCCAGCGGTAGGGAACCCCAGGGTCCATCTGCAGTGACTGAGGAAACCTCATCCAGCCTCCAACTCAACCCCTCCCTCTTCAAGAAACCATCAACTAAGGGCGCAGAACCATCCAAGCGCCAAGAAGACTACTTTCCCTTGACCAGAGACTGCTGGAGGATCGGCCAGGTACTGGACTTTGCTGCCTTGCACACTCCCCGCCTTCATCTGTGCCCTTCTGGCCCTACCTGTCTCCCCCTGACTGAACTGCTCTGCTGTCTCTGCTGAACTGTAGGAGAGATGCTATATCCTGCTCCCCCTGTCCAGCGCTGCATCGGGGACAGCCTACACTGCCAAGCGCTATTGCCCTGAGCCCTGCCGTGCCCCTGGGAGCGCCCCCCACATCGAGTGCCTCAAGCGCTTCCCGGCGCTGTTCTGATCCACGTGCTACATTGGCCGCGTGTTGGGCCCCCGTGGCGCTCTGGGAATTTAGTGCACAGCTCAGGTTGACTCACCGCCACGGCCCGGAGCCGTCTACTCCCTCCTGCTGCGCCGAAGAATTTCCTCAGAGGTCGCCTGCCCCCCTCGGCGGCCCCCGTAGGCCAGGAGAGGGCCACCGGAATCCTTGACAGGCCACGCTGGGCCGGAAATCACCCTCCTTCCACTCCCCCAGCGCCCCGGTGGAGGGTCGCGTTGTTGAACCCCCCGTCGGCGGCCCCCGTGAGCCAGGAGAGGGCCGCCGCATCAAGTTTGCCAAGCCGCACTGGGCCTGAAGCCTGCCTGTGCCCCTGTCACGTGAGCGGGAGCGCCGCCGCGTCATCGGCCGCGCCCCCGCCCAAGCCTCTCAGCCATTGGTCGTCCCCGAGCCA
Source organism: Lissotriton helveticus (assembly GCF_964261635.1). Classification (NCBI taxonomy): domain Eukaryota; kingdom Metazoa; phylum Chordata; class Amphibia; order Caudata; family Salamandridae; genus Lissotriton; species Lissotriton helveticus. The sequence goes on from NC_136069.1 coordinate 1,621,744,841, forward strand.
GCCCTGACTCCCAAGGCCCGGTACCTAGAGCAGATCACCACTCGTCGCGGAGGGGGTCAGGAGCCACAGAAGCCCCTCCGCTTTGCCCCGCAGTGTGGGTCCTTGGCCCCGGCGGCGGAGCGCTAAGACAGCGCCCTGCACCGCGCCGGGCAGCGGACAGCCACGCAACCGGCGGAAGCTTCTCCCGCTGACCCCCAGACATCGCAAGGGCCCCGGAGGGCCGAAGTACAAAGGTAACCCCCAGGGGAGGAGGGCGGAAGGCCGGTTTGAGACCCCGAGTTCGCCCCTCCGCCGGGGAACGCTGTGACTGGGCCCTGTTGGCCCCATTGAGCCCCAAGCAGTGCTGAGGCCTGATTCATGCAGGAGGTGTGCTGGGGATAAGTAACGGTATATGCCTGAAGACCAGGCCCTATTGAATTAACTATTTCCTGCCCCTTTGTTGATAAGAACGGTCAGGTCATTGATTGTCGGTGTTTGATGGCCGTCTTAAGCTGCCTGTATTGCTCATGCTTACTTATATGTTTTCAAGCCTGCTGATGAAGTAGTGATCTTTTTCCCTGTACTGAATTTCTTGCAGGGGCCGGCTTCTACAGTTCCTGGTGGGATTGGATCCAGATTCCTAGTGATTCATTCAAATACTATTTTGATGATCTGACTTTGGTTACCAAACTGTTGATATTTACAAGAGGAAATGCTTATAATTGCTTACTGCATGCTAGTCCATGGTTTATGAAAGTAGATGGTTCATTCAGGTGTCTACCTTGAGGGTATGTTTCGGAGGAGAAATGAGCAAGAATTCGGTTTCGGAGGTGTAGAGCAGGAGGTGGTTCTCCGTTAGCCAATTTTGAGTGTGTAAGAGGATAGTGTTGAATGATGTGATATTGGGGAGGAGATTTGCATGTAAAGTTGAATGTCATCTGCGTACATGTTGTACACAATGTTCATTGAGTTTAGTGCATTTGCAAGTGTTTTCAAGCACAGGTTGAATAGTATGGGGGATAAGGAGGACCCTTGTGGGAAACCCATGGATACAGGCGAGGGCTGGGATAGGGAGTGGTTAGCCTTTATTCTTTGAGATCTGTGGTGGAGGAAGGTGCATTACGAACCGCATTGTTATTGCATTATAAACTGCCTGATTCTTGCATTAAGGACGGTCATATTATTACACTATGAACGGCATTACAAACTGTATGGCATTGCATTAGGACTACATTAGAGATCGTGAATTGCTCATTAATTCCGCAAGAACCTACAAGGGATTGCTGGCCTAATAACCGGCCAAGAAAAATATTATGAATACGCATATGTTGGATTTCTATCGGTTGGTCTCATCGTACTTTTTAAAAAATGATACCACTATTTTTGTGAAACCGGTGTGGTGTCCATTTGTGGTGTTATCACTGTGTTACTAGGAGTGTGGTTGCAAATACTTTACACATTGCCTTGCAGATAAGCGTGGCTGCTTGTGCCAAGCTACCATGGGTGAGCAGGGGTTATCTAAGGGTGTGACCCTCCTTACCCTGACTAGAAGCAAGGGTCCCTGTTTGTACTAAGGTACCTACCTCATCCAACTAGAGACCCCTAGTTGTAACAGTATCCATAAAAGACATATAATATAGATTTACCCCAGAGTATCCGGCATATCTGCCAAAAGATGTGAATATGTTTAGAACCCGATTGATTGATGCTTTGGGAAGGCCAGATATAACAGAATGTCGTCAGCGTAAAGAGAGATACTGTCCTCCCAACCCTCTATCCATTTCATGCCACGGTTGTCTGGGTCTCTGCGGATCCAGTCTACAAATGGTTCCAAGGACAAGGCAAAGAGCAGCGGGGACAGTGGGCAGCGCTGTCTCATCCCACATTTTAATGCAAAGACTGCAGCTTTGTTGTTGTTCACCACTACTTATGCCAGGGGTTCTGTATAGATGAGTAGTACCCACTGAATGAAGTGAGGCTCTATACTGCGAAGAGGTATGGCCATTCAATGGTATCGAAGGCCATTGTGGCATCTCAGGATACCACTACTGCATCCTCCCTTATAGAATCCTGTCGCCCCAGGCCTCCATGTAGTCTCCACAGATTAAGTGCTGTGTTCCAGTTGGGCATGAAGTCCGATTGATCTGGGTGTACCAGTTTGGTAATCACTTTCACCTGGCGCCCCGCTATTAGCTTCGCCAAAACTTTGGGTTCAATGTTTCGGAGTGAGTTAGGTCTATATGAGGAACACTTGTCCCTGGGTATACCTGTTTCATGTATGGCGACCAATGTGGCTATTCTTTGGTCTAATAGGAGCATGCCTATTTCCTGCCTTTCTTCAAACATGCCTCACAGGTCGGGAGTGATTTTATCAGGCTTTAGAGTTTGATCGCCTGCCCATTGGTCAAGGCCTTCCCTGACTGAAGGCCTTGTATCGCCTGGGCCACTTCATTGTTAGTGAGGGCGCTCTCAAGCAGTTCTCTATCTTCGGTCTCTAAGGCTGGGAGCACAATGTCGGAGAATAAATCTATAGAGTCTGTTTCTTGAAAAGAGGTGGTTTTCTGATAAATTATACGGTAGAGCTGGGCGAGTTTGTTATTTCTTGGGGGTCTACTATCTTCGTGCCCGATTCCGTGGTCAGCTCAGGTATCAGGCAGTTAGCTAATTCTGTCCCATCTAGCCAGGCCAATAACTTCCCAGCCTTGTCCCCTTGTTCGTATATTCTACCCACCTTGTCCCTGCTCAAGGTCTAGGCCATATCTGTAACAATGGTTTTGTATTCCTCTCTTTTAAGCATTAGGGCGTGTTGTGTGTCTGGTTGTAATAGTGCCCCTGTGTCTTCCTCCATGTGGAGAATGTCTTCTTCCTGTCTGACTAAGTCTTTGACCTGTTCCTTACGAACTCCTCAATTAGTGAAAGTGCCTGTCCCCTAATAAACATCTTGAAAGCTTCCAAAAGAGTTTGAGTTCAAGCTACTGATTCTACATTCTCAGTTAAATAAAACTTGATGGCTGCTGACAGTTTCTCTCTGACAACTGGATTTTTAAGTACCAAGGATTAATCGGTGCTACCATACCCACTTTATTCTCGCCCAGGACTACCTGAGCCCATATCGGCGAATGGGCTGATATGCCTCGGGCTAAATGTTTGATATTGTGGATGTAGCTAACTTGAGCCGCGTGGGTGAGAAGGTATTCAATACGGGATACACTGTTGTGGGCACCCGAGTGAAAGGTATATTGGAGACTGTCAGGGTGATGTGTATGCCATGCATCGGCCAGCCCCATCGCGTTCATAAAGTCCGGGAGCCACCTTTGTGGTTGTCCAATAGTACGAGGAGTGCACCGGTCCAGGGACCCTGATACCATGGAGTAGAAATCCCTGCCTGCCACTAATCTGCCATAAGGTGAGGATAATATTAGGTTGCCCAGGTCTTTGAATGTCCTCCCCTGCAATCCTGGAGGGACATAGGCAGACATAATTGTAAGCTGCATACTTTCCTATTGACCCAACATTGCTGCGTATCTGCCCATTACATCTGTCCAGGTGTGATTGATTGACATTAGGAAGGATCTTTTGATCATAATGCCCATTCCCCTGGATCCGGTGGTAAAGCCAGAGTGGACATTCAATCGGTAGCCCCATCTGTCCAGAGCCTTACATGTGTTACCTATGAGGTGTGTTTCCTTGCATTACTCCAAATCTATGAGGCCATTCATAACCAAGCAAGTTTGCTTTGCTTGGCCTTATTTATATAATTTGGTAATTTGCCCCGCAGGAGCATTACAAAAAGTGATGCTACGGCGCGACAAGGGCCTCATAAATATGCCCACAAGTCCTCTATCTTGTAAGGGTTAGCATCACTTTGTAATACAAGTAAAATTATTTTCTTCACTCCACTTGCACTGGCAAAGACAATCAAGTTATCTTTTTGATTGGCAAACATTGGGGAACAAATGATGTCCTGATCTGACTTCCAACAAAGGTATGACAAGATGAAGAATAATTGACGTGCTCACCATCACAAACTACTATCGGCCACAGCTTTGTATATCTTTAGACAGTGATGGGATTAGTTATAAAACGAGATGGTATTGAGCACCTCTAATATGTCCATGAAATATTTCCATTGCAAATAATGATGGCAAATGTAGTCAGCCAAGGGACATCCTTCTCTAGAGGAACTGCTCCTAATTAGTTGCTGCATCTCTGTGGACCTCTATGGGCCACCCAGCTGACCGTGGCACTGCTGAGAAAGGTTCATGTGCCTATAAATATTGACTCACAATTAATCTGCACATATGTGTGTGTCTGTGGGCAGGGGTGGCAGGCATTGCTTTTCTAGACCTAGATGCTCATACAGGTGAGTTGCTATTTGTGGGTTTTGGCTATAGACCTATTGCTTATTTCACCCAGGAGTATTTCTTTCTTCTGTAGCGATTTTGTGTAGCTTTTAGAACTTACAGCTCATCAGAAAACTGCATTTCAGGAAGAATTCCTTGTTTATTACATTTATATAGCGTACCCACTGATACTGAAAATGTCAAGGCACTATTCTGCTTATTGTCTGTCCCATGAACGATCACAATTTGAAAGAATATACATTTTTATTCCTGGTGCGCCAAAATGCGCACGATTCTTTCCTCATACAAAAACAAAATCACGTTGTTTTTTTTGCTATATGTTTCAGAAAACTTTCAATTCTTGAATGGGGAGAGGTCAGGAAACCTCCCTTTAAGAAGCTTGCAGACTGCACTTAAAAACGATGACAATCGAATCTTTTGTAGCATCTGAAGTCCTTTAACGAGTATATAATACATGAAGAGTAATCTTTTGTAGAGTTTATAAAGTGTACATTAACAATTAAATAAATTACACATTTTTGAGCACTGTTTTGATATTTTGACACGTGAAACAGCTGATGTTATTCAGCCCTGTGAAGTGCCATTCCTCGTGGATTAGACTAAGCAAATGTTCTTTACAATGCGGAGCACCATGGAGCAGGAATGAACAGATGCGTGTCGCATCTTGGGCGTAAAGTTGGCGCAGTGCTGAAGTTGTGTTGCGTGCGGCACGCAACTTCAGCACTTTTCCAACTTGCCCTATCTTTAACGTGGTGCGTCAAGCCTTACGCCTGCTTCAAGCAGGCGCAGGGTTTTGACGCATCAGCGTTGGGAAAGTGACTCAGTGAAATCTTGTAGATTTCACTGAGTCACTTTTCAGGGGCGTTCCTGCGACGGAACGCCCCCCCCCCCCCTGCACCGGAACGCCTACTTGAAACCTGACGCAGGTTTCATGTGGCGCAGGGCCTTACACCGTGACGCATCTCCATAGATGCGTCACGTTGTAAATGCCTCGTAGGGATGTGCCATGTTTACGCCGCCTTGCGTGACGCAACAGCGGCATAAACGTGGTGCAAGGGGCTTGTAAATCTACCCCATAATTTTTTGTGGAAACCTCTTGTGATGTGCTCACGGTGTTGTTGCTTTGTAAGAATAGAAACCAAGGGGGCATATTTATCAAGGCTTTGCACCACCCTTGCACCGTGAAGGGGATAGAAGGGCGATGCAAAACCTAAATGAGATTCCTCAAGTCATGCATGGCCACCTTGTATGGCCCTAAATTGCTTGATGAATCTAGATTAAAGCAAGCAATGTTTAAATTGCCGCATCACGTTAATCTGCGGCAGGGAGGTATGCCATGGGTGGAGAGTGGTGTTTCCATGCATCCACCCATGCATTCTGACTCATTCCCAGGTCATTCTACCCACCAGAGATGCAACAAAAAGAAATATCTTCACTTCATCTCGTTGCTTCTCTTTTTTAGAGTGCTGGATTATGCAGCACACTTACAAACTAAAAAATGCCTCAGAAGATCATTTGTGTGCAGCAAGGTGTCCCTTCCTGCATAAAAACAATCCTGGCTGCAGCGCGAGCACCCTTGCAACATGACACAATGGTGCCTGCGTTGGCGCTAGGCTGCCGAAAGTATGCCAGCACTGTAATTGAAGTCCACCCATAAAGGCAAAGTGAAGTGGGCATAGCCAAAATATTAATGAATGTCTGCCAGTGCATAGGTACCCAGACAGGGGTTCATTCCCAGGTTAGGGAAGGGCTCAGAAATTAGTCAGGAACAGGGCAAAACTCTGATATCATTCTGTATCATTGTGACTAGGAAGGGGCCTTGCCTTACTAACTTGAGTTCAGGGTGGGACAACCATTGGGCATGTGTGTGTGTGTGTGTGTGTGTATTTTCGGTGGGATATGAAATGAAATGAAAATCATATTTATTAAGCGCTAACAGCTGCCCTGAGGCGTCCAGGCGCTAAAACTACTGCCAATGCTTCAGAGGAAAAAGAAGAGCAAGGGGACCCTATTGATTGAAAAGAAAGGTTTTGAGCTGTTTGCGAAAACTCGACAGGTTGGAGTCAGCTCTAAGATGGAGCGGTAGTGAGTTCCATGATTTCGGGGCTTTATAAGCAAAGGATCGACCTCCAGCCCTCGCTCTGTGAATCCTCGGGACTTGAGCTAGGTAAGCATGTGAAGAGCGGAGGACTTTGGTGGGTTGATATGGCGATACCAAAGAGTGGCTGATCTCTGGGCCTGATTTCAAATAGGCCTGGTGTGCAATGCACTTAGCTTTAAATTTGACTCTCTCTTTATTGGGGAGCCAGTGCAGTGCCCTTAGGCCAGATTTTATTGAGGTTCTGCGCGGGGTACCCAGCAATGTGCGAGCTGCACAGTTTTGGATGCACTGCAATTTTTGCAAAGTGTACTCCGGGACCCCAGGTACAGAGCATTGTTAAAATCGAGGTGAGATTGAATTAAGCCTTGAATGACTATCTGTCTGGCCTCAAAGGGGAGAAGTGGAAAGATTCTTTTGACCATCCTCAAGAGGCCAAAACACATTGCAGAAACTTTAGTTGCCTGCGTGTCGAAGGTCAATGATTTATCCATCCATACCCCAAGGCTTTTGATGTTGTCTCTCTGGGTGGGGGCTGAGCCCATGCTCGGAGGCCATAACAACTCCAAAGTGGAAGGGGTTGGAGGGCCTAGGAGCATAAGCTCTGTTTTATCGTCATTGAGCTTCAGACATGACTTTGTCATCCAACTCTTGATCTGTTCCAGGCATGTTGTCAAGTTGGGGTGTGATAGTGGGTTGCTCTTCTGCACAAGAGAGACATCAAGTGACATTCAGCTATAAAAGGGCATGACCTTGGAGTGCAGCTGGGAGAGCCCTATGTAAACTAGTGCACAGCCTTGCATGCTCTCCTTAGAGCACGTCCAGACATCTACTGATGTGCAATCACATATGGGTCTCCTAATGGGGGCTGTAGGTGGGATGCGGACACACATGACATAACAAGATTGCGTCTGCAAATAAGCACATCATTTAAAAAAGGAAAATACTCTAATTCTAAACTATAGTGACAATGACTGTTTGGATTGTTTCCACTCCTCTCCCTTCCCAAGAACGACCCTCAATTTTGGAAAAATATAGAAGACAAACAGGTTGTTTTGGATAGTCAACTTTCTTGCAATGCAGAACTCAATATTGTTTATAAAAGTAAAACCAAATGGAAGACACAACTGAGCAGAACAAAACGTTGAAATAGGTTTACTTTAGTAGTAGATTATGGCATAAGGATCTGTAATGTTATGCATTTTTTTGTTTAAGTGATCCTATGCAACTTGGTGACTCTTTCAGCAGCTACCTCTTATTCAAACACTCTCACTTGAGCATTGTTGTCTTTTCTTCTTTTTAACTTAAAAATAATAAATATAGATGTATTTTTGCTAAATTGGTATTTCTAGGTCTTCTTGTGTAATTTTTCTCTTTTTATTTTATTTTTCCTTTCTCTCCATTTTAAAATTTCCTATTGAGTATAACCAGCAAATTTCTGTGCGCTGAGCGCATCAATTTTAAAGTGCTGTTTCTCTTGAACCCTTGTTTGATGTATTGACATATTGTCCATGGTTCAGGAATGCTGGACTGCCCTTGTGGTATTTAATTATTATCTCTTATTCAAAGGCATACTTTCAAATGCCACTCATTTCAGACAATTTGTAATGATGTTTTAAAGTAGAGATTAGTGACTAATTTCCCTTTTTTAAGAGCAACTTTTACCTCCTACTGGAGAGTATGGAAGGAGGCAACTAATAATCGTTACATTCTTTCAGATATGTCAGCAGCATGGAATTCACAAATGAAATGTGTCTCTTCTTCATGTGTGTGAAGAGAGTATATATAAACAAACCAAGACAAATTAGGTTTTATTAGTTTGATGCAAATACAACTGATTTGATGCTCTCGCTCTCTCTCCTTCAAATATGTTCCAATTTCATTTTAAATTGATGAAATCTCAAACCTTTGTACTTCCATAGCGGTCTGTGCAAAAGGAAATGGGCAAGGAAAATGGATTTCTAAACTTATAACCGACTGCATACAATATATATTTAGCTGGAAAACGTCTCATGTGATGCAGCTTCACAGGGTCACTGGTGCATTAAGAGCATTCCCATTCCCGCCATATAAAACAAAAAACAATCTACAGGAAAAAAATGTGCAGAGCTAGGTATTCCCCAGCATTGCAGCCCAGGGTCTAAATACAGCATATCCATATCTGATAAGCCAAGTGTTATCTGAGGCTTAGATCTGTGCTCTAACTGAGCACCAGTGCACTTCTTCTATTTACTTAATCTTCGGCACGCCACAATCTTTCAGGTATTGTATTTTATGTTTTCGCTCATGTTATTTTATATTAATTTCTTTGGGATACTGTGACGTCTATCAGGTCTATGCCGCACAGGCATTAACAGTGACATACTCGCATTTTGTTAATTTTGCTTGTGTTCAACACCATGGGCCTCATTTATGAGGCTGTGCTTCACTTTTACGCCGCCGGTGCGTCACTTTTTGTGACGCACCAGTGGCGTAAAAAATGCACCTGGTTGAGCCATATTTACAAAGGGACGCATCTAGGTAGATGCGTCACTTTGTAAACCCCTGCGCCACATTATACCTGCGCCAGGTATAATGTATGCAAAGGGGGCGTATTGACACAAGGAAGGGTCGTAGAAGTGACGCAGTGAAATCTATGAGATTTCACTGCGTCAATTTTAGGACGCCGTTGCGTCAAAATCTTGTGCCTGCCTCACAGCAGGCGTAACACTGACGCAGGCCCTTTCACATGGGGCTTGCCCAATGTGAAAGGAAACATTGCTCGAGTTGCGTCAGTTTTGTGACACACTCCAGCAATGCGTCACTTTTGCGCTTACAAATACGTCAAAAATACTGAGGTATCTGTAACTCCTTGCGACATGATGCGTCAGACATTAAATATGACGCATCAGGAATGTTGCAAGGAGTGCGCACTGAGAAGTGACGCATCGCTGCTTTCATGCAGCGATGCGTCATTTCTCATAAATGAGGCCCCATGTACTAATTTGGAAGCATTCTACATGCTTAGTCAACAATGTCACGTACTGCTTGCAGTAGGATGGGTGAATTTTTTCAGTTGTCATGTGGTAGGTGCACTTTTCATTAGTGAATAAATATTGTTCTTATTTGATTGAGGAATGACTTAAGACATGATTCAAGCAATCAATGCAGAGGTGTGTAATAAAATTCATACATTTTATTGCAATTATAAATGTGACTGGAAAATAAATACTGCCCCGAACGTAGCACACAATCAGTAACAGAATGAGCTTCAGCACAGAACACAATCACAAAATGAAAGTCCACTATGATGATCTGTGGTCAAACATTAATGGACACTAGTTGTTGCACGAAGCACCACACGGCCTGGGATGTGTGCAATTGAAGACATTTTGATTGTGTAACCACTGAGCACCACCCTAGCTAATATTTATTCTGCAACTTAAAACAGAATAAGTGATAGTGCAGTGCATACAAATGCACCAACAGAAACTGAAAAACACTATCGGCAGAAGCACAATCCATGATATTGACTAGTGAAATAGTAAGTCACACAAACAGAAGCATTTACCATTTGCTTTTCTAGATACAGTCAATTATGTCCTGCCAACAAGGTACAATCTGGCAACGCTGAGACCCATCATTACGAGAGACTTGGTGGCTACTGTTAGACATTATCAGTGCAAGAAATAACACACCATTTCCATCTCATAATGAGGTACTGAGTAGAAAGCATGAGTTGGTATACGCCACAAAGCTCTGATTAATTAAAACCTGAGTAAGTCGCAACATTATGGTGGGGCCTATTACGATGTCAGATAAGCGTCCGACTGATACCGTAGCGGGATGGAAACCGCCCGGCTATTAGTCAGTGGTTCTACCCGTCGAATTAGGATGCGACTGCCCATAGGGCTTGTGAGGTGGCTGAAAAAGGGCCGCAGCACAAGCTGCTATGGAGAAATGTATGTTTTCATGAAATGTTTGGTGGGCATCAGAGGTGCCCCGCAGGCTTCACAGTGGAGGTCTCACGGGGTGGGGGGCATGCTAGGGGCCGCCACAGTCCGTTTTCAACAGCCTTTCTATTGCAGCATAGAGCATGGGGCATGTATGTGCGCCATATGCACACATATGTACATTTCCGGGGTGCAGCAGGGTGTCTTTCAGACACCCCTGCACCGTTGAAATAATTCTCAAATTGCAATTAGCAAATTGCGAATTCGCAATTTGAGAATTAGTTCAAAATCATTCCTATGGGCCTCCTGGCCCATAGGAATGCATGGGAAATTATTCCTTATTTGCGAATTCGCAAAATGCGATTTCGCAAATTAGGAAGTGTAAGGAATTGCAAAAAAATTGCGATTTTTTTCATACATTCCATTTTGCTATTTCTAAATAGCGATTCCTTAAAAATCGCTATATAGGAATCGCAAAATGGAATCTTGATACATCTGCCCCTAAGATCCACACTCTGTCCTGACTGGCTTCTTGAGCCCTTCGGAAGCGGAGCTCAATTCCCCCATGGGTTTCCCTCCAACCGACAGTATCGTAATATGGTGGTTGGACGGAAACCTCGGATGTCGGGCGGAAAGCCTCAGGCGAGCTGTCAGATGGCTTTCCACCCAATATCAAAATGAGGTCCAATGTGTTTGCAGTCTTGGTGGATATTCTATTAAGCACAGTTCTCTCCTTCATCCAGAGACATGGTATTCCTGTGAAACACAGCTTTCATGGGACAGTTTTTCTAGTGAACACACAGCACTTCTCATGGCATTACTTGTCTTGCACAATAGGTTCTTTTTTTACAGTGCTGAAATATATTTGATCAACATTACTTTTCCTGTTACAATATTTACCATGGGCTTTGCCTCTGCTGTGGCTCACTATTTCAGAAAAAGGCAACATATGAAATACCACAAACCTGGTGCAAAATAATCTAATGCTACTTAGTGGTGCTTTGATGGTCACATCAAGAACCTATGAATTATTAGATCATTTCTTAAAGCCACTCTCAGATTTGCCTTTCTCAAATTTTTGGAAGTGTAATGTGTGCACTGGAGTAGATCCAAAGAGGAGGGCTTAAGATCTATTACACCTCCGTGAATTGCATTTTGTAAAACCTTTCTCTCACCACTGAGGTGGCAATAGCAAGTCACCTCGCTTCTCTTTGCTTCATCTTCCGTGTAGCAGAGAATGATGAATGAAGAAATGAAATTTTAGCACAGCAGCAAAAATGTGCACATTCAAATACCATCCAGGTAATCCCTAGTCCCTTTGCAGAAGCACAATTAGTTTACTTTATGGAAGAAATAAACTGGTGCAGAGGATTTTGTGATGGATATCCAAGCACACCAGTCAGGGGTCATACTAGAGGCTGGAAGGATTGGAATAGAATAGGTTCACCTGAAGGGGAAAGACTCTCGGTACAGTGTCTGTTTTTAAAACGCAACAGGGTATATTTACAAGCCTCTAATGCCACCTTAGCATCATTCTCTACTCCATATTTACATTGTGTTTATATGGGGAAAACAACTTTTACAACGCACTACCATTACAACAAAACTTTTACAACGCAACATCCATTACAACGCATGCATTTACAACGCCACCATTACAACGCATGACACTACAACGCACACCACTACAACGCATGTCATTACAACGCAGTCATTACAACGCATACCATTACAACGCATAGCATTACAACACATAGTACCCTTACACTATCCAACACTTACCCTACTGTTGCACCCCCTGGAGTTAGAATAGTAATTTTTACCCCTACACTATCCAACACTTACCCTACTGCTGCACCCCCTGGAGTTAGAATAGTAATTTTAACCCCTACACTATCCAACACTTACCCTACTGTTGCACCCCCTGGAGTTAGAATAGTAATTTTTACCCCTACACTATCCAATACTTACCTTATATGTAATGTTATGCGTTGTAATGGTATGCGTTGTAAAGGTAGTTTTTAAAAATTTGTTGTAAATGCATGCGATGTAAAGGAATGCGTGGTAATGGATGTTGTGTTGTAAAAAATGCGTTGTAAAGGTAGGCATTGTAAAAGTATGCGTCGTAACGTCATACATCCTGTTTATATACCCCTTACCACGGGGCGGGCATTGGGAGATTCTGTGGGCGTGCCACAGAAACACCTATAGCTTTTTGACGCTGCCCCATATTTACAAGGATGTGCAGTGCCAAAAAAGTAACAACGGGTAAAACCTGGTCTTAGGACGGCGATATAATTAGAAATTATTAATTTCTCCTTTTAGTTTGCTCTTTCTATGGTATGCTGCATTCTGTACACATAGAAAGAGCACATTTCCTTTTGGTGCATGAATGTTAGAAGACCAAAGCTATTAAATCCCCACTCTTTCCCAATCTAACATAAATTTGTGTTTTAGTCATTATATTTGGTATTTTAATTATAGACAGGGCAATCTCAATAGGGAATGTGCTCCATATAAATGACAGCTCTTAACATATATGTATAGTATACCATCTAAAATCCACCAATGGAAATCCCCTGCTCCCACTGTATGTTTCTGGTTAATTTATTACAAGCCCTTTTTAAAGAGTACTTCGATTTTTCACGGCACATATGGTTTAAGTAATGAGATGGCCTGGCCTGCGCCCCATTCTTGCTGCCTGGTGCATTGCGAAGTGGGTGTCATTGTAACTAGCGGCACAGTGTCTCACAATCACTGCTGGTCAGAGCAATCAGAGAAGACGTGTGCTTATTTTGGGTCACTGCTTGCTGCTGTGGTCAACTTCTTGCGTCTACCAACCTGCAATAATATTGACTCCAAAATATGAACTACCACTATATTGACAAGTGATATATATATATATAAGTATAGAATTGCTATTCTTCACATACCTTGCCATAGGTTGTCAACTGCACGCCATTCGAAAAACAAGTACAAGATTACTTAGCTAATGTAGGACATTACACTCTTACAATTTCAAAGTAGAGAAGTGTGGCTCAATGGTTAGAGTGGCAGACCCTGATGCAGTAGTCAGGCCGGGACGAGGGTTCGGACCTGATAATTCTCGCCTCGGTGCTTATTCTAATCATGAGTCCCACTCTGAACCTCTGGGCAATAGCTTGCGTAATCTCTACAACGGCCCCAACAACGCTGAGGATGCCTGACTTCACCTTGGGGGTGCCAAGGAGTGGGCTCCTCGCAGGGAAAGGCCAGGAAGGGTTCCTCGGCGGTATTCGTACAAGCGCTGAGATGCCTACGGGTAGTCGTGCGCTATACAAGTGCGTAATCATTTCATTTCATTTCAAAGTCAAGCCCCACAACCCAGCTACAGCCTCTCATGTTCTAGGGTAAGGTGTGGATGGGAAGTGCTCACTGAAGATCCGCCATGGGACAAACAGGTATATGTGCATAGCATAGCCAATTAGCAGTGTGCGAAACCCACACTGTCACTTCCTAGCACCAAAGATCCTCATGATGCCAGGATTCAATAAGCCCCTCAGAATGAACTGTGCTTCTATGGGGTTAAGCAATGCACTGCTTAGTGTCAAGGTGCTGGCCAAGATCAACAACACTTTGCAAGCTCAACATCCTATTCATGTTTTCAGAGGTGCAATGTTATTCTGAGAACCTGCAAGAACCAAGAAAAATAACAGTTTGTGCATCCATTTTAAGTTTTTCAAAGATCCACAGTCCAGACTTGGACCCCAGCTGCTGATAAAATGAAATCAAAATCGTAAGGTGTGTTATTTGAAAGATACAGGATTGGTCAAACAGTCCAGTAGTGGTAGAACATGTTCAGATGTTTTCTTGCATTTTAGATTTGAAAAAACACAATATTGTTGAGGCATGGTAGAGTAGAAAGTTTTTATAGCTCACTACTTTTACTCCTATCCTTCTAAGTTTTAGATAAACAAAGTGCTTGCTGCAGCAATAAGCAGTCTTTAAATTGTGTGCTGTGCAGAAAAACACCTGCTTCTACAGCTTTCATGATGCTATTCTTTAGAAAGACGGATCACACGGATCACGACATTTGCATTAGGGATGTATGACGTTACAACGCATGCTTTTACCAGGCATGCTGTTACAACGCAGTTTTTACAACGCAAACCTTTACAACGCATAGCGCTTTGGGGTGCTGGATAGTGAATAGTTTAATTTACTATTCCAACTCTAGTCCCCGTGGACACTAGGGAAGGTGTTGGATAGTAAATTAAATCTATTCCCTATGCTAGAGCGGCCCCAGCGCAATGCGTTGTAATGGTTTTCGTTGTAATACCTGCGTTGTAAAAGCACTGCGTTGTAAAAGTTTCGTTGTAAAGGGTGTTTCCCTTGCATTAGCCATCAAATATCTTGCGTGCTGTGTTCTTGAGCACAATTATTCATAACAAAATATCACCATTAAATATAGTGAGGGCCATATTTACGAATGAGTTGTGTCACCCTTGCGCCATGCAATGGGCGCGTGAGCACTGCAATCCACTAATTCGATTTATCAAGCCACGCAAGGCCCCCTTGCATGGCCCTGAGTGGCAGAGAAATCTAGGCATACTAGCCACAAAAAGATGATCCTATCTTACAGGGGATGAAATAAAACTAATTTAAAATATCTTTCCTTGCATCTGAGCACCTAACCTTGCCTGGCAGAACTCTTGAAAACATAATGAGGGATCTAAAGAACAATAGCACAACCAGACCTCCTCTTTTTTGGATATCATTCTATGTTTTCTAACCGAGGAGCATATTATCAAGGGAGTTTATCTCCGCTTTTTTGGCTTTAAAAGCCAAGAAAGCGGAGATAAAATTATCTCCCTATTACCTAGCTGTCGCTAACACCAGTTAGCGACAGCTAGTAGGAGATAGCGACCATCTTGGGCCCCACTTTGCATGTCAGTGATATTTATCACTAATGACATGCAAAGTGGGCGTGCCAAGATGTTAGCGACTGGAAACAGTTGCTAACATCTCTATCTCCTATTACCAACTTTTGGAGATATTCGCGCTAAGGGCGAATATCTCCAAAAGCTAACACTTGCCCTGAGCAGTTCTTAGCCATGTTATCCAATAGGAGGTGGATAACATGAATAAGAGCATTAGCTCCGTAATGCATGAATATCGCTGACTTTTCAGCGATATTCATGCATTGCGGCCGTTTTTTATCGCATTTGCGATAAACCTTGGTAATACCAAGTTTATTTGCGATAAAAATCGCCGCAGCTCAGCGGTAAAATTTTGTCTCTAACTAAGCAATAGCGATAATTATCGCTATTGCTTGGTAATAGGCCCCCGAGTCCTTCTTGCACTGCACTATATATACCCTCTTCTAACACTGCTTTACTTTCTTCAGTAGATATCTTCATTCATGGAGTTTAACTTAATTTGTTATATGTATATGCCGAAATTTGCAGAATGTTGGTGTTTGCGAACTCATTTTTGCTAAATGGTATGTACGTAGCAAATTTGAGTGCAAAATAAGGAATAGCAAATTTGCGATTCCTTATTTTGCGATTGCATTTAAGGAATTGCACATTTTGCGATTCCTTAAATGCGATGTATGAAGCACCCAAGTTGTGCGATTTCTCATTAAGAAATCACAAATTACCACCAACTTCAAGTTGGTGGTAATTTGTGATTTCGTTCACAAAAGCACATTTTTGCATTTGTGAAGGTGCCATGTGGCGCTCATCGATTTTCTACATACATACCAATTTGCAAATCTCAAATAGCGATTTCTAAAACATCGCTATTTGAGATTCGCAAATCTCGATGTTGATACATCTGCCCCATAGTCATCGAGAAGGGGCCCAACTGCTTCTGTGATGACCCACGCTGAGTGCCACTAAACTTCTGGGGGTGGAGTCCTGCATGGACTTCAAACCACTGAATCATCCTGCAGAGCCCCACACTCCCAAGGGCATGGGATGGATTTCCACAACATGCTATTCATGACACCTGTGCTTCATACATAGAACTCATTGCTGCCCCACAGTTTATTTCTATTGTAAATGTCCTTCCTCATTCCTGCCAGAAAACGTAATGTACTGACAGGTATGTTTTTATTAAGTCCAGAGATCCGCAGAAGTGTATGCTATGAAAGATTAAGCAGGTGCCTGTTGACCAATAACATTGCCTTTTTTATTCTGTGTATTGTACTATCTGTGGTCAGTGAATACAAACTATGCTGCATTAAGTGAGTTTGATCCTGCCAAAGGTTCTTCAGAAACATTTGCAGGTACATGCATCATTGTTGCCGTTTGCGATTCCTTAATTGCGAAAATTAAGGATTCGCAATTAAGGAATCGCAAACGGCAATGCATCAAAAAATCGCAATTTTGTTAGCGATTCCTTATTTTTCCTTAATTGCGATTCGCAATTTGCGATTCGCAATTAAGGAATCCCTTCCCATTGATGTCTATGGGCCAAAAGGCCCATAGGAATGAATGGGAAGTCAATCGCAATTTGCGATTCGCAATTAGCTAATCGCAAATTGAGATTGCGATTTCAAGGGTGCAGGGGTGTCCAAAGGACACCCTGTTGCACCGCTGAAATCAATCTATGCACATATGTTGTGCACACACATGCCCTAAGGGCATGTGTGTGCACAACATGACAGTTTGAAAAATGCACAAAATTGCATTTTTCAGATTTTTCGCAAATTACCATGAGGTCCAACCTCATGGTAATTTTTTCCTCCTAATTGCGAATTCCCAATTTTTTTAGGTGTCATGCATTGCATTTAAGGAATCGCAAATTGCGATACCTTAAATGCAATCGCATTTTTAGAAATCGCAAAAAATAGCGATTTCTTGTATTTTTTGTTAATGCATCCCAAATAGTGATTTAGGAATCACAAACGGCCGAATTTTGCGATTCACACCATTTGCGATTCCTAAATCCTTTGATGCATGTACCTGTTGGCCTTTAATATCTCCTAGACTCAACCCCTTCCTCAATAGTGGTTTCTTTGCTTTCCTATTACTGGTGGGCTTGCTTTTAGCTACCTTTCACAAGGTACATATCCATATCCTAGCAAGAGTCTTGGGGTACTCTTTGGGACGTATGGCTTCATTACACAGCAGGATTGTCAAATGTCTATCTCTTGGTAAATACTAGGTAAACTGATTTGCACCAAAAATTCAGTAAGCCCCAATTACAAGTAAGCCAACTCCACCATCTCCTTTACCATGTCTCGGCAGGATTGCACAGCTAAGAAACTCCTGATCCCTCCTCTTAAGGTTATTGTTCCACTACACTTTGTAATGTGTAATAAGTTTCTCCATTACTTGTACTGAAAATGCATAGACGTAGCACCCTCACAAGAGAAGAATTGCTCCAGTTTGGAAACACACGGAAACGTAAATACTTAAAATAGATTGGGTGCGCTGGATAATTAGCTACTTTCATACCATAAGAGCTTGAGGGACCCCCTACGCAAGTGCAATAGCACCAAACAATGTGGGGTAGCATTCATCATTCTTAAACCAGTCCCTCACAAACCTCTTCAGACCTGGACCAATAGTGATGTTGAAAACCCAGGACTAGACATAAGTGATAGGCTCTACCTACACCCAAAATTCACATAGATTGTCCTTCTCTGTACTATTGAGACTGCACTTTGAAGTTGGGAGCACTCTGGTAGTGCTTGATAGGGGATGGAATATTGCTCCTAACCCTCCCCTAGACAGTAGAGGATGCCTATCTATTGCAATGTGAAGCACAAAGTGCCACTGGCAGTCATCTGCTCATGCTAGACCAGGGGAAATTAAGAGGTTCTGCCAAGCACAATAGGGTGTGGGCCAGACACAGTGAGTTTAGTCTAGCTGCAATAGGTAACATCTCAAAGTACATCACAAAGTGTCCCGCTTGCAATGGAGGAGGCTTCGAGGAATAGTGAGAGCATTGTGGAGGATTGTCACTGTAGCACAAAGATCAGTGGGCATGGACTGTTGTCACTGTAGCGTGAAGGACCGGTGAGGAGTCATGGATGGTCCTTGATGGAGCTCGGCTTTGACAGTCTCCGTGAGGCGGTCGTTCAGATCTCATGTTATCAGTCATTGCTGACACTCGCAGTAGTGAGATCAGTCGGATCACCATAGCTTCACGATGACCATCGTAACTAGCGGCAGAGTCTTGGCACACACTGGTCTATTTGTAGTCACAAAGTACCCACAATTTCAGGATTTATAGTTTCCTTGAAGAGGAGGGCAATTTGATGACCAAGTGTTAAGGACCTGGGAGGCACATTTTGGGGGTCATGGGCTCACTCTAGCAGGGATCAACACGGCTCAGGCAGTTCCAGTCACTCAGGTAATCTGGGATGAAGAGAGCGGGTCCTCTCTTCCTTTTCAGAGAGCAGGACAAGCCTCAACCAGCAGGACAATCCTCTGGGAACCAGGCAGGCCTCAAGCAGCTGGGCAGTCCTGTGGCAGGAACAGAGCAGTCAGCAGTGGAACAAGGCAGTCTTCTGAATCATTCACAGGTCAAGGAGGGTACTGTTTCAGGAAGTCCAATTTTATAATTGGCGCCAGCCTTACAAGTGGGAGATTCTCTATACTGCCACACATTCTGGTTCTGGAAAAATCTTCCCTTCCCCTGTCAATGCACGAAGAAGGCTGGTGTCAGGGTCCTTTATATGTACTGGATATTAGCCCTTTGAAGTGTAAGTGGGGCAGAGTACACCCAGGTGCCTTTGTCTCGCTGTCTGCAGGAATACACAAACACCAAAAAAGGAACCATTCACAGTAATGTCACCCAGGACACATTTATTTATTCAGTGATTTGTGTAGAGCAAACTTGACCCCGTATGGTATCCGAGCGCTTCATAGTATAGGACATTATAACTTTTACAGTACAATAGTCTGTATAGCATTTAACATATTAAAGTACAGTTTAAGGTTGTTGCAGCCACTTCACTTGATAAATACTTTAGCACATTCACAGAATGTAAGACTAGAGGAACCATGCCATCAAGGGAAGCAAGTACCTATTATGAACAAATTAAATTAGTTCTTAGCAAAAAGCGCTTGTGTCTTTGAGCGAAAGGATTTGGGCGAGTCTTGTGTGGATGTTCTGTAGTGGTTACGGTAGGTATTTGCTCATTAGAAAGATCTTGGTTTCTTTCTTGAATCTTGTGTGGTTGGGTAACCTTCTGATGCCTGGAGGTAGCCAATTCCATATTCTCGGTGAAGCACCTAAGAACGCTCTGTCATAAGATTTTTTTTCGGAAAATCGGTGGCTTCAACTCTAGGTCTCTGGCACTCCTAAATTGTCTGCTTTTGAGCTCGATAACGGTGACTTGAAGTGTAGATCTTTGTGTGTTTTACACACCAGTTTGAGATGAAGTCTGGCTTCATAAAGTAGCCAGTTCAGCGCTTTCAGGTGAGGAGAGAAATGGTCGAATTTTTTAGAACCTGTTATGATCCTTGTTGCTGCATTGAGACAGGATATTAGAGGTACTGTTGCAGCTGTGTTCTATCCAAGAGGTTACTAATGCCTGAAGTGACATTTTGAGGTCTGCTGTTTTGATCAAAGGTTTCAATTTCTTAATATAGCTCAGGTGAAATCTTGCATTTCTAGCCAACGCATTGATGTGTGATTGCATGTTTAGGCTTCGGCCTAGAGTGATTCCTAGAGATTTGGTTGAATCTACGATAATCGGGGTGCAGTTGAGTGCCGTGTTCAAGTTAGTCCATTCTTTTATAATGGGCGGGCTTTTGATGGGAGAAATTAGGAGGAATTCTATTTTTTTTGTGCTTAGTTTAAGCTGATTGCTTGTAAAACATTGCATCATCGCCCTTAAAGCCTTGTTCATTGTTCTGATCTCCTCCAAAGAGGAAATCTTAATGTAAATCTGAGTGTCATCAGCGTACATGTGCAAAAGGATGTTGGCATGGTGGAATAGATCCGTCAATGGTTCCACATGTAAGTTGAATAGAGAAGGGGAGAGGGTTGATCCTTGTGGAAGCCCTGCCTGAATGGGGGAGAAAGTTGACAGGTTCTTTCTCACCAGAAATCTTTCTGATCTGTTCCTCAAGTAGGACTTAAACCATTCAATAACCTCGTGGAAAAACCCATCTTGTTCTCCAGTCCTTCTAGCAACATTTTGTGGTTAACAGTGTCGAACGCAGATGATCAATCAAGAAGGATTAAAAGACAAGCTTTGTTTTGGTCCAGAGGGAGTAATGCATCATCTACTAAGAGCAGAATTGCCGTTTCTATACTATGATTAGGTCTAAGTCCTGATTGGCAATCATCTAGTAGTTGGAATTTATATATGTGCTGACTAAGTTGTTCCTGAACACATTTTTCTATAAATTTAGCTAATAGCGGAATGTTGGATACTGGCTAAAAATTGTTAGGTTCATCGGGAATCCCTGTTGATTTCTTTGTCCCATTTTTAGATAGTCTCGGATGGATCCTTGAGACAGGGAAGCATTGACTATCGATGTCCAATTGGGGATGATCTCCTGGTCAATGTATGGCACAATGTTTGCAGGAAGTGGATCATTGAAGTGATTGTTAGGCTTAATGGCCAATAAGGTTTTAAGGATGTCGTTCTGGTCATATAGTTTAAAAGTGGATCATTGAGCTTCGTTTTTGGGTATTCAAAGATTAGGCATTGATGAGTCACTTGGTTGTGAAGCCTCCCATGAGGATGCTGCTGTCTTAAGCTCACATTCCAAGGATGTTGCCTTGGCTGTAAAGAAGTTTGCGAATACTTCACTGCTGATTTGAGACTTTGTTTATTCTAGTGCAGATTTGTACGTTTTGTTTGATTGCTGTTTAACCAGTTCAAAGAGTTTCAGAGGTCTGTTTTTCACATTCTCCAATTTCGTTCTGAAGAATTTTTTGGGGGACTTCTGATGTTTTTATTGGAGGCGTTTCTGGTTTTCTTAGCATTTTTAGTGTGGGGATGATGGTAGTTGTCTCCATTTCCGTTCTACTAGTCTCAGTTTACATCTTTCTTCATTTAGTGTTCCTCTGAACCAGGGATTTTTATCTTTGTCAAAAGTTCATTTTAGTTTTAACGGTGCAATAGTATCCATTATTTCTGACATCTTCTTATTGTAGTGCTCCGTGAGTTCATTGGCATTTGTCAAATTTCTGGGCGTTGTAAGATTCCTACTGCACATCGACGCAAGCTTCTCATTGTCCACGTTCTTTCTGGTCTTTACCCATTGTTTGGGTTTGATTGGTTGACTGTTTTTTTGCTTTAATACTCAAGGATTTTGGAACGTTATTATGTGATGATCTGACCAGTCACAAGGAATGATTGAGGCTAAGATCACAGCTTTATCTTGGGATATGATCCAGTCTAGCATGGAGCTTTTCACGTGCTTGGAAGCGTGCAGCCTTGTACTAGGTTTTGACCCGCTAGGAAGTCTTTGATGGTGTTGACATGGCTGTCATTTAGATTGTTCCAGTATAAGTTGAAGTCTCCTAGGAATATGTTATGGGAGTGTGAGGAGGTGTTTGCTGTGATGATCTCAATTAAGTGGTCGATAAAAAGTTCAGTCTTGCCGCGTGGGTAATAGAATGATAGAAGATGTGTTTGGGAAAAGCAAATGGCCACTTTATAA
Source organism: Lissotriton helveticus (assembly GCF_964261635.1). NCBI lineage: Eukaryota > Metazoa > Chordata > Amphibia > Caudata > Salamandridae > Lissotriton > Lissotriton helveticus. The sequence continues at coordinate 1,621,766,832 of NC_136069.1, forward strand.
AAGTGGCTATTTTAGAACTGTGACTTAAAATCCCATTTTACCATTTAAGAAAATGTTAAAATAAAATTAATTTGAGTTCAAACATAGCAGCTTTACCTGATCCCAATCTAAATGTATCACCTATTAAATGTAATAAGATAACCCAGTGTTAGTGAATGGCCGATATAGGCCTTGTAGCCCTGAAAATAACTTTAGGTATTTTTCACTACCAGGATAAGTAAAACTTAAACACACATTTCCTACTCTTTAAATACAATTCATCCTGCTGTCGTTCCTACCTTGGTTCGCAAAACATTTACTTTGCAAGGATGAAACTGTAGTTTAAAACCGCACTACAGTCTGCAGTGGAAGGCCTGAGACATGCTTTAGAAGTCTACTTTATTGGACGACACAATGAGTGCTGCAAGCCCATTAGTATCATTGCATTTTACATGCCCTGGGTACAGGGAGTACCCGTTACTAGTGCTCCCAAATAAATTAAATTAAATGTGCCTATTAGATGTACGGCAAGTTTACCACATTGAAAGTAGAGACCATAAGCATTTAGCACTGGTTAGTAGTGGTAAAATGCATAGCCTTTTCCTAGCAGGAGTCTTGTGGTCCTAAAGCCAACAAAAACAAATTCAGCAAACCCAAAGGAGTGAAGGAAAAAGTTTGGGGCAATATGAAATTAAGGATGTCTGGTCAAACACTTACTAATCCTGAATCTTCAGACCCAGCTGATCATGCCTCTTGTTCACTCATTCTCTCATTTTCCCAGCTACAAAATAGGTTGGAATGAATGTGAAGACCTGCCAATGTCCAGGTTCACCATGAGAGCCTGTCTGTGTGACCTGCATATACGATGGATCCCAAGTGCCCTCAAGCACATTGGGGTTCTCATTAACAGAGGACTGGTGGAGGTGGTTGAGTATAAATGGTTCCCCTAATTACTACAATTACAAAGGAATTTATGAGATAGACCCAGCTCAACCTGTTCCCATGAAATACTGTCAAGGTGACTGTGGCATCTAGGTACAATTATATATTTGGCATGTTAGCATTACAGTTCATCAGATCTTGGCTAGTCCACATTGAATCAGACATTAAGGCATACATCTGGGGGGAGTGACTGTGATTTCAAAAACTTAGTGTCAATACAGTTGCTGGCAGCCTTAGACTACCTTATACAGTGCACCATTTATCACAAATAGCGTATTTTCTGCCATGCAAAAGGGAAATCCTACTGTGGGCAACCACCAAGAGAGGGCAGCGTGGCTGATGGGGTGCTGCTCTGCCAGTACATACCCATACAATCCTGAAGTTGTTCGCTCCATGTTCAGTGCCTGGATAAATGCTCACAAAATATTTACAATCCACCACAGCTTACAAATATCAGCACCAATTTCGCATTACAAATGCACCACGGTCAATGGTGAGCCCATTGACTGGAAAATTGGCTGCTGAAGGGTATATATTCTCTTAAATCCTTCAATGACCTGCAAAGGGACTTTGGGTAGCCGGTGTCGTACCACTAGCGATGCTGCCTCTTAGAGGGATTACATTTTGTGTCCATTTTAGTTTTCCCTTCTAACTTAGCAGGTGAGACGCAGCATGCAGAGCCTCTGCTCCTTATGCGGCTCTGTATGCGTCTCCTTATGCGGCGCCTATGGACCGCATATAGGGAGTGCGCATTCAGGCCAGAGATTTCGGAAACTGTCCACAACCCAATCTGTTCATACTGGAAATGACATACAGGAAGTTGCTGCCATCCATTTTCTGCTAAATTTCAGTCATCCTCTGTCACAGATTAGATCCTCTGCCATCCAGCTGCTCTGTAGCGGATGTTCAAAAAGTGACACATAAAAGGAACATTAGAGAAGTGAGACAGAAAGGTAGAACAGACCCGTAAATTATGTTTGGGCAGGAACAGGGTGTGGCCAGCCACAATATCACATCCCACAAGAGTTTGCTTCCTTGCATTATGGTACATGTAGGCCATATTTTGCACTCAGCTAAAGAGTTGACTGCACTGTTACCGTAAATTCAGGGGAAACAGCGCTGTGTATCCCAGACACATAGGCCTGATTCACAAAGCTCATCATCACTCATGATGGGGGGCCCTCAGTTGTGGGTGAGTCATTTCATTTGGTGGCAAATACTCCACAATGCAATTGTTGCCCACTTTGTAAAGCTGGCACCCATTGCCAAAATGTCCTCTCACACATGCACATACATTTAATCCTCTGAGGCAATGGATTCCTCAGAGACATAGACAACACTGATTGCTGACTTTTGCACATTACCTAATGCATGGCCAACCTTTTGCCTCCTGTCAACAGCTGTGGCTTAAATACATTGACTGTGGCTTGCAAAGTAGTCTCAGGATGGAAGTTTTGGACTGAGTCATGAATGCCCAGCTTTCATCATTGACAACAGATTGCAAACCAAATTTTGTCTGCAGCACAAAAGGTGGTTCAGGTGAAAAAAGTGTTAACCAGCTGATCACAAACTTGCAAACCCTGCCGTCTGTTCAGTGCAATGGTCCGGTTACCTGGATTCAGACCTAGCTGAGGGTCGAGAGGTATTTGCAAGCCATGACCTAAACCTAATTTGTGCAAGACACAGCAGGCTAATTTGATCTTGGACACAACTTCAGGAGAGTATATTAGCAGCCCCCCGTACAGCCAAGACATCTGAATCGCAACTTTAGGAGACGAAAAGTGCACTCTTTGATGGCTCGAGTTTGTATGTGTGTCGTATTGTACCTTCACTGAAGTACAGTGGCTGCATGTCTGTGTGGTGTGAGGAGTTGAGGGGAGAGTGCATACCCAGCATCACCTGAGGAGGGAAAATAGGGCACTTGATTACATTTCCCTCTGAGCATGATCTCAACTTTGGTCAGTGTCTTTTAAGGCTGTGTATGTGGCATGATGAATAAAATTGTTGTTTATGTGAAATGGCATTCATACATTACATTTAGTTAGACACATGTTGCCAAATTCTCCCTTAGCCATCTGCCAGGCAAGAGGTGCCATGTGGATTTCAAAGCTGTCATGGGTACTGCCTGAAAATACTAAATGGGCATCAATGAATCTACCACTGGCATCTCAGATACCCTGCACATTGATGGAATGCCATCAGTGTCTGTTGCAGAAGATCTGTGCAATGCGGTGGGGTGTCTAAAGAGTCACATGGGTACAATCCATTGCACCCAGAACACGTGGGAAGCAGGAAATGAGGTAGAAATCCCTAGCTATCCTGTGTCTCCTGTCCATTGTTTGGGGTATTCGTATGTGGAGGTGGGCTCTCGTATTGATGCAGCTCAGTACCTGAGGCAAGCACCATGACTGGCTTGCCTGAAAGATGATTACAAGATCCCTGGAGACCCTTCGGAATGATCCAGTAGGTAACAAATGGAAACGCAGCAAGGATTTTGAGATAGGCTGGGATGGCATGGGAGCGAAAGGTTAGAGTCAAGTTCCTACTCCCACTCGCAAACGATCTCCAAAAAGACATCAGGGGAAATGGTATCTGGGCCTCTATATCTTGGCTGGACATCCCAAATTGGTTAATACTTTGTCTGAAAATCCTCTCTTCTCTCCTCCTCATCCTCCTCCTCCTCAGCTCTTCTTGCTGCATGGCAAGGGACAGACCAAGAAACACATTTAGTGACATGTTGAAAGTTTGTTTGTGTTAGCTCTGATTTTATGCTTGCTGCAGGTCTAGGATTGCCTGTTGGACTGCAGTGCTTCAGCTGGAGTAGGGTGGGAGGGATGGTAAGCACTTGCCCAGGTGTTTTAGCATTGAAGACAATGACTTCCAGCCAAGTGCAGAGATTCAGACCCGAGTGCTGAGATTCCAGCCCTGATGCCGAGATTCTGATCTGGGTGCAGAGATAGTGGTCTGAGTGCTGAGATTCCAGCCCGAGTGAAGATATGAGTTGGAAATTACATTTGTGAATACCAAAAGTCGTAAGTTACTTCGGTGAATATCAAAAGTCGGAAAGTTAGACTTTTGCCTCTGATTATCTTTGTGAATCAGTCCCTCAGTCCCTATATCATGAAGTTGTGTTGATCCAAGGCACAGTCCTGCTACATTCATAGGAATCGTGTAACACATCAACTACGGCATCGTTTTCACAGCAACTCAGGCTCTGACCCAATAGTTCTATCAACTTCCCTTATTGAGGCATTCCTCAAGTGGTTGGAGAAGCAGTGTGTGTCAGGGCTGTATGGGGTCCTATTCACAGGTGCGTTCTCTAATCCCACAAAATACACTTCCATTTTGCACTGGCAAACCCTACTGCACAAGGTATATTCATCAAACGACTGGTTAACCCTAATGCAAGATCATACCAAAGGGGTAAGAGAATCAAAACTCAAATTTATATACTTAAAAATCTTGGACAACTGGTGCTAGACCCCTGTAGGCTGCACTGCACAAAACTCCATGCCCACTCCAAATTTTGACCAGGACCAATGTGACTTACTGCACATTTTGTGGAACTGTTCGATAGCCAGACCTTACTGTCCAAACATGTTGGATCGTGTAAGCAAAGACAATATACAACCTAAGCCAATCTTTCCTTCCTGAATGACAATTTAGACACTATTGATTTGACTGTGTACAAATGCTGATGGTCAGACATGTGGATAGTACCGGCCATTGATGCTGGTCTACATCACCCACAGTGGACAAATGATTGATCAATCTGTAGTGCCTTGCTTACTGTGAGCGCATTATACCCAAGCTTAATTGCAAGCTTGAGATGTATGGGAATATTTTGGGATTGTCAATTACAGTTCCCCTTCTGCATGACATCCCATTTATTGGACACAGCTGAGCAGGTGGATTCTATATGCACCGCCAGCTACAAACTGCCCAACTAGGATATGCTGCCTATTGAAGACATCTCAGGCATGGGCTCTACATATTCTTCTGGAGGCTACCCCATCTGAAAGACAATGATTCACTATCTGAGACATATGTGGGTAACTATGGGGCTCTTTAACCACTAAGATGACATTTTACATCCACTGGAAAAGGACCTATTGTGATATTTGGAAATGTTTATAAAAATAATACAGTGTTAAGATAATGGTTACAAGATGGGAACTGTGTGAATAATGTGTAAACAAATTGTTATAGGGATTCAAAGCAAGAGATACCTTAATGGAAATCTTGAACTACTTCCCAAAATGCAAATTCTGAATCAAATGCAGTGTGGAAATAGATGAAGGAACATTCAGCTGAAGTGTTACAAAGGAATTCATCAGATGTTTCTCTCTAGAGCTAATTGTAGGGCATTTTGTGAGATGCCCAAAAGGCATCCTAAGGACGGTAAACATCACTTACAACAAAACTTTTACAACGCACTACCATTACAACGCGGTCATTACAACGCAAACTATTACAACGCATTGCACTGGGGGGCGCTCTAGGATAGGGAATACGTTTAATTTACTATCCAACACCTTCCCTAGTGTCCACGGGGACTGGAGATGGAATAGTAAATTAAACTATTCACTATCCAGCACCCAAAAGCGCTATGCGTTGTAATGGTGTGCGATGTAAAAACCGCGTTGTTAAGGCAGGCGTTGTAATAGCCTGCGTTGTAACGTCGTACATCCCCTAAGGACGTTCATTCCATAGAACCTAATGAGGCCTGCAAAGTCACTTAGGCTTACATGAAATGAAAGTATGAAAACAAGAGCAGGGAATAAATGAGAAATCCTGTTACAGGAACTTGAAGTATGCAGAAGGGATTGGTCGGAATATGTTCATCGCCCGTCAGTATTACTATCTAGAAACCTCCAGCAGTTTGAGATGTAGCATGTGTGTGTTCAAATAAGTGGGCAGTTACTGAAGAAATACATTTCTGATATTTGTGTATCCAGACAGGATGCTGGCTCCAGAACAGTTGTCCAATACTCAAAGGAGCATCAGATCATCCGTCAACGCCAGTGGGTTCACACCTTCATCCCTCATCCTGATGGGCATCCCTGGATTGGAAGATTTTCACATCTGGTTTGCTGCCCCACTGAGCATCATGTACCTTGCCACTTTACTTGGAAACTGTGTTCTTCTGCTAGCTATTAAGACAGTGGTGTCTCTCCACAAGCCCATGTACATTTTAATTTCCCAATTGTCTATGTCCGATTTAGTTCTTTCCTCTTCCTTTCTCCCTAAGATGCTTGGTTTATTTTGGTTTAATGATGGAGAAATTGGTTTTGGCACTTGCCTTACTCAGATGTTCTTCCTGGCATGTTTTCTATCAATAGAATCCTCCATATTTTCAGCCATGGCCTTTGATCGATATGTTGCTGTGTGCAACCCCCTTCGGTACCACAGTATCGTAACAAACACGCTTATTGGAAAAATAGCATCAGCGTGCTTGGTTCGTGCCGTCTTGTTGCTCAGTCCTATTCCCCTACAAATCCTGAGTCTGCCATTCTGTAGCAGGTACATTGCACATACGTTCTGCCAGAACATGGCGGTGGCAAAGCTTTCTTGTGGAGACATCACTATCAATAATTTGTACGCTTTGATAGTATCTTTTTTACTTGCTACAATGGATGTTTTATGCATTGCATTGTCTTATAGTCTGATTCTCAGGACTGTCTTGATTCTTCCACACAGAGACCGTTTCAAGACCTTCAGCACTTGCAGCGCGCATGTCTGCGCCATGTCTGCATTCTACCTGCCCCTTTTCTTTTCCGTAGCGATGAACAAATTCCACCACCATATCCCTCTCTTTGTGCAAGTGATTTCTGCGAACTGTTACCTCATTTTGCCCCCCTTGATGAATCCTTTCATTTTTGGAGTTACACTGAAGGCAGTGAAGGAAGGAGTGAGGCAAATTCTTCAAAATAAACTAGCCAGGCCTAGTCTCACCACAACAGTAAAACTAAAATTAGGAACAAACATTTCTGTATGATTCTAGGGCTATGTACTATGGGAGAAAACCCCAATAATCACCTAAACCCCAATATTTGGTCACCCCAAATTTTACTTAAATAAGTCGGCTGCAGCGTTTGCAGTAGTTCCAGCTGTTAGAGACTACACTCCTTATGAGAAAAACACAATTTAGCAGAGTTATACAGAAAAAAAGATTGGAAGGGCCAAATGCAAAAGTACAGATACATGCAAAATCATAAAACTTAGATTTATCGTCCATCCTTTGAATTTTCTTTTATCGATTTAAGTGATTTTTTGTAAAACTCATGATTGTGAAATTCTTCCAGTATTTTTTTATAAAGTGTCATTACAAAGATTTTTATTAATCATGCAATAAAGTAAAGTAAAGTAAAGTAGTAGGCACACGTCAGGCAAAATGTATGCAAAACTCTTTAAGTGTCAAACTCATAAAGAGTACTGACAGCATCCCTATAGCACGACTAAGACAAAAGAGGACATTGTCCTAAAGAAAAATTTAACGTCACTCAGAGGGGAGCGTGAAAAGTAACCTACAGGGAAAATATTAGGATTGTCTCCAAGAAAAAGAAGTCCGGAGGTTTTAGAGACAAATTACACAAATTGAGCATTGTGTGATCATGGTTAGAGTTGCATTAGCAAATCAGTAACTAAAAAGTAATATTCTAAATATTTAGTACTAACCCATTCCCAAGGTTAGAGAAATCTCTACTGGCTTTCTCAGCAACTGTACTCCGGAGATGTATAACACAAAATGACACATTTCTTACACAATGGCTCATGTCTACAGTGGCACTTCTAGCGGAAGTGCTTGAAAATGATACTTTGGGTGCATGATTAGTTCTGTAATTCACAATACACTCATTGTAACACTCCTGTACATTAATAATACAGACAAAAGGAGAGATGGTTTGCCACAAGACACTGATTGGAAGGGGAAATGAGCAGGAGCAAGCTGAGTAGAACACCAGAAGCCACATCCATTGAAAAAGAAAATAATGGCTTCTGAAACGAAAATGGGGCATTACTATTCATAGCCTTTTTTACATTTCTGACTGACAATGGAAACGTATTTCAAGTGCAACATAATTAGTTCATCGGGTAAGACTATGCATCACCAAATATACCAATTATCAAAAAGAATTTTTCATACAACATTTGCACATTTTAAAAATGCTACTACAATATGAAACCATTTTGTGATTGTGAGCACAGCATTCTTTTTACCTAAATGCCAAACACATTTAAAGAAGTAGACATGTTTTTTGGGCTAGTAAAATGGGTTTTGCAACCTATCCACATCGCAGTTCGGAAGGGCCATAAAAGAAGTCCATCTTCCAAATTATGATTTGGTATGCAGTGAATCAATGTTTTGAAACCACACTTCCAGTTGCAAACAATTGCACAGCTACCTATATCTCAAATGAGATGGTAACTGATTGTAAAAGTGGAAAGTCTCCTAGGGATACCTTTCCTTCGAAAATTGTTTTTTCAGCCTCAGGGGGAATAGATGAGCCTTGCCTTCTCCTACTCATAGTTTCCTAAATCGAAAGCTTTCGTTTTTTAAAGCAGCACTGTTTCTTTTAGGGGATATGGGCTACTTTGAAAAGAAAGGAAATGCAAGCACAGGTATTGTGGTCTGCTCAGGCAGGCATCTTAGTGTTTGTAGCCAATCACAGGAAGTCACAAATTGCAACATGACTCTCAAATTAAATCGCAAATAGTGACCACTGTTTGTAAATTTACTATTTCTACAGCTGACCCTTAGATTCTAAGATAAGTGCAAATTGTGGTCAATCTTGGGATTTTGTCTTAAGCAATATTCACTGAGGTGACTTGGAGGAATTTCTTAGGGAAAAAAGTCATGAAAGAGGAACACATATCATTTTCTTGAGCATTACAACAGAAAATGCAAGCAATCCCAAACTGCAACCTCCAAAAGTCAGAAATGATCTCGATAATCTTTTTCCTTAAAACCACAATTGTCTAGCTAGCAGCAGGGTGTCCCCAAATAGTTTTTGTACCAGCAAAATCCCATTGGACTGAAATAGCTCACATAGCTATCAAGTTCATGTTTCCGTTGCGGCCGTTTTACAGACATGTAAACTCTCTTGAGAAACATTTCGGGCCATATGTATCAAGCACTAATGCGTTTGCAAATGCTGAAATTCGCAGAATTTTGGCGTTTGCGAACGCATTAGTGCAAAATGGTATGTATGAAAGAAATCTGCGTGTAAAATAAGGAATCGCAAAACTTGCGATTTCTTATTTTGCAATTGCATTTAAGGAATCACAAATTTTGCGATTTCTTAAATGCAATGTATGAAGCAAAAAAACGTGCAAATTGTCCTTAAGAAATCGCAAATTACCACCAACTTCAAGTTGGTGGTAATTTGCGAATTCCTTGAAAAATGCACTATTTTGCATTTTTTAAAGTGCCATGTGAAGCACATACATGCCCTTAGGGCATGTATGTGCTCCACATGTGCACCCATGCCTATTTCAGGGGTGCAACAGGGTGTCCCTTGGACACCCCTGCACCCTTGAAATTATTCTCAATTTGCGATTCTCAAATTGCAAATCGCAAATTGAGAATAACTTCCCATTCATTCCTATGGGCCTCCTGGCCCATAGAAATGAATGGGAAAGTATTCCTTAATTGCGATTCGCAATTTGCTAATTGCAAATATGGAATACTACGAATTCGCAATAAAATTGCGATTTTGTACATACATCCCAAATCATGTTGATGATACATATGGCCCTTAGTCCTTCATTTATTTTGTAGCAGAAAGAAACATTTAAATCAGAAATATTTTTAAAAGGCATCCTGGTAGAGGTGCATTGGTACTTGGGGCATTACATAGAGTTGGTAAAGTCTGGGTACGAGGTTTTCAAAGCAAGCACATATTCTTCCATTTTCCTATATTTTCAGGAATGTTTACCACCTGCTTTTGAGTGGCAGTGTTTTAAGGTGGTATTTTACGCTGCTTTTTAATAACCTCTTATACTTATAATTATAAATGTAACATGTGGCCAATTTCACATGTGATAATTAGCGCATGCATTAAACACATCACATGGAGCACAGACATGCTGGGCCTCATTTATGTGGCCCTACCAGCACTTTTGCGCCACCCGACGTCACTTTTGTGATGTTCCGGTGATGCAATGTGCCACATCACATTTATAAGGCCACATAAAGCCACTTTACGTGGCTGTTCATTGCCTTATAAATGTCTGCCCCTTTCACTCAGAAAACTGTGTGAAAGGGCATTCCATGGGTGTTGCTGAGGGCATTCCCAGCAACATCCATGGCTCTTTGCCACTGCCCCAGATTTACGACAAATTGTAACTCTGAGTCAGTGCTAAAAATATATGCCTCCCGAGGGAAGGCGTAAGGGAGGTACAATGAGGAGACACATAGAAGAGGAAAAAGCCTCTTGTGATTGTTGTTGTGCAGGAAGCTTTCCCTTCCTGCACAAAAATAATCATCCCCGCAACGCAGGCACCCTAGCACCATTGTGCAGCGTTGCCTGCGTTGGAGCATGGCAGTCCATTGTGCACTGGTACAGGGTAACAATAGCAGGAAGGCACCATATCTGATAGATATAGCGCATTCCTGCCCTTTTCTTTTGCCATAGTGCAGCGTAGTAGGAAGGCCTATGGTGCTGCCCTACAGCAAAACCTCATAAATGAGGCCCGCTGTATTTAGCAAATGTATTAAATATCACATGCAGTTTGTAACTTGTGATCAAATGAGCTATTTAGCCTGGCATGCGGTAATTACCACCACGCCTACTTTTTATTCCGGGCCTTAAAAAGTTTTAAGACAGAGCAGGTTTGCGTTCTCTTCTGTATTCATACATGTGTTTGAAAGTTAGGCAAATAAAATTATAAACTAAAACTATAGAACAAAGAAACCCCAGAACGCAATTTAAACATAGTAATGCATTTTTAAAGATTATGCAGTATAGAAATTACATTTTTATTTAATTTGCATAATAATTTTTACTTCACATTGAAATTTTAATATATTGAGACATTGTGCATACAAGTAATGTAGTATCTATATTTTGTGTGTTGGGGTGCTAGGGAGTAAAATGACCATTAAAACTGTAAAACAATAATTTTTTAAACATTGGCATGGGTATATTTGTTTTTTACAACGTTACACAATGTTTTCTGTCCATCATTACATTTCAATTACTAATTTGTATTTCCTTTCTTGCCCTTGGAGCCCAGAAGTTGAGTTAGACATCTCACTTTTGGCTGAAGAAGTGGCATTTAAAATAAATATATAAAAAATAAGGAAACAGCTTTTAAGTACTAATAATAATGACAACAAATATAATATACAATAACGCTTATTTGATATTTGTTATTGATATTATTATTATTATCGCTAAATAGAACGTTTATTAGGAGCATTAAAACCTGAATTATTAAACAATTTTGCAGTTGGAAAACGTGCAACTCCCAACATACCAGGGTTTGCAACCACAAAATGGTTAAGTGCCAAGGCCTACACCTGTTTTGTGATTCAGAAAATCCTTTCTGAATTGCAGAATGGTTCTTGCGACATTTCAAATCTCAAATAGGAAGGAGCATAAAAGAGTGTGGCCTCTGATTTGGGATTCACAATGAGACATATCAACATTTGTAGACTACAATGGCTGCCACAAACCCTTCTACAGCTTCAGGGATTATGACGGTAAACCTTTGAGGGAGCTGATTTTGCTTCCCTCACACACACATGTCTCTGCCACCACCAAGGCAGTGAAGGCCTAGTACTCAGAACATTACAACAATGGCACAGCCAGTCAAATGTGTTTAAAGTACTCTTGTGAGATTGTAAAACCATCTATGCATGGTCAGATTGTCAGGAAACTGGACAGCAATGCTGGGAAATGGAGCAAACATGATCTTTAAAGTTTAAAGAACATATTGGTAGCTTGATTAAAAAAAGAAAAAGTAAGACAGTCCAGCCTTATCCTGTAATACATATCCCCTTAACAATTGTTTAATAATTGTGCCACTCATGCAGTTTTTACTTGTCCTGCACCTTGGTGTGGAACAATCAAGTAGTGTCAGGATAGCCAGCTCCCACCACCAGAGATGTTCTCATAATTCCCTTTATCATTGTGACATCTGTGCTTTTACGATATGTTTTTGATGGTTCTGCTCCTTTTACATTTTTTTTAGATTCATTTGCACATTATTGCTGCAAGCTATTGTATTCGTACTAAAGGCAATCCATACTAATAAAATAAAGAGCGAGCCCAAACCTTTGAGGCGGGTAATCTCAGGAACCACAGCACCAATCACAACACCCAATACAGCGTTGGAAAGGGCAGTGGCAGCAGAAGGAAATAGGCCATGCAGACGCCCACCATATACATTTAAAAGGTAAAAGAACTGTGCCACAATGTAGTCCCTTGTGGGCCTGTCTGCGTTGTGCTGTGGGCGTGTGCTGGGGGCGTGACAAACGCTGGGGGTGTGTGGTACGTTCCGCCCTTCATGCCATGTCTCATATTGTGTGCTAATCCCACCCTGCTCCCTTTAAATACCCCTGCACCCCATAATCATAACCCACCCTTACTTCTTAAAATACCCCAACACCCTTAAACACTAACCCATCTTAACTCTATAAATATACCCTGTACCCCAAAACCCAAACCCATCCCTAAACCCTAAAAATACCCCTGTACCCCAAACACCAAACCTAGCCCTGAACCCGTTAAATACCCCTGTACCTCAAAACCCAAACCTACCCCTGAACCCTAAAAATACCCCTGTACCCCAAAACACAAACCTAGCCCTGAACCCTAAAAATACCACTGTACCCCAAAACCCAAACCTACCCCTGAACCCTAAAATACCCCTGTACCCCAAAACCCAAACCTAGCCCTGAACCCTTAAAAATACCCCTGTACCCCAACACCCAAACCTACCCCTGAACCCTAAAAATACCCCTGTACCCCAAACCCAAACCTAGCCCTGAACCCTAAAAATAACCCTGTACCCCAAAACCCAAACCTACCCCTGAACACTAAAATACCCCTATACCCCAAAACCCAAACCTAGCACTGAACCCTAAAATACCTCTGTACCCCAAAACCCATACCTATCCCTAAACCCTAAAACTACCCCTGTACCCCAAAACCCAAAACTATATCTGAACTCTTAAAATACCCAAACACCCCAAAACATATACCTCAGTACCCCAAAACATATACCCCTATACCCATACTTACCTTATCCAAACATTAAAAAAAACATGCTTTTACCATTCATGCATGTACAACGAATTTCGTTGTAAATGTATACGCGGTAAAAGCATATAAAATGTAATGCCATTGCGGAGTCATGGTACTTTCGCAATGAAAGTATGCGGAGTGATGGTATGCAGAAAGAAAGTTGCGGAATAATGGGTGTTTACCCTCCCCGGTAAGTACATTGGTGGCACGGCTGCCCACATCTCCAGCAACATACTCATATTTTTTCACCACCCATTTGAAAAATGCACAGGTCTCTCTCATTGATGGCCAGCACCGACATACACTTTTAGACACACCTCCCGCTACAAGTTCTAGAATTGCGAACTTTAGAGCTGGGGAGCTACTTTCGAATTTCGGCATCAGCTCAACATCCTGTGATTCCAGGCAAATCGCTTTGTCTCCCCGTGCCTACCACAAATGAATGTGTTCTTCTGTAATGTAAATTGTGCTTGTGCCATGTTGTCGAGTTCGCGCTATATAATATAGCAAGGAAAAATAAAGTAGGGAAACTCGAGTTCACACACTACTGAACGCGCACTCTTAAGTGCATCAGCAGTGCACTGTGAATCGGAGCGTTTCACAGGCCTGTCACAGATAAGAAATGCTATCTAAACGAAATCCGAAAAAACAATATACTACTGGTCGGCAGTAATTCATACCCGGACAACGTCGGGACGGGCTGCTAGTTATTTGAATATGCGTAACTAGCTTCTTGAGTTAATTGTTATTGGTTATTGCCTACAAAGCCTTCTCTGTGTGTTGTCAGCTTGCTCTTTTCTAGCTTTGTAAGTTAGTTCTTTTTCACCTAAGACTTGGTTCTACCCATGACATATGTTGTTTTAATTCTCCATAGATCAACGCTAAGGCTCGTTTGCATACTTTGCAATGGAGCTGAGTCATTAAGTCGCATTAACACTGTGATATTCTTTTGCCTTATTAATTGTGAAACCATAATTTCTAGACTGTAATTGTGTTGCAGATTTAAAGAAGAAGTGAATTCTTGAAGATGAATGTCGGGCGTTCACTTGCATTCTATATAATTGCTAAATGTACCTTGTGGTAGCTCATCAGAAGATGTTTGGCAGGCCCTGATTTACTTACTATTTCATCAATTAAAGTTGTTTTTCATCTTTGATGTGTATATAAGACACAAATGAAACCTGCCTTGAACAATTTAGTATGCAGTTGTGTTGCATATTCAGATGTGTTCTATATTCCGTAGTGTGCCCTCGCTACAAGTTCAGACTGTGGTTTGTTTATTGTACATACGTTTATTGTGCACAAATTGTCTATTTTCCTGTTTGTTTGGTGGTGTTATGTTGTCTTTTCTATTTGTCTCTCCTATGTTCAATTATATTTTTAGTGACTGGGTTTGACCACTTTTTTGTGAAAAGCTATTTTGTCCTGAAGATGTTGTTATATACTTATGGCAACACAAGACTGAGATGTCCACGCGCTCTCTGCACATAATGGGATTGTTCTTGAGTACCTGACAAGGTCACTCGAACAAAACGGACAGCTGATCCTTTAAAGCAGATCCTCACTTACAAATATCACATACATATATATATATATATCCCCAGGTTTTATAGGTACAACAATTTGCAATACAATAGTACATGTATGTGTGCAATTGGCTAATTGTTTTTGTCTGGAAAAAAAATCCTAATAAATGTTTTGATTATTTTAACAATAGAGATAGTGTGTGTCACTTTTTGCCTTGGTAGTTGCTTTATATATTCCTTTATTGTAGCAGTTCCTTTACATTCTAGATACAATACAAAGCCACATAACAGTTGATTCTGTCAATATCAATTACATCGTTTTTAATACAGTCTTCATGGCAGGGTGACCAGACGTCTCGGTTTTCTCTCGGCGGTCCCGGTTTTTGGAACAGTGTTCCGGTGCCCCAAAACTTTGGTCCAAATTACAGAAATGTCCTGGTTTTTGTGCAGTTAAAAAGTGAAATGTCCCAGTTTTTAAATAGTGTCTACACTCAAACACTATTTAAAAACCTGGACATTTCTCTGCTTACTTCGCACAGGTGCTGAGACAGGTCTCTATTAGACTTTCCATTTTTGCCCTTAGGATGAAAATACATTCTTACCACTGCAGCAATACCACCCTTCACTGCCTTCAAAGAGACCCATTATAGTTCTTTCACAGTCTCATCATCCCAAAACTGAAGTATTTTCAATGTTATGTGCAAAGAAGTCAAAGTTGTTGCTTGGTTATCTTCTGCAGCGAACGACTGACAAAGCTAAATGTCCTGGCTTGTTGTAGGTGTAATGCTACATGTTTTATTACTTATCTGAATACAATGACATACGCAGAATATTTTTCGGGTTGGACACTATAGTAAGCATAGATTTTGTAGCGTATGTGTTTTAAGCCATTGCTTAAATTACAGAGGCCATGCCTCGTTGAGAGACCCCCAACCCAGTTTTTTCATCCCACTTAAAGCTGGGTACTTCTGTCATGTCACCTGGTTTTTGTAGAGTGCTGTATGAGACTTCAGTGTGCTGCCTTGTTTGGGAGGGCACAGGGTGCATGAGGAGTTGAAGGGAGTGTGGGAGGAATCTTCGGGTGTCATGCGCGAGTGGTGATGTGGTCAAGTTACTGCAGCATCCAAACCTGCTCGGGTAGTACTCCTACTACAGCTGAAGGCCCTGCGAGATGTAGAAGTGGTGAGGCGTCTGCTGTGCAGTTGTTTCATGGGTCATGGTTGGGTGAGATACACAGGGTCAAAGGCAAGCTCTGCTACAACACCTCTGTGCTGTAGTTGCCACTGGATTCAAGCAAGCCGGGCTGAAGAAGGCTGTAATGCCAGAAACCGGTCCTCGGAAGCTTGTTTTCGGTCCAGGGAAGGCATGGTTTGGCAGTTCGGGCTGGACTGTTCCCAAGAGGCACAGGGTCAGACTGATTTGCATATAGCCATGTCTGAACTGGGGTGGCAGAGTGGGCTAAAGAATGGTGATGGATTAAACCCAGATCTTTTGACTGGGTGTGAGTGTTTGATTGGTTCAGATGCTCCGTCCATCACCACCCCCTTTTGTACCGCTTTGGCCGCCATAAGTGTGGCAGGGTATGCTCAGACGTGAGTCCCTTGCTCACTTTGCCACTGGATTCAAGCAAGCCGGGCTGAAGAATGCTGTATGCCAGAAACCGGTCCTCAGAAGCTTGTTTCCGGTCCAGGGAAGGCATGGCTTGGCAGTTTGGGCTGGACTGTTCCCATGAGGCACAGGGTCAGACTTATTTGCATATAGCCATGTCTGAACTGGGGTGACAGAGTGGGCTAAAGAGCGGTGATGGATTAAACCCAGATCTTTTGACTGGGTGTGAGTGTTTGATTGGTTCAGATGCTCCGTCCATCACCACCCCCTTTTGTACCGCTTTGGCTGCCATAAGTGTGGCAGGGTATGCTCAGACGTGAGTCCCTTGCTCACTTTGCCACTGGATTCAAGCAAGCCGGGCTGAAGAAGGCTGTAATGTCAGAAACCGGTCCTCGGAAGATTGTTTCCGGCCCAGGGAAGGCATGGCTTGGCAGTTCAGGCTGGACTGTTCCCATGAGGCACAGGGTCAGACTGATTTGCATATAGCCATGTCTGAACTGCGGTGGCAGAGTGGGCTAAATAACGGTGATGGATTAAACTCAGATCTTTTGACTGGGTGTGAGTGTTTGATTGGTTCAGATGCTCCGTCCATCACCACCCCCTTTTGTACCCTTCTTTGCACCTCCAAGACCTCCTACCTGGGAGGAAGCTGGGCGCTGGACAGTTCTAACAGATGACCAGACATGCTGGCTTGTAGTTGGACAGTAACTGCCCCCTGAATAAAGGAACTTCCCAAAATGCACTTGGGGAAATGTTTTTGAGCACTATGATCTCATGGGTTTTATCACAGCATAGAATGGATGCATACACAGTGCCCAGAGGCACTTTTAAAGCTGCTCAACAGGGGACACTATTGTATGAGAGCAGCATGCACAGAGCGGACATCACCAGTAACATACTGCATCTATTTTAGAGGAAGCCGTGTACATGAGAAATGCCACAGCCCCCCCACTCATCTCAGAGGCAGAGACAGGCCTACAGTCACAGCCCATCCCACACCTCAGAGGCACAGACAGGCCTTCAGCCCTCCCCTCATCTCTAGGGCCCAGGCAAGCCTTGTCTCATCCCTCCCCTCATCTCACAGACACAGACAGGCCTATCTCCTCAGCCCTTCCCGCATCATAAGGCCTTTTGTCTTCCTTCCCCTTCCTTTTTTCCCTCCCCCTTCTCAACCTATGGAATGGGGCAAGCTTTTTAGAAATTTCGGCAAGTTACTAGTTTAGAGACGGTTCTTGGCATTGTAAAACGAAAACCTAACATCCTATAATGCTCATGCTGATAGCTTAAACATTCTGTGTCACACATCTGATTTTGTCTGCTGTAAATCTTCATCTGAGTCTGTGGAGGCAGCTGTCATTGTAGTCCTTTTTCAATGTCTATGGCAGCTGTCAAATTGTCCTACTTCTATGTTGACAGTAACTGCAAATTGTAATCCTACTGCTCTGTCTATGAACTGTCCCGATTTTTTGTTTTGAAAATCTGGTCACCCTACTTCAGGTTCTTTGATGCGTTGCAGTGCTCAAAATTAAATTACTGTCAATTACAAGATGGCCGCGAAGCTTCATTCATCGATTCAGCTGGGACATACAGAGGAAGACAGCAATAGCTCAAAACATGACATTCTCTGGCATTCTGTGAATGTGACTTTGTTCTGAGGTAATCGATTCCCGCACAAGCTTTGCCAGAGAGCTTGCAAAAGTAGCAACAACTGCTCCGAGTATGCAACCTGGCCGATAGTACACACCTCGCTGATAGCATACTGACAAGTTGTCTGGAATGGAGTATTTTGTTTCTCTCTCATGACATTGAAGAAGCTGTTAAAGCTATAGCCTCGCAATGCACAAGCATCAGAATGCAGGCTGTCTGTCCTCGTGTCCCCAGTGCTCAGCCTTAAAGTGCAAACCAGCTGCTCAGTTTCTTCCTTATACACTCTTTAGTCAGCAGTTACACTGCAAAATGATCACTGTGCTGTGTGGTAGAAATGGGTTACTACCATTTGATAACAACATATGACAACAAATGACAGGATTCACTCCCTCTGCAGCTCATGTCGATGCAGAATAAATCATTACAAGTTTAGCGTTCTTTTGTGTGTGTTTAAATTAGTATAACCCATCTTTCTCGTTTTGCATTTACAGCTGAAGACAACGAGACATTTTTTAAAGTGCAATGGATCCTTTTCTGCATGCATTTTCATTCTCTATACAGTGCTGTCTTTTCATAAATATTCTGAATGGGATTTGTCCTGTGGTGTTTTTTGTACTGACACAAAAAGTAATTTTTCGTAGTTTCATCTGAAGCTGTGTACTTACTGTATTAACTTTTACAACTAATCAAGGACTCTTCCTGTTCCTGTGGCTGACTCTTAAGGATCCATTGTATTTAATATGTGCAACAATGCGATGCCTCTTTTGTTTACAGTTTACGGATAATCATTGTTTATGCATTGAAATGAAAAGAGATTTGTAAAGCGCACTTAACCCACAAGTGTCAAGGCGTAGTACCTACGGAATTCCAGAGCCCTAACCGGGTATACAACCTTTACAACGCAACTTTTACCAGGCAGTGCCTTTACGACGCAACTTTTACAACGCAAACCATTACAACGCATTGCGCTGGGGGGCGCTCTAGGAAAGGGAATAGGTTTGATTTACTGTCCAACACCTTCCCTACTATCCACGGGGACTGGAGTTGGAATAGTAAATTAAACTATTCACTATCCAGCGCCCCAAAGCACTATGCGTTGTAATGGTATGCATTGTAAAACTCGCGTTGTAAAAGCATGCGATGTAAAAGCATGCGTTCTAATGTCATACATCCCCTAGCCGGGATCCCCCCCCAAAAAAGAGCAAGACGAGACAGAAAAATAAGAAGAAAAAAGAACTGATCTAATACAGCCTGAAAGACCCGGCCCAGGATCATTATGAAGGTGTCTCTTGCAATATTGCAGTTAAATGTATCATGTGCATATGAACATCTATGAGTGTTGTCATTATTATTTTGGACCGTCATGAGCATGACTTTCACTATTTGAAAACCTATATAAAGTGTCTTTTAGGAGGTGTGTGCTAGACCTATTTTGCCTTTCGAACTGAGCAGTCCCTATGACAGTTTGCTACCATATTCTGTACTTAGGATATTTTTGATACAGATCTTTGCTCATTTTTTTCAGAGATAGACTTCCTGTCGATCATCTTGCAGATCCTCTACTTAGACTTTTTCTCTTGACTTAAGATAGATTTTGATGTTGATTTTATTTCACTAAACAAATGCCTTATTTCTGTTATGAGCCTTTAATTTTAAATAAAGCTTCATAGTTTTGCCTTTGAATCTTGCTTTGGTGGTACAGCAATAAAGCATAGCTAAAGAAAGCTGAAGTTGTAATTGTATTATACAATCATGCAGCTATTCAATATCTGCATTGTATGTTCCAAAACAAAAGTGAGGATTTTGTTCCCCTACAAGAAAAGGGTACAAGCAAAGTTAGTAAGTGATGCGTGGCCATCAATCCTACACAGTTATTGGATTCAGCTGACAACTATGGGAGCTCAATGAGGGAACTATACATCAAAGTGCCTCCTTAGTAACCCTTGGCGAAGTACTACTCTAACGTAGTTTTCGCTACTTCCCACTATGCGAATTGGACATAGCACAGTGCAAACATGCGTAGCGTAGCAGTCACTTTTTGCTTGCTTGGGTTGGCGACCGTGAGCGAGCAAAATGACATCCAGGCGAGACTTTTTCCTTGTTTGCGTTCAGCAACATCAAGTTGCCGATCGCGAGCATGGAAAATAAACCTCCTTGCGAGAATCTCAACGCGCGGAGATCAGGTTTCTCATTGCGAGTGGTCGTGTATGCTCGCGACCGCTCACGATGAGAAACAACCATTCCGCATTGAGAAAGCTGCCGCTCGAGTAGAAATCTGCTCAAGCGGCAGAAAACGACCGCTTGCACTGTGCAAGATGCGGTTTGCACTGATTGCGCTCTGCAATCAGTGCGAACAGCATTTTGCACAGTGCACTACGTACGAGGTTCACGTAGCTACGCATAGCCCGCATAGTGCATAGTGCACTTCGCATAGCTACGCGTAGTGCTACTACGCGAACTACGCCCAGGGTTACTCATGAGGCCATCCTCCACCACTTCATCATCTGGTTGTGCCCTGTAGTTTATAGTATGGCATTGTGCAGGAGAGCTGTTGGCTTAAAAATAAATTATTGAAAAGGTCAAATAGTATACTTCCCAAACCCTGCTGATGCCAAATGTTAACATCTACTACGCATCTAAAGTGGAACGTTCATATTTTACAAGTGTTTTCATAGAAAGGCCTGCAAAATATTATAGCAAATAAAGTACATGAAAATACATTTAAAACATCCCAAGGAAAACTGATTGAATATAAAAAGCATGCCAGCAAAATACAAGCAAATGCACAAATATCCTACTATACCTGGCTGTAAGGAAAAGAAAATTCAAATGGTCAGTAAACCAATCTTTAATAACTTGCTTTTTATTCAGTACCAAGTTAAGCCTTCTATTAGTAATGTGATTACAGACTATGGCTCTTTTGAAAGATGAAATGCTGACGTGGCCAAATTAAGATTCGGACATTTGATCTGTAAATCACACTAGAAGCCATTGTTAAAGTTCACACTGATCACTGATAAGTAATGTCATGGATCTTCTATTCTGTGTTTTCCTTTTTCAGAAGTCAAGCTCTCTATATTCGACTGACATGACTTTCGCGAGGGCGATATGCTACATGACTGTGGTGAGCTTTTTATTCACGAGAGGTGGAATGCCTCATCCCGAATTCTGCACTGAGCCATATTCTTGAAGCTGACATGGCATAACACTTTTGAACTCATTTATCAACGCTGAAAATGGAAGGCGGAGTTGACCCTGCTATGATACAATCTCATGATATGCAGATCCCGCCTGATGTCAATAGTAGCTCTTTGGCCCATTGAACAATTTAGTTGGCCTGATTCCACCCAAAGATGCATCTTTATATAAGGGCTACATTATTCTATTGCATTTTTTATATTGAAATCACTGAAGAGTTCCCTTGCCAAGTAAAGGAATGATGTCAGTGGACAAGTATCTTTAATAGGCCACAGAGCTTCATGATGATTTTTAATATTCTTTAGAGCTACAGCAAAGAATATTTTATTCCTCATAATACATGGTCAACATTAACAAAATGTTTTAAATCATTGACGTTTTGCTCATTTATAACAAGGATATAGTATGGTTGTGATACATTGAATAAATGCAGAATGCCCACTGTACACATGACGCTTGTAATATAGTACATTGTCATAAACATAATTTTGTGGTACAAGTAGGTCCGAATAAAACAGATAGACCTTTTCGCTCTTTAAGTTCTTGAATTTCAGAGTTCATGTTAGCTCTAGCAGCCAGCACTGTTACATCGTATCTCAAATGTAATAACATATTACTGTAGAGCATGGGTACTCACAAACTTTCTCTCGGGGGCCAAATTTACAGTGTGGTTTGTGGCCGAGTGCCGCACCGGTGGAGGCGGAGTCAGTGGGGGAGGGGGAAGGGGCTAGAAAGAAAAAAACTGTGACCATGAAGTTGAACACAGGCCCCTGCAGCTGACGCGTTCATCCACTGAGCCAACAGACCAGCATACACACACATCTCTCTTTCTCTCTCTCTCTCTCTCTCTCTCTCTCTCTCTCTCTCTCTCCCTATCTCTCCCTCCCTCTCTCTGTCTCCCTCCTTCTATCTATCTCTCTCGCTCCCTCCTTTCCTCTCTTTCTGTCTCCCTCTGTCTCTCTCCCTCCGTCTCTCTCTGTCTTGCCTCTCTTTCTCTCTCTGTCTCCCTCCCTCTGTTTCCTTCCCTCTCTCCGTCTCCCTCCATCTGTCTCCCTCTATCTGTGTCCCACTGTCCATCTCCCTCTGTCTCCCTCCCTCCGTCTGCCCTCTGTCTGTCTCCCTCCCTCCCTCTGTCTGTCTCCATCCCTCACTATGTCTGCCTCCTCACTCTGTCTCTTTTCCTCCCTCCCTCCCTCTGTCTCCCTTCCTCCCACCCTCTGTCTCCCTTCCTCCCTCTGTCTGTCTCCCTCCCTCCCTCTGTCTGTCTCCCTCTCTCTGTCTGTCTCCCTCTGTCTGTCTGTCTCCCTCCCTCGGTCTGTCTGTCTCCCTCCCTCCCTCCCTCCCTCTGTCTGTCTGTCTGTCTGTCTGTCTCTGTCTCCCTCTGTCTGTCTCCTTCTCTCCCACTGTCTCCCTCCCTCTGTCTATCTCCCTCTGTCTGCCTCCCTCCCTCTGTCTGTCTCCCTCCCTCTGTCTGTCTCCCTCCCTCTGTCTGTCTCCCTCCCTCTGTCTGTCTCCCTCCCTCTGTCTGTCTGTCTCTGTCTGTCTGTCTGTGTCTGTCTCCCTCTGTCTGTCTCCCTCTCTCCCTCTGTCTCCCTCCCTCTGTCTATCTCCCTCTGCCTGTCTCCCTCTACCCCTCTGCCTCCCTCCCTCTAACCCTCTGCGTCCCTCCCTCTGTCTGTCTCCCTCTCTCCCTCGGTCTCCCTCCCTCCCTGCCTCTGTCTCCCTCCCTCCCTCTGTCTCCCTCTGTCTGTCTCCCTCCCTCTGTCTGTCTCCCTCTGTCTCCATCCCTCTCTCAGTCTATCTCCCTCTGTCTGTCTCCCTCCCTCTGTCTGTCTCCCTCCCTCTGTCTGTCTGTCTCCCTCCCTCTGTCTGTCTGTCTCCCTCCCTCTGTCTGTCTCCATCCCTCCCTCTGTCTGTCTCCCTCTCTCCCTCTGTCTGTCTCCCTCTCTCCCTCTGTCTGTCTCCCTCTCTCCCTCCCTCAGTCTGTCTCCCTCAGTCTGTCTCCCTCTCTCCCTGTCTCCCTCTCTCCCTGTCTCCCTCTCTCCCTGTCTGTCTCCCTCTGTCTGTCTGTCTCCCTCCCTCTGTCTGTCTGTCTCCCTCCCTCTGTCTGTCTGTCTCCTTCCCTCTGTCTGTCTCCCTCCCTCCCTCCCTCTGTCTGTCTGTCTGTCTGTCTCTGTCTCCCTCTGTCTGTCTCCTTCTCTCCCACTGTCTCCCTCCCTCTGTCTATCTCCCTCTGTCTGCCTCCCTCCCTCTGTCTGTCTCCCTCCCTCTGTCTGTCTCCCTCCCTCTGTCTGTCTCCCTCCCTCTGTCTGTCTCCCTCCCTCTGTCTGTCTGTCTCTGTCTGTCTGTCTGTGTCTGTCTCCCTCTGTCTGTCTCCCTCTCTCCCTCTGTCTCCCTCCCTCTGTCTATCTCCCTCTGCCTGTCTCCCTCTATCCCTCTGCCTCCCTCCCTCTAACCCTCTGCGTCCCTCCCTCTGTCTGTCTCCCTTTCTCCCTCGGTCTCCCTCCCTCCCTGCCTCTGTCTCCCTCCCTCCCTCTGTCTCCCTCTGTCTGTCTCCCTCCCTCTGTCTGTCTCCCTCTGTCTCCATCCCTCTCTCAGTCTATCTCCCTCTGTCTGTCTCCCTCCCTCTGTCTGTCTCCCTCCCTCTGTCTGTCTGTCTCCCTCCCTCTGTCTGTCTGTCTCCCTCCCTCTGTCTGTCTCCATCCCTCCCTCTGTCTCCCTCTCTCCCTCTGTCTGTCTCCCTCTCTCCCTCTGTCTGTCTCCCTCTCTCCCTCCCTCAGTCTGTCTCCCTCAGTCTGTCTCCCTCTCTCCCTGTCTCCCTCTCTCCCTGTCTCCCTCTCTCCCTGTCTGTCTCTACCGCTGACTGTCTCTACCGCTGTCTGTCTCGGTCTGTCCCTGTCTCTGACCCTATCTAGCTCCATCTGTCCTTGTCTCTGACCCTATCTAGCTCCGTCTGTCCCTGTCTCTGACCCTATCTAGCTCCGTCTGTCCTTGTCTCTGACCCTATCTAGCTCCGTCTGTCCTTGTCTCTGACCCTATCTAGCTCCGTCTGTCCTTGTCTCTGACCCTATCTAGCTCCGTCTGTCCCTGTCTCTGACCCTATCTAGCTCAGTCTGTCCCTGTCTCTATCTGTCTATGCCTCTATCTGTCTCACCTCACCTGGGCTCTCACTCCCTGCTGCCCTCCACCTCCCTCACCCAGGCTCTCACTCCCTGCTCTGCCCTCCACCTCCCTCACCCAGGCTCTCACTCCCTGCTCTGCCCTCCACCTCCCTCACCCAGGCTCTCACTCCCTGCTCTGCCCTCCACCTCCCTCACCCGGGCTCTCACTCCCTGCTGCCCTCCACCTCCCTCACTCAGGCTCTCACTCCCTGCTCTGCCCTCCACCTCCCTCACCCAGGCTCTCACTCCCTGCTCTGCCCTCCACCTCCCTCACCCGGGCTCTTACTCCCTGCTGCCCTCCACCTCCCTCACCCAGGCTCTCACTCCCTGCTCTGCCCTCCACCTCCCTCACCCGGGCTCTTACTCCCTGCTGCCCTCCACCTCCCTCACTCAGGCTCTCACTCCCTGCTCTGCCCTCCACCTCCCTCACCCAGGCTCTCATTCCCTGGTCTGCCCTCCACCTCCCTCACCCGGGCTCTCACTCCCTGCTCTGCCCTCCACCTCCCTCACCCGGGCTCTCACTCCCTGCTCTGCCCTCCACCTCCCTCACCCGGGCTCTCACTCCCTGCTCTGCCCTCCACCTCCCTCACCCGTGCTCTCACTCCCTGCTGCCCGCCACCTCCCTCACCCAGGCTCTCACTCCCTGCTCTGCCCTCCACCTCCCTCACCCGGGCTCTCACTCCCTGCTGCCCGCCACCTCCCTCACCCAGGCTCTCACTCCCTGCTCTGCCCTCCACCTCCCTCACCCGGGCTCTCACTCCCTGCTGCCCTCCACCTCCCTCACCCAGACTCTCACTCCCTGCTGCCCTCCACCTCCCTCACCCAGGCTCTCTCTCCCTGCTCTGCCCTCCCACCTCACCCGGCTCTCAGTTCCTGCTGTCCTCCCCCCTCCCACCCCCTCTCCCCTGTGCGTCAGCCTGGCTAACACAGCCTCCAGGGTACCCCAGTACTTAACAGGTCTTTAAACGACCATTTGTTTGTGAATGAGGCTTTGTTCACCTCTTAGCGCCCCTGCAGCTCCACTCTTGACTGTGGCTGGAATCGCCCTGGGCCCCCACAGAGCAGGCTCTCTGATTACGCACTGCTGCTCCCCGAGGTGTTTGCTGAAGTTAAAAAAAACAAACACACAGGTGCGATGTGTCTCAAGCTCCGCGGGCCGCCACTGAAGGCTTGCCGGGCCGCTACTGGCCCGCAGGCCGTACTTTGAGTACCCCTGCTGTAGAGTAACAATGTAATGTTTTTATTACATTTCTCCAAACATGTCAGAACTAGATTATAATGACAAAATTAAATAAATGTTTGTGTACTTTTATTGCAGGCTTCCATGTATTATGAAAATACCTTAGACTCTATAAACAAGATCTTCATATATAGAGGAGAAAAATACATTAATTCGAAAGGCAGTCAACATATGGTTCAATGTGAGTAAAATCTATCAACAAAGAGAACCAGTCAAGCAACCTATTTGGTCGCCTATTGTTGTGTAAGTTACGAACTTGGCATAGCACTACAACTTGTGTTTCCCACCCACGGGTGACAAAGGTGAACTTGGTTCAAGGCACCAGCGATAAATGTGAAAGACATAATAAGACATAATATGGTAGCTCCGCAAAATACTATGCAGTGTGTAATTGACATAGAATCATTGATTTTGGGTTACTAACAATCCATAAAAGGATCAGGGGCACAGTGGAAACAGAAACAACACTTATTTCATTAGTCACCATATCACACACACTGTACTAAGAAGAATGAACACTTTTAAGTTACAAGTATTTATTAATACAGGAACAAACTGTTTCTCAGTACATCTAAAACAACTACACAGATTTTTACAAAAACAGCTCATTCAGGGAATTGTGAAACGTGCTACTCGCCCGTGAGGCTCTCAAGGCGCTGGAGGGCGGCCAGAGAGCCAGGTCATGAGGCGCTTCCTGAAGGTGTGCAGAATGGGGGAGCGTCTGATGTTGATGTAGGAGAAGGCTCTTCCACCTGCTCTGGATCTGTGGATGCATGAGGTTTTGGCGTGGGCTTTGTCAAAAGAGTGGTGGTTTCTCTTGAGTACGTGGAAGAAGACTCTCGTTGAGGTATTGGGGTCTGGTTTTGTGGGGGGATTTGTAGGTGTGGCTGAGAAGCTTTAAGGTTACTCTCTTCTCAACAGTGAACCAGTGGAGGTCTCGCAGATGTTGAGTGATGTGTTCATGTCCTGGGATGCCGAGGACGAGTCTGGCCGCGGTGTTCTGGATGATCTAGAGTTTGTGGAGCTGGGATTTGTTGATTCCAGCAGAGAGGGCATTTCCGTAGTCCAGTCTGCTTGTTATGAGTGTGAGGGTGAATGTCTTTCTGGATTCAGGGAGAATCCATTAGAAGGTCTTGTGAAGGATGCGGAGGGTGTTGAAGCATGCTGAGGCAATGGTGTAGAACTGTCGGGTCATTGTGAGGGAAGAGTTGAGTATGATACTGAGGTTTTGGGCATGGTTTGTGGGAGTGGAGGGGTGGCCGAAGGCGGTGGGACACCAGGTGTTGTCCCATGCAGAGGGGGTGGGTCCAAGGACGAGGTCTTCTCCCAGTTGAGCTTCAGGCAGCTGCCGCTCATCCAGGATGTTGCAAAAAACACAGTTGATGGACAGAATGTAGAACAATGCCATACATCCACCCCAGTGCAGAGATCTGGGCCTAAATCCATCGTTTTTTTGCACTCCACACCACCCTGGGTTAGACACTGGCTATATGCAAATCAGCTCTGACCCTGTGCCTCATGGGAACAGTCCAGTCCGAACTACCAAGCCATGTCTTTCCCAGACCGGAATCAAGCATCCAAGGACCGGTTTCTGGCTATCAGCCTTCATCAGCCTGGATAGCTTGACTCCAGTGGTGTGGAGAGCCTGGGACTCACGTCTGAGCATACCCAGCCCACTCGGGGTGAAAATTGCAAAAAACACAGTTGATGGACAGAATGTAGAACAATGCCATACATTCACCCCAGTGCAGAGATCTGGGCCTAAATCCATCGTTTTTTTGCACTCCACACCACCCTGGGTTAGACACTGGCTATATGCAAATCAGCTCTGACCCTGTGCCTCATGGGAACAGTCCAGTCCGAACTACCAAGCCATGTCTTTCCCAGACCGGAATCAAGCATCCAAGGACCGGTTTCTGGCTATCAGCCTTCATCAGCCTGGATAGCTTGACTCCAGTGGTGTGGAGAGCCTGGGACTCACGTCTGAGCATACCCAGCCCACTCGGGGTGAAAATTGCAAAAAACACAGTTGATGGACAGAATGTAGAACAATGCCATACATTCACCCCAGTGCAGAGATCTGGGCCTAAATCCATCGTTTTTTTGCACTCCACACCACCCTGGGTTAGACACTGGCTATATGCAAATCAGCTCTGACCCTGTGCCTCATGGGAACAGTCCAGTCCGAACTACCAAGCCATGTCTTTCCCAGACCGGAATCAAGCATCCAAGGACCGGTTTCTGGCTATCAGCCTTCATCAGCCTGGATAGCTTGACTCCAGTGGTGTGGAGAGCCTGGGACTCACGTCTGAGCATACCCAGCCCACTCGGGGTGAAAATTGCAAAAAACACAGTTGATGGACAGAATGTAGAACAATGCCATACATTCACCCCAGTGCAGAGATCTGGGCCTAAATCCATCGTTTTTTTGCACTCCACACCACCCTGGGTTAGACACTGGCTGTATGCAAATCAGCTCTGACCCTGTGCCTCATGGGAACAGTCCAGTCCGAACTACCAAGCCATGTCTTTCCCAGACCGGAATCAAGCATCCAAGGACCGGTTTCTGGCTATCAGCCTTCATCAGCCTGGATAGCTTGACTCCAGTGGTGTGGAGAGCCTGGGACTCACGTCTGAGCATACCCAGCCCACTCGGGGTGAAAATTGCAAAAAACACAGTTGATGGACAGAATGTAGAACAATGCCATACATTCACCCCAGTGCAGAGATCTGGGCCTAAATCCATCGTTTTTTTGCACTCCACACCACCCTGGGTTAGACACTGGCTATATGCAAATCAGCTCTGACCCTGTGCCTCATGGGAACAGTCCAGTCCGAACTACCAAGCCATGTCTTTCCCAGACCGGAATCAAGCATCCAAGGACCGGTGTCTGGCTATCAGCCTTCATCAGCCTGGATAGCTTGACTCCAGTGGTGTGGAGAGCCTGGGACTCACGTCTGAGCATACCCAGCCCACTCGGGGTGAAAATTGCAAAAAACACAGTTGATGGACAGAATGTAGAACAATGCCATACATTCACCCCAGTGCAGAGATCTGGGCCTAAATCCATCGTTTTTTTGCACTCCACACCACCCTGGGTTAGACACTGGCTATATGCAAATCAGCTCTGACCCTGTGCCTAATGGGAACAGTCCAGTCCGAACTACCAAGCCATGTCTTTCCCAGACCGGAATCAAGCATCCAAGGACCGGTTTCTGGCTATCAGCCTTCATCAGCCTGGATAGCTTGACTCCAGTGGTGTGGAGAGCCTGGGACTCACGTCTGAGCATACCCAGCCCACTCGGGGTGAAAATTGCAAAAAACACAGTTGATGGACAGAATGTAGAACAATGCCATACATTCACCCCAGTGCAGAGATCTGGGCCTAAATCCATCGTTTTTTTGCACTCCACACCACCCTGGGTTAGACACTGGCTGTATGCAAATCAGCTCTGACCCTGTGCCTCATGGGAACAGTCCAGTCCGAACTACCAAGCCATGTCTTTCCCAGACCGGAATCAAGCATCCAAGGACCGGTTTCTGGCTATCAGCCTTCATCAGCCTGGATAGCTTGACTCCAGTGGTGTGGAGAGCCTGGGACTCACGTCTGAGCATACCCAGCCCACTCGGGGTGAAAATTGCAAAAAACACAGTTGATGGACAGAATGTAGAACAATGCCATACATTCACCCCAGTGCAGAGATCTGGGCCTAAATCCATCGTTTTTTTGCACTCCACACCACCCTGGGTTAGACACTGGCTATATGCAAATCAGCTCTGACCCTGTGCCTCATGGGAACAGTCCAGTCCGAACTACCAAGCCATGTCTTTCCCAGACCGGAATCAAGCATCCAAGGACCGGTGTCTGGCTATCAGCCTTCATCAGCCTGGATAGCTTGACTCCAGTGGTGTGGAGAGCCTGGGACTCACGTCTGAGCATACCCAGCCCACTCGGGGTGAAAATTGCAAAAAACACAGTTGATGGACAGAATGTAGAACAATGCCATACATTCACCCCAGTGCAGAGATCTGGGCCTAAATCCATCGTTTTTTTGCACTCCACACCACCCTGGGTTAGACACTGGCTATATGCAAATCAGCTCTGACCCTGTGCCTCATGGGAACAGTCCAGTCCGAACTACCAAGCCATGTCTTTCCCAGACCGGAATCAAGCATCCAAGGACCGGTTTCTGGCTATCAGCCTTCATCAGCCTGGTTAGCTTGACTCCAGTGGTGTGGAGAGCCTGGGACTCACGTCTGAGCATAACCAGCCCACTGGTGTGGGTCCCAGGCACTCCACACCACTTGGAGTCAAGCTAGCCGGGCTGAAGAGAGGTGTTACCTCGAAACCGGTCCGGTCCTCGGATGCTTGATTCCGTTCTGGGAAGGACATGGCTTTTGTAGTTCGGACTGGACTGTTCCCATGGGGCAACAGGGTCAGAGCTGATTTGCATATCGCCATTGTCTAACCCAGGGTGGTGTGGAGTGCAAAAAAACGATGGATTTGGGCCCAGATCTTTTGACTGGGGGAGTGTGTGACATTGATCCACATTCAGTCCATCACTTGTTGTTTTTGCAATTGCCGCCCTAAGTGCGCTGGGGATGCCCAGACGTGGGTCCCAGGCACTCCACACCACTTGGAGTCAAGCTAGCCGGGCTGAAGAGAGGTGTTACCTCGAAACCGGTCCGGTCCTCGGATGCTTGATTCCGTTCTGGGAAGGACATGGCTTTTGTAGTTCGGACTGGACTGTTCCCATGGGGCAACAGGGTCAGAGCTGATTTGCATATCGCCATTGTCTAACCCAGGGTGGTGTGGAGTGCAAAAAAACGATGGATTTGGGCCCAGATCTTTTGACTGCGGGAGTGTGTGACATTGATCCACATTCAGTCCATCACTTGTTGTTTTTGCAATTGCCGCCCTAAGTGCGCTGGGGATGCCCAGACGTGGGTCCCAGGCACTCCACACCACTTGGAGTCAAGCTAGCCGGGCTGAAGAGAGGTGTTACCTCGAAACCGGTCCGGTCCTCGGATGCTTGATTCCGTTCTGGGAAGGACATGGCTTTTGTAGTTCGGACTGGACTGTTCCCATGGGGCAACAGGGTCAGAGCTGATTTGCATATCGCCATTGTCTAACCCAGGGTGGTGTGGAGTGCAAAAAAACGATGGATTTGGGCCCAGATCTTTTGACTGGGGGAGTGTGTGACATTGATCCACATTCAGTCCATCACTTGTTGTTTTTGCAATTGCCGCCCTAAGTGCGCTGGGGATGCCCAGACGTGGGTCCCAGGCACTCCACACCACTTGGAGTCAAGCTAGCCGGGCTGAAGAGAGGTGTTACCTCGAAACCGGTCCGGTCCTCGGATGCTTGATTCCGTTCTGGGAAGGACATGGCTTTTGTAGTTCGGACTGGACTGTTCCCATGGGGCAACAGGGTCAGAGCTGATTTGCATATCGCCATTGTCTAACCCAGGGTGGTGTGGAGTGCAAAAAAACGATGGATTTGGGCCCAGATCTTTTGACTGGGGGAGTGTGTGACATTGATCCACATTCAGTCCATCACTTGTTGTTTTTGCAATTGCCGCCCTAAGTGCGCTGGGGATGCCCAGACGTGGGTCCCAGGCACTCCACACCACTTGGAGTCAAGCTAGCCGGGCTGAAGAGAGGTGTTACCTCGAAACCGGTCCGGTCCTCGGATGCTTGATTCCGTTCTGGGAAGGACATGGCTTTTGTAGTTCGGACTGGACTGTTCCCATGGGGCAACAGGGTCAGAGCTGATTTGCATATCGCCATTGTCTAACCCAGGGTGGTGTGGAGTGCAAAAAAACGATGGATTTGGGCCCAGATCTTTTGACTGGGGGAGTGTGTGACATTGATCCACATTCAGTCCATCACTTGTTGTTTTTGCAATTGCCGCCCTAAGTTCACTGGGGATGCCCAGACGTGGGTCCCAGGCACTCCACACCACTTGGAGTCAAGCTAGCCGGGCTGAAGAGAGGTGTTACCTCGAAACCGGTCCGGTCCTCGGATGCTTGATTCCGTTCTGGGAAGGACATGGCTTTTGTAGTTCGGACTGGACTGTTCCCATGGGGCAACAGGGTCAGAGCTGATTTGCATATCGCCATTGTCTAACCCAGGGTGGTGTGGAGTGCAAAAAAACGATGGATTTGGGCCCAGATCTTTTGACTGGGGGAGTGTGTGACATTGATCCACATTCAGTCCATCACTTGTTGTTTTTGCAATTGCCGCCCTAAGTGCGCTGGGGATGCCCAGACGTGGGTCCCAGGCACTCCACACCACTTGGAGTCAAGCTAGCCGGGCTGAAGAGAGGTGTTACCTCGAAACCGGTCCGGTCCTCGGATGCTTGATTCCGTTCTGGGAAGGACATGGCTTTTGTAGTTCGGACTGGACTGTTCCCATGGGGCAACAGGGTCAGAGCTGATTTGCATATCGCCATTGTCTAACCCAGGGTGGTGTGGAGTGCAAAAAAACGATGGATTTGGGCCCAGATCTTTTGACTGGGGGAGTGTGTGACATTGATCCACATTCAGTCCATCACTTGTTGTTTTTGCTCATCCAGGATGTGGCATCTTTCATTTCTTCCTGGAAGCTTAGTCTGGAGATGTGGGAATCCTTCTTGAGGGAGAGGATGAGCTGGGTGTTGTCTGCATAGGATATTATGCTGAGTCTATTTTGTCTGATGATGGCGGTGAGGGGGGCCATGTAGATGTTGAAGATTGTGGGGCTAAGCGATGATTTTTGGGGTACACTGTGGTTGATCTCTGTGGGTTTGGAGAGGAAGGGCGGGAGTCTGATTCTTTGGGTTCTGCCAGTAAGGAAGGAGAGGAGCCAGTTGAGGGCAGTTCCCTGTATGCCAGCTTTGTGGAGTCTGGCGGTGAGAATGCGGTGGAAAACGTTGTTGAAGGCTGCAGAGAGATCTAGTAGGATGAGGGCCGTGTTGTGGTCTTGGTCGAGGAGAGCGCAGATGTCGTCTGACGCAGTAGGAGGGCGTACTGGGTACTGTGATTGCTGCGGAATCCAGATTGGGAAGGGTCAAGGATGGAGTTCTCTTCAATGAAGTTCGTTAGCTGGACATTGACAGTCTTCTTTGTGACTTTTGCCACAAAGGGCAGGTGCGAAATGAATCAGTAGTTTTTTAGGTCTGTCGGGTCTGCAGAAGGATTCTTGAGGACGCGCTTGGCTTCTGAGCATTTCAAGTTGTTGGGGAATGTTCCGTATTTGAAGGTGGCGTTGATAAAGCATCGTAGCTCAGGTGCTATGGCGGTGGCGGCACTGTGGAAGACGTGCCTTGGGCAGGAGTCCATGGGGGCTCCTGAGTGTAAGCTTTTAATGGTCGTGGTGGTGTCTTCGGTGATGACCGGGTCCAGGCGGAGATGGTAGGCTGGCTGTCTTCACTGTAGGAAGGAGTGGTTTTGGTGTCTGTTCGTTGAAGTTGTCTTAGAGGGACTTGTTTTTCAGATGAAGTCGACTTTGTTGCAAAGGTCCAGTATTCGAAAGATTAATCAGAAGGTTTTCCGACGCGTGAGCTGGCCACATACAGTTGTCCATGTGAGAAGCACGGATTCTCTAAATCTAGTCCACACACTTGCAGCGATAGTCCTTGTGCTTTGTTGATGGTCATTGCAAAAGTGAGTCGCACCGGAAACTGTAAACGTTCAGTATTGGAAAGATTATGAGGGCCCTGGGGGTCCGGGGGGGCCGATATTTAAACATTTTTCTTTTTTTTTTTCCCAGAAACCTTCGCAGGAGTGTACTCAACAACTTCCCAAAGTTTCATGCCGATCGGATGAATGGTGTAGTACTGCATAAAGGACAAACAGACAGACATACATTCGTTTTTATATATATAGATTTGAAGTGTATTATGGCTAGACCAGGAGGTATCAGAGCACTTTACATAAGGATTAGCGAGTTACATGGTTACTTCAGTTACTGGAGCATAGCATTACATAGGAAAAAAATTCAATGTTACATAGACACATGACACAAGACCAAAGGGGCATAGGAGGAAGCAGGGGAAGTAAAAGGGTTGGAATGCAGGTGGGATCAGGCGGACCGGCAAGGGTGAAAGTAATTAAAGGGAAACCAAAGAGTCAGAAAGAAAGTCAACAGACCGTCTGAGGACCAGAAATTAAAAAATCCAGAGTCAGTCTTACTCCCTGCATCAGATCATCTAGGACATGGAAATGAGTTCGAGGGAGGGGGGCACAAGTCACAGTCCAAGGGCACGCATCGACCAGTAAATCCCTCAAAGCCATAAAATCCCTTGAAGCTGCCATGATGTAGGATCAAGTTAAAGACCCAGGAACATCACAACAAAATGGCGGTGTTGCTGATAGTCAAAAATCAGATCGGAAAAGCCACAAAGGAAATCGACCCCATGGAGCAGGCCTGGATGGGGAAGGCGGCCACAAGAACAGGTGGGAGGAAGGCTGGCGAACACCGATCTATCTCAGGTCATTACGGGCAAGCTATCAGGGCTACATGGGCAACAGTATTACCGTTAAATATGCCATGATTGGTAGGAGAATTCTGCTCGGATGCCCAGGCAGCAGCCCCAGTAGAGGGGGGCGGCTGAGGGTTCAAGAGTGCGCGCTAACTAAGAGAACGCAAAGGAAGACAACAATCTCGATTGCACACGGGCAGCAGCGTCAATGTATTCATGCTCTATTCTTCTCCCCAGATCCAGGGCCAAGTGGGAAGCCAGAGTCTAGATTCCTGGAGGTCAGTGGTGAACCAAGTAGCCTTCGTGGGGCGCTGTCTGTCGGGGTTGCGTAGGAGGGCGAGCTTGTCTGCACAATTGGTGATCCATCGGAGTAGTTCTTTGGCTGCAGAGTTGGCGTTGGTCGAGGTGGGAGGAATCGTGGATTAGGGTGGAGTTGAGGTGCTCCTTGGTGACCTTGCTCCAGTTACTTCACGGAGGGCATGGTGTAGGTTTGTGAGCGGCGGCTTTGTCAAAACAGAAGTGCAGTGGTGGTCCATCCAGGGCGGTTGCATGGTGTGGCTGTGGTGGATGTTGTTACCACCTGGGAAGATGGGGTCGAGGGTGTGTCCGGCCTTGTAGGTGAGGGTGGTGATGAGCTGTTTCAGACTGATGTTGGCGAGGTTGTCCAGGAGGGCGGAGTGGTTGGGGTCGCTGAGGTTGTCAAGGTGAAAGTTCAGATATCTGAGCAGTATGTAGCTGAAGAAGGCGATGGAGCTGAACGGCACATTGTAAATAACGAAAATAAAATGAACATTTCCAGCATTGTTAAAATGGCATTAAAGCTGTCCCCCTAATGCCTACTGCTATGCGCTATACTAAGAAACCTTAGAAGGCAGAGATTGCAGTCTAGAGTTTCTTAGGGTGAAGAGATGCACTGCTTAGCTTGTTGCCCATGAAGGACAAACAGACCCTTCGATAGAGGTCAGTCAGTCTTCCTCCTGGACTCAGTGTTATCAGCTTCAGGTGAGATGTAGCATCTGCGAAGTGTGCTGGCAATAGGTGAGACTGTCTTTGTCAGAATCTTAGGTGATACTCTGGGTGAAGGACCTTTCCTGACAAGCAGTCAAATGGTCATCCATATACACTAAGCACTATCAGAAATTGGAGTTTCTGACATTAGTTTAAGAATGTCTGACATAGAGTCCATGCATCAAGGTATGCTTCCTAGACATTTCCTCATGAACATGTAAGGTTCACTGACAGAATATCGACAACTAAAATATCCCCATACCAGTTATAAATATGGACGTAAAAAATATCGACATCCTATATTTATAATAGTAAGTAGAAAAATATAGGAAAAATATTGTTTTATATATATATATATATATATATATATATATATGTATAATTTACTATTCCTACTCCAGTCAGTTCAAAATTAAAAACAAATAAAATCTCAACAACGCCCAAACAATATTTTAAAAACAAAAAAATAAAGATATCATATCTTAAAAATGAAAATACAAATATATTTAATATTGACAATTAAAAAAAGATATATATTTTATAATGTTACATACATATCACAAATACCTATAAATACTATATTTAAAAAAATACATTTTTCAAACAAATATTTTTATTTAGAAATTATTTATGAACAAAACACATTAGTTATTACATACATTTAGTTTATTTACTTTCTACCCTATACAACACTACACAATTCACAACCCACATCTAAATTAAAAGAAAAATGTTCTTCCATAATTAACATAATTAATTATCAATGAAAGAAATATTATTAATTAAATAAGAAATTAAAACACATACAAATTAACTAACTTCCCACCCTTTACCCCTAAAAATCCTCAAAACCCACACCTAAAATTAAACTGAAAAAAAATTAATTACACAATTAAAATACTTTTTCAATAAAAAAACTAATAGTATTTAACAACTAATTAAAAAGTAAATAAATGAGGGAATCACTTTGTAATTTTGCCTATGCTTTATTATGGATGTGTGTGCACAGGCAAATATACCTACCATCCACAGACACCAGCACCTGCTTCCACAAAGAAACTGGACCAAAATCACCGATGACCAGCTCACCTCCTCACTCAACAACTCCACCCCAACCATCGCGGAAAACAACGACCCCAACACCGCAGCCCGAACCCTGCACAGATGGATCTCGGACAGCACCAACACCATAGTCCCCCTCAAGAAAAACAACAATACCCGTGCCAAGAAAGCCAGATGGTTTACCACCGAACTTCGAGAGTCCAGGCGCACATGCCGCCGCCTCGAAAAGGCCGGGAGAAACACCAAATCCACAGAAGCCCACAACAACTTCAGAGCCGCCACCAACGCCCACCATCAACTCATCAGAGAAACGAGGAAAAAAGCGATTGAAGACAGAATCTCCACCCAGGCACACAACAGCAAGGAACTCTTCAGCATCATCAAGGAGTTCGCCCAACCCACCAGCGAGTCTACCGACATCCCTCCCTCACAAGACCTCTGCGACAAACTCAGCATCTTTTTCTACCACAAAATCAAGAGCATCTACGACAACTTCGACGAAGACAACCAACACACTGAACCCTCACCAACCACCCCCGACACCAGGAAACCAGCGATTGATGACTGGACAGCCCTCACCACCGAAGACACACTGAAGATAATGAAGTCAATCCACTCAGGGGCCCCCACGGACCCCTGCCCCCACCACATCTTCAACAGAGCCGCCAACACCATCGCACCCATCCTCCGCCAAACCATCAACCGCTCCCTGGCGACCGCCTCATTCCCCGACGACTGGAAACACGCCGAGGTCAACCCCCTCCTAAAGAAACCCTCAGCGGACCCCACCGACCTCAAAAACTACAGACCCATCTCCCTGCTCCCGTTCCCAGCGAAAGTCATCGAGAAAGCCATCAACAGCCAACTCGCCACATTCATTGAAGAACACAACATCCTCGACTCCTCCCAATCTGGCTTCAGAAAAAACCACAGTACTGAAACCGCCCTCCTCGCCGCAACAGACGACATCCGCACCTTACTGGACAAAGGAGAAACAGTAGCCCTCATCCTCCTCGACCTATCAGCGGCGTTCGACACAGTCTCCCACCGCACCCTAATACGCAGACTCTACGATGCAGGAATCCAGGACAAGGCCCTCGACTGGATCTGCTCTTTCCTCTCCAGCAGGACGCAGCGGGTCAGACTCCCCCCTTTCCTCTCGGACCCCACACCTATCACCTGCGGAGTCCCCCAGGGCTCCTCCCTCAGCCCGACGCTCTTCAACGTCTACATGGCTCCACTTGCCCCCATCGTCAGAACCTACGGACTCAACATCGTGTCATATGCAGACGACACCCAGCTCATCCTCTCCCTATCCAACGAGCCCAACACCGCCAGACGCAACTTTCGAGAAGGCATGGAAGCCGTCGCCAAATGGATGAAAAACAGCTGCCTACAACTAAACACCAACAAAACAGAAGTACTCATCATGGGCCCAAACCCGGACGCCTGGAGTGACACCTGGTGGCCCACCGCCCTCGGAAACCCGCCAACCCCCACAGACCACGCACGCAACCTGGGAATCATCCTGGACTCCGAGCTCAAAATGGACCGCCAGATCAACTCTGTCTCATCTTCCTGCTTCCACACCCTCCGCCTCCTTCGTAAGACCTTCAAATGGATCCCCCTCGAACACCGAAAGACAGTCACTCACGCCCTGGTCACCAGCAGACTCGACTACGGCAACGCACTCTACGCCGGAATAAACAAAAACCTCATCTGCAAGCTACAGAACATCCAGAACGCCGCCGCAAGACTGGTCCTCAACCTGCCAAAACACTGCCACATCTCCCAGCACCTGCGCACACTCCACTGGCTCCCCGTCGAGGCGAGAATCACCTTTAAGATGCTCACCCACGCACACAAGGCCCTCCACGGCACCGGACCAGCATACCTGAACAGCCGACTCAAATTCCACGCACCCCAAAGGACCCTACGATCAGCCCAGCTTTCCTACGCTGTGGTCCCCCACACCAGAAAGACCAGATCGGGAGGCCGCTCCTTCTCCTTCCTCGCAGCCAAAGCATGGAACGCCCTTCCGCTCCACCTCAGACAGACAACATCGCTCCCCATCTTCACAAGAAACCTCAAAACCTGGCTCTTCGACAGACCCCCTCCTTGATGGAATGGAACCTGCACCCCCCCAACCCCACCCCACCCCTAGCGCCTTGAGACCCTTACGGGTGAGTAGTCGCGCTTTAACAAACTCCTGATTGATTGATTGACCTTTAGGACGTGCAATGAAAGTGTACCACAAAAAGTTTAAAGGCGCCCTCTGGAGAGGAAAAAAAAGGGGGACCCAAGGACCCCACTAGACATACACTCACAAGCAGCACGGTCTGGTGGCTCGGTGGACTAATGCAGCCACTGCAGTACCTGTGTGACCTTAAGGTCACAGGTTCAAATCCTGGTGGATCCCCTAAGCCTTTCATTTATCGTAGGTCGATAAAACGAACACCATTGAGTTGGGTAACAATAAACATATTTTACTCAGGGCCAAGATGGCTACAGATGTGCTTTACAAAGACATGTTATATTATGCTGTAGGCAGATGCAGTCACTCACTGCGCAGTCTGCAAGGGAGTTGATCTCCCCTTTTGAAAATTCAGGCGGGTATCACATCCACTGTGAATCACAGAACTGCTTTGAAGCAGTCGCTTCGTATATCACTTTTGGGCAGATGATTTCTCAATATTGGAGCGCCCTTTTCCTGTTTGCGCCCGGTGATCCTGTATTAAGGTGTGCTGTGGCACAAATAGGGAAAGTGCATCTGTATTGTACGGGCCCAAATTGCGAATTGAGGATTATTTGCACCAGTGTTTTCTCCTCCTCTTGAAAAAAAACGTGATACCTTTTGCTTGCAGTATTTCAGTTTCCTCAGTAATCAAGAAGGAAACTGAACAGACCTTCACAATATTCTATCCTTATAAAAAGACATACTTCTACCCTTCTTTTTGATTGAAAGTAAAGTTACAAAGTCAAGGGACATTGTTTATCAACAGCATTGAGAATTGAAAAGGCAACTGACTCCAACTAAGCAAGCAATTTTTGTTTGGTCATAAGAAGATGTATTATCTTTGTACACATCATTATTTGCACCAGAAATGGCTACACCCTTTCCATCAAAACATTAATAATTATCTATCAATTAGATATGTCTATTTTCTAGTAATTTAACTTTCATTTGTCCATATGTTCTGCCCTCTATTCTTTGACTGAATCTGTTCCTAAACAAACCTCAAAATCTCTGTAATTTTTAAACTATGACATGATATCAAGACATGCCACCTCTTAAGGAAACCTCCATGTTGTGAGTTTATCACTCAAGCTTTCTTTTAGCAGTGCATAACTGGGAATTTAAGGAATGATAAAAACCACAAAAGCAACTGTTTGAGGTTCAAACTTATGGAACATGGTTCATTGCCATATTAATTGACTAGCTACTCATCATTAGACTGAACATACAAAATTCACCCAACGTCCATCATATGTAAAAAATTCTAATGAGCAAACAAAAATCAATGAAAAAGGCAGGAATGTGTGGACTGCCATTGTATCCTGATGTATATCTAACTACAGTCAGGCACAACTTGAGAACATTGTATGAGAACGCAGTGTGAGAATGAAAACTGAGAGCACACTTTGAGAACACTGCTTTAGAATATAGCACAGGAATGCAGCAGGTGATAACACTTGAGAATTCTGGATGAGAACTCAGGGTACAGTCATAAAAGAAACATTGGTGAGAGGTTCCACCTTGCGACTGATCATCCACCAGGATGTGAAAGCAGAGAATTCCACATACACTTATTGTTTATTCTGACAGCTATGCTCTCATCTCCTTACTGATAAACTTGTGAGTGCAAGGAGGTTATCTGACTAGCAACCCCAGTATGCACATATTACTGAAACTCTGACCTCTAAATTTGCACTAAGGAAACATTAAATGAAAACAAGTACATCAATTAATATATATAGAGAAACAAATTCATTATAATGACAATGAACTTAATTCTAAAACAACAATTCTCTCAAGAATGTAGGACAAATCTCTGGAGTGTTCCACAGTTCAGGTTAAATTATTGAAAATTTGCTATTGGATTCAACCTTGGTATAAGATTGGCTATGTATATTTGTGTTACACTTGGACCTTTCTGCAGGGTCACTTCCAAACCTTTTGCCTTTACTCTCCATTGTTTGGCTACATTTGCTTTTGCTGTCCTTAGGACTCTGTGCACTTTACCACTGCTAACCACTGCTAAAGTGGTTGTGTTTTCTGCTCTAGAGAATTTGCTCACACCTAATTGGCATATTTAAATTAAATGCTAAAAGTGGGCTAGCAGCACTCAATCAATCAATCAAAGCATTTATAGAGCGCACTACTCACCCGTGAGGGTCTCAAGGCTCTAGGGGGTAGGGGGGTGCTGCTACTGCTCGAAGTGCCAGGTCTTGAGGTGCTTCCTGAAGTTGAGATGGTCCTGGGTCAGTCGTAGGTGAGTGGGGAGGGAGTTCCAGGTCTTCGCTGCCAGGTAGGAGAATGATCTTCCTCCGGAGGTGGTTCTGCGAATTCGTGGGACGATGGCGAGGGCGAGGCTGGTGGAGCAAAGCTGGCGGGTGGGGGTGTAGAACGAGAGTCGGCTGTTGAGGTAGTCAGGGCCCATGTTGTGGAGCGCTTTGTGTGCGTGGGTGAGCAGTCTGAACGTGATCCTTTTGTTGATGGGGAGCCAGTGGAGGTTTCTCAGGTGGGTGGTTATGTGGCTGTGGCGAGGGATGTCGAGGATGAGTCGTGCGGCGGTGTTTTGTATGCGCTGGAGCCTAGTCTGGAGTTTGGCGGTGGTTCCTGCGTATAGGGCGTTTCCATAGTCCAGTCGGCTGATGACGAGGGCCTGGGTGACTGTTCTTCTGGTTTCTGTGGGGACCCACCAGAAGATCTTTTGAAGCATTCTCAGGGTGTTGACGCATGAGGATGAGACGGCGTTGACTTGTTTGGTCATCGTGAGGGAGGATTCCAAGATAAAACCCAGGTTGCGTGCTTGGTCCATGGGTGTCGGTGCGGTTCCCAGCGCCGAGGGCCACCAAGAGTTATCCCAGGCAGATGGGGATTGTCCGAGGATGAGGACTTCCGTCTTGTCTGAGTTAAGCTTGAGACGGCTGTGCATCATCCAGTCTGCTACTTCTTTCATCCCTTCCTGGAAGTTGGTTTTGGCGGTGGCTGGGTCCTTGGTGAGGGATAGTATCAGCTGGGTGTCGTCAGCGTAGGAGATGATCTTGATGTTGTGTTTTCGTGCGATGGTGGCGAGGGGGCTCATGTAGATATTGAAGAGTGTTGAGCTGAGTGAGGATCCTTGAGGAACGCCGCAGATGATCTCGGTGGCCGCGGATCGGAAGGGGGAGGCGGACTCTCTGGAGAGGAACGAGACGATCCATTCCAGGGCCTTTCCTTGGATTCCATTGTTGCTGAGGCGCTGTATTAGTGTGCGGTGGCATACGGTGTCGAAGGCTCCTGAGAGGTCCAGAAGGATGGGGCAGCTGTTTCCCCGTTGTCTATCAGGGTTCTGATGTCGTCTGTGGCTGCTATGAGGGCGGTCTATCTGCTGTGGTTGGCTCGGAATCCAGACTGGGAAGGGTCGAGCGAGTTGTTGTCCTCGAGGAAAGCAGAAGCTGTTTGTTGACGGTCTTCTCGATGACTTTAGCCGGGAAGGGGAGAAGAGAGATGGGACGGAAGTTATTGAGGTCCTTGGGATCTGCTGTGGGTTTCTTCAGGAGGGCGTTGATCTCTGCGTATTTCCAGCTTTCCGGGAAGGTCGCTGACGTGAAGGAGCTGTTTATGACGTACCGCAGGTGGGGTGCGATGGTGGTGCCGGCTTTGTTGAAGATGTGGTGGGGGCATGGGTCGGAGGGGGAGCCAGAGTGAATGGTGCTCATGACGTGGGTGGTGTCATCATTGCTGATGGGGGTCCAGGAGTTGATGGTGTTGCTGGGGGTCGTTGGTTTGGTGTCCTGAGGTGGAGTTTGGGGTCCAAAGCTGTGGTGTATGTCTGCAATTTTGCGGTGGAAGAACGTGGCGAGGGAGTTGCAGAGGTCTTGCGAAGGGGTGATGTTGTTGTTGCTGGTGTTGGGGTTGGAGAGCTCTTTGATGATGCTGAAGAGTTCCTTGCTTTTGTGGGTGTTGTTGTCCAGTCGCTCTTTGAACGATGTTCTCTTGATGGTCCGGATCTGCTGGTGGTATTCGCAGGTGGCGGCTTTGAGGGCTGTCATGTTTTCTGTCGTTCGTTCTTGGCGCCAGGGCTTTTCGAGTGTTCGGCAGGTGCTCTTTGCGGTTTTGAGGGTGTCTGTGAACCGTGAGGGTTTTGTGGTGGTGGTCTTGCTGTGGGGGTTTTTCAATGGAGCGAGGTCGTCGGCGCAGTTGGTGATCCACTGTGCGAAGTTGTGGGCTGCGTCATTGGTGTCGGGTATGTTGGTGTCGGCAGGTGGGTTCTGGCTCAGTGACGTGGTAAGCTGGTCAGTGGTGACTTTGCCCCAGCATCTGCCGGGGATCCGATGCGTGTGGTGGTGAGATGTAGTCTTCTTGAATGTAAAATGTAAGCAGCTGTGGTCGGTCCAGTGTAGTCCTGTGGAGTGGTTGAAGGCGACGTGGTTACTGGCACTTGTTGTATCTCCAACATAAGTAGCACTTTCTACATATCACAGGCCTGCCATTGCAGCCTTTGTATCAGATTTTAAACTGCCATTTCGAATTGGCCAGGCCCAAACCTTCCTTTTTAATACACATAAGTCACCGCTAGGGAAGGCCTTGGACAGCAAAGAGGGCAGGGTGCAGTGTATTTAAAAGGTTTGACATATATTTTTCAAGTTGTACATGTCATGGTAGTGAAAAACTCTTACATTCGTTTTTTTACATCTGCAAGTCCTGCCTCTCTCACAGGATAACATTGGGGTTACCTTATTATATTTAATATATTGTTATTTCCAAAAGTGACCAGGTAATCAGTTTGTGTTTAATGTCTTTGGAATTGTGATGTAAAATCCTATCTTATGATAAAGTCATATTTTTGGTTACCATTTTGAAAATGCCACTGTTAGAAAATTGGAATATACCTGCCTCAGCCATTTGGTGCTGTCAACCTGTCTCTGGGTCACATGACTGGGTGTAGCTGACATTTGAGCTTTGTATATTCCGCCTAGACAGCCACACACCATAGAGAGTGTTGGTGTGCTTGGATGGGTCACCACTGGTAGAATGGGATGATTGAGTTAGGTACATACCTACTTAGACTTGAATAGGTTGTGTCCTGCTTCCACACAGAGGGTACAAAGGTCTGCATACCACCTATGTATGGCCTGAGGGCAGGGCAGGTGGAAGAGGTGTGGCGCAGTAGCCATGGTGCCTGACTCTGGACAAAGGACTTCACGGTTCGATCGCCAGTGCCGGCGGCAGGTTACCCCAGCACCATGTGACTCTGGGCAATAGCTTGCTTAATCTTCTCGAGGACCCCCAGCGCTGTAACACCTCTCCGGAGATAGCTGTGCGCTTTACAAATGCTGATATATTTATTTCAGGAAAGGCAGAAAACCCTCTAGAAGCTTTTCCCACTTCAGAGGAAGACTC
The DNA here is from genome assembly GCF_964261635.1 of Lissotriton helveticus. Taxonomy (NCBI): domain Eukaryota; kingdom Metazoa; phylum Chordata; class Amphibia; order Caudata; family Salamandridae; genus Lissotriton; species Lissotriton helveticus. The sequence continues at coordinate 1,621,810,531 of NC_136069.1, forward strand.
AGGTATAAATATTGGACTTCAGGCACCAGACACTTCTGGACCTGTGGAAACTCTGCCAGGTAGAAGGACTGCTGTGCTGCAGAAAGGACTGCCACTTTGCTGGACTGCAGTCCTACTGCCTTGCTGGACTACTGCCATGCTTGACTTCTTCTTTATTGGATTGCTGCCCTGCTTTCCTACTGCCTGTGTCAGAGGGATTTGGACCCGCACCTGAACCCAGGGCTCCCAGAGTGACTCCCGGGGCTAGTCTGCTAGCCTCTTGTTCAGAGCTAATGGGATATAACAGTCTCCCAAACAACACCTGAACCAGCACCCAGATCCGTCTGGAGCAAGCCTCAGACCTCCAAGTCGTGCCCCCAGGCCCTGGTCCCTTGGAGTGGGCTAAGAGAGGCTTAACTGAAGCAGTTAGGCTCTATGCAACCGATCAAGCTGAAATCTTGTTACTCATACAGCCTGCCAATGTGAAGTTCCTTCAGCCCGACTCTTTGTGCTACAGCGTCGAGCACTCATGGAGAATACCATCGTGAAGCACCGGCCGGACCGATCACGATGAGAACAGGATTTTCACTAGGGCTCGGTGGAACTCGCAGAGTTTAAAAAAACTCAGTGGCGTTCCACAAAATTTCTTGGACTGGCTGAAATAGGAATGTCACACTGCTCGCACTGTGATTTAGCACTGGGAGCTCATTCCACTTGGAAAACTTAGCTTTCCATGTTTTACTGTAAGTAGCATAAATAAATCCTAGGACCCAACAAGAAATCTTGCAAATTCATGTTGTTAAAAATTGCAGAAATCGCTGTTAGCATGATCTGAAAGCCAGTTTGTAGTTGACAGCCATCTTAGTTAGCCATGTGCTTGCCATGTGCTTTCTCCCTCATCCAGAGCCTTGCACATGCCTAGAATGTACCTACTCCTAGTATAGAACTGTCAGGCTATTCATGCTGATGTAAGGAGAAATATCTTGTCGAAACCGAACTACGTCGTCCCTTACCTTGGTCTGAACCGAATACTCTTGGATGACGCAGTTGATTTCACAGAGACGCAAGGGACCAACTTCCCAAAAGACTAACAATAAACTTGCTGATCTAAATTCACAGCTAAGATTAAAACTAGAACTTTAGGGAGGAAGGCCGGTACTGGACGTTGTAGATTTGGAAGATTCTTGATGTCGACCTGCGAACAACAAGTAGCAAGGAATCACTAAAAACGTAACCTCTTCCTGAAATTCTCTACGTTTTCCATACAAGATTTTACACAGTTATGTTCTAATCTGACTCCTACCTGCGATCAGTGTAGTCTAGTCCTTCGTCCAGTATTTCTTTGTCTTGTTTTAGAGGGGTTGTCGTCTAGAGTTCTTGTCAGGTATCCTTGTAGTCTTTAGTGGAATATATCTTGAATTACTAAGCAAGAAGGAAACACAATTACAAAATATTCCCCCTAAAACATTCCTTTAGAATTTCCTCTCAGAACCTAAACTTACTTGCAATTGTTTTCATAAATAGCCTTATCAGGGATTCCGTATTTTTTTGTGCCAAAACCTGTTGTATACACAAAAAGAAGAAAAAACTACCTATACATACACCTTGACCTTTAACACTAGACTTCAAAACGGAACTCAAAATTATCATAAAATATCACAATAAGTTCTTGCAATATTCTCAAACTCAATTCTTATTTGCTGAAACTGTCAAAAGGTTCTTTAATATCAAAAATAGTGTTGCTCTTGATGTCTTCCTTTTCCTCAGGAAAACTGAAATGTTCCAAAAATTGTTTAAGACTTTCTTGCGATGGGCGCCTGTCTTTAAAGAATCAAAATGTACTTATCTTTTGCTTTTCTTTGTCTTTCAGGAATCGAAGGTCGAAGTAACAGCCTGAAGATTAATGACCCAGCTGGTTTTCTTCTATCGGGTAAGTTTTTCAGAAGGATACCTCAGAAGCGATGCTTCCTGGAAATCAGACTGAAGGCAAAGCATTTTCCAGAAGCCTGGGTGCGGTTTAAATAGTGGACCGCACCCAGGAGAGAACGTGCGCACGTTCACGCAGAGCCGCTGCGAGCAGATGAGCTCAAGGCTGCTCTGCGTGAAAGGCTTCAGACTTCACGGGGGCCCCTCAAGAATTCTGAATAGATTTTTAGCTCTCGAAGGAAATGTAAACAAACATCCTAATTACAAACATCCAAAGTATACGATGAATGAAATACCATACAGAAAATAATGCACAAATAGTTTTAGAGTGCATTTAAAAGCAATTACATAAACACAAATCAAACACAGGACGTGCAGGTGCACGGGAATGGGGTGGGATTTTATTACATGAAACCTGACCTTGCCACTAGACTGGCATGCCACTGGAGATTGGTATGCCATTAGTTTGGAGAGTCATGACATATCTCTCCTCCCACTTTGTTGAGCAAGCAAATTATTTATTCCCATATGAGTCAATTTGCATGCTGGTATGTACCAGGACCTCCCCTTGGTTTTATGCTGACTGAAGTAACTTATGCATATATAAGGCCCCTGTTCTCTGTAGTCCTTAGACTGGCTCCTACAGTGGCCTGAGGGTACTGTATGACGCAGTCTCCCTCATCTGAGGTTAATGAATGCATTGTTTTTATATTACAGCTTCCGTGCCAATTTCTTCTTTGTTGTTTTAAAAGGACCAGGTGTATCAGTGAACCCCTTAGGAGGTTTATATTTCTTCAATGTCTTTCAATAGGATAGAAAGATGTTATTTACCTGCAGAAAAAGTAGAACGTGCAACCATTGTTGACACAATTTCCAGACGGAATAGGTGGTAACAACGCCTAATGGTTGAGACTGGATATAACGAGGGTCAGGTCTGTTAGCTTTAAAATACTGTGTAGAGTTACACAATTAAGCATAATAGCCATTTGGGACCACTGGCCACAATAACCACCTGTTAGGTCATGAAAGTGTTGAGTTGTATTTACCATTTTCTATCATACTGTTGAGATGCTCTTCCGTGCAAATGTGTTTCTTTAATTTTGGCCAGACCCTAGCAGGTGGTCTGCTGCACCGACTTATTTAAGAAAATCATTCGTCTTCGAATCAAGCAGGCTCTGAATGGAGTGTCCGTTCCCTAAACTTGACAGTCTTTTTTTCCCACATTAATTTTAAATCAATAGTGCTTTTCCAATAATCATAGCCTCTTAGGGGTACAGCTGGAAATTAAATGAATATGAATAAATCAATTTAGTGTCAGTAAGCATGTGCCTGTGAATGGATAAGTTTAAAATAAAAGTATATACAAACTCTGAGAGCATTGAGTTGACAGTTCTTGCATCCCAATTATCAGAAACAAACCCAGTGGTGATCACATCACCGTTTGCAACCTTAAAGAAAAAAGGTATCTGTAGTGTCTCAGTAGGACTAAAAATATCATATGGGACTTTATCCCAAACAATTTCATCAAGTACTGGGAAAGCTGCAATTTTCACAAGGTGCAAGTCTCTTATCACTTTGTGTGAAGACGAATGGTGTTTCAGTACCACCACTACCAGTTCTGCAACAAACCATTCTGGGAGATAGTATTCATTTATTAGAGCGAAGAAAACAGTTACAAATCCAATCCAAAAGAAGCAAGAACAGTAATGCTATGGCAATCCAAATGTAATGCCATGGAGGGATCAGAAAAGTGTGTTTCAGCCAAAGAAGAAAGACACGTACACAATGTGAATAAGCATGAGAAGAGTCAAAAGAGAATTCATCAACAGCAACAAAGTAGCTGTAGTGTCTTGTATATAAAGAACGCTGGAACTCTTTTGGTTTCCAAAGTACACCGTAGGCCAGTGACCTAAGCGCTGGAGGGACGAGTTGAAAGCAGGTTTAGAATGTTGTGTTCTGACTTACTCACAGCAGAATAAAGATGTGTAAAATTACTGTACGTGTGTGGCATAGTTATCAGTGATTACCTGGGCTGGTAGTATGCTACAGTAGCCAGAAGCAGTCTGTTGAAAGCAGGAGCTGTATTTGGCTAAAGAGAACTAGTAGAAACCTCCTAAGGTGGTTCATCATAAACAATTGTGTTGTTAGAAGTAGCAGAAGCAAGCTGTATGCTCACATCCAATGCCTGGCTTGTATTTGTAGTGGTAACTAGAATAAACAATAGTTCGTTCACCACCCTCCCTAGTCTAGGGAAACAAAATTGGTGTTCCTTAAAACTTGTAGAGGAAGTTCCTGCAGGGTAGTGAGAGGGGTAAGGGAACTAATCAGGAATACTCATGACCTACGCTGCAGTACTGGTTACATGATGTAATTTAATGTAATCACTGAAGACAAGTTATTTGTTTTTACAACCAGCAAGTGGTAGCAAAATCACGTTCTTGTATCTTGAATAATGAGGACTGGCACTGGTGTACAGTATGATGGGCTAAATTCTTTCTCTATTGCAGTCTTCTCCTAAAATTGCTCCTCAAATTTTAGAATCCAGCCTGAAGATGCTGGTTGCTCCTTCACTCCCTCACTCCGTCAATGGCAGAATGTTTGAAAAGTTCATTAGATCGCCCATCCCAGAAGTCTTCTAATTCATGTAAGACAGCAAAACATTCAATGATGTCAAAAGGTGTGTCTGCCGCCACTGCACCAGGACAGTCAAGATAAATTAATGGATTTGGATGGCGAATTAATCAATCAATCAATCATAACACTTGTATAGCGCACTACTCACCCGGAAGGGTCTCAAGGCGCTTGGGGGAGGGGGTCCGTTACTGCTCGAACAGCCAGGTCTTGAGTTGTCTCCTGAAGGCGAGATGGTCCTGGGTCAGTCAAAGGTGGATGGGGAGGGAGTTCCATGTCTTGGCTGCCAGGTAGGAGAAGGATCTGCCACCGGCGGTGGCTCTTCGGATGCGTGGCACAGCGGCGAGGGCGAGGCTGGTGTATCGTAGCTGGTGAGTGGGCGTGTAGAAGGTCAGGCGGTCGTTGAGGTACTTGGGGCCCAGGTCGTGGAGAGACTTGTGTGCGTGGGTGAGGAGCCTGAATGTGATCCTCTTGTTGACGGGGAGCCAGTGCAAGTCCCTCAGGTGGCCGGAGATGTGGCTGCGACGGGGGATGTCCAGGATGAGTCGGGCGGAGGCGTTCTGGATGCGTTGGAGTCTTTTCTGTAGCTTGGCTGTGGTTCAGGCATAGAGGGTGTTTCCGTAGTCCAGTCGGCTGGTGACGAGAGCCTGGGTGACCGTCTTCCTGGTTTTGGTGGGGATCCATCGGAAGATCTTGCGGAGCATGCGAAGGGTGTGAAAGCATGATGAGGAGACGGCGTTGACTTGTCTGGTCATCGAGAGGGAGGAGTCCAGGATGAAGCCTAGGTTGCATGCGTGGTCTGTTGGCTTGGGAGTGGTGCCCACTGCGAGGGGCCACCAGGAGTCGTCCCAGGCGGAGGGCGATGGTCCAAGGATGAGGACTTCCGTCTTGTCTGAGTTCAGTTTCAGGCGGCTGTTCTTCATCCACTCGGCGACGTCTTTCATCCCTTCGTGTAGGCTGGTTCTGGCGGTGTCGGGGTCTCTGGTGAGGGAGAGGATCAGCTGGGTGTCGTCAGCGTAGGTGATGATGTTGAGGTTGTGTTGGCGTGGGATGGCTGCAAGAGGTCTCATGTAGACGTTGAAGAGGGTGGGGCTGAGTGATGATCCTTGCGGAACGCCGCAGATGACTTTGGTAGCCTCGGATCGAAACGGGGGGAGGCGGACTTTCTGTGTTCTTCCGGTGAGGAAAGAGATGATCCACTCTAGTGCCTTCTCTTGGATGCCGATGTTGCTGAGGCGTTGTACTAGGGTGCGGTGGCAGACAGTGTCGAACGCTGCAGAGAGGTCCAGGAGGATGAGTGCCGCTGTTTCCCCGTTGTCGAGCAGGGCTCGGATGTCGTCGGTGGCTGCGATGAGGGCGGTCTCGGTGCTGTGGTTGGCTCTGAAACCGGACTGTGAGGGGTCGAGGCATCCGTTCGTCTCGAGGAAGGCGGCAAGCTGTCTGTTGACGATCTTTTCGATGACTTTGGCAGGAAAAGGGAGGAGCGAGATGGGGCGGAAGTTCTTGAGGTCGGTGGGGTCCGCTGTTGGTTTCTTCAGGAGGGTGCTGAGCTCGGCATGCTTCCAGCTCTCCGGGTAGGTGGCGGTGGTGAAGGAGGTGTTGATGATGTTCCGGAGTTGGGGTGCGATGGTGGAGTCGGCCTTGTTGAAGACGTGGTGGGGGCAGGGGACGGTTGGGGATCCGGAGTGGATGGTGTTCATCGTGCGGGCTGTGTCTTCGGTGGTCACCGTGGTCCAGGTGCGGAGGCTGGCAGTGGGGGGCGTTGGTTCGACGGTTGGGTGCGTGGGTGGTGCCCCAAAGCTGTTGTGGATGTCGGCGATCTTGCAGTGGAAGAACGAGGTGAGAGAGTCGCAGAGGTCTTGTGAAGGAGAGATGTCGTTGTTGCCAGTGCTGGGGTTGGAGAACTCCTTGACGATGCTGAAGAGTTCCTTGCTGTCGTGGGCGTTGTTGTCCAGTCGTTCCTTCAGTGATTTCTTCTTTGTGGTGCGGATAAGCTGGTGGTGCTTGCGGGTGGCGTGTTTGAGGGCGGTCATGTTGTCAGTGGTCTGGTCGAGGAGCCAGGCTTTCTCGAGGGTGCGGCAGGTCTTCTTGGAGTCCTTGAGTTCGTCGGTGAACCAGGAGGCCTTCTTGCTTCTGGGTCTGCTGGGGGGGTTCTTCAGTGGTGCGAGGTCGTCGGCGCAGGCGGTCAGCCACTGCGTGAAGTTCCCGGGCTGCTTCGTTGGGGTCCGATGTGCTGGTGGGTGGGTTCTGTCTGAGGGAGGTGGTGAGCTGGTCGGCGGTGATCTTGCTCCAGCTCCTGTGAGGAACCTGTTGCGGGTGGTGGTGGGTTGTGGTTCTTCTGAAGCTGAAGTGGACGCAGCTGTGGTCGGTCCAGTGGAGTCCGGTGGAGTGGCTGAAGGTGATGTGCTTGTTGGATGAGAAGACGGGATCAAGCGTGTGGCCGGCGTAGTGGGTGGGGGTGTTGACCAGTTGCTTGAGTCCGAGGTTGGCGAGGTTGTCCAGCAGGGCGGCGGTGTTGCGGTCCTTGTTGTTCTCCAGGTGGAAGTTGAGGTCCCCTAGGAGGATGTAGTCAGCGGATGGGAGGGCGTGCGGGCTGATGAAGTCGGCGATGTCTTTGCTGAATTGTGTGCGGGGTCCCGGGGGTCTGTAGACGAGGGTGCCTCTGAGGGTCATCTTAGGGTCGGTGTGTATCTGGAAGTGGAGGTGCTCGGCGGCGGAGAAGGTGTCCTCGGAATCGGCCGTGATGTGGATGGTGTTCTTGTGGACGATGGCGATGCCGCCTCCGGTCTGGTTGACGCAGTCCCTCCTGATGATCTTGTACCCGACCGGGATGGCGATGGCGATGTCAGGCTCTGTGGAGACGTTCATCCAGGTTTCCGTGAGGAAGGCGATGCCTGGTGATGCTGTGTCGAGCAGGTTCCAGAGTTCCACGGCGTGTGTGTGGACGGAGCGGGTGTTGAGCAGGATGCACTTGAGGTGGGTGCTGCTGGTGCTTGGCTTGGCGGGTGCGGTGCAGGTTCGGAGGCAGGTGAACTTGCAGGTTTTGCAGGTGAAGGGTCCGTGGATGCGTTTCATGGTGGCCGGGCAGCAGGCGGGGTTCCGGTCGGCATTGAGTGCGTTGAGGGTGGTGGCGTCGTAGGTCTGTCGGGTCGTCTTGCATCGGCGGGGGCCAGGGGTCCTGGCACCGGGCGCGGTCCAGGCACGGACGGGCGCAGACGGGATTGCCTTTGGCGCGCCTTTGGCGCACAATCGGAGCGCCTGCTGCGCGTCAACGCTGCGCGTGTGCATGGGCGTCATAAGAAGGAGCCGGGAGGGAGGAGCAGCTGGTGGAGGCAGTAGCAGGGGTGTGTGGGGGCGACCTCGCCTGGTTACAGGCTCAGCGGTCGCTCCCTGCACCTCTGTGCTGTCTCCTTAGGAAGGAGCCGGGAGGGAGGAGCAGCTGGGTGGCGGGAGCGGGGCGGCGAATGGGCAGGAGGGGGGCGGGGCCGCAGGGAGGCAGCGGCGGGAAAGGAGGGCAGAGGGCTGCTCAGCGGCGGCTGGGTCGCCCTGAGGAAAAACGATAAAAAACAAAGGCTGCAAAAGGGCACAGCTGGTGGAGGCAGTAGCAGGGGTGTGTGGGGGCGACCTCGTCTGGTTACAGGCTCAGCAGTCGCCGAATAAGACCTCGGTTGGGGTCCAGCCACCGAAAGATCATCTAGACAGATTATTTAATGCTCTCTGGACACCATACAGGTCATCGATGAACATCTATCAACGAAGCAGCAGGTCGTGAAAGTGTCCTCAACATGTTTCACTATCCTTAAATGGCTCAAAGAAATTCTTTGGATGTCGCCTGGTCCCACTCAAAGAACTAAAGTCCAGGCTCTTGTCACCTCCAGGCTGGATTAAGGCAACATCTAAGTGTGCCATGAGCAGTGCGTCCTCGATTGGCTTCCAATCTTGATTTGGGTTGCTCTCCTGTTTCTTTCGAGCGGGCTTGAGCAGTGCGTAATCGATCTGTTTCCAATCTTGATTCTCGTTGCTTGTTCATTTGAGAAGAACGGGCTTGAGCAGTGCGTACTCGATCGGCTTCCAATCTTGATTGTCGTTGCTCTTTCGTTTGAGACTTACGGGCTTGAGCAGTTTGTATTCGAACAGCTTCTAATCTTGCTTCCCGTTGTTCGTCTGTTTCTGAAGCTCGTAATGCCTTTTTCTTTCGTGCTCCTGTTGTAGATTGACCAATCAATTTTCATTTGGGGATTATAACTGTCGAAGATGCTTACAAATTCGCTGTCTATTTCAGTATTCGAAAGATTAATCAGAAGGTTTTCCGACGCGTGAGCTGGCCACATACAGTTGTCCATGTGAGAAGCACGGATTCTCCAAATCTAGTCCACACACTTGCAGCGATTGTCCTTGTGCTTTGTTGATGGTCATTGCAAAGTGAGTCACACCGGAAACTGTAAACGTTCAGTATTGGAAAGATTATGAGGGTCCTGGGGGTCCGAGGGGCCGATATTTAACAATTTTTGTTTTCCCCAGAAACCTTTGCAGGAGTGTACTCAACAACTTTTAACTATTTTGTTTTTGCCAGAAACCTTCGCGGAAGTCTACTCAACAACTTCCCAAAGTCACATGCCGATCGGATGAATGGTGTAGTAATGCATGAAGGACAAACAGACAGACATACATTCGTTTTTATATATATAGATTTGAAGAGTATTATGGCTAGACCAGGAGGTATCAGAGCACTTTACACAGGGATTAGAGAGTTACATAGTTACTTTAGTTACTGGAGCATAGCATTACATAGGAAAAAAATCAATGTTACATAGACACATGACACAAGACCAAAGGGTCATCTAGGACATGGAAGGGAGTTCGAGGGGGGGGGCACAAGGCACAGTCCAAGGGCATGCATCGACCAGTAAATCCCTCAAACCCATAAAATCCCTTGAAGCGCCATGATGTAGGATCAAGTTAAAGAACCAGGAACATCACAACAAAATGGCGGTGTTGCTGATAGTCAAAAATCAGATCGGAAAAGCCACAAAGGAAATCGACCCCATGGAGCAGGCCTGGATAGGGGAGGCGGCCACAAGAACAGGTGGGAGGAAGGCTGGCAAACACTGATCTATCTCAGGTCATTACGGGCAAGCTATCAGGGCTACATGAGCAACATTATTACCGTTAAATATGCCATGATTGGTAGGAGAATTCCGCTCGGATGCCCAGGCAGCAGCCCTGGTATAGGGGGGCGGCTGAGGGTTCAAGAGTGCGCGCTAACGAAGAGAACGCAAAGGAAGACAACAATCTCGATTGCACAGGGCAGCAGCATCAATGTATTCATGCTGCATTCTTCTCCCCAGATCCAGAAGGCGAAGTGGGAAGCCAGAGTCTAGATTCCAGGGGCTCAGTGGTGAACCAAGTAGCCTTCGTGGGGCGCTGTCTGTCGGAGTTGCGTAGGAGGGTGAGCTTGTCTGCGCAATTGGTGATCCATCTGTGTAGTTCTTTGGCTGCAGAGTTGGCGTTGGTCGAGGTGGGGGGGATTGTGGATTAGGGTGGAGTTAAGGTGCTCCTTGGTGACCTTGCTCCAGTTACTTCACGGAGGGCATGGTGTAGGTTTGTGAGCGGGGGTTTGTCAAAACAGAAGTACAGTGGTGGTCCATCCAGGGCGGTTGCATGGTGTGGCTGTGGTGGATGTTGTTACTACCTGGGAAGATGGGGTCGAGGGTGTGTCCGGCATTGTAGGTGAGAGTGGTGACGAGCTGTTTCAGACTGATGTTGGCGAGGTTGTCCAGGAGGGCGGAGTGGTTGGGGTCGCTGAGGTTGTCAAGGTGAAAGTTCAGATCTCTGAGCAGTATGTAGCTGTAGAAGGCGATGGAGCTGAACAGCACATTGTAAATAACGAAAATAAAATTAACATTTCAAGCATTGTTAAAATGGCATTAAAACTGTCCCCCTAATGCCTACTGCTATGCGCAATACTAAGAAACCTTGGAAGGCAGAGATTGCAGTCTAGAGTTTCTTAGGGTGAAGAGATGCACTGCTTAGCTTGTTGCCCATGAAGGACAAACAGACCCTTCGATAGAGGTCAGTCAGTCTTCCTCCTGGACTCAGTGTTATCAGCTTCAGGTGAGATGTAGCATCTGGGAATTGTGTGCTGGCAATAGGTGAGACCGTCTTTGTCAGAATATTAGGCGATACTCTGGGTGAAGGACCTTTCCTGACAAGCAGTCAAATGGTCATCCGCATACACGAAGTCCTATCAGAAATTGGAATATCTGACATTAGTTTAAGAATGTCTGACATAGAGTCCATACATCAAGGTATGCTTCCTAGACATTTCCTCATGAACATGTAAGGTTCACTGACAGAATATCGACAACTAAAATATCCCCATACCAGTTATAAATATGGACGTCAAAAATATCGACATCCTATATTTATAATAGTAAGTAGAAAAATATAGGAAAAATATTGTTTTATATATATATATATATATATATATATATATATATATATATATATATATTTATATGTATAATTTACTATTCCTACTCCAGTCAGTTCAAAATTAAAAACAAATAAAATGTCAACAACGCCCAAACAATATTTAAAAAACAAAAAAAATAAAGATATCATATCTTAAAAATGAAAATACAAATATATTTAATATTGAGAATAAAAAAGGATATATATTTTATAATGTTACATACATATCACAAATACCTATAAATACTATATTTAAAAAAATACATTTTTCAAACAAATATTTTTATTTAGAAATTATTTATGAAGAAAACACATTAATTATTACATACATTTAGTTTATTTACTTTCTACCCTATACAACACTAACAATTCACAACCCACATCTAAATTAAAAGAAACATTTTCTTCCATATTTAACATAATTAATTATCAATGAAAGAAATATTATTAATTAAATAAGAAATTAAAACACATACAAATTAACTAACTTCCCACCCTTTACCCCTAAATCTATTTGGAATATATGCATGCAAATGTTTCACTGCTCTGCATCATTATCTTTCGTGAATGTATTTTTAGGTTCTTTGTCAGACGAGATTGCTGTTCCCTCTTCTCATGCTAAACTGTTTGATCTTTTTCTTGCTATCGCTTTCAAAGTGATTCTGTCTTGCTGGAAAGATAATTCCAAACTCTCTGTTACCACTTGGTGGAATTTCATCTGTGATGAGCATAGGATTGCTGTTGCATCTTCTTCCTCTATATTGTTAAAAAATAAGTCTGATCTCCTATGGCTCCCCTTTGTTAACTTCCTCTCTTCTTCACCTTCCCCTTTAATTTCATAATTTCTTTCTATTTCTCAGCATATATTCCTCTCTCTTTTGGTTTCTCCCTCTCTCCTCCTTTCTCTTCCTCTTCCTCCCCAGCCCTTTTCTTCTTTCTTCTCTTTCTCTTTTTCTCTTTCTTTTGCTTCTTTCCCTTTTTCTTCATCTTCTAGGTTATTCTGTTTTTTTATTCTTATATGCCTCTTGTTTTACCTTATTTCATACATTATTATTATTGTATGGCATTGTTTTCTGTACTTTTAAAAACTGAATAAAAATTTCTTAAACAAAAAAAAATAGAAAGTAGAAAAATATAGGAAAAATATTGTTTTATATATATATATATATATATATATATGTATAATTTACTATTCCTACTCCAGTCAGTTTAAAATTTAAAAAACAAATAAAATGTCAACAATGCCCAAACAATATTTAAAAAAAAATAATCATATCTTAAAAATGAAAATACAAATATATTTAATATTACGAATTTAAAAAAAGATATATATTTTATAATGTTACATACATATCACAAATACCTATAAATACTATATTAAAAAAAATTAAAATACATTTTTCAAACAAATATTTTTATGTAGAAATTATTTATGAACAAAACCCATTAATTATTACATACATTTAGTTTATTTACTTTCTACCCTATACAACACTACACAATTCACAACCCACATCTAAATTAAAAGAAAAATGTTTTTCCATAATTAACATAATTAATTATCAATGAAAGAAATATTATTAATTAACTAAGAAATTAAAACACATACAAATTAACTAACTTCCCACCCTTTACCCCTAAAAATCCTCAAAACACACACCTAAAATTAAACTGAAAAAAATGAATTACATAATTAAAATACTTTTTCAATAAAAAAAAACTAATGGTATTTAACAACGAATTAAAAAGTAAGTAAATGAGGGAATCACTTTGTATTTTCGCCTATGCTTTATTATGGATGTGGGTGCACAGGCAAACATACCTTTAGGACGTGCAATGAAAGTGCACCTTAAAAAGTTTAAAGGCGCCCTCTGGAGGGGAAAAAAAAGGGGGACCCAAGGACCCCACTAGACATACACTCACAAGCAGCATGGTCTGGTGTCTCGGTGGTCTAATGCAGCCACTGCAGTACCTGTGTGACCTTAAGGTCACAGGTTCAAATCCTGGTGGATCCCCTTAGCCTTTCATGTATCGTAGGTCGATAAAACAAACACCATTGAGTTTGGTAACAATAAATATATTTTACTCAGGGCCAAGATGGCTACAGATGTGCTTTACAAAGACATGTTATATTATGCTGTAGGCAGATGCAGTCACTCACTGCGCAGTCTGCAAGGGAGTTGATCTCCCCTTTTGAAAATTCAGGCGGGTATCACATGCACTGTGAATCACATAACTGCTTTGAAGCAGTCGCTTCGTATATCACTTTTGGGCAGATGATTTCTCAATATTGGAGCGCCCTTTTCTTGTTTGCGCCCGGTGATCCTGTTTTAAGGTGTGCTGTGGCAAAAATAGGGAAAGTGCATCTGTATTGTACGGGCCCAAATTGCGAATTGAGGATCATTTGCACAAGTGTTTTCTCCTCCTCTTGAAAAAATGTGATACCTTTTGCTTGCAGTATTTCAGTTTCCTCAGTAATCAAGAAGGAAACTGAACAGACCTTCACAATATTCTATCCTTATAAAAAGACATGCTTCTACCCTTCTTTTTGATTGAAAGTAAAGTTACAAAGTCAAGGGACATTGTTTATCAACAGCATTGAGAATTGAAAAGGCAACTGACTCCAACTAAGCAAGCAATTTTTGTTTGGTCATAAGTAGACGTATTATCTTTGTACACATCATTATTTGCAACAGAAATGGCTACACCCTTTCCATCAAAACATTAATAATTATCTATCAATTAGATATGTCTATTTTCTAGTAATTTAACTTTCATTTGTCCATATGTCCTGCCCTCTATTCTTTGACTGAACATGTTCCTAAACAAACCTCAAAAGGAAACATCCATGTTGTGAGTTTATCACTTAAGCTTTCTTTTAGCAGTGCATAACTGGGAATTTAAGGAATGATAAAAACCACAAAAGCAACTGTTTGTGGTTCACACTTATGGAACATGGTTCATTGCCATATTAATTGACTAGCTACTCATCATTAGACTGAACATACAAAATTCACCCAACGTCCATCATATGTAAAAAATTCTAATGAGCAACAAAAATCAATGAAAAAGGCAGGAATGTGTGGACTGCCATTGTATATATATCTAACTACAGTCAGGCACAACTTGAGAACATTGTATGAGAACGCAGTGTGAGAATGAAAACTGAGAGCACAATTAGAGAACACTGCTTTAGAATAGAGCATAGAATGCAGCAGGTGATAACACTTGAGAATTCTGGATGAGAACTCAGGGTACAGTCATAAAAGAAACATTGGTGAGGTTCCACCTTGTGACTGATCATCCACCAGGATGTGAAAGCAGAGAAATCCACATACACTTATTGTTTATTCTGACAGCTATGCTCTCATCTCCTTACTGATAAACTTGTGAGTGCAAGGAGGTTATCTGACTAGCAACCCCAGTATGCACATATTACTGAAACTCTGACCTCTAAATTTGCACTAAGGAAACATTAAATGAAAACAAGTACATCCATTAATATATATAGAGAAACACATTCATTATAATGACAATGAACTTAATTCTAAAACAACAATTCTCTCAAGAATGTAGGACTAATTTCTGGAGTGTTCCACAGTTCAGGTTAAATTATTGAAAATGTGCTATTGGATTCAACCTTGGTATAAGATTGGCTATGTATATTTGTGTTATACTTGGACTTTTCTGCAGGGTCACTTCCAAATCTTTTGCCTTTACTCTCTATTGTTTGGCTACATTTGTGTACTTAGGACTCTGTGCACTTTACCACTGCTAACCACTGCTAAAGTGGTTGTGTTTTCTGCTCTAGAGAATTTGCTCACACCTATTTGGCATATTTAATGTACTTTTAAATTAAATGCTAAAAGTGGGCTCGCAGCACTCAATCAATCAATAAAAACATTTATAGAGCGCACTACTCACCTGTGAGGGTCTCAAGGCTCTGGGGGGGGGGGGGGGTGCTGCTACTGCTCGAAGAGCCAGGTCTGGAGGTGCTTCCTGAAGCTGAGATGGGACTGGGTCAGTCGTAGGTGAGTGGGGAGGCAGTTCCAGGTCTTCGCTGCCAGGTAGGAGAATGATCTTTCTCCGGAGGTGGTTCTGCGAATTCGTGGGACGATGGCGAGGCTGGTGGAGCGAAGCTGGCGGGTGGGGGTGTAGAACGAGAGTCGGCTGTTGAGGTAGTCAGGGCCCATGTTGTGGAGCGCTTTGTGTGCGTGGGTGAGCAGTCTGAACGTGATCCTTTTGTTGACGGGGAGCCAGTGGAGGTTTCTCAGGTGGAGGGTTATGTGGCTGTGGCAAGGGATGTCGAGGATGAGTCATGCGGCGGTGTTATTTATGCGCAGGAGCCTAGTCTGGAGTTTGGCCGTGGTTCCTGCGTATAGGGCGTTTCCGTAGTCTAGTCGGCTGATGACGAGGGACTGGGTGACTGTTCTTCTGGTTTCTGTGGGGATTCACCGCAAGATCTTTCTAGCATTCTCAGGGTGTTGAAGCATGAGGATGAGACGGCGTTGACTTGTTTGGTCATCGTGAGGGAGGAGTCCAGGATAAAACCCAGGTTGCGTGTGTGGTTCGTGGGTGTCGGTGCGGTTCCCAGCGCCGAGGGCCACCAGGAGTTATCCCAGGCAGATGGGGATTGTCCGAGGATGAGGACTTCCGTCTTGTCTGAGTTAAGCTTGAGACGGCTGTGCATCATCCAGTCTGCTACTTCTTTCATCCCTTCCTGGAAGTTGGTTTTGGCGGTGGCTGGGTCCTTGGTGAGGGATAGTATCTTCTGGGTGTCGTCGGCGTAGGAGATGATGTTGATGTTGTGTTTTCGTGGGATGGTGGCGAGGGGGCTAATGTAGATATTGAGAGTGTTGGGCTGAGTGAGGATCCTTGAGGAACACCGCATATGATCTCGTGGCCGTGGATCGGAAGGGGGGGAGGCGGACTCTCTGGGTTCTTCTGGCGAGGAACAAGATGATCCATTCCAGGACCTTTCTTTGGATTCCAGTGTTGCTGAGGCACTGTATTAGTGTGCGGTGGCATACGGTGCCAAAGGCTGCTGAGAGGTCCAGAAGAATGAGGGCAGCTGTTTCCCCATTGTCTATCAGGATTCTGATGTTGTCTGTGGCTGCGATGAGGGTGGTCTATTTGCTGTGTTGGGCTCGGAATCCAGACTGGGAAGGGTCGAGCGAGTTGTTTTCCTCGAGGAAAGCAGTCAGCTGTTTGTTGACTGTCTTCTTGATGACTTTAGCCGGGAAGGGGAGAAGAGAGATGGGACGGAAGTTCTTGAGGTCCTTTGGTTTCTTTAGGAGGGCATTGATCTCTGCGTGCTTCCAGCTTTTCGGGAAGGTCGCTGACGTGAAGGAGCTGTTTATGATGTTCCACAGGTGGGGTGCGATGGTGGTGCCGGCTTTGTTGAAGATGTGGTGGGGGCATGGGTCGGAGTGAGAGCCGGAGTGGATGGTGCTCATGATGTGGGTGGTGTCATCATTGCTGATGGGAGTCCAGGAGTTGATGGTATTGCTGGAGGTCATTGGTTTGGTGTCCTGAGGTGGAGTTTGGGGTCCGAAGCTGGTGTGTATGTCTGCAATTTTGTGGTGGAAGATCGTGGCGAGGGAGTTGCAGAGGTCTTGCGAAGGGGTGATGTTGTTGTTGCTGGCGTTGGGGTTGGAGAGCTCTTTGACGATGATGAAGAGTTCCCTGCTGTTGTGGGTGTTGTTGTCCAGTCGCTCTTTGAACGATGTTCTCTTGGGGGTCCGGATCTGCTGGTGGTATTCGCGGGTGGCGACTTTGAGAGCTGTCATGTTTTCTGTCGTTCGTTCTTGGCGCCAGGTCTTTTCGAGTGTTCGGCAGGTTCTCTTTGCGGTTTTGAGGGCGTCTGTGAACCATGAGGGTTTTGTGGTGGTGGTCTTGCTGTAGGTTTTTTTCAATGGAACGAGGTCGTCGGCCAGTTGGTGATCCACTGTGCGAAGTTGCGGGCTGCGCCGTTGGTGTCAGGTATGTTGGTGTCGGCAGGTGGGTTCTGGCTCAGTGAAGTGGTAAACTGGTCAGTGGTGACTTTGCTCCAGCATCTGCGGGGGATCCGATGCATGTGGTGGTGAGATGTAGTCTTCTTAAATGTGAAATGTAAGCAGCTGTGGTCGGTCCAGTGTAGTCCTTTGGAGTGGTTGAAGGCAACGTGGTTACTGGCACTTGTTGTATCTCCCACATAAGTAGCACTTTCTACATATCACAGGCCTGCCACTCCAGCCTTTGTATCATATTTTAAACTGCCATTGTACATGTCATGGTAGTGAAAAACTCTTACATTTGTTTTTTTTACATCTGCAAGGCCTGCCTCTCGCACAGGATAACATTGGGGTTACCTTATTATATTTAATACATTGTAATTTCCAAAAGTGACCAGGTAATCAGTTTGTGTTTAATGTCTTTGGAATTGTGATGTAAAATTCTATCTTATGATAAAGTCATATTTTTGGTTACCATTTTGAAAATGCCACTGTTAGAAAATTGGAATATACCTTCCTTAGCCATTTGGTGCTGTCAACCTGTCTCTGGGTCACATGACTGGGTGTAGCTGACATTTGAGCTTTGAATATTCCGCCTAGATAGCGACACACCATAGAGAGTGTCGGTGTGCTTGGATGGGTCACCACTGGTAGGATGGGATGGCTGAGTTAGGTACAGACCTACTTACACTTGAATAGTTTGTGTCCTGTTTCCCCACAGAGGATACAAAGGTCTGCTTACCACCTATGTATGGCCTGAGGGCAGGTGGAAGAGGTGTGGCGCAGTAGCCATGGTGCCTGATGTGGACAACGGACTTCACAGTTCGATCCCCAGTGCCGGCGGCAGGTTACCCCAGCACCATGTGACTCTGGGCAATAGCTTGCTTAATCTTCTCGAGGACCCCCAGTGCTGTAACACCTCTCCAGAGATAGCTGTGCGCTCTACAAATGCTGATATATTTATTTCATGAAAGGCAGAAAGCCCGTGGACTTCAAAGAGAACCCTCTAGAAGCTTTTCCCACTTCAGAGGAAGACTCAGGTATAAATATCAGACTTCAAACACCAGATTTTCAGTACACTTCTGGCCCTGTGGAAACTCTGCCAGGTAGGACTGCTGTGCTGAAGAAAGGACTGCCACTATGCTGGACTGCAGTCCTACTGCCCTGCTGGACTACTGCTGTGCTTGACTTCTTCTTTATTGGATTGCTGCCCTGCTTTCCTACTGCCTGTGGCAGAGGGATTTAGACCCGCAGCTGAACCCAGAGCTCCCAGAGTGACTCCTGGGGCTAGTCTGCTAGCCTCTTGTTTAGAGCTAATGGGACAAAACAGTCTCCCAAACAACACCTGAACCAGCACCCAGATCCGTCTGGAGCAAGCCTCAGACCTCCAAGTCGTGCCCCCAGGCCCTGGTCCCTTGGAGTGGGCTCAGAGAGGCTGAATTGAAGCAGTTAGGCTCTTTGCAACCGATCAAGCTGAAATCTTGTTACTCATACAGCCTGCCAATGTGAAGTTCCTTCAGCCCGATTTTTTGTGCTACAGCATCGAGCACTCATGGAGAATACCATCGTGAAGCACTGGCCAGACCGATCACGATGAGAACAGGATCTTCACTAGGGCTCGGTGGAACTCGCAGAGTTAAAAAAAACTCAGTGGTATTCCACAGAATTTCTTGGACTGGCTGAAATAGGAATGTCACACTGCTCGCACTGTGATTTAGCACTGGGAGCTCATTCCACTTGGAAAACTTAGTGCAAACGGTACCACACAGATCGCCAGTGGGTGCAACTTCTTGTGCTGATTTTGCTGTTGCTCAAATAGATTTTCTGCTTGAGCAGCAGCTTTCTGACAGCGAACAATCGCAGCTGCCCATGTCCGTCCGTGTTGGAGAAATCTCACCAGCTGCCCTCCTAATGACTGAAAATCACACTAGGGGACACCAATTCATGTGCGTGCTCACCTATTCCCTATTTTGAAGTTGCTCATGACAAAAAACTCTACCACATGACTATTGGCAGAATTTGTCTGGAACTCCACATTATAAGCATAACCTGGAGTGGCCAGAATTCCACTAATTCCGCCAGCAGAACGGAATATATCGACAACCCCTAACCTTCATCCTACATTGAGGCCCATATGCAATACCTGGCCTGTTGTTTGCGCTACATTGACAACTGTCCACTATGCTTCCCTGTGCTTCCCTGCTCCTCGTAGTTCCCTCCTCTACGAACGGAACTCTTTGTGCTGGACTCTGATGGCAACTTTGTTTTCAGTGGGACTAACCGGGTCCCTGTATCTGGCCCGAGCTCCATTGCACTTGGCCTCAACTTGTAACTTTCTCCTGTTCTTGCATGATCAGATAGCGTTCTACTTCCCAACAAACTTTTTTCCACATTCATATTCCCACTTGCAAATCATTGTTGCTATTTACAAAAGTAACTTTCTAATTAGTAAAATGATTTACTTACACAAAGATCTCCCTGTGAGTGTTTGGGTCAGAAGCTGGTATTCCGGGGTAGGAATGCTGTGGAAGTTTGTGAATATGAACACCTTTTTGATCTTTTCATAATATAGAAATCATCTAGGAACTGCTGTTGATAAAGGAGGGTGTACATCCCTTTCTAGGGTGGGAAGGGTAGGGGTACCACCCAAACAATTGATTGGGTATAGGACAAGGACATTACTATTGGGGAAAAGGAAATGTGTATATATTTTTACTACAGATAATGTGTTTTAATACATTTTTCATACATGTGCATTTGCAATACAAAACTCGCTCAGTACATCTCTAATAAACAACATTGTCCATAAAGTGCTTTTTCAATTTTGTTTTGACCAATTTGCCTTAAATGCACAGCAGCTTCTATTTGTGATGCTTTCCATGTTTTATTGTAAGTAGCATAAATAAATCTTTTAAAATGCGAAGTCCTAGGAGCCAACAAGAAATCTTGCAAATTTATGTTGTTAAAGATTGCAGAAATCGCTGTTATCATGATCTGAAAGCCATTTTGTAGTTGGCAGCCATCTTAGTTAGCCATGTGCTTGCCATGTGCTTTCTCCCTCTTGCAGAGCCTTGCACATGCTCATAAAAGCCTAGCTATTAGAATGCACCTTCTCCTAGTATAGAACTGTCAGTCTATTTTGGCTGATGTAAGGAGAAATATCTCTCCTCCCACTTTGTTGAGCAAGCAAATTTTGTATACCCATATGAGTCGATTTGCATGCTGGTATGTACCAGGATCTCCCCTTGGTTTTATGCTGACTAATGTAACCTTTGCATATATAAGGCCCCTGTTCTCTGTACTCCTTAGACTGGCTCCTACAGTGGCCTGAGGGTACTGTATGACGCAGTCTCCCTCATCTGAGGTTAATAAATGCATTGTTTTTATATTACAGCTTCCGTGCCAATTTCTTCTTTGTTGGTTTAAAAGGACCAGTTGTATCAGTGAACCCCTTAGGAGGTTTATATTTCTTCAATGTCTTTCGATAGGATAGAAAAATGTTATTTAACTGCAGAAAAAGTAGAACGTGCAACCATTGTTGACACAATTTCCAGACGGAATAGGTGGTAACAACGCCTAAGGGTTGAGACTGGATATAACGAGGGTCAGGTCTGCTAGCTTTAAAATACTGTGTAGAGTAAAAAAATTAAGCATAATAGCCATTTGTGACCACTGGCCACAATAACCACCTGTTAGGTCGTGAAAGAGTTGAGTTGTATTTACCATTTTGTATCATACTGTTGAGATGCTCTTCCGTGCAAATGTGTTTCTTTAATTTTGGCCAGACCCTAGCAGCTGGTCTGCTGCACTGACTTATTTAAGAAAATCATTTGTCTTGGAATCAAGCAGGCTCTGAATGGAGTGTCCGTTCCCTGCACTTGACAGTCTTTTTTTCCCCACATTAATTTTAAATCATAGTGCTTTTCCAATAATCATAGCCTCTTAGGGGTACAGCTGGAAATTAAATGAATATGAATAAATCAATTTAGTGTCAGTAAGCATGTGCCTGTGAATGGATAAGTTTAAAATAAAAGGATATACAAACTCTGAGAGCATTGAGTTGACAGTTCTTACGGATCACTGACATTATATCGACCACAAAAATATCGAGATACATTAATATCGAGGATAAAACATCGAGGGACAAAATATCGACTGCCTATCTTCAAACAGGTAAGTACTAAAATATCGACTCTAAAATATCAAGTTACAAAAATATAGACTGTCAAAATATCGATTTTTTTAAATGTCTTTAAATTAACTTAAAACTAATATATTAATAAATATATTTAATATAAACATAGTTAAAATTATTAAATAAATGTAATATTAATAAATAAATAGTGTAAATAAAAAATATATAACATAAATAATACATATATATATATATATATATATAAAAACATATTATTAAATAAACATATATAATATTTTTACCGTAGCATAGCAAAATGGTTAAAACTTATTGTAACAACTCTAGTGAGTTCAACAGTAGCAAAAGCGTTGGATAGTGTAGGGGTAAAATTTACTATTCCCACTCCAGTGGGTGCAACACTAGGGAAAGCGTTGGATAGCGTAGGGGTACAAATTACTATTCCAACTCCAAAGAGTGCAAAAGTAGGGAAAGCATTGGATAGCGTAGGGGTAACAATTACTATTCCCACTCCAGTGGGAGCAACAGTAGGGAAAGCGTTGGATAGCGTAGGGGTAAAAATTACTATTCCCACTCCAGTGGGTGCAACAGTAGGGAAAGCGCTGGATAGCGTAGGGGTACAAATTAATATTCCCACTCCAGTGGGTGCAACAGTAGAGAAAGCGTTGGATAGCGTAGGGATTAAAACTACTATTCCCACTCCAGTGGGTGCAACAGTAGGGAAAGCGTTGGATAGCGTAGGGGTTAAAATTACTATTCCCACTCCAGTGGTTGCAACAGTAGGGAAAGCGCTGGATAGCGTAGGGGTTAAAAATACTATTCCCACTCCAGTGGGTGCAACAGTAGAGAAAGCGCTGGATAGCGTAGGGGTTAAAATTACAATTTCCACTCCAGTGGGTGCAACAGTAGGGAAAGCGCTGGATAGCATAGGGGTTAAAATGACTATTCCCACTCCAGTGAGTGTAACAGTAGGGAAAACGCTGGATAGCGTAGGGGTTAAAATTACTATTCCCACTCCAGTAGGTGCAACAGTAGGAAAAGCGCTGGATAGCGTAGGGGTAAAGATTACTATTCCCACTCCAGTGGGTGCAACAGTAGGGAAAGCGCTGGATAGCGTAGGGGTTAAAATTACTATTCCCACTCCAGTGGGTGCAACAGTAGGGAAAGCGCTGGATAGCGTAGGGGTAAAGATTACTATTCCCACTCCAGTGGGTGCAACAGTAGGGAAAGCGCTGGATAGCGTAGGGGTTAAAATTACTATTCCCACTCCAGTGGGTGCAACAGTAGGGAAAGCGCTGGATAGCATAGGGGTAAAAATTACTATTCCCACTCCAGTGGGTGCAACAGTAGGGAAAGCGCTGGATAGCGTAGGGGTTAAAATTACTATTCCCACTCCAGTGGGTGCAACAGTAGGGAAAGCGCTGGATAGCGTAGGGGTAAAGATTACTATTCCCACTCCAGTGGATGCAAAAGTAGGGAAAGCGCTGGATAGCGTAGGGGTAAAGATTACTATTCCCACTCCAGTGGGTGCAACAGTAGGGAAAGCGCTGGATAGCGTAGGGGTAAAGGTTACTATTCCCACTCCAGTGGGTGCAACAGTAGGGAAAGCGCTGGATAGCGTAGGGGTTAAAATTACTATTCCCACTCCAGTGGGTGCAACAGTAGGGAAAGCGCTGGATAGCGTAGGGGTTAAAATTACTATCCCCACTCCAGTGGGTGCAACAGTAAAGACAGCGCTGGATAGCGTAGGGGTAAAAATTACTATTCCCACTCAAGTGGGTGCAACAGTAGGGAAAGTGCTGGATAGCGTAGGGGTTAAAATTACTATTCCCACTCCAGTGGGAGCAACAGTAGGGAAAGCGTTGGATAGCGTAGGGGTAAAAATTACTATTCCCACTCCAGTGGGTGCAACAGTAGGGAAAGCGCTGGATAGCGTAGGGGTAAAGATTACTATTCCCACTCAAGTGGGTGCAACAGTAGGGAAAGCGCTGGATAGCGTAGGGATTAAAATTATTATTCCCACTCCAGTGGGTGCAACAGTAGGGAAAGCGCTGGATAGCATAGGGGTAAAAATTACTATTCCCACTCCAGTGAGTGCAACAGTAGCAAAAGTAAAAAATTCATAAATAAATATAATTAATAGAAATAGTATTACCAATTAAATTTAATTTCCAATACCAATTACTTTTATTTACCAATTAAATTTTATTTAACGGACAATTCTGAATTAATTAACAATTTTAATTAATTAACATAATTAATAAATTATTATTAAATTACTTCCCACCCTATCCCCCTATAAACTCACAACCCACTACAGAAAATAATTTACTAAATATTAATTATTTATCAATTAAATATTTATAATTAATTACCAAATAAATTTTAATTCATTACCAATTAATATTTAATTAACAATTATTATTAATTTACATAATTAATTAATTATAATTAAATTACTTCCCACCTTATTCCCCTATAAACCCACAACCCGCTACAAAAAATAATTTAGTAGAAAATAATGATTTATCAAATATTCAAATATAATTAATTACCAATTACATTTTTATTATTTACCAATTAATAATTAATTAACAATTATAATTATTTTACATAATTAATTAATTATATGTAAATCACTTCCCACCCTATTCCCCTATAAACCCACAACCCGATACAGAAAATATTTTACGAAAAATTAATTATTGATCAATTAATCAATTATTATTATTTACCAATTATATTTTAATTAATTAACAATTAATAATTAATTAACAATTACAATTATATTACAGATTTAATTAATTATAATTAAATTACTTCCCACCCTATTCCCCTATAAACCCACAACCCGCTACAGATTTATATTACACAATTATTACAAATTATTAAAAACTTACCTTATTTTCGATATTTTTGTTGTCTATATTCTATCTAGTCGATATCATGTCTAGTCTATATTTTTGATTCGATATTTTGGCTATTAATATCGATAGTACTCGATATTTTTGTAGTCTATATTATGTCTGGTCGATATTTTGTCTAGTCTATATTTTTACCTCGATATTATGTCCAGTCGATATTTTTGCATTGATATTATGTCTGTTTACCAGTTCTTACATCCCAATTATCAGAAACAAACCCAGTGGTGATCACATCCCCGTTTGCAACCTTAAAGAAAAAAAGGTATCTGCAGTGTCTCAGTAGGACCAAAAGTATCATATGGGACTTTATCCCAAACAATTTCATCAAGTACTGGGAAAGCTGTAATTTTCACAAGGTGCAAGTCTCTTCTTACTTTGTGTGAAGACGAATGGTGTTTCAGTACCACCTCTACCAGTTCTGCAACAAACCATTCTGGGAGATAGTATTCATTTATTAGTGAGAAGAAAACAGTTACAAATCCAATTTAAAAAAAGCAAGAACAGTAATGCTATGGCAATCCAAATGTAATGCCATGGAGGGATTCGAAAAGTGTGTTTCAACCAAAGAAGGAAGACACGTACACAATGTAAATAAGCATGAGAAGAGTCAAAAGAGAATTCATCAACAGCAACAAAGTAGCTGTAGTGTCTTGTATATAAAGAACGCTGGAACTCTTTTGGTTTCCAAAGTACACCGTAGGCCAGTGACCAAAGCGCTGGAGGGACGAGTTGAAAGCAGGTTTAGAATGTTGTGTTCTGACTTACTCACAGCAGAATAAAGATGTGTAAAATTACTGTACGTCTGTGGCATAGTTATCAGTGATTACCTGGGCTGGTAGTATGCTACAGTAGCCAGAAGCAGTCTGTTGAAAGCAGGAGCTGTATTTGGCTTTAGAGAACTAGTAGACGCCTCCTAAGGTGGTTCATCATAAACAATTGTGTTGTTAGAAGTAGCAGAAGCAAGCTGTATGCTCACATCCAATGCCTGGCTTGTATTTGTAGTGGTAACTAGAATCAACAATAGTTCGTTCACCGCCTTCCCTAGTCAAGGGAAACAACATTGGTGTTTCTTAAAACTTGTAGAGGAAGTTCCTGCAGGGTAGTGAGAGGGGTAAGGGAACTACTCAGGAATCCTCATGGCCTACGCTGCAGTACTGGTTACATGATGTAATTTAATGTAATCACTGAAGACAAGTTATTTGTTTTTACAACCAGCAAGTGGTAGCAAAATCACGTTCTTGTATCTTGAATAATGAGGACTGGCACTGGTGTACAGTATGATGGGCTAAATTCTTTCTCTATTGCTGTCTTCTCCTAAAATTGCTCCTCAACTTTTAGAATCCAGCCTGAAGATGCTGGTTGCTCCTTCACTTCCTCACTCCGTCTATTGCAGAATGTTTGAAGAGTTCATTAGATCGCTCATCCCAGAAGTCTTCTAATTCATGTAAGTCAGCAAAACATTCAATGATGTCAAAAGGTGTGTCTGCCGCTGTCGTGTATTTCTATAGGTTCTGAATCGATCCCCCTATTCCTGACCCTATTCTGGTTAAGCTACCTAGCTAGTTAACTAACAGTCAGCCCATGAGGCAAGAAATTCCCCATGATGCAGATACCGTTATCTGACGCAGTCACACTACGGCACAGGAACGTGTTATCTGATTAGGTCATAACGCTTGAGATCTAATTAGACAAGCGATATTCCTCCAGCCCCTGATAAGGCATACGACGTTCTCATAACAAATCAAACCTATGACAACCTGGATAAATCCGTGCGGCCATTGTTTTGATTTCACAGAGAACTTTAGTAAAGAATGTGCTAACGAGCAAGTCGTATGACATCTTTATTGACGTACCTATGTCCATCCTTACGTCAATCCCGGCACCTTTAAGGTATAAATATTGCCGACCTTGCCCTATGCAAACACACGCGTGGTGACAAGACGGAGCAGCCATACTTGCCGAAGCCGAGAGCAGAAGCAGACCCCGCAGGCAGCAGCCCCGCCTTCCTGACGCGCTGAGAGACGCGCTGCTATCTCAAGCCGAGAGACCCAGCACCGGCGCTTTTGGGCAGCCCTCGCAGGCAGCCTGGAATATCGAGAGCAGAGAAAGAGATACCATTCCTCATTCATCCTAAATTCCAGGTACAGAACTGAATAACCCCTCCTAGAGAATTCTTTAGTTATTCACTTGGCAAAAACAAACTTAAACTAAACTGTAACTTTCTATTCCCGCCCACGCATTAGACTTAGGTCAGGTACACGGGGTAGGCGTATTTAGAAACACCAGTTGAGTACGTTTAGTCAAATGTATATGTGTATGTAAATATATTTTATTCATTTTAAACATCATATGGCTCAGAAACCATATCAATGTTTTTACAGTATTATTTTATACTATTGCTTCTAATGTATGCACTTTACTTAACTATAAGTATTGCAATAATATCGATCCATTTCTCTTGTACGAGAAAAGAGACTGATCAATAAATAACATCTTTTATTGAACACGCCCGTCTCTTCCTTTTCTCTACATTCTGATGAGACTAAGAATGCACGTACTGACTGAGTAAAATAATTGCCTTGTGCTCACACGACTCTCGAGATTGACTCTTGATTAGGGGAGAGCAAAGTTGTCATGTTCTATGGTTGTCAGAAACTAAATCCCTTCTTGTCTAATCAGGGGAGTTAATCCTTCCTTGAACATTCGAGAAAGTTTCTAGCGAACTCTGAGCTTAGCTGGCAAACCCAAAAATTAAGTCTAGTATCGACAGTAGTAGACCTAGTTAACGTCTGGCCTAGGCCTTTACTGCTGTAGGCACTATTCCAATGCGCAGAGCCTATTGGGAAAATAGGAGCTACACTACATGGCGCCCAACGCGTTTGGAAAGGGCGATAAAACTAACGTAAGACATTTAGAGTAACTCAGTCGTGCTTCTCACTCAGACCCCTTTTCCCAAATACTCCAAAGACGTCTGGAGTGGGTGAAAGGTTATTATATCCTCCAAAACCTCGCAGGAGGGAACTCCTATGTATGGTTCTTGGTCTAGTCAACGTTGAAGGATAAAACAGTTCCAAAATATTGTGCATCTAATCTCTGTTTCCATAAAGAAACCTGATCTGCAAACAAAAATAATACCATCCTGTCAGTAAAATGGGAGACAGCGATGGAGAAAGAGAGGCAATTAGATTAGCTACTGAAATATCAGATGCTGATGCTACCATGCAAGCAGCAGACGCGGATATAATACTTATTCCGGTCATTAAAAGGAGATCTATAACCTTAAAACTTATAGAAAATGGACTGACACCTAGAGGTGGCACAGTCATATTCGTAATTGAGGCACACGAATATCGGCAGACAGAGGTATACTATACATGGATACATTTTCCAGCAGCAAATGCTGTAACAAAGTACTTCCACTATTACAAAGTAGAGGAACCTCCTGAAACGTACACTCCTTTCGAGGAGGTGGAAGTACCACTCAAATTCCAAGAGCATTTGCTCTTATTTGATGGCGCCCTAATACATAACAATCACATTACAAGGCTCGGTCCTTTAGGAAGACCAGGAGCAACGTGGCCGGTCCTAGCCGGATACACACCACATCCAGACATCGAAAGAATGCCTGCAGCAGAGCTATTAATACAGCTAAAACAACTACTAAAAATTCATAGACAATTAGTTCAGTATGTAATGCGGACTTCAACAATTCAGCCAGCGATTAAAATTCCACAGCTGACCCCTCACCAGGGGAACACAAATAAAATCACACCACAGAACATCCAATCCTGCCTAGGTAAAGTTCCAGCTAAACGGGAACAAATACCATTCTGGTTGGCACAGAAAATTACCCAAATAGAGGCGGTGTTTCCTGACACCACCCCATTAGAAAAACACAGGATTCTGACTATATGTCTCCCAATGGGAATCGCACCACACATTGAGGACTGTGACACTTGGGGTACAGTCTTTGCTTCCATCTACACAAAAACGCACGGTGTCCCATCCATTTCGGTGATACCAGATGTGCTAAAACAAATTCAAGATGAATACGGTCCAGAACCTGCTTTAACTCTTGGTATGAAATTACTGAAAGACTTCAAGCAGGTCTCGGCTATATTACTAGCCAACATAAAGGGTGAAGCAGCAAACGTGGCGATCCGCCAGAGGTTAAAAGAGACAGATATAGCAGACCAACCAGCTGAAATTGCCAGAATCATAGAAAAATCCTATGAAGAACTAGGCAGAGATAGTCTAGGTGGAATACCAGTAAAACCGCAACTGACTACAAGTCCAGAAAAAATATTTTTTAATAATAATTCACCAAAAAAGAACTGGGATGGAAATAAACAGTCCAATCCTAAAGAAAAGAAATTCCAGTCCAGAGGAAGGTCTCCTAGGCGAAGAGAGAAATCTCCGAACCCAAGACAAAGGTCACCTCAGAGTGAACCCTCTGGGAATAGATATAACCTTAGAAATAGGGATAATATTAAAAAACCTGATAGATATCAAGACATTGATACACGTCCCTCTCAATCTTTTCAGAATTCCTCGCAGAAATCGGAAAGAAGAGGACGATCAGAAGAGCACGCCAAGTCCAAAGACAAGGAACCTGCTCAACTGAAAAAGAAATCACAATTTCCAAAAAAGAAGGTAGCCAGTATCAAGGTAGTTAACAATGCCGAGAATACTGAGGACACAACTGAAAAACGGAGAATGGGCTCAGACAATGCTAGACAGCGCAGCAGAGGTGAGCATAGCTCGCAAAGTCCTTATGAATCATCTGGAGACAGTGGACACGAATGAATACCTTCAAGTGGAAACTGCAGATACCAGAGTTAGCAAGCCCCACAAAATATACGAGATAACATTACGTATAGAGGGAGATAAGACTAGGAAAATAAGGGGACTATTTTGGGATAACCTATCCAAGGGCTATGACATCCTTCTAGCTGAAAAAGACTGGCCACCAGAGTTTGTCAGGGAGTGCCCTCATGGCGAAGAAGTAATTATGCCTGCCTTCTCGAATCAAATACCGATTCATAAAAAATATACACTTGCTAGAAAGTGGGCAGTGGCCTTAGCACCTGCTTTATATAAAAATCATGTAGGATGGGATGAGGATTCTCCTCCTCACAAAATCCAGTTAAAATCACAACCTACTGCACAAAGGCAGTACCCAATTAAGCAAGAAGCTAAAAAACAAGTAAATGAAATACTAGATCAGCTAGAATACCAAGGGGTGATTGAAACTTGCACCTCACAAATGAACAATCCTTTGTTTCCGGTCTCCAAACCAGACAATTCGTACCGTCTAGTTTTGGATTACCGACACCTTAACACATGTTGCAAAACTTTTGCAGTGCAAAACTCACACAGTGCTGCACTAATGAATAACATAGTGCGCAAAAAATACAAAACAACCTTGGACATCTCCAACGGATTCTTTTGTCAAAACATAGCACCAGAGAGCAGATATTTAACTGCATTTTCAGTAAATGGCACTCAAAAACAATTCTGTCGGTTAGCCCAGGGGTACAAGAACAGCCCGGGGGTATTCTCAGCAAGAGTAACAGAATTACTACAACTATATGATGATGAAGCATTATCTTATGTCGATGACATTTACTTAACAGATGATGACTTGGAGACTCACTTGAAAAGAGTGAACACCATAATACTTGGTTTCGCTGCAGAGGGTTACAAATTCAACTTCAAAAAGTCCAGAATTGCCCATCTGACGGTCCTATTCTTAGGATATGAGTTATCAAGTGAAGGCAAAAGCCTGGCAGACAATTTCCTAGAGAAATGTGCCGTAATCCAAGCTCCTAAAACGCTAAAAAACCTACAGTCAATTCTAGGCTTCCTAAATTTCGGAAGAACTTACATTGCAAATTACGCAGAAAGGGTCAAACCCCTTTACGATCTAATTAAACCAGACTTTAAAAGATCCAGTTGGACTCAAGCACACACAGAAATTTTGAGATCCTTACAAACAGACATGCTAATTAAAACAAAATTAGAAACCCGTGATAATACACGCAACCTTGTGATCCGAGTCATCCCAGGGAGATACGGATTCACATACCTAACCTCTAATGAGGGAGATAAGGTACCAATTGCATTCAAATCACATTTGTACACAAAAGCTGAACAGAGATTCAACAACAAAGGAAAAATTGTTCAAGCAGTTCAAACCGCAATAGCTAGAGAAAAAGACATAGCTGACGGTAGACATATCACAGTCAGAACAGCAGAATCAGCTTTTGAGGCATTAACAACACCGTGTAATTTACCAACAACAACATTGGATCCAGAATGGTTACAATGGGTAAATTCAATCACAACGGACAAAGTATATTACTTCTTTGATCCAGAACTAGAAGAATTAAAAAATCTAAAATATGAAAAAACGTATCCTCTGCCAATCGACATTCTGCCTCTACGACATTACGCCTGTGTAATCTATACAGACGGACATGCTCAACCCTCCGTTTGGGGAGAACATGCATACAATCCCACATGTGAGATTACAAAAGAAGTGTGGCACGGAGGTAAACTAAGACCTCTATTAACAAAATCACACTCAGTAGAAACTAATTCAGAACTACAAACTGAAATATTAGCTTTGAAAATGGCGCTAGATAATGCGGATCGCGAATTCCCGACACTTATAGTGTCAGATTCATATTTCTGCGTCAAAGCATATAACAAGGATTTGCAGACCTGGATTCAGAACGATTACAAAGATGACACGGATGCACCAATAAAGCAGAGACTTCTCTGGGAACAAGTAGCTCTTTTGAAAAAAGAACTACCAAAGACTCACGTGACACACTCACTGAGTCACCAGCGTGATGGCGTTCACGTTGTAGGGAATTCATTGGCTGAAACAGCCGCAGCGGCAGCCAGTAAACCGGCTCCCGTAGATCGAAAAAAGCGTACATTAAAATACATTGACGGCGAAACATTGCTGGCAGTAAAAACGTCATCAAAAGGCGACTGCTCGGCGTTACCGATCAACTATCCACTCAATTACACATACATCATAGATGCAAACTCCATTCCTTTTGCTCGAATCCCTGGAGTGGGGGATAGAGTGATTCCAAACATGGACAGGAGAAACTTGTTAATCGCAGACGCACACATGGGCGAGGGTCTCAGACACCTTAAATTAAAGGATTCTCTGGAAGAATTACAATCACGGTACTGGTGGCCAGGCATGAGCCTGCACTACACCATGTTTGTAAAAAACTGCCCAAACTGCAACAGAGATCGCAGTGGGGAGAGAAGCAGTTTAATACCTCGTCGTATCAAGGCAGATAACATCACCACTAAAAAGAATGGCTTGCGATTAACATATACAGGCTAGTTCCCACTTATAATGTAGATCCACAACACTCGGCTGACGTCCGGACTGTTATACAAGATTTGCGAGTCTAAATGGCATATACGCTAAGAGCATGCTACGTTCGACCATTGTTTTCACTCAGGCAATCCAGCCTGGGGGGGGAAAGAATGGCCAAATGAGCACAGCCCAGCGGGAATCTTCTCACTTCCTTCCTGAGGGTATGGGATGGTGTAAAGAAAAAACCAAGACAGAAAGCAATCTATAATAGAAAGGATATTAGGTTCGGGAGCTGGGTGGGTCAAACATCTAATAAGTGTCCAACGTAGTCTTAATAACTTGCCAAGAAATTCTCTGAAGGGATTCAGTCCGTACGAATTATTATTCGGAACTAGGATGTTGATCTCTGACCTTGATAGTCAGACTTCAGTGGTAACAGAAAAAAGCTTTGATGTCAAAGACCGTTTGGCTATTTTGCAGGACTTAAACAAAACAAGAAAAGACCTGAGCAACATACAGTTGAAACAACAGCCAACGACCACTGAAGAATCACCACCTGTCCCAGCAAGACCTGTCTGGATTCCAAAAGTCGGGGATCTAGTCAGGGAGAAGATCGCGGTAAAGAAGGAATTTGGGCCTTCTTACAGAAAAGCAGTTCCTGTCTTGTCTGTCAACGGGACAAGATCAGTTGTACTACCGCCACTTGCTGGAAAAAAGGAGAACCGAGTTGTATCCATCGACCTGGTAAAACCACAACATGTGGCCGATAACCAACAGTAGGCCAAGTGGACTCCCAATAAGTAGCAGAACACCAAGGTTTGCTACCAGTACAGAGGTCCTATCAAAGAGGCTCATCACATTCGAAACGCCTACGGAAGAACAACAAGGACTATGCAACAATGCAATAGAACTTAGACCTCTGAAAACCCAAATAAAGACATTTAGCAGAGACACACCAATCTATACAGAAGTACCAAGTGAAAATGCAAGAAACAAAAATCCTGAACCAATTGGAACAATTGACAGAACTGCATCCGGTTACTTCATCAACTTCGATGATTCCTCTGACGGTTTCAGCGAACAAAAGACACAGCCATCATCAAAATCCTTTAAAGACAAAGCGAAGGAACTTTTGAAACAACTAAAAGAAACATATCTGATTTCTCCATGGATTGAATTTTGGGTGGGTTTTGGTGCATTTATCCTCATACTTTGGCTCATCATGGTATTTACCTTGGGACGCTTCATTGAGGGAAAATATGCTAAAATGGACACAGCAAGTCAGAACATCAACTTGGTCCTCAAACCACACACATCTTCACACGTCGAGAAAAGAGAACTTTCTTCAGAACTTTCTTCAGCCAACTTCACAGCAATTCCAATACCTGGTGGGGTAGCCTGGGACAACACTGACTATGAAATTTATGGTCCGGTCGAGATCCTGAAATATCCACACCAAATCAAGATCTCCTTGAGTGACTTTGCAAAACCAAACTCATTTGCTGATGATTGGGACTTTGAAAGTATAAACAATATGATGTCTGACTTAGTAATGTCTGCTAAATTTACAAAACATGATTATTTGCAGGGTTCTACAAATTATGACAGCATGTACTGCTATAACCATTATGGTAACCATTTCTTGCATAAATCTGCACAACCTAGAAATGTTTTAAATTTTAATCAATGGGAACATTGTGCTACACCTCCAAGAGGGAGCTCTAGAACCGAGTATGGCAAATATTCATATTTTTCAGGTTTTAACATAACTAATGCTGAAACATTTTATTACAAATTGTCAAACAAGACAGGGATGAAAACCATGATAACCAACACAAAATTGATATATTCAGATTCTTTCTTTGAAAAAATGAATACTTTTGGATTTGATTATTGGGACAAACATGTTGATTTGAAAAGTGTTTGGGGTACAAAAGAATGGCAAGTACAGGGTATAGAAGCTTTGTTTAGAGCCTGCATGATCCCAGAACAAATGATATTTTTAAATGACACCGTTCAACAAACCACCTGTCTTGGCTTAGCCAAAATCAAAGATTTAAATAACCCGTCTATTCCAAAGCCAACAATGTTTAGCAATAGCTCTGATACAGATGAAGAGATAGACGTAAACCATATACTTAACCAAAACAGAACACATCCTGATTGGAAACAATGGTTGATCTGGCCCACAGATACAAATAACTGTCAAGATAGATTCCTGAATAAAACACAGGGTTTCAAAATAAACAGGCCAGACCCTAGATATCCCCAAAGACATCACCCAGGGATAATAACAACCTACAGTGTGGGCAAATTATGCCTTCAATGGCTACAAACTTCCACACTGCCTGAAATTAAGCAACACCTAACTTTACTTACTGATGGTGCTGACTTGCGTGATTTCATAATGGGACCACGCAAACAGCGTCAAAAGCGTTTCATAGCAGCCTCTGTATATGCAGCATACAATGAGGCCTGGAAGGTTACTCAAATTGAGACAGCAGAAAGAATACGGGAAATTGACCGTATTAATTTGGAAAAATCACTTTCTGTAGTGGACAATGGGTTAATGACTCTGTCCTCCAGAATTTTTTCATTGGACAGCATTGTGTCTTCAGCAATCGATATATTATCGCAAGACTTACTGTTATTACAACATGGTCAGTCACAATTGCGTTCTATTGTACAGCTTGGCTGGACGTTACAAAATCTGCGTTCTGGCTATGTGCCTTGGCGTTTAATCAACACAACGTCACTATTCCAAATCTTTAACCTTACTGATAGACAAATCGGTATGGCTCAGAAGGGTGCTGATTATACAATCTTGAGCATTGAAAAACTAGAAAGATTACCGTTGACAATGTCAGAACGACCTGTCAGTGAATGGATAATCCACGGAATCATAAATATTCCAATCTCAACCTTCAGGTTTCAATACTGCCAAAAATATATACAGGCTGGCATGTACGAGAAATTGGGAAAGGGGTACCTTAAAACAACATGGAACCTGCCCTATTCACATGCATGTATCAGTAACAAAGGACAGAAAGTGTTTCTTAGTGGCAACAATTGTGCTATGTCACTAAGCGGCACGCTTCTGTGTAACGGTATTAGTTTGCACGGAGCCTGTGAAGGGAATTCATACAACCTTTCATGTCACCAGCAAGGCGCACCTGCAACTGAAATAGAACCATTCTTTCAAAGACTCTATAATGGGAGTTACATTCTTATTGTAGACCGCAGATGCTGTAGTCTTATGCCCGGGACTCCTTATCTCGTCACTACGACGGCGAAGGTCAAGTGCTGTGGACGTTCTTTGTTTCCCAGCTCCTTTCCAGACAGGGAGGCAAGGGCATGGCCCGGTTTGAAAATTACTTCTATTCGAATAGACACTTTAAGCAGAATGAAAACAGTGCTTCTTCAGACGCCTACAAGGCTCACGTCATCTAAAGAAACGTATGATCTACAAGTCGCAAGGACGACTGCAGAGATACATACATTATTATCAACTAATTCCCCCGTACATTTCGCGGAAATCCTGAGCGAAATCTTAAATATTTCTGATACCACAGGGGTCTCAAAGGTATTTAAGACAGTATTTTCGATGGCATTAACACCATTCAAAGCCATACTGGGTATTTTTCCAGACTTCGTCCATTCGATTTTTGGCGGACTTCCCCTGATCCTAGGACTAATTGCAGGAATCCTATTCCTAGTCCTTATTTTTCGTTATGGCAACCCATGTCACAGATCAAACTCTCGCGACAATGGAAGATACGATCCTAGCCATTGGATACCGGGACCGGATATCAAAAATCCTGGGACTATCCCGGCTTAGAGACCTAAACATGACTTGGTTTCTATCATTTCGACCAATGTGGCAAAGGTGTGTTTTACCTGTACTAAGGTGTCTGCTATGCGGAGAAGAATGCGTGTTAGACACCTGTCTGACGCTACAATCGGATGCGCCGGTGGATGCAGATACACTGTTGGTTCCTACCAAGGTTCACGCACTGTGCTGCCCTCAAAGGCTGCCAATTCTGATGACGGCATTCCTGGAATCTTCACCACTGCGATTGAAGAGTAGTGAAGTTCAAGATGAAAGCAGCATCGAACAGGTACGACCTTCTGTCAGCAATGCAAATCAGAATGTCAATGGAGACAATCATGCGCATGAATGCATGGTTACCCCTATTTCCGACTTAGAGGAACTTTCCCATGAAGCTGTTGACAGTTTTTTCGAAAGCCTGAATGATATGATGTTCTCTCCGGAACAGAAATAGAGACTTTTGAGTAAACTCGCACACGGCGTTCCCTGAATTCGGCCTTCAACTTTAAAAATAAAGTCACATGAACAATTACAATCCAGTTCACGGACAGCAACTTTTTTCAGCAAGCCCCTAAAATATTTTTCTATATATTTTTTCCCGGGACACTGATTTTCTGCTTAAAGTAAGAGACTATTCCTAGAGAACTAAGATTTCTATTTTAGATACTTTATAGACTTTATAGACTTTAGCTGCCCGCTGGTATGTTCGCAATAGATTTTATGTGATGAAATGGTTTCGACTTTTTTCTGTATAGCCATATTAAGAGCCATTTCATGTGTATTTCTCATATACCAACAAGCAATAATGCATAACAATGCGTGTTTACTTTTGCATTTAATTCATAGCTTAAGTGCATACAATATATATGACTGCAATTTTTTCAGTATATTTGAAAATTTCGAAATGCATTTATGTATTTTGGGGTGGTAAGGTATACACTATACTCTATAGTATGTTGTACTATGTTATACTATGCATAGATTAGTAGATATGACCATAGTTAGCGTGGAGTGGGTGTCGTGTATTTCTATAGGTTCTGAATCGATCCCCCTATTCCTGACCCTATTCTGGTTAAGCTACCTAGCTAGTTAACTAACAGTCAGCCCATGAGGCAAGAAATTCCCCATGATGCAGATACCGTTATCTGACGCAGTCACACTACGGCACAGGAACGTGTTATCTGATTAGGTCATAACGCTTGAGATCTAATTAGACAAGCGATATTCCTCCAGCCCCTGATAAGGCATACGACGTTCTCATAACAAATCAAACCTATGACAACCTGGATAAATCCGTGCGGCCATTGTTTTGATTTCACAGAGAACTTTAGTAAAGAATGTGCTAACGAGCAAGTCGTATGACATCTTTATTGACGTACCTATGTCCATCCTTACGTCAATCCCGGCACCTTTAAGGTATAAATATTGCCGACCTTGCCCTATGCAAACACACGCGTGGTGACAAGACGGAGCAGCCATACTTGCCGAAGCCGAGAGCAGAAGCAGACCCCGCAGGCAGCAGCCCCGCCTTCCTGACGCGCTGAGAGACGCGCTGCTATCTCAAGCCGAGAGACCCAGCACCGGCGCTTCTGGGCAGCCCTCGCAGGCAGCCTGGAATATCGAGAGCAGAGAAAGAGATACCATTCCTCATTCATCCTAAATTCCAGGTACAGAACTGAATAACCCCTCCTAGAGAATTCTTTAGTTATTCACTTGGCAAAAACAAACTTAAACTAAACTGTAACTTTCTATTCCCGCCCACGCATTAGACTTAGGTCAGGTACACGGGGTAGGCGTATTTAGAAACACCAGTTGAGTACGTTTAGTCAAATGTATATGTGTATGTAAATATATTTTATTCATTTTAAACATCATATGGCTCAGAAACCATATCAATGTTTTTACAGTATTATTTTATACTATTGCTTCTAATGTATGCACTTTACTTAACTATAAGTATTGCAATAATATCGATCCATTTCTCTTGTACGAGAAAAGAGACTGATCAATAAATAACATCTTTTATTGAACACGCCCGTCTCTTCCTTTTCTCTACATTCTGATGAGACTAAGAATGCACGTACTGACTGAGTAAAATAATTGCCTTGTGCTCACACGACTCTCGAGATTGACTCTTGATTAGGGGAGAGCAAAGTTGTCATGTTCTATGGTTGTCAGAAACTAAATCCCTTCTTGTCTAATCAGGGGAGTTAATCCTTCCTTGAACATTCGAGAAAGTTTCTAGCGAACTCTGAGCTTAGCTGGCAAACCCAAAAATTAAGTCTAGTATCGACAGTAGTAGACCTAGTTAACGTCTGGCCTAGGCCTTTACTGCTGTAGGCACTATTCCAATGCGCAGAGCCTATTGGGAAAATAGGAGCTACACTACACCGCCACTGCACCAGGACAGTCAAGATAAAATAAGGAACATACATTTGGATGGCGAATAAGACCTCGGTTGGGGTCCGGCCACCCAAAGATCATCTAGACAGATTATTTAATGCTCTCTGGACACCACACAGGTCATCGATGAACATCTATCAACGAAGCAGCAGGTCGTGAAAGTGCCCTCAACATGTTTCACTATCCTTAAATGGCTCAAAGAAATCCTTTGGATGTCGCCTGGTCCCACTCAAAGAACTGTAGTCCAGGCCCTTGTCACCTCCAGGCTGGATTAAGGCAACATCCTGTATTTGGGATTCAATAAGGAAGTGCTACGCAAACTGCAAGTGGTGCAGAACGCGGCAGGGAGATTGCTTTGTGAGGTCCCCAAATCGGCTTCCATCTCAGGATATTTGCAGGATCTTCAATGGCTCAGGGTGGAGAATCATATTAAATTCAAAGCCCTGAGCTATATGTTTAAGATCAAAACTGGCAAAGCACCACAGATTAATGCCTTAGCTCTTCCTTTCTTACCCACTCGTCTGCTTCGTTACTCTACTCAGTGGGTGTGCAAAGGTGAAACTCTTTACTTGTTGGCAGATGTTACAACTAAGGGCATACTGTTTTATCTGCTTGTACAACCATGCCATGAATAGAATTTCTGAACTTGAGAAATAGTGGCCGCCACCCCAGAATGGGCAGATGCTCCACCCTCATTGGCTGCCATCAATAAATCTAGATTGCGGTTTTGTTTGGGTATCACCAGAGGGATGGTAGCAAAAGGAATATTTTTGGGCACTTAAGTGGTAGGAATATTTTGCTTGATGTTTTTTAGGTGATGGGGTACTGTTCATGAAGTATTCATGGCAGTCATGATATCTTCATCTACCCCTGTCAGTGAAGAGAAATCACAGCTTTTCTGTTGTAATTCTAACTGTGGATTTGGCAGTTTCATCTGCCAATGAATTCACTGCAACGTGTATTCCAATACATTGATGACTCAATGTGTGTATCACATGAGTCTGTGACAAACTATGTTAAAGTTGTGCCACCTTTCCCCAAAGGAGTTGTTACTTTATAGTATTACCCTTTGAGTCTTTCTAAATCCTTTCAGGCACCAGTAATGTAAGTTTTCATTGAAGGACTGGACACAGTAATATGAATCACACATTATCAATGTAGGGAATTCAGGATCCTTATCCTCCAGTGCTGGTATCAATGCTCTAAGTTCAGCCAGTTGTAAAGTGCATGGGAATTTTCCATCCAACGTGACACTGCTGAGTATTGGTGTGTCGTACCTATAGCAGATTGGGCTGAACCATCAGTGTATTTGATGTGTTTGTATTGATCAAGAGGCAAATGGTACTGGGCATTGGGTATTAATGTTCATTTTGGAGAAATTCTTGAGTCAGTAATGTAGGGTCAAAATCATAGTCTACATCAGTGGCTGTCATGGAAGTGGTCCATGGTATCCATCTAGGATGTTAGGCTTTCACCAATATAGAGAGCTCATAAATCACCCACATTAAGTGGTCCTAAAATTGGGTATAATGTGTGGAGCCAGCTAGTGCTAGCCATGTGACCCTGTCTTTGCTGAGGGTGCCCAGTTGTATGCTGTATAATATATGTGGTAGGGCACCTTGGAACCAATTTTGATGTTCCTGATATGTTAATGGTATTTCCAAATCGCTGTAAGGTTTTTATCAATCTGGTAAGGGAGCTTCATCTCAACAGTGAAATGATTGTGTAATAGCATTTATTGCTGGAAAAGTGCCCCATGAATAAAGTACTTCAGTTCTATTTTTTCTTACAAAGGTAATATTTCAACCTCCAGTTTGTAGCCCATGTAATGTTAAATGTGCCGTAACAGCAGGTCTGCAATTAGCTGGAATATTTATTGCATTCATCATTGCAGTGAATGGAATTCAGAGAGGGAATAACTAAAGAGCGGAATCCTTTTATAGGTTCATGCTTGAACAACCTGCAACAAATATAGGTGCTTCCTATTTTACTGATGAAGATTTCCCTTACCACCACAAACATCTACCTATAAAAGGTGACTAGGGGTACATTGGGCACACCCAAGAACACCTTAGGAGACCTGTTAAATAAGTACCTGACCTAAGAACGTTGGTGGCGCCATGTTTTACGGTTCCCACTAGAAAACATAGGACTGTGTATTAGCACAACAGGACTTCAGAATGTAGGTGTGAGTCCATCTCTACCATCAGAAACAGCTGGCCCTATTACTAAATAGTTCACAGATCCTCACCCGAATCCCTAACCCTTCTGGGGAGAAAGGTGATGGTGGCAACCTAAAACATGATACTCTGATCCCCAAAGCCCCCAAGGGAATCATGAAAACAGAACTTACCCCTTTTGTTGCTTGCTCATGTATGCTCTTGGTAAAACACAGGAAAGATACAGATGGAGTTTTAAATATATGTATTGAAACAAATGGAGTCTTTCATGAAAAGAATGTTCTGTTATTAATAGGAAGATAAAACAAAGCAAAATACCCAGCATTGTGAACATGATGAAAAGAATGAATAGTCCAACCATGGAAGTTTTATTTCCATATAACTATATTCCTATCTAGCTCTACCCCTACTCTGAGAGCATAGTGGGTATACCCACTGCCCGATCTCTTAGGATAGCCTGAGACCCCATAACTTGGTTACTTGGTCTAAAGTTTGCTCGATAATCCATCTCTGCAGGATCAGCATGGAAGATCAGCATTGGCAGAGCTGCATGTCAAATATGACATTCGTCCCAGGGGCAATGTGGCTGGAGTATCCCCTCTGACTGACAAAGGGATAGTGTACTGTTCATATAATAAACCTACAGTGCTGGAAATATAGCTCTGATGCAATAATGTGTCTAGATCAGGGGTCCCCAACTGGTCGATCACGAGCTACTGTTAGCTCGCCGAGACCCTGTGAGTAGCTCGTGCCGAGTGCTGCTCAATTTAGTAGCCCTTTGGTGTTGTTTGGGCTATTTAGGCTTTTTTCCGTCTCTGTGCCCGCCCTCACCCAAACCAGCTGCTCCAATTGGCTTTAACTTAGCTGGGGTGGTGCGGGCCGAAGAGGATGATGTTCCTCTCCTGCAGTGTCTCGTGACTGGGGGCACGCAGAGTCTCGTGACTGTGTACGCGCCTCCTGCCTTTACCTCACTGGCACTGCACTGTTTGTGAGTGTGACGGGCGCCAGTGCAGAGATTAAGCAGGAGTGGCAGGGCAGAGCATTGTAGAGCAGCTGGTTTGCAGGTCGAAAGAACTGCCAGGCCAGTAGATAGAACCATCCACCACCAGATTAACATCAGGTAAGCCACAACACACTCTTAGGTTAAGCCAGGTCCTCCGGTAAAAAGTAGTAAAAGTACTTGGCAGTTCGGGTTGGACTGTTCCCATGAGGCACAGGGTCAAGACTGATTTGCATGTAGCTGGGTCTGAACTGAGGTGGCGGAGTGAGCTAAAGAACGATGATGGATTCAACCCAGATTGTGACAGGGAATGAGTGTCTGAAAAGTTTCAGTGCTTTGTCCGTCATCTTTCTGTGTTTGTGTGCTGTACTGAACACATACAAAGTGGGACCAGATTTACATGTTAGTCATAGCATGGCATTTTGTACTCATGTCACAAGGACTCAGTTCAACTATTCAAATAGATACTTTTCATAAGTGACATATAATAATAATAATACTGGAGCTTGTATAGCGCAACAGAGGTGTCCCGGGGCTCTAGCAGCAGGCATTGCGCGCAGAGAGGCTAAGGTACTAAAACCCAAACCTAGTCAACCCTAAAGAGCAAAGTCTTCAAGGCCTTTCTGAAACAGGTAGGTCGCCCCCCTCACCCGCCACATGGTCCTCCTGTGCCGCTGTCCCGCTGCAGCTACCCGCTGTGTCCTGACAGCCTTCTCCAGCTCCGCGGCCAGTCTTGCTTGGTTTGCCTGTGCTTGTTTATTCTTGATTCCGACATTTTATTTTTGTTGCCACTGATTGTTTTAACTATTTATTGTCCCTTACTGGTGCCCTTCTGTGCCCTCTCCCCCCTGCCCCCTTTAGCCTTTTGTGTCACCCCCCCACCCGCTCCCCTCCCTTGCACTTTCCTGACGCTGCTTCCCTTGCTGCCCTGCCCCCCTGGTGCCCCATACGCCACCCGCTCTCGCCTCCCAGCTGCTCCTCCCTCCCACAGTCCCTCATATGGAGGCCGCGCAGCAGCCGTCCGCTGGCGCACCGAAGGCGTGCCAAAGGCAAGTCCGTCTGTGCCCGTCGGTGCCTGGACCGTGCCCAGCGCCAGAACCCCTGGTCCCTGCCGAAACCAAGAAACCCGACTGAGGTACGACACCACCACCCTCCACGCACTCAACACCGGCTGACCATCTGCCTGCTAGCGAGCCACCCCGAAGCGCACCCACGGAGCGTTCTCCTGCCAAGTCTGCAAATTCACCTGCGTCCGAACATGCACCCCACCGTCGGGACCAGGCAACAACAACAACCACCTCAAGTGCACCCTGCTCAACACCCGCTCCGTCCACAAGCACTCTGTCGAACTCTGGGACCTCCTCGACACAACAGCACCAGATGTCGTCTTCCTCACGGAAACCTGAATGAAAGCCTCCTAAGCCCTGACATCGCCATAGCCATCCCGGACGGCTACAAGATCACTTGAAAGGACCGCGTCAACCAAACCGGAGGAGGAATCGCCATCATCTACAGGAACACCATCGCGTCACGACCAACTCTGAAGATGTCCTCACCACCACCGAACAGCTACACTTCCAGATCCACACCGACCCCAAGACCACCCTCAGAGGAAACCTCATCTACAGACCCCCGGGCCCACGCACACAATTCAGTGAAGCCATCGCTGACTTCATCAGCCTGCATGCCCTCGCCGCATCGAGACTACATCCTCCTAGGGGACCTGAACTTCCGCCTGGAGTATAACAACGACAACAACACCACCACCCTGGTCGCCAACCTCGCCAACCTCGGACTCAAGCAACTGGTTAACACCCCCACCCACTGCGCCGGCCACACGCTCGACACAATCTTCTCTGCCAACGGCCACCTTACCTTCAGCCACTCCACCGGACTACACTGGACCGACCACAGCTGCATCCATTTCACCTTTAATTAGACCACATCCCACCACCGCCAGCAACAGATCCCCCGCCAATGCTGGAGCAAAGTCACCACAGACCAGCTAACCAGATCACTGAGCCAGAACCTTCCAATCAACACTGCTGACACCGACGAAGCCCGCAACCTCACACAGTGGATCATCAACTGCGCCAACGCCCTTGCACCACTGAAGAACCCTCCAGGCAAGCCCGGCAACAGGAAAGCCACATGGTTCACCGATGACCTCAAAGAATCGAAGAAATCCTGCCGAACCCTCTAGAAAACTTGGCGCCTCGAACAGACGACAGAAAACCTGACAGCCCTCAAGAACGCCACTCGCAAACACCACCAGCTGATCCGCACCACCAAAAAGACATCGTTCAAAGAGCAGCTGGACAACAACATACACAACAGCAAGGAACTCTTCAGCATCGTAAAAGAGCTCCCCAACCCCAGCGCCAGCAGCAACGACATCACACCATCGCAAGACCTTTGCAACTCCCTTGCCACATTCTTTCACCGCAAGATCGCCGATATACACGACAGCTTCGGCACCCAGACTCCGTCCCCAGCCACCGAACCAACGCCCCTACAACCACCCTCAGTGCTTGAACTCCCATCAGCACTGAAGACACCACCCACGTTATGAACACCATCCACTCCGGCTCTCCTTCCGACCCATGCCCTCACCACATCTTCAACAAAGCTGACACCATCATCGCACCCCACCTCCGGACCGTCATAAACATCTCCCTCACGTCCGCCACCTTCCCAGAGAGCTGAAAGCACGCAGAGATCAACGCCCTACTGAAGAAACCCACAGCAGACCCTAAAGACCTCAAGAACTTCCGCCCCATCTCTCTTCTTCCCTTCCCTGCAAAAGTCATAGAGAAGACTGTCAATAAACAGCTGACCGCATTCCTCGAGGCCAATGGCTCCCTAGACCCATCCCAGTCCAGATTTCGGGCCAACCATAGTACCGAGACCACCCTCATCGCAGCCACCGACGACATCAGGACCCTCCGTGACAATGGGGAAACAACCTCCCTCATCCTCCTAAACCTCTCAGCCACCTTTGATACAGTCTGCCATCAATAACCCGCCTCCACAACGCTGGGATCCAAGGTAAAGCCCT
Source organism: Lissotriton helveticus (assembly GCF_964261635.1). Classification (NCBI taxonomy): domain Eukaryota; kingdom Metazoa; phylum Chordata; class Amphibia; order Caudata; family Salamandridae; genus Lissotriton; species Lissotriton helveticus. Next base: position 1,621,854,429 of record NC_136069.1, read on the forward strand.
GGACTGGATCACCTTATTCCTCTCTGACAGAACCCGCCTCCCTCCCTTCCGCTCCGCGGCCACCGAGATCATCTGCGGCGTACCCCAAGGCTTGTCGCTCAGCCCAACCCTCTTCAATATCTACATGAGCCCCCTCGCCGCCATCACATGCAAACACAACCTCAACATCATCTCATACGCCAACGACACCCAGCTGATACTCTCCCTCACCAAAGACCCAGCCACCTCCAAATTCAACCTCCAGGAAGGAATGAAAAACGTCACGGAATGGATGAAACTTAGCCGTCTGAAACTGAACTCAGACAAGACGGAGGTCCTCATCCTCGGACCATCCCCATCCTCCTGGGATGACTCCTGGTGACCCACAGCACATCCTCATGCTTCAACACCTTGCGCATACTTTGAAAGATCTTCCGGTGGATCCCTACCGAACTAGAAAGACGGTCATCCAGGTCCTCGTCACCAGCCAACTAGACTATGGGAACGCCCTATACGCAGAACCCCCAGTCAAACTTCAGAAAAGACTCCAGCGCATACAGAACGCATCCGCACGACTCATCCTCGACATCCCTGTCCACCTGAGAGACCTGCACTGGCTCCCCCTCAGCAAAAGGATCACGTTCAGGCTCCTCACCCACGCACACAAAGCGCTCCACGACATAGGCCCTGAATACCTCAACAACTGCCTCACGTGCCACACCCCAACCCGCAAGCTCCGATTCGCCACCATCCCACGGATTCGCAGAACCATCACCAGAGGAAGATCATTCTCCTACCTGGCTGCCAAGACGTGGAACTCCCTCCCCGCCCACATACGACTGACCCAGGACCATCTCACCTTCAGGAAACACCTCAAGACCTGGCTCTTCGAGCAGTAGCAGCACCCCCCCTCCCTGCAACGCCTTGAGACCCTTACGGGTGAGTAGCGCGCTCTATAAATTTATTGATTGATTGATGCAGGAGAGTGCTTGGAGTATCCAGAGAAATAAAACTGAGAGAAAATTAAAAATGGTGCATAACTGTCTATGTTCATGCAGATTTTGAAATGCAGTTTTGTGTTCTAAGTTATGTCTTCTTGCACCTGGAATAGGTTTTCCAGAATGTGCACAAAACTTGAAAGAAACTGCGCTGAACAGTTTAGTGTATAATTCAAAAGAGAGCCTAGGCTGTAAGGCATTTTTGGAAGAGAGTGACCACCACCAACCACTCTGATGCTATTTACAGGTTGTATGACGTTACAACGCTTACTTACAATGCATGCTTTTACTCTGCATGCTGTGACAACGACTTGCTGTTGGGGTGCCCTGGAGTTTGGAATAGTATAATTTAGTATTCCAACTCTGATCTGGGCAACAGTAGGGAAGGTGTTGGGGTTAAATCCTACACCTTATGCCCCCTACAGCAAGCCATTTCGTTGTAATGGCCTGCTGGGTAAAAGCATGCGTTGTAAAGCATGCGCTGTAACGGTTGTTTCCCCTATTTACCACCTGCTTGCAGGACGTGATGAATGACTGGGATTCTGGCTACAGCTGCTGAAAAGGATGTGGTACTTCTAGGTCTGGCAAGCTGATCCTCATTTCTTAAGGGTTAACTCATGAGCTCATCAATTTATGGAGAAACTAGCAGCTCGTCCCGACCTTGTCCGGGTGCAACAGGCTTCCCCGAACCCCGCCCGCCCCGATATTGTGCAGCAGCCCGGGCCCCCGCCCGGCCTGTCCTCCGCATGCCCCGACCCCCGCCTGCCCCGACCCCCGCCTGCCCCGACATGGGTCCCCTTACTTGAGCCACCGCTCCTCCCACCTGTCCGCTGCTCGCACCGCCGCTGGCCTGTCGGCTGCTCCTCGCGTCACTGCTCCTCCCCAGCGCCATGTCCGCCGCTCCTCGTCACGCTCCTGAACGCCGCTCCTCCCCGCGCTCCTGACGTGAGCACGCACGTCGCGGCCAGCGCTACTTCGGAGGGACTACTTTTTTTTTACTTAAAATTTTTTAAGTAACGTTTTTTTTTTATTTATTTAGCCTGTAACCATCTACACACCCTGACGATTCCTACGGTTTATTGGGTGTGTGGATTGGCGCTGTGGTTCCCGAGTTTACCCGCCTCAAAGGCTGAAAGTTCTTCCTTTATTATAGTAGTATAGATACCGGCCGCATCGCTACTTCCGGTGACGACATTTTCCCACAGATTTAACAGGGGTCTCGATCGTGGCCGTGCCTTAGTGAGTTAGATAAGTGCAGCGCTTAGACTGTCAAAGCGGCACTATAATGTCACAGATTACTCTTATCCACTAAAGTACATAACGTATTGCATACTTAACATTGGTTGATTTATATCTATGTTTTCATCAAAGATAGTTTTATATTATATCCTTATCTCTACTCAAGGAAATAGGCAAATCTACTGGAAGAAAGGGTTCTCTGGCACTGACAGGTACAAATCCAAAATCATAATTTGCTTTCTCGAATGCTCGGCTGCCTCCACGGCATATGTACAGGCCCCGTTCAATGCAAGATTTGTAATTTGAATAAGCTGGAGGGAGCTTGTATGGAATCGACTCATCTCTAGTTAGTAGGTTTGTAGTTTTACTCACTAATGGTAAACACGGCATCCACAGGAGGCCCATCCATCCTCAGGTGCACATCTCTCCCAGGATTACACTGCTGGTCAGGCGCGCTGCCGGGATTCACTCTTCTCGGTATAAATATTCCCTGACACACCGCTGGCTGAGACACGCCGACAGGTTCCTTGGTTCTCAAGCCGCTGGTGAGCTGTGGCAGGTGAGCTGTTTGAAGTTAACCACAATGGGTATTTCTGATGTTAGTAGTTATTCTATTGATAGACTTTTACTTCGTGAAGAATCAATCTTTTGTTTTTTAGGAATCCTGGCATGAATACTGTACGGAGAAATCTAGTTCCCCTTGATTGATGTTTAATTCTCGAATTTTATAATATTTCACCTGCCGGTGTGTCTGCTCACATTTGAAGCAAAAGTGCTGCCTTTCTGTGAACAACACAAGTGTTTTGAGGTGTCTTTTCTCTAAAACAAATTCATGCGTCTTTCAATAAATCTCATCACAGTCCAGATTAACGCTGTGCACAAAGGTTTGCAGCACAGGACATGAATCAAATCTACACCTGCGCACTGGTGCAAACCGGATCTGTGTACATGGGGCCTCATTTCTGAGAAACGACGGATCGCTGCATGAAAGCAGCGATGCGTCACTTCTCAGTGCGCCCTCCTTGCGACATTCCTGATGCGTCATATTTACAGTATGACGCATCATGGCGCAAGGAGTTACAGATACATCAGTATTTCTGACGTATTTGTATGGCGCAAAAGTGACGCATTGCTGGAGTGTGTCACAAAAGTGACGCAACTCCAGCAATGCGTCATTTCACATGGGGCTAGCCCCATGTGAAAGGGCCTGCGTCAGTCTTACGCCTGTTGTGAGGCAGGCGCAAGATTTTGACGCAACAGCGTCCTAAAAGTGACGCAGTGAAATCACATAGATTTCACTGCGTCACTTCTACGACCCTTCCTTGCGTCAATACGCCCCCCTTGCATACATTATACCTGGCGCAGGTATAATGTGGCGCAGGGGTTTACAAAGTGACGCATCTACCTAGATGCGTCACTTTGTAAATATGGCGCAACAAGGCACATTTTTTACGCCACTGGTGCGTCACAAAAAGTGACGCACCGGAGGCGTAAAAGTGACGCACAGCCTCATAAATGAGGCCCATGCTTTTTACGAAATCATGGCCCAGATTTACAAACAGAGACTGCTTTGAAATTTCCAGCAAGTTCCTGCACATACTTGAGACTGACATCACAAGGAGAGATGTTTTAATTTCTCCTCGCTTTCCTCTTTGCGTGTGTGCTGCATTCTACAGCAACCATGCAAAGAGGAAAGGGCCTTAAAGCACAGGTTTATACAGGAAGGGACCCTTCCTGCACAAAAACTATGCTTGCCACAATGCGGGCACACTTGCACTATGACGCTAAGGTGCCTGCGCTGGCGCATGGCAGCCAAAAATGAATCAGGGCAAGGAGAGAGCAGAACTGAGCCACTTCTTTGCAGACATGGGCCTGGTTTGCTCTCTGTGGTTCATACAACGCAGCCCAGCACAGCAACCTTTCTTGCTGTGCTGCGCTGTGTGAACTCTGTAAATATGCCCCCCCTTTGAGAGTCAATATGACGCTGCGAGTTACAAAATGAACTGCAGACAGCACAGTTCAGAAACGCTCAGACACAGAGACAGAAATCCACTGCTCCCTGGTTCTCAGTTCTGTTGTCTGCAACTCATGATGAAACTCACAGTGTATGGAGGCCGGCCACGACCTGCAGAGAGAAGGATTTCATTAACAGGCAAAGGCAATAGGTCACGTCTCAACAGATGAGGTTTTGGGTTTGCTGACGCCATTTATTTGAGCGTTCTAAAATGGCCGTCAGAGATCCTTCCAATCCGATTCCTGCTCTGCTATGCTGAGCTCACCCTACTGGCTGGGGCAGGGTGGAGCAGAGAATGCTGGGGCAAGGTCAGCCTGCTGCTGTTGTGAATCAGACGGATCTTTTGTGCAAGCTCGGTGTCTGGGTGTCTTTGTGGACCTCGAGTAATCTGCAGCTCAAATGTCTGGCCCACGTCGCTGTCTTGTGTTATTACACAGATATGAAATGATCCACCTTTCACCAATGAACGGGGTTCAGTACTGTCTCCCAAAGCAGCCACGAAGCAGCAGACGGCGACATTAGAATTCGGTCCAGCTTCGATTGGTGGGAGAAGCGGTTGAATGAGGTCTGTCCCATCCTCTGCTGGAACATCCTATCATTTGCTTTATTAACGCAGAGGCCTGAAAAGAAGCCAAAACAGCAGACTGCAGGGCAAACTCAGCCTTCCATCCTTCCAAGGCAGGTAAACCGAGTACCGTCAAATTGCAGAAAGTATCAGAAGGCGGTCTGCCATAACTTACTAAAGACTACACACCCTATTGCTACAATGTGTGCCTTTGTAGAGGCCTCTTGGACAGAGGTGTGCAGTATGACATCTCCGAGGGGTGACCAATGATTTGGACAGAGACTCCGGGGAGATGCTTACGAGACCCTCACCCCCAGCTGCAGCATAAATAAAGTGGGGTGCTGCCTACATGACCTTCGTGGACAGCGCCTAGAGTAAAAGACTCACAGCGCTGCTGCCCCTGCTGTGCCGCCATGCTTCTCGCTGCCAGCGCCTAGAAGAGTAAAAGACTCACAGCGCTGCTGCCCCTGCTGTGCCGCCATGCTTCTCGCTGCCAGCGCCTAGAAGAGTAAAAGACTCACAGCGCTGCTGCCCCTGCTGTGCCTCCATGCTTCTCGCTGCCAGCGCCTTGAAGAGTAAAAGACTCACAGCGCTGCTGCCCCTGCTGTGCCTCCATGCTTCTCGCTGCCAGCGCCTAGAAGAGTAAAAGACTCACAGCGCTGCTGTACCTGCGGTGCCGCCATGCTTCTCGCTGCCAGCGCCTAGAGTAAAAGACCCGTAGCGCTGCTGTACCTGCGGTGCCTGCATGCTTCTCACTGCCAGCGCCTAGAAGAGTAAAAGACTCGCAGCGCTGCTGCACCCACAGTGAATGTTCAATCTCTTGCATGTCAGCTGCGAGAGGAGGCAGGGAGCAAGCGACCCTGGGAGGTGCGTTTCAGCATCTGCACGAATCTTTTTAAACAACATACATTATGTACCTGTATGTGCCTTGACATGTCACACTCTGTCATCATCTCTGGAGCAACCAAGAAATATAAATGCATGCTGTGACGTCAATACTCACATCATCAGCTGAATCAACGGGGCAGGAATATTACATGCAATCAGAGGCTGCAACGTGGCAGCTTCGTGAGAGCTGGTGGGAAGGATGAGAGTGAATCCACTCCCTGCGAGCAGCAGAGAAGTGACAGCCTGCCGAAAACAAAACCACCTCAAGCAAGGGGCGTGTGGTACTGAAGCAACATTCAATGTGACAGCGAGCCCTTGAAAGACCTGCACACACGGACACGCTTGCAAACAGGTTCACGCTTTCAACTACATGTATTCCTTCTGGGGCCTGGCTGGGATCTCTCTACGTGACAAAAGAATACCCCGGGAGTCTGGGAATGCAGCCTTCAGGATGGAGTGGGGGTCCCTTGAAACAGCAAGATAGGTGCTTCAGGCAGGGCTGGGGCAAGACTGTGGGGGTCAAAGGACAACATTAATGTGAACTATGCTGTGCTTACCCCACTTACCATTTCTTTCACACAGCATCATATTTCGAAAAACAAGATCAGGGACAGAGCCTGGGAGCAAATGAGGGGAGTGAGGTGGAGGGGAATCGGTTTTTCACCAGTGGTCTAAATTCAAGAGGAAGGAAAACCACCTGATGCAGACTGAAAATGTGTGTTTATGCTATGTGTTGTGTGATGTATTACATCGTCTCGCATCAGACAGCTAAATCTGTCTGTTGATGAGACCTGAAACAAGCACACAGACCCGCTGGTTTATGCTACAACCTTTGTGCAAAATTGCGGGCTATGTAAGTGCAAATTCCAAAGTTACAATGCACCAACATGACTCTTTTCATCACAACTGATTTTGGGACTCTTTTCGACCACATTGTGACTCGTTGTGATTTGTAAGGAAAATAGATAGTGAACGGGCCATACCCACATCCAGGAGAGTCTCAGGAATGTTTCATAGGTTTTCAACTAGAGGTGTGCAAGCCAATACATTAAAACAGAGAGCAGTGCCGTGCCAAGCCAAGGGTCTGGCCGGGGGATCTAAGAACACATGCGTGAGCTGAGACGTGAACATAATTGGCATCTAAATCAAGCTACAAACATCATGCACATTTTATTTTTTAAAATATGATAGTTTCTTTTAATTTAAAAAGAGTATGTTTGACCAAGCATAAGCATTTCCTCTTAATATGTCAGATTATTTTTGTACAGTGCACACACTGAACTCAGGAACTGGACAGTTGACTCATAAGTGATAGCAAAGAAAAAGGAGGCTTTGTAAAATCTGTCTTCAGTGATGTAATAAGTGAGGTCATAAGTGGTTTATGATAGCGGTGCAAGTTATAGTTAGGTCAGTTATGCAGAACTGATGAATGTTAGTGGCGTTTTGGTTTTAAAATGGTAAAGGGATAAAAAACTCAAAGATATATAAAAATCCAACTAAAAAAAATCTACAATCACGAAAATCATGCTCTTTTTCATTACCAACATCTTTTTCATATGACTGTTTCATATTGTCACCAACCCTAAATTCTGAAAGAAATACAAATATGGCCATAACAGCAGGTTAAAATGCAATACAAACAATTTCCATCTGTAAACTACAAGGTAAAACAATGATAACAATTGCAGCTTTTAAGTAAAAAAATAATTGTCCTCAACCTAAATGTACATTGAGTTCCTTATCAGAATTCAAGCCTATGGGAAATGTAACCTCGAGCATGATAATGTATCTAAATTCCAATTGTCTGATCATCAATTCTCTATTGGCTCCTCTCATACTGTGGAGAAGTGTGGCTCACTGGTTAGAGGAGGCAGACCTGGAAGCAGAGGTCAGCCCGGGACCAGGGTTCAATTCCCGGCTCGGCGGGGTCTTGAGTCCTAAAAAAAATGTCCATGGACGCGACAATTCTCGCTCCGGTGCCTACTCGATTCACGGGTTCACACTCTGCGACTCTGGGCAATAGCTTGCTTAATCTCCACAACGGCCCCTCGTGGCGGGATGCCTGGCTTTCACCTTGCGGATACCCTGCCGGGGTTATCTCACAGGGGAATACCAGGACGGGTTCCCTAAGCAAGCGCTTAGAAACCGCTTGGTGATTTGCGCTATATAAATTCCTGTACATTTACATACTGTCCTTTCCCTATCAATAAGGAAAATTCTAAACAGACTCCAATAACTGTTCTGTTTATCTTGGAAAAGGCGCTCTACATGGTAAAATTGATTGCCATACTGTATCACCCGGATGTACGACATTACAACGCATGCTTTTACATCGCATACCATTACAACGCATAGTGCTTTGGGGCGCTGGATAGTGAATTATTTAATTTACTATTCCAACTCCAGTCCCCGTGGATAGTAGGGAAGGTGTTGGATAGTAAATTAAATATATTCCCTATCCTAGAGTGCCCCCCAGCGCAATGCGTTGTAATGGTTTGCGTTGTAAAAGTTGCGATGTAAAAGCATCGCGTGGTAAAAGTTGCGTTGTAAGTGATGTTTCCCGTATCACCCTAAGATGTTCCAACACTCTCTTTGGCTTAATGGATAGTGCTCCCTCACAAGATCCCATCAACACAAAATCAACAAAATCAGATTTACATGTAAAAAACTGATGGTGGCTCACTTGACAGAATATGGGACACTATATGAAGTCACATTCAAACTGCATTTGCAGGCTTTATAATTTTCTCAAATGCAGGAGCTACATTTGTTCTTGTTGTTTTAGCTTGCAGTTTACAGACATAAATTGATTTATAAAGTGGTGATAATGGTAATATGAAATGTGCATAAGAGAATGATGCTGGTTGACATTAAGTTAGAATACTCCATGTGGTACACGTTCTTTAAGAGCAGACATACTTTCCACTATGTAGTATGGTGCAAAAAAGTGATAGAGCAACAATTACTGTTGTGCTCAAACTCCTGCACACAGCATGAAATCCGGGCCTAAAATTAATGTTTAAACTTAATCTCTAGTACCTAGTTTAGGCGAAAGTTGTAATAGAGAATATGAAATATAAATGACATTGTACCAACATGGAATGCTGGTTGCTATAGTAATAGTGTCTAGGAAATGGTATCCAGGGTTATTACCACAGACAGACTGCTGCTAACATCTACTGTCTAAGAATGCAGTACACCCCTAAAGCCAGACAATATCCATGTACTGTTCCATGCAGAAAAATTCCCACTGCAGGTGGGTGTGTTGCCTTTCCAGTTGTCATTTTGAAAGGCTGTATTCATTGAACTTCTACAAGGGACTCAAAGAAGAAGGAAAAAACACAAAGTAAAATCACACACGTTGATGGTGATCCAAAATTTTGTTTGGTGAAAAAAATGTTTTCGTTGTAAAATCAAAGTTGTAGGAGAGCAGTGGAACTAAGTGCATGGGTGCTACTAGATGTAGACCTTGTAGTTTTCATGCAAAGAAGGTAGACAAGGCCATGAAATATTGGTTGATCACAAAATATGGTGGTTTGGGCAGATGGCAAGTGCTATAATTTCCTGTTGATTTTATTGGCCTGTGTTATCTATTCTGAACATTATATGATATGTGGCCTGAAAATGTTTTATTGTTCAAACCGTATCCTAGGCGTCTGCCGCCATTAGTTTTCTCTACCATCTCATACAAAGGGCCAACTATCCTGCAGTGAAATTCTTTTGACTTTTTTTCTCTACATATATTGGACTAGGTCTACATTACCTTGAACGCCCACCACTAAATCCTCATTTCTTGCATTACTACATGCAAGTTTAAAAGGATTTGCTAAGTACTGCAAATCAGACTGTATCAGAGATATTAAAATACATTTATTGGGGGAGTGGCTTAGGAGCCAAGGGAGATGGCCGCCACTCTAAGGAGCTCTGTGAGTACGTAGGACGGTGGGAGCTTTCCAGGCTTCCATTCCTGCTACGTGGGCTCCTGGACCGCATTTCCATGAAGCGGTGCCTCTGTTGGCTCGATTGCGACCTTCGCGGGTACACGGGGTGAGCACGAATAATTCATTTCTCAGCTTTATTGCCTACTGCAGCTCGAGGCTAAGTCGCGGCTGCCATTTTGCTGATTTGCTGCTCCCCGTGTCTCCCGCTTGTCATTCTGCCACATGTGCCGCTCTGAAAACATGCTCCACTGAACCCAAGTAAGCATTTCCTCCTCATTTCATTTCACCAAGCTATTATCTGAAGGTTGCCATTTCTGACTGACAATATCTGCATTTTCAGCTCCGCTCCACATTTCTTAATATATTTACAGGCACCATTTAAGGTCCTGGTGCTTGCCTGCCAGTACTTTTCTCCTCACATACCTTCAATGGCAATGACCCACACTAATCGCAGAGGTGCTCAGCACATTAGTGTTAGAAATGGGTATTTCTGGTTGGCTGAGGCTTGCGCTTAAGCCCGGCAGAAACCACCACGCTAAGTCAGGGCAAGGAAGTCACCCGCCAAGATAACCCCTGCTCACCCTCTTGGTGGCTTGGCACGAGCAGTCAGGCTTATCTCAGAGGCGATGTGTAAAGCATTTGCGCACGCACACACCAGCAACAACATCCAAGGCCCACCACAAAAGGAACTCAACACAAGGTTATATCAAAAATAGCCTTTGTATTATCAAAACACATCAGAATCATAATCACAGGATGTACATTGTGCCAACTGGCACGGGCAATATTTACAAGGGATTATATACACGGGACAGGGCCACGTGGACCACTGTCAGGAATAAGCACTTTTAGAACTAGCACCTTTAGAACATATAATACTTGTAGCACCAAATAGCAAATGTAGCAAACAACCAGTAATCACTGGTAAAAGGTAAGTACCACCGACGCAATCGTAAACACCTTAGGCAACTATCACGCAGGGAACCATGAAATCACTAGTATAGCCCATACTAGATAAAACAACCTCCTAAGCATAAACATATGTCCAGAGGTATCAGAACACAGGGTGCGCAAAACATACTACACACAGTACATTTCCTAACACCCAAAAAGCAATAGCACATGAATCATAACAGCACATAAATCACATTAGCGCAGAAATCACATGTATCCCATAACTCACATCAAGGTCCAGGTTGCGCCACTGGGCCAAAACCTAAACGTAGCAGCTGCCCACTACTTGCAGGGTAGCTGAGGACAGGGACAGGGCCTAAATGCTGCAGCTGGCACTAAGTGCTGCGCAGCTGGGGAGGGCCAAGGTAGGGATGAAGGAGTGCGACTCACTTCTGGGTCCAAAGTCCACTCCCTAGGAAGAAAACCTTAACGGAGCAGCTGCCCACTACTTGCTGGGCAGCTGTAAATGTAAAACTGTGGCCTGGGCCCTCACTAGCCCTCAGGAACCAAAACTGCGCCAAAGGCTGGAGGAGCCCTCTAGGCTCTGAAACAATGTGCCCCCAGGAGCCCTCTAGGCTCTCAAGAATAATGGGGCCTCGTGGGAGCCATCTGGGCCTCGGCAATTAACTCATATACCCCGGGGAGCCATTGGGCTCTGAAAATAATGCGGCAGAAAGGGGGGAAAGTATCGGGACCTTAAAGCAATCATGTCTCCAGCGATGGGGCCAAGCACAGGCTCGGGGCATGCCTGAAGCCCGAAAACAACACCACGTACGTGGGAGCCACTCGGGGCTTGGTCATGAAATAATGCCCTTGAAGGTCGGGGCGACCCACTGCCATCGGGCTGCCCTTGAAAAATGGCACCAGTAAACAGCAATGGGGCGGGCACCTATCGGATGCCTCGCTATGGGATCCCCCTCCCAACCGGCATCACTCACGGGCAGGACGTCTTGCAGGCAGGCTTCGGCAGGCAGCGCTGCACTGCGGGGGTCCCTCCTTCCTCACGGGAGCCCCGTGCTGCTACCAGCGGCCTCAGCCGCTGCTTTTCCACTTCACCCGGGCCCCCTCCTGGGACCCGGGGCTCTCTTTAGGCGGCGGCGGTCATTGCGGGGCTCTCTCAAGTCATGAGAGCCCCGTCCTCTCGACGTGCCGGTCTTCACCCGGTCCCCCATCTCGGGACCGGGACTTTTACAGATGGAACCTGTGAGGCTCCGGGACTTACTTTTTCGCAAAATGTCCGCACTTCCGCTTCTGTCCAGCGGCCCCGCCGACAACCAGGCGGGCCGCAGCGGCAAAGTCGCGGGGAGGGCACCCGCTAAGATTTAAAAATAAGGGGATACAAGTGCACAAATGAGGGGAAGGCTCCCTCCGAATATCGGGGCATAAAAAAGGGTGGGCTACTGCAAATTTAGGATATGCGAGAAGCGGCCATGATGCAGGGTGGGCACCTGCAACTTTAAATAACCAGGCATAATGCAGGGTGGGCACCTGCGAGGCACAAGAATGAGGGGGAAGAATCCCTATACAACAGGGCAATTTGAAATAAAGCACTTCCCAGGCGCTAGTGGTATGATAATCACAAGCCCCCCCCAAAGAAGGACTCCTCAAGACAGAACAGGGTCCCAGCAACAAGCTGGCAACTCAGGACAAGGCTTTCAGGGCCAGGAAGAAGGGTCCACAAGAAGTCCATCAGCAATCCAGGGGATGGGCAGGGCCCAGGGAGTCAAGCCTTCCCCTAGGCCCCAGCAGCAGCACGCCCCTGGTAGATTCTAGTCAGGAAAACAAGAACATTTTACAAGAGGTCACAGCCTCTTTTTATACAGAGAAATCCTTTGTTGTCAAAGGTGCAGACAAGGGGCGAACCAGATGCAACTGGTTCGTGAGCACTTTGTTTTGCTCAGCCCCTCTGCCTAATCACGGGATGGGTCATGGACATCAGACACACCACAGGGGGTGGAGCCAGCATTGTGGAGGGAAAGCCCAGCCCTATTCAGGTCCCAGGTGCACTCCTCCCCAGCCATCAACATACAGATCTCCCATTCACCACCGGGGCAGACCCATCCTGACTCCTGGAGCCAGGCACACCAGCCAGCTCCAGCCAATCACAAGCCAGATAGTCACTGCACAGACAGGCCAACTTCTAGAAGTGGTACTTCCACACTAGACACATGAATGCCGCACACATCATCGCGCAGCATTCAATCTCACGAGTTTTCACCTACCAAACTCGAGCTTGCACTCCCCACACATCAGGAACTACCATGGACACATACATTCCCCATGCATTCCTATGGGAGAGCAGGCCAATCTCACAAACACACTCAGAGAGCACACGCACTTTTTACACTGCGCCAGTGTCAAAGTGTGCAAAGACCAGAAATCACTATAACTATCTCAGAGTTCAATGCAAAAAGTTCAGGGGTTAACCCGCCAGAAGGGCCAGGTCCAACACAACCCCCTTCCAGCCAAAACGCAGGGCAGACCAATCACCACTGTGATGGGCTTCCATGCTTTGGGCGATAGAACACGGGTGCGGGCCCGCACTGCAGGGACACCCTCCGGTTCTATGCCACGTTGTTCCACAACAAGCATACATAAAACAAAATTCAGGCCCAACCAGGCTACCCTATTGGTACTCCTTAGTTGTCCTCGGCTAGGACCAGGCCCTAGGCCACCCAGATACCACTGGTCCTGATTAAAGCACTGGAATTAACACGTACCGCCCAGCTATGGGATAAAAATTTGCCATTTAAAACATTTAAACAGGTAATAAACAAAGCCGCTAAATTACATTCTCTACTTATTGATAAGGAAATCTTCTCCCATCGCTCACATTCTTGGGCTATAATTAACAGCTACAAACTACTTACTCTGGCGCTCTATTTGGACTCTACATACTCAGTTTTTACTAAAAAAAGGTTGATGGCTCTAAGATTCGGAAAATACCCAACGCTGGCTGATGCACCAGCCTGGAAACACACGGGATCTATTGCCTGTCGGCTCTGCGATTACACCAAAGAGGATATAATCCACATTATTTGTCACTGTACAAAGTTGAAACAGGAGCGAATGCTTCTTTTAAAGAATCATTTTCTGACAAAGGGATTACACACCTGCAGGTCAGCTATTATAGGCTGTTTGGACTCTACGGACACACAAATTAACTGCAAGATTGTAAAGTTTCTGCTTGCCTTTGAAAAACGCTTGTTGAATAACTAATACCTCTAACACTGTACTGTGACTTTCTGAAACTTCATTTTCTTTGTCCTTTTAAAATGATTATTTGAATTTTATCTTGATGTAAATTTTGAAGATGTATTTTAACTAATTTTAAAGTTTAATATTGTGTCACAAGTGCAAAGGAAATTTTGTTATGGTTTTAATTAACTGAACAATAAAGTTTAAACATACTGTAAAACACTGGTCCTTGCCCATCCACAGAGTGGGGGGTGGTAACCCGTGGCATACAATAGCCATTCTCCACTCCCTTTCTCAGTGTAGTTCCAAACTACCACTGATCCTTCAACCTAGGGTCCGCACCCTCAGGCTGACCAGAGGTCACGGGCAAGAATGTCCCACCCTACCTCTACTTCTGGGGTTGCGCACTCTCCCTGGAGAAGCACCCTCCAGAACACAACTCTCCCACCAGTTCAGGACCTCTCTCCCTCAATTGGTCTACCACCTGGGATCCAAATTCACCGGATGCACAGGGGTCAGACTCCCTCTGACCCCCTCAAGTGTTCTGCACCCTCCCACTGTAGAACAGGGTCCCTCCACTTAAGGTAGGCCCCACCTGCTCTCAGGGTAGTACCACAACACTCAGCCAAGGACCCTAAAGATCCCTGCTAGGCCTGTACCACCCCTTCTGGGAAACACAGGGTCTCTTCACTTAAAATGAGCTCCACCTGTGTTCACAGGGGTACCCCTAGAAGACAAACCATCCAGGACACTGGCTACAGTTGTCCTGCCGTCCAGGACAGGCAAACACCTGAACCTGGCTCCCCAACCTAGAGACGCTACCCTTTGGTTAGATGCCTGGCGCACCAGGACTTCTACACGTTGAACACAAAGTCTAAGACTATCTCTTCTCCTTCAGCAGCAAGGCAACCACTGCAGGCCAATCCCCCAGCTCAGGGACAGTACTCCTCCATATAGCTTACCCGGTTCCTTCTCTTCAGGCAGAAGTTTCTTCTTGTAACTTCAGGACACTACTTACAGTTGCCCTTACGTCCATATCCGGAAACACAGGCTACTGGCTCCCCAACCGAGGGACGTACCCTTTGGTCAGATGCCTGGCGCACCAGGACTTCCTTGAGGTTGACACATAACTAATGTGTCGTGTAGCAAGCCTGCCTGTCACTCAGGACAGAAGTGGCATCACCATGGTCACTCCCCGGCGACACAACCCTTCTGGCTGGCCCCTGACCCACTGGTTCTTCCACTGGAGGGTCTCCCCCTCGCACCCCTCCATCTGGACTTCTGCACCCTCCCAACTGGAGCGGTACTGCCAGACACCAGAACTGCTGGACCCCTGTTTACAGATGTTCCACGTTCTCTGACACTCTGGGAGATCCCCCTCAAATGACCTATTGGTACAGCCTAGGCCCCCGACCTGATGTTCCCTTCAGAAACAATCCAGGCCCTGAGACTGGGTTTCGGGCACCTGGAGACACGCAGCCCCACCCACTCCTTCTCCTCTGAGACAGGACGTGAGCCCCTACACTGAGACCTAGCTGGGCTACACTGAACCTCTTCCTACCACGCTGAGCTGGAAGACACCTCAGCCACTCCTTTTGGAATCACTCCATCCCCTATGTCTCTCTCTTCCCAGAACCTTACCAACTCCAACATACTGTATCAAAACAGACCACAGAAATCAAAAGCAGGCTCCACTTCTGCGGACGTTCTCGAGAAAAGTTTAACCCAAGGAACCTAAGTGTCTGAGCTTAAAACAGGAGTACACAATTCACAAAGTATTCATCAAGCTCCCCATCCCAGAGAACTCACACTCATTCATTCAGCAAGTTCCCTATCCCAGAGAACTCACACCACTTGCTCAGTGCAACACACCATTCATCCACCCCCCCCAGACCGGTAAGGCAGTTTCTACCACCCCTGATTTCTCAACCTCACCACACGTGACACAGGTACCATTACTCCGGGAACGGGACAGGGAACACATGCACTGGACACACTTTTGCTTATCACCACCACTGGATCCCACCTTTACTGGTGAATCCGGAAAACTCACACTGCACTTAGGGGATTATCTACCCTCCCGAGCTAGTGACACCTAACTCACAGTGCACAAGAAACACATTTCCAAAGAAATGACATTTAGACCAAACTTAGAAACAATAATCCCTTTCTATGTGACTATCTAAAATGCTGAGTTTTGTAGTGAAGCCAGTTGTAGCTGTGGTACTGCGCAAACACAAGTCCATTTCCCACCGCTGACCAATAATGTTAGAAATGGGTATTTCTGGTTGGCTGAGGCTTGCGCCAAAGCCAGGCAGAAACCACCACTCTAAGTCAGGGCAAGGAAGTCATCCGCCAAGATAACCCCTGGCACGAGCAGTTAGGCTTATCTCAGAGGCGATGTGTAAAGCATTTGTGCACGCACCCACCAGCAACAACATCCAAGGCCCCCCACAAAAAGAACTCCACACAAGGTTATATCAAAAATAGCCTTTGTATTATCAAAATACATCAGAATCATAATCACAGGATGTACATTGTGCCAACTGGCACGGGCAATATTTACAAGGGATTATATACACGGGACGGGGCCACGTGGACCACTGTCAGGAATAAGCACTTTTAGAACTAGCACTTTTAGAACCTATAATACTTGTAGCACCAAATAGCAAATGTAGCACACAACCAGTAACCACTGGTAAAAGGTAAGTACCACCTATGCAATCCTAAACACCTTAGGCAACTATCACGCAGGGAACCATGAACTCACTAGCATAGCCCATACTAGGTAAAGCAACCTCCTAAGCATAAACATATGTCCAGAGGTATCAGAACACAGGGTGCGCAAAACATACTACATACAGTACATTTCCTAACACCCAAAAAGCAATAGCACATGAATCATAACAGCACATAAATCACATTAGCGCAGAAATCACATGTGTCCCATAACTCACATCAAGGTCCAGGTTGCGCCACTGCACCAAAACCTAAACGTAGCAGCTGCCCACTACTTGCTGGTCAGCTGAGGACAGGGACAAGGCCTAAACGCTGCAGCTGGCACTAAGTGCTGCACAGCTGGGGAGGGACAGGTAGGGATGAAGGAGTGTGACTCACTCCTGAGTCCAAAGTACATGTCCCTAGGAAGAAAACCTAAACGGAGCAGCTGCCCACTACTTGCTGGGCAGCTGTAAATGTAAAACTGCGGCCTGGGCCCTCACTAGCCCTCAGGAACCAAAACTGCGCCAAAGGCTGGAGCCCTCTAGTCTCTGAAACAATGTGCCCCCAGGAGCCCTCTAGGCTCTCAAAAATAATGGGGCCTCGTGGGAGCCATCTGGACCTATGCAATTAACTCATATACCCCGGGGAGCCATTGGGCTCTGAAAATAATGCGGCAGAAAGGGGGGAAAGGATCGGGACTTTAAAACAATCATGTCTCCAGCGATGGGGACAAGCACAGGCTTGGGGCATGCCTGGGGCCTGAAAACAACACCACCTATGTGGGAGCCACTCGGGGCTTGGTCATGAACTAATGCCCGTAAAGGTCGGGGCGGCACACTGCCATTGTGGCCGCCCTTGAAAAATGGCACCAGTAAACAGCAATGGGGGCGGGCTCCTATCGGGCGCCTCGCTATGGGTTCCCCCTCCCAACTGGCATCACTCACCGGGCAGGACGTCTTGTAGGCAGGCTTCGGCAGGCAGCGCGGCATCTGTGGGCTCCCTCCTTCCTCACGGGAGCCCCGCGCTGCTACCAGCAGCCTCAGCCACTGCTTCCCCACTTCACCCGGGCCCCCTCCTGTTACCTGGGCTCTCTTTAGACAGAGGCGGTCATTGCAGGGCTCTCTCACCTCATGAGAGCCCCGTCCTCTCGACGCGCCGGTCTTCACCCGGTCCCGAGATGGGACCGGGACTTTTGCAGATGGAGCCTGCGAGGCTCCGGGACTTACTTTTTCTCAAAATGGCCGCACTTCCACTTCCGTCCAGCAGCCCCGCCCACAACCAAGCAGGCCGCCGCGGCGGCAAAGTCGCGGGGTGGGAACCCGCTAAGATTTAAAAATAAGGGGATACAAGTGCACAAATGAGGGGTAGGCTCCCTCCGAATATCGGGGCATAAAAAAGGGTGGGCTCCTGCGATTTTAGGATATGCGAGAAGCGGCCATGATGCAGGGTGGGCACCTGCAAATTTAAATAACCAAGCATAACGCAGGGTGGGCACCTGCGAGGCACAAGGAGGAGGGGGGAATCCTTACACAACAGGGCAATTTGAAATAAAGCGCTTCCCAGGCGCTAGGGGTATGGTAATCACAAGCCCCCCAAAGAAGGACTCCTCAAGACAGAACAGGGTGCCAGCAACAAGCTGGCAACTCAGGACAAGGCTTTCAGGGCCAGGAAGAAGGGTCCACAAGAAGTCCATCAGCAGTCCAGGGGCTGGGCAGGGCCCAGGGAGGCAAGCCTTCCCCTGGGCCCCAGCAGCAGCATGCCCCTGGTAGATTCTAGTCAGGAAAACAAGAACATTTTACAAGAGGTCACAGCCTCTTTTTATACAGAGAAATCCTTTGTTGTCAAAGGTGCAGGCAAAGGGCGAACCAGATGCAACTGGTTCCTGAGCACTTTGTTTTGCTCAGCCCCTCTGCCTATTCACAGGATGGGTCAGGGACATCAGACACACCACAGGGGGTGGAGCCAGCATTGTGGAGGGAAAGCCCAGCCCTATTCAGGTCCCAGGTGCACTCCTCCCCAGCCATCAACAAGCAGATCTCCCATTCACCACCGGGGCAGACCCATCCTGACTCCTGGAGCCAGGCACACCAGCCAGCTCCAGCCAATCACAAGCCAGACTGTCACTGCACAGACAGGCCAACTTCTAGAAGTGGCACTTCCACACTAGACCCGTGAATGCCGCACACATCATCGTGCAGCATTCAATCTCATGAGTTCGCACATACCAAACTCGAGCCTGCACTCCCCACACATCAGGAACTACCATGGACACATACATTCCCCATGCATTCTTATGGGAGGGCAGGCGAATCTCACACACGCACTCAGAGAGCGCACGCACTTTACACTGCCCCAGTGTCAAAGTGCGCAAAGACCAGAAATCACTAACTATCTCAGAGTTCAATGCAAAAAGTTCACGGGTGAACCTGCCAGAAGGGCCAAGTCCAACAACTAGTATTAACTGTGCGTCGTTAGTGGATAATAACCCTTTCAGTGTTCTGCAAGAAAGTATGGAAGAGGTAGTTAATGACTCTGTTGGAACAAAGGGCTCCACTCCTAATACTCCTTGTCCAGGCTCTAAACCTAACTCTGAAATAATCTTCTTCTGCATCAGGCAAACAAGTGAAGATTAACCCTCCTTCTCCTACCAACTCTTCCTCCTCAATTTCAATGGATTTTAACTTGAAGAAATTCGCTCACTCAAGGCTTACATGGCAAAAACATACTCTTGTCTTCAAAGCCTTGAGGATAACTGGTCTCACACCAAGAAAAAGTTGAAGATCTTGAGGGACGAGTTGCTTCAGTTCAAGTAATCACTGACCAGGTTCCATGCATGCACAGAGAATACAACACCTTAAGCAGCAGGTTGAAAATTTGGAAAACCGGAACAGGCGTAATAACCTACGCATTTATGGTCTTGCGGAAGGTCTTGAAGGTTCTAATCCCATATCCTTTTTTCAATCCTTCCTGCCAACTCACCTTGGCCTTTCGGATACCCCTTCATTGAATATTAAGCGAGCTCATCGATTACCTCAGAACCCTCACTCCTCCATTTCTTCGTCCTCTTCAAGGAAACCTAGAGGTATTATCCTGTATTTCTATAGAATACACCGATCTGCTTAAAGTCATCCAAACTGTCAAACAGAAAGGAAAAATTACTTGGAATGGATCTGATCTTTTCTTTGCTCAGGACTACGCCAAAGTTACTGTGGATCATCGGAAGACGTTTTTGGATATGAGGCCTGCTCTTTGCACTCTGAATGCTCGTAATGGCTTTTTCCATCCTTGCCTTTTCAAGGTGACTTATAATAATAAAAAACCAAATTATGAGGATCCTGCGCTTCTTCAACACTTCGTGAATTTCATGATGTCTGTTGTTACTTGTTTATATCCTCTTTCCTGCTGTATTTTGTTATGTCGTGAGACCCTCTGTTAATATTGTCTTTTTCTTTTTACCAGGTGCGGTTCTGTGGTCCCTTGATTTATGTACCCTTCGTTTCTTCCTGGAGGTTGTTCCTCATGCTGCTCCCTCCTGGAGTTTTCCGCCCGGTGTGCTACCTCCCCTATTTGGTTCCACCATCCCCATTCTCATTGTCTATTTGTGGTATGTCTTTTTGGTATTTTTCTGTACTATCAAATGTTTGATTTGTATTGTATTTTTGTTCCACGTTTTGTTCTTCCCTTTTTCTTTTCTTTTCTTTCTTTCTTTCCTTCCCTTTTCTTTTCTTTTCTTTTCTTTTCTTTTCTTTCCTTTCCTTTCCTTTCCTTCTCTTTTCTCTTTTCTTTCTCATACTCTATGATAGCTCTCTTATTATTCTCTCTTTCCTCTGTTTAATCCTGAAATTTCATTTCAATCTTCATTCATCTACCTTTTTTCTCTCTTTTAGTAGTGAATTTGACTTTTTTACTGTTTGCATAGTTCATGTTAAATGTTATTGGTCATTTTTAGAATTATTGCATGGAATGTTAAGGTAGTAAATAATCCTATAAAAAGACAATGGGTATTAACCCATTTAGCCAAATTAAATTCTGAAATTGCACTGATTCAAGAGACCCATTTATTTCAACACTGAAGTGTTGAAATTAAAAAGATGTTGGGTAGGTAATATTTTTTCTTCCCCAGCTTTAGGTAAGAAAAATGGAGTCTCTATTCTCTGTCATAAGAAATATCAGATCTCAGTTGTTCATCAAGAATCAGATACGGAAGGCCGTTGGGTAATTGTCAAACTCCTCATTAATCAAATACCTTTGGTTCTTTTTAATGTTTATGCACCAGTTAAAGTTCGACAATGTCTTTTGGACCCATGTATCTGATAAACTTCTTTTGTTTGATGATGATTATATAGTTTTTGGCGGCGATTGCAATCAAGTTTTTTGACACCGTATTAGATAGACACTCCTCTGTTAAATTCTCCAACTCTAATGTGCACTCACAATTTACTTCCATCATACGCCGTGAATCTTTGGTTGACATTTGGAGGCTCTGCAACCCAGACATTCGAGAATATAGCTTATATTCCCCTCCACATCAATCACAATTCCGAATAGACTACCTTTTCCTTATCTCAACAGCTTTCCGACTCCGAAATTGGCTCTATTTTAATATCAGATCATGCTCCAGTTTACGTTGATTTTGATTTGTTACCTTTTACCCTTCATGCAGGTAGATGGCGCTACAATAATACTTTATTAACAGATCCTTATTTTTCAAGCAAGTTCACCTCCTTTGTTTCTGAGTTCTTTTCTTTCAACATTACTCCAAACTCTTCTCCTGTAATTATCTGCGACTCTTTCAAGGCTGCTGCCAGAGGCGTTATTATACATTTTGTTTCACAAAAGAAGAAGTCTTTTCAAGCTCAAAATACCCCGTTAGTATCTAAGATTAAGGAACTTGAATATATTTATTATCATTCGAACTCTGAATCTTCGTTAAAAAAAATCTTATTGATGCAAAATTTACCTTCAATAAATTATCTACTGAAGCTGCATCTTTTTGTCTTTTAAAAAGTAGTTCTCGTTATTATGGAGGCCAAAATAAAATGGGGAAATTATTAGCAAATTACCTGAAAATACGACGTGAACGGACTATAATATAGTCTCTACGGAACGGTGCA
This sequence comes from Lissotriton helveticus, assembly GCF_964261635.1. NCBI lineage: Eukaryota > Metazoa > Chordata > Amphibia > Caudata > Salamandridae > Lissotriton > Lissotriton helveticus. Next base: position 1,621,876,040 of record NC_136069.1, read on the forward strand.
GGTACCTCTATATTTAAAGACAACAATATTTTAAAAGAGTTTGTTTCCTTTTAAAAACATTTATACACCCCTGAACAGCAACCAACCTTACATAGTCTTTCTACTTATTTTAAATCTATTGAATCTCCTCCTCCTCATCACACTGACTTCATTCCTTTAGAAGCTGATATCACTTTGTCCGAAATTAAACATGCAATCTCGGTATTAAAAAGAGGAAAAGTTCTGGGTCCGGACGGATTCACCATTACATTTTATGTGCATTTTGCTAATTTGGTCCTTCAGAATCTTTTACTACTTTTTAATTATTTTATCACACTTGGCTCTTCTTCTGGAACCTTTCAAGAGGCCATGATCTGTTTAATACCTAAAGATAATAAAGACCCTTCCCTTTGCAAAAACTATCGCCCAATTTCCTTAGTTAATCTTGACTATAAGATATTTGCAAAAATTCTCATTCTCTGTATTGATCCTATTTTACCTAATCTTATTGGCCCTGAACAGTCAGGGTTTGTAAAAGGTTGTCTATCATCCGATAATTCCAGAGACCTTTTCAATATTCTTAGTAAAGCTTCCTCTCTTGATTACCCCATTTCAGCGATAGCATTAGACGCAGAAAAAGCTTTTGATAGAATTGGATGGGATTTCATGTTTCAGGCGTTAAAATGGATAGGTTTTCCTCCAAAATCAATATCCCCTATTTCTCTATTGTACTATTTTCGTTAACGGCAAAACCTCAGACTATTTTCCTCTTTTCAGGGGAGTACGACAGGGCTGCCCCCTCTCTTATTTACAGTAGCATTAGAGCCCTTTTAAACCAAGATTAGGGAAAATGCTCAGATGACTGTTTTTCAACTTTATACCTCCCATATAAAAATGTCAGTTTATGCGGATGACATTCATCTATATTGCTCCAATCCTTCTATGTCCATTCTCTCCTTTCTCAATCAGGTTGATATTTTATCTCAAGTATCCGGTTATCGCCTTAATTCAGATAAATGTGAGGTTCTCCCTCTCAATGTGACCTGCCTTAAACAGGACTTTACATCTACCGGCTTCTCTTGGCAACCTTCTAAGTTAAAGTATCTGGGCCTATGGTTCTCCTCAAACATTTCAGAAACACAAAAGCTAAACTTTGATCATATTATTAAAATGTTATCTGACTCCATTGATTGTTGGCACCCGCTCTTTCTTTCTTGGTGGGGATGATTAACTCCATCAAAATAATGCTTTCTCCTTTGATTCTGTAATCCTGAGACTGTAATACTCCTGAGGCGAAAAGCCGGGAGAAGAATTGTGCTGTTGCTTTGTTCTAACTTATGTTTTTCATTGCTCGTTTTTAAACCCACCACCTTCCCTGAGCACTTACATCTGGGACAGGGCGCTTTCTGAAGCAGACGCGCTGCGCACTTTAGCGCTGACGCGCTGCACAGGGTAATCTTGCCGCCACTCCCCCAGCCACGCACAAGCCACGCCCACTTTAGCGAGGCCAGGCCCCTTCTCTGACGTATTCAATCTGCGCTGACTACGAGCGCGCCAGAGACTGTAATACTCCTGAGGCGAAAAGCCGGGAGAAGAATTGTGCTGTTGCTTTGTTTTAACTTATGTTTTTCATTGCTCGTTTTTAAACCCACCACCTTCCCTGAGCACTTACATCTGGGACAGGGCGCTTCCTGAAGCAGACGCGCTGCGGACTCTAGTGCTGACGCGCTGCACAGGGTAATCTTGCCGCCACTCCCCCATCCACGCACAAGCCACGCCCACTTTAGCGAGGCCACGCCCCTTCCCTGACGTATTTAATCTGCGCTGACTACGAGCGCACCAGAGACTGTAATACTCCTGAGGCGAAAAGCCGGGAGAAGAATTGTGCTGTTGCTTTGTTTTAACTTATGTTTTTCATTGCTCGTTTTTAAACCCACCACCTTCCCTGAGCACTTACATCTGGGACAGGGCGCTTCCTGAAGCAGACGCGCTGCGGACTTTAGCGCTGACGCGCTGCACAGGGTAATCTTGCCGCCACTCCCCCAGGCCACGCCCCCTTTCTCTTCCCCTATCGCCTCCATATAAACATGTGCCTCTTCAGGACGCGCAGCGGACGAGCGCAGCGGGCGCGCAGGTTGCGCGCCTAAGGCGCGCCTAAGGCAAGCCCGTCTGCGCCCGTCCGCGGCCGGCCGGGCCCAGGGACCAGGCAGAATGGAGAAATCACCAGGTACACCTTCGGTGAACTTCGTGCTTTACAGAACTCTGGCCCATCCCTCCTTGATTCTACAACTTATGCTCGTTTAAAGGCTAATAACATCCACCCCCATCATGTGTTGCAGGAGCCATCCTCTACCTTACCTCAAAGCTCCAACTCTACCATTCCGTCTTCACGCCCCGATGCTCGGACCCTCCGTTGTTTATACCTCAACACCAGATCCCTGGTAAAACATCAACTAGATATTTTCCTTTTACTTCAATCGGATAGGCCAGACATATTGCTTGTCTCCGAAACCTGGCTCCCCGCAGACTCCTTGCCAGATATTCTCTCAGCCTTACCGTCAGATTATTATATCCTGTCTGCAAACAGAAAACCAGGAAAAACCGGTGGTGGCGTCGCAGCTATCATTCACAAAGACCATACGTTAAACACCTTATCTTCTTTAGACTTACCAGACACTGAAAACCTGGTAATTAAATCTGATAACGACATAGGAACCATGGTACTGGTATTGATTTATCGTCCACCTATACCTATGCCGTCCTTCCCAGTCTCCCTATCTGAGCAACTGGCCGGTCTGACCGTTGACTATGATAAAGTCATGCTGATAGGGGATCTAAACTACTGGTATAATAACCTGGAAGCAGGTCCTCACGCCTCAGAACTCTTTGAGCTTCTCTCCAATTTAAATTTTCATCAACATGTCCTGATTCCCACCCATGATAAAGGTCACATCCTGGACAGATCTGGTCGTATAATACCCCTACCTCCAGTCCTACGGCATCACCCTGCATATGGTCCGACCATCATCTGTTGCAATTTTCCATCACTTTGCAGGGCAATTTGAAAATTCCTGTGCCCTTGGGAGGGTTAGCCAGGAAATGGAGATCGCTAAGCATCCCAGATTTTTTATCTACCTTGACTAACTCCCTTCCGGCCCAGGATCTGGACATCAACCTGATGGATAAAGCATTCACTGACTGGCTTTCATCTGCCTGTGACGTACATGTCCCCCTAACAAAGTTTTCACGCGCTCGCCAAATGGACGCCCATAGGTGGTTTTCCACAGACCTAAAAATTCAAAAATTTGAACTCCGCCAATTAGAAAGAAAATGGAGGCAGGGTTATCATGATAAAGACAGACGCTCATTTACGACAGCTCGGAGGAATTACAATAGTTCCATCTTAGCTGCTAAGGCAGCCTTCTTCTCTGATAAAATCTCTATGGCTCATAACAAATCGAGAGAAATCTTTAAAGTTGTAAACGATCTATGCAATGACACCCGAACCTCCCCCTCTCAACCCCCGACTCAACTGATGTGTAATCAGCTTAACGATTTCTTCAGGGAGAAGATTGACATTATAAAAGCTAGTATCCAAGCGACTCATGTCATGGCAACCAGCAAGGAAATCTGTGAAAACCCACACAAACTTCAGTCTATCCCCCATATTGACCTTCCCAAACTGTTGGAGCTTATGAACCGGGTAAAGTCTGGGTCTCCCAATGAACCCTGTCCCCTGCATATACTGTAGGAAGTTTATTCAACACTACCTCAGGGAATACTCCCACTCCTGAATAGCTCTCTATCACATGGAATAGGCCCCAACTCATTTAAAAATGCTATTTTGGTTCCATTAATTAAAAAACCGGGCGCGGACGTATCTGTTCTCTCTAACTATCGCCCCATATCTCTCCTTCAGTTTGGTGCCAAGTTGCTTGAAGCCCATGTGGCTAGCTGTATCTCTAACTTCATTTAGACATCCGACTACCTGGAGCCAAACCAAGCCGGGTTCCGCCAGGCACACTCTACCGAGGCGGTTATTCTTGCTGTCCTTGATACTTTAAGGTCCAACGCCGATAATGACAATCATCAGGCCCTTGTACTCTTAGATCTATCGGCCGCGTTCGACACGGTGGATCATACCATCTTATTACACCGTGTCGAACAAGCCGGCCTTAGCGGCTCGGCTCTCGCCTGGATCAAGTCCTTTTTGAAGGACCGATCCCAGGCAGTCAAGCTGGAGAATTTTATGGCACCTAAACTCTCCACTACAAGCGGTGTTCCGCAGGGTTCATCATTATCCCCCTTCCTATTTAACCTATACCTTAAACCATTGCTGCAGTCCCTAAAAAACAGGAAAGTCACCATCTACAATTATGCAGACGACTTGCAGCTGTTTTTCCCTCTAAACTCTGCGGACTCGGCTGAAGAATTTCAGTCCACTATGCTGCATATTCAGGGTTGGATGGACGAGAACCATTTAAAGCTTAATCCTGGAAAGACTGAGTTGGTACTCCCTGGTAATAGTGCAACAAGTTGGGGCCCTCATTTTTGGCCATCCTCGATGGGGTCCCCTCCAAACCCTTCCCAGTCGGTGAAGAGCCTTGGGGTCACTCTTAACTCCGACCTCTCACTGAAAAGTCAGGTCGGAACAGTGATCTCTTCCAGTTTCTTCCAACTTCGAAAGATCAAGAAAATCGCCCATCTATTGACACACTCTGCCCTCATCCAAGTGGTAATTGCCTTGGTTCTTTCCCGCCTAGATTTTTCCAACTCTATATATCTGGGCCTCCCCCTTACTCTATCCACACGCCTGCAGATTGTCCAAAACCAAGCTGCTAGATTAATATTCAAAAGCAATCGCAGGAATTCGGCGAAACCTCTGCTAGCCTCTCTTCATTGGCTTCCTATCGCTCACCGGATCACCTTCAAAGCGGGATGCTTAGTTCACAAGGCCCTCTATGTCAAAAGCCCAAGGTTCATTAATCATCTAATAAATAAATACGAACCGACCCGTAACCTTCGTTCTGCCCACCAGTCCCTCCTCAAGCTGCCAGTGTACAAAAGAAAACGACTGGGCGGATGTCGATTCGCTTACCTTGCCCCTAAGATTTGGAACGCCTTCCCCCTGTCTCTCCGGACCTGCACTAATCTGGCGAAATTCAGGGGTGCTTTGAAGACTTGGTTATTCAAGCAAGCGCACGGTTAGGCTATCGTTTTACCATCTGTCTCATCCTAGCGCCATGAAACCTCTGGGTGACCGTGCGCTTGACAAATTCCGAATAACACATAACATAACATTCTGTATATTCTTTTTATGATCCCTGTGCATATTCCTGGATTTTATTTTAAGAAAATTGATTCTCTTTTAACAAAATTTCTTTGGAAAAGCAAATCTCCTGGTATAGCTTTGTCCACTCTGAAGGCAGATAAATCTTCTGGTGGTCTTAAATTTCCTGATTTCAAATCTTATTATGCTTTCTCCTTAAAACAATCTTCCTGTTAGCTCTCCCTCGATCATTGTATTCATCCTCCTGGCTGGATATCTATAGAAAAGTATTTTATGTCCCCTTTTGACTTTAAAGAGTCTCCTGCTTTTACCAACAATATTTCCTCCTTTCGACCCCCTGTTATCTCCCATACATGCAAAATTCTCACCCCTCGTTTACCTCCCTCATATCCTTCTTCCACGTTAGATCAACAACCCATTTGGGACAATAACATATTTAGTATTAAGAATCACACCATTTACTGGAAATCTTGGAGACTCAAGGGATTGTTTTGGATTTCACAACTATTACTTAATGGTGTTCCTCTATTCGTTACTGATCTTCAAACAACATTTTCCTTACCATCTTCTTTTAAAGTTCAATACGATCTATTGTTTTCCTCTCATTGGGGCCTATTCACAGAACTAACTTAAGACAAAATCCTAAACTTACTACTTTTGGTATTCACAGAAGTTAGAATTTTGTCTTAAGTTTGTCTTAAGACAAACTTAAGACAGACTTAAGATAGACTTAAGACAAAATCCTAAATTAAGTCTGTCTTAAGTCTGTCTTAAGTTTGTCTTAAGACAGACTTAAGACAATATCCTAACTTCTGTGAATACCACAAGTAGTAAGTTTAGGATTTTGTCTTAAGTTAGTTCTGTGAATCGGGACCTTTATCAATATCTTCTTTCTTTACCATCTGTTCCCACTCCTCCTTCCAAATGTTCCATTTTATTTCCCTTATTATCTTCTTCTCCTTCAGTTTCATCTTTATATAAGTGTTTATTTCTTTCCTCCGAAAGGAACATAACAAAGGCTGAATTGGCATGGGAAAAGGACTTAGCAGAGTGTTGGCCGACCCTTTTTTGGGATAAGCTATTGCTCAAAATCCATAAAACATTTCTCAAACCCTTTATTTTATTTACCAACGACTTTTATTCACCCCCACCAAACTAGCTTCCTTCTATATGAACTCTTCTCCTACATGCTGGTCTTGCCCCTGCATTCATGCTGATTTAAAACACATGCTTTTTGATTGTCCTCCCATCTCACGCTTTTGGCAATGAGTGTGGTCTCAAATTAATAAAATCTTTAAAACCAAAATATCATTCTCCCTTTCTAACATTTTCTTAGGCTCTTTATCACCTCTCTGGTCCCAATCACCTTCTAACTTCAAACTAGGAGATTTATTAATAGCAGTAGCCCTCCATTTAATAACTTCCAATTGGAAGCAGGCTGATAAAGTCACTTTAAGAGAATGGTGGGATGCTGTCTGTTTCCATCACAGACTCGATACTAACTACATTACTCCAATATATTTATCCAATAAAAGAGATCTTTTATGCCTTCCTTTACCTACATATTTAACCTTCATTGCCTCATCTATTGCTCAACCGGTAAACATCTCTGATGACGTCCGAAAACCTCCTTGATACACTTGTCTTTTTATTCCTTCAAATACTGAAAAAAATGCATCATATGTTCTGTTTTCTATCTTTGCAGAGACATGGCTTCAGAACCCTATTTTAGCTACAAAGGGAGCATCAAGCCATCTTCTAATCTCACTGGATTTACGCCTTTGACACTCGTACTGATTGGCATCCCTGGACTAGAGGAGTACCAGATCCGGCTTGCTGCCCCAATGATGATCATATATGTTGTCACTGTTGTTGGAAACTTCTCTCTTCTGGTGACCATTACAACAGTCTTCAAACTTCACAAACCCATGTTTTTTTTCATTTCCCAGCTAGCCTTTTCAGATCTAGTTATGTCATCTACCATCATTCCCAAAATGTTTGCCATCTTCTGGTTTCTTGATGGAGAGATCAGCTTCATTGGCTGCCTGGTTCAGACGTTCTTCACTCAGTGTTTTATGGCATTTGAATCCTCCATTCTTTCAGCCATGGCAGCCGACCGCTATGTTGCTGTGTGCAACCCTCTGAGATACTCATCGATTGTAACAAATTCCCTTATTGCAAAAGTATCTGCAGCATCAGCCACCAGAGCAACTGTTCTTCCACTGCCAGTTGCCCTCTTCACCATGACACTGCCATTCTGTAGTCGACACATTTCTCATGCATACTGTGAGAACATGGCTGTGGCAAAGCTATCCTGTTCTGCTGCCACTTTTAACAGCTGGTATGTCGTGGCCATCTTCATTGTAATTGTGCTGGAGGACCTTCTGTGTATTGCTGTTTCTTATATTTTGATTCTGAGGGTAGTTCTCTGTCTTCCTCACAAAGACCGTTTCAAGGCCTTCAGCACCTGTGGTGCCCATGTGTGTGTTATGTTTGTGTTCTACCTTCCAATTTTATGTTCCATTGTTATGCATAGATCAAGTCACAACATTCCGCTTTATGTGCATGTTATTATTGCAAATACTAACCTGCTTTTATCTCCCTTGATTAATCCTTTCATTTATGGAGTGCTAATGAAGGACATACGGCAAGGGTTATTGCAAATGTTTGAAAGACTAAGGTCTCTCTTAGCCCAATGTGACTGATCAACAAACTTCTGTTAATTGAAAGCACTTTGTATTTTGTTTCCTGCCTTTCCTTAGAATGCTTTGGGCTCAGCTGGTTTGGTCATCATGTCAGGGAAGGCAGCTTGATTGATCTCTTCTGAAGATTTGACTATTTACAAAAGAGCAATGAGCTTGTAGCTTGCATGCCTTCAAGGGAAGTGGTCCCTGAATACTACTTCTGCTCCAATGACACTTCACTATAATAGACGCACCCCATGTGGGGGAATTATTGTCTCTGCAGCCATGTTAAAACTCTGGCGAAAATTGGTTCCCATAAAACAACATTGTTCTTAAATACCTCTATTGGGACATCATCTGGCCCGGGGCTTTACCACCTTTACTTTCCTTCAGGGTCCATAATATCCAAGGGTAAAGAGGGACGTAAGGGCTGCTTCTTGCTTGAAATGGGCAACGCTCCTTCTGTTGAAGGACTAAAAATACCAATACAATGGGAAACCAAGCCTCACTAGTAACGTGAGACAACAATTTGGGGAAGCAATCAACCTTTAAAAAAGACTAATTAACAGTGTCCCAAAATAATTTGCTATCACCTGTATCCGTTGCTTGGGACAGTTTTGACTAGGCCACTTCTTGCAATTCTTTTTTCCTTGTTAGGAGTACCTCTCTGTGTTTAGATATAAGAGATTTAATCAATAAGCTGTCTCTAGGTTGTTTACTGAGGGCCTGTTTGTTTCAGGAGGGTCAGGAGAGCATCTATTATGTTAATAATACCAATAAAATGATCATATATCTGATTGGGGGTAACCAAGTCTTCTAAACAACACATGATGTAATTAAAACCTTTAGTACAAATGTCAGACGGAAATTGTGTCTGGTCCACTCCATTCCACTAAATACGAGTCTCATTAGGTCTAATTGGTACAATATCAGTAGCACAACAAGAAGTTGTCACACTATGCCTGCCCCAGAAAAAGACAGACAAGATTATACAGTCGTGGTCACTGAGACCTGGGGAGAGTACCCGTGGTAAGGTGCACCACTTACATGCGTTGGCAGATATTAAGATATGGTCGATAACGAAGGCTGAATTCCTCCCTATAAAAGTTGGGATAAGATCTCCCTTATTATCTCGTGCACTCTAGTAAATGTAAATCAAACTTAGATATCATAGAATTTAATCATTTGCCGTAGTCACTATAGGGGAAATGCAAATAACCATTCCCAGCCTAATCAGTCACTCCACATACCCATGTAGTAGAATGTGGGCATGTGTGAATATTAAAATCTCCAGCCCATATCAATATAAAACTACTAGTAATGGACTTGAGTATGGTCTCCAATCCCCCATTGAGGGCTAAAACCAACTTGCCCCGGGTAGTGTTAAAAACATTATTATAAAAATTAACCAAAACAATGTCCTGACCTCTCCTAAAAGATAGCTATAAAATTAATTAAGGAGTGGGGGGTCCAATAGATATTTTCCTCATCAATCTTATCAGGAGTTTATTCGATATAAGGACCATAAGCCCCCCTTTCGCTCTTCCTACTGGTGATGCCTGACCTTCCAGCCAATAGGACGTATAACCTTCAAAGAAGATGGGCTCCATGCACCATGTTTCTTGGATACATAATATATCCAAGTCGTTAATAAACTGACCACTCTGGGTTACCCTGTTTTTTCGCTGACCCACCTATGTGCCAAGTCGAAATTCTATAGCCACCATTCATCCCAGGGCCACTACTACTAGGTTGAATTTGATTGGGTGTAGCAACTGTTGGCTATGTAGGAACCACTTCAATATCATGAAACGATAGGGGGGTTACAGATGCAATACTGCGACCACGTCCATCCTAGGGCCACTACTACTATGTAGTAATAAATTAGGTGTGGCAGATATTGTATGTGTAAGGACAGCTATATTATCACAAGGGACCAAGGAATTGACTGGTGTTATAGAAATATTATTGTGACAGTCCAAGGGTCCCGTATGTGTGTAATTGTCCCTCCATTCATGAAGTTGATTCCTTGTCTCAAGTCAATCAATATCCTGAATATCACTCAATGCCTCAAATCTATTAGATACCATCAAAGGTTGGAATGGGGGGGGTGTACTAATGCAGGGTTATTACCTGTTGGGCTAAGTCTGCTCAAGGGACTCCAGCCCCGAGTCTTAGTAAATCAAATTAAATATGATATAGGTTGTAGGGTAAGGGTAAGGGTAACCTGACCTCCTGGGTATGTGGTAATGTCCCAGAGGGAACCTACCTGGGGTCATAATTAATCACTGGAAAAAACAAAGGGTAAAGTTACATTATAGTTAGGAACTTGTAATAATAACTTACTTTACATTAAAAACAAACTAAAAATGTACTGAAAGAAACAAAGGTTAAAGGAATGTTATAGATAGGTGTAAAGGACAGTTATACCATAATGTTAACCCCAAAAGACACACTAAAATTCACCAATTACAATTCTTTTTAAACTTATTTTATTGGGTTATGAAAGGAGCATGAACAAGACATACATATGGTTGTCAATTAGTTCCAACTATAAAATAACAGGTGTACAGTTGACATATAAGCAGTGCTTAATTTGAGCAGGTTCATTCAGGTGCTCAGCACCTGCACTTCTTTCACAGGGCCGGGGCTACAATTTCTAAACCTGCAGGTGGTGGTCTCTATATTAATTGTTCAATTCAAAATAAAAAGAATAACATACATTGAATGGTGACTGGCTGGTAAATGTTCATAGGCAGGCTGGCATACACCTGTCCAGGCAGGCATGATTGTGTACCACCACGTTAGTAATGATGTCAACACACTGATCACAAATCCAAGAAGTCATCGACAAACTATGGCTTGGATTCTACTCCCCTAGTCTGCTGCACCCTGCCACTGCCTGAGCCTAATCCTCCCATTGAATAATTGTAGCTGGGGGCTGGCTCATGACGGAATTCAGGCAAGGAAGCTGCAAGAGCGCATTTGGAACTTGGGAGTGAGGGCTCTTGAGTAGGAATAAATGAAAGTAAGTGTGGACTTTCCACTTGTTGCATAGCCAGAGTAGCATATCCGACAGCCCTGCATTGCTGCTATCCTCAATGTGCTCGATGCAGCTGTGGCCCAACACAACTTTTGTGCGCCATGAAGTCACCTGTAGAATCTGTGGGCTGCACCTCAGCATGGTAATTGCTAAGTGTGAGTGAGTCCAGTAGGCACCACAGCCATACTTACCGGCATTGGCAGCATTACTGCTGGGGACAATGCCTGTGCTGTAGCAGGCAGGATCACAGCAAGCTGAGCAGTGGATGCCGATGCTGTTGCCATCCGTGGACCTACTAATTACAGGCAGTACTAGCAGTGACATGACCTGCTGTGCTCAAGCAGCCTCCTGTTCCACAATAAACCCAGTCATACCACACTGATTAATATATGCAAAAAATTTTTTAATTTGGTGTACATTTTGTTTTTGCACTCAGTGTAGGTAAGAAAGTAAAACACGTCATCTTCTACTTCTTTAGGAATGATAACAGGAAAATGCAGAGTTCAAAATAGCAGGGACATGTACAGGCTGAGGACCGGGTCACAGGCAGCAGCAGTGTTAGAGATGAGAGACAGCAAGAGTAAAGAGGAGAAGAAACAACAAGAGAGGAGAGAGATAAAACGGAGCAAAGTAGATGAAAGGTAGGAGAGCAAATCAGATACAAAGAGAAAGCAGCCAAGATGTGAAGAAGTGAGCATTAAGAAGAGAGAAGATAGAATGAAAGAATGTGGAGGACAGGACAGAGAAAAAAAGCAGACAAATGATAAAATGGAGACACAGCTAATCACTGCTAGAGAGTGATAGTAAAGAGCCAAGATCGAGGGGAGAGAGAGCAGAGCATGGATAAAAGTGAAGAGAAAAAATGGCAGGGATAAAATGAATAGAGGGCAAATCAGAAATACAGGGTGTGACAAAGGTGATTAGAAACAATTAGAGAGGTGAGAGGATAGAATCTTAGAGCAAAGACTTAGGGGACAAACAACAGATCAAGGTTAGAAGATAGAGACAGAGGCAGTAAGAGTGCTGAAAGTGGGGCTCACCGGAGGAAGACGTGAGCGGTGGCCTCCTTGGCAACATTTTCAGCACCTGCACTTCTTTTTTGACAAATTAAGCACTGCATATAAGTGTCTTTACCACTATAATGTCAGGCAGATATTTTGCTTACACAATGTGTAACATGATGTCGCTGGTAGCCATGCACCATAAGGCAGTGCATATCTGTATAACATACCCTCCCTTCCCCAGCCAACCGAAACAATAACAAAAGAAAAGAAAAGATGTGTGAATATTAAAATCTCCAGCCCATATCAATATAAAACTACTAGTAATGGACTTGAGTATGGTCTCCAATCCCCCATTGAGGGCTAAAACCAACTTGCCCCGGGTAGTGGGCAAGTTGGTTTTAGCCCTCAATGGGGGCAAGTCATCAAGCTCTGCACAATTTGAGAATATTGAGTAATGGATATAGAGGGTCCCATTGTCTAACTGATGGAATATCCTCCTCGTGTTCACTGTGCAAAAAGGGGAGGGAGGTAATAGTAGAGCCGACAGAGGCCACCAACAGCACAACTCACAGGATCAATAAGTGTCCAATCCCTGCTCTTTGAAGCTTTCTAGCATGGCATCCCACTCCGTGGCTATATGCTATTTGTGTAGCCTCCAGTATTCCTCTCTATGGTGGGAAAAGCTCTCAACCAACCACCATCGCCAAACCTCTTCTCACCATCCAATTACGAAAGGTCTGGAGGAAGATTACCAATGGCGTGTTATCTGCCGCTTAGCCAGATGAAGTTATAGGTCTACAAATCGTTTTTCAGTTTTTATTGTTTTGGGTCTAATAGGAATGACCTGTAAGGAAAAACCGGGATTCCCTAATGTCGCCCCAATATGGAAGCAGCATGGGACTGGACCACAACATGTGCTGTAGGTTTGCACCACCCATATGACAGTGCAGGCACGAGGAGGGGGATAGGGAACATCTTGTGTAATTTTGAAGGTGTAAGGTATGCCCTACGCAGCAGTGAGAACTGAAGGTGAGAACATTGTGTTTCAGGGTATTGAGCTTGGGAATACCAAGAAGAATTTCCATTCCTTGTTGTGAAGTACATGGCCAAGGTCTGTTTCCCACGTGACCCTCAGCATTGTAAGTGAGACATGTAAGTGGGATTGTATGCCCCTGTAGAGCCATTTATCGAAATGCCTACCAGTTCCCATGTTGTGTGCTGCTTGGACAAATGCATGTGTGGTTGGTTCTGCACCCATCGGTGAACAGTGTAAACGAATATAATGTCTAATGTTAGCGTATGCAATAAAAAGAGTCCCTGGTAGCCCATGAAGTTGTGTAAAGTCCTGATAGTATAATTGCATGCCATCATCGAATGGATCACCGACCTTGTTATTCCTAACATCCTCCCACGGTGCTAATCTCACTGATGTAAGCCTCACTAATGGAGTAGGCATACCACATATTGGCATGTTGGGAGCATAAGGTGTGTCGTTGCATGTGGAGCAGAATGCAGCCCTCCAATACTGTAGGGCAATGAGTAGAAATTTGGGAACAGTAGGGGCGCAAGACTCCAGGAAGCAGTAGGCTGTTCAAACTGCCCGCATGCAGCATCAAGAGTGTGTGTAATCCATTTCCTGCAGGTGTATTTCAGCCAGCCAATAAGAAAGGGATCAAGGGATCCCTACCCAACACTTTCCGGTGGTAGTGGTAGTTTCTGGAGGCTAACATTCCCTTTACAAGATCCCCAGAAGATGTCAAGTAAAAGAAAGTCCAGAGTTTAAAAAAAAACATGTGGGACTATTACTGGGATATTAACAAAATAGTAAAGCATATTGAGTAACATTACCATTTTTTGAAAGAGCAATGCGACCTGGCACCGAGAGGGGTGGGGTGACCCAGAACTTTACCTGTGCTCGGAGTATCGAAACAGCCTTAAGAAGTCTATAGACATGGATGCCTAAATAGCGAAATGTACTTTGGGCAACCAGGATGATCTGCTCTCCATGGTAAGCATGTCTCATAAGATGATATCTTGAAAGGAGAAGGCATAAGAATTAGCATAAGTGCTTAATTTGTCAAAAAAGAAGTGCAGGTGCTGAAAGTTTTGCCAAGGAGGCCACCGCTCACGTCTTCCTCCGGTGAGCCCCACTTTCAGCACTCTTACTGCCTCTGTCTCTATCTTCTAACCTTGATCTGTTGTCTGTCCCCTAAGTCTTTGCTCTAAGATTCTATCCTCTCACCTCTCTAATTTTTTCTAATCACCTTTGTCACACCCTGTATTTCAGATTTGCCCTCTATTCATTTTAGCCCTGCCCTCTTTTCTCTTCACTTTTATCCATGCTCTGCTCTCTCTCCCCTCGATCTTGGCTCTTTACTATCACTCTCTAGAAGTGATTAGCTGTGTCTCCATTTTATCATTTGTCTGCTTTTTTTCCTCTGTCCTGTCCTCAACATTCTTTCATTCTATCTTCTCTTAATGCTCACTTCTTCACATCTTGGCTGCTTTCTCTTTGTATCTGATTTGCTCTCCTCCTTTTCATCTACTTTGCTCCGTTTTATCTCTCTCCTCTCTTGTTGTTTCTTCTCCTCTTTACTCTTGCTGTCTCTCATCTCTAACACTGCTGCTGCCTGTGACCTCGGTCGTCAGCCTGTACATGTCCCTGCTATTTTGAACTCTGCGTTTTCCTGTTATCATTCCTAAAGAAGCAGAAGATGACGTGTTTTACTTTCTTACCTACACTGAGTGCAAAAACAAAATGTACACCAAATGAAAATGTTTTTTTGCATATATTGATCAGTGTGGTATGACTGGGTTTATTGTGGAACAGGAGGCTGCTTGAGCACAGCAGGTCATGTCACTGCTAGTGCTGCCGGTAATTAGTACGTCCACGGATGGCAACAGCATCGGCATCCACTGCTCAGCTTGCTGTGATCCTGCCTGCTACAGCACAGGCATTGTCCCCACCAGTAATGCTGCCAATGCCGGTAAGTATGGCTGTGGTGCCTACTGGACTCACTCACGCTTAGCAATTACCATGCTGGGGTGCAGCACACAGATTCTACTGGTGATGCCATGGCTCACAAAAGTTGTGTTGGGCCACAGCTGCATCAAGCACGTTGAGGATAGCAGCAATGCAGGGCTGTCGGATATGCTACTCTGGCTACGCAACAAGTGGAAAGTCCACACTTACTTTCATTTATTCTTCCTCAAGAACCCTCACTCCTAAGTTCCAAATGCGCTCTTGCAGCTTCCTTGCCTGAATTCCGTCATGAGCCAGCCCCCAACTACAATTATTCAATGGGAGGATTAGGCTCAGGCAGTGGCAGGCTGCAGCAGACTAGGGGAATAGAATCCAAGCCATAGTTTGTCGATGACTTCTTGGATTTGTGATCAGTGTGATGACATCATCACTAACGTGGCATCACTAACGTGGTGGTACACAATCATGCCTGCCTGGACAGGCGTATGCCAGCCTGCCTATGAACATTTACCAGCCAGTCACCATTCAATGTATGTTATTATTTTTATTTTGAATTGAACAATTAATATAGAGACCACCACCTGCAGGTTTAGAAATTGTAGCCCGGCCCTGTGAAAGAAGTGCAGGTGCTGAGCACCTGAATGCACCTGCTCAAATTAAGCACTGCCTAGCATGATTGGCTTGTAGGCCAGATAAGGCTTTAAATTACTTCAGGAGGGCAGCTATTGGATTAAGGACTGAACAAAGGTTTCGGGTGTAAGCCAGCATGTCATCTGCATATGAGGAAATTGCATGTAACTGTGGACCACTTCGTATGCACAATTCCACTGCTTCTTGCCAAAGTTTTTGCACTAAGGGCTCCATGGCCAGCACAAATAACAGTGGTGGCAAAGGGCACCCTTGCCTAGTCCCTCTACCTATTATGTATTCTGTAGAAATATGTGTGCCTGTTTTGGCCCTTGCCGTCGGAACTGCATATAGTAGTTTGACCCAATTTATAAAGGGGCAGTGTATTGAAGCTCTGCGGAACCGTAAATATGTAGTCATAGTCTAAAGAATCAAAGGCTTGTTGGAGGTCTAGGAAGAGACAGCTGGCATTTGGCAAGATACTATGTGCTTTTACCATTACCTGATAGAGGTATTGATTAATAAGTGATGTACTGCAGGGTGGTACAAAACCACATTGATCTATTTGTATTAGATTAGAAAGCAGAGGGAGTAGCCTGTGGGCCAAGACTTTGCTATGAATTTCATATTCATTCGTCAGGATAGAGAGTGACCTGTACAAAGACAGATCAACTGGGGGCCGCCCAGGTTTAAACAGTGAGGTAACAAAAGCTTGTTTAGTTGTTGGAGGTAATGATCAGCCCTCCAGAGATGCAGTGTATAACTGTTCAATCTTCGGTATCAGCCAGTTGGCAAAAGTGGAGTAAAAGTTGACAAGATGGCTGTCTATGCCCAGTGTTTTATTATGTGCCATATCTTTTATGGTGTTACGTAATTTCCCTGGAGTCCGGGGCGCCTCTTATGCGTCACATGCATCTGGGGTGATCTGAGGGAGCTTCAGGTTATTCAAAAGGGTATCACTGTCTGAAACCTGTGGGGGGGGGGGGGTTGGCCATATAGATCTCAATGTAGTAAGAACTGAAAGCTGCATTAATGTTCACCTGGGTGGTGCGGGGTATTCCTAAACATGATATGACTTTAAGAATTGGAGTGGGAGACATTGGAGGACATACCATGCAAGCCAATTATGTTTCTGCTCAGAATGTATCTATTGTATATATGATTTATAGTCAATTAGGCATATCCACTCTAGCATGCTCTGCGTGTGCTCTCGAGTGTCCTGGAAGTCCCCCATTCATGTTGTGTCATGTGCTGACTCATGCTCTAGGTGACAAACCAATGTTTCCATACGTTGTTATTCCTGGAGTAAAGTGTGCCTAAGTAGCTATTGACACCCCGAATTACCAGTGTAAATACATCCCACTCAATGAGCAGTGTGGAGTCTGTTACTTTATTATCTGCAAAGTAGGGATCTATGACCTGACCATGGATGTCAAAAAAGATTGCATCCCCAAGCAGTGTGGTTTTTATGTGTCATGTGAGAATAGGTGCTGGGATCCTAGCCCAAGTCAGGACATCCTCTAGTGGATTATGGTCTGAGAAAGTCTTTCCCAGATAGATGGCTCCTATAAAGTTCTTAACCATGTGTGATGAGCATAAGATATGATCTAAAAAAGTATGGAGGCCATGTGGAGGGGGGTATTCTATTGTGTTCTACCCAAATATTAAGCACAAACCAATTAGATGCCCAACTCCCCAAGGCCTTAGGTTGCTTGGTGGCTCCTATATGTGGCCGGGGGTGAAAGCGGTCAAGCACAAGATCTACTATTGCATTAAAGTCTCCTTCAAGCAGCCAAGGAAGATGAGACCACTCTGCTAAAAGAGTGGGCAAACACTGTATAAAAAGGTCCTGATCGGCATTGGGCGCGAATATACTGGTAGTAGGTGAATTCATAGAAAACCTAAAACATAGAAACCACATTGGAGGAAACCAAATCAGGGAAAAAATATTTTAAAGAAAGACAATTTTAAGAAAAAAAAAACCTGAAAATTAAAAGAAATATTTAGCATTTTAAAGGAAAGGAAATTTCAAGAAAATCCAAACTTACATTAAACTTGTGTGGAATCTAGGACTACTGTGGAGTTTTTGGCTCAGGAATGCATCATGTTTTGAGTGATGAAGAGGTTCTTAGAGGTCAGGACTCATTGGCGTAAGGGCATATAATGTTTTTTTGTTCAGAGAGGGGTGGAGTGCAGGGGTGGTGAAGGCTTTTTATAGTTGACGGATGAGTGGTGTTTAAGAGAAAGGTGTTTTTAAGTTTCAAGGACGGGTTGAGTGTATGGGTGTTGAGGTTTTAGGGTTCATGGATGGCTGGAGTTTAGGTCTGGTGAGGGTTTTTATAGTTCAACTATGGTTAGCAGCTGGGGTAGTGAAGAGTTTTTAGGGTTCAGGATGGGGTGGAGTTAAAGGTATTGAGGGGTTTTAAGGATTGAGGGAAGGGTAGAATTTGGATGTTGAAATGGGTTTTTAGTGTTCGTGGATGAGCAATTTAGGGTGAGGAGTTCTTATGGTTCATGAATGGCTATTTTTTAGAGTCCAAGGAAGGGTGCAGTTTGGGGGATGCTGAGGTGTTTTAAGGGGTATGGGATGGGTGGGGGTTAGGCATAGAAACAGGTTCTATGGTTCAGGAATGGGTAGGGTTAGGGGCATTGAGACATTTTAGGTTTCAAGGATCGTGGATTTTTGGGGTAGAAACTGCTTTTAGGCTGTAGGGAAGATTGTTGTTTAGGTGTAGTGAGGGGTTTTAAGGGGTCAGTGATAGATGTTGTTTACGGGTGATGATGGCTCAGAGAATTAAAAGAATTCAAGGTAATTTTCTGACAATGTAGATAATATAAATATGAAATAACATCCCCTGAAGTAAAACACTGAAATAAATATCTACGACAAAAATATTTCTGAAATTAAGACCTGCAAACATTGAATAGTCACATCATAAACGAGCATTAAAAAGCCAATTTTGACCAAAAAGACTTCCAGAAATTGGTGTCTAAGAAAAAGTAAATACCATTCATTCTGAAAATTTCTATTAAACAGTTTAGATGAAATGCTTTCTCAGTAATGGTATTCCATGAAATAGTTGTACTATGAAATCATATACAACCATATATACTACCTAGAACCAACATTTCCCCATTTAATGATCCACGGATCAGGACATAGCACCCATTCATGTTCATTTTAACTTCCTGTGCTGCACAGGGGACCTCTGCCCCTAACCAGACGCCTGCCCCCTGGGCTAAATCAGAATAGGTGGTGGCAAATAATTGAACCCTCCATTTATTGCACAATTTCATGGCTACTGGAGCAGTGATATGAATTTCCTGTAAATAAACAATGTTTGCCTTCCTATGACGGAGTTGCCCCAGGACTCCATGCTATACGTGGACTGATACCAACCCCCTCACATTCAAAGTGACTGGAGAGTAGAGTAATATCATCATTATTGTAGGGCCTCTGAAGGCAGATAGATGTGAATATAACACAATGACAGTAGTGACATGCTTGCATTCGAGCCTGAGTCTGAATTTGCGCTGTCCGAGGAGCTGGAAGATGTACATCGACTCTGTTAAACCGACGATGACACTGTAGTTAGGACAGCCCTCCTGTCCATCAATGCCTTTTACGGAGATGGCGCTGCTGCAGAAGCTGCTTCACGAGTGGGGTGTCGTCGAATACGATGCAAAGGCGCAAGTTGTTTCCTTGGAGGGAGCTCTGTGGTAGAAGATTTTTTCATGTTGGGATATTTCTGCTCCAGCTAGTCCCAAACAGCAATTGAGGTATTAAAGAATAAGGATTTATGGTTGTGTAGCACCTTTGAACATGCCGGCTATATCCGGGCATAGGTGAGGCCCTTAGTTCGCAACGGCGTCTTGACCTGCAGGAAGGAAGCACTTCTTCTCTGTACTTCCAAGGTATAATCTTTGAATAAAGACACTAGTGCATTGTCCATCGGTATAAGGGCCCATGCCTAGGTCTCCTGAAGGAGAGTATACTGGTCCCCTGTAATTGAGTACTTGCGCAATTACTGGGCATGGCGAGGTTCATGTGGTAGAGCATCTAGTCGGTACTGTATGTGCAGGTTCCACAACAAAAAGGGCCTACAGCCCTTGGCAGTCCACCGATGTCTGGTGTCAGTGTTCAACAAAATGTGTCAGGTTAGAGCCTTGCACTCCCTACAGCATTCCTATGATGCATTGTTAGAAATGGCCCTTTTTGTAGGGTTAGCCCTAAACTTTTTGCTTATTCCGTCTTTGTTTTTTCTGACCTTTGGTTATTGGCTATAGGACTCTGGGCACTTTACCACTGCTGATCAGTGTTAAAGTGCATATGCTCTCTGTGTAAATTGTTATGGGGATTGGTTATGCATGATT
This sequence comes from Lissotriton helveticus, assembly GCF_964261635.1. Taxonomy (NCBI): domain Eukaryota; kingdom Metazoa; phylum Chordata; class Amphibia; order Caudata; family Salamandridae; genus Lissotriton; species Lissotriton helveticus. Next base: position 1,621,896,024 of record NC_136069.1, read on the forward strand.
GGCCTATTTGTCTGACTAGTAGGTCCCTAGTAAAGTGCACTAAGTGAACCAGGGCTGGTAACTCAAATGCTACTAGTCGGCTTGTAGCACTAGTTGTGCCACCCACATGAGTAGCACCAAAGAGATGTCGCAGGCCTGCCACCCCCATGCCTGCACGCAGTTTGCTAACTGCCATGTCGACCTGGCCAGTGTATTCACTTGCCATGCCTTACCCTTCCCTTTCCTTACACCTATGACACCCCTATGGTAAGCCCAAGGTACCCCCCTGGGCAGGGTGTATGTGAAAGGTAGGATATGTACTAGAGTGTGTAACATGCCCTGATAGTGAAATACTTCCAATTATTGTTCTTCACCATTGCAAGGCTATTTTGCCCATCGAACAGAATGGGGAATGCTGTGTAACATGTTACCTGCATATCTTCCCAAAGGAGTGAGATGGAAAATTGGAGTCAGGTATCCCTGAACTCAGAATTTCATAACCCATCCTTTAGTAAAGAATGTTTTTAAATTCTGTGTTTGAAAATCGCACTTTTAGAAAGTGGCTGTTTTCTTGTTCAAAATTTCCGTGTGCCTCTGCCTGTTTGTGGATTGAATGTCTGGCTCGGGTGGCTCCATGAGTCTGGGTGAGTCAGAATTAGGCTGAATAGACCTATCTGCATTTGGAGTGGTGGGAGGAGTAGCACGTGCGCCTGAATAGGGCTGTGCCTGCCTTCCACAATGCTGGCTCCACCCCCTGCAGTGCGTCTGAAGACCCTGGCCCACATTCACAAAGGAAGAAGTTGTTCTCTGGCAGAGTGAACCCAGAACTAGTTTGAACTGGGTCCAGGACCCCTAACACATGGAGAACAAAGACTTTTGGGAAATAAAAGTAAGAGCTGAAACCCCTGTAAGATTAGACTACTTCATGATCAAGAGGAACTTCTGCCAAAGAAGAACAGCTGAAGAGACTGAGGAGAAGTATAGCCCTTGCTGTGTGCTCTGGGGCTGACCGGCAGTTTGCTGATTTAACTGAGGAGAGGACAAGGGACTTTGCTGTGTGCTGTGTCCCCCCTGCTTGCTACGGACTTTGCTGTGTGTTGTGTCCTGAAGGAACAAGTCTCCAATGGCCTGAGAAGAGCTGGCCTCCTGTTGTGGAAACTCAGGAACATCAAAGTTTCCATCCCTGTCTCAGCAACGATGTGTGCGTGTGCTTTTACAGCCTGAGACTGCTGTGGATCTGTGGTGCATGTACTTGAAGCGCACCGTGACTGCATTGCTCCTGCAGTGTAAATCATCGTATCACTGATGATTCACGGCCCAGGCCGCCATCTGTAAAGGAGCTGCGAGTGCCTGTCACTGCCGCCAGCTCGAGATGCAACGTGTAAAAGGATTTCTGTGAGTCGAGAAGTTGAAGAGCTGTGAGTGAGCGTCACCGCCGCTGGCCCAAGAATCATGCCCGAGATCGTGAAGGAAGAAGAGGAAGCGCTGTAACCCGTCTGGCTACAGCGTCGCCTAGCAACAGAGTGCCCCAGCCGCAGAGCCAGTGCTGACATCGGAGCTGCCCAGCAGGACATCCGACGTGCAGGAGGAGGAGAGCGGAGCACCCCCAGGTAAGGCTTGGACTCCGGTCCCGAGCCACTGTTTGCATCACCTGTGGGTGAGCTGGTGATTTGGAGAAGCTGCTCCGGTCCTCCCAGCTTCATTGCACCTCTTTTCTGAGCCCCTCTGGTGGCCTGTACTTGCAAAGGAACGTGATGGCAGTACCGTGGCCGCCCTTGTGCCTTTTGATTCCTTTTTCCATCTACTTGGGGGCTTAACTTAACACGGGCTGACAGAGTAGGCCAGCTACGAAGGCGGTGACCGCGCCACAACTACGAGCTCACCACGTGTCGGTGGGAAAGCGAACTGTGTTCTGACATTTGAACTAACCATAAGTCAGAAGAAGAACCTACAAGTGGTTTTTGCATATCATCGTGAAAAGTCAATTACAAGTATACACATATGTTGGATTTTTGTCGTTTTGGTCTTGGCTAAAATTAGATAAAGATAACCTTATTTTTATAACAACCTGTGTGGTGTCCATTTGTGGTGTTTCACTATGTTACTGTGGGTGTTGGTGAAAATACCTTACACATTGCCTTGGGGATAAGCCTGTCTGCTTGTGCCAGGCTACCAAGGGGGTGAGCAGGGGTTATGTACAGTGTGTTTCCCCCTTACCCTGACTAGAAGCAAGGGTCCCTATTTGGTCCAATGTACTGACCTCTGCCAACTAGAGACCCCCATTTCTTGCATTAGTTGTCAGCGGTGAGGATTTGAACTTGCATTTGTACTTGACCCACAGTGATTGGTGTACATCACTAGTTTTAGCGCAGACCACTATGCAGGCACATACTGTGTTTTGTTTTTGGTTCTATTTTTGACCTGACCTTTGAGTCATCCAAGCATCATGTCTCAGAATGGGAAAGCAGTAAGTGAGAAAACAGAATTGTAGTTTTTCATTGAAGATTTTTATTCCTATAGAGTAGATCAACTCAAGCAATTTTGCAAGGATTTTGGATGATCCATGAGGAGCAGCTCTAAAAAGGATGAGCTGCAGAAGGCCTTATGGGCCTGGTGGGAGGCCAAAGAGGCTGAGGAGACAGGGGATGCAGAAGTGTATGAGGATGCACAAGGGGATGGTTTCAGGTCACAGGATCTGCCTGTGTCCAGAGCAGCCTCCAGGGCTGGCAGTAACCATTCTGCTAGAGGTTTTTCCCCAGAGGAGTTGGAGGAAAACCAAAGGGTCAGAGATCATGAGTTAGAAGTCTTGAGGCTTGAGATGGAGATATTTAAAATGGAAGGCAAGAAGAATTATGCCTTGGAAGAAATTAAATTGAGCTTGGCTTGATTTGGAGTTTGAGAGGCTTGAAGCCACGAGGGTCGCAGCTGAAAAGGAAATGGTTCCGCTCAGGAAGTGAGCTTTGCTGAGTTGGAGGTGGAGTCCAGCTCAGATGGTGCCAGCAAGATGGTGTTATCTAGTGCTGAGGGAGAAGTACACACACCCAGAGATGTGGCACCTGACTTGAGGGAGGGGGTTTACATACTCCAGGCGGTTCAGGTTTATGAGATAGCTCCAGTGGCATGCAGTGTCGCTGAAGTAGATTGGGGAACTGACACAGGTGCTCATATTCCTAGTGGTGGGAGGGACACTCTACTGACTCTAGATGAGAGGTGCAGGAAGAGGGGTTTACCCAGTGTAGAAGTCCTGGTGTGTGACTGTGGAGACCACCCAGAAGAGTGTGGGTTGAGTGACAATGACAGTTAGACACTGTCTTGCCAATCTTAGGAGAGTGGTGTGGGGTACTTGTGTAAGCCACTGGATGGTGAGGTGAAGGGTAGCTTGGTTAACAAATGTAGGGGGCTGTGCGATTCATTTGTTGGAGATCTGTTTTCCAGAGCTATGCCAACACCCAGTGGAGTGAGAGTTCTCTGATTCCAGGGAGCTTGCACTGGAGGCAGACCTCTTGGTGGATTCCAGAGGGTCTAAAGAGGCATTTGGGAGGGATCCTACAAGAATTGGCTCAGGTATCTTCCAGACCTGTGTGGTGGGAGAGGTTCAGAGTAGCCCAGCTAGGTCCCGAGGTAGTGGGAGGGATGTAGGGGCTCACGTCCTGTCTCAGTGGAAAAGGAGTGAGTGCGGGCTGTGTCCGAATGTGTCCGAAACCAAGTCTCAGGGCCTGGAGGGTTCCCTAAGGGAACACCAGGTTGGGGGGCTAGGCTGTACTAGTAGGCTATTTGAGGGGTATCTCCTAGTGTCAGGAGAACCTGGGCAACTGTAAACAGAGCTCCAATGGTTCTGGTGTCTGGCAGTGCTGCTCCTAGGTGGAGGGTGCAGAAGTCCAGATTGAGGGATGAAAGGGGGATGTGTTCTCCAGTGGGAGGACCAGTGGGTCAGAGGCCAGCCAGAAGGGCTGAGCCTCCTAGGAGTGACCATGGTGATACCTCTTCTGTCCTGGGGGATCTTCCCGCACTGTCAGATGGACAGGGGTCAGGAGATCTGCGCCAGGCAGACTGTCACACAACACATGAGTCATGTGTTACCCTCGGGGGGATGCTCTGTGCGTCCCCAGAAGTCCTTGTGTGCCAGGCAAGTGCTCAGCCGTGGGGTTCAGCCCCAAGGTTGGGAGGCCAGGTTCAGGTTCTGTCTGACCCTGAGGTGAAGGATGACTGTAAGCAGTGTCCTGACCAGTTTGGCTTCTAGGGGTACCACTCCAGGTGGGAGGGTGCAGAACTCTGGAAGGGGGTGCAATGGAGGGCGTCCTTGCCTCTGACCCCAGTTCAACCTGAGGGTTTAGATCCTAGGTTGGGAGACCAGTTGCAGAGGAGAGGTCCTGAACTGATGGGAGAGTTGTGTTCTGAGGATGCCTCTCCTGGGAGGAGAGTGTGAGACACCAGAAGGAGAGGTAGGGGAAGGAGAGCCTCGCCCATGACCTCTGGTCAGACCGAGGGTGCAGGCACTAGACTGGTGGCCCTGTGTCATACCTGACTTGGCAGGAGGGAAAGTGGAGAAAGGTGCCAGACACCTGGGGCTACTGCCCCCACTTTCTGACGCCACAGAGGTTGGAGAGGCCTGACAGGCATGAGGCCTGGCTCTCATCACTGACAGCTGTCGACTAGTTGTCCTGGTGGACAGAGTTGCCCCTGGGAGGGGGGCTGAAGTCACACCCTGGTGGTGGACTGGACCACCCCGCTGTGTTTGCCAGGTAGGTACTGTCTACCAGTGCAGAAACATCTGTGAGCAAAGTAAGTTTAGGCACTGCACAGATGGGGTCCCCAGGTGAGGAGGAGGGTCCCCCAGGGGTTGGCCTAGTGTGCCCTGAGAGTGTAAATAGAGGGATCCTACTGGGCTCAGGAAGGCGCAGAACAGGAATAGTCCCCTGCTGTTCGGGCCAGGTTCCATGTTCTGTCGCGCCAAGGAGGGAAGCCCATCAAGTCATTGATTGGTCTACACTGGCTTTAGGCTGGAAGGGGGTTGTGTTAGAAATAGCCCTTTTTGCAGGGTTACCCCCAAACTTTTTGCTTCTTCTGCCTTTGTTTTTCCTGACCTGTGGTTGTTGGCTATAGGACTCTGGGCACTTTACCACTGCTGATCAGTGCTAAAGTGCATATGCTCTCTGTGTAAATTGTTATGGTGATTGGTTATCCATGACTGGCATATTTGTCTTACCAGTAGGTCCCTAGTAAAGTGCACTAAGTGCGACCATGCATACATTATTGCGACGTGTGCAGCCCTCCGGAGCATGGAGAGCTGTTGTTTAAGTTCAGAGAGTGCCGTAGCACGTGAAGTCTGCACTGGGGCCAACTTAGACAGCGCAGTCTCAGCCATCGCCACCTTTTTGGAGAGTTTGCAGTGATCTTCTTGGAGGATCCCAAAATTGGCTGACAAGGCATCTATGCAGTGTTCAATTGCATATCTAGAGTCTCAAATTTTCTGGAGTATCACATCCAGTTTATCTAGCATGCTCGCCAAATATATAAGTGAGACACAGTCTTCAATGGCAGTGTTGGGATGGACCTCCATCTTTTTGTGCTACTAATTTCATAGATTTAGTGCCTCCATGGTACAATAGTAGGAGAAGCGTAGCACGGTCCAAGGAACCAGTGGAATTAAATTCAGTGAGCCAAGTGGGACAACAGTGAGTGCTGCAGGTAACCTCACTGGGCAGTTGGAAAGGTCCATCAAGGTCCTTTGCAACATCTCTGGGCCATGGGGAGATGCCACAGATTGAACCCAATTAGGTGAAGAGGTGGAGCAGCACTGGCTCCCAGAAAAAATGCCAAGGTCCAGACACTACAGAGGAGGAGGTGTTTCTTCTGCAGAAAAATAGGAGCAGCTCCTGGAATCCAGAAAAAGGCAGTAGTCAGACAAGTGCAAGCAGTGGAGGGCATGGTCCCCTCATTGATGTCCAATACGGGGCACCTGAAAATGATGGTATTGCCCACAACCCATGGAAGGCCCAGTAATTGTCTATTTAGCTCTGGGAATAAGAGGCCTGATTCCAGGTGGATCACCGCCATCAATACCAAGGAGTTGGGGGGGCAGGTAAACACACTGCCCGGTTATATTCCCAAGTTTGGCCCATGTAGTAAGGCAGTTTATTTCTTACATTATCCTCACAGTAACATTACAGCTGTGACTTTTTGCACATATTTGCGTTCATGACAATGTTGGATTAGTTTCCCTGAAACAAAATTTGTTTACACATCTAGCTTCGCACAACATTATCACAATGCCCTGAACCTCATGTGCAAGGTTTCTTTTGGCCCTTTGTACCAATGTACTCTCTATCTTCATTCACGGGGCAACAGGACTATCTACATATCCATAACAACACTAATCTATACATACATCGCAAGGCTGCTTTCTATTATAAAAGATGAGCATCCTGATAGACTAGTAGAGGAGGCAATTTCCCTGACACTGAGGATCCTTGCTTGTTGAGAACTCACCACACTGCGGTCTGACAACTCGTGAGGCGCGTTCACTTCATGGCCAAGATGGGGCCCTTCATTCCATCCCAACAGGTAACGGGTTGGATTGTCCCTTGGGGGCATTTTTGGCTTTACACCTACATACACTCTAGGTGAACTAAGAGTAGGGTTCGCATTGTAGGAGTATGCTCGATTACTGCCTTGTTTTATATGCCTCCATATATGCATTGTTTTAGCACCATAGTAGAACTATATATATTATTTACACTTTTGGTGCTTGCGATCACGTTTAATTGCTTCTGTCCATTAATAAGTGCAGCAAAAGTATTTTATGCAAGAATAACATTGGTTCAATAAATGTATTGAAAACAAGTGACTAAGCAAAAGGTTCTGTACTGTTTCCACGGTCCCGAGGGGTCAGGGGTGTCATTTTGAGTAGTTGCCAGAAACCATTAGCTCCCTGGGAAAGTTAGGGAGCCTATTGTGGCACTGTGAGCTAGCTGGTCTATTGGACGACATATCCAGCGGGTGTTTCTGGAATCAGTCAAGACACAAAACCCCTGCAGCAGTGTCTATATTCAGACTAGACATCAAGTCCCTAGTTTACGGATTAGTAGGAACTACACAACAGCCACAACCCCCAGGATTCAAACCCTCTTTCACCGATGCTCTGAACTCAGTAGAAATGCAGGCCTAGAGTATGTGCACCGGTCAGCACCAGCGGTTGGCCTACCTCACAACAGGCCTGCAAATCAGAAGGCACTGTCAATATTGCAGTGCAGTAGTGGTGAGTCTGCACTTGTTGTATGTGTGCTTGGGAAGGGTACAGTAATGTAAATGTACAGGAATTTATATAGCGCAAATCACCGAGCGGTTTCTAAGCGCTTGCTTAGGGAACCCGTCCTGGTATTCCCCTGTGAGATAACCCCGGCAGGGTATCCGCAAGGTGAAAGCCAGGCATCCCGCCGCGAGGGGCCGTTGTGGAGATTAAGCAAGCTATTGCCCAGAGTCGCAGAGTGTGAACCCGTGAATCGAGTAGGCACCGGAGCGAGAATTGTCGAGTCCATGGACATTTTAGGACTCAAGACCCCGCCGAGCCGGGAATTGAACCCTGGTCCCGGCCTGAGCTCTGCTTCCAGGTCTGCCTCCTCTAACCAGTGAGCCACACTTCTCCACACAGTACATCGAAAGAGTAGCACTGTGCAGTGCATCGATGGTGAGGGTTTGTACTGAGTCTATGTGTAACTGAGAGCTGTACATTACATGAAGGGTCGAGTGTTGTGAGGTGGATGCATGGTGAGTCTGTGTGCTAGCTTTAGGTGTGTGTCTGCAAGTGGCACAAAACAGAAAGGCTACAGTACTGAGCAGTGCTAGCAGAGTGAAAATGCATGCTGAGTGTATGTGCCTGCGGTGGCACAACACATGGAAGTAATGGCACCTGATAGTGTGTGTGCTGTGTACATACACTGAGTAAAAGTATGCCCGTAATGGTACATTACTTGGAAGACCCTGGGTTCCAATTTGGAAGGTGCAGACATGCCTAGTGAAGACATGAGGAGTCGAAGAATCCCCAGAGACAGATCTGTGTATTGCTGCATTCATGTGAGCTAGGTGGGACACACTGGACCAGTGACCCAGTGAGCCAGTCGGGGCAGCAATGAAAAAGACTGCCTTGGAATCAGGGCCAAAGCCTGAGTCACAACACCATAGTAGCGACCCAGTATGCCAGGAGGGGCCACCATGGTAAAGGCTGCAGTGCAGTAAGGGCTAAAGACCTGCGTGGCAGAGGTGTGTCAACCCAATATGTCTGGAAGGCTGCTGGATATAATTATGCCATGTGGGTTAAGCAGTAGACCATGAACTCTGAGCAGCGGTGACCCGTAGGCCACCAGGAGCGCCAAGAACTGCAGCTGACCCGAACTCATGTACTGAGTGAGGATGCTGTGGGAGCATCGACCCTCAGCGGAATCAAGAGCTAGAGCATTGGAATCACTTCGGCCACTTTTGGAGTGGTGAAATTACCCTGCATAAAGAGGACAGAAACTCCTCGGATCCCTGCAGGAGCACAATTCTTAGGACGAAGGAGAGAGCCTCCACTTGCTGAGTGCGGTCGCTAAGTCTGCGTGCAGCTGACCCACCTGAACCAGAATGGAACTGTTTAAAGTGTCCAGGAATGAGGCAAAATCAAAGGCACTGCACACTTCCACCCTGCTGGGGTATATAAGACTTGTTACAGCCCTACCTAGGGTACTCGCTGCTGAGAGGGCTGCTGTGCTGAGGCGGTTGTTGGATTATAGAGACGGGACAGTGCAGACTATGACCAACTACATCAGCAACAGGGTAAGTACCAACAAGGGACTTCAAATATGTCATGTTGTCCAGTTCAGGCAACTATGCCTCAGCACTCTTCCACACTGTGTTCAGGTCTAACAGTAGCCACATAGGTACTCTATGTGTAGAAATAATAACAATCGAACATTGTTTACATACGGCAGCGTTGCAAGTCTCACAGTTGGCATATATTAATACACATTGTAAGAGCAGCCATATTCACTGTTGTCAAGATTCTACACTTTCCAGTAGTAACTACATGTGCTGGTGCACATATAACTAAGGCACGCCAATGCTGGAATACCTACACCATAGTTCGATAGGCACCTGTATAAGTCCAACACAGTTAATTGTACACCAGCAGAAAAGAAAGAACAGTGACAAGTTCAACTAACCTACACGCAGCGCAAACCTGCACTTTCCTATTCGCTTAGTTTGGGCAGCATAATCCTTTCTTGTGATTTGCAGCACACTAACAGATGTCTTTCAATGATGCCCCTACATCACACCTGGCACAATGCACAACAAGCAAGTCTGATTATATAAAGCATACAAATGGCATCTCACTGGATCAACTACACACCTGAGGAATGGGGAATCTCTGGGCCATGGCTAGTACCTACACATGGGCACATAGAAATTGTCACATCAAAACTCACCTAGAGCAAACTAGTTGCTACACATCTGTCATTCCATGCATACTCCACATTGGTCAGCTGCCATGGCAGGGTCCACCTGAACATCTCTCTTCTACACAGAAAACACTGGGTGGGGGGGTGAATGCAACCTAGGTACATATGTGGAACATGGGCCACAGGTAAAGTCAAAAGTGGGTGGATGCAAATGATCACAGATTGTTTTGTGCCAACATGCATCCTTTCACAAATGCTTGGAAGGGCCATATACACTGAAGTATGTGTCATTCCTGTGCACACCCCTGTGCTGCTGCAAAAAGGTCAGCTGTGCACCAATGCAGCCATCCTGGCACTGAGGCTCAAAGTTGTCTGTGTTGCAGCTTGCCTGCTTAATCATTGCCAGTACAGGGAAAAACACAAAGGGAGGGCACAAGTATGATGCTTTCCAGTGTACGTATAAATATGTTGGGTTGCACAGATAAAGTGCCTGCAGCACCATGTCTTTTCAAAATCTTGTCAAGAGTACACATCCCAAGAAATTCCATCATCCTGGGTGCTGCATGACAAATTTCACCTTGTAACAGCTTGCTATCTCAGTCCGTTGGAGGTAGCCACACATGATGTACGTGATGTACGTGTAGTGGGTGCAGGATAAGCCACTCATGATCATGATCCCATCACAGTGGGGCAGTAAGTCGGTTGTCTGGACCTTTTTCTTAAATGCACAGAGGGGTCAATTCACACATACTAGGATAAGCCTCACCCACTCAGTGTGGACCCACAGAGGTAATGATTGTTATCCTGAACTCCTGACATGTAACATTTATGGAAAGTATAAACTGCCATCCACAGCTTAGTGTAACATGTGTACCATGTATCACAGAAGTGTCATGTACTTTGAATGTCAAATGCTTAACAACATGCGAAGATGTAGCAGACATCAACAATAATATTTACCTTTTCCGTTGCAATGGATGAACCCTTACCTCCTGATAAGCACCCTGTCCCAGACATCACTGATGATGGAGATGATGATGATAACTGGCTAACCATCAACCACAACACCCTCCAAGACCTCCTGGACTCCTTTGGGACACCATCTCTGGACCCGGGGAGGGTCAGCAGGATTGTGGTGTCTCCACATGCCCCACCAAACAACCAACAGGCACCGCCTACAACCAACAGGCACCGCCTACAACCACAGCCACTCCCCTAGACTCTGAGGACCCACAGATTATCTTCCAACTGACTGAGGTAGAAGTCCAGCGAGAGTTGGCAGATCAGGGGTAGGCAGGGATGGAGACCATGGCAGCCACAATAGATAGGGTCAATGGGTGCCTCAGTCCCAGGGACAATTCTGCTGCCATCAGAAGCACCTAATCTCTGCTCCATGACCTCCTGCAGTCCCTGGCTGACATTGCTGGTGTCATGAGGCAGTGCCATTAGCAACTGCCCTGCCATAGTGGCACCATTGATGTGGCCAAAGAGCTGGGGGCAATCAAAATATCTTGGAGACTACGCTGACTATCAGCGTGACGTTGCTGCTGTGTTGCAAAACCAGAAGATCTTCATTGCTGCAGTGATGCCTCATGTGTTGGCACAGATTAATGTTGCTACAGGAACAGCATCCACATCCTCCACCCCTGATCTGTCTTTGTTATCCCCACCTGCCATGGCTACAAAAACAACTTCACAGGAGACACTACATACATCAGAGGATGAATATGTGGATGGTACATCTTTTAAAAGAAAAGGTATGTGGTAGTATTCATCTGTGTCAATTGTCCAGTTTCTGCTTAGCTCTGTGCTCACCAACATGCCTGGGAACATCTGCTATCACTGTCCTCGTCTTGAATTTGCCATGTTCACCTTGTGGACTGTCAATGAAGCCCATTGTCCCAAATGACGCTGCGATCATCCTCCTGACTGATAGTTTTCAAATCCTCAGAATGTCACATGATATGTTCCCCACAAGGACTTTGTCTGGACATCCAGTGGTTTGAAACATCCTTTGGGGTTGTAATCCTGTGAACAGTCCCTTTGTGAACCAAGTTGATTTCCACATAGAAATAAAAGCACCTTTAACTGCCAGCTGTGTGTTGTCTATCACCATGAATCAGGACAAGTGTGACCAATGGATAATCTGTGAAGCCGCTTCATCACATACTGAAAAAGGTTATATCATTGTGTCTGAAGACTCTGTGACAGTGATAGGCAGTGGGAGTTCTTATAATCTTTGAAGCATTCATGGTGTGATTTGCATTGAGTGTAAAGTCATGGTGGCTTCCATATTGTTCAGCTGGTAACGTATTCAATTTGAAGGGTAAAATCTTTCATGCTGCAAGTGTTATGTGCATCCTTGCTAACCAGTGATACATTCTTCAATGGGGTGTCAAGTGCAAGTGTAAATGAGACAACAATCAGTGTATCAGTCAACACATCAACTTTGGGCCCGGTTCCGATGTCAGACAGACTGTAGTTCTAACAACATCGGTTTAGAACTGGAGCCGATCAACCTCTTGATGTCGGTTCCAGTCCAGGCAGTAGGATGTGACTGAACTCTGTTCGGTTGCAATCCTATTCTTTACAATGGGAGCATGTATTCTGAACGTAATGCATGCTCTCATTGCAAATAGCAGAGGTTCAGTTCATCCCTGCACCCTGTGGCAGGCAAATAAAGGTAATCAAATCTGGGACGTCATCACACCCCTGTCAAACAAACAGCTGAGGAAACCTTCTAGGCAATCATCAAATAACTGATGTTTGATGTTGGGAACCGTTTTGGCCTTTCTAAGTCCCGTCAGTTTAACGACACATTTAGACATTGTAAGAACGACTAAAAATGAAGGTTTGATGACATGGAGCACTGAAATAAATTGCTTGTTTATTCATGCATATTAATGACCTCAGGTTAATCATGGTAACATAGGTTGTTTTATTTGTCATTGTAGTGACCCCTGATGAAGGGCACCAGAGACCCGAAAAGCATTGGGTTTTTTGATTAAACAACACTGCCTAAAGACGAATTTGCATCTGTAGTGTTTTCGCTAGAGGTTCTGATAGCCCAGCTAGAACATGAGAAAACGTGAAAATTGGCAATTCCACTCCGCGTGTGGAGAATTAAACGTTGAAAACAAGTTGAATTAAAATGTTTACAATATGGATTAAATATGGAAATATAAGGATACATTTGAGGTATTTGATGAGTGCCTAGCAGGCTACCTCAGCTGTGCGTTCGACAGGGGCGTGATGATGCCCCAGATTTGATGATGTTTTGTACCCAGGTGCCGTGTGGGCATGGCACCTACATCAGACTGCACGCATTCAATTGAAAAATTGGCAAAATATGAACAAAACTGTGATGAGATGGTGTGCATCCCTACTCTGTGAAAATTCATGTTGAAATGTATGCCCTATGCTGGGATAGCACCCGTATGAAAAGCCGAGAAAACAAGTAAGAAAATGGACATTGTTAGACTCCACACTACCGGCGAGATAACGTGGTTCATCATCAAGGACGTTGTTGATTTCAGATGAACTGGGGAACCTTTATGAGTTTTGAGGACAACTGTTGTTATTTCTGTATGTTACCACAACACGAAACAACCATGATGATTATTGTGAGGTTTTACAATAGCAATGCACTATGGGACACTGAGTCCTTCGTATAGAACTGTATTTGGTTAATGCAATCTAACTGGCGGGAAACGGTAATATGGCTGACCAATGGGGAGGGGTTGACGTGTTTAAATAAGGGATGGGAAATGGGATGGAATCATAATCTGTATGAAAAGAAATTAGGACGTTGATTCGGGAATGAGAATGGCAGGTATGCACTGCGATTATAGGAGGGTTTTGTTATCAGATAACACTGAATTTCCATTGGGATGAAAGTGGATGTATAAACAAGGTGAGATGCGAGGAACTAATGGCCATGAGGTCGTTGTGTTGGGTTTTGAAAGAGGTAGTGCGTGAGCATGTGCATTGTGGCAGTATGAATGGGGAGGTTATGTTTGGGGTTTAGGATCGTTTCTCTTTGGAGTTCAATTAGAGAATGGAAGTGTGGATTTTTTCAAATGGTTATCGGGCAGCCAAGTCAGTGCTTGGATTATCGTTTAAATATGGGAGTACGAGTAAAGGAGGTAGCCTGGCTGGAAAAGATGGCCGAGAGAAAGCTAATGAATCTGAATGAAAGTGGGAATGCATGGAGTAGCGGTTAAGAAGTAGGGCGAGGTGTGTCAGATTTTGTGAAAAAGCAGGGGGGAAATTATATAATCGTGCATTAGTCATGTTAAGCAGCACAGACATGCATTGCAAATGATTAAAGGTCCGAACAGTTGAAATATTGAAATAAAAAAAATGTCGATTAAAAAGATGTTTGATGTTGGAAACCATTTGGGCAGTAGGGATAAACATTTCTAAATCCCGTCAGTTTAACTACACATTTAGACATTGTAAGAACCACTAAAAAGAAGGTTTGATGACATAGAGCATTGAAATAAATTGTTTGTTTATTCATGAATATTAATGACCTTAGGTTAATCATGGTAACATAGGTTGTTTTATTTGTCATTGTAGTGACCCCTGATGAAGGGCACCAGAGGTCCGAAAAGCATTGTTTTTTTTGATTAAACCACAGCTGTGCGTTCGACAGGGGCCTGATGGTACCCCAGATTTGATGATGTTTTGTACCCAGGTGCCGTGTGGGCATGGCACCTACATCGAACTGCACGCATTTTGGCAAAATATGGACAAAACTGTCATGAGATGGTGTGCATCCCTACTCTGTGAAAATTCAGGCAAATAAAGGTGCCTATACTTTCAAAGGGGCAACATTTGTGCCCCTGCTGCTGCACAGCGGCAATGAGGAAACTTTTTTTTAGCATAAACCATGTTTCTTCCAGTAATCAATATTCATCACTAGTAAACCAGTATAGTGATCCAAGTAATCCCAGTTTATCAATTCACTCCGGAGACAGCCGGATGGTGCTAGAATGTTTATTCTGCATTTTCAAATATCATATGTCGCCAAACGTGCTTAAACAATGATACGTGCTTTAACATTCATTCGAGCCAGCACAGTAAAAGCCAAATGCATTTCCAACTCTTCTAAGTTCTTCCTCAGGGGCACTGTAATTAATCAAAAAGAACTGTATAAACAATCAGACTGAAGCACAAATTATAACCTGACTAAAAATATAATGATATGGACAAAACCTCATCATGAAAAACTAATTAACCTAACCCACCCTCTACTGCACTCCCCTGATCAATGCCCATGTGTGATTGAACAAATTGTTGTGAAATCCACACCCTAACCCTTAATGCTCTGAAAACATAAAATCCAAACCTTTTCCCACTAATATATCCTATTTGCTCGCCCAGTACTTATTACAGAAAGAAAAGACACAATATCATCCAAATGCTCTCCCCTTTCCCCATGTTGTTCTAACATTTTTCAAAATACGATGACACTTCCTTTACCTTCCTGCCAAACCTAGAGGCTTCAGATATACATGTCTTCTTGCATGTGTAGCAAAAGCGATTTAACCCACCGCCCATCATGCTCTTCTTTAAATCTCACGTGCACATGTGTGCTAAATAATCCTTAATTGACTTCAAACCCCGTGACCTCTTGCGTTCACAATACTCAGTCGAGCAAAAAACTAACACTCCCATAACCCACTTCAACAGTGATAGAAACCTGTGAGCTGGACTGAAAATAACTCCATCCCAGAATCCCCTACAAAATAAATGAATAAACATTAGACATATAATACTATACTCGCAACTTGCATAAACGTAAAAACATGCACACCAAAAGTGTGAAGGAATATGAAAAAATAAGAAGAAATGCATTTCCCCTTAATAAATCTCCTACTAATAAATCTCTTCTTCGATCCGATCGTGTATGCAGTCCAAGGTTAATTGTGTTCTCAGCAGTCTGCTCGAGTTCAAAGGTTATGATGATGTCTCCAGGGTGGTAATCCTTCAATAGCTTATTTTTAAACATTTAAATGAACATTTTTTTTTTATTTGTATATTGCAATAATACGTATGATAGAAGGAATGAGTCCTTGTACTGTGTTTTTCTTTCCATAAACGGGGTAAAATAAATAAAAAAAAGAGCAGAGTAGTGATAAATATAATGCCTTTGTATCAAAATACCACATCTAGACACAGTTTAATTTAAGCAGAATGCATTTTATACAAGAAGAAACACTATTCATTATTTGCCATGCATAGTAACCAAGGAGTCACCCTCGACCCTGCTCCAGGGCCGGGTCGCTCCCCTGCCGCCTCAGCACCACCTGTGAGCGCTCTCCCCCACTGCTGCCGTCCTGACTGGAGTTTGAGCCTGTGCCCAGATCAGCCGTGGTCTGCTGTCCCCTGTTTTTGGTATTATTATTTTTGTCTGTTGCAATTTCTGCTTGTTCCTTCCCTTACTCCGCTCCGTAGCTGCACCCTCGGCCCACCCCCCTCCACGTTTGCCTTCTGTGCCCAGCTGCTCCTGCTGTTCCCATACGGCCACGCCCCCCTCGCCGCCCCGTTCCCGCCTCCCAGCTGCTCCTCCCTCCCTCCTCGCCTCTTATGGCGACCACTGCCGGGACGCGCAGCGGATGCGTGCAGCGGGCGCGCCGATTGGCCATCGGGCACACCGATTGCGCGCTGAAGGCAAGCCCGTCTACGGCCTTCAGCACCTGGACCGCTCCCCCAGCGCCAGAACCCCTGGACCCCGGGGCTGCCAAATCACCGGACTGCACTACGACGCCTGCACCCTCCATGCACTCAACTCAGGATGCATCCACTCCTGCTACCGGGCCACCCCAAAGCGCACCCAGGGATCCTTCACCTGCCAGAATTGCAGCTTCACCAGCATCCGGCCCACCAAATCATCATCCAGAGAACGCAATCACCTCCGATGCATTCTCCTCAACACCCGGTCCGCTCGCATGAACGCCATCGAACTCTGGGTCCTCCTCGACTCAACCGCCCCCGATGTCGCCTTCCTGACGGAGATCTGGCTGAACACCACCTCTGCACCAGACATCGCCATAATCATCCCAGAAGGCTACAAGATCTCCGGCAGAGACCGCGCTAACGGAGTGGGAGGGGGAATCGCCATCATCCACAAGAACACCCTCAGAGTCTCGACCAACACTGACGACATATTCACCACCACTGAGCACATGCACTTCCAGATGCACAACGACCCCAACACCACCCTCAGAGGAACACTCGTCTACAGACCACCCTGACCCCGACTACAGTTCAGTGACACCATCGCTGACCTCATCAGCACCCACGCTCTTGCCTCCATGGACTACATCCTCCTGGGAGACCTTAATTTCCACCTCGAGACCAACAACAACGCCAACTGCACCGCCCTGATCGACAACCTCACCAACCTCGGACTCAAACAGCTCATGACGACTCCCACCCACGCTGCTGGACACACCCTGGACCCCATCTTATTCTCAAGTCCCCGCGTCTCCTTCATCCACACCACCGAACTCCACTGGACCAACCACAGATGCGTCCCCTTCACCTTTAGGAAACCCACCACACACCTCCGCACCCAACAGTTGCCACGCTGCTGCTGGGGCAAGGTCACCGAGGACCAACTGACCACCACCCTTGCCTTGGGACCACCCACCGACCCCACTGATGCCAACACCGCCGCCATCAACCTCAAACAGTGGATCAACGACTGCACCGACACCCTCGTCCCACTCAGGACACCCGCCGCCAGCCACACAAACAAGAAAGCCACATGGTTCACCGAAGACCTCCTGACCTCTAAGAGCACCTGCCGGAAGCTGGAGAAGAGCATGCTCCACGACCGAACACCAGACAGCTACACCGCTCACAGGAGCGCCACCCACAGACACCACCAACTCATCAGGACCGCCAAGAGGACTGCTTTCAAGGACCGCCTAGACAGCAACGCACACAACAGCAAAGAGCTCTTCAACATCGTGAAAGAACTCTCCAACCCCAGCTCCAACACCAACGACATTTCCCGATCGCAAGCCCTGTGCGACTCACTGGCCACCTTCTTTCACCGCAAGATCACCGACATCCACGACAGCTTCAACACTGCCACCACCGCCTCCACCGCCGAGTCCAACACCCCTGCAACCACCACCCGCACCAGCCGCCTGACCCCCTGGTCCAACGTCAGCGACAAAGACACCACCATGACCATGAACTCCATCCACACCGGATCCCCTTCTGACCCATGCCCACACCACGTTTTCAACAAAGCCAGCACAGCCATCGCACCCGGTCTCCGGAAAACAATCAACATCTCCTTCTAGACAGCAACCTTCCCGGAGAGCAGGAAGCACGCAGAGAGTAACGCCCTACTGAAGAAACCCAAAGCGGACCCCAAGGACCGCAAGAACTTCCGGCCCATCTCCCTGCTCCCTTTCCCGGTGAAAGACACGGAGAAGATCGCCAACAGCCAGCTGACCCGCTACCTCAAAGATAACAACATCCTGGAACCTTCTCAATCCGGCTTCCGCAGCAACCACAGCACCGAGACCGCCCTCATCGCCGCCACCGACGACATCAGGATCCTCATGGACAAAGGAGAAACAGCTGCCCTCATCCTTCTGGACTTATCAGCCGCCTTCGACATAGTCTGCCACCGCACCCTAACAGCACGCCTCCACGATGCCGGAATCCAAGAGAAGGCCCTGGCCTGGACCGCATCCTTCCTCTCCGGCAGATCCCAGAGCGTCCGCCTCCCACCCTTCCACTCCAAGACCACGAGATCATCTGCGGTGTTCCACAGGAATCATCCCTCAGCCCGACACTGTTCAATATCTACATAAACTTCTACTACATCATATCAAGCCTATTTTAGTTTCATAGTTGTTAAATTCATTGTCCTCTGGCAGTCCATTCTTGGACACAGGTAAACCCGCTTCTTATTAAATTAGTTTTACACTTTAAGTTTAAGTTCATGAGAACGATTTTGACCATTTGGTTCGAATTTTACCACCTCCCCCGCAGTTTTTATCTTGCTTTGGGAGTGAAGTGAGAGCCAGTCCAATTCATTTTGCTGTACTGCCGTCAACTATTTTATGCTTACACTGCCAGACCGGAAAACAACGTTGCCTCTTCAAATAACAGCTTGCTGATAGGTAATACTATAGGTCGTGTAAGTTTCAGCCATAGCATATTATCAAGTCTGCCCACTCCCACAGTAACAATATATTCGTGTTTTCTTATACCCTTAAGGACACTGCTCTGACCATGTTTTATACATAACGTCATCCACTTCCTGGTACCCAATATATTTCTTCATGAATTTTTAGGTAAGGGTCCATTGGTCAATCTTGGACACTGTTCCACTCTTGCTCCCTTACTTTTAGTTCATATCACATTAATACTTTGGGACTTCGTGTGGTCAACTTTATCTTTTCCTTTTCAGGATCTTATATTTTATACGAGGCACATTTCTTGTCTTCCTAGTTTCATTATACTGTCACATTCTTAAACTTGGTGATTGGATTTCTTTCCTTTTCTCAGCACTTGCCAGCTTCATAATTTTATCTTAGCCTTTATCTCATTTGATGTAGCATATGTGAACCATTGCAGTGTACTGGATTATATAATTTTTTTATCATGTAATATGTATATCATTTCTTTTTAGAATCTTCAAGTGGTTCTCCCGAAGAAGGCGTGTGTCACGCTGAAACGCGCGTAGAGACTATTAACTAACCCACTTGGTTATTTTTATAACTGTATCTGTTTTTATTATATATGTATGATGTTTGATTTAACACATGGTTGAAAGTATATGTTGAAATCTCTGTTAATAATTGTAATAACACTTATGAGCTTTGCAATTGTTAAATTTATGTGATGTATATTTTATAATAAATGAATTGTATATTTCTTATTGTTGTTACTGTTAATCCTTCCTGTACACTGTATTAGCTTATACCTGCCATGCTCACAATTCTGTTGTGCCATTGAACCTGATATCCTTAAGGACCCCTCAGTTGCCTAGGATTTGCTATTTTTATCAATATCTACATGGCACCACTTGCCCACGTCGCCCGACAGCACAGCCTCAACATCAACTCCTACGCCGACGACACAGAGCTGATCATCTCCCTCACTGAAGACCCCCGCATCTCCAAAATCAACCTCCACAGAGGAATGAAGGTCGTCGCCAAATGGATGAAGGAGAGCAGACTGAAGCTGAATACAGACAAGACGGAGGTCCTCATCGTCGGCCCCACCCCCTCAGCCTGGGACAACTCCTGGTGGCCAACATCGCTAGGAACACCCTAATAACCCACCGACCACACATGCAATCTGGGGGTCATCCTCAACTCTGCCCTCTCCATGACTAAGCAGGTCAACGTCATCTCCGCTTCCTGCTTCAACACCCTCCGAACGCTCCGCAAGATTTTCAAGTGGATCCCCTCAGACACGAGGAGAACCGTCACCCGGGCCCTCACCACCAGCAGACTGGACTACGGGAACGCCCTCTACGCAGGAACAACAACCAGGCTCCTGAGACGGCTCAAACGCATCCAGAACGCCTCGGCGCGACTGGTCCTCGACATCCCCCGACGCAACCACATCACACCCCACCTGAGAGACCTGCATTGGCTCCCCATCAACAAGAGGATCCCCTTCAAACTCCTCATCCACGCACACACAGCCCTACACAACGCCGGACCAGCATACCTTAACGGTCGACTCAGCTTCTACACCCCCACCCGCAGCCTCCGCTCAGCTAACCTCGCCCTCGCCCTCGCCACAATTCCACGCACCCAGAAAACCACCGCCGGCGGCAGATCCTTCTCCTACCTCACCGCCAAGACCTGGAACACTCTCCCTACTGGCCTACGTCAGACCCAGGACCTGCTGGCCTTTAGATGACTGCTCAAGACCTGGCTCTTCGAGTAGCAGCAGCACCCCCCCCACGCGCCTTGAGACCCTCACGGGTATGTAGCACTCTCTACAAATGTTTTGATTGATTGATTGATTGATAGCATTTGCATTGTTATGCAGATCCGAGTGGGGGTGGGGTGTGGTGTAGGGCCGTACTTACAGGTCACTTCCTCCCAGTGTGTGAGCATACCGTCCCGTGCCTGGTATTTTCAGTGCCTCACGCTCCGGTACGTGGAGGAAGGGGTTCAGCTCACTCCCCATGTCAGTGTTTGTGTGGGTTTGTACTGCCAAGGGCGGTTGTTTTCAGACGCGCCTCCCGCCCATTCCCCCGTCCCAGACAGTCTCTGCCGTACACGACTCGCTCATTGGCCCCCCGCGCCGCCCACCCCGAAGAGCACGGGTTCGCCATCCAAGCCCCCGAGGCACAGGAAGAGGTTTGATGGTGGGGACCGTGGCCAAACGCCTTTTGCTATGTTAATGCCAGTGATGTGGCTTTTACAGGTGGCAGCCTGTCGGAGGTCTGTAGACAGATTAATCCTTGACGCTGACTGCCCCACTCGTCCCCCATCATTGAGCATTTTGCCGCCTGCTCCTGCTTCAGCTCAATGCCCGATCGGATAGTTTTATCAGATTCGGAGGCCCAACCCATTCCAGAAAACAGCTTTTCTGAACAGGGCCTGTTACACTATGAAGATAAAGACCCCGGGCCAAGTAAAACGCCGTCCGAGGCAGGAGGCCCTCCCCGCCCCCATTTGCATGCAGACTAGGCTGGCGGGGGCTAGGATTGGCCCCCTCTCAAATGAGACGAGCCCCCTCCAAATGAAGGGGTGGGCTAGTTAGGGCAAGGGGAGATAAAAGGGGCCAATGGCCCAATGTAGGCACATACACCCCCCCTCGACCGGGCAGGTCTCGCACCATGGAGATGTTGGTGCGGGCGATGATGCCCCCAAGCCTTGTTGGCAGCATAGAGCGAGGTGAGCAATGGCACGAAACCAGGACATCCGCAACAAGGGGGGAGGAAGCACCAGAGACTCCTAACGGTAATGCGGAAGAAGCAGGTTTGAGTCTCGGCGGCACTCAAAAAACTGGGAGGCTTGGCAGATCGCATACTAAGCTAGTTAAATAAAGCACATTGCATCTGTGTAGTTTGAGGATAACACCGTGTTTCTGGGCAAATCATACCTCAATGTTATATATCAAAGTCTCGCTATGCACTTTTAATTAGTGTGTGCATTACGGGGATAAGGCGCTCCTCACGGTACTGGTATAACCAGAAACCCAGGCCTGTCTTTTGATCAGTGTGTGCTCTTTTCAGGATCACACTTAAAGATTCATTAATGTGCACATCACTGATTGATGTTCTGTACACGCTTAAAGATGCCGCCTGGAGCCTAATCACACCCTTTAAATAGTGTGCACAGGCACAGCACTGATTTGCCCTGCAGGGCATGCGTGGTTGCAGCCGCACATCCCAAAGATGGAGTCAGTGCACGTGGCTTCATTTGGAACTGCTAGTCTTTCTAGAAATAGTGTACACACCACTAACTGTTAGGTCATACGGATGCCCACAATTCTTCAATAAACAACCCTAATGTTCATGCCTGAAACTGATAGGAATAAGATGCTACTGAGAGCAGGCCACGCCGGCTGGCTGCCAGGGGAAAAAAGTGTGCGCTTTCACAAAAGAAAAAATGTGGGGCGGCTGACGCCGTACGCATGTGTCAATTTAATTTTATGTCGACAAACGCTTTTTCATTTTCAGAAACTGATGGAAAGGTGTGTCGCGGGGTGTACAATGTTGGTATTTTTTTTGCACCTTTAGAAAATATTCTATGCTTTTTGTGGCTTACCCTTCCTTCCAATATGATTGCAGCAGCGCAGTTTATGATAGGCGTTGACTTTTCCACCCCAGAGTTTAATTCTGGAATATTGTGCGATAATGCTGCCTAACTGTAAATCTCAGGCACATAAAGATGTTATTTAGAAAATGGTCATCTGATGTGACCTACTAGAAGGGAGTGGCTTTGTCCACTTTGAGAGCACAGACCTGTTTTGACAGCGTCACTGCACACCGCTGGTACTGGGCTTGGCTTCCTCGAGAGAAGAGGTGGGCGCTGCAAACCACACTTTTGACATATCACTAAAGTGTGTGTCGTTGTGTGTGTGTTTGTGTGTGTATGTGTGTCTCTTTGTGTGTGTGTGTTTCTGTGTGTGTGTGTCTCTGTTTGTGTGTGTGTGTGTGTGGCTCTCTGTGTGTGTCTGTGTGTGTGTGTGTGGCTGTGGCTCTCTGTGTGTGTGTGTGTGTGTGATATGAGCTGGAATCCCACATCCCACAACTCACACCTGCAGTGTGAGACAACAGTGTGTATGAGAGACAGCAGTGTGAGACAGCATTGTGTGTAAGAAAGACAGCAGTGTGTGAGAAACAGCAGAGTGTGTGAGACAGCAGTGTGAGAGACAACAGTGTGTGTGTTCTAGGGAGAGACAGCAATGTGAGAGAGACAGCAGTGTGAGAGAGACAGCAGTGTGAGAGAAACAGCAGTGTGAGACCTTTTATTTATGTTTCTGGTTTTTGTTAGAACTGGGGGTCTCTAGTTGGCAGAGGTAGGTACCACTGTCCAAATAGGGACCCTTGCTTCTAGTCAGGGTAAGGAGGAAACCCTCTGAGATAACCCCTGCTCACCCTCTAGGTAGCTTGGCACGAGCAGTCAAGGCTAATCAGAAGGCAATGTGTAAAGTATTTGTACCAACACTCATAGTAACACAGTGAAAACACCACAAACTGACTCCACAACAGTTTAGAAAAATAAAGGTATTTAATCTAAACTACACAAGACCAAAACAACAAAAATCCAAGATACACAGTTCAAGAATGTGGTTGCAAAAGAGTTTTTAAGGTTGCGATAAAATAATCCACAGTTGCATGAAAAGTTCAGTTGCGTCACGTTTAGCCAACAGTACCTTTTAAATGTGACAAAGTTCCAAAGCAGAAGCTGGTGCAGTGGAAAACAAACAATGCAATGCTCCCGAGACCTTGGGGAGGCATTTGAGACAGTCCCGCTGCAGCAGCGTGGGTGTGTTGTGACGAATCCTGTCTGTATGGGGAGGAAGGCCACTTGTATGGGTTCTGGTGCGTAGCTTCCGTAGGAAGTTTGTTCATGCAAAGGCACGATGCGACGATCTCGTAGGGGCTGCGGCGATCTACGGCGATCTCTCTCTCGCAGATCTCGATGCGATGGCTCTGCGACGATGTTCGCAGCGACGTGATGCGGTCCACAAGCAAGCGGTGCGGCGATCTCACCCATCGATGACAGGCTCTGCGATGATAGTTGCAGCAATGGCGATCTTCCCGCAAGGGAAGGATGCAACATCTTTGGCAGCAGCAACAGGCGCTGCGACGATCTTGACCTCTGTAGCAGCGGGAATTTCCTCGGGGACGCGCTCCGCAGCGAGCGATGCAATAACTTTTCTGTAGCAAAAACTTTAAATCTTGGGTTCAAGGTTCCCAGCACAGGTACAACTTCCAGAGGCACCACACATGGGCCACACACTCCAGGAAGGACAGAACTCTCTCAGTAGAGCTCAGGGGAATCTGGGGGTGAAGTCCTTTTGTTCCTGGGACTTCAAAACAGGGAGCCAGCTCTTCTCAGGCCCTTGGAGATTCCTTCAAGCAAGGGGACACAGCACAAAGCAAAGTCCTTCC
Source organism: Lissotriton helveticus (assembly GCF_964261635.1). NCBI lineage: Eukaryota > Metazoa > Chordata > Amphibia > Caudata > Salamandridae > Lissotriton > Lissotriton helveticus. The sequence continues at coordinate 1,621,920,063 of NC_136069.1, forward strand.
CCTCTCCTTGGCAGCAAAGCAACAGCAGGGCAATCCAGCATAGCAACATCAGGACAATCTTCCTTCTTCAGTTTCAGCTTTCTCCTTGGCAGAGGTTCCTTCTTGATTCCAGGATGATCTAATTTTCTGTAGTCAGGGGTCCTATACATATACCCCTAAAAGTCTTTGTTCCCTTTGTGCAGGAGGGCTCTGAGCACAGTCTGAACCAGTTCTGGGTGTTCCTTGAGCACTTTGTTTTCCTGGCTTCTCCTTTCCTTTCAGAGTGATGGACAGGGTCACCATCCGCCCAGCAGGAGGTGGAGCCAGAATTGTGGAAGGCAGGCCCAGCCCTATTCAGGCCCAGGTGCTATCTCCTCCCACCACTTACGTTGCAAATGCAGTCATTCAGCCTAGGGCAGATTCAGCCAGCCTCCTGGGGAATCCCCAGGCCATGTCACTCTCAAACCAGACAGTCAATACACAAACAGGCCAAGGCACACAGAAAGGACGGACAAGAGAACAGCAACTTTCTAAAAGTGCTGTTCTCAAACACAGGATTTAAAAACAACCTTTCCTAAAAGGTATGTTATTAATTTCTGAGTTCAGGGATACTAGACTTTTATGTCTATCTTGTTTCTATGGGAAGATATGCGGTTAGCCACTGTGGCCAGCATCCCCCATGATAGCCTATGGAGCAAGATAGCCTTGCAGCAGTGAAAAACGAAAATGGCTGTAATTCACTACCAGAGCATGTCACCTGCACAAGTACATGCTCTACCTTTCACATACACTGCACCCTGCCCAAGGGGGTACCTTGGGCCTTCCATAGGGGTGACCAATGTGCACAAAAAGAGAAGGGTTAGACCTGGTCAGTGGGGACACTGACCAGGAGGACATGGCAGTTCACAGACTGCACACAGGCACTGTGGTGGCAGGCCTGAGACACCATTTTGGGGCTACTCCTGTGGGTGGCACAATCAGTGCTACAGGCCCACTAGTAGCATTTGTCATCACCAGCCCTGGCACACCCAGTGCACTTTACTAGGGACTTCCTGGTGATACAAATATGCCAACAATGTATATCCAATCATAATAACAATTTACACAGGGAGCACTTACACTCTGACACTGATCAGCAGTGTCCAAATCATCTAAACCAGCAAAAACGAAATCCAGCACATCATCAAAAATACAGGAGGTAGAGGCCAAAAAGACAGGGGAAACCACTCCAAAGATGCGAGGTCTAACAGTTTTTGAAACATAAAAAAACGCATTGTTATTTGCAATGTCAATAGCTCAAACTCGCGTTAGTACGCGACCTATTGCATTGAAAATGCAATAAGTCTCGCGTTTGCGAGAGATTAAGCTATTGGCAAAACCAACACATAAATAGAAAGTTTGTCATTTACAATGAGAATAGCTCTAACTTTTGCAAAGGCGAGACCGTTGCATTGTAAATGCTTGTTAGCAATCTCAGCGGAGGGCCAATGAATGAAGGGACATAGAATGTGAATTTGCGTCACTAACCCCTGAGTAAGTTAAAAACTCATTGGTGGGAAAGGTGTGAAGAGTGAGGCCACTGCGGTGGACAGTGTGAGAAGCTCCAGCACCTAACATGAATGTTTTCGCGTTGTTTTTTTCGCAGTCTGTCACCTTTTACACGCACTGAACTAAGCGCAAAGAGACTTTTCACTTTTCAGTGTGCGCTAAACAAGAATGCTACTATACTTACTGGCTCAGTTCAGACGCACCACATATCCCCGAGGCAGGGGTAGTGAGAGCGGTTAAATGCTGACACAATGTCCCGTCTGGAAACGGAATGGCGCATATTCTGATGAATTTAGTACTCTACCTTCCTTTTCTGCCCCTACAAATATGCGAGAAACAGTGAAATATTGTATTGCAGTGCTGCTGGGAACGGCGTGGATCAATCGGTAAGAGGTTTTTTGACAAATTTGTCCATCCCTCAGCGTGGCACACCCCTTGTAAAACCACAATTGCGTGCGCCCGCCCCTCTCAGCTCTGTCCTTTTGCTCGACAAGTGAACTTCTGTTCGCATTCCTAAGAAATAGGACTTTGAGAGACAGACTGGTAAAAGCTAGGCCAGCACCTGGGTCCAATTTTTTCAAAACACGGAACACGGGAGACTTTCCAATCACAGGTAGCAATGGCTGTGGACAATGTCATGCATGTGATAGCGCTACTACTCCTAACAATATTCAATACGGAGGTATATCTGTACTCCTTAATCGAATTATCAACTTCAGGAATACAGGACCAGCAATATCAGATGTCTGAAAATATGGCGATTCAATTTGGGCTAGCTGGAAAAAGAGTTTCGGACCAGGTACAGCGAACACAAGACAACTCACACAATTAGAAAAACCTAGCTCCTATGGTTGACTATTGTATGGAACATAAACATAGAGAAAACAAATTGACATGGACCAAATTAGCAAAACTGAACACCGTTAATAACAAAGAAAGCAATGTATATGGAACGATATAGATTCCATACACCTTGGACACTATAAGGAAAGGACCCAATGACAGGATCACTTGGGAAAATGCCTTTGCAATATTTTTGTCGTACTATATTGGCAAAGCTCTGTATACTCTATCTGGATGGATCTAGCTTTGACTCTTGTGGGCGCACTCTCAGATAGTAGTCCTTTAAGACATTGTGCTCCGTCTCTTTTCAAATTCTACTTTGTGTGCCTTAACTTAGTTCCAACTTTCTTGGGATTCGGATGGGCAGGGCCTTTTGGTACTCTGTTCCGCCAAATCTGTATATTATTATCATTTATACACAACACTACTAAATATGCAGTTAGATATCTACTGTTTGCTCAGATTAGTGGGATGTATATTTTAATTTATTTATTTTATTATTTTATTTGTTCTTTGAAATTTTTTAGTTCATCTTTTAGGTTTTCAGTATGTGCTATGGTACTTCGGTGATTGATCGAGGAATTTAGGGGCATATTACCACGGGGGGCGATTTAGCGGCCGTTTTCGGCCGTTAAGCGGCGATAATTCTATCGCCCTATTAGCAAGCTGTCGCTAACTGATGTTAGCGACAGCTTTCAGGCGATAGCGAGTGGTTTGGAGCCCGCTTTGCATGTCAGCGATGTTTATCGCTAATGACATGCAAAGTGGGCGTATCCAACCAGTTAGCAACTGAAAGTAGTCGCTAACGTCACTATCACCTATTAGGAAGGCAGGCGTAGCGTTCGAAATATTCACGCTAAGCGCGAATATCTCCAAATACTAACACCTGCCCAGACCAGTTCTTAGCCATGTTATCCAATGGGAGGTGGATAACATGGCTAAGAGCATTTTGTCGCTAATGCGTGAATATCGCTGTATTCTCAGAGATATTCACGCTTTTCGGCGCTTTTGCTGGATATTTTAGCACAATGGAGAAAAACTTTGCTAATAGCATGTTTCCTCCGCTAACCTATCCATCGATAAGCAGTGATAAAAAAAATCGTCGCTAAGCCTATTTAGCAATAAATATCGCTACTTGTTGGTAATATGCCCATTAATTCTTCAAAAAACTCGGTTTAATCTTTATGGCATTGTATACTATAGCGAGTGTTCTTTCCGGCTCACTTTCAGATGGGCGCTTTACTTACACGCATGCCCTAGCAAAGCTTCTTTATGACTATCAGAATTCACGTGGGGCAGGTAATCCCATCAAATAGGTCCCCATGCATGTAGGAAGTTTTTAATTTTCTACCTTCAATGCGGTTCCTGTCGTCAGGGTACGACATCGAGCTGTGCCTCCGAGCAGGTATATGTTTATATAAGCCAAGTCTTAATACTTTTTATGTGTTTTAGGTGTGTGCACACACTTACAGTAGAGGGGTATTTTCATTTCTCTAGCCTACAGTGGTGGACAACCCCTCTTTGTGTTTGACGGCTTTGGCTATTAGGAACTCTGATGTATATTGTTAAATGGTACCCGTAACGCAAATATAAGGGCTTTTACAAGGTGTGCCAACATCAGATGGGAATATTTTAGTTGGATTCCTACCAAGATGGATGACGTTTTGTCTTTTTCAACTCATGCTAAATGATTATTTTTTTCCATGAAGCAGTGTGACGCATTATGAACAACGCGCACCACTCGTTGCTTCAGTGAGAATTTTTCCTGCTTTATAGAAGTGCTGGAGTTCAGTTTCCATATGAGAAATAAACCAGGTAATCGGGTACTTGGGACTTTTTAAACTACACACATGTTACTGTACAGAGGCTATGTATTAGTGGTGGTTGCACTAAAGAATATGTATACAATAGGGTTCTGAGTGGACTTTGGTCACAGTAAGATGTTGTGATATTCACTTGTGATTCACATGTCTAGAACACATTTCTCTTTTGGTATTCTATGCTATTGGGGCAATATTTTGGTCTTTTGGTATTTTGTGCGATGTGGTGCACACACAGGAGCATTGTCTTTTTTTCATTTATTGAAATTATACTATTATTATCATAGCTATTTCTTGGCTGCCCTCCACTCAAGGATCTTTTATTGAGCGGTGTATGCCCCGAGGAAGATACAATGACCCTGGACCACTTTGCATCAAAATGTTCGTCGGTACTTGCAAATACTTGTGCATCATCAGAAGACGCCTGATCACTTTGAAAGGCTAGATACAAATGACGATTTCATGGGCAGGAGTAAAAATCTGCTAAGAAATGTTATTGTCAATAGGATATTTGAATTGTTGCCATAAAGGAATTTGATATATTAATCCATTCAATGTAACTAACTATGCTTTTCAATCACTTATGTTTGAGTTAAAGACATTTATTGACAGCATCTATTTAAACAATGTAGGAGCACAGTGTCAATCAATCAATCAATCATGAAATTTGTATAGCGCGCTACTCACCCGGAGGGTCTCAAGGCGCTTGGGGGAGGGGGGTCCGTTACTGCTCGAACAGCCAGGTCTTGAGTTGCTTCCTGAAGGAGAGGTGGTCTTGGGTAAGACTGAGGTGGATGGGGAGGGAGTTCCACGTTTTAGCTGCCAGGAAGGAGAAGGATCTTCCCCTCATGGTGGCTCTTCGAATGCGTGGGACGGTGGCGAGGGCATGGCTGGTTGATCGTAGCTGGCGGGTGGGAGTGTAGAAAGGTTAGGCGGTTGTTGAGGTACCTGGGGCCCAGGTCGTGGAGGGCCTTGTGTGCGTGGGTGAGGAGACGGAACGTGATTCTCTTGCTGACGGGGAGCCAGTGCAGGTCTCTCAGGTGTCCAGAGATGTGGCTGTGTCGGGGGATGTCCAGGATGAGTCGTGCGGAGGCGTTCTGGATGCGTTGGAGTCTTTTCTGCAGTTTGGCTGTGGTACCAGTGTAGAGGGTGTCTCCGTAGTCCAGTCGGCTGGTGACGAGTGCCTGGGTGACCGTCTTTCTGGTTTCGGTGGGGATCCATCGGAAGATCTTTCGGAGCATGCGGAGGATGTTGAAACACGTTGATGAGACGGCGTTGACTTGTCTGGTCATCGAGAGGGAGGAATCCAGGATGAAGCCCAGGTTGCGTGCATGGTCCGTTGGTTTGGGTGCGCTGCCCAGGGCGGGGGGCCACCAGGAGTCGTCCCAGGCAGATGGTGATGATCCAAGGATGAGGACTTCCGTCTTGTCTGAGTTCAGCTTCATGCGGCTGTTCTTCATCCACTCGGCTACGCCTTTCATCCCTTCGTGTAGGTTGGTTCTGGCGGTGGCTGGGTTGTTGCCGAGGGAGAGGATCAGCTGGGTGTCATCTGCGTAGGAGATGATGTTGAGGTTGTGTTGGCGTGCGATGGCTGCGAGGGGGCTCATGTAGACGTTGAAGAGGGTCGGGCTGAGGGATGAGCCTTGTGGTACGCCGCAGATGACTTCGGTGGCCCTGGATCTGAACGGGGGGAGGCGGACTCTCTGGGTTCTTCCGGCGAGGAATGAGATGATCCAGTCCAGTGCCTTCTCCTGGATTCCGACATTGCTGAGGCGTTGTACTAGGGTGCGGTGGCAGACAGTATCGAACGCTGCGGAGAGGTCCAGGAGGATGAGGGCCGCTGTTTCCCCTTTGTCGAGCAGGGTTCGGATGTCGTCAGTGGCTGCAATGAGGGCGGTCTCGGTGCTGTGGTTGGCTCGGAAGCCTGACTGTGAGTGGTCGAGGGATCTGTTCGTCTCAAGGAAGGCGGCAAGCTGATTGTTGACGGTCTTCTCGATGACTTTGGCGGGGAATGGGAGTAGCGAGATGGGGCGGTAGTTCTTGAGGCCTGTGGGGTCTGCTGATGGTTTCTTCAGGAGGGTGCTGAGTTCGGCATGCTTCCAGCACTCCGGGAAGGTGGCGGTGTCGAAGGAGCAGTTGATGATGTCCCGGAGTTGGGGTGCGATGATGGAGTCAGCCTTGTTGAAGACGTGGTGGGGGCATGGGTCGGTTGGCGATCCGGAGTGGATGGTGTTCATTGTACGGATGGTGTCTTCGGTGCTGACCGGAGTCCAGGCGCAGAGGGTAATGGTGGGGGGCGTTGGTTCTGTGGTTGGGATCGTGGTCTGTTCGCCGAAGCTGTTGTGTATGTCTGCAATCTTGCTGTGGAAGAACGAGGCAAGTGAGTCGCAGAGGTCTTGTGAGGGAGTGTTGTTGTTGTTTCCGGCGCTGGGGTTGGAGAGCTCTTTGACGATGCTGAAGAGTTCCTTGCTGTTGTGTGCGTTGTTGTCTATCCGATCCTTGAATGCTGTCTTCTTGTTGGTGTGGATCAGCTGGTGGTGATTGCGGGTGGCGTGCTTGAGGGCGGTCATGTTGTCTGTAGTCGGGTTTTTTCGCCAGGCTTTCTCGAGGGTGCGGCAGTTCTTCTTGGAGTTCTTGAGATCGTCGTTGAACCAGGGGGCTTTCTTGCTTCTGTTGGGGTGGTTCTTCAGGGGTGCGAGGTCGTCAGTGCAGTTGGTGATCCACTGTGTGAGGTTGTCGGCTGCTAGGTCGGGGTCCGTTGATCTGGCGGGAGGGTTCCGGTTCAGGGATGTGGTGAGCTGGTCGGTGGTGATCTTGTTCCAACTCCTGCGGGGAGCCTGTTGGGGGTGGTGGTAAGTTGTGGTCCTTCTGTAGTTGAAGTGGACGCAGCTGTGGTCTGTCCAGTGGAGTCCGGTGGAGTGGCTGAAGGAGACGTACTTGCTTGAGGAGAAGACTGGGTCAAGCGTGTGTCCAGCGTAGTGGGTGGGGGTGTTCACCAGTTGCTTGAGTCCGAGGTTGGCGAGGTTGTCCAGTAGGGTGGTGGTGTTGTCGTTGTTGTTCTCCAGGTGGAAGTTGAGGTCCCCTAGGAGGATGTAGTCAGCGGAGGCGAGGGCGTGTGGGCTGACGAAGTCTGCCACGTCTTCGCTGAATTGTGTGCGGGGTCCTGGGGGTCTGTAGATGAGGGTGCCTCTGAGAGAGGTCCTGGGGTCGGTGTGTATCTGGAAGTGAAGATGTTCGGCGGCTGTGAGTGTATCGTCGGAGTTGGTTGTGATGCGGATGGTGTTCTTGTGAACAATGGCGATGCCTCCTCCTGTCTGGTTGACGCGGTCTCTCCGGGTGATCTTGTATCCATCCGGGATGGCTATGGTGATGTCGGGTGCTGAGGAGGCGTTCATCCAGGTTTCCGTGAGGAAGGCGACATCTGGAGCTGTGGTGTCGAGCAGGTTCCATAGTTCCACGGCGTGTCTGTGGACGGAGCGGGTGTTGAGCAGGATGCACTTCAGGTGGTTGCTGTTGGTGCTCGGCTTGGCGGGTGCTGGTGCGGTGCATGTCCTGTTGCAGGTGAACTTGCAGGATTGGCAGCTGAAGGGTCCGTGGGTGCGTCCTGGGGTGGCTCAGTGGCAATCCGGGATCCGACCGGTGTTGAGTGCATTGAGGGTGGCGGCGTCATATCCCCGGCGGGAGGGGTGGCATCTGCGGGAGCCAGGGGGTCTGGGGCTGGGCTAGGTCCTGGCGTGGACGGGCGCAGACGGGCTTGCCTTTGGCGCGACTTCGGCGCGCAAGGGGCGTGCCCACTGCGCGTGAACGCTGCGCAGACGTGCAGACTCCACCATAAATGGCGGAGTGGGAGGGGCAGAGTGGGAGGGAGGAGCAGCTGGGAGGTGGGAGCGGGGTGGCGCGGGGAGGGGATCGGGTACTCGACAGCAGGGGGCACGGGGGCCGCAGGGGAGCAGCGGCAGGGAGCGGGGAGGGCGAGGAGACAGCGAGAAGCCCAGGGAAGAGCCAAGGCAAAAAACCAAAGAACAACCAAGGAGAAACCAAAAGTCTAGAAACAAGCTCAGGGACAGAAGCACTGGGGGCGAGCAGGGACAGGCAGGTGGGGGCACCGGGCACACTCACGGGGAGGCGTGCGGCGGGTGGAGCGACCGTCACCGACCACAGTCAGGTCAGGTCACAGCTCCCCGTCGCGCTTACTGCCACTTAAGTGATCCGGAGGGAGGGAGGAGCAGCTTGGAGGCGGGAGCAGGGTGGCACGGGGAGGGGATCGGGTACTCGGCAGCAGGGGGGGCGGGGGGCTGCAGGGGAGCAGCGGCAGGGAGCGGGGAGGGCGAGGAGACGGCGAGAAGCCCAGGGAAGAACCAAGGCAAAAAACCAAGGAGAAACCAAAAGTCTAGAAACAAGCTCAGGGACAGAAGCACTGGGAGCGAGCAGGGACAGGCAGGTGGGGGCACCGGGCACACTCACGGGGAGGCACGCGGCGGGTGGAGCGACCGTCACCGACCACAGTCAGGTCAGTATTCCCCAAACATGTTTTAATAGTGGTATGAATGGTATGTATGTAGCTTGGGAGTGTTGTTCTTTAGAGGATCTGGCAGTGTTATAAATTATGAAATTATAGGTTAAAAAACATGTTGTGAGGAACATATATCTGTCTATTGACATGTTTACATTTGATTGAAGAAAAAAATAACTTTGTTACCAAAATAAATTATTTTAATTATTTAGCATATGACATGTTTTGAGCATTGAATGAGGTGGATTATATGTCCATTGTTTATTGAAGGGCTCAGAACATCCAACTGTTTGAATGGTCGTCTTAATGAGTGCATGTTTGATCACCATGTTTTTTCAGTTTAGAAGGTTTTTTCTTCACACACAACACCCTTTTTAGGTCTCGCCTAGGCAGTGCGCATGCGCTGTCTCTCCGAGACATCTAGTAATCTATATGCGTGGTGAAACTCTGCCTGTTGACGGATAATTTCTCCCCGCTTGCCATTAGTTAACTTTTACTTTTTTTTTGTTAGCGTGCTTAATATTGGGTCTTGATCCAATACATAACTTCTGTTTAAAACGGAAGCAGCACCGCCTAACTACAATTTCGTTATGCAAATAGTTTTTTGTTTTAAATAGTGCGCATTAACATGAACGTGCTAACTTACGTTATACACATGCACCAAAAGTATCCCACTATGAAAAATTGGAAGTGATGTGCACACACCACTCTTCCGATTGTCTCTGTGCCTGCTGGCGCAAACTAACACCATGGGGAAGAAGGTCGCTGTTATCCTGGCAGCTGCAGCGTGTTCAATTGCACCAAAGTTCACAAGGTTTCACCGGTTGTGGTCCATCTCAGCAGAGCTGGGGCTCAGGTAAGGCCTTCCACTTCTAACATACTTGTTCCCATTTTAGTTGGAGCTATACAATACGAATATGGAGATATATGAGCACATTGGTCACTCATTTAAGAGCTATAACGTAAAAAAGTTATCAGTTTTAGAATGATGCCAGGACTTACCCCCCGGGTCCGTGTAAATCATGGGTGGCAGGGGTGCATAAAATCTTCGCAGGACTGGGCAATATGGTAGGCTGTCTGCTCTCTCTCTTGGCACCAGCACCACGCTGCAGTTCCCACTCCTTGGCAGAACAGTTGGTACCTCACTAGACCTGCCTCTTTGTCCCTCTGGGCGTTAAATCATGTGCAAGACGAGCAGCCCTCAGCAGCTCTCTTGCACAGCCCTGGGGCTCAAAGAGAGAGTGTGCCACCTGTCCCCGGGGAGCAGCACAAGAAGCGAGCAAGTGCAGCGTGTGTTTCTGAGCAGATACACTGTTTTCAAGCTGTGTGCCTCCAGAATTGAATTACATGTTCCTGGCAGAGGTTTGAGAAGGCTATTGCGTCATCCGAGGGTGTTTCAGAGAAAAAGAAGTATGTTGTTCTACCCAGAACTCAATGAGGGGTAAATGTGGGGTGCCGTAAGATGTATTGCCGTGTTTGTTCCTTAGGTTAGTGCCAGAGAAGTGAATGCTTTGAAGAACACAGGACGTGTGTATCTAGGGTGCAGTTGAATTGTGTGTCTGTGGGTCGGTAAGACACTGAGAACATTTGCCTACATACCTGAAGCACAGGGAGAGTTGACAATTCTGGACTGTACGGATTGTGCTTGTTGTGTGTGTCCCTAAGTCCCCAAACAGGATACAATGTTTGTGTGACACTGGATCACAGTTTGTGTTCATGTTGAGTCACAATGTGTTCTTTGTGTTTCTGTGGTACTTTATATGAATGTATTAAGTGACATCATACATTCTTGGGATACATTGTGTTCATGTAGTATGAGTGGCTTCGGCAGTGGGACCTTCAGATTGCCAGAGTCCTGCATAGGTTTCAGGCTCATTTGGAGTTTACATGCTTTTTCTGGCACCTCAATATATAGATTTCTGTATGCAGCGCCTTAAAAGTCGTGTACCTCCAAAAGCAAAGCTTGATAGTGTCTTTATGCCAATGGCTCCTGTGAGTATATTTATACCTCTATTGTACAGCGAACACATGTTTGTGACGGCAAAGCATATGAAAGCCTCTTTGTTGTGCTACTTCACAGAGAAAGCACAAGTGCCTCGCCAGTGCACAGTCAGTGAATATATTTGTATAGCATAGTCTCTGCCTTCTTTCAAATTTCAAATTTTTCAGTACCTCTGTAGAATATTTTTGTTCTGTAAGCACAGGTGCATGGGTGCACAAGAAGTGTGGTGGCATATTTTGTTTAGAAGTTTGAGGCTTACCCAGGAACACATTTTTTTTCTTGCGAGCTAGAGGGCATTGAAGGTATTGACAGGAAGCCAGCATTACCAGTTTGAGACCCTTGAGCTGGGGATCCCAGCATTTGTTTGTGTTATTGGCATTGTAAATGACAATGCCTTTTAACTATGTAGTAATTATCGAAACAGATAAATAAAAGGTATTGTAATAGCTAAAACTCTTCCAAATGCGAGACCTATTGCATTGAAAATGCTTGCTTTTGGTTTTGGTAGGTCATGGAGAGGGGGGATGGTGAAGGGGCGGCTTCTATGCAGTGAATTTAAAAGTGCTCGGGCTTTGCTCAGCACTAAGCCCTCCTTCCTCACACAGTGAAAACGTTTTACAAGTTGGCAGGCCTGGAGATCTGTTTCTCATCCTGCTTTAAATGGGCCGGTACTCACTGGTACCGAGTACAAGCACTTTTTCACTTTCTCTCCTTCAGTACCGGTGTTGTGTAATATCAGGTATCCCCTTGGGATCGTGTATCCCCTCCACTTCGGCCGTCTTCGGAAAATGAACTCAGCCCGGGCAGGATCAGACAGAAGCAGTCGATCTCTGCTCGGGCTGAGTGCAGGGATACACGATATAATGGGACACCAGACCGAGCACACGCTATAAATTACTTGACGTTTCGTTTTCTAATGCTGGCGCCACAGCTGCACAAGAGACAGGAAGCAAATAAAAGTAGTTCAAAGAATGAGAGCTTAAATAAATGAAAACTAAATGCAGAGCGGTTGTTATTTTCCAACCAAATCGCAACTGGCACAAAGAAGGAGAGGTGAAATAAATACACGCACGGAGTAGGAGTGAAAGAATGTTCTTTTTTATGTGTTAGGCAAATTCCATCTAGTTCAAAGAAGGAAAGGTGAAATCAGTGACAATTATATTAATGCACGACTTATGCTGCGGAGAGGAGTTGGCCTAACGGCTAGGGCGCTCGATCTCGGACCTGGGGAACACTGGGTTCGAGTCTCGATAACGACGCCTAAATGTGTGTCTGCATAAAATGAAATGCATTTAGGTACTGGAAGTGAAAGAATTGCATTTTTTTTTATTATTCAGGCAAATCGCAAGTAGTACAAAGAGGGAAACGTGAAATAAATGAAAATGAAACATATACACGAAGTCGGAGTGAAAGAATGGAATTTTTATTTTCAAAGAGATGGAATGACATAAATTAAAACATGGGGAGAGAGAAGGACAGAGAAGGGAATATAGCTTGCAAGGTTTTATATTGCTATGTGTGACATTCATATAATTTCAGTGTAATTATGAGTGATATTTCAACAACAATGAGTTACACTTTTTGGAACACAAAGTCAAGTAATAAAGATGATGGAAGCATATAAATATAAAAAATGACACCCATTTAACGAAAGAGAAACGTAAATTAAAACATGGGGAGAGAGAAGGACAGAGAAGGGAATATAGCTTGCAAGGTTTTATATTGCTATGTGTGACATTCATATAATTTCAGTGTAATTATGAGTGATATTTCAACAACAATGAGTTACACTTTTTGGAACGCAAAGTCAAGTAATAAAGATGATGGAAGCATATAAATATAAAAAATGACACCCATTTCACGAAAGAGAAACTCTAAGAAGATCCTACAATTACTGCAAGTCACCACCAGTTATGGAAGAGCATTAACCTAGAACTCGCAAACCGCCCCAGAAAGACCAGGGCAATGGTGAGGCTCATGACAGTGAGGCGCAGCCTTTACAGCCAGCCAGAAAGCTGTTGATTTCAAAGACAGTAATCAATCCGAATAAAAATGATAACTGAGGAGTTTAGCTGAGTGGTGTCAGCCCCAGTTGGCACACCACTACCTGACCCACCTGCAGCACCAGATCACACCAGCAGGCTACAGCTGTCACGGACCTACTAAAAAGAACAGGCTCTGAAGTGACAAAGCTGCTGGCCATGCTGAAAGTTGGACCAGCATCATTACCACTGCCCCTGATTACAATAGTATCAAGTTGTCGATGCTAGGGGCGGAATAACTTCGCTAGGCATGCGCCAACAGACTGAGGCCCTAGGGAGGTGGCATCTATACTGTTAACTGCTTCTTAGGACTCACCTTCCAGCTTGCTTATGTGTAGGCCGCACTCCCCTGCGGCAGCCTAGTAGGCACGGGGTGTACCCAGGCAGTCCTTTGTGGAAGGGAAGTATGGAAGCAGGGATGTTGGGTGGAGGGGGGGTGAGTGTATGGGTTTCTCTGGTGTTTTTGGAGGGCGTGGGGTAAAGATTCCAGTTGCAGGCAGGTGTCTCACATAGGGTCCCTTACGTTCTGTGGCGCTGCAGATCACTGCCGTTTATATGCTGTGAAGTGCCGGTGGGGCATCAAGCCATTTGCGGGGTTAGGTGCTAAGTGCAGACCCTTTCATCCCTGTGGCTCCCATTACCTGCTGAGTGCGTGAGTACTTGCGCTCCTCGCCTGCACTGTGAGAATTCAAGACCAAACAGACCGGGGAAGCTAGTCCTGGCCCACATGGAACAAGATTAAGTATCAAGGTGGGGGCACGGGTTCCATTACCTGCTGCTGGTGTAGGCTCACCCTCTCCCTCCTGGGTGCTGCTGTCTGCAGAGTTGGCTGCAGCCGTGCTCCTCCAGGTGTTGAGTTGACGACTCCTTGCCTGCTGCGCCACAGCATGCATTCTGAGGTGAGGCTGCCTGGCTGCAGCTAAGTGCTGCCTGTAAGAGACCACCAATCCCGTGGCTGTCTAGACTGGGACGGGACCGGCCATGTGTCACAAGCCTGCCACATTAGTCAGTGACTGCCTCATATCCCCCTCGCACCAAGCTGGTCCGCCAATGTATAAAGAGAGCATGTCTCTTGATAGAAGCTGTTGGCCATAATTTTAACACGGACTGTGAGGTGCCATCACGTGATGAGTCTCACAGTGAGTCACACAGTTACCCTGAATGGATTACCGGAGTCGAGGGGAAGTGTATAAACTTTGTTACATTGTAGCCTCTGCTCTCGCCTGCCTAAGCAAGCCTAGTCACGAGCTGAGCCAGCCGCCCAAAGCCGACACAAGCAGCGCGGACCACGAGCTGCAACCTGGATTTCAGTTTCTAAAAGAGAACTAATAGCACTCTGGCTTAATCCTGATGCGCTACAAATGCATGACTTTCAATTTCAGTGCGGTGATGCGGAGAACCACACTGAAATGTGTTAGTCCAACATCTGATGCGTGGTACTTGGCAGAGCAGAGGGAAACAATGGCAGAGATTAAAAAACCTAAAAGGGAAGGTGTTGCTAAGATGGCAGAGTGAGTGGACGTGTCCTCTCCGTGCTCCGCCCCCGCCGGTCCCACAGCATTGAATATTGAACACCTGGACACGGACTTACCAGTGGAGGTCCAGGGACTTGCCCAGAGGACGAGGCGGAGAGCACAGGGTCGCGTTCCCCACCCGCGACAAGCCTTCCCGAGAGTTCCCTGAGCTGCCCACAGCTCTGGCGAAGAATCGGCCATACTGCTGCGCCTGCTAGGGCGCATCGGAGCTGGAAAACGGTGGTACGGCCCTGACGGCGGACGGCACAAGATTCACCCTGCCCCTTGTACTGCTGGGGGACCTGTGAGCCGGACCTAGCGGGGCACCAGGGCTTAGTGCAGCGCTGCGAAGGCGCCCGATCCTGACTCCAGAAGAGGCGGCGCTGTTCTACGTGATACCGCCAGCTGGCTGAGATTGCCGCCCGGGCCTGCGGCGGTGGCTGGCGCCATCAGGGACTTCGTGAAGCCAGCAAGTGTCCCGTTGAGGGCCCGCTCTGTTTTCCTGTGCCCGCGGGGAGCCCCGCCTCTTTGTCCCCCTGCTGGCAGTTGGCTTGCAGCCTACGTGAGGCCTACCTGTGGTCTGCTGCGTGACAAAGTGCTCCTGCGTCCTGAGGAGGCCTCTACCCTTGGCAGTGACACGCCTACCATGCACATCACAGGGGGTCTCTGTGGTTTTTGCGGTGAGGGTCGCCTGCTGGGCCCCCGAGTGTTTGACTGACCCCCTGCTGATTTCTTGGGGACTGGCCTGTGGAGGGCCCGTGTGGAACAGTAGAGGGACATTATTCCACAGCATCGCAGCACAACAGAATTTCAGCCTGGGCCGCCCGGTTGATAATCCTCTTTCTCAAGCGTTTCACTAGGGGTTGGAGAGGAGCTGGCTGGCTGATATCATCGCAGGAGGTGTGAGCAATCAATGGCGGCTGTGGTGACAGGGGGATGGCTGGGCCTTCTTGCTGCTACTACTGGCATCAGGCGCTGTTGCCTATATTGCCTGCTGGTTGCGGTTCCAGCAATGGCTGCCGCTAAAGGTAGAAAGAACAGGTCGGTGCGGGATCTCCTACTGAAAGCTGCGGGAGACGCATCGGGCTCTGGCTCAGCATCGGCAGAGGGCAGTCCAGACAGCGCCGTCACCCGGGAGTTTCTGGAGTCTCACTTTGCCTCTCAGAGGGAGGACATCCTCGCCGTCAAGACAGATTTGCAGGCGGCTCTCCGGGAGGTCAGGCACGATGTGGGTGCGGTTGGGAGAGCACGTTGCTGCCTTGGAAGACTCCACGGCGGCGAGGGATGAGGAGATCACAATGCTTCAACAAGAAGTCCTGAGACTGCGGGAACAACATCTAGACCTCCAAACGCACACAGAGGATTTGGAAAACAGATCTCGGAGGAACAATGTTCGCATCCGGGCGGTCCCTACGGGGGCGGAGGACGGGGACCTCATGGGTTATGTGCAGGATCTCTTCTGCAAGATTTTGGGCTCTTCATCGGATTCCACCATTAAGATAGATCGATGCCATCGGGTTGGCCCCCCCGCCAGTCCAATCGTCCCCCTGAGGACATCCTGATATGCGTCCATAACTATATAGTGAAGGAGGAGATTCTCAGAGCGGCACATTCCATACAACCTCTCCATTTCAGGGATCATACTCCACAGCTCTTCCAGGACTTAGCTGCTAGCACACTCCAGAAAAGAAAAGATTTTCACCCAATAACAATTCATCTCCGCTCACAGAACATTTCTTGTGCCTGGGGCCATCCTTTTTGCCTCATTTTCCATCTAGACGGGAAGCTCATTCAGGTCTCTTCCATTTCTGAAGCTTGCAGAGTGTTGAAGTTGTCTACCGACGAGTTGCCCTCTCCTCCAGATGCTGCAGTTTAGGGTTCACAGAGATCTCGAAACCACAGTCCTCAGAACGCATGGACCGCTGACCGCCTTTGCCCTGACCCAGACACCATCTTTAAGGAACGTTCTGCTGTTCTTCAATCCCTGACGGGCACCTGGGGGGATTTGTTGGATGACAATGACTGAGGGTGATGTGTCTGGGGTTTCTACCACTTTTGTGGGCCTGGTGGGGGCGGACGGGAGGTTTTGTTCACCTGGTGCAGATGACCCTTACTTTCTTGGCAGTCTCCTCTGAATACTGCCCAACCTTCACGTTGGACCATGTGCTGTTTTGGTGGTCTGCAGTTTGTTCTTTTTGTTGTTCTGGGGGTGGGTGGGTCCTTCCTATGGTGAGCTTTTTAGTCATGTATGTTGAGATAAGTTTTACCTGCCTACACATATACCCTTTGTCCTTGTAGTACTCCACTTCTTACTGGGTCTCTGGGACTTTCACTATAGCGTCTAACGGTCCTTTCCCTACTGATGACAGTTCAGATTGTTAGTTATAATGTCAAGGGCTTTAATAATCCCACTCAAAGGAATGCTGTGCTATCTTTACTTGAGATCATGCGGGGAGATGTGTGCCTACTCTAAGAAACGCACCTCCTCCACAGTGACACACCTCGCATGCAACACAGGGCGTTCCCGGTACTATTGTGGTCCTCGGGGAAACGGAAAACAGGAGAGGTGGCCATCTTGCTTTCCACGCATTTTAGAGGCTGGGTTGTGGGTACAGTCACAGAAATTCTGGAGCAATTACTAGCAGAACGACTCTGTATAGGGTCCACCACTATCACAATAACCTCCCTCTATTCTCCCAATGTTCACCAAGAGGAATTCCTGCTTAATGCTTAGGCTGAAGTACTGCACACACCTGACTCTCTGGTGGTGATAGGGGAGCACCTGAATTTGGTTTTGGATGCACAGGTAGATCGCTCTTGCTCACGCACAAGTGGCGCAGGCGCTCTTTCGGGGGTGGGGAGGGCTTGGCTGGATGATTGCGGGCTTAGAGATGCTTTGCAGTGTTTGCACCCTGATGAAAGGGACTATACGTTCGACTCCGCGGCTCATAAGACATATGCCCGATTGGATAATTTCCTTGTCACTCGTGCTGCATGGAACTGCATTCAGGCCTCCTATATAGAAGCCTGATCTCTGTCGGACCTCCCTCATATCACCCTCGCACTAAGCCTTCCGCACACACAATCGCCCTCCCCTCATTGGCGGCTACGGGACTCTCTCCTGAGGTCCCCGTCAGTGGTGGAGAGCCTCCGTAGTACCCTGACAGATTACCTGAAGCTCAATGACAATGGCTCCACTCCCCAAGCTTCTGTTTGAGAGGTGTTTAAGCTAGTTGCGCGGGGGTCTCTTATCTCTAGGGCGGCCTACGATAATAAAATCAGGAGTGAGAAGAGTCAAGAACTTGAAGGCCGGGTGAGCGAACATGAAGTCATTCACTAGCGCACAGGTGCCCCTTGTATCTGGCGCCTGTTGGAGAAGGGGCGGCGACAGCTGAAGCGCTTGGATCTGGATAGAGCCGAATATGCAGTACTACGACTGAAGCATAAGTATTATGTTTGTTCTAATAGGGTCGGCCGCATGCTGGCACACTGTCTTCATTGCCAACACCAGACCCAGGCAGTGAAAGTGATCCGAGAAGCCCAGGGGTCAGAGGCGACAGATGATCTTGCTATAGCCACAACCTTCTGGGCATTTTATGCGGGGCTATATTCTGCCAAGACCTCAGGCCTTCTAGATCCTCTAGAGTACGTATGAGGTGCAGCAGTAACCCCCTCCCAGGGCAGGAAGCGGAAGGACTGGAGACCCCCATTCGAATCGAAGAGGTCATATACGCCATATCTCGGTTGAAACCTCTGAAAGCACCTGGCCCGGATGGTTTTAGTGCCCTGTTTTATAAAACATTTTGTACGGAACACGCACCAGTGCGCACCCGACTGTTCAACTCATTCTTGGACACAGGCACTCTTACGCCCTCTAAGCTGCAGGCCACGATTTCTGTCATTCCCAAATCAGGGACAGACCCAGTGCTTTGCAGTTCCTACCGCCCCATCTCCCTGCTAAATTTGGACTCTAAACTGTTCTCAAGCATCTTAGCCCATAGACCCGGATCAGTCGGGTTTCATACTGGGGAGACAGTGCAGGGATAACACGCAGAGGATCTGCCATTTAATTGATAAGCCTTCGACTGAGTGCATTGGCCGTACCTATTTGCCATGTTAGAGTGCTTTGGCACAGGACCGAAATTTCGTAAGTGGGTGGCTAGTATCTATAATGCCCATTCAGCCCAAGTCTGGGTCAAAGGCGTACTTTCCAAAAGCATTAGGGTGGAGAGAGGCACCAGACAGGGCTGTCCGCTCTCCCCATTGCTTTATGTTTTATATATGGACCCCTTTGCCCAGCGGCTTCGGGACCATCCACAGGCACAGGGGATTCCATTCGGTGTGGATCGTCACCTTATCAGCCTCTACGATGATGATGTTATCTTTTCACTGGCACACCCACAAACCTCTATGCCGACCGCAGTGACAGCTCCGCAGGCCTTCAGCCAGGTCTCTGGTTTTAAAATAAATTTACAAAAATTGCAGATACTGAATCTCACTGTGGGGCCCTCTACAGTGGCGGATCTGAAGGTCCACTTTGATTTTGACTGAGTGACGGGGGTCATTACCTACCTCGGAGTGACTCTGCACACTAGCTTGGTTAGGACAGCGGAAGCAAATTACGCCTCCTTACTCTCTCACATTAGGAAAGACCTCGCCCACAGGAAATGGCTACCCCTGTCCTGGCTCGGCAGACTGGCTACGATAAAAATGAATGTTCTACCCCGGGCTCTCTATTTATTTCAGACCCTTCCCCTGCTGCCCTTGTCGACTGCGCTCACACGAACCCAGACAGAGATTGAGCACTTTATCTGTGGTCCTATGTCACCCAGGCTGCAGAAAACCTTACTATGACGTCCTAAGAAGGAAGGGGGGTTGGCCTTTCCTAATCTCATTCATTATTACCAAGCCTCGATTTTGTGTTACCTGGTGGAGTGGAACCGTCCCATGACGGAGAAACACTGGGTATTTATGGATCAGTCAGTAGCTGGTAGGCATATTTGGAGGGAGTGTTGGTTACCTAGTTTGGTGCAGGCATGGGGTCTTTACTCCTCACCAGTTACTCGCCCTACCATGTTAGCATGGGACAAGGTGCCTCGACGAGCCAATCTCACCACTTTCCCCTCCCCCATGTCTCCCATCTTTTTGAATACTGATTTCCCTCCGGGCATGGACAGAGGTGCAGGCTCTCGCTGGGTGGAGGGAGGTTGTAAGTGAGTGTGGCAGTTGTTTGATTTGGATGGCCATATCCCTTTTAAGGTACTCTGTGAGGACTATAACTTAACAGACTCAGACAATTTCCTCCATGCCCAAATGTGCCACTGGACATCGGGCCCCCTGGTGCAGCCCTTGGTCAGTAGGCCGATGCTTCTATTAGAGAAGTGGCACTTCCAGAAAAAGGATGTTCACAGGTTTATTTCAGAGTTCTATGCCTTTCTCTCGCCTTAGTCAAAGGGGACCCGTTCTGTGGGCTCCTTTCATAGCGATTTTGTCTTTTGAATTAATTTCGGGAACTAACTTGTCCTGCCTATTTACGTCTCCTGAAATTTATTCCCGAGGGTACCGCTGCGGAGCAGGGCGACCGCCCCTAACATATCCGCCCTTTTCTCAAGGGGACTGTTCTTCTTCTTAAAGGCACGCATGTGTAGGTTTTAGGTAGCGGGTGGCTCACCAGGGGGGAGAAGAGTGGGGTGGGGGACTAGGTTTAGATGTTTCAAATTTTGATTTGTTTTCTTTTTCTCCTTTTTCCTTTTTCCCTTTTGTTGTTCTTATCCCTTAAAGGTAGGCATACTTGCTCTGCATGTGCAACGGAGTGTTACATTGGTGCTTTTACTTAAGCAGGTGTGGTGCCCTGGGCCGGGCATTGTTTTTATCTTTACACTGTTAAGCTTGCTAATTCTTTCAGGTTGTCTTACGCGGCCGGCCCAAGTTGGGTTGTAGGTGACATGCTGTGTTACATAAATGCATAATTGTGGTTGGACCATGTACTATGCCCTCTACTACATGTTTGTTAATTTGCCGGCCCACAGGGTTGTAGGCGCTAACGCTCTGTATTCTGTTTGCCGTGTGTACTGCCAATAAAAACGATTTCATAAAAAAAAACTAAAAGGGTAAAACACATCAATATGGAAAGAATATTAAAGTGTGAGGGTGTTGGACTTGGCCCTGCTTGCAGGGTCATCCCGGAACTTTTTGCCTTCCTCCTAGTTTTTTAACCTAATATAGAATTGGTGGTTCGAAATGAGACACAATAAATATGTATGTTTTGTGGTTGCACTAGAAATAATACATGCTGCGCAATGGTGTCCAGAGGTTTAACTTCACCATGGAAGAAAATGTCACTTTTAAAATGGACGCCATTGCTGTGTGCTTTGTGCCGCCTGCCTGAGGAGGACTGGCGGTCTAATGTTCGGAGTGACAGGGTGACCTACACCTCCCCCACAGTGACAGTTGGGACTGGAACTGCCAGGAGCCTTCTAGAAGGTTCTTGCCCTGTCTGGTAGGTGGGGTGAGGGGGGTATATATAGGGGGGCTGTGCCTCCATGTGCTCAGACTGAGCATGGACTTGATCGAGAGGGGACACTCTGCCAGGAGGTACCGCCGCAAGGGCCTGTTTGCTGGCCCCTGAGCCCATCTGTACCCTTCTGCTGTCCACAGGGCTAGTGAGAGCCTTTTCTGGAGTGAAGACTGCTATGTGAGGAGGAGTGCCACTTTATGGGAGATGACTGCTTCTAGGAGCTGCTGTCCTGTACTGATGAGTGCCCACTGACTGCTGATCTGGCCCAGCATTGCCTGCCTCCGCTCCAGCCCTAGCATCTTGTGAGTGCTGCAACTGTGCCTTGGAGGTGAGGAGCGTGGGCA
Source organism: Lissotriton helveticus (assembly GCF_964261635.1). Classification (NCBI taxonomy): domain Eukaryota; kingdom Metazoa; phylum Chordata; class Amphibia; order Caudata; family Salamandridae; genus Lissotriton; species Lissotriton helveticus. The sequence goes on from NC_136069.1 coordinate 1,621,941,185, forward strand.
CTACTTTACTTTATGGGACCTAGCACCGGGGGAGCGCCACAGCTTTACCCCTGCATGGATTGTGCTCTGCCTGCTGCCTAGTGCCTGGGAAGCGCTTTGTCTTTGCTGCCCAGGAGGTGCGGAGCGCCTGCCCCCTGCAGCGCTGTGCTGCCAGAGCGCTATGTGATCCTGGGAGGACACTAGCGCCGCCAGATCGCTATATTTCATTATCCTAAGGAAGAAGGTGCGGGGGACCTGTAGCGTGTGCTGCCAGGGAGAGCTGCTTGTTTAAGAAATACAGCGGGAGCCTACCCCGCTGCTGTGTGACCCCCAAGGGGACCCCCAGCGTGGGGATCCCCCCTGTGCAGGAGTGCCTACCCCGCGTTTGTGCCGTATTATAAGTGCTGCCTGGGGGAGCTGCATGTCTAAAAGCACAACGGGAGCCTACCCAAAAAACATACAACTGACACTGTAAGTACAACAACAGTGACAGCCCTGGCATTCGAACAGGCAGTACTGAAGGAAATTCAAACAATCGACTCTCAGAACATCAAAGGCTAACAGAACTTGAAGAAAGGTGAGATGAAGGCACTCATGGACCTGAAAGAGAATACTAGACTTGTCATTAAACCAGCTGACAAAGGTGGCACAATCATTATCATGGATAAAAACATGGATCACGAAGAATGCATCAGATTGCTATCAGATGAAAACAGCTATGAAATCCACCGGATTTACCCTGCTCCAAGACTTGTGAACAAAATCAGAACCTTGGTGGATGAGGGCCTGATGAATGATTGGATAACCAAACATGAGGCTGGGTTTCTGGTGGGTGATTATCCCTGCACCCTCAGATTCTATACCGTCCCCAATATCCACAAAAATCAGGATGCCCCCAGCAGGGAGACCGATAGTGTTGGGAATATGTTCAGTTCTTGAACCTCTTTCCCAATTCTGTGATTGGTGTTTGAGACCTATCGTACAGTCGTCTACATCTTGCCTAAGACACTAAAGATGTCCGGTGCCTACTTAGAGACCTCAAGATCACCCCAGCTGAAGATCTTTTCATTACCATGGACATCGAGGCATTATACACCAGCATACCTCACAGACACACATTGAGCGTGGTAGAACACATTCTCCTGGAAAGAGACTGGGAGTTCATGACGCTCAGACATTTCATCATGGAGTGGGCAGAATTGGCTCTCATGGAAAACTTCTTCGAATATGAAGACACAATATACCATCAGATCAGAGGCACTTCCATGGGAAGCTCTTTTGCTCAGAGCATGGCGTGCCTCTATGAACACCAATTCAAAGTGAACCACATCTTTCATCAAGGCAACTCGTTTGCAGCACAATTGAAAGTATGGAGATGATATATTGTCATTTGGCACGGCAACCAAGATGAAGCTGAGGACTTTATTAGATGGATCAATACTAGAGATGAACATCTGAAATTCACACATGCAGTCAGCATGGAGAGAGCTGTTTTTTTGGACCTAGCTATAAGCATGACAGTGGAATGGATCCAGACTAAAGTTCACAACAAGAGCACACACAAAAACAGCGTACTACTTTTTGGGGGCTTCCACCCCAGATTACTGGGGCAAAATTTGCCAGTAGGTCAATTACTCATGATCCGGAGGAATTGCTCTCATATGGAAACCTATGAGGAACAGGCTGAGACTGACCCTGGATTAGCTTTCTTTGGTACCCACTGTTTCCATTGGAGAATGTTTGAAGGGGAGGGAGGACTACAAAGCACTTTAAGGTAAATTACACAATGCTTCTTACATTTTCCAGGAACTCCGCACTATAGCTTAGAGAAATATGGCATCATGTGCTTTAATAGTTACAGCTCTGAAATGACGTACAGGATCACCTCTCTACATGCCTCTCACAAGCAAGCGAGGCACAGAGGGCACTCAGTCTAAATCTCTCAAGTAACATTTATATTTGTCTTTTGTGCTTCCAGTCACTGGTCTTCCAGGTGTAAACATAAGACCACATTGGCACGTGACTTACAATCACCGTCTGTGAAAAAGGTAGGAAACCTAAACTGCAATAATGCTCGCTTGAGCAGAATCATGCCAAATACACAAAGAAACGTGTAGCGGTCAAGATAGCTGTCTGTTTGAAACATGCAGTTTAAAGTTCAAATGCATCCAGGCTTAAAGTTGAAGCTTGATGTACCACACAGATGAATAGATAAAACACTGCATGACGCGCTGATCAAGAGGGAAAGAGCAAATGAGATGCTCGTTGCGATGGACAACCAGGAGGAAACGTGATAGCCAATCCGAAGGAACAATTAGTGAAATCGCCAGCGCTTGAACCAAATACCCAAAGAAGGGACAATTACAAGCAATGCATTAATAAAAAGGCAGCATTTTTGATAGGAACAAAAAGGAACGAATGGCAATCGATGGCCTTGGTTAAAGCCCATATTGTAGATACATCATGCTTCGCAGGGCAGCACATGCATGCTGACTCTAGGCTTTACGTAAAAAGGAGATATGACACAGCCGTAAACCTTTTTTTTAATTGCTGGCGGGGTAGGAGGGAAAATTGGGGATACAAGGAGGGAGGGATGAATGGGTGTCGGCGGCAACATGGACAGTGGAGGGGTTTGGGAATTAAAGCACTTTTTTATTTTTTCAGTCTGGAGGTACAGCTCTGCCAAGTATCATGCATCAGTGGTTAGACCAATGCAGTTTAGCGTGGAAGTCCTCATCACCACACTAAAATGCTTAATCATGCATTTATAGCACCTCCTAACACAGCGGCATTGCTAGGCATAAGAAACTGCGAATAGGAGCAGACCATTGCAAAAGCGCAAGCAGCCGGCTTCCTGCTGGCAGTGCTGTGCAAACTGTGCTGCCAGTGAGCCTGCATTATACAGTGCCGCTTTCAACGTTGAGTTTCTTCACTAACAATAATGAACACAAATTGTCATCACTAGGAATAATGCAGTCTCAGGTTCAGACTGCAGTACACAATGAATCAGAGCCTCTGGTACTCAGCCACGTGACATGCCATGGCTAAGTCTGTTAAACTGACTGACAATTACCAGTGGCGGCTCCTCATGGGAGTGCTTTGCAGCGATGCAATGCAGCGCTCGCAATGAAAATCGTTTTATTAATTTATTTATTAACAGAACTCCGTTCAGCCTTAAGCTGGAGTTTACTACCCCACCCTTCACCTCCCACACCTCGCCCACCACCCTGCAGCACTTCCATGAGGAGCCGCCACTGATAATTACATTCTCCCTGGAGAGTAGTAATAACACTGAGACTAATCAGCTGTGCACTGCCCCTTGCTCAGACTGAGGCTGAGAGTGATGATGCATCCAGAGGGTGGCAACTTGCCCTGTTGTATTTTGAAAACTGATGCTTCCTGCACGCCACCGTCAGTGACAGTTAATTCAATTCCACAAAGTGAGTGATTGGATGATTGGCCAGTGACTCGGCAAATGATGGGCAAAAGTATGTTTTTACGTTGCTACATGTTGTGTGCTCCTCTGCAGGCATAGAGTGAGTGGGGCTATTGGCACCTCTCAGACCACGCATCGCTACAGACCCCCAGCCTCATTAATTAATTAATTAATTGTGGGTTTATATAGCGCTAGAATCAACTCCCGGAGGAGTATCTCCGCGCTTCGACCGCTGGGGAACCCGTCCTGGCTCACCCTGAGAGATGGTCCCTAATGGGTATCTCTAACGTGCATCCAAGCATCCCCGGCGGTCTGGGGGGCCGTTGTGAAGATGAGGCAAGCTAATGCCCAGAGTTGCCGAGTGTGGTCCCTGACAAGAGTAGGCACCGAGGCGAGAATTATCGAGCCCGCTGACCCTGGTCCACGACCCTGCCGCGTCGGGAATCGAACCCTGGTCCCGGGCCATCCTCTGCTTACGGGTCTGCCGCCTCTAACCAGTGAGCCACACCACTCCACTCCACTAACCAGTGAGCCACACCACTAACAGTGCTTTGTTTGTACTACCTTGTGTGCTAGTGTGTCAGCACACTGAAGACTGGCACCAAAATATATTTTTCAAAATCCTCCTGCCACTCCCCAGGAAGGCATCGCTGCGAGTGGACGGGGCCCATGAGGCCCACCTAGTGACACCATAAACAACAAATCGCTCATGTCACACATTCTGCTCTCAATAGGCATCCGCATTTGGGAAGGCACAGGATGGCAATCTGTTTGTGTCCAATAATGGCAGCGACATGTGCCACGCTGTAATGATTCAAAAAGCTGGGGCGGCTGTCAAGTGTGGCAGACTGTCGATGCTCAGGGAGTTTTTCCCCATCTACACCCATGAGAGAGAGCACAAGGACTCCACTTACTCTTACTCCACATCGTCACAATCAGCACTGAGCAGCAGAACACGACAACACACTAGGTAGCAGCATCTCTGTACTAGTTGAGTATCAAAAAGCAGACAGTGTGAGTCCACACACAGGAGCAGCTATAACATGAGAGTCAGCATTTCTCCGTAGGATGTATATTACCCCCTCAGGACTCCACAGGATACACCCTGCCAGATCACACCATTGTACCACATGTAGCGCTCCAAATGCAGACTTCGCTCATCTCGCTTGGACCTGTCCGAACATACATTCATACTGGGTAGCTATACACAAGATGCTGAGCGACATGATTAAGGTTCCAATGACCCCCCTAGCCTGAGATCGCCCTGCTGGTTTCTGTTAACCAGTTCCCACAGGAAACTCGTAGGTTTGTGGCCAGTAGCTTACTCCTGGCTAAGAGGAAAGTAGCCATACATTGGGGGGATAAAACAGCACCCTCTGTGAAAGCATGGCTGAGGAGCATGGCATCCTGCACCACAAACAGTGACATATACGCAACAACACTCCTCCCCACCTCCAGGCCCAAGGATATTTGGGGCCCTTTCAGGGATTATCTACTGGAGCAGCAGCGAGACACCCTACGCAGCAGGAACAGGGCATAGACCCTACTGGAGTGGGCTGAATTGTCTCAAGATATGTGTCGTTACACGCTTCTAGGAGCTGTACTTTCTCCTTGTCACTACAGTTGTTGCGCGCCCACTGCATGCTGGGGTAAGCCACCGGGATGGTTCGGTGTTGTAGACTGTTGGGGTCAGAGTAAGGTTGGACTCTCGGGGATCCGCTTTAAGTCATGTATGATTATAATGCGTCACGGACTGAGCCCCCTGTGATTTATGTTTTTGCTCCCTGTGCATGTTAAATAACTGACTTTGTCCCAGTGTACTGTTCTTCTTATACCTAAATGCAAAATAAAGTGTTAAAAAACAAAACCTGACAGTCAGCACGCAGAAGGCCAGCAGTGGGAGTTGGTAAGTTTCAGGCAGGGCAACCATTAAGAGAAACACAAAGTGATCTGTCTGTCACTGTGCCGTTTGGGGTGATCATGTTTGTATGTCATATTGTGGTTCTCTAAAATAATGAGAAAAGGAGATTTAAAATCTAGTTTCTGAGTTGTGATAAAACATGTGTTTATATAGCTAAATTACATTATGGGCCAACAATTTTGCACTTTTCAGAGACGGCAATGCCATTATTTGTCCATAGTGCGGCAAGGGTAAGAGCTGCCCTGGTAAGTAGTGGCTAGTCCAGGAGTTTCTCACATTTTTATAGTGGAGGACGGTTGTGATAGTAACCTTCCATTTGTGGTACTTAGCAGCTGTTTCAAGATTGTTTTAGAGCTTTTCATTACTCAAAAGACTGTCATTTCACTTTCCTTACACTTCAGTGCTTGGTTTTAGTCAAGAGAAAGTGTCACTCTAAGTGTCACATATTTGGTCATTGAATGTCATTCATACGTACGTTTAAACCATTGAAATGTCACACATAAGCAGCACATAAGCAGCTATGGAGGCAACTTGGGTGTGTGGATGAGTAAGGGGGGCAACACAGACAATGGATGATAGAAGGGAGGGGCTCAGAGCAGGCAAATTGACAACGCATGGTGGGAGAGTGGGTAGAAGCAAACACTGACAGCATCAGGGACAACAACAAGTGGGAGGGTGGGTGGGTGGATTAAGGTACAGATCAATATGGGCAACAACAGAGAAGGGTGAGTGGGGAAAGCAACAACACAAGAAAAACAGAAGGAGTGAGGGTGGGTGGGATTGCAAGCAACAACACAAGGAACAATAGAAGAAGGTAGTGTAGGTAGAGGCAAGCGACAACAAAGGCAACAACTGAAGGAGGGTAGGTGTTGAAAGCAACTACACAGGCAACAATGGACGAAAGGAGAATTGGTGGGGAAAGCAACAATAACTGTTGCAACAACGGAAGACAGGAATGAGGATGGAGGTGGATGTTGCAAGCTGCAACAAGGACAACAATGGAAGGAGGGAGGGTGCAGGGCACGCAACAACAAGTGCAACAATGGAAGTAGGGTGGGCCGGTAGAAGCAATCAATAAAGCGGATATCAATGGAAGGAGGGAGGGTGGGAGCAAGCAAGCAACAACACTGGCAACAATGGAAGGAAGGAAGGAAGGAAGGAGAGTGGGTAGACGAAGCTACAACATGGGCAACAACGGCAGATGGGAAGGTGGGTGTAGCAGGCAAAAACACAGGCAAAAACAAAAGGAAGTTGGATAGGTAGGGCAAGCAACAACATGGACAACACTGGAAGGAGGGAGTGTGGGTACGCAACATGGATGAGTGAGGAACCCTAAGCGGGAGAAGTACATGAGGGAGCCAGCTGACCAAGACGCACTCTAGTATAGGGCTTAAACACATAGAAAAAGTAAGGATAAAAATCATGATCAGTGGAAGGATACAAGTAGTGTGTCCATGACCGAGTGGAAGGACAAACACGCAAAAACAAAGGAAGCCTACTGAATCTTGCAAATAAAAAGCAAACAAAAGAGAGTCACAATAAAGCCAACGAATGGTAAGCTGAGTGGGCTCTAAGCCCACTCTTGGAAAACAAAAGATCTCAAATTCACAGCGCTTGCTCTGCCTAGGCGAGAGCTCCGAAGCAAATGTATACAATTCTGTATGTTTTCTTTTGACATATAAACCGCAAACAGCATGTATGTGAATGAATCATTTAAAAGTGTTTATTTTTTTAATACTTAATTAAGGAAATGGAGGCATGATTTTTACTAATGTGGATTTACTATTTAACACAAATTTGTTTCCACCTACTAGCTCTTGGCTGTTCCAAAATAGCAAATGTAAGCAAATTATATTTTTTTCTAGTGTAACCCGATTATCAAGTATCTGTATGTCATGTAAGATTGCAGTCTTCACTTTTTAATTACACCATGTTGCATTCTGGGACTGGAAATGGTTCTCTTTTAGGTTTGACAGTACAGGTGAAAAATGATAGCAAGTAAACTGATAATGTGGCTAAATGAGAAGGACATTGAATATGCTTTGTGGGCATCAACAGTGCATTAGTCAACAACTTGAAGAGAATCAGTACTTTCCAGGCCCCTGCAGTGCAAACCTCAGTCAAACAAAAAATAGCTACAGGTACAATAGTACACCTGTGCACTGTTACAAGCACAGGTGTACTAGATGACTTCCTAAGGAGCCAAGAGAAGTGCATACGAATTTGAGGGAAACATTTCAAAATAAAAACAAAATCAATGAGAAAGAAATCATTAGTGTAGATCTCTTGTTGGTTTTTGATGTTGAATGCATTGTCTATTCGGTTTGCTTTTGGTGCCGTGTTATTTAATGGAGGCAAGCCTGGTTGCCACTGGTTATAGCACACACTTGCACAACACATTACAGAGCAGAACAGGTCAAGGGATGGTGTGTAACTAAACCAGTGACTATGAAACAAAGAGATGTATATGTGAACCAATGGTGTTAAGAGTTATTGGTAACAAAAACTAGAACAAGACCCATCAGCCCGCCATTGCGGCGGAGTTTACGTCACGTGGAAATTGCTGATTAATCCATACCACCTACGGCCATGTAGTGCCGGTGTGGAAGTGGATATCAGAAATCTAGCCATGATGTTTACCATGAAGTGGACTAAATAAAGTGCAGTGCTCAAGTGATGGTGAATAAAATTGACTACGCAGACCCCGAAAGAGTGTACATATAGAAGTCCGTGTGTCAAGGGTTGAAAACACGCCTGGTAGTAAGACTACCCTTTGGCGCTTTGTAGAACGGTCGACATGTTTCAGCCTATGGGGCGTTGCCCCGGCTTTCTTCAGGACCTTAGATATAGAATAGCTGCTAAGATCAGACCCTCACCCCTTGCTTGCTTGTGGCTTGGCGAAATTCTTGGGGTGGGCTTGGAGGATAAGATCCGCGAGGATGATGATCCTCCAGTAAGGGCTCCAATTCACATTCCATTGGCCCCCTTGCTTATTGTTGTGTCCCTCTCCATCCTCTAAGGATGATTAATTATGTGTGCGCATGAATGTTCCTAGATGGACGTTTTTTAGCATTGTTGTATATTTTATCCTTTTTAATGACTTTTTGTCTTGATGTCTAAATTGTACAACTGTTTTTATTCTTGTATCTGTTTTTATTGCTATGCTTTTATGAAATGAAATATTTCGAAATAAAGCTATACAACAACAACAAGATATAGAATAGCTACTGTAACTGTCACTCCAAGTGATAGGTTAGGTGAAAAAGTAATAAAACGTTTACCAATAGACAGATACATATCTACCAGTAACTTTAGTGCTTAGACGTCCACTGGCGGGAAAGAAGCATGTCTTCTTCCTATCAACAAACAAAAATAATTGTACAACAACACTAAATTACACGTACACAACCACCTGAATACAAAGAAACCGTATAGAAAGAGCACCTGCATGAATTATTGACATTCTGCATAAAATTGAAAAAAGCACAATAGCTTCATCACTAAGAGGCATTTCCTCACAGTGATACTCACCCAGCCTTGTGTGGGTGAAGACCTCACCTCACCCGGCAACCGCTTGGGAGAATGAGGTCCCGCTCTGCGGTGTAGAAAAAAGGACACAATAAGCATACAACTTCCCAGTGCCCTAGCCAATTGCTCTACACACATAACCCAACAAACGTGTGATTGACGCCCATCTGCCAAACCAGAACCCACATCCCAGCTCAAATGACACATTGGAAAACGCATTTGCTGCGATATACCTTATCTCCCAAGATATAATGTAGACACTTATGAGTGTCTCTAGACCATCTTCTGATAGTTAAAGAACTCCTCATTCAATTATACAAACTATGAGCTTGCTATAAAACCTTGTCAAATGACATAGGTAAGAGGAATTTAAAAATAGCGAAAAGATGCCAAACAAGGGGGTTGTTCTCAGTTAGAAGTTCCTTCAATATCAAGGAGTGTAGAGCGACAAAATTCCCCTTTGTAGCATAGTTATCAAATAATAAGGACAATCCAGGCTGTTTCTGATCTAGTTTCAACAGCAGGAACTGACTGGTCTTATCTCATCTACAGGAGCTGGTTGAGAGGAAGGGAGTCCAAACGGACACTCACCTGTCCGTCGGTACCCCTGTCCATGAGCCAAGCGGAAGTGGGGGAGATTGTAAGGCCGCCTTTTGCCCTAAAATAACCGCCGCTCAATGGATGGCGCCGCCTCCGGGGCGTTCAAAGAAACTCTCAAACCATGCGCGAAGAGAAACACTTCTCCAAAGCGCTTGCGCAATTAGTCACAACGCGCAGATGGTTGTTTGTTAAAAATTAAACATTTAAACAGATTACGTCGTTAGTTAGAGATGTTTCTATGCTTAGTCACTGATGATAAAGCAACCTTGTATACCTGCTATCAGAATATTATTTTGTATTCGGTCTGATATCTGCCTATGAGTTCACGCGCATGACCAAAGCGGGAGACACTATTCCTTATGGCGTGCGCCCGGCTGTTAGCGCTGAACTGGGCTCGTTAAATGTTAAAAAGAAACTTCGTGAACAGATATTACTTGCGTGTGTCTTCTGATTTTGAAGCTACCAATGTGCCATGCAACAGGTGATCCCACAGTGATATTTCATTAAATGTAAAACATAAAAATAATGTTCACTGCCATCGTGAGAGCCTCCACGTTGGAGTATAATGAAAAATTTGCTAATCCTGTGCTCAGGTTGGTCATCTGCAGGGAGCATTCTATCCTCATTACAATGTTCATGGAGGGGAGGTTATATTAAAAGACAGTGATTGTCTAATCTATGTATACACTGTCAGGAGTCACTTAGTAGTAGCTCGTCACTCAACCCCATAAAGCATCGTCATGTGTTACACAGTAATTATCATAGAGTCTCTTTACATATAAAGAGTAAGGTTGATATTAATGTCATCAAGTGTCATTAAAAGAGGGAGAGGGGATAGGTAGGCATAAGGGCAACGCACACAATTAAGTTGGGTGAGCTATAAAGGTGCAAACAAATAGTGTTCGCATCCATCCATAGCACACACTTGCCTTGCACTATAGCACTGAGTATTTGACATTTTGCAAAAATTCAAAATTAGTAGATAACACAACGTGGCCATATAAGGTAAGTTAGCAGTGTGCCAAAAAATGGCCCATACTGGCTGTATTTAGTAGCACCTACGTACCCAGTGTTAACACTTACTGACATAGAATATGACAAGCTATTCACTTGTTGGCTAATTTAGCAGAGTATTTATCTGTCACGTCACACCCTTCGTAGTAACTTCCACTCTGCTTTATAAGAATACCAAATATTATGGATTACACATTGCTATAGTATCTTGTATCTCCTATTATTCAATGGTTACCTTTTAGCCATTGACCATTTGAAATTAGTTTATTTTATTTTATTTGGCATGGTCTATCAGCAGGTCTATCTACATTTGGTATTTTTAATGAACCCCCATTCAGTTCTTGTGGAGGATACCTGTACGCTGCTGTAATATTTTGTTTAAAAAGTAAACGCTTATGCTTCCCCATACAAGTCCATACATACTGTTCTTAATATCTTCACAAATTTTGGGAAATACTTGGGGTATGCCATTAACTGGGGTAAGTCTGTGCTGTTCGTGTTCTATGGGCAGTAGATGGTTTCATATACCTGGGAATCTTTGTTACATCAGATCCGGCCCTCTTTTACAGCCATAATTTGGCAACCCCGTTGGCCAGACTGCGAGCAGACGTTAAACATTGGAGGTCTCTGCCCCTGTCTTTGGTGGGCCTTGCTGCCCTTTTTAAAATGTTCATTGAAAACAATGGGGTGAACCCAAATAATCAATAGGACCTGGGTAACAGTAGTTATGTAGAAAAAGTGGTCCTAGATATAAGTTTTAGACGCGGCTAGTGATGTAGATGTTATTATTTCATAATCAACAAAGGATCAGAATGAATCTGAATATACAACCACATGGAGATGTAATGCAAGCTTAAATCAATTCAAAAAATGCAATACATGCACGTAACACAACACAACCAATAAATTCAACAAATGCGACTGTAGTTTATTTACAATTTATAAAATTCAGCAAAGGGAAAAATTGAAAGGAAAGGAAATTGGTGCTCAAGTGAAGGAAAGTAAAGGGATAGATTTAAGGGTGATTGAGTGCAACAGAAGGATTATTTATACATTGCACATGTAAAGCCTACCCATTTACAATCTATATACAATTTTATATACAGGGGGACAGGGAAGGGCCGGTGTAGGCTTTGAAGAAATAATGAGGGGGGGGGGATCGTCGACGTTTCGACCCTGGCGCAATATGGGGGAAGTCACGACCTCTGCTGCGGGTCTTCTTCAGGACGGTAGTGGGGGCAAGGGACAGGGAAGCACCAAATAAAATTAGAACGGTGTCACGATTCCAGGTCAGTTGGGCGGTACACCTCTCAATAGTAAATTCAGCTCAGGATTGTCTTGTCCCCGTGAATTTTTTGGAGCGAAAGCCGAATACCAAGATTCACTTGAATTATAATTCGCCTGCAGTCACCTGGTACAATGTCCACCATGATATCGGACTAGGCACGAAGGAATTCGAGTGCCCATTGAGGACACATTGGCTCTCGACTGATCCCCAATCCTGAGCTGAATTTACTATTGAGAGGTGTACCGCCCAACTGACCTGGAATCGTGACACCGTTCTAATTTTATTTGGTGCTTCCCTGTCCCTTGCCCCCACTACCGTCCTGAAGAAGACCCGCAGCAGAGGTCGTGACTTCCCCCATATTGCGCCAGGGTCGAAACGTCGACGATCCCCCCCCCCCTCATTATTTCTTCAAAGCCTACACCGGCCCTTCCCTGTCCCCCTGTATATAAAATTGTATATAGATTGTAAATGGGTAGGCTTTACATGTGCAATGTATAAATAATCCTTCTGTTGCACTCAATCACCCTTAAATCTATCCCTTTACTTTCCTTCACTTGAGCACCAATTTCCTTTCCTTTCAATTTTTCCCTTTGCTGAATTTTATAAATTGTAAATAAACTACAGTCGCATTTGTTGAATTTATTGGTTGTGTTGTGTTACGTGCATGTATTGCATTTTTTGAATTGATTTAAGCTTGCATTACATCTCCATGTGGTTGTATATTCAGATTCATTCTGATCCTTTGTTGATTATGAAATAATAACATCTACATCACTAGCCGCGTCTAAAACTTATATCTAGGACCACTTTTTCTACATAACTTTTTAAAATGTTGGCACTCCCGTGATTTTTATATATCCTCCAAAACTGCCCACACCGAATTCCAGATGCATACTTTGTAGCGGTTGAGGGGGACGTACATACACTGTTATGGGATGGTAAGGGCCCTAGAATAGCACTTCAAAAACTAACAAAAGGATGGTACGACGGGGGGATAGCGTTGCCTGATCTCAGGCTATACTACTACGCCCTGGACAGATACCAGATGGATTGCTCTGGCTATCTGGGCGCCCTGTATTCCCGCACCAAGAGACAGAGATTTGTTGGTCCAACACAACACACAGTACAAATTTGGCATTTGGCAAACTCACAACTGGGATGGGCTGGCGTTCTCACCAAGGCAACACCTTTGTGGTACACTCAGAAACTAGGCATGCTATTCTATCAACCAGGGTTTCATATGTGGGATATGATCGGCATCTCGGCAGTGAAGGACTTGGTTAAGAAGGGGGCAATACTCAAATTTGAAGACCTCCGAAAGAGTTACCAGCTGACTCCGGGGGAGGTATTTAGGTACCTAAAATAAGGCATGCCTTACAGGCGGCCTTCCCAAACTGCAAGGACATACCAAACTCGTGCCGACTAGAAGATCGCTCACTTGATGGCCCTCTGCAGTCTAAAGCAATATCCTTGACATACAAAAAATGTAGTAATAATTTACCGGATAGTTTTGGCGATCTCAAAGAGCAGTGGGAGAGAGACCTGGGGCTGATCGAAGAAGAAGATTGGCGGGAGGCTCTTATGTCACCTAGGGAGGCAGCCATCACGCTCAGATTAAGACTGATACAACTCAGGATCCTCCATAGGTCATATATGATGGGAAAATCTCTAGCAAAAATAGTGGCAAGGCAGGATGATTTATGCTTGAAGGGCTGCAAGCAGCCGGCTACCTTCTATCACATGATATGGGAGTGCCCGCTGATACGTAGTCTCTGGGATAGAGCCACAAACCATATGCAGTCGGCATTGGTAAAGACGATGGACCTGATGTCCCGCCTGGGCCTGCTAAACATATGGGCGGACTTGGACCTGACTGAAATTGAACAACAACTAGTGACGCTGGGTACACGTTGGTTAAAAGAGAACTGGCAAAGGGATGGGGTGGCGCGGCACCGCCTGCTGTATCGGTATGGCTGAAAGAATTGGGTAGGTGTATGATTGCGAAGAAGGAGGTGTTTGTACCCAGAGGGTGCCCGAAGAAATGGGATAAAAATGTTTGAAATGGAACATTTACAGGGGAGAGATCTGTGTATCACCCATGGTGGACCTGGAAATGCGTAGAAATGTGGACAGAGGCGTAACTATTTGAAATATCTCTTTTTTCAACCTCTGTAACTTGCATGCTGATGGATGTAATTTGCTAATCACATGTGTCACTGTTGTATAATTGTAGGTCGCCAACCTTTATCAATAAAAACAACAACAACAAAAGTAAACGCTTACCTTGATAAGCTTTGAAACAGTTTTATGTTGACTACTGTATTTTTCTGCCAAGTCACACACTTTTTTGTGTTTTCCAACATCTTCTTCTACAGGGACACCAAATATTATGGCTCATTTATTTCTTTTGCTTCTATCCCCTACATTTCAAGGCTTACCTTTTAGTTAATAATGAAGTGAAATGGCTTTTTATTTAATAGGAGATTACAGTATCTTTTAGCACTTTTGATACCATTCCAGAAGCTTTTCACTTCTGGTTTCATTAGGGATTACAAAACATAATGGCTCATATGGCCTATAATATTTGGTATCCCCTGTTTCTTGGGTTAAACCGTACTAGGATTTGACATGGTCTTGTCTTGAAGTGCTTTTCTGACACATCACACCCTTGTTTATAATTTGCACTGTCTCTTTCAACAGGGATACTGAACATTATGAAACATGCACTTGTAATTGCATAATAAAAGCTTCCACATTCTGTTCCTTTGGGGGATATCAAATATAATGGGTAATAAGGGCTGTAATCTTTGCTATTCCATATGCTATTAGAGTTAAAGCTTACTAGGACAACATTTGACATGTCCTAAAGTTGGCAGGGTGAACAGAGTGTTTTCAGCCATATCGTAGCATTTTTTTGTGTATTTCAGAGTCTCTTTCTATATGGACACCAAATATCACAGCTCATGTTTTGCTATAATATGTGGTATCTCCTACTTTCCAAGGTTTACCTTTCAGCAATTAACAAGTTGTAATGGCCTCTTATTTGATTGCATATTACAGTGAATGTTAGTACTTTTGAATGCATTTCACACGTTTTCACATCAAATTCATTTTGGGGATACCAAATATAAACACCGGTACAGACAATAATATTTAGTATCCCGTATGTTTTGAGGGATAAAAAATTCTGGGCTTCATTTGGACATGGTCTTATGTTGGCTTGGTGAACACAGTGTTTCTCTGCAAAACTTGCACACTTCTTTCAGTTTTCTAACATTTCTTAGTAAGGAGACACCAAATATTATGGCTCATTCATTGCAAAAATGCGTAGCGGGCATTTTTTGCTTGGTCGCAGTTCTCACCGTCAAGTTGGTGACCGCGAGCGAGCAAAATCATCATTCTGGCCAAACTTTTTCCTCGTTCGCGATCAGCAACATCAAGTTGCCGATCGCAAGCGTGGAAAATAAACCTCCCGGTGAGATTCTCAATGTGGGGAGGTCAGGTTTCTCATTACGAGTGGTCGCGTATGCTCGCGACCGCTCGCGATGAGAAACTACAAGTCCGTGTTGAGAAAACTGCAGCTCGAGTACAAATCTACTCGAGCGGCAGAAAACGACCGCTTGCACTGTGCAAGATGCCGTTTGCAATGATTGTACAGTGCGGACAAGCATCCGGCACTGTGTAATCAGTACGAACAGCATTTTGCACAGTGCACTAAGCAGTTCACGTAGCTTGCGTAGTGCAAAGTGCACTTCGCTTAGCTACACGTAGTGCTACTACGCGAACTACGCCCAGGGTTACACTTGAAGTTGACTTTTATATGATAGCAGACTGTGGTATCTTTTCACTTTTTTACATCATTCCACAAGATTTTACATCCCGTTCCCTTTGGAGATACCATTTATAATGGCCTACACCAGCTATAATATCTAGTATCCCCTGTGTTTCTTGGGTTAGAACTTGCCAGGTATTTCTTGCACAGTATTTCTATGCCAAATAGTACCCTTCCTTTTGCTTTCCAAAATTGTTTACAATGGGGATACCAAACATTATGGCTCACACATTTCTGCAATACCTCGTATCCCCTACCTTTCATGCGTTACCCATTAACCACTGGAGACTTGAAGATGCCTTTTATTTGAAAGCAGACTACAGCATCTTTTCAGATTTTAAAATCTATCCTCAAGATTTTACGTCTGGTTCGCTTAGGGGATACCAAATATAATGGCTTATACCGGCTATTATATCTGGTATCGCCTGTGTTTCTGGCGTTAGAACTTACCAGTTTTCAATTTGACATGGTCTTATGTTAAATGGATGAGCCCAATATTTTTAACGCAAAGAGCACCCTTCCTTTTGCTTTCCAACATTGTTACAAAGGGGATGCCAACTATTATGACTCACGCATTGCTGTAATATTTTGTATCCCCTGCATTTCATTGGTTACCCTTTAATCATTGACCACTTAAAGTTGTCTTTTCCTTGATAAGAGACTACAGTATCTTTTCACATTTTTTACGTTATTCCACAAGATTGTGCGTCAGGTTCTCTATGGGGATACCATATATAATGGCCTATACTGGCTATAATATTTCCCCAGTGTTTCTGGTGTTAGAACTTACCAGTATTCAATTTGACATGGTCTTATGTGCTATGGGGGAGCACATTATTTCTAAGCCAAATAGCACCATTCCTTTTGCTTTCCAACATCTTTTAAAAATGGGGATACCAAATATTATGGCTCAGGCATTGCTGTAATATCTTGTATCTCCTGCGTTTCATTTGTTACCCATTAGCCATTGACCACTTGAAGTTGCCTTTTATATGATAGTAGACTATACTATCTTTTCACATTTTTGTACATCATTCCACAAGATTTTACATCCGGTTCCCTTTGGGGATACCATATGTAATGGCCTATACTAGCTATAATATCTAGTATCCCCTATGTTTCTTGGGTTAGAACTTGCCAGGATTCGATTTGGCATGGTCTTATGTTAGATGGGTGAGCACAGTATTTCTATGCCAAATAGTACCCTTCCTTTTATTTGATAAGAGACTACGGTATCTTTTCACATTTTGTACATTATTCCACAAGATTGTACGTTAGGTTGTCAATGGGGACACCATACACAATGGCCTACACTGGCTATAATATTTGGTATCCCCTGTGTTTCTGGGGTTAGAACTTACCAGTATTCAATTTGACATTCTCTTATGTGCTACAGGTGAGCATAGTATTTCTATGCCAAATAGCACCATTCCTTTTGCTTTCCAACATCTTGTACAATGGGGATACCAAATATTATGACTCAGGCATTGCTGTAGTAACTTGTATCCCCTAAGTTTCAATGGTTACCCTTTAGCCATTGACAATTTAAAGTTGTCTTTTCTATGATAAGAGACTACAGTATCTTTTCACATTTTGTACACCATTCCGCAAGATTTTACATCTGGTTCCATTTGGTGATACCATATATAATAGCCTATACCAGCTATAATATCTAGTATCCCCTATGTTTCTTGGGTTAGAACTTGCCAGGATTCGATATGGCATGGTCTTATGTTAGATGGGTGAGCACAGTATTTCTATGACAAATACCACCCTTCCTTTTGCTTTCCATCATCTTTTACAATGGAGATACCATATATAATGGCCTATACCGGCTATAATATTTGGTATCCCCTGTGTGTCTAGGGTTCGAACATACCAGTATTCAATTTGACATTGTCTTATGTGCTATGGGTGAGCACAGTATTTGTATGCCAAATAGCACAATTCCTTTTGCTTTCTGACATCTTTTACAATGGTGATACCAAATATTATGGCTCACGCATTGCTGTAATTTCTTGTATCCCCTGCATTTCATTTGTTACCCATTAGCCATTGACCACTTGAAGTGGCCATTTACATGATAGCAGACTACAGTATATTTTCAAACTTTTTACATAATTCCACAATAGTGTACGTTCGGTTCTCTTAGGGGATACCATATATAATGACCTATAACTGCTATAATATTTGGTATCCCATGTGTTTCTTGTGTTAGAACTTACCAGGATTAGGTTTGGTATGGTCTTATGTTAGAAGGGTGAGCCCAGTATATGTATCCCAAATAGCACACTTCCCTTTGCTTTCCAATGTCGTTTTCAATGGGGATACCAAATATGGCTCATACATTGCTGTAATATCTCATATCCCCTACGTTTAATGGGTTACCCTTTAGCCATTGACCAATTGAAGTTGCCTTTTATTTGATAGCTGACTACAGTATCTGTTCAGATTTTTTACATAATTCCACACAATTTTACGACCGGTTACCTTAGGGGATACCAAATATATTGGCTTATACCGGTTATTATATCTGGTATCCCCGGTGTTTCTGGGGTTAGAGATTAGGAGTATTCAAATTGACATGATCTAATGTTGGATGGCTGAGCCCAGTATATCTATGGGAAATAGCACCCTTCCTTTTGCTTTCCAATGTCCTTTTCAAAAGGGATACCAAATATTATGGCTCACGCATTGCTGCAATATGTTGTGTCTCCTACGTTTCATGGTTTACTTTTTAGCCATTGACCACTTGAACGTTTCTTTTCTTTGATAGCTGATTATAGTATCTTTTCACATTTTTAACATAATTCCACAAGATTTTACATCCTGTTCCCTTTGGGGATACCATATATAACGGCCTATACCAGCTATAATATCTGGTATCCCCTGTGTTTCTTGGGTTAGAACTTGCCAGGATTCGATTTAGCATGGTCTTATGTTAGAGGGGTGAGCACAGTATTTCTATGCCAAACTGTTCCCTTCCTTTTGGTTTCCAACATTGTTTGCAATGGGGATACCAAATATTATGGCTCACACATTGCTGCAATACCTCGTATCCCCTACTTTTCATGTGTTGCCCATTAACCATTGGAGACTTGAAGTTGCCTTTTATTTGAAAGCAGACTTCAGCATCTTTTCAGATTTTTAAAATCTTTCTACAAGATTTTACGTCCAGTTCGCTCAGCGGATACCAAATATAATGGCCTATACCGGCTATTATATCTGGTATCCCTAGTGTTTCTGGGGTTAGAACTTACCAGTATTCAATTTGACATGGTCTTATGTTGGATGGATGAGCCCAGTATTTCTATGGCAAAGGGCACCATTCGTTTTGCTCTCCGACATTGTTTACAAAGGGGATACCAAATATTATGGCTCACTCATTGCTGTAATATCTCGTATCCCCTACGTTTCATTGGTTCCGTTTAGCCATTGACCATTTAAAGTTGTCTTTTCTTTGATAAGAGACTAAAGTATCTTTTCACATTTTTTACATTATTCCACAAGATTGTACGTCAGATTCTCTATGGGGATACCATATATAATGGCCTTTACCGTCTATAATATTTGGTATCCCTTATGTTTCTGGGGTTAGAACTTGCCAGTATTCAATTTGACATGGTCTTATGTGCTATGGGTGAGCACAGTATTTCTATGCAAAATATCACCATTCCTTTTGCTTTCCAACATCTTTTACAATAGGGATACCAAATATTAGGGCTCAGGCATTGCTGTACTATCTTGCATCCCCTGCGTTTCTTTTGTTAGCCATTAGCCATTGACCACTTGAAATTGCCTTTGATATGAAAGCAGACTACAGCATCTTTTAACATTTTTTTACATCTTTCCACAAGATTTTACATCTGGTTCCCTTTGGGAATACCATATATAATGGCTTATTCCAGGTATATTATCTCGTATCCACTATGTTTTTTGGGTTAGAACTTGCCAGGATTCGATTTGGCATGATCTTATTTTAGATGCTTGAGCACAGTATTTCTTTGCCAAATAGTACCCTTCCTTTTGCTTTCCAACATCATTTACAATGAGTATACGAAATATTATGGCTCACGCATTGCCGCAATATCTTGTATCCCCAACCTTTCAAGGATTACCCATTAACCGTTAGAAACTTGAAGTTGCCTTTTATTTGAAAGCAGACTACAGCATCTTTTCAGATTTTTGACATCTTTCCACAAGATTTTACATCCGGTTCCCTTAGGGAATACCAAATATAATGGACTTTACCGGCTACAATATTTGGTATCTCCAGTGTTTCTCAGGTTAGAAGTTACCAGGATTCATTTTGACATCACCTTATGTTGCATGAGGGAGCACAATATTTCTATACCAAATATCACTCTTTCGTTTGCTTTACAACATCATTTACTATGGGGATACCAAATATTATGGTTCACGTATTGCTGTAATATCTCGTATCCCCTACGTCTCATGAGCTACCCTTTAGACATTCACCATTTCATTTGTTAGCAGACTACATTAGCTATTCACATTTTTTACATTATTCCACAAGACTTTATAACCGGTACACTTAGGGGATACCAAATACAATGGCCATTTCCGCCTATAATATTTGGTATCCCCTGTGTTTCTCGGGTTAGAATGTACCAGGATACAATTTTACATGGTCTTATTTTGGACAGGTTAGGACAATATTTCTATGCCAAATAGTACCCTTCCTTTTGTTTTCCAACATTGGTTACTATGAGGATCCCCAATATTATGACTCACATATTGCTGTAATATCTCGTATCCCCTACGTTTCATGGGCTACCCTTTAGACATTAACCAGTTGAAGTAGCATTATATTTGTTAGCAGACTACATTAGCTTTTCACATTTTGTACATCATTCCACAAGATATTGCATCCGGTACCCTTAGGGGGATACCAAATATAAAAGCCTATACAGCCTACAATATTTGGTATTCCCAGTGTTTCTCGGATTAGAAGTTACCAGGATTCAATTTTACATCGCCTTATTTTGGATGAGAGAGCACAGTATTTCTATACCAAATATCACCATTTCTTTTGCTTTCCAACCTCAATTACTGTGGGGATACCACATATTATGGTTCACATATTGCTGTAGTATCTTGTATCCCTTATGCTTCATGGGTTACACTTTAGCCATTGACTTGTTGAAATTGCCTTTTATTTATTAGCAGACTACATTAGCTTTTCACATTTTTTACATTATTCCACAATACTTTATAACCGGTTCACTTAGGGGATACCAAATACAATGGCCTTCTTGCCTATAATATGTGGTATCCCCTGTGTTTCTCGGGTTAGAATGTACCAGGATACAATTTGACATGGTCTTATGTTGGATGGGTGAGCACAATATTTCTATGCCAAATAGCACACTTCCTTTTGCTTTCCAACATTGGTTACTATGGGGGATACCCAATATTATGGCAAACGTATTGCTGTAATATCTCATATCCCCTACATTTCATGGGCTACCATTAAGCCATTGACCAGTTGAGGTTGCCATTTATTTGATAACAGACTTTGACCATTTTATACATCATTCCACAACATTTTACATCTGGTTCCTTTGGGGATACCATACATTATTGGCTATACCTGCTATAATATTTGGTTTTCCCTGTGTTTCCCGAGTTAGAACTTATCAGGATTCAATTTGACATGGTCTTACGTTGGATTGGTGAGCACAGTATTTCTGTGCCTAATAGCATCCTTCCTTTAACTTTCCAACATCGGGTACTATAGGGATACCAAATATTATGGCTCACGTATTGCAGTAATATCTCGTATCCCCTACGTTTCATGGCCTACCCTTCAGCCTTTGACCAGTTGAAGTATCCATTTATTTAACAGTAGACTACAGCAGCTTTTACCATTTTATACATCATTCCACAACAATTTACATTAGGATTCCTTAGAAGATTCCACATGTAATGGACTATACCGGCTATAATATTTGGTATCCCCTGTGTTTCTTGTGTTAGAACTTACCAGGATTCATTTTGACATGGCCTTATGTTGGGTGGGTAAGCAAAGTATTTATGTGCCAAATAGCATCCTTCCTTCTAGTGCAAACATTGGTTACTATGGGGATACCAAATATTATGGCTCACAGATTGCTGTAATATCTCGTATCCCCTACATTTCATGGGCTACCATTCAGTCACTGACCAGTTGAGGCTGACATTTATGTGATAGCAGAATACAGTCGCTTTTAACATTTTATACATCATTCCACAAGATTGTACAACCAGTTACTTCAGGGGATACCCTATATAATGGGCTATACCAGCTATAATATTTTGTATCCAATGTGTTTCTCGGGTTAGAACTTACCAGGATTCAATTTGACATGGTCTTATGTTGGGTGGATGAGCACAGTATTTCTATGCCAAATAGCACCCATCCTTTTGCTTTCCAACATCAGTTACTATGGGGATACCAAATATTATGGCTCATGCATTGCTGTAATATCTCGTATCCCCTGCATTTCATGGGCTTCCGTTCAGCCATCGGCGGCTGACATTTATTTGATAGCAGACCACAGTAGCTCTTACCATTTTATACATCATTCCACAAGATTTTACATCCGGTTCTTTAAGAGGATACCATACATTATTGGCTATACCAGCTATAATATTTGGTATCCCTTGTGTTTCCCGAGTTAGAACTTACCAGGATTCAATTTGACATAGTCTTATGTTGACTTGGTGAGCACAGTATTTCTATGCCTAATAGCACCCTTCCTTTAACTGTCCAACATTGGTTACTATGGGGATACCAACTATTATGGCTCACATATTCCTGTAATACCTTGTATCCCCTTCAGTTCTTGGGCTACGGTCCAGCCATTGACCAGTTGAGGTTGACATTTATTTGGGTACACAATCTAAATATCGAGCTTTTTATATCGACCTACAGAAATATCAAGTTTTTAATATCGAAGGTACAGAATATCGACCCTAAGGTAATAATATCGATATCAACTATATCGATGTTACTAATCTCGATGTTACTAATATCGATTTTTGTACTTATGTATTTTATTATGTATTTAATATGTATGTGTTATATGTTTTTTGTTAAGTATTTTACTTGTTTTAAATTAAATGTGTACTATTTTTATATATTAATAATGTTATTTTAAAGCAAATTTTATGTTTTAGTACCGGAGTGGGTAGTGGGTTTATAGGGCAATGGGGTGGGAAGTAATTTATTAATAATAAATGAATTATAAATTTTTAGGAGTTATTAATTAATTTTAATAAATGTTTGGATGTAAGTTCTGTAGCGGGTAGTGGGTTTATAGGGGAATTGGGTGGGAAGTATTTTAATTGTAATTAAGTAATGATTTATTTTTATTTTTTGGTATTCATA
Source organism: Lissotriton helveticus (assembly GCF_964261635.1). Lineage (NCBI taxonomy): Eukaryota > Metazoa > Chordata > Amphibia > Caudata > Salamandridae > Lissotriton > Lissotriton helveticus. The sequence goes on from NC_136069.1 coordinate 1,621,964,176, forward strand.
ATTAAATTATTTTCAATTAATTATTAATTGGCATTTACATTTTTTAATTGTTAATTAACTTTTTTAATTGGTAATTAATGTTTGTAACTGGTAATTAATGTTGTTATTTGGTAATTAATGTTTGTAATTGGTAATTAATGTTTGTAATTGGTAATTCATTTTTTAATTGGTAATTCGTTTTTCAATTTATAATTATTGTTTTTATTTGGAAATTATTTTTTATTAATTGGTAATTAATGTTTTATAACAAGTATATTTTGGTATAAAAATAATTTTATTGTTTACTTTTTTTAAATTGCTAATCCATTTTTATTCATTAAAATGTTTTTAAAGAAAAATCTTTATTTTTAAATATTTATTTTTTGGTAACTAATATTTATTAATTAATATTTATTGGTATTTATTGTTAATTAATTATTCAATTGTAATTATATTTTTATAGTTAATAATGGGTATTTGTAAATTATGTTGAGTTGTTTAAAAATTTTATTATTATTTATTTTAAATACAAAAATTATTTATAAGTATGTTATATTTAATTTCTATGCTATCCAATGCTTTTCCTACTATTGCACTCACTGGTGTGGGAATAGTAATTTTTACCCCTACATTATCCAATGTTTTCCCTACTGTTGCTCTCACTGGAGTGGGAATAGTAATTTTTACCCACCCGCCATCCAACGCTTTCCCTACTGTTGCTCTCACTGGAGTGGGAATAGTAATTTTACCCCTACGCTATCCAACGCTTTCCCTACTGTTGCACTCAGTGGAGTGGGAATAGTAATTTTGACCCACCCGCTATCCAAAGCTTTCCCTACTGTTGCACTCACTGGAGTGGGAATAGTAATTTTTACCCCTACGCTATCCAACGCTTTCCCTACTGTTTCACTCTCTGGAGTTGGAATAGTAATTTTTACCCACCCGCTATCCAACGCTTTCCCTACTATTGCACTCACTGGAGTGGGAATAGTAATTTTTACCCATTCCTTATCCAACGCTTTCCCTACTGTTGCACTCCCTGGAGTGGGAAAATTAATTTTTACCCACCCGCTATCCAACGTTTTCCTTACTGTTGCACTCTCTGGTGTGGAAATAGTAATTTTTACCCCTACGCTATCCAACACTTTCTCTACTGTTGCACTGTCTGGAGTGGGAATAGTAATTTATACTACTACGCTATCCAACGTTTTCCCTACTGTTTCACTCTCTGGAGTTGGAATAGTAATCTTTACCCACCTGCTATCCAACGCTTTCCCTACTGTTGCACTCACTGGAGTGGGAATAGTAATTTTTACCCCTACGCTATCCAATGCTTTCTCTACTGTTGCACTCACTGGAGTGGGAATAGTAATTTTTACCCACCCGCTATCCAACTCTTTCCCTATTGTTGCTCTCTCTGGAGTGGGAATAGTATTTTTTTACCCTTACGCTATCCAACGCTTTCTCTACTGTTGCACTCTCTGAAGTCGGAATAGTAATTTTTACCCCTACGCTATCCAACGTTTTTCCTACTGTTGCACTCTCTGGAGTGGGAATAGTAATTTTTACCCTTACGCTATTTAACGCTTTCCCTACTTTTGAATTTTCTGGAGTGGGAATAGTAATTTTATGTTCTACGCTATCCAATGTTTTCATTACTATAGTTTTGTTTGGACTTTAAATAGTAGTTTTATTTATATACGTATTTAATTTTTTTGGTACTTATTTAGATAATATTGTATTTAATTAACTTTAAAAATTTTGAAAGTATATTCAATTTTTAAAATGTATTGAATATAATTATGTATTGTTATTTATGTTTTATTTGATGTGTGTCGATGTATCTGTAATTTATAGCATTTTTTTTAAAATGTATAAGTAATTAAAATAATTATTAAAAATTATTAAGTAAGTATACATTATATATTGTATGCATATTTTTTATTAACGTTTTATTATTAAATATGTATTATGCAATAATTTTAAACATTATTAAATATATTGAAACATTTTATTTTATTTTTAAGTACTATTTACTTTATTTTACTTTTTTTATGGAAAAAAACAATATTTTTAATTACGATATTTTTAACATCGATATTTTTATTTCGATATTTTTGTACTTACAATGTTGTAGATAGGATGTCGATATCCTTGCCTTCGATATTCCAGAGTCGATATTTCTGTAGGTCGATATTCTGACCGTCGATATTCTTTCAGTGATCCATTTATTTAATAGCAGACTACATTAGCTTTTAACATTTTATACATCAATCCACAAGATTTTACAACCTGTTCATTTAGGGGATACCAATTATAATGGGCTATATCAGCTACAATATTTGGTATCCCCTGTGTTTCTCGGGTTAGAACTTACCAGGATTCAAATAGACATGGTCTTATGTTGGGTGGGTGAGAACAGTATTTCTATGGCAAATACCACCCTTCCTTTTGCTTTCCAACATTGGTTACAATGGGGATACCAAATATGGCTCACGCACTGCTGTAATATATCGTATCCCCTACATTTTATGGGCTTCCGTTCAGCCATTGACCAGTTGAAGCTAAAAGTTATTTGATACAGACTAAAGTAGCTTTTACCATTTTATACATCATTTCACAAGATTTTACAACTGGTTCTTTTAGAGGATACCATACATTATTGGCGACACCAGCTATAATATTTGGTATTCCCTATGTTTCTCAGGTGAGAACTTATCAAGATTCAATTTAACAAGGTCTTATGTTGGATTGGTGAGCACAGTATTTATATGCCTAATAGCACCCTTTCTTTAACTTTCCAACATCGGTTACTATGGGGATACCAAATATTATGGCTCACACATTGCTGTAATAGCTCGTATCCCCTACATTTCATGGGCTAACCTTGAGACGTTCAACAGTTGAAGTTGCCTTTTATTTGTTAGAACACTACAGCATCTATTTACATCTTATACATCATTCCACAACATTCCACATCCGGTCCCTTTAAGGGATACCATAAATAATGGGCTATATCATCTATATTATTTGGTATCCCCTGTGTTCCTCGGGTTAGAACTTACCAAGATTCAGTTTGGCATGGTCTTACGTTGGGTGGATAAGCACAGTATTTCTATGCCAAATAGCACCCTTCCTTTTGCTTTCCAACATTGGTTACTATGGGGATACCAAATATTATGGCTCACGCATTGCTGTAATATCTCGTATCCCCTGCATTTCATGGGCTTCCATTCAGCCATTGGCCAGTTGAGGCTGACATTTATTTGATAGCAGACTACAGTAGCTCTTACCATTTTATACATCATTCCATAAGATTTTACATCCGGTTCTTTAAGAGGATACCATACATTATTGGCTATACCAGCTATAATAGTTGGCATCCAATGTGTTTCTCGGGTTAGAACTCACCAGGATTCAGCTTGACATGGTCTTATGCTGGATGAATGAGCAGAGTATTTCTATGCCAAATAGCACCCTTCCTTTTGCTTTCCACCATCAGTTACTATGGGGATACCAAATATTATGACACACGCATTGCTGTAATATATCGTATCCCCTTCATATCTTGGACTACCGTTCGGCCATTGACCAGTTCAGGTTGACATTTATTTGATAGCAGACTACAGTCGCTTTTAACATTTTATACATCATTCCACAAGACTTTACAACCGGTTCCTTTAGAGGATACCATACTTTATTGGCTATACCAGCTATAATATTTGGTATCCCCTGTGTTTCCCGAGTAAGAACTTATCAAGATTCAATTTGACATGGTCTTATGTTGGATTTGTGAGCACAGTATTTCTATGCCTAATAGCACCCTTCTTTTAACTTTCCAACATCGGTTACTATGGGGATACCAAATATTATGGCTCACACATTGCTGTAATACCTCGTATCCCCCCACGTTTCATGGACTACCCTTGAGACATTCAGCAGTTGAAGTTGTCTTTTATTTGTTAGCACACTACAGTATCTTTTCACAACCTTTACATCATTCTACAACATTCCTAATCCGGTTCCTTTATGGGATACCATATATATTGGGCTATATCATCTATAATATTTGCTATCCCCTGTGTTTCTCGGGTTAGAACTTACCAGGAATCAGTTTGACATGGTCTTGTGTTAGGTGGGTGTGCACAGTATTTCTATGCCAAATAGCACCCTTCCTTTTGCTTTCCAACATTGGTTACTATGGGGATACCAAATATTATGGCTCACGCATTGCTGTAATATCTCGTATCCCCTACATTTCATGGGCTACCATTAAGCCATTGACCAGTTGAGGTTGCCATTTATTTGATAACAGACTTTGACCATTTTATACATCATTCCACAACATTTTACATCTGGTTCCTTTACGGGATGCCATACATTATTGGCTATACCTGCTATATTATTTAGTATCCCCTGAGTTTCCCGAGTCAGAACTTATCAGGATTCAATTTGACATGGTCTTATGTTGGATTGGTGAGCACAGTGTTTTATGCCTCATAGCACCCTTCCTTTAACTTTCCAACATCGGTTACTGTGGGGATACCAAATATTATGGCTCACACATTGCTGTAATACTTCGTATTCATGGGCTACCCTTGAGATATTCAGCAGTTGAAGTTGCCTTATATTTGTTTGCAGACTACAGTATCTTTTCACATCTTATACATCATTCCACCACATTTTACACCTGGGGGCATATTATCAAGACAGGCGATAAAATTATCACTGCTTTAGCGGCAGGAAACTGCTGCTAAAGTGGCGATAATGGCCTTGAAAATAGGCCCTTGTGAATTCCCATAGCAGCCCAGGTTCTGGTGTTAACCTGGGCTGTTATGGAATTCACAAGGACATATTATCAAGGCCATTAGCGCCGCTTTAGCGGCAGGAAACGGCGATAATTTTATCGCCTTTCATGATAATATGCCCCTGGTTCCTTTATGAGATACCAAAATATAATGGGCTATACTAACTATAATATTTGGTATCCCCTGTGTCTCTCTAGCTTGAACTCACTAGGATTCAATTTGACATGGGCTTATTTTGGATGGGTGAGCACAATATTTCCATGCCAAATAGCACCCTTTATTTTGCTTACCAACATTCTTTATAATGTGGATACCAGATAGTTTTTGCTCACACATTGATGTAATATCTCATATCCCCTAAGTTTCATGGGTTACCCTTTAGCCACTGACCCCTTTAAGTTGCCTTTTATTTGATAGCAGACTACAACAGCTTTTTACATTGTTTACATGATTCCACTAGATTTGACATCTGGTTCCCTTAGGGGATACCAAATATAATGGCCTTTACCGTCTATAATATTTGGTATCCCTTTGTGTTTCTGGGGTTAGAACTTACCAGTTTTCAATTTGACATGGTCTTATGTTGGATGGATGAGCAGAGTATTTCTATGGCAAATAGCACCCTTTCTTTTGCTTTCCAACACCGTTTACAATGGGGATACCAAAAAAATGGATCACGCATTGTTGTGATATCTCGTATACCCTACGTTTCATGGGTTACCCTTTAGCCATTGACCACTTCAAATTGTCTTTCATTTGATAGCAGACTGCAGAATCTTTTCACATTTTTTACATCATTCCACAAGGTTTTATGTCGGGTTCCTTTAGGGAATAGGGAATACCAAATATATATCCGGTAGCCTATGCCGGCTATTATATTTGGTATCCAAGTGTTTCTTGGATTAGATCTTACTAGGATTCAATGTGATATGGTCTTGTGTTGGCTGCGTGAGCACAGTATTGCTCTGCCAAATGGCACCCTTCCGTGAGTCTTCCAACACCGTTTACAACTTTTCAAGGATTACCTTTTAGCCATTGATCAACTGGAAATGCCTTTTGGTTTGATACCAGATTGCAGTTTCTTTTCACATTTTTGATGTCATCACGCAAACTTTCACATCCGGTTTCTTTGGGGAATACCAGATTTAATGGCCCATACCGACTATAATTGTTGTATCAATATTTTGTGTCAAGGTTTATAAATTACCAGGATTCAATTGGACATTGTCTTATGTTGGCATAGTACTTGTCTGCCAACTGGCACCCTTTCTTGAGTTTTCTAACATCTCCTACTATAGGGATACCAAATATTACAGCTTTTGCATTGGTTGTAATATATCAAAACCCCTTCTTTTCATGGGTTATCCTTTAGCAATTGCCCACCTAAAGTTGCCACCAACTTTTTTTTACATTCAGTTCCTATGAGGGGGCCTGGCAGACATCACGTGCAGCCCCAGCATTACACTAAGCTTACCCGCGGCCCAAACCTGGTAGCGAGTCAGGGGCGGTGGCACACTGTCTAGAACCTACTTGTGCATCCACTTGGGGTTGATACCAATGTGGGTATGATGGTGAAGCCAACATCTGCTAAGAACCCCACCTCAGTCATTGGGGATACAGGGGGCACTCCACCCCTCCTGATAATGGGGCAGGAACTCTGGGCCACTCTCTACAGTCACTCTTTACAGTTTGAAAAGATATTGCAGGCAATTCTGGACACACAAGCCACGCTGCAGTTAAAGATCAAGGCAGTCGCCTTGGATGTGAACCTGCTCTGTACGGACCACAGGAAACTGTTGGAATATGTGTATGATGATGAATCCACATTAACTATGATTTTACCCACATTGCAAGAACTACAAACCCAGCTGAAGGACATGAGGGTGGAGGTGACCTCTTCACATCAGAGGATGCAGATTGGGGCTCGTGGAATAATACTGTCCACTTCTTGGGATTTCTGGCATGCTGGGGGGTGGGTCTGAGTACAGAACTCTTCCTCAATCAGTGGCCAATGACCACAGTGCTGACAGGCAATGTACCCAAATTCTTCTCTGTGGAGAAAGCACATTATCTACCTGGAAGGGCACTGCCAACAGGGGCCCATACGAGTCAAGTAATTGCAAAACATCTTAATGATAGAGAGAGTGACTTTATTCTGAAGTTGTTTTGGATGAAAGGTCGCTGGCACTTTGAGGGCAGAATTTACTGTGGACATGCAGCATCTTCGCAAGTCGCACACTGTGGTCAAGCACCTCCTTCAGGAGCTATGTCTTAACTATGCTCTTCTCTATCTTGCTAAACTTAAGGTGATGGATGATGAGTGAGCCCATTCTTTCTTGACTCCTGGAGACGCATGAGCCTGGTTACATGCCAAGGGAATAGCGAAGCCCACATCAAAAAACTGGAACACTGGTAAATAGATGACATTGCAACTGAGGCGCAGGAGGAGCGGGGGACCCAGAGCCGCCTCTTCATGGCACAGGCGGCCAGGGTGCGAGCACGGGCAAGTGGTGCAGAAATATGGTCAGAACTCTTTTGAGGAGTTACGGTCAGACCGTGCCTCTCACAGTAGGATACTAATGGCTCCATGGTGTTATGAACCCCAATGTACCCCAATATAGGCCTAGATAGTTACACAACCTTTTACCTACATCTGTCCTACCATTGTTCTACATAACAGGTCTGGCACTGACCTTTTACCTGGACTCATGTGGTTTTCTCCGACAACTAGCCTCATGTATTATGCAGGAAGATTCTCAGCATCACAGCAGGATTATCATCTTCTTCATAATACCTCTGTATAAGGGCCATCTCTGTCATCATCTTCGCCCAACAGGCCCATGGTATACTTCTAGGAAGAACCCCTGAGGGTACCTTTCAGGTATATAAGTGCTACATCTTCACTGGGTAAACCAGAGAGACAGACTTTCATTCTGAAATGCTAAAGTAAGACGCTGAGGTCCCTGCAAGCAGGACACTGCAGCACGCAGTTGTCTCACAGATCTCTTGCAGGATGGCCATCTCAAGACCAAGACGGGGTCCTTCGTGCTCCCACATCAGGTAATGGTGTTGGCTCTATCCAACTGGGGATTCTTGGCTATTACCCAACATACATGCTAGGTACACTTAGGTACATCTAGTTAGGGTTTGCTTCGTAGGAGTATGCCTTTTTACTGTTATGTATCTATATGCCTGCATATTGTCATTGTTTTAGCACTATGGTAGAATTCTACCTTTTCTTTACTCTACTGGTGCTCATAATCGTATATATTTGTTTCGGTCTCATGGTTGTTGCAGCAGACATATTTTATACTAGAATGATGTTGGTTCAATAAATACTTATTGAAAATGTCCCCACAGTTTATTCTGTGTATCTCTCTGAGGCAAAGTAAGCACAAGTGACTGAGCGAAAAGTACTGTACAGTTTTTATGATCCCTGAGGGGTCAGGGTTGTCATGTTGAATAGTTGCCAGAAACTATTCGCTCCTTGGTAAGAGGGGCTCATAGTGACCCTGTGAGCTAGCTGGTCCACAAACTAACATAACCTTTGGGGTGCCTGGAATCAGTCTGGACACCAATCCCTTAGTTTATGTTATCTAAACATGCAGCTCCTATATAGATTTGTAGGAACTACACAACAATGGCCTCTGCTTGGGAGTAGTCCCAGGGGCAGGTGTTGACACCATGACTGGCAGATAATTTGCTATGAAGGGTGGGGGTTTGGTCTTTGCTGTGTGAGAAGTGGTGTGGACTGCTCACCAGTACCTACTGGAGACACCTTAGAACCTCACGAGAGAGGATTGGATGCCCAGATCATTGGAGACGACCCTTGTGTCCGTGAGCCCTGATCTCTCTAAACAGGACATGTATTTTATTACATATTTCTCTTTGGTTGTTGTTCATTTGTTGGATGGTTAATGCTAGTCACTCAGCGGAGTCTTTGTCGGAGGGGTTACACATCTTGTGTTTTCTTTTGATGCACAGATTACGTTTTCTACATATAATTCTGTGGCATGCCCTGTACTGCACTGTTCTCTTTATCGTTGATCAAACGTTTGCGGGGGCCTTCACACTGGAGTTTTGGGGAAATGGGAATTGTGGAATATGATGCATCACTCCTTACCACCATACTTAATGGGCACACCTACAGGCCACACTACCCCACACTATAACTTGCTGACCTGAAATATGAAGGGCATGGTCACTACCACAAGAAGTACTGGGTCAATACATTCAGTTGATACTAAATTATATGAGGCGGCCTCCCCATCTCATCTATTATCCGAATGAGCTTGAGGATGTTGCCTCTATCTGTTCGCAGGGCTGGTTTGTTTAAAAGTAGTCATTAATGTTTCAACGTCTTCCCTGTCCTGAACCGTCAGTTTCTCATAGAGATCTGCATCCCTGGGTGCGGAGTGTGGCCTGAGTCTTGTATTGAAGACTGAGTAGGCTGCCAGTCTGCTAGGCCGTAGGAGCTTTTTGTTTTGACCCTCTCTCTTCCTTGCTTTCTGCTGTTTTGGTGGTTCATCCTTGTTTTATTGGGTCCTGTCTAAATCTGGTGAGCCTGCTGTTAGAATCGGAGGTCTCTGGTTGGCACAGGTATGCACTTGTGACAAACAGGGACCCTCTCCTCTAGTCAGGGCAAGGGACTTACTCCTAAAAATAACCCCTGCTCACCCTCTAGGTAGTGTGGCGCGAGCAGACAAGGCTAAACTTCAGGGCGTTAGTAGTTAAGCATTTATGACCACAAACAGTAATATAGCAATACACCACAAATGGACACCAGTCGAGTGTTTGTAAAAATAAGTAGACTTTATATAAATATATCTCTATGCAGGCTTAATACAAGACCGTGATAACGTTTTCAAGATGAGCCACAAGATTGTTTCAGGCAAGCGTTCTTAAAGATAGTTGCGTAGTTCTTTGGGTTGTGCGCGCGGCGCACTCTTGGTCTGACTCCTTGCGCTGGGCTCACAAAGTCAAATGCTACTGTTTGGTCGTTGCGGACCTTGGGGTCCGGAGTGTGCGCACAGGGGGCACGAACTGGGGCACAGTACCTTTTGAGGAGCGGAGTCCGGTTTGCAGGCGGTGTTCACCCGGGTAGGCACCCCTAGTGGCTGGCGGCTCCTCCTGAGGGCGGGGCCGGCTCGGGCTGCGTCTTGGTATGCGGCGGAGAGTGGATGGACCTCTGGGAGCGGGGCAAGCGATGTGGGATGCGGCCGGTGTTCACGGCGTACGATCCGTACCTTCGGTGCGGGTGCTGTGGTGAGATGCGGGCAGGCACTGCATGAGGCCACCAGTACACAACGTACGGTAGGCTCGGGGTGTGCGGTGCGGCCCTCAGAAATCCGGAGTGCAGAGCGGGGCTGCCAGGTATGCTTTGTACGGGCCGTCCGGGGCTTCAGGTAGCACGTCTGGTGCGATTCCAGTGGGAGGGGCGAGATGAGCTCAGTGCGATGCGACCAGAGAGGGCGAGGTGTGCAAGTGCGGGCGGCCCATCGGGACATATGGTGAGCGACTCGAACTCGAGCGGGGCTCACACACGGCGGGGGTGGCCAGGCACAAAAGCGTCTCGGCCCAAGGAAGGGACGGGGTGCACTGGGGATCACGACTCCGGCGGGGGAAAAGCAAAAGGTCCACAGCAGACAGCGAAAGCTGCTTCCAAGCCCTTGGAGATAGTTTTAAAAAATGCACAAGTAGATTTCAAGGCGTCTTTCTCAGTCCTTCTCCTCTCCTTCTTGCAGCAAGGCACCCACCACAGGCCAATCTCTCAGGTCAGAGACAGTAGTCCTCCATGCAGCTTTCCCAGGTCCTTCTCTTCGGGCAGAGGTTTTCTTGGCGTAAACAGGATCTAATTTCTTAGGAGCAGGGCTCCTCTTTTTATACACCATTTCTTTTGTTCTTGCAGGCCAGAGGGGCCTTTGCCGAATCCAGTCCAGTTCCTGAGCACTTTGTTTTGGGCGGCTCTGGCTTTTCTTTCAGTGAGCAGGGCAGGAACATCAGATGCTCCGCAGTAGCCAGCATTGTGGTGACAAGTACAGTCCAGGAGTACTTTGTTGACAGTCTTCCCCTCTCTCTTCACAAGGTGCGGGGCAGAGACATCAGACACTCCCCAGGGGGCGGAGCCAGTATTCAGGTGGTAGAGCACAGCCCTATTCAGAGTCAAGGGGCACTCCCCCCACCCATCCTGGTGTAATCCCTCTATTCACCACCTGTCATCCCCAGCCCTGTCACTCACAGAAACCAGACAGCAAATACACATCCTTGCAGAGGCGGGCTGAAATGGTTAGGCAAGCAAATACTAACTTTCTAAAAGTAGTATTTGCAAACACAGGATATTAAAATAAACTTTACTAAAAGAAGTATTTTATTATTCTGAGTTCAGGCATACTAAACTTGACTTTCTACCGTGCTCTCTGAGTCCGCTGGGATTATAGGGTGTAATAATTCCAGCAGCCCATTCTGGCCTATGAGAACAGGTAGTCTTACAATAGTAAAAAACTAAAATGGCTGTAATTCACTATTAGGACATGCCACACACATCAGGGCTTGTCCTACCTTATGCTTACAATGCACACTGCCCTTAGGCCTACCATAGGGGTGACTAATATGAAGTTAAGGGAAGGTTTAGGGACTGGCAAGTGGGTGCACTTGCCCAGTCAGCATGACAGTACCAGACTGCACGCAGGTTCTGCAATGGCAGACCTTAGACACATTTTATAAAGCTGCTTCTGTGGGTGGCACAACCAGTGCTGCAGGCCCACTAGCATTATTTGCATGTACAAGCCCTGGCACTCCTGGGGCTCTTTACTGGGGTCTGACAGTAAACCAAATAAGCCAATCATAGAAACCAATCACATATACACTTTTCATAGGGAGAGCATATGCACTTTAGCACTGGTCAGCAGTGGTAAAGTGCCCAGAGTCATTAAACATATAATAATAATAATAACTCACATTTGTAAAGCGCACAATCACCCTGAAGGGTCTCTAGGCGCTGGGGGCCGTCGGGAAGATTAAGCAAGCTATTGCCCAGAGTCACATGGTGCTGGGCTAACCTGCCGCCGGTGCCGGGGATCAAACTCTGATCCCCAGATTCCAGAGTCAGTCACCCTAGCCGCGGTGCCACACCTCTTCCAGAGGTCAGAGAGAATATTGGAGGAAGACAAAAAGTTCAGGGATGACCCTGCAGAAAGGGCCAAGTCCAACACCTGCCATTGGTGACGGTGCCACCCCAGTGTTGGATCCAGCAGTCCCAAAGCCTTCATTGTTGCAGCCAGAAAGGTAGCCACACTTCAGCCCTTCTGACTCTACTGGAAGTGGTGCCTCTGAGGGGCCTGCCTTAGTGTTCAGGGGTCCTATGCTCGTTTGGGGCCTGTTTATATTCACGTGTTTGAGGTCAAACAGTAGATTCGACATTGTCACCGGAAGTGTTGAAAGCTTGTCTAAGACAGGGGAGCACCCGCACCTCTGCCCTATTCCCTGCGTGTCAGCTTGTGCTCTCTTTTACAATTTTTGGTTCGCAATTTTCTCATCAATGCCTCACACATAAATTGCTAGAGTGTTCAGGAGGCTAATTTGTATGTCCATTTTGTTTGCTTGAAAACTGAGTACTTCTTGTGAGCCGAGCAGAATCTTTAACATGGTTGACCATAAGGCCCCTTGTGAGTTCTTGCTTCCTTTTGGGTTTGGGCTGGAGTTTGTTTGTCCTCATTGTCAGTACCAACTTAATTGTTGACTGTTTCCTGAGGGCTCAGCACAGTCGGTGGGGGGATAGTCGCAGCCACAGCATGACCAGGTGGAGTTGAACAGTTGTTATGGGATCCCATTCTCAGTCCTGAGCGTTTGACATTTCCTTTCTTCCTCTATGGCCTTACCTTACCTTAGCTCACACATCACCAGCCACGCCAGAGCTCAGCAATCTCTGCCAGCCTAGTTTCCTTCTTCCTTGGAGCTTCTCTAGACCTTGGCTTGCACAGCTCTCCATGTGGGATTTGCCACCTTCTCCACTTGCAGCCCTGTTGTCTTGCAGGCTCAGTATCTCCAATGGGTACTATGCTGACCTTCAAGGCAGACACAGGCCTGCGAGCTATGCGGGAGGTCCTGGTAGTTCTGGCACTAATCTCCCCTTCTTGGGAACTGGCTGCAGCACAGTATGTGTCTCTGTCTGACATTGCGCCTCCGTGCTGCAAGGAGCGACAAGCACCCCACCAGCTGGCATGGTGGTTAATGTTCAGTGGTAACGCAGGGGGACAAAAGCACCAGAATGGTAAGTGCTGTTGGAGTGAAGCAGTGTTATTTGGCAGGTATACTGATCACTGGCATTAGCAACCATCAAATACTGTGGAAATACTGTGGAAACTCATGTGCTCCCCCAGTGATGTGGAAGTCAAGAGCTGCGAGGGACTTGTGTCAGCGGGCCGCAGTCTGGGGGCCATAGCTCCAGAGGCCTTTGTGGACTGGGAGCCCCGGGTTGACCACCTGTGAGCCGCATATGTCTCTTGTGCTGCCGCTTGCTTCTCGTGGCACCGTTCTCCTTAACCTCACCTCAGCTGCTGTAAACAACGTAAGCTTCACACTCAAACTGCGCCCCTCAAGGTCCTGCCTCTGCTTCCTGCATCCTGTGTTAGACTCTGCACTGCTAAGCATGCGCTCTTGATTCTGTTGTGTAATGTCAGTGGTGCAATATGACTGATTCTGGGGCGACGGAGAGCGAGGCCTCCTCTTGCTCATGGCTGCCGCCCAGCGCTGGTGCTCGAATCTAAGACAACGCTGTGAGTACCTCAGAAGGAAAGCAGCCGGCCTACTCACCGGGTCCCAGGTCTAGCAGCAGCCAAAGTGCTGACCTCAGGAACAGCTATGCGGGGTGCAGGAATACCCGGTTGCCTGACCTTAAGATGGCGGCCCATGGGGACAGCAACAGGAATACCCGGTTGCCTGTCCTTAAGATGTTGGCCCCAGGGACAGCAACGAAGAGCCACAGACGACACACCTCATTTTTTCTACATGGCGGAAATGGATTCGAGACTGCTGGGCCTGATTATATAGTGCAGCACAGGACAACGAATTGAGAGGCGATGAGAAGCGTCCCTACCTATTGCGAGGACCAAGCAAGGTATTTTGTGTCAAAGCTGCTTGGGAGAATGGTAGCCATGATCATGCTCCACTGTTAGATTGCTACTATATGGATCTGGAGACACTGCTGTACTGCAACTTAGAGTTAGAGTTGGTCCATTGTGACTTCAGCACTAAGGCAGACAGTACCAAAATGGCCGACGACCTGAAGCTGGACCATTAGCATTTTTATATCCCGCTGTTACCCTGCCTCCACCTACTTTTAACCAACAGTGCCTCAAGACTTGTCCTCATTCTTGTTGAGGCTAATTTATCCTTAAGAGTAGAGTAAGAGGGATTTAGGAGGTGCCCCAGGACATAAACCAAACTTTGACCTAACCGTAAACCTATCCCCCGTCAGCACTTTGACCTTGTTGATCTTTCCTCCGACAGCTGAGACCTAGCCTTCTTGCTGAGGCCCGGTGGAGCTCCTACATAGCTAAAGAGGTGATGGGTTGTGGACTTCCCCTTCAGCCGTCAGCTACCCAGCTGGTCCTTGGTCAAACCTTCCATCATCTCTCTGTCGTACCTCCCGCCTTCCCCTTCTCCCTACCACCCATTCATCCTGTCTTCTACGATTTTTCAATATTGTTCTGTGGGCTGTTGACTTCCCCCTCAGCCTTCACCTACCCAGTCGGACCTTGGGCAGATTTTTCCCTCCGTCTCTCTGTCGTATCTCCCCCCAACCCCGTTACCCACCCCCTTACCCTCTAGGCTCCTTTGACAATATATTTATATGTTTCCTCTAACTGATGTTATTTTGGAACAATGTGGAATTCATGCAAAGCTTTCTGATACCTTCGGGTCTAATCTGTTTTTATACCTGAACTCTGAGACCTGAGCAACATGGCTGATGCCCGTTGGAGATGCTAGACAGCTAAAAAGGAGATTGGCCCTGGTATCCCCCTCGACCGTCACCTACCCAGCCGGACTTTGGACACAGTTCCTCCTCATCTCCCAGATTTTTGCTCCTTCCTCCTTTACCTCCCTCCCACGAACTCTCACAACATTGATTTTATACTGTACTTTGCTATGCTCTTGTAACTGATGCAACTTGTAACGTAAATCTGTCTTTAATTTACTGTACATTGAAAGTCTTGAGTCTAACTCTTGAGTCTAACGTATTTCTCTTTTCGCCCATCTGCCTTTACTCCCTCCTCCCTCAGGTTCCCTCCCGCTACCTATCCTTTTACTCATACTCCTGTCCCCCTTTCCCTTTCTGCCTCTTTATGATTTGTCATTCACTTTTAATTTACGTGTAAAATGTTTAAAATTAATATTCTTGTAACTCGCTGTTGTTCCTTATGTAAAGCGCTCTGATACCTACGGGTCTAGCCAGCGCTATATAAAACTCAATAAATAAAAAAAAAACAAGGGGGGGGGGGCGCTAGAGGGCGCACAGCGGAATGGCTGCTTCCTAAGGCAGCTCCGCCGGCCAGGTTTATGATCGGCGAGAATCAACGGCTACAGTGTACTTGCGAGATCACGGAACGCATGTAAAGTGATCGGAAATCGGCGTGAGCAGTTTAGGCATGGTTGCGGACAAGTTCGGGCCCTTTTGCGAACAATAATTGGGTTTGTCTGAAACGGAGCGAAACAACCCCAGAGCAACCTAAGATGGCGGCGCCCTGCGGCTGATACGATCGGACACCGGAGAACCCTCTCGACTGCTTCCAATCTACAAAGATGCGGTAGGAGGACACAAGGGTGCCACTGGCGACGAACGGAGACTGATATGAACACAGGGGCTGTAAATAAGGGCTGATAAATGCTTATAAACAAGTGCCGCGGGCGCTCGCGACAAACCGGAGCTTTGGCTGGGACTGAATTAAAATGGCGACACTTCGGGAATCGCTAACATGGGCACACAACCTTGCCTATACCCGGACACTGAATATAACACTCTAAAGCCTGGTGTCTGGAACTATGACTGGTCTAAAGGCGTTTGGTACACCGACGTATAACGGCGACCCCAGTGTTTGCATTTGACGAGAACTTTTAAATGGCACCGTTCGGAGACCTAAAATGGCGGCGCCCCGAGCTCTGCTTCAAAATGTGCGGGATATCTAGAGGCGGGTGTCCTTGACCTACGTATCAACGGTAAACAATGATGTTGAGTGCTGGTGATCACAGGAAGACCTATTCACCGTAGCACACAGTGATGCATGCTGAGGTCCATTGAAGGCGAGCAGCTGGCTTACTTTCACGTGCGGGGTGCAACGTGTAGAGCAGACTGATATTTGCAGTGCGGAGCGACATGTATTGCGATTTATATAGCGCACGTATCACCCGAAGGCATCAAGGCGCTTGCCTTGGGAACCCGTCCTGGTATTCCCCTGTGAGATAACCCCAGCAGGGTATCCACAAGGTGAAAGCCAGGCATCCCGCCGCGAGGGGCCATAGTGGAGATTAAGCAAGCTATTACATGGACATGGACACTGACGATACAAAGGAGTCCCTGGGCACTACTTTACACAGGGCGTGGGATACTGCAGGTTGCGGCTGGGAGCTGTGAATGCGGGATCTAACCACATACCACGAGGCAAGAGGGGCTACCCCACCTGCACGCAAAGGACTGGCGGCCACCGCTTCTGCCCGCACACGAGCTTCTGAGCCTACAACTGCGATGGGCAAACCGGATAAGGTACAGACCAAAATTACCTTTGAAGGTCCAAAAAAAGCTGCGAAAGGAGCCACAGTTCAATCAGAAGCTGACATGGGAGACGATGCTACGTCGCCCACCGAGCTGGAGCAAGTTGTCAAGGATATACAAAAAAGTCTAAGGATGTGCATGGCAAATTGGACACTATCACATTAAGGGTGGATAACATGGCAGCGAAGCTGGATAAGCACGGCAAACGCCTGGTGGAGGCAGAGGCGCGCCTGTCATCGGTGGAAGATGAATCACATACCACCACTAAGCGATGTTCTGATATGGAGAAACTGCTCGAGGTCATTAAATCTAAGTCTGAGGATATGGAAGCACGATACCGAAGAAAAAACATTCGCATAGCAGGAGTAGCAGAGACCACCAACACTGGTAAAATGGAGACCTACATAGAAGATCTAATCAAGAACATATTCGGAGCGGAGCACTTTTTGTCGGTATTTATCGTCGAGCGTGCACACCGCTCACTCGCCCCCAGACCAAAACCAGGGGCGCCACCGCGTCCTATTGTTGCCAGACTGTTAAATTACCATGACAGGGATCTTATTCTGAAGATGGCGAGAGAAAAGAAAACTATCGAATATCAGGGCAACAAATTAGAATTCTACCCAGACTTCACAATGAACGTGCAACTAACCCGTAAAGAATTTGCACCCATGAAACTGCGTGAGTTGGGACTGGAGTATGCAATGTTGTACCCCGCTCGATTGAAGATCTCGAAGGACGGCAAGGCGGCCATCTGCCATACACTGAAGGAAGCGCAAGAGTTCATTAAATGTCTCAACCAGCGACGACGGGGCCAGAGACGTGCTGAACAACACCAAGACTCGGACTGAAATATATCTGACTGGACTCCAGAAATATACAGCAACATCGAGAGGTGATGGTGCAATTGCGACCTGCATGGGTAATGACACTACACACAATGTACTGAGCTGTGTTGCCTGAGAATCTAGCGGAAACGCTAGAGGGTGTGCTTCACCTACTGAAAAGGTAACTGGGTTGAGCTGTGTGAACGGTAATGTGGCATGGGACACATCTGAAAGTCGCAAATATAGAGGGACTATGTGCAATGCGGCCCCAAGTGTGGACAACCGTCCCTGAACTCATGCTCAACCATGGAAGCGATGAGATAATTGGTGGCATGGTGAGAGGTTGCATAGCAGACAAAAATACCTAGACTACACTACTCTCACTGCTGATACGGACCTATTTTGGGTTGTACCAGAGATTGGGCATGTTGCTATAGATCAGTAGTGAGAAGTGCGTAAGGTAATATTGGTAACCGGACACTGTGTAACCCATGACCAGACTGCTGTAACAGCCATGTTTATGGATTTTATTAGCCGAAATGCAGGTACAACAGGATGTAATTGATAACCTGGCCACATCCACCCATGTTGGATGCTGATGTGTGACCTAGATAGACCCCCCAACAGGGCATTCCCCTACCAAAGTTACGACCTATTTTTTTTGTTTAGGTTATGTCTTTGGCATGATTGGGTTGCCAAAGTGGGAGGGAGTGGATGGGAAGTTATGAGGGAATTGCTAATAATACACTGCATTGGAGAAGCACTGCCGAACTCCATAGGTGTTATCGCAAATTCACTGCAATCTCGTCATTCTCTGAGCTAACAAGGGGTCCTAAAGGGTGCACTAAGGGGCAAGGACATATCAAGATATGCACGAAATGACCAGCAGGACACAATCAGATAAACTAACATTTATGACATGGAATGTACGGGGCCTTAAGAACCCGAAGAAAATCCGTCCAGTACTAGCCTATTTCACTAGACTGCATGTGGTTAGAGCATTCGTACAAGAAACACATATAGATCCTCACACATCGAATCGTATAAGCCTACGATGGGCGGAATCTGTCCATGGCGCTGCTTACTCCTCATACTCAGGTGGGGTACTCATACTAATTCGAAAAGGGCTGCAATTTACAGTAGATCAGGTTAAAACAGATAAAGCGGGGCGGTATGTGATGGTTGCGGGATCCTTGAGGGGGCAGAGACTTAATCTACTTAACATTTATGCCCCAAACACAGATGACCCTGAATTCTTTCATTCTCTCTGGCAAATCATAGCTGAATTCCCTGACGTACCGCTGATATGGGGCAGTGACTTTAATGTTGCACTTAACGAGCAGGTTGACAGATCCACAACCTCAACAGAACCACACAAACGTGCACTGACACAACTACGCAACATCATGCAAGAAAACTGCCTACATGACCTCTGGAGACTGAGACACCCCACACAATTAGAAGGCACGCATACTGCCGCGGCATATGGTAGTTGGTCTAGAATAGATTATTGGTTGGACTCTGTGGAGGTGTCATTATGGGTAGAAGAGGTGTCACATCAGCCTCGTACCCTCTCTGACCATAACCCGGTGCTGCTCAAGATCAAGCTCCCACATTATGTACCCCCTCCATTTAGTTGGAGATTCAACAGTAGAGCGTTACTATATCCGTTGTACTCAGAAACTCTGAGGAAAGCTATAGTAGAATTCTTCTAAATAAATGCACCTACCACAGACAACCCTGGACTCCCCTGGGATGCGTTTAAAGCTACTATTAGGGGAGTCTGTATAAGCACTCAAGTGGGTATTCTACGAGACTTGCGTCAGCAACTAGAGTGCCGTGAGGGTAACATTCGTGAGCTTGAAAAGGAATACACCCAAACGCAAAACCCCACGCTTTTAGGGAAAATTAGAGCTGAAATATCGGAATATCAAAAAAGTGCGGATGACGTACTGAAATATGTCTCTAAGCGCCAGATAGCGAGGAGCTATGGTGAGGGAGGTAGGCCAGGGGCACTATTAGCGGCCAAAATATGTTCCAAGAGACCACCACTGGTGATTCAAGTGGTGTGTGATGATGAGGGTGCCCCGCAAAGTACTCCGCAGGGTATCTTAAAGGCATTTTGCAAACCTATGGGGCTTTATGCGTGAAAGAGACCACAGCCACAGCTACCAAGATAGATCAATATTGTGACGATGTAGCGCTTGCCTGGCTCTCAGACGCACAGAGAGCTTATCTCTCATTACCCGTTACGGTTGAGGAGGTAACTGAGGTTATGAGGGCACTCCCTAATGGTAAGGCCCCCGGACCGGACGGGTACACTGGGGAATTTTATAAAACGTATGCAGATTTGCTGGCCCCCCACATAGTAGCTATGCTTGGAGATGCGCATGAAAAAAGGATGTTGCCACAAACATTGCGAGAAGCGATGATTCTGGCCCTTCTGAAGCCGGATAAGGATCTGGAAAACTGTGAATCTTATAGGTCCTTGTCATTAATGAATGTGGATACCAAAATACTATCATCACTCTTGGCTAACAGGCTTAAATATCTAATGACAAAGTTGGTCCTACCTGATCAATCGGGTTTCATACCCACACACTCTACATCCCATAATGCCAGAACTCTGTTTGCTTTGGCACATTACCTGACGCCCCAGACCAAAGCAGCTGAAGTAGTGTTGGATGCTGCTAAAGCTTTTGACACCGTAGCTTGGACATATCTGCACACAATACTGCGAGGAATGGGGTTCCCGACGCTGTTTCTGCAATGGATCAAGTTACTGTACACGGCTCCTACAGCGCATATACGGGTTAGTGGTTACATATCAGAGATAATCCCCATTGCTCATGGCACGCAACAAGGGTGCCCATTGTCCCCCTTGCTCTTTGCCAATGCTCTAGAGCCTCTGGCCTGTAAACTAAGACAGGGACACCATTACTCGGCGTTACAATTTCCACAACGGCCCCTTCACATATCGTTATATGCTGATGATATGTTGTTATATGTCCGAGACCCAGAAGTAAATTTAAATCCCCTGCTGAGGGAATATGTTAAATTTGGGAGGCAGTCGTGGCTCAGGATTAATTGGAATAAATCAGCGATACTACCTTTAACAGACAGTACACATAGCTTCCCCACAGACTTCCCACTAGAGTGGCAGACGGACCCTGAACGCTACTTAGGGGTCTGGTTTCATAGAGACCCTGATGTGGTCATTCGTACAAACTACGGCAGAGTGGTCTCGGCGCTGGAGGACAAGATAGAACGATGGATCCAGCTTCCCTTGTCACTCGCCGACAGGCTGGCTATTGTTAAAATGGTAGTCCTGCCCAAACTGCTATATCTCTTCAACAACATTCCTATTACGCCACCAGCAGCAGTATTTCGCAGACTAAGCACAATGACATTAAAACTCATTTGGGCGGGCAAATCGGCTCGGATCGACCTACAATCACTAACACTACCGTATTCGAAGGGTGGGTTTAAGGCACCTGACTTATATCTGTATTATCTATGTGCTGAAGCCCAATATGCGCATTATTGGTACCATAAGGTCCCATATCTTCCACATGTGGCAATAGAAGAGGGTGACGCGTTACCAGTCCCACTGGATGCAATTATAACTCACAAAAGGGCTCCACTGCACAAACAAGATATAAACACAATCGATACTACGAATCAAGCATGGAGGCGGATAGGCCAAAAAACTAATAAACTGCCACTTTACTCTCCAGAACTGCCACTTCACTTCCATCTAGACATCTCCGTAACACAAGAGAAGGTGGGAATGGAACTACTTCAACGTGTGGGCATTGCCAAATTGGGTGATTTATTTCAAGAAGGGGTGTTCAAGACACTAGAAGATTTCAATTATGTGCAAAATCAAACACCACTGTTTAAATTTACATATTTCAGATTGCAGAGGGCAATAAAGTCACTATATCCGACATACCCTGCTGAACCTCAGGTGCTACTTACCTTGCTGTTGCTCCTCACATCGCCTGCATCCAAACACTTGGTTTCTAGATTATATACAACACTACAGGCTGAGATAGGGACAACGACGGATAAAGCATTGCAGAAGTGGAACAAATGTCTAACTGACCCACTAACAAAGGAGGAATGGTCTACGGCCGGCACAATAACGGGTTTACTGACACCAAATGGTAACTTGAGACTGATTCACGTAAAATATTTACATCAAACCTATCATACTCCAGCTCGATTGCACAGATTCGGGCTTCGTCAGGACTCTCGGTGCCAACGATGTGGGTCTGGGGCAGCAGATTTTATCCATCTTGCATGGTATTGTAAAGGGGTAGCAGACTTCTGGGCGAAGGTGGTGTGTATGTTGGGAGACATGGTGGACTCTCCCATAGATTGCGCAATACTGGCATGTTTATTGGGAATATTGCCGGGAGTTCGTGCGCTGAAACGTAAGTTTTGTGTAATAGCTCTGCTCATGGCTAAACGCAGGGTCTCGATTGGGTGGAGCAGTAAACAGAGTCCTGAGGTAAAATGTTGGATCCACGACCTGATATATTGCAAAGATACCCTGCTGACACACGAAGAAGAACAGCCTATACGATCACGCCCAAGAAACTATTGGAGTTTCTTAATCGAATACCTAAATGACCCTGATGTACAACTGTAATGTACCCTGATTGTAGTAATGCATATATTTTTTGGTTTACAAATGTATATAATATGTTGGTCTAGGAGTGCTGTAATGCAGTGACTTTATGAGATGGTACACCACTCAGACGTGGCGCAATTTGTTATGTATCACTTTTTGAAATGCCAATAAAAAAATACAAAAAAAACAAAATAAATTGCTTTGATGTTATTTTTAAACATAGCTGACAAGTGTCTCAAGGTCATGTATAAAAACGCCAGGCCAATTCTGTCATTTTAGTCAGCAGCACTTTGAATGCTATTATTATGAGCCCTTAATGAAAATGTAAAAAGGAAAACTACATGGCCCGCAATGCTGTGGTCTGAAAAGCCAAGAATGGCTGATAGTATCATATGTCATAGTGCTGCTTGGCAGGCTTGTGAAATGCAAAAAGGAAAATTACATCCTGACTGACTTTCTCTTGCAGGGCATCAACCGCCAAGTAGATGAGAGGACAGAGTTAGCCTTTCAAAGGCAAATATAAGCTACTAACTGCAAATGGGTTAACATTAACACTCATTGGAAATGAACATGCTAACAAAGGATGCTATTTAACAGAACAGTGCAGCAGTAGAAGTAGCTGGACACATTTGGAAAGAAAAAACAATATACTGGACCGTTCTTCCGGAGGTTAATTTCACGTGATTTAGATGGGGCATCTGCATCTCCACAATGATTGATGTAATCTGCCTTGAACAGGAGCGCCACTTGCTGCACGTGTGGCATGACTATGTTTGCGCTGATGACACACCAGTGTTATACCCTCAGCAGGGGTCACAGGTCACCATGGACGAGTGTGAGGCTGGTGGTCATTGGGACGCCTCTGTTCTTCCTGTCCGAGCACTGTCATTGTGCATAAGGCTCAGCCCATGCAGCCTACAAGTTCAGTAGTAAAATCAGCACCAATTTAAAATAATGATTTTAGTTTTGTACTGCTCTGCTGTGCTGTCAATCATTAGGTGCCTGTGTGCCAGCTTGCTTCCTATGCATTCAACACCAACAGACCAGTCATCGAATTCACCAGGTGCTGCACAGACATGCACTTGGGCTCAGCCTTGATTTGCTGAGTGAATGTTATGATTGATGGTGACACTCGTTAGGGACGATGAAAAGTGTCAACGACGGTAAGTCACTTGTGCCTTCTGGGAAGGCTGAGGCAGCACACATTGGTGTCACATGTTATAGTGCTTGAGGACTGTCAGCAGGAATACCTGTACTTTCCTTGTTCCTGCACTGGCCCAGCCTATGTAAGTGACACCAGCAGTCATCACATGACCACCATGAATGGATGACTGTTGGTAGCGCAGTTCCAGCTCTATAAACCAGGCTGACAGCAAGGAATTGTGCATGGACAAAGCAGGTTCCACACTCGTTGGCAAATCAAGCAAAGTACTGAATTACTGAGTCTGAGCCCCACTGCAAGTAAGACAAATAAGACAAATATCATTTTATTTAGGTATGCAAACGAAACTAAAGGGCAGATGTGTTTATGCATTTAATAGTTTTACAAAGCTCTTAGGTGTTGCCCTATGACTACTTTAGAACACTATGGAAGTAAAGAACGTGAAAGGAATAGAATTATATGGTGATGAAAAGGAATTGGACCACCTGGTTATGGTACACATTAGGAGACCCGTAAATGGTCATCCTAGAAAAAGGTCTTGAAGGACATTTTTGTCTGGTTTTTAGCAGGTGCTAAGGTGGTTTCTGAACTGAAGGCACTTTACCAGGTTTCTCATAAAAAGGGTCCAGGTTGTTCCTAAAGTGAGCCCTCACGCACATCTAGCACCTTCCTCATTTGTCAGTGATCTGGGCTTTTGAGCTGTGCAGCACTGTCCGATCATGAGGTTTTCATAGGTTGCTAAGGTGAGGCCAGATGCTTGATGGTATGATAAAGAGTGATTACTTTCATGTGAGTGCGGATGAGTGACTGCATGGATGAAAGCATAGAGGTACTTTCTTTAGTAAGCCAGACTAATTGACTGCACAATGCCTTCTCATAGTGCAGACACCACGATACAAGGTTTAGTAGTTCCAACTTGATTCTAATTCAATATTTGTTTATTATACACAAGTTTCTTTTGCAGGTGCATTAGCCGACCATATCGGATTGCAACAGGTAGCACTTCCTTTGAATATCTAGTTTCACATAAAGCATCCAACTCCTTGGCTTTGCACATGCCCAAGGAGGTCCAGGTTCACACCAGCTCCCACCATTCTGAAATATGAGAAAGCTTTGTGCAGCATGAAAGGGTTTTCTCATTAATTCCTCCCGCATATTGTAAATAGCTGGGCTTTGCTGCCATGTGGCCCTCTTCTATGGTCCACATGTGGAGGGGCACTTAAAGTGTAAGTGAAAAAGTTTGGGATGAATTTACCCTGGGATATTTTGGCGCTTTGCCTGTTTTTTTTAAAACAGGTTTTATTGAGGTTTTATGCATTAAGACCATACAGCATTTTGAGATTGTCCCCGAATGCATGCTGCTCGCTTTATGTCCTATGTGTCAATGCAGACAGAATAGAATAGTGCGTCACCCTTCTGCGAGTCAGTTGCACTCCCGGTAATCTCAGTGTTCAGTGCCCAGCCGTTTTGGTGACAGGTGTCATATCGTCGCCACCTAGCAGCACATTTCCTCAGGGCACCAGCCGTTTAATCCTCAAGCATGATAGACATAGACTCCTTGCCCTTCAATAGATCAAGTAACCGAACATCCACCTCTCTCTCCCCCCCTCAACATACTCACACCCGAACGACCATCCTTGATCAGTCGGAACCAACATCTTTCAGGAGGAATTTTAGGAAAGTATTTTAAGGTGGGAATCAAAAATTATAGACACATAAAAAATCTAAATAAATTGCTCCAGTACATCATATAAAACCCTTATTTACAACTTCCAATATATGTCAACAGATGTAAGTAACCCGTCACAGTATTACATTGTTCATAAGCGTCTGAGTCAGTGGTCACACAATGTAATGATCAGGCATTATACTGTTCTTAAACTTAGTAATCATTGTTGGAATCCCCCCAATACATAGACATAGTACATATTCAGCAGACTTAAAATCTCATATTCATACTATAGTCATTCATTCATTCAATCCCCCAGGAAGTAGTGTAATTCGAGGTCAGAGTTCATGCCGTGTTCTACTGCCTGAAGCTTCAAAATTCAGAGAGCCTCTCTCCATCTGAGTTGTAACTCATGATTGCCACCTCTCCGGTCTGGATTCACCTGTTCTATGCCACAGAATTCAATTGTTTTGTTTCCCGTTTGTGATCGGCAATCATTGACATGTGATGCAGTTGTATACCGTGTATCCTTCTATTTAATTGCCCTCAAATGTTCATATATTCGTTCTTTCAGTGACCTGATCGTGCTGCCTATATAAAAGCTTCCACATATGCATTTTATCGTGCAGCACCCACATTTGTGAAATCCCACACATCTCTGTTCCAACCAGTTTGGTTGTCTCATGCTTTGTTTTGGGTAACTCGGACTGATCAATGTTTTAATGTTTTTGCCTCGTCTGTATTTAATTAGGGGCTGTTTAGCAATATACTTATTCAGTGTTTTGTCACTGGTAAGTATATTCCAATGGGTTTGCATACTCTTCCTAAGTGTGATAGCTGCTTCATTGTAATTAGTTACAAGTCTCACATGGGACTGAGCCTTAGGATCACGTGCTTTATCTTTAAGGGTATCACTTCTTGCCATACTCTCTACCTTGCGTTCTGCTTTTCTGATTATCTCAGATTTATAACCTCTGGTTATAAATTTCTGCCTCATGTTGTCTTTGCAGACAATGAAATCCTCATCTTTGCTGCAATTTCTCCTTGCCAAAGTCAATTCACCATAAGGTATGGAGTTGATCTGGTGCCTAGGGTGCGAGCTGGAAGCATGCAGTAACGCGTTGCATGAGGTTGGTTTGCGGTACAGGTTACTCTGTATCCTTTTGTACTCAATAAAGAGGTTAAGGTCCAAAAATGATATGTGTGTGGTACTCAAATTGTGTGTGAAATGTATACCAATATCATTATTACTCAATCGTTCACAAAATTGGGTAAGGTCTGCCATACTTCCAGACCAAATCAGTATACAGTCATCTATATAACAACCCCAAAATATAATGGATTCATTCCAAGGTGTACCCCTAGGGCCCCAGATCCACTCCTCCTCAAACCATCCCATAAAGAGATTGGCATACGAAGGAGAGAATCTGGAGCCCATGGCCACACCCTGTTTCTGCCTGTACCACTTTGCATCAAAGAGAAACACATTCTTTTCTAGAATAAGTTCAATCATTCTTATTATCATTTCAGCATGCGCCCAGTGACTCTCCGGTCTTTTACTCAGGAATTTCGTCACAGCTTTGATACCCAGCTCAGTCCTAATGTTGGTGTAAAGGGAGGTCACATCCAAAGTGGCCAATATCATGCCCTCCTCCCATGACACATCAGATAAGATACTCAAAATATGTTTTGTGTCTCTGATGTATGCCGGTAAATTTTGAACCATCGGTTGTAGGATTGTGTCCACATATTGTGACAATTTCTCTGTTGGCCCCCCAATGCTTGAGATTATAGGTCTACCTGGTGGTGTCTCTAGGTTCTTATGAATTTTGGGTAAGGTGTATATGCAAGGGAATCTTGGTTTATCAATTTTGAGATAGAAGTATTCATTTTGGTTTATTAGGCCACTATTCAACCGTTCTCTCAGGTGCGTGTTGTTTAGAGTGGTGAGTGGTTCCATTGGGTTGTCTGATAACTTATCATAGTATGTCGTATTCTCAAGTTGTGATAGTATTTCCATATTATAGTCCTTATTGTTCATGACTACAATATTCCCCCCTTTGTCCGCCTCCCTTATGATAATATTGTCAAGTGTACTTAAATCTTTCAAGGCCCTTCGTTCATTCCTAGATGATTATCCAAAAGTCTCTGGTGATGTTTGTTCTCATGTCTAAGGTGTTAATACATATCCTCGGTCACCAATTTATGGAATACATCTACATTATTGCCACTTGGTAATATTGGAGTCCATCTGGATTTGTTCCTCAAACTACTGGAAATACTAGTGTCTATAGCTATATCATGTTCCCACAATAATTCATCAATAGACATATGGTCACGATGATCATCATCTGCAATAGATAACAATAGTTCTGCATCTCTAATGTCTTGAATAGTTATAACATAATGAGACATTTCACTGATGGTAGTGGTCATGCTTTTATTCGGTTTGGGGTTGCTTTCAAAAAACTTCTTTAGTTTTAAATTCCTCGTAAATTTGAACAAATCAACCATAGTATTGTACATATCCCCTTCTCCCTGGGACAAAAACCCATTCCTTTTTCTAGTACCAAGATCATGTCCGTGGTCAAAATCTGGTCACTCAAATTGATAACCTCTACTCCCTTGATCTGATTTAGTTCTGACTCGGTTTCTTTCAGGATCTTAACCTCATCCCTTGTTTGTCCTGCTCCTTTACCCTTTCCTCTATTTCCTCTCCTTGTTTTCTTACAGTATTTATTTTTGGTCTTGGCTGCTCCCTGTTCCCCGTTTTATCCTTTTCACCTCTCTTAAAAAAAAAATATCATGGTTACTGCCACTAGAGGCTCCTTCCGTCTCACTCTCACTTGGTATGGTTTCCACAGATGTCGAGATAGAGCTCACAGATGACATATTCGTGGCCGCTAGTTTATCATTCTTGTTGTCCCTCTCTACCAAATGGTCATATTTTTTCGCAAATGTGAAGATACGGCCATGTGAATACTCAATCTCATCTCTTTTGAGCTTGCGGGCTTTCTTTTGCTTAATATCTTCCTGGTGTTTATTGAGAACTTCCTTGAGTATCTCGTAGTTCTTATCCTTTGCCTCCTTAAGGTCTAGCTCCTTAATCTCCAGCTCTATCTGTGCTATATCAGTCTGTAATTTCTTGACTTTTCTATTTGCATTTTCTATTAGAACTGACATTAAGTTGTTTGAGTTAGAGGTCAATTCCTTTTCCCATGATAATAGTAGATAGTAGGTAGTATTTGAGAGCGAATCCCCCTATATATTTTCTTTAGCCTTATATATTGTTCCAAAGTAGCTCCATCCCACCATTTAGAGTTTTCAGCCATTCTTAATTTTTTCAATCTCTGGAATTTCTCCCGCAATTCCTCTTTTTTCTTATTAATGTTACCACTAGCTAAGGAGGTTGTCACTGTCTCCCCTCTCGCTAGACTCTCATACAGCTCTGCTGCTTCCTTCCCTTGGTCCATCGTTAGGTATTAGTAGGAAGTTTATATGACCGTTCTAGCTGCCACCCAGGTGCGACTAAATTGAAGTGAAAAGGTTTGGGATGAATTTACCCTGGGATATATTGGCGCTTTGCCTGTTACGGTCAGTATTATGATTGCAAAATATTCCTAGTTAGTGGGTGCTTAGGAGTGAGGCAGTCATCCAATACCCCCTTAAAGTGTGACAGGAGCAGGGCTTTCCCAGAGAAACTTAAGACAGAGAGTGAAAATCGGAAAAAACGAGTTTAGCTTTGCAAGAGACAAGAACGGCCCTTATTGCAAGTTCATGGCTAAATCCCAATCAATTCACAAGAAACTCTGTCAGCACAACACCTAGAGCCACTAACATACTTGATAAAAACAGGAAGCTATCTTTTCCAACTCTTTTCATACTAATCATCTAAATCATTTCCATATGATACATTTAATATGCATCTCATTTGGTTTTGTGCGGAACCGCTCATTTTCAGGAGAACAGGAACCTGCATGTCTCCATCCATTTCAAAACTTTAAATGAGACTCATACTGTTTAGATTGTTGTATTTGCTCTTATTTACCAGAACATGACAGTTCAGGGTGCAATTTAGTATCTTATATCTTAACTTTGAAAGATACATGGCAGCAATCAAGCCTGTACATGAGGCATACATGCAACCAGACACGTACTCACATTGCATGCCCACACAAATGAAAACGTGAGCACAGCAAACTGCCGTGGAAGATAAGGGCACACACACATAAACTCGAACAAACAAAACAAAAGCATACAGGTGCCCAAACACATGCACATCCACATAATGCATTCCCTCACAAATGCAACCACAAACAGGCACACATGCAAACACACAGAAATGTGCCATGAAAAACAAAGGTACACGCACTGAAGCTTACAGAAACAAGCAAAGGCAGGTATTTGCAGCCCTGCCAGGTGCCACGCAGTACGCGTGATCCTAAGGCATTTGAAGGCAAGTGCTGACATCACCGCATTAAAAATAATCATGACGCATTATAGCGCTTCCTCAGTGTCCAGCAGGAGCACTGCAATATATTAATTCACAGTGTCTGTCTGAGCAAAGTAGGCAGCCCTTGTTTGCGGTGCTCACAGCTTGGGAGAAGACTCAACTGCGCTCCGCTCTGGATACATTTTACTTGGTCCCAACATTCTGATTCACGTGACCCAACTTCATGAGATTGACTGTAAGGATCTGTCCAATGATTGTGCAGCCGAAAGGCGGGCTGCAGAGGGCAAGATGGCAGAACTGGCCTGAGGAGTTCGAGGTGCTCACTGTTATTTGCTCAGCCCTCTTTCCTTCAGGTCGGATGACTGTTCTGACTGCGATCAGTGACGCAGCACCAGCCGAGCCCGCACAACAAATAACTGTGCAGCAGGGATTGTGGTTCAGTGTGGCCCTTGAGGTAATCAGTGTCAGGGAGAGTTCTGTTTACATTTCACGTTTAACTAAATATTGTATTACCTTGAATGCGGACAGCAGCTTTCACAATTCCACACATGACCTGGGCTCCAGTCTGGCACTTAAATCGACATGACCTTTACACAAAATAATCATTACCGCCCATTCCCCAAAGCTTTAATAAATGACACTAAATTATAGAAAAGAGTACTGACAAAATCAGTCGAGGGGAGGTGAGGCGCGAGAGTGTAAATATGGGAAGGAGGCAAGTGATCTTTAGTTCCTACACTGTTTATTATTTTATTTACCCCAACAAACACGACTGAAGGAACTATGAATTATGTCACTATTACACGTAAGGTTGGCATTTAACCAACGGGAAGGTTCTTGTTTAGGTTATCGAGGGCTGTATTGTGATAACTTTACACCAGTGCAAAAACAACACAGTGTAGGAGAGTAGGATCTGCTTACTATGGTTAGCCCCACTTTTTACTGTTGTTTCACTGTTTTTTTTACTTCAGTCTGGCTGGGGCCCTGCTAACCAGGACCCAGCCTAGCTGCTTCCTCTCTAAAATGATTACATGTACATTAGGTACACTCTAGATTGGTTACATTGTTACCCTTGTAAGTCCCCAGTATATGGTACCTTGGATACCAAGGGCATAGGTACCCCAGATGTCACCAGGGGCTGATGCATTTGTTAAGCCACCCCTGGGAAGCCTTCCAAAATGGCACCACAGGTCTGCTACTAAAGCCTGGGTAAGGTGGTGCATGCACCCCTTACTAAGATATAGGTTACCTATATCTACCTTTAATCACTGACACATATAAACCTATAAATCACTCCTATCGCAGGCCTTATCATTCGTGAAGGCAGAGTGCTTGGTTTTGTGTGAGAGGGTGCCCATGCATGAGCAGGACCCCTCTGCAGCTTTCGGCATCTATTCTCTGAGGCTGTTCTGTGATGCAGCCAGACCATATACTCTTAGTGCATTATAACCTCGCGGTTAATGCTAACTTTGGAATGGCTGCATGGAAACATGTCGTGTTTGGTGTCAAACACTTTGGAATCCTATCCCCCCCCCCCCGCCCGCCAGTCCTGACGGCGGGGGTAGAATTCCACCCTTCTAGAGGGAGAAGACATGTACACACTTACCTAACCAGTAATAGTTTAAAAGATCCCCAGCATCACAAGATGTCTGACCGCCTGCTGCTGGACGAATGTCTGGCAGGGGAGGCCTGGACAATAGATTTCCTGTCACAGGGAGGTGTAACCACCTCCCAGACAGGCTTTAGTGTATTGGGGCTGGGTAGGTGCCTTCATAGAATGCTTTTCTGACAGTGCTGGGGGCACACTTGGTGTCCTTGTGCATACCCCAGTTCAAACCAGTTGCAGGGGCACTCAGCCCCTGCTCTGGCATGAAACTGACAAAGGGAGAGGGGTGTAACCACCCCCCTCCCTGGAACCTCCCAAAAAGTGGATCCCTAGAGTATGCCCAACCCCCCTAACTTAGCTTAAATATGGGATCCCAGTCCTTACGACTTCAGATTACACCTGGACTAAACTCTGCAACATATATCCTGGAACTTCGACATTCTACATTGACTAGAAGACAGAAGAATCTCCCTTGGGGTCAAGGAGCAACTCCCCTGTTCAAACAGGCACCAAAGAAGCATCTTGCCTGTCTGCATTTCCAAGGCTCCCACTGGAATCCGATGGATTTGGGACTCAGGAAACGGATTTCCAGACTTCTCCAGGCCAACATAAGATCCCAGCAAAGCTGAGACCCGCTGCCCTCACGAGTGACGTGGGACCGGAACTCTTGGACACGTCATATTTGCAAGTGCATCGACTTCCCGAGCTTCCAGAATCTGTGCATTGGGCTGCTTGTAGTCCATGCCCCGAACACCTTTTGCACCAAAGATTGTGGGCCTACACTCCACGAGTGTTCCGTGAGCCTGCTTCTAGCATTTCCGCTCGAGGGCCCCTCGCAGTCCCTGGTATGTCGACTGGTGGGTCCCCACGAATGTAACTCTCCTGTTTCTTTGGCTTCCCTGGTTGCACCAGACGTGCCCTCACTCCCCGACATCGGTGGGCATCTGTTCATCGCCTTCCTGGTCACTGGCTAGTGACCCAAACGATGTCCCCTCTGTTTTCAGGTTCTTCAGATCTCCGATCCACCCTTGGATCCACCCGGACACTTTCCACTTGGTTGCCTGCAGCATTCTTCAGCAGCTTGCCATTGAAATCGTCGATGAAACACGACACGAAAAGTCACCTATGCACCCGGCTTCCCTGGGTGAGGTATCTTGAGTACTCCGGTGCTCCCGTGGGTGTTGACTCTAGAACCTCCTAGTTCTAAAGGGGTTTGCTCCAAGTCCTCTTCTCAGTGTCCTTAATCTGTAATTTTCCAATCGCGACTTTCCGTCCTAGACTTTATTGATGATTTGTGGCTGTGTTTAAACACTGCGCACGTACCCCGTGGGTCCCCTGTGTCACTACCCTGGGTGGTTCATGGTGGCCCCAGCGGTTCTAAAGGCGCTAGACCTTGTATCTATGTCAGTCGTGGTTCTTATACCACCTTCTAAATATATGGTTTGGTATGCCCCTAGGTCTCAACGTATATTGTGCTAATTTACTGTGTACAAAATAAGTTTACTGAATGTACTTTTACCTCTACCCTCATAAAGAGACTAGGGTGATGTGTTTAGAATAAATACATATATTTTATATCTATACCTGGTGTGGTCCTCCTTTCATTTGGTCATTCATGAGATTATAGACTGGTAAAACAAGCTGCTTTACATTACTTCAAGACTTAGCCTGAGGGCTGCTCTCCACAGCTACCGTTAGGATAGATTTCTATATAGGTTGTCTTTAAACCTACCATCAATAATGGTTATTTGGACTGGTGCAAGGTGCCCACTAGAATAGTGGACAGCATATGCAAATGAGGGACCCCCAAACACCCCCAGGCATGCTGTAACAAGGAGCTTCAACAGCAAACTTACTGTGCTATAGAAAGCGTGCCTGTGTCTGACTGTGTCAGGAACTTAAATAGATGGTGAACTGGAGCGCAGCGAAGCCTGATGAAACAATAATCAACAGCACTTCCAAG
The DNA here is from genome assembly GCF_964261635.1 of Lissotriton helveticus. NCBI lineage: Eukaryota > Metazoa > Chordata > Amphibia > Caudata > Salamandridae > Lissotriton > Lissotriton helveticus. The sequence goes on from NC_136069.1 coordinate 1,621,997,049, forward strand.
TTGTCTATTGCAGCTTATCGTCGTTGTTTTATTCAAGGTGTGCTTCCCTTGTGATTACTGCATGCAGGGTAGTTGGCCTCCTAGGAGGCGGGCACAAGGTTTTATTTTCTTAGCTTGCCCGTTTCTGGCAGACTTCCGTTGGACAAGTCGACTATGAGGTAGGAGGCGGGTTTTAGGTTTCATTTTGGAGTCGACACGTGTATTGCGTCCCACCCACACTCTCAACATTCACCTATCCAGACCTTCTCATGTTGGCTCAAGGGGGTACACTTAACTGCCCCTCGCAGGTTTAAGAACATTATAATTCATCTGCTCATTTGTTGGAGGCTCTGGGGGCGCACTACAAGTCATGCCGAAAGTCATGCTGGGGTCTAGTTCCAGAAATTTGTGCATTCGAGCATGTAAGAAAAAAATTTAGCGTATTCAACCATCATTCATTCGTATTCTGTCCCGCCTGGATATGACCCTGAGCATTTGAAATCGCAGTACATATATTACGAAACATCAGAGGCCTCCTGGAAAAATCGAGTTGTATTCTGTGCACAAGCAGGAGTCATCTTCATACAACAGCAAATGGTGAATAATTATGCATGGGGCATTGTTTCATTTTTCTTTTTTGTTGTGTTTTCAAAGAAAGGGTGCATTTAAACATTTGTGTCTGACACACTAACGAAGTCTTTTCATCGTTTATATTTTGAATTGAGATTGTGAGGGTTCTGCACCATCAGGTTTAATGTCATCATTTATTGATAATTTAGGCAGCAATCACTGTATTTTGGGCTTTCTACAATTCTGATTATCACTTTTCCTTTGCATTGTGCTTGGTCTAATTTTCATGTAGTAAACATGGTGAATGGGCATAGTATAACTGAAGAGAGTCACATATTTCTTAAATTCCTTGGCTCAGCCTGCAGTCACATGTTTCTGGATTAACTCCACCGCATGTTTAAAATTATTGTTTCCACCCTTGTTGTTTATGGCGAGTTTGCGGACTATCACTTTGCTTGGAGGATAACTTTGTTTGTATTAGGGATGGAATAACGGTTGGCTAAATTGCAGACATTGTCCTGAATATGCTTATTTCCACACTGGCTCTTCTCTCTACACATATCGTAAATCGAGCATTTGCTTATGTTTGGCTTACTTTCAGTTTTTATGAATGCTTTTACTCAGGCCACCACTCAGCAAGGGCGCATTGATTGGCAGATTAGCTTGACGTCACTTTTTGCAACCCCCACCCCCGTTAGTGCAGTTTACTTCAATTACTTCTTAGAGTTTGTTGGTGCTCAAATGGGTGTAATTTCAGATATTTATATGTTTCCTTGTATGTTTAATTGTTTGAATTTTGCTTGAGAAAAAGTGTCACACATATTCGTTGAAATGTCACTTATAATTTCACTGAAATTATTAAAATGTCACACATTTATCGTGCTTCCTAAAATAACTCTTTATCTGGGATCGTAATACCTTAGCCAGCAGTTGGACTTTGCCTAGAAAATAATTGTATTATGAGCTAATTTCAGCACCGTGAATTATTTCCTCTTCTGTCTCCAAGACGTAAGGGACTTATGGCTGTGTAAGAATCACCCGTCTGCAATGCGTGCATTTCTATCAGAAGCTCTGCTCGGCGCGCTGCTGGTTCTGCCTGCTAGATCCGAGTTTCTTCTCTCTTGGGGTGGGCGGGGCTACTGGGGGCTCGTCCGAGCTCTCCAATCGGCAGGACGTCCGGAATCTGCCGAAGCGAAGGGGATACACGATCCCGAGGGGATACCTGATATTACACAACACCGGAACTTCTACTCGGACAAGGAGAGTATTGGTACTCATTGGGGCCTGGCTTTGTGCAGGTGGGTCTTATCAACCCTTACCTCGGCAGCTCTTTTAGCAGCCCTATATTGATTCAAATATGCCTGTCAATCATGATGGGAGGCTACAGTAGTACAAGAGAACATGAACAGCATCCCTTGTCCCCAGGGCACACCGATCCTCTGTGAGAGCATGAAGTATAATGGCAAGAACTGTCGATTTGGGAGTGGAGAACTAGGTTGGAGTCTTGACGTCTTCTGTGCAAATCACCTTATCACCCTGCAATTAAAACAACACGGGAACGCGAGTTTATGTAATGTAGCTCGTGCTCATGTAAAGTGCTGTAATATTTCGGGGCTACTTAACAACTGCAAAAAAAAGTTATGATGCATCTGGCTGCAGGATTTTTTCTTACACCTTACACAGCGGGTTTAGAGAGGTGGCTGAGTGTGTGGGTGAGTGGGACAAACTGTTCCGGACAGTACAGCTTGTTAGCACGCCCATTTATTTTAAGTAACTGGAAATGTTCGCTCATCAGGAATTTGAAATGAATCCTATTTGTTTGAACATAAATCCCGGTCCTCTATACCAGTTTCCTGATTAACCTCCATGAAAAAAACATAAAAGGGAAACTTAAAAAAAAATATTTCACTGACTGGTCTAGTGCATTTAAAACAACCCGTCAATTTCTTGTTTCGCATGGAAAACCAGCCCTAAACTAAATGTAACTCTAGGAAATATGTGACACATTCAAACAGTTCTGGATTTTAACTGGAAATGCTTTCATTCTGGGATATGTTGTTCCCTTTCTCTTTATAAGTATGAGAAATAAAAAAAATCCAGCATACACAGCACTTACAGAAAAATCAGGGACTGGATTAATATGTCACATAGCATGACCTCCCTTGAGCTGCCAAGTCCCTATTCCCATATTTGTGGGAGTCATCCACATCATGCATATAAACAAATATCAGCAATGACCATTGTTTTGGCTTTTTAATATAATTAATAGGGAATTATTTCAGGACACTGTTTCTGGAGTATTAGGTTCCATGCATTCACATAAGCTGCTGGTGAAACTTTCTTTCTTTTGTCTTCTGTTGATGTAAGAATGCAAGAAAGCGCCTACATACAGTCCAGAACGCGGCGGCCAAATTTGTACTGGATGCTCCTAGACTATCCTCCACCACGGCTGCCAGGAAAACCCTACACTGGCTCCCTATTGAGTCCAGGATTGCCTTCAAGACTCTCTGTTTGACCTATGGGGCGCTTACCGTAAATGGGGCCGAGGGCGTGAGGAAACTGCTACACCCATATGTACCGGAGAGAGCTCTCCGTTCCTCAACCAAGAGTCTGTTGGTGGTCCCTCGCGTTCGTAGAATTAAATGGGGTGGGAAGGCGTTTTCAACAGTAGCCCCCAAATTGTGGAACTGCCTTCCATTTGGAATCAAATACCAATCGTCGGTCCAGAACTTTTGGAAAGCCCTAAAAACGTGGTTATTCTCTAAGGCGTATCCGGTGTGCTGGTTACCTGGTCTTTTTGATTTCTTTTTTTAGGCGCCTTGATGCCTCCGGGCTTAGTAGCGCATTATAAGACTCATTTCATTTCAGATCTATGCACCACCTAGGGGTACATGAGCCTGGCAGAGTAGTACAGGAGAGTGATAAGAATATAAAGCCAGAAAAAAAGAAAAAAGTAATTGGAAGGGATAGAGGAAGTAAGAGTGACAAGAAAGTGGACCAAATTCAAGAAGTAGAATGTGCCAGAATCTACCTTCAGGTTTGAAACTTAAAAAGCAACTTGCTTTAATAGTGCTACATCTGTAGGTTAGTATAGAGAGGCAATGTAAGTCTCCTGTACATCTGTCAACACTAGAATCTCAGTGTCAGGGACATTGATACATGGAAGAAGTCACAGTAAAGGTGCTCTATGTGAATTTACAGGAAAATAAAATGACCGATAAAGAATTGTTAATGTCCGTTTATTTAAGAAAATGTCACTGTTGTGAACAAATGATGCAGCACAAAGCATATGTTTAGAACCTTGCCATTTTTTCCTCAATATGTTGCTATTGTATGGTTGCAAAAAAGAGTTACTTTGGGTAATAAAAAGAAATTCTTAGCAAGCATTATATAAATGAATATTCAATTAATAACTCAAATATGGATACGTCTGACATTCTTACAATAATGCAGATTTTTTGTATACAAAGTTTGAAAGGTCAAAAACTTAGCTCCACCCCTTTTCCAACCCTTATCCACACCCCATGCCTCACCCTGATGCTCATCCATGCCCTTATACCCGTCCCAAATTCCAACCCCAGTCCACAACGTTTTGGTGAGTACCTGCACTTATGTTTTTTCAATTAGAAACTCTGTAACTAATGTTATGTTATGTTATGTTATGTTATGATTTCTTGTATAGCGCATGACTCACCCGGGGGCCTCTCAGCACTTACCAAGGGAATTCCAAAAAGGGGGGGCGGAAAAAAGGTTCTGTGAGAAAACAAGCTTAAAACAGAAATGTTTTTAATTGTTTCCTGAAAGACATATAGGAGGTGGATTTTCACAGGGCAACAAGTAGCGAGTTTCAGTATTTAGGGGCAACATAAAAGAAAGCTCTGCCACCTGTGCCGGTTAACCAGATACGTGGGAACTTCAAGAGGGCTAATGCATTGGATCTTAAATTGCATTCACGTATTTGTTTAAAAAGTTTATTTTGAAGGTAACGTGGTCCCCCCCTTTAAGAGCTTTAAAGGAGAGACAACAGACCTTAAAGAAAGATCTTTTTACCACCGGAAGCCAGTGCAGTTGTCTGAGCAAGGGGAGGGATGGGGATCCAGGAGGGTGATTTAGGACCATTCTGCGGCGGTGTTGTGTATTACCTGAAGTTTTGCCAGATTAGTAATGCCTCCTTCGGCCAACATGGCATTTCCATAGTCTAGCCGACTAATAACCATTGTCTGGACTACAGTTCTACGGTGTTCAAGAGGTAGGTAAGGGATAATTCTTTGTAGTAGGCGCAGGCTGTAATAACAGGACCCTGCGATGTTCTTAACATTATCTTTCATGGTAAGCATTGAGTCCAGCTGAATTCCTAAACTTTTTACTGAGGAGGACGGAGTTGGGGCTTCACCCAATTGGGGGGGCCACCAGTCGGATGTCCAAAAATGGGCATTTTGCCTAAGATCATAAGCTCCGTTTTTCCTGGATTGAGCTGAAGACAGCGTTCCCTCATCCAGTCTGCAATCGCTAACATTCCACCAGAAAAACGTAGTTTCTCATCAGTAGTATTTTGGCCTATTGGAAACAGCAGCTGCGTGTCATCGGCGTACAACACTATCTCGAAGCCGAAAGGTTGGACTATCTTGGCCAGGGGTCAGGTATATATTAAGGAGGGTGGGACTTAAACAGGAGCCCTGAGGCACCCCTTTGTCCAACAGAAATGTATTTTGGGAGACCAATGGTCCTAGTGTGGTGGTTTGCCATCTGTCCGTTAAGAAATTCCTCAGCCACTGTAAGGCTATACCCCCGATGCGGCACTCGATCAATCTCTACGCTAGTCGTTGATGAGATATCGTATCGAATGCTGCGGACAGATCTAGTAGGATCAAGATCGAAGATCCACCTGCATCGAGGGTGATTCTCAGCGAGTCAGTAACAGCCAAAATGGCCTTTTCTGTGCTGAAGCCAGGACGGAAGCCCGACTGGGAAGGATCCAGCATGTCATTAGATTCCAAGTACTGACTGAGTTGTGAGTTTATTACGGATTCCAACATTTTTCCAAGCAGGGGTAACAGGGATATTGGCCTGTAATTGCTGAGCCCCTGGGGGTCCGCTGATGGCTTTTTTTAGGATGGGACGAACATAGGCATCTTTCCAGGCACTCGGGATAAGGCCGGTAAGAATAGAAGCATTGAGATTTTTTTTAATTATAGGGGCGCATGTTGGGGAGAGAAGAGCCATGATGCTGGGTGGGCATAAGTCCGCTGGTGAACCAGATTTAGCTGTTAGCAGTAAATTATTTGTATCAGCTAGTGAGATGATCTCAAACTGATTGAGAGCACCTATGGTGGATATGGAGGAGTTTTCCAAATTAGTTCTTAAATTGGGATTGTTGATATAGGTGGCCAGGAAATTATCATAGATTTTGGAATTTTTTCATAGAAAAAAATCGCTATTGAGTCGCATAGTATTTGGGATTCAAGCGGTGCTTGTTTACATGCTTGGGGGGAAGAAACATCCTTGACAATGTCAAATAAGACTTGAGAAGAGTTTCTGGATTGTTAAATTTTATTATGTAGATAGGAGCATCTGGCGATTTTTATTGATTGATGATAGTGAGATAATGCCGCTTTATAGACTTTCTTATCCTCGGATAATTTTGTCCTTCTCCATCTTCTCTCACGTGCTTTGCACGTGGACTTTAAGTTTTTCAATTCGCCTGAATTCCAGGGGGCTGAGGGCCACCTCGGAGAGGGATTGACGATTTTTAAAGGAATTACTACGTCAAATGTTTTAATTAAGGCAGAATTGAAGCTGGATAACATTCAATCAATCAATCAATCAATCAATCATGGCATTTGTAAAGCGCGCTACCCACCCGGGAGGGTCTCAAGGTGCTGGGGGAGAGGGGTTTGTTACTGCTCGAACAGCCAGGTCTTGAGCTGCTTCCTGAAGGAGAGATGGTCTTGGGTTCGCCGAAGGTGGGTGGGGAGGGAGTTCCAAGTCTTGGCTGCCAGGTAGGGGAAGGATCTTCCTCCGGCGGTGGCTCTGCGGATGCGTGGCACGGTGGCGAGGGCGTGGCTGGTCAATCGTAGCTGGCGGGTGGGTGTGTAGAAGGTCATGCGGTCGTTGAGGTACCTGGGGCCCAGGTCGTGGAGAGCCTTGTGTGCGAGGGTGAGGAGTCTGAACGTGATTCTCTTGCTGACGGGGAGCCAGTGCAGGTCTCTCAGGTATCCGGTGATGTGGCTGTGTCGAGGGATGTCCAGGATGAGTCGTGCGGAGGCGTTTTGGATGCGTTGGAGTCTTTTTTGAAGTTTGGCTGTGGTTCCGGCATACAGGGTGTTCCCGTAGTCCAGCCGGCTGGTGACGAGTGCCTGGGTGACGGTCTTCCTGGTTTCAGTGGGGATCCATCTGAAGATCTTGCGGAGCATGCGCAGGGTGTTGAAGCATGAGGAAGAGACGGCGTTGACTTGTCTGGTCATCGACAGGGAGGAGTCCAGGATGAAGCCCAGGTTGCGGCGTGGTCCGTTGGTTTGGGAGCAGTGCCCAGGGCCGGGGGCCACCAGGAGTCGTCCCAGGCGGAGGGTGATGATCCCAGGATGAGGACTTCCGTCTTGTCTGAGTTCAGTTTAAGGCGGCTGTTCCTCATCCAGTCGGCGACGTCTTTCATCCCTTTATGTAGGTTGGCTCTGGCGGTGGTGGGGTCGTTGGTGAGGGAGAGGATCAGTTGGGTGTCGTCGGCGTAGGAGATGATGTTGAGGTTGTGTTGGCATGTGATGGCTGCGAGGGGGCTCATGTAGACGTTGAAGAGGGTTGAACTGAGTGAAGATCCTTGTGGTACGCCGCAGATGACTTCGGTGGCCTCGGATCTGAACGGAGGGATGCGGACTCTCTGGGTTCTTCCGGCGAGGAACGAGATGATCCACTCCAGTGCTTTCTCTCGGATTCCGATGTTGCTGAGGTGCTTCACTAGGGTGCGGTGGCAGACAGTGTCGAACACCGCTGAGAGGTCCAGGAGGATGAGGGCCGCTGTTTCCCCGTTGTCGATCAGGGTTCTGATGTCGTCGGTGGCAGCGATTAGGGTGGTCTCGGTGCTGTGGTTGGCCCGGAACCCGTACTGCGAGGGGTCGAGGGATCCATTCGTCTCGAGGAAGGCGGCAAGCTGTCTGTTAACGGTCTTCTCGATGACTTTGGCCTGGAAAGACAGGAGTGAGATGGGACGGTAGTTCTTGAGGTCAGTGGGGTCTGCCGTTGGTTTCTTCAGGAGGGTGGTCAGCTCGGCGTGCTTCCAGCTCTCCGGGAAGGTGGCGGTGGGTAAGGAGGAGTTGATGATGTCTCGGAGATGGGGTGCGATGATGGCGTCGGCTTTGTTGAAGACGTGGTGTGGGCATGGGTCGGTTGGTGATCCGGAGTGGATGGAGTTCATCATGCGGGTGGTGTCTTTGGTGCTGATCGGGGTCCAGTTGCAGAGGGTGGTTGTGGCGGGCGTTGGTTCGGTGGTAGGGTGCGTGGTCTGTGCGTCAAAGCTGTTGTGTATGTCGGCGATCTTGCGGTGGAAGAACGCGGCGAGTGAGTTGCAGAGGTCTGGCGAGGGAGTGATGTCGTTGTTTCCGGCGCTGGGGTTGGAGAACTCTTTGACGATGCTGAAGAGTTCCTTGCTGTCGTGGGCGTTGTTGTCCAGTCATTCTTTGAGTGCCGTCTTCTTGGTGGCGCGGATCAGCTGATGGTGTTTGCGGGTGGCGTGCTTTAGGGTGGTCCTGTTGTCTGTGGTCTGGTCGAGCCGCCAAGCTTTCTCGAGGGTGCGGCAGTTCTTCTTGGATTCCTTGAGTTCGTCGGTGAACCAGGGGGTTTTCTTGCTGCCGGGTCTGCTGGGAGGATTCTTTAGTGGTGCGAGGTCATCGGCGCAGGCTGTCAGCCACTTGGTGAGGTTGCTGGCTGCTTCGTTGGGGTCCGTTGTGCTGGTGGGAGTGTTCTGGTTGAGGGAGGCGGTGAGCTGCTCGGCGGTGATCTTGCTCCAGCTTTGGCGGGGAGCCTGTTGCGGGTGGTGGTGGGTCGTAGTTCTTCTGAAACTGAAGTGTACGCAGCTGTGGTCGGTCCAGTGGAGTCCGGTGGCGTGGCTGAAGGAGATGTGGTTGCTGGATGAGAAGACGGGGTCAAGCGTGTGGCCGGCGTAGTGGGTGGGGGAGTTCACCAGTTGCTTGAGTCCGAGGTTGGCGAGGTTGTCCAGCAGGGTGGTGGTGTTTCTGTCGTTGTTGTTCTCCAGGTGGAAGTTGAGGTCCTCTAGGAGGATGTAGTCGGCGGAGGGAAGGGCGTGCGGGATGAAGTCTGCAATGTCTTCGCTGAATTGTGTGCGTGGTCCCGGTGGTCGGTAGATGAGGGTGCCTTCGAGGGGGTCTCGGCGGTGAAGGTTTTGTCGGAGTTCGTCGAGATGCGGATGGTGTTCTTGTGTACGATGGCGATGCCTCCTCCCGTCTGGTTGACGCGGTCCTTCTGGGTGATCTTGTATCCATCCGGGATGGCTATGGCGATGTCGGCGCTGAGGAGGCGTTCATCCAGGTTTCGGTGAGGAAGGCGACGTCCGGTGCTGTTGCGTCGAGCAGGTCCCAGAGTTCCATGGCGTGCCTGTGGACGGAGCGGGTGTTGAGCAGGATGCACTTCAGGTGGTTGCTGCTGGTGCTCAACTTGGCGGGGGTGATGCAGGTCCGGTAGCAGGTGAATCGGCAGGCTTGGCAGGCGAAGGGTCCGTGGGTGCGTCTCGGGGTTGCTTGGTAGCAGGCAGGGTTCCGGCCGGCATTGAGTGCGTTGAGAGTGGCGGCGGGGCCAGGGGTCCTGGCGCTGGGACCTGTGGGGTCTTGATCGTTTTGCTCTAAATCAGAGAAGACTTGGGTAAATGTTTTGTTGAAAATATCCAGTGTTAATTTATGCCATGGCCTTTTTTTTAAACCATTTTTTGGCATACGATAAATCCTATATTTTGGCCCCGATTGAAGCGAAAGGGAGAATTGGATAATGTAGTGGTCTGACCAGATAAGGGGAAGTGGCTGAGATATTCTTAGCTGTTCTAAGCTTGTGAAAATGAGATCCAAGGTATGGCCTGCCGTGTGAGTTGGTCCGGACACCTTCTGTGACAGTCCAATATCGCTCAGATTCGAAATGAGCTTCATTACATCTGGGTTTGTCAAATCCTCTCCATGAAAATTAAAGTCTCCCAAAAGGATAAAATTGCTAGAAGCCAAAGCCTGCATGGCAATGAGTTCTGTCAGGGCAGTCGAAAAGTTGGGTTTAGGACCAGGTGGTCGGTAAAGTAATGCCCCGTCCCAGGATATTGACGGGGACACCGACACTTTAAAAATGCCTAGTTCCATTAGATCATCGCTGATGGAAGAAATCCATTGTACTTTAAGATGATTTTTAAAGGCAATTCCTATACCACCTCCCAACTTCCCTGTTCTGTCAAGATGAATACATTTATAATCCACTGGTATTGCGAGATTATTGGCCGGTAGATTGGTAGGGTTTAGCCAGGTCTCTGTTAGGAAGCATAGGTCCGTGGAGAGGGTGGAGATCATGTCCCAGATCTCTATAGAGTGTTTTACAAGAGATCGAACATTACACAGAATATAATTTAGGTTCAGCCGGTCTTGAGGGGATCGGTTTGTAAGTCGGTTATAGGTAAGTCCCCCTGGAGGCTTTGAAAGCGGCATGAGATGCATGATACAGGGCCCTCCAGCATGGCAGGGAATGAGAAATTACACTGACCTCCCGGCTCGTGCCCGCTGGGTATGGCGGATCCTATATCGCGTAGCGCTGCTCCAGTATAGGTATAGTACATAGAGGCTTGATCCCTCATAGTGTCATGGGCAGCATCTCCTGCCTCCCGGCTTGGTCTGGCGTGGATGGGCGCAGACGGGCTTGCCTTTGGCGCGCTGGCGGCACGCCCGCTGCGCGCGTCCGCTTTGCGGCCGGGCAGGTGAGTTCATATTATAGAGGTGTACTTAGGTCAGGTGTTGCCCCGACAGCTAGCCCGCCGACCCTGAAACCCCCCCAAGATGGCGGTTCTGTGTTCGTCCGGTCCTTTCCCCGTCTCCAAACAGCACCAAATCGGCTGCAAAGGAAGATCGGGTGGAGCGCGAGCAGGTAAGCAGCAGCAGGCAGTAAATTAAAAGACAGTCTGATTTTGGTGCAATATTTCAATTTTAAAACAATAACTAAACGGGGTCCCGGCTTCCGCCTCAGGAATCCCCAGAGGTCTAAGGTCCTGATGTGCTTGATTAGGTTGCATGCCTATTAGTTTTTTTGTGCACCGACTACTTTTTGACAGACCTGAGTTTTGTGCTGTGCTGCAACTAGTGTATTTATATCTTCCGCACCGAAAAATCATTAAGGGATTAAGTTCCAGGTGAAATTCCATGTATTGATTGACAGTGGCCGAAATTACCATTATGGGTTGCACATCTCCAATGGAATTCTTCCTGTTAGGATTGAAGCCCATGGGAAATGGGAAATGGATGCGTGAAATGTGGATTATTTCCAAATCTGAGGGCTTTATCATGCAATATTTACCATTGGTTGAGCAGTTGTAGGGAGGCCTGATGTAAGGTAGGAGAGGGTTGAGGTTCAATATTGTAGGGGGGGAAAGGGTGGAAGGGTCAGGGCAGCAGAGAACATTGCTTGTGCCCCCGCTGTCTTATAAGGAGATTGTGTGTGGCAGTGGCCTGGCGGATGATGCAACACAAGTCGATAAAGCAGCTGTACCAGCCACTTTTTCAAGCTGGTAAAATCAACTACAATAAAGATTGATAAATTAGAGACTCTATTATGTTATTATATTATGTTAAACAGGTATTTAAGGTGAGATAATACAATTGATGTTGTTAAATACTTCAGACTTTCATCAACATCTGATTAGAGACAGTATGTATCATGACAAAGAGGTAAACATATGGATGTGTGGATAAAATGTTTGGATAATAATAGCATATTACAGGTGTTGTATTGAAAATACTGTGGTCGGCTTCAGAAAATCATTTGTAGTCTTAGTTCACACACACAAATATCATTGCCTTAGTCTGGTACTGTGCAGCATTAACTCTCCTAACAGGGGTAGCAACAAAGCATTCCAGGGCAGACACGCCCCAGAAGGTCTTTGCACACCCAAATCAGCTGAGATCATACGTGTTAACACATTTTCTCAACATATTCTCTTCCTGGAAATTATCTGAGGCTTGACCTCGACAAGGACAGGATTTAACACTAAGAGTGGGATTGGAAAGAGAATTCTCTGAAATTCCGGGCATTTTTATTAACAAATCATGCAGCATGGCCCAGCAAGCCACTTTGCTGCCCTGCACTGCATGGTAGAGAAAGGACAGGAATCTTCTAACTTGCAAATACACTTTGCACCTGGAAAAGGCCTCAAACCGTATTCGAGATTTGTTATCTACATGCACACAGTGTATATTTGGTACTCCCAAAGTCCAAACTTGGTGTGCCAATATTTTGAGAACCAAGCCAAGTGTGATAGCTTTTACTCCCCATCTAACATTTCCTCTTATCATTTGTTTTTCACCTCCAGTTTGTTAACGTAAAATGGTAATTTAATGAACAATGGCTTGTAAATTGCAGAGCCACAAATCAGTGTCAAGCATTTCAATGTTACCTTCATCCAGATGAACAATAATCTGGAAGTCACAACTTCCATCTTTTTTCCTCATGTTATGTTATGTTATGTTATGTTATTCACATTTTTAATGCGCACAGATGCTCCAGCGAAGGAGCGTCCTGGCGCAGGGAAAGGTGGACATAACACAACACTAAAACCAGCAACAAAGAAGCAGGGACACTTAAAACAGGGAAGAATTAGAACAAGAAGGTTTTCAGGGCCCTACGAAAGGATATTAGATCATCCAAGAGGCGGATTTCCAAGGGAAGCGCATTTCAAAGAGTTGCAGCTTTCACTCGAAAGGAGCGTCCCCCCATCCGGCTGAGTCTAAAGCGGGGAACAACCCCAAGGGATTGGCCGAGAGATCTAAGTGAACGAGTTGGAACGTATGGAGAGATAAGTTTGTTGAGTATCTCAGGGGCCGACTCTTGCAGAATTTTAAAGACCAGGCTAAGAGCCTTAAAGTGAATTCGCTTTTTAATCGGTAGCCAGTGCAAGGACCGCAGAGTATTAGAGGTGGGACAGGTCCGTGGCAATCCGACCACCGCCCTAGCCGCTGCGTTCGGTACCCGTTGTAAACGAAGGATCTCGGCTTGGTTCACTCCTAAAAGGAGTGAGCTGGCGTAGTCCAACCGGGAGATAATCATTGCTTGGATGACCAGCTGTCTTGTAGGAGCGTCAAAAAATTTGAGCAGAGGTCTTAGCCCGCGTAATACCCCAAAACAGCATGCCGCCACTCTCTTGATATGGGTCACAAAGCTTAATGTGTGGTCGAGCCACACTTCCAAATTCCTGAGTTCCAGGACTGGTGCCGGGGCCGGTCCCAGCTCGGGTGGCCACCATCTGTCCCCCCAAAGGTCCGCATCCCTTCCAACGATCATCACCTCCGTTTTTTTCGCGTTCAGCTGGAGACAGTTGTTATTCATCCAGCTGGCCACCTCTCTCAGTCCGTTCGGAACCTGGGGGCATCCTGCTCGGCATCCCCGCTGATCGTAACCGCTAGCTGAGTGTCGTCGGCATAAGAGACCATGGTTAGGCCCCACTGCCTGGCGACCTCAGCCAGCGGCTGCACGTACAGATTAAAAAGCGTGGGACTCAGCGAGGAGCCCTGGGGCACCCCCAGGTCCAAAGGATGGTACTTGGACTGAAAAGGAGGGGTGGCAACGCAGAAGGAGCGATCACTAAGGAAGGAGCGGAACCATTGCAGAGCCGAACCACAAATGCCAATGTCCTGAAGGCGGTGTAGAAGGATGCGATGGGAGACCGTGTCAAAGGCAGCGCTCAGGTCTAATAAAATAAGCGCTGCTGTTTGACCTGCATCCAGCACAGTCCGCAGATACTCAACCATTGCCAGAAGGGCCGTCTCCGTGCTGTGACCAGCACGGAACCCATTCTGCATGGGATCCAGGACATTAGCTCGGGTCATATGCTCCGCGAGGGCCAGATTTCCATGGGCCTCCATAACTTTGGCCGGCCAAGGAAGCAGAGAGATAGGGCGGTAGTTTTCTGGTTTTAACGGATCCAAAGATGGTTTTTTTAGGATCGGGGAAACCACTGCTTGCTTCCACTTGGCAGGAACAAGGCCCGAGGTCAGGGAGAGGTTAATCAGTGAACACACTATTGTGCGTCCCTGGAAAGCAACATCCCTGAAAAGGGCAGATCTTAGCGGGTCTGCAGGCGAGCCAAATTTGACTCGCAGAGCTCACTTGGCAAACTCCTCATCAGAAAGAATGGGAAGAGAGTGCAGCGACGGACAGCTACTGGAGCCCCTCCAGGGGATCACAGGTGGCGTTGTGCTTGGAAACGCCTGGTAGATGTTCTTAACTTTGTCCAAGAAGAAAGTAGTGAGGGCTTCGCAGTGGGAGATGGAACTATCCAACTGCGGGGCAACTCTCTTTGCCATCAGATCTTTTATGGTTTTAAAGATGGTCTTAGTAGGATTGAGGCTGTTCCGGAATTCGGCTGCGTAAAACGCCGCCCGGGTCCTGCATATAGCTCGATGGTAGAGCTTAACAGAGGCCAGGTAAGCGGTTTTTCAACCGGCGTCATACGTCTTACGCCACTCCCTTTCTGCCCGTCTACAGGAGGACTTCAAGGCGCACAGCGCACTGTCGTACCAAGGGCTGGCCTGCCGGGAACTGGACTTACTGGAGATGATAGGTACCAGGGCGTCAAGCGCCTTAGTAATCCAATTACAGAACAGGTCATAGCCCGAAGTAGCATTCAGCAGAGGACCTAGAGGCTCAGCAGCCATGATGTAATGAAGGTCCTCTAGCCTAAGTTTGTTCCAGTGTCGCCGAGGAATCCGCTTAGAAGGTGGAATAGTGGGGGTAGCAGGAAGGGGTAGCCAGGCGGACACCAGAAAGTGGTCAGACCATACCACAGGATCAACCGCCACAATTTGGGCATCCGAAAGGTTCGTAAAAAACGGATCCAAAGTGTGGCCGGCCACGTGTGTAGGCTGAGAGACCAGCTGGGTCAGCTGCAGGGCCTCTAAGTCGGCCAGAAAACCACTGATGGCCAAAGTCTCTAACCTGTCAAAACTTTTTAAGTGAAACTTCCATTCGTGCCATGAACACTGTTATTTGAAGCACCAGTGAAGAAGCTGTACTATTGAAGGATCACTTCCCTAAAAGGAATGCAAGCTGAAACCGTACTGGTATTTTTGAATGGGCAGTTGAACTTTAGAAGAGGTCAATCAGACTTCCTTCTCTGACACTACAGCCACTCCAGCTGATCCCTATGCACTGTAAGGAAAGGCATGACATATCATACAGGGGGGGGCTTTTTCCCAAACTGCACTTTGCAGAATGTTTAATAGTACAACAGTACAAACTGCACTTTGCAGAATGTTTAATAGTACAACAGTGCAAACTGCACTTTGCAGTATGTTTAATAGTACAACAGTAGTACTACAGAGGTTACTACAAAGTGCTCTTCCCAAACTGCACTTTAGAAGCAAAGTACACTTTTGAGTATGTTTACTACTACTTTCTGATAGTCACAAACTCCACTTTTTAGTAAAGTAATATTTTGTAGTAAGAGCCTAACTCTATTATTTTATTTGTCGTGGTGTAGCAGTACCATTGGTTAGCCATTTGAAGTGCTTGGCCTACTACTTAAGGGTAAGTTAGTAAAAACAAGTGCAGTTTGCGAATACTAAAATAGTAAACTTACTCTCTGATACCCAATGTCTCAAGTCTAGTTTGCGCTATATAACTGAGTGTGTGGAGTCATGCATGAGAACTATACTCAAGTGCCAACCTTCAGTGCAAGTTTCAAAGTGTAGAAAAGTGTAGAAAGCCAGCCATAAGTGAATTACCTTATTTAGAATTTCATGGTAATTCCGTGCATCACTTGATTTTCCATTCACCCATTGTTTGAGTCGGGCCAGGTCATGTTGGCAGACCTGCCATTGCTTTAGCCCTAGGGGTGTATGTGCTGTTAGCATCCTTTTACGGACTTTTGCAAACACTAACGTTGATTTTGTTCTTTACCAGCATCAAGTCTTTGGTGCAATAACACTTTAAATATACAAGTAGTTTCATGCAGCTATTCCCAACGCTTTTTGGCTTTGTTTTGTAGCTTCTGTTTATTGCCGGTGACAAAAGAATAGTAATTGTATTTGTTTATTGTCCAACTGATTATTTTCTTGACATGAAGTGTCCTTAATTCACCTCTTGAAAGGGTATTTAATGTTTTATTAAACATTCATTTTCCAGCTGTTTGGTACTTACATCTGGATATAGTCATAAAGAGCGCTTTTGCAAAAACAATCGCGAGACCCTGCAACCAAAGTTGCCTCACTGCGCTGTGTTGCTCTAGGGGACAGGGCATCACGGAGGCATATCTACCAAGGTATAATAGTGCTGTTCTCCTCCCAAGAGCTGAAACACAACAATGGTGCCTAGAGCCACGATGTCCAGCATAGGCTTGTAATGGATGGTCACTTTTCTCGTGGTGTGAACACTGTGATAGTTAATTATTTGTTTTCATTCTGTGTCTGATGGCATATTCTTTTATGTTGTTTAATTGAAAGTGTGAAGCTAAAGACATGCACATAAATTTTAGTATCGTGTTCGTCCACTATCTCGGCTGACCAGACATGTTTTCTTGTTTTTGTTACAAATGCTATGCTTATAATATGGACGGTTGCTATAGGAGTCGCCATGCTTCTATTTCAGCTGTGGAGGCCTCCATAATATCAACAAGTGAATAGAGATAATGCATTTCTTGCTATTATTGTTTAAACATATTCAAGCATTCCTGTCTGCAAGTATTGCATTTATTTTATAAATAATGGCAATCACATACACAGGTATCAGTCCATTATATTGGAGGGGCTTTGCACTAGGACAATCAAGCCAGAGGTCATGCCAGCTTGTAGAGGACTGACGTCTTTCGCTCGAACCAGGAAATAGCAGAACCCGGAGCCGAAGAGACGACCTCCAGCGAGGAGACGCCGCCCGGCAACCCGCCGAAAAATAAATAAAAGCGTCTGAAAGAATACACCACGAACCACAGTGCGTTCTGGAGAAATCCATACAAAGACTCCACCTTGCCAGACATATGAAAGCAACGCCACCACGTTGGGCACAGTGACCAACAAGACAATTACAGCAAAGAGGAACCTCCACTTTTCTCATGTGGGTGTAGCATGATGTCCTACAGGAACAACATTGAGCCCTGATGAAGACCTTCCCTAAACCATCCCCTGTTACCACACACAAGGTCGAAACGCGTAGGCTTATGATTCAGGCCAGGAGAAGTGCATGCCTTATGACCTAGTGAATCATTGGGACATATAGTGAGAGACATATCTCACGCCACGGCATAAAATTTACAAAAAGGAATTCTTCGACCTCATACAGGACTATAATTAACGTGTCTTTGTGGGAAAAGTATTGATACCCCAAAGCTAGTTAACCCCCTTTTTTTCTGATCTAAAGTAGGACCCTCCTCTTTCTTTAAGCCACTTGGAAGAGGAGCAAAACTGAATATTGTCTGTGAGCAATAAACATTGAGATTATAGGTCATTTTATCGTTTAGTATTCGTGTATAGTATTGTTAAATGTTGTGTAGATAAATGTTTATGTTAGAAAATTATCTTTTGAATTCATGGTGAAAGTTTTTTTACTAAAGGAGATGACTATGAATTATGTGCGAACATCTTATCATGTATCAATGAATAATTTTTGAAAAAAATGCACAATTATAAACGCAGTCAATGTCAATAAATAGGACATTGTACAAAAGTATGTGTCAAATCTATGGTGTCAGAGGCATTTTTGCTTTGATATAATTTATCTTGATTCCAGCCTCTGATTCCCTTAATTGAATCAACCCCCTGTATTGTTTGCCTAGCTTGTAGAGGTGAGCCTTTCAATGCTGGTCACTCCCAGGCAACCCCTTTGATAGAGAATAGCTAAACAGCTGTTTTATACCAAGAGAAGGTATTGTTGTATAGCATTTTAGGACCCTAGTGTAATTTTCCTGATTCATGCCCTTATATAGGTATAAATCACCTTGTCCTTATATAGGCATAAAAATCATAACCATATTTAGACATAGCCCATGCAGTCCAAATACAGGCATAGATACTTTCACTAGTTCTGAAAAGCCACAACGATTTCTTGGAAAACTCGGCTTCAGCAGTTAGGGACTTCCCCTTGCTTGAATATTGATTTGTCCAAGAACTCATGGAGTTTTCAAAGAACTGAGACTCTTTGATGACGTTATTATGTCCACCTTTACGTCAAGCTCTGCACCTTCTAGGTATAAATTTACCCACACATGCCCTAGCAAACACACAGTGGTTTGGAGCAGTTCGGCTATCCTCTTGCCCGACGCATCTCGCTACAGCAAGTGCTGAAGGAAGCCGACTCTCCAGCTGACACACTGAGAAAGACGCTGCCTTTTCTCTTGCCGAGAAATCCAGCTCCAGTGTTTCCAAGCTCCCCTTGCGGGGTGTTGAGAAATCGAGTCCCGAGACAGAGAGATACGAGACCTCCTTCATTCTAAACCAAGGTACGGAGCTGATTAGACCCTAAGAGAAATCTTGGATATATTCTTGGCAAAAGAATACTAAACTTATGCTACACCACACTTACTTCTTCCCTCGTACTAGACTTAGGTTAGGTACATCGGGGTAGGCATATTTTAGAAGCACCAGTGAGTACTTTTAATATTTATTTATTTATGTATGTATTTTATGGTTTAGAAACCATATCATGCTTTCACAGCATTATTTTATAATACTCTTCTTGCTGTACGGGTTATACTTTACAGCCAGTTTTGCGATTGTAGCAGTTCCTTTGTTCTGCATGAGAAAGAAGACTGTTCAATAAATGCTTTTATTGGAAACGCCCGTCTCTCTATTTCTCTGCACCTCTGATGAAACGAAGCATGCACAAATGACTGAGTAAAATATCTATCTATTGTTTCCACGACTCTGAAGAGTCGTTTTATCATGGGGAAACAAAGTTGTCATGTTTATGCGGTTGTCAGAAACTAATCCCTTCTTGTTCATTCAAGAAAGTTTCTAGTGACCTCCGAGCTAGCTGGCACTCACAATTAAGTTTAATATATTCGATAGAGACCTAGTCAACCTAAGTCCTACGTCGCATCTATAGGATATATTATTCCAATGCGCAGAGCCTATTGGGAATATAGGAACTACACTACATTATGCCATGTGATCCATTTAAAGAAACTGGGTTTATAGGTTTTTTGCTTACCCCTTACTACTTATCGTTTCTGCCAAAAATTGAGCTTTACACCTAGAAAATGCTCTTGGGTATTAGGATGCTAGAGATATGCTCACCATAGTAGTAGTGCTTATTTAGTTTTCACATACCGTGTCATGCATTGCTTCTTTTATTTTTGCATTCTGTGTGGTTACAGTTCATATTTTATGCGCTAGATATGCGTTTTTGAAATAAACATTTTAAAGTGCATTCGCTGTTTCTTTGTGCTATCTTGAGTGCTTTATTCATTTATGATAGAGGGTTTGGAGTTCTACTGTGCCCTTGAACACATAGATGGATTAATTGTGACCACAAAACACTGCCTGCACAGTATTGTTCAATGGGTTTTGTGTGAGTCACAGTCCACCTGGATTTTTAATTCGTAATGGTGCTTTGAACTGAGTCCTTGTGATGGGGAACATCCATTACGATGCGGTGTTCACACCGCACTACCATTACAACGCTGGTTTTACAACGCAAGTCGTTACCACGACTTGCGTTGGAGGGCGCTCTACGCTAAGGAATAGTAGATTTACTATTCCAACACCTTCCCTACTGTACGTAGGCGGTGTTGGAATAGTAAATCTTACTATTCCTAAGTCCAGCACCGAACAGCGCAAGTCGTGGTAACGACTTGCGTTGTTAAACCAGCGTTGTAATGATAGTGCGCTGTAAACACCGCGTTGTATTGACATACAACCCCTTGTGACATGAGTACTAAATGCTATGCTTAGATTAACATGTAAATCTGGTCCCACTTTGTATGTGTTCAGTACAGTACATTGCACAAGCAATTTTGGAACAAAAAAAGCATTTCTCCTTCTTTGCACCTACCTCAAAGAGGTGTAATGTTTTGGCATAAAGCCCTGTCTACAAATGTTAGTAGCTAGGTCTTTGCATCAAACACCATGGGTAGTTGAATGGGAATGCCCATGTATCACTCATGGAACAACCCATTGATGCAAAGAAACACAAAGCAGTGCAAGAAATAGAGCGTTTTTGCACTAGAAAGTAATTAGTTTATGAACACGTTGCGTCACTTTGTGTCATTTGTGTGAGTTTCGACTAGTGCAAGGCCTTGATAAATCTGCCCCAAATGCGTATTTGCAGGAGAAATGGTTGCATAATTAACACAGCTATGTGAGAATCCTGAGTGCACAGTAACCCTGTGTAAATAGATATTTAGCTTTTCATGAGTGACATATGCAGGAGGGATGTACGACATTACACGCATGCTTTTACCACGCATGCTTTTACATCGCGGTTTTTACAACGCATACCATTACAACGCATAGTGCTTTGGGGCGCTGGATAGTGAATAGTTTAATTTACTATTCCAACTCCAGTCCCCGTGGATAGTAGGGAAGGTTATTGGATAGTAAATTAACCTATTCCCTATCCTAGAGCGCAATGTGTTGTAATGGTTTGCGTTGTAACAGTTGCGATGTAAAGGCACTGCGTGGTAAAAGTTGCGTTGTAAGTGATGTTTCCCATGCAGGAGATTGTTTGAGTTATCCAGGGAATTAAAATTGAGGGAATATAAAAAAAGGTGCATAACTGTCTATGTTCATGCAGATTTGGAAATGCAGTTTTGCTCTCCTATGTGACCTAGGTTATGTCTGATTGTTCCTGGAATATATTGTCCAGAATGTGCACAAAATGTGGAAGGAACTACGCTAAGCAGTTCAGTGTATAATTCATAAAAGAGCCCAGGGGTGTAAGGCATTTTTGGAAGAGAGTGAGAGGGACAACCACCAACCTCTATGATGCTATTTACCGGTTGGATGACATTACAACACATGCTTTTACCCCGTATGCCGTTACAGCGACTTGCTGTCGTAGAGCGCTGGAAGTAGGAATAGTATAATTACCTATTCTAACTCCAGTCTGTGCAACAGTAGGGAAGGTGTTGGGGTTAAATCCAACACCTTATACCCCCTACAGCAAGCCATTTCGTTGAAATGGCATACAGGGTAAAATCATGCGTTGTAAAGCATGCGCTGTAACGGTTGTTTCCCCCATATACCACCTGCATGCAGCACCTGATGAATGACAGGGATTCGGGCTACGGCTGCTGAAAAGGACGTGGTAATTCTGGGTCTGGCAAGTTGATGCTCATTTCATGAGGGTTAACTCATGAGCTCATCAATTTATGGAGAAATACCGGCCGCATCGCTACTTCCGGTGGTGACATTTCCCCACAGATTTAACGGGGGTCTCGCGGCAGTGCCTTAGTGAGTTAGATAAGTGTAGCGCTTAGAGTATGAAAAGGGGCACTTTCTCGTGGGATTTGACACCGCGGAAGTTCTACGCCGAATTACATACGCCGTATTCCTGCCAGGACAGCGTTTTCCTTGCACTTCACAGGTTGCTACCGGATGGAGCAACCTGAAATGGGGTCTCTAAGTGAATCGTCCATCGCCATCAGCCCCTTCGAGTGGGCTATACCCCATTTAAGAACCAGACATTCTGGGACCGCCGTTTCAAAGTTCATCATTGCCTGGTACATAAAGTGGCCAATACAATCATATACACTGCAAGAGATACTGCATATTTCAATTAAGATCTTGTTGGTCCTGAGGAGAACCCTGATAATCACAGGGCTCGAAATGCGTCGACCTTGTGCCCTCTTAAGTCAAGCAAACACATTCAAATTCAAGTGGTTATGTTTATTGCACATATAGTTTAGGATTCAACTGTATAAATATATATAATGGTGCATTAGAATTGGTTTCAATATTTTTTTGTTGGTTGACGGAGTGCGCCGTTGTCTCCTCGGGGGAAGCCCTTGCCTACAATTGCAAATCCACTTGGGCTACTCCCGCGGTTGGATGGATGAATGTGTAGAGTGGGCTATGAATCGATAGTGAGTGTGAAACAGATGGGTGAGAACATTGGATGTGTGAGGTGTGTTGTATCGAGTAACGGATTGACAAAATAATTTATGTTATATGGTTGTTATTCGTGTATTGGTCAGTTATTTCTGTGTAATTGTATTTTTTGGAAACAAAAAACAAGGTTGGAAAATAAAAAACTATTTTAAGAAATTCACTTTTCGGTGAGACCATTGATACATTTACAGTGGCCTCTTTTTCAAAGTCAAGTGTTAAATAGAACTCAGTACTGGCATTTGTTTTGATCTATGTATTATTGGCTCAGCCTTTCTGAGTCTAGTCAAGGCCCGTGGTTGTTTCTAGAGTATCAAAGGGGCACTATAATGTCACAGATTACTCACGTGCTAAAGTAAATAACATATTGCTTACTTAACATTGGTAGATTGATATCTATGTTTTCATCATTGATAGTTTTATATATCCTTTTTATGGATGTATGACATTACAACACATGCTTTTACATCGCATGCTTTTACAACGCGGTTTTTACAACGCATACCATTCCAACGCATAGTGCTTTTAGGCGCTGGATAGTAAATTGTTTAATTTACTATTCCAACTCCAGTCCCCGTGGATAGTAGGGAAGGTGTTGGATAGTACATTCAACCTATTCCCTATCCTAGAGCGCCCCCCAGCGCAATGCGTTGGATTGGTTTGCGTTGTAAAAGTTCTGTTGTAAAGGCACTGCGTGGTAAAAGTTGCGTTGTAAAGGTTGTTTACCCTTTTTATATCCTCACCTCTACTCAAGGAAATAGACAGACCTACTGGAGAGAAGGGTCCCTGGCACTGAAAACTACAAATCCAAAATCATAATTTGCTTTCAAGAATGCTCGGCTGCATCCACGGGATATGTACAAGCACTATTCAATTCAAGATCTGTAATTTGAATTAGCTGGAGGGAGCCTGTAAGGAATCGACTCATCTCTAGTTAGTAGGTTTGTAGTTTTACCCACTAATGGTAAACACGGCACACACAGGAGGCCCATCCTCAGGTGCACGTCTCTCCCAGGATTACACTGCTGGTCAGGCGCGCTGCCGAGATTCACTCATTCTCGATATAAACCTTTCCTGACACATCTCTGGCTGAGACACGCCGACAAGTTGGTTGGTTCTCAAGCCGCTGGTGAGCTGTGGCAGGTGAGCTGTTGTGTGTTGATCATATTGGGTATTTCTGATGTTGGTAGTTATTTTAGGAATCCTGGAATTAATGCTCTGATGAGAAATCTAGTTCCCTTGATTGATGTTTAATTCTCGATTTTTATAATATTTCATCTGCACACATTTGGATTAAAAGTGGTGCCTTTCTGTGAAGGAAACAAGTGTTTTGAGATGTGTTTTCTCTAAAACAAATTCCGCCCCTTTTCACCAAATCTCATCGCGGTCCGGATGGCACGCTATGCACAAAGGTTTGCAGCACAGGACATGAATCAGTTCCACACCTGCGCGCTGGTGCAAACCGGGTCTGTGCACAGGCTTTTAATGAAATCCTGTTCCAGATTTACAAACAGAGACTTTGCGTTGGGTTTACATTTTATTTTTTAACACAAACTCGAGGCATAAGTGTTGTGTTGGTAGTTTTAATCCAACGCAAGTCACGATTTCAGTTGGATTGTAAACCAAGGTGATGCAACGTAGGTGTGATGATCGGACACACTGGTCCCACAGTGAAGGACTTGGACGAAAAACAGATAAACACTGCACAAAACCTCACGCTGTCAGGTTCCCCATGCCTCTTGCATACATCACCCTCTATATTGCAGCAGGTGTGGGATTAGTTCATGAGTTAGTCTTTTGAGGGTGTAGAAGCTAGTCCTTGACATAGTGCCAGACCGGTGTGAAAAATGCTGCCAGCTGGCTGAGCCGATATGTGGAGAGATTTTTAGGTTCCGTGCTGGGGATGCACCAATCATCTGTTTCTTGAGTTGGCTGGTAGTACTTCCAGGCAGATTTGTTTTAGACAGGAAGGCGTTCCACTGAGTCCGTCGACAGGACACCGAGAGCAGTCATTGACCATTCCCACGAATGCACACCAGGGTGGGCCACCTAAACAGAATAATTCTGGCTGTCACCTAGTTATAGATCGGAGTGGGATTCCCATACAGAACATCAAGATCCTATCCTGGAACATAGCAGGCCTAAGTTCAAAATTGGATCTTCCAGACTGGGGTGCCTACATAGACACCCAGGAGATCTGCCTGTTTCAGGAAACCTGGTCAAGGAATCTCCCACACAGAGTGGGGTATGTAGCATACACCACCCCAGCTATACAAGGGCCCGGCGGAGACCTTCTGGTATCCCTTGCATTTGGGTTGGTATACACTTGGGCTGCAAAATCAAAGTGATAGAAACATCGTCCCCTGACATCCAGTGTATTCTTTTGACATTTTTTAATAATATACAAATAGCTCTTATAAATACCTACTCATGGCCAGTGAAACAGGGGCTAACATCGCAGGTTTTAGACTGTTTGGCAATTTTTATACATACACTGCCCGAGACCTCGCAAGCAATAATTGGGGGGGGTGGGAGTTCAATTGCCATTTTGGACCCCTAAATGGCCTGAATTCCCCATTACCAGTGAGGAAGACTCTGTATGGTCAATCCCTGATTGTAACACCTACTCAGTCAGGGGTTAGGCCCCTTAGTCCTACAGATGAATTCCCTTACCCTCACACATCTGTTAAGGGCATGTAATGGCTGCTTCCCTTCCGACAGCCCGGGCACCCCTACCTATAACAAGCTGGGCCAAACATCCATTATTGATTATATACTGGTAGATGTGGAGTTATGGCACAGAGTTGTGGATTTTGTAGTAAATCCTCACTGTGAAAGCGACCATAATCCGCTGTTCCTAGAAATAATACTGCCGAAACTGGTGCGAGACCAAAGACAACCTACCCTAGAAAATCTAAACTTGGTAGCAATAGAAGGAGGTAAAAGAGTTCGCTGGGGCACATTTGCTCACTCAACTGATAAAAAGGCTACTCCCTATGAACAAATTATTCCCCATCTGGAACTCGCTTCTCAAATACAAACAAATGACTCCAGCCCAGGCTGTCTGCAGGAAATAGCCAAAAATAACCAGGAAATGTTTGCCAAAATTGCAGTGTTTTTTTATAACTCAAATTTTAAACACAATTCTGAAGCTAGAAATAAGGATTCCTGGTATAATAAATCATGCAGGGACACTTACATGGGAATCAGACAAATGGGACGCAATTAAATCGGCCCTAGAAAACCGAGCTCGAGGGGCTTTTGAAACCTAGTGAGAACTGGGAAGTCCTAAGGTAAATCGGCAATAGAACCAAACCTAGGGGAGGAAGTCTGGAGGATGCATTTTCAAACACTATACTCCAAGATTGTGGATGGAGATGCACTAACTAGGCATCCCACAGAGTATAATACCCCCTTGAATTCTAATGCTCCTATGTGAACTGTACAGGAAGTCACCGTAGCATTGAGTAAAATGCTTCCTAGAAAAGCCCCTGGCCTGGATAAAATACCTGGGGACCTATTTAGGAACGAAGGATCGGTGTGGGCTCCTTATCTAAGGAAGCTATTTAATGCCATCCCCCAAGGTATGGACCTTATCCCTATCTACAAGAAGGGCTCTCCACTTAACCCTGCTAATTACCGCCCAATAAGTTTAATTGATGTGACACAAAAGTTATTTGCTCACGTTCTTTGGGGCCAGCTGCAGTCATGGATAGATGACTATAACATCTTAACTCCCTTCAAGCGGGGTTTAGAAGTAAAATCTCAACAATCGACCAGTTATTCAGACTGCAACTGATCCATTGGAAAACAGTGATCTTGGAGGGTGGTAGCCTTTATCTAACCTTCGTGGTGCGGCGTGATCAGCTTTGGGACATCCTTCGGGATATGGGTGCCCCGGAGTATTTACGTCATCTGTTGATACAGTTGCACCAGGATACGTTTGCGAGAATCAGATTTGGTAAAAAAGGGGAATTGACTGTACCCTTTCCAGTGGAGAAGGGGGTGAGACAGGGTTGTGTGCTTGCACCGACCCTGTTTTCAATCTTTTTAAATGGTTTAATTGAAACCCTGCTGGCAATAAAATATATAGATTCACCAAGGCTAGCTAATCCTAAAACTCCAGCGCGTATGTTCGTGGATGATACGCTGCTACTCTCTAAGTCATCAATGGGAATGCAACAGGTTTTAGAGGAGTTTTGCAATTTTTGTAAGAATAGGGATTTGGAAATAAACCTCAAAAAAACAAAATACATGGTGTTTAATGCAAAAACCACAAACTGCCCACAGCCACACATGGACGGAAAGCCCCTAGAAAGGGTATCTACCTTTGATTACTTGGGTCTCACCCTAAATGATAAGATGAACTGGGGAATCGAAGTAAAGAAAGCAAATTTGAAACTCACTCAATCCATTGGGGGCATTCTTAAAGTTTATAAAATCTGCTCCCAAAGAGCTGTAGGTCCGCCTGTCGGATTTTTTTTTTAAATCCAGGCCAGGGGAGCTTCTCTCTATGGTGATGAACTCTGGGGCCCTTGCCACCCAAATGTCCTCGCCACAACAGAGAACTCTTACCTTAGACAACTTTTGAATCTACCGAAGAGTACTCCTTTAACACCCTTGAGGATGAATCTTGGGTTGAAATAATTGCCTCCCGCCCGCTTTTATTTTGGCACCGCCTTTGGTGCACGCCAGAGCTCTTAAATTATAGGGAGGAACTGAAGGATGTACTCTCTGTTCTGGGAGCAGGGAATTTACCTTGGCTATCCCATATTCGCTCTAGATGTCATATATTGGGGCTGGCAACCCTGTGGTCTTCGTCCGAGGAGTACCGCTCCCTTACCTAAAAAAAACCTCTGAAATGTATCATTAAAGAACATAATCTACCCCAACTCCTTCAGAGTACTAATACATGCTCCCTGATTTATAGGTGTTTGGATGTTAAATCGTACTACAAGCTAGAACCTGAGCTAAATAACATCCAACCACTCTTTGCCAAGAAACTGTTCCTGCAATTTAGACATGGGGTACTGGCACTTAGAGCTTTCACAAACAACTGGAAGGGAAGTACTAAGCTGGACTGCCCAGGGTGTAGGTCGATCGAAGAGTCAGCACTTCATGTTCTTCTCTTTTGCCGGCTTATAGAAGGCCTAGGGCCAAAAGGGTGCTCCAGCTGTGTAAAAACCTGAGAATTAGAGATTACATTGAGGCCTATAGGTTACTAAAATACGAGGCTTGTCCATCATTTGTCTTTGCAACTTCCAAATTCTTGCTTGCGATGTGGCACATGCATAGAGCCATTATTAAGAGCCAGAGCTCCGTAACTAGCTAAGAGTGCCAACTAATTGCGTATGCTGCTATTCTAAAAAATCAATTTTTTCCCATGTGTAAATTTGCAACTGCTACCTAGGCATTTTTAGCTTTTTAAATTGTTTTTCCTCTATTTTAACCTCTATTTATTGCTAAGTTCTTATATATTTTTAACATGTGTTTATCTGCCATGTGTTCGAGTAGAATCCTTGTTTCTCTATATTATGGTGTATGCCCCGAGTACCTGTACAAATGTCATGTTCCCCTATTCCTTGCCAATCTCTGTAGTCTTCCCAAAATTGTATACATAACTATTTTTACATTGGCGTGAAAATGAATTTTGGAGCTCTATGTATATTTTCTGTTTGTGCTTTTATGGCTTACCGCCAAAATAAACTTTATCTGAACTGAATATTCACACTCTAGAAAGGGCAGAAGTGCGGTGGGAGGCACTATGAGCAAAGCAGCGAAATATTAACTGTCAGGTAATTAATTAATTAATTTATTTTTATTTAGCACATTTGTAGAGCGCTCTGTTACCCGGAGGTGTCCTGGCGCTGGTATGATAGAGTTGGCGTGGGTGAGCAGGCTTACTGAGTGAAGAGCCAAGTCTTGAGTCCTCTTCTAAAGACCATCAGGTCCTGAGTTTGTCTGAGCACCAGTGGGAGTTTGTTCCAGGCCTCTGCCGCCATAAGGGAGAAGCTCCTACCTCCCCAGCGAGCTCTTTTAATTCTGGGGACCGTGACCAGAGCCAGTTCTCCTGACCTCAGGGTTCGTGCCGGTTTGTGCCAGCGAAAAAGCAGTTTCATGTGTCTAGGGCCCATGTCATGAAGGGCTTTGAAGACCATGCATAGTGCCTTGAATGCAATTCTCTTACGAATTGGCAGCCAGTGTAGTGCCACCAAGTCCTGAGTTACCGATGCGAATTTGGGAGTATCGGTGATCAGGCGGGCGGCTGCATTTTGCAATAGTTGGAGTTTATTAAGTACACTCTGCTGGGCGTTTAGCATCAGGCTGTTACAATAGTCCAAGCGTGAAAGCACTAGGCCTGTAACTATCGTTTTCCTGTGTTTCTTCTCCAAATACGGGAGAATTTTCCTAATGGTTTTGAGGGTATAATGCAGAGAAGAAGAGAGTGCATTAATCTGGGGTTTAAAGGACAGAGAGCTGTCCACCAGTATGCCCAGGTTTTTTACTTTGTCAACCGGCACGGGGAGTGGTCCCATTTCGTCTGGCCACCATCTAGGGGACCAGAAGTTCTCCCTTGCTCCTTCGAGGAGTTCAGTTCACAGGCAGACAGCAAATGTTATAGTTATGACTGACTTACCAAAATTCTAACCAGTCATTTAAGGGCCTATACTCCCCTAAAAAAAAATATGTTTGATTGCACAAAGTATCAGAAGGTGGTCTGCCATAAATTACTGAATACTACATACCGTTTTGCTACAAGGTGTGCCTTGGTCCTACCCTCTTGGACGGAGGTGTGCAGTATGCCATCTCCAAGGGGTGACCAATGATTTGGACAGAGACTCCAGGGAGATGCTTATGAGACCCTCACCCCCAGCTGCAGCATTAGTAAAATGGTGCGTTGCCTACATGACCCTAGTGGCTAGTGCCTAGAGTAAAAGACTTGCACCGCTGCTGCACCCGCAGTGAATGCTTAATCCCTTGCATGTCAGCTGCGAGAGAAGGCAGGGAGCAAGCAACCCTGGGAGGTCTGTTTCAACTGCAGCACAAATCTTTTTAAACAAAATAGATTATGTACCAGTGTGTGCATGCAGCCCTACCAAGAACCACGCATCAAGCGTGAGCTTAAAGCATTTCAGAGTAGTGGTCTGAATCACCATGCTGAAATGAAAAGTCACACATTATAGCCATATCTTTTGCTTCAGCTGTCTCTTAGCCACTACTATTTCATTCCCAATTGCTGACTGAAACTTATTGCTGGAGGAGTGGCAGTGCGCCGTGGCATGTCTGCTGCCCCGGCAAGCTTTTGGGTCTGGCTGAGCTGCAATCAGATTGTAACAACATTAGCTGGATTTCTGACACCACGCCACAAAACGTTTATTGCAAAACACACAAGATGATGGACGGAATATTGCACAATGGCAAAACATTCACCCCCAGTCACAGATCTGGGTTTAGTCCATCGTTATTTTGCTCACCATGGCCATATGTAAATCAGTCTTGACCCTGTGCCTCATGGGAACAGTCCAGCCCGAACTGCCAAACCATGTCTTCCCTGGACCGGAATCAAGCATCCTAGGACTGGTTTCTGGCTATCAGCCGTCTTCAGCCAGGATAGCTTGACTCCAGTGGCCTAGTGAGCAAGGGACCCACGTCTGGGCATACCCTTCCCACATAGTGTGAAAAGCAAAACACACAAGATGATGGACGGAATGTTGCACAATGGCAAAACATTCACCCCCAGTCACAGATCTGGGTTTAATCCATTGTTATTTTGCTCACCAAGCCACCCCAGTTCAGACATGGCCATATGCAAATCAGTCTTGACCCTGTGCCTCATGGGAACAGTCCAGCCCGAACTGCCACGCCATGTCTTCCCTGGACCGGAATCAAGCATCCTAGGACCGGTTTCTGGCTATCAGCCATCTTCAGCCAGGATAGCTTGACTCCAGTGGCCTAGTGAGCAAGAAACCCATGTCTGGGCATACCCTTCCCACATAAGGTGAATCGCAAAACACACAAGATGATGGACTGAATGTTGCACAATGGCAAAACATTCACCCCCAGTCACAGATCTGGGATTAATCCATCGTTATTTTGCTCACCAAGGTGAACAGGGTTGGTGTGGTGAGCAAACAAACCATGGATTTAGGCCCAGATCTCTGTACTGTGAAGAATGTATGACATTGTTCTGCATTCTGTCCATCAACTGTTGTTTTTGCATTTGTCACCCCGAGTGGGACGGGTATGCTCAGACGTGAGTCCCGTGCTATCCACAACACTGAAGTCAAGCTATCCTGGCTGATGACGGCTGATAGCCATAAAACGGTCCTAGGATGCTTGAGTCCGGTCCAGTAAAGACATGGCTTGGCAGTTCGGGCTGGACTGTTCCCCTGAGGCACCGGGTCAAGGCTGATTTGCCTATGGCCATGTCTGAACTGGGTTGTGGTGAGCAAAAAAACGATGGATTTAGGCCCAAATCTCTGTACTAGGGTGAACGTATGACATTGTTCTGCATTCTGTCCATCAACTGTTGTTTTTGCATTTGTCACCCCGAGTGGGACGGGTATGCTCAGACGTGAGTCCCCTGCTCTCCACACCACTGGAGTCAAGCTATCCTGGCTGATGATGGCTGATAGCCAGAAACCGGTCCAAGGATGCTTGATTCCGGTCCAGTGAAGACATGGCTTGGCAGTTCGGGCTGGACTGTTCCCATGAGGCACAGGGTCAAGGCTGATTTCCATATGGACATGTCTGAACTGGGTTGGTGTGATGAGCAAAAAAACTATGGATTTAGGCCCAGATCTCTGTACGGGGGTGAGTGTATGACATTGTTCTGCATTCTGTCCATCAACTGTTGTTTTTACAAAACGTTTATTTACTAATGTCAGGAGGGTAGTGCCTAATGGGTACTACTGAGACATGAGTTAACCCTTGTGACTGGTCATGGCACTTGTGAATCAGACACTAACAGACAAAGGTGTCTTGCTGCCTCCCGTGGAGGTGCGAGCTTGAGGCTGCAATTCTATTGGAGGGAGGCACTGGCATAACGAAAACTGAGGGGACCTCCCTGCACGGTACGTAGAGGGGCCCCCTCCAGGCTCAATCAGGAGCTCTATGGGCCAGAGTGCAGTGCCAAGGGGGGCCCCTGGAGCTTGAGGCCTGCGGCTCCACAGGGGCTGCGGGAGACTGTGTTACACCCCTGCAGGTAGGCTGGCTTCGACAATGAAAGTGCTATGCAGCTCACACCACAATGGGCGCATTGTAAAACCAACTTTTAAGATCAATGTTGAGCCCCACGACTGGATGGACCCAGACGGAATCCCCATGGCTGATACCCCCTGTGGAGCCCAGCACACAACTGTGCTGCTGCTGAGTGGTGACAGTATCTTAAGACTGCAGCCCCGGAGGTGGCTGTGGCACGTTTGCCACAGGAGTCATTGTTTCCACAAGGCGGCCCATAAACTAATGTCCGCTTGTAACCACGCAAAGTAAGAGTACGTGTGTGTCAGGGCCCATCTCTCTCAGTCTCAGCCTATTTTGGTTGGCAATGGTTCATAATAATATTGGTTTTAGCACAGTCATTCTAGTCTCTCTGTTGTGTACACAGTACTTTTCGGGAGGCATGAACTGCATGACATAGTGGTAGTGGCACTCACTAATGCATTTTGGGCTGCGCCGGGGATAGTTGGGTGATTTTGGTCAGTGGTGACAGAGATGGTGTAAAGATTTTAAGTACTTGAACTGTTAATAAAGAACTCATTTATTCAGATAGTGTCACTCAGAGTCGTTGAAATGTCACTCACAATTACACTGATATTATGAAAATGTAATTCATGGCAATCTGAAACCTTGGCAGCTATGTGCTTGTCACACCCTGTCATAATCTCTGGAGCAACAAAGAAATAGAAATGCCCTCTTGCTGTGACGTCAATACTGAGATCTATCATCAGAATCAGCGGGGCAAGAATATTATCTGCAATCAGAGGCTGCAACTTGGCAGCTTCGTGAGAGCTGGTAGGGAGCATGAGGGTGAATCCACCAGAGAGGTGACAGCTGGCCACCAACAAAACCACCACCAGCCAGGGGAGTGTGGTACTGAAGCAACATTACACATGACAGTGAGCCCGTGGAAGGCCTGCACACATGGACACACTTGCAAACAGGTCCATGCTTTCAACTACACGTATTCCTTCTGGGGCCTGGCTGGGATCTCTCTATGTGACAAAAGAATACCCAGGGAGTCAGGGAGTGTAGCCTTCAGGATGGGGTAGGGTCTCCTGAAACAGCAAGATGGGTGCTTTAGGCAGGGCTGAGGCAAGACTGTGGGTGGTCAAAGGACATCATTAATGTGAACTATGCTATGCTCCCCCCACTTACCATTTCCTGCACACTGCATTATTTTTCGAAAAACAACATCAAAGAAAGAGCCTGGGAGCAAATGAGGGGAGTGAGGTAGAGGGTTGTCGATTTTTCACAAGTGCTATGTGTTGTGTGATGTATTTCATTAACTCTGACCAGACAGCTACATTTATCTGTTGATCAGACCCAAAAACAAGCACACAGATCCGCTTGTTTATGCTAACACCTTTGTGCAAAATTGCAGGCTAAGTAAGTCCAAAATCCAAAGTTTCAATGCACCAACATGACTCTTTTCATCACAACTGATTTTGTGATCACACAGACCACATTGTGACTCGTTGTGATTTGTAAGGAAAATAGATACTTAACGGGCCATCCCCACATACAGGAGAGTTTCAGAAATGTTCATAGAGTTTCAACTAGAGGTGTGCAAGCTAACAAATTAAAACAGAGAGCAGTGTCGTGCCAAGCCAAGGGTCAGGCTGGGGACTAAGAACACATGCGTGTGTTGAGACGTGAAAATAATAGGCATCAAAAACAAGCTACAAACATCATGCAACAAAAATGTAAAAATATGATTTTCAACTAAAAAAGAATATTTGAAAATAGCGAGCTCATAAGTGATAGCAAAGAAAAAGGGGGCTCTGCAAAATCTGTCTTCAGTGATGTAATATGTGAGGTGATAAGCGGTTTATCATAGCGGTGCAAGTTATATTTAGGTCAGTAATGAATAACTGATGAATGTTAGTGGTCTTTTGGTTTTAAAATGGCAAAGTGATGATAAACTCAAAGATGATTGAAAATCCAAATCAAAAAAATTCCACAATCACCAAAATCATTTTCTTCTTCATGACCAACATTTTTCTTCTACAAAGGTTTAATATTGTCATCATCACTGAATTCTGAAAGATATACAAATATGGCCATCACAACTGGGAAAACTGCAATAAATACAATATCCATTTGTAAACTACAAGCTAAAACAAAGGGATCAAATGAAGCATTATAGTAAAAAATGAATTGCCCTCAGGCTAAATGTACATTGAGTTTCTCATCTGAGTTCAAGCCTGTGGGAAATACAATCTCTAGATTAATAATGTATCTGGATTCTATTCGTCTGAACATCAATTCTCTATTGGCCCCTTGCATACTGCCCGTTACCCTATAAATGGTGAAAATGTTCAACAACCGCATATCACTGTTCTGTTTCTTTTGGAAATGGAGCTCTAGAGGGGTAAAATTGATTGTTATTCTTTATCCCCATAAGTTGTTCCAACTCTCTCTTGTTGGCTTGATGGACAGGGCTGCCTCTGAACCTAAGTTCAAAAGGGAACATCAGCACAAAATCAACATAATCAGATGTACATGTAAAAAAACTGAGAGAGACTTGCCTGATTGGATATGGGACACTATATAAAGTCACATTCATACTGTATTTGCAGGCTTTACAATTTCCACAAATGCAGAAGCTAAATTTTCTCTTGTTATTTTAGCTTGCAGTTTACAGATAGAAATTGATTTATCATGTTTTTTATGGCTATTTTTTTATTTCTTTCAGAATGTGCCGATGATGACAATATGAAATGTTCATAGGAGAAATATGCTGGTTGATATTAAATTAGAATACCCCATATGGTACATGTTCTATAAGAACAGGCCTACTTTGCCACTATGTAGTATGGTGCAAAAACAGGATAAAGCGACAATTACTGCTTTGCCCAAAATCTTCCACACAGCTTGAAATCCGTGCCTAGAATTTAGTACCATGTTTAAGAGAAAGTTTTAATAGAGAATATGATATCGAAATGTCATTGTATCAACTTGGAAGTGCTATAGTTATAATGTCTAGGAAACGGTGTCCCGGGTTATCACCACAGAGAGACTGCTGCTAAATCTACTGTCTGAGAATAGAGTACAACCTTAAAGCCAATCAGTATCCAAGTACTGTTCCATGCAGAAAAATACTCTCTGCAGGTGGGTGTGTTGGCCTTTCCAATTGTCATTTTGAAAGGATATGTTCATGAAAGCTCTACGTGAGGCACAGAGAAGAAGAGAAAAACACAAAACAAAATCACACAAGTTGATGGTGTTCCACAATTTTGTTTGGTGGAAAAAAAGTTTATGTTGTAAAATAAAAGTTGAGGAGAGCAGTGGAACTAAGTGTGTGAGTGTTAGTAGGCATAGGACCTTGAAGCTGTCATACAAATTAGGTAGACAAGTCCAGGAGATATTGGTTGATCACAAAAGATGGTGGTTTGGGCAGATGGTGGGTGCAATCATTTCCTGTTGATTTTTATCAGCAAGTGTTATCTATTCTGAACATTATATGACATGTGGCCTGAAAATGTTTTATTGTTCAAATCCTGTCCTAGGCGTCTGCTGTCATTAGTTTTCTCTACCATCTCATGCAAAGGGCCAACTATTTTGCTGTGAAACTCTTTTGACTTTTTTTCTCTACATATATTAGACCAGGTCTACATTACCTTGAAAGACCACTGCTAAATCATCATTTCCTGCATTACTGCATGCAAGTTTAAAAGTATTTGCAAGTACTGAATATCATCCTGTAGCAGAAATATTACAAATAATGAATTGTAAAAAATTAAAAAATGCATTATATGTTCTGTTTTATTTCTTTGCAGAGACTTGGCTCCAGATCCCTATTTTAGCTACCAAGGGAGCATCATGCCATCTTCAAATTTCACTGGATTCACGCCTTCGACACTTGTACTGATTGGCATCCCTGGACTTGAGCTGTTCCAGATCTGGTTTGCTGCACCAATGTTGATCATATATGTTGTCACTGTACTTGGAAACTGCTCTCTTCTGGTGGCCATTAAAACAATCTTGAACCTTCACAAACCCATGTATGTTTTCATTACCCAGCTAGCCTTTTCCGATCTGGCTATGTCATCTACCATCATTCCTAAAATGTTTTCCATCTTCTGGTTTCTTGATGGAGAAATCAGCTTCAGCGGCTGCCTGGTTCAGATGTTCTTAGCTCAGTGTTATATGGCATATGAATCCTCCATTCTTTCAGCCATGGCTGCCGACCGCTATGTTGCAGTGTGCAACCCGCTGAGATACTCGTCGATTGTAACAAATTCCCTTATTGCAAAAGTATTTGCAGCATCAGCCACCAGAGCCACTGTCCTTCCACTGCCAGTTGCCCTCTTCACCATGACACTGCCATTTTGTAGCAGACACATTGCCCATTCATTCTGTGAGAACATGGCTGTGGCAAAGCTATCCTGTTCTGCTTCCACTTTTAACAGTGGGTATGTCTTGGCCATTTTCATTGTAGTTGCACTAGGGGACCTTCTGTGCATTGCTGTTTCCTATATTTTGATTCTAAGGGCAGTTTTATGTATTTCTCACGAACACCGTTTCAAGGCTTTCAGCACCTGTGGTATCCATGTCTGTGTCATGTCTGCCTTCTATCTTCCAGTTTTATGTACCATCGTTCTGCATAGATCACATCACAACATCCCGCTTTATGTGCATGTCATTATTGCAAACACTAACCTGCTTTTATCTCCCTTGGTTAATCCTTTCATTTATGGGGTGCTAATGAAAGAAGTACGGCAAGGGATAGTGCAATTGTGTAAAAGATTAAAGTCTGGCTTA
The DNA here is from genome assembly GCF_964261635.1 of Lissotriton helveticus. NCBI lineage: Eukaryota > Metazoa > Chordata > Amphibia > Caudata > Salamandridae > Lissotriton > Lissotriton helveticus. The sequence goes on from NC_136069.1 coordinate 1,622,032,862, forward strand.
GCCCAATGTTACTTATCAACAACCTTCTATTAATGATCCTTGACTGTCCACTTGAAAGCACTTTGTACTTTGTTTCCTGCCTGTCCTTAGAGTGCTCAGGGCTCATAAGGAATGGTCGTCAGGTCAGGGACGGGAGCATGATTTATTTCTACTGAAGAACTGACAATTCACAAAAGAGCAATGATTTTGTGGTTTGCATGTTTTCAAGAGAAGTGGGGCCCAATTCACAGAACTAACTTAAGACAAAATCCTAAACTTACTACCATTTTGGTATTCACGGAAGGCACTTCCTTATTTCGGTATTCACAGAAGTTAGGAGTGCTAACTTTAGGACTCCTAAATGCCTTCTGTGAATACCGAAAGTCTTAAAATTAGGATTTTTCTCAGTTTAGTAGTGGTAAAGTTAGGACTCCTAACTTTAGGACTCCTAAATGCCTTTTGTGAATTCCGAAAGGCTTAAAATTAGGCTTTTTCCCAGTTTAGGAATCTTAAAGTTAGGAGTCCTAACTTTACTACTACTAAATTGAGAAAAATCCTAGTTTTAAGACTTTTGGTATTCACAGAAGGCATTTAGGAGTCCTAAAAATAGGACTCCTAACTTTTGTGAATACCGAAATGAGTAAGTGTCTTCTGTGAATACCCAAATGAGCTAGTGCCTTCTGTGAATACAAAAATGGTAGTAAGTTTAGGATTTTGTCTTAAGTTAGTTCTGTGAATTGGACCAGCAGTCCCTGAATACTACTCCTGTTTCCGTGACACTTCAAATAATAATGTGCACTGAAAGAGTGGAAGTTTTACTTGGAAGACATTGCATGAGGAAAAAGTTTAGAAGTTGTGACCTCCGGATTACTGTTCATGTCGAAGAAGAAAAAATTCAAATGCTGGAAGCTGAATGGCTGCTAAGTAAATTACTGGCAATTATGCGGCAAAGGGACCTTTTTATTTAAACAAACTGGAGGCTCACACAAATAATTATAATAGGAAATGTTAGATAAAGAGGCAATTTACAGCACCGGACCTGCTTCACAAACATTTGTGTACACCACATTGTTCTTTGGAGTGCCAAATGTACTGTGCAGATTGCCAATCTTAAATATGGTTGGATGTCTTTTCCAGGTGAAAACTGTATTTGCAAATCAGGGAATCATTCAAATATGCTGCAATGTCTGTTGTGAAATGGGGTTCTGGGTATTCTTATGTGGATCACCTGTAAACCTGTAAACCTTGGTCGGCACCCACAAACATATAAGCATGGGATATGTACAGACAATTTGCAGGAAGTTCACTATCGATCGAGGAAATGCATGCACCTGTACAAAGGTTACATTAGCTGGAGGTTTTAGGGGGGCAGAGTCCTCCATGTGGAATAACTAGTCACTTGTGAAAAATGAAACAAAATTAAAAAATGTGTAAATGTATTTATGGGTATAGTTTGTGCACTGTGAATGTATTAATAATCTCCCCACAAGCACAGAAGTGAACTGTTCACATTACTTAAAGAAAATGTGCTCTGCATGGCCCATTCTGAATTTGGGACAATAAGGATTGGCCAAATTAGAAGTGAGGCAATATTTATCTCAACAGGTTATCACCAGGTGCGATAAAGATCACACCCTTTGTTAAATTTCGGGAGCCCAAACCTGCTGGAATTTGAGAAGGGGAAAAGGCCAGATATTTACTGGGACATGTGAATTGTCATGTGGTAAACACCAAAATGCTCATGTTATTCCCCAAAAAGTAGGAACAGGCAATTATTGCATCAAGTAAATATTGACCTCCAGATTGCCGCATATTTATCAGATACTCATAATAAGGCTGTGTGTGTTATTGGATGTGCTGAAGATAGCATCGATTGCTGTGTTTGAAACAGCTGCCCTGGGTAATTTCTTGAAAAACATGTTCATGCTTCCAATCTGCACATGCATGCAGGCATAGAATATGCTTATTTGATTAAGTACTGGGCAAAAAGAACAAATGATGGACAAAATACTGGAAAAATCAATCAGCACGAGTCACAGATCTGGGTTAAATCCATTGGGCCTCATTTATGAGAAATGACGCATCGCTGCGTGAAAGCAGCGATGCGTCACTTCTCAGTGCGCACTCCTTGCGACATTCCTGATGCGTCATATTTAATGTATGACGCATCATGTCGCAAGGAGTTACAGATACGTCAGTATTTCTGACGTATCTGTAACCGCAAAAGTGACGCATTGCTGGAGTGTGTCACAAAAGTGACGCAACTCCAGCAATGCGTCCTTTCACATGGGGCAAGCCCCATGTGAAAGGGCCTGCGTCAGTCTTGCGCCTGCTGTGAGGCAGGCGCAAGATTTTGACGCAACGGCGTCCTAAAAGTGACGCAGTGAAATCTCATAGATTTGAATATTGAATGGGGATAAAAAAAATGATCTGACCAGGGCATCCGGATGGGAGCAAGTGCCTCCAGTTTAGGGTTGTTGGAAAAGATTGGATCCAAAATGTGGCATTTTTATGTGTAGCCTGGTGCATCAGTTGTGTTAATTGTAGGGCCTCGTGATCGGCTACACATTTTTTGATTAACGGATTATTCTATTTGTCCAGATGAATATTAAAGTCTCCTAAAGTGATAAAGGCACTTTTCTCTATCATCATGCTGGCCAGGATATCCGGGATAGCCTCTAGGAAAGGCGAACAAGTCCCTGGAGGCCTATAGATGAGACTGATTGGGAAAGAGGAGGTCGGGGTAAGGGACAATCGAAATGCAAAGGCTTCGCAGTCGACAATCTAGATGGGGGTGATGGTGCAAGCCAGTTGTGCTTTACAAATAATGGCAATGCCACCTCCTATTTTACAGACTCTGTCTAGTCGGTATATCTCAAAGCCCTGGGGGACAGTGCTTACAATCTCAGGGGGAGAGCACTCTCGAAGCCACGTCTCCGTGAGGAACAATACCTCGAGGTCTTCCTCCTCTATCAATAGCTTGATCTCCATTGAGTGTTTTGGGAGGGATCTACAATTAATTATCCCCATCTTCTAATGTTTTATGTGGTCTTTCCCCATCCCTGTATGAGTTCTTTGTTGGGCCCATGTCTCTGATACAAAGCCACAGATCTGGCAGTTCAGGGATTCATTGACGACCAGTGAATGCAGACAGAAAGGGTGAGCATCTCCCTTTAGGGTTTCAAGCTCTCTTTTAGAATATTTAATCAAATACGTGGGAGCCCGTACAATTTGGGCTGGGTTCCTGGCCCCTTGTCCCAGCTGGACGTAGATGGGCTTGCCTTAGGCGTGCCTTTGGCGCCCCTGCAGCCCGTCGGCTGCGCGACTGTGCAATCCCAGTCTTAAATCCTGACAAGGGAGATGCCGATGTGGAAGACTAGACTGGCTACTCTTCCATAATGGCGGCAGCCTAGCTACCCACCGGAAGTGAGTATTCCGGGCAAACAAGTCTTCCTCCCCACAATCTGCGATGGGCGCTGTGGAGGACCGGGGAGAGTCGAATGAAGTGGCGATGTAGAGGCAATTAATTCCCTACAAAGACACTTGTCTAAAAAATGTGAGTCGGTGTCTCTATTGAGCTTGACAACAATTATTTTTTAAATAATTTTTGAATAACGATTAAGTCAAGCAGCAGATGGTTACCGCCTTCACCAGGAGTTAGTGTGATCAAGCAAGGCTTGGGTCCGTAACCGTTTGAAATAGAACTATATACAACATTTACATAGTGGTCTTCCCCCAACTTTTTGACTTACTCCTCCCTTTTTGCTGATCTAATGTTTGTTGGCTTTAGGACTCTGTACATTTTACTACTGCTAACCAGTGTTAAAGAGTATAGGTTGACTCATTAAATCATGGTAACCCTAGTAAAGTGGCACAACATGTGCCTAGGACCTGTTAACTAAATGCTACTCGTGGGCCTGCAGCACTGATTGTGCCACCCACTTAAGTCGCCCTTTAAAAATGCCCCAGGCCTGCAATTGAAACCTGTGTGTGCAGTTTTAAAACTGCCATTTCAGCCTGGCAAAATAACCCTTTTTGCCAGGCCCAAACATTCTCTTTTAATGCATCTAAGTCACCCTTATTGGCCCTGGACAGCCCAGGGTATACTGCAGTGTATGTAACAAGTTGAAAATGTACTTTTAAGTTTTACGTGTCCTGGCAGTGAAAAACCCATAAATTCACTTGACACTATTGCAAACCTGCCATAAAACTTTATAAATAAATAAATAAATAAAACATTGGTGTTAACATTAATACATTTAATAAGCTACAATTTCCAAATGGGAGTAAGCAACCAGTGTATGAATGTTGTCTTTGCAAATGTAATGAAAATCATAACTTATGGTGAAGTCTGATTTTTAGTTGCAATTTTGAAGATGTCACTTTTAGAAAGTTATTTTTTGAGAACAGTGGTCCTTAGGTAAACTATACAAAGAACAGATAACATATAGACCTTGATGGGTACTATAGATTTTCAATGTCCAGCCGGACAAAGAGTTTTAATAATTGTAAGGGTAAAGGAAAAACATTTTAACGTCAAAAGTGACACATATAATGAACTGGACACAATCCTGCATCCAACATGGGAAAAGAATTACAGAAAAAACATACAATGCAAACGACATAGAGGGGTTTTCAGGTAACAAAAAGAGCTATGGTTGCTTGATATGGTCATACAGTCAAGCAAGCTAACCATCAACAGTTACCACAACTTCTATGTAATGCAAAACAGAAGTGGTACTGATTTTTGTTGACGACGTTTCGATCCCAAGCTCTCATAATACAAGGATCATCATCAGGGCTATATTAAATAAAGTGCCTGGCGCATAAAACAATGCCTCAGGGGATTAAAATTGGAAACCGAGGCTGCAAAGCGCGAACGACTGAAGCTGATGCTTGCGATGTGGGTCTAAACCTTGGTTGTGATACTGTCATCGGTAGAGACAACGATTTCTTCTCCATTGGATAACGGCTCGAGTTCCAGCCACCGTGCGAGAGAACCACACGCAATCCTGCGTAAGGCGATTTTAGCCGCATGGAGCAAGTTGCCTTCACATGCAAATGCTCCGAGAACTGCTACCGTTATCCAATGGAGTAGAAATCGTTGTCTCTACCGATGATAGCATCACAACCAAGGTTTAGACCCACATCGCAAGCATCAGCTTCAGTCGTTCGCGCTTTGCAGCCTCCGTTTCCAATTTTGGTTCCCTGAGGCATTGTTTTATGCACCAGGCACTTTATTTAATATAGTCCTGATGATGATCCTTGTATTATGAGAGCTTGGGATCGAAACGTCGTCAACAAAAATCAGTACCACTTCTGTTTTGCATTACATAGAAGTTGTGTTAACTGCTGATGGTTAGCTTGTTTGACTCTATGACCATACCAAGCAACCATAGCTCTTTTTGTTGCCTGAAAACCCCTCTATGTCGTTTGCATTGTATGTTTTTTCTGTAATTCTTTTCCCATGTTGGATGCAGGATTGTGTCCCATTCATTACATGTGTCACTTTTGATGTTAAAAATGTTTTCCTTTACATTACTTATTAAAACTCTTTGTCCGGCTGGACATTGAAAATCTATAGTACCCATCAAGGTCTATATGTTATCTGTTCTTTGTATAGTTTACCTAAGGACCACTGTTCTCAAAAAATAATAGATACCCAAGGTCCTAGGTTACCTATTGGGTTCCCTTGTCTGTCTAAAACACTTTTAGAAAGTTGGCATTTTCCTGCCTTAGCCATTTAGTGTCTGTAACCTGTACCTGGTTCACATGACGAGGTACAGCTGGCAGCTAAGCTTTGTGTATTCCTCCTAGACAGCCACAAATAATAGGAAGCTTAGGGGTGTATGGATGGATCATCACTGCCAGAATGGATGGGAGGAACTAGGCACAGCACCCTTACACTTGAATAGGCTGTCTCATACCTCTACACACAGGGATGCCCACCCCCTGTAGTTAGTCTTCAGCCAGGGCACGGAGGGCAGGGCACCTGGGACTTCAAATGGAAACCTATAGAAGCGTCTCCCCTCTTCAGAGGCACAACTGGGTATAAATACTAGGCCTCAGGCAACAACACATCATTACACTTCTGGACCCATGGATACTCTCTCATGGTAGGACTGCTGTGCTGCTGAAAGAACTGAAAGGACTGCCACTCTGCTGGACTGCTGCTCTGCTGGTCTACTGGTTTGTTGGACTGTTGCCTTGCTGGATTGCTGCCCTGCTGCCCTCCTGGCTAAGTCAGAGGGATTGGACCTGCACATGAATCCAGGACTCCTAGAGTGACCCAAAGCATGGTATGCTGGCCTCTTTTTATGGGCCACAGGGAAATAGCAGGAACACAACCACCTGAACCAGCACCCACGTTCAGCTGAAGCATTTACCTGCCTGTCAAGTGGTGCCTCTCAGGTCCTGGCCCCTTGGTGTGGCCTCAGAGATGCTGAATTGAAGTTTTTGGGCTCTTCGTAACTGTGAATGGGCCTGTTGGTGTCCAAACTCTGTCACTAGCACAGTCCCCCAAAGCACAGTTCTGTCAGCCCAACCCTTCATGCAAGCTGGTGAGCTGCTTTGCTAGTTGGAGAACCTGTGGAGTTATTGGGTCACTTGACGAGAGTTTTCTTGAAGCTTTAAAATCACGGTATTCACTATCAATAGAACAGCTCAAGGCAGCGTCCCCGAGAGGTGTTTTTTCTGCATATTGGAGAGTCCCTTACTAGACGATGTTTCATGAAGGGTTCAGCCAGACCCGTGTTCCATAAGTCCTTAAATCACCCTGTCCTGAGGAGGCCAAAGCTTGGTCGGAAGGCCGAAACGCGACCTCGTCAACACTTTCCGTAAAGAGGAGTCTGATCCTATTATTTAAACCAATGTGGATTTATATTTATTGACACAATCCTCACATTTGGGTTCTATATCTAATTGAACCAATTGTGTTTCACTACCTCGAAGTGTACTTCCTAGAATAAATAGGAGGGCACTTAGCTTTCGCTTTAATTTTCTTTGGGTGAAAAAGGAATTTTGTGATTACGTTTCTATTGTACGAACTTTGTTTATTTGTTCTCCTTGTTGTATATATTTGTGTACATATGTATGTATATTTGTGTATAATGTAAATCTGAAATTTATGCAAATTCAAGGGAAAAAAAACCCTTTGATTCTGATAAATAAAATATGTAATCACGTCTTCAATATTAAGTGATGGTATCTATCTTTATAGTGAATGAGTGGACAGTGTCCCGTTCATAGGAGAATGAACAGTCCCCTATTAGAGAAACTTCTAGATATATATTTTTTCCTCCTTTTCCACTTTAGTATTTTGCTTGCAACCCTTCATGCTACAGCATCAGCCACTTGAGGGGAGCACCATTGCGAAACACTAGCAAGACTACTTGGGAGGGCAACAGAATCTTTGTGCTACAGCAGCGCCTGTCCGCGACACCATGCCTGTTCTTCGTGCTATATTGGTGATCGTTCACAATGCTTCCCTGCTCTTCATGGCCCCCTACACCATGAACGGGATTCCGCGCTGGACAGAGAAATTAACTTTTCAGCAGGACTAACCTGGTCCCTGTATCTGACCCGTGCTCCATCGTGGTCAATCTGAACTTGTGAATTTCCCCCAGTCTCACGCGACACAGTAGCCACGAGTGGCGCTTTGAGCTTTTTGGTGCTATTTTCTCTGAAATCTTAAAAATTTTATATTTCTGGATTTACTCACTGTATTTTTGTTGTTTTGCTCTTCTTTATTTATTATAAAACTACTCTATTTTTCTATACTGGTGTGGGATCCTTTTGTGGTGTGTTTTCACTGTGTTACTGTTTAAAGTGTTGCACAAATACTTTACACATTGCCTCTTAATAAAGCCTGGTTGCTCTATGCCAAGCAACCCGAGTTTTGAGCACAGGTTAATTTAGGATTTGCTTGTGACTTCACCCTGAAAAGATTTGTGGTTGCTGCTTGGAAATGGTTTCATCCCCCTCAACCAGTAAACTAATTTATTACAGGAAGCATAAAATATCACGCCCTTTATCACTGGGAGACTAATTTATTACAGGGAGCATATCATATCGTACCCTTTATCACTGGGAGAAAAGTAAACGTACATTTTTGATAGAGAAAATGAAATTCTCACTACGTATCCCAGATTTTCCCTGGAAATCTTTCACTAGTGCAGGGTTTCTGGTGAATACCTCGCACAAATTTGAGAATACCGTAGAGGTTGTAAATCTGTGACATCTGTTTAGGAGATTAAAAATCAATCTTGTCTTAAAGGAAAATATGAATTAATCAAGGTCCTGCTTTATATTGAAACAACTTAAAACTGTTGGTCAGTCTTTTTAATATAAATTCCCATCTGCCTTTCAGAATTAATTTCTCTAGCTAGCTTTGACCTGAAGTCCTGACATTCCAAAGTGTTGCACACCAATGTTATCAGAGGAGATGCCCAAGCATATATGTTTTTTTTGCTCATTGCTTATTATTTAATGCACAAATGTGAGCAGTTTATCACCAGAATATTGGGCCAAATGTATCAACATTTTATTTTGCGAGTCCTGAATAGCGAATTTTACCCATTCTCTATTACAGACTCGCAAAATGCAATGTATGTAGGTTTTGCAAATAAAATTGCTTTTCCTCCACATTCCTTATTTGCGACTCGCAAATTGCGAGTCGCAAATAAGGAATGGCTTCCCATTCATTTCTGTGGGCATAGACACCCATAGGAATGAATGGGAATTGCATGCGCAATTTCCACGTACCGAATATGTACTCACATTTTGCGCATGCAATATTAAGTGTGCAAGGGGTCCAAAAGGACACTCTGTTGCACCCCTGAAATATGCATGTGTGCACATGTGGTGCACATACATACCCTATGCCACATGGCACCTAGAAAAAAGAAAAAAAGTGATTTTTTGTAGGAATTTGCATATTACCACCAACTTGAAGTTGGTGGTATTTTCCGATTCCGTAAAGCCAGGTCGCAATATTTCATTGATTTCAGCATTGTATTTAAGGAATCGCAAATTGTGATTCCCTAAACGCATTTGCCAAATTGGAAATCACAAACATTACGATTCCCTATTTTGCGAATGCCTTTTGGGATGATACATCCCAAAAGGCTTTTCACCATTTGCAAACGGGCCAATTCTGTGAATTGGCCCATTTGCAAACAGTAAAAAAAATTGCCTTTACATATTGATTTGCAAAAATACTTAGACAAGAATTTTGACTACCAGAATATCACGAAGGTAAGTATATATCGGTAGAGACATGTATATACATTGACATTAAATCTTCAAGGTACTTAGAAGTGGAGTTAGATAGCAGAAGTATACCCATCAATATCTGCTTACCTTCACAGCATTCATGTTGTTAATGTTTTTGACATGATCATTTTCAACTGAGTGGAGTCATGAATAAGAACTGTGCTCAAAGTTAACACTTCAGTACTAATTCTGAAGTGCATACAACCAGCCATATGTAAATTACATAATATTATGTAATATCATGAATATTCTGTGCATGATGCTCAGCCAAATCACCAGATTTGTCAATACATGAAGCTCATGGCGTGTTTCTGCTGGGCCAATCATGTTACGGCCATTTGCATACACTAACATTGGTTTTATTACTACACAAAGAAAAGCATAGTTGTTGTTGAACCATGTTAACTCTTTGGTGCAAAAAAAGTCTTTTAATGCAGGTGGTTGTGAAACTTTGTGTCTGTTTTGCAGCATGTCTGTTTTCTGCGCCTGCGAAGATGAATAAAAGAATAGTAATTGTGGCCATTTATATTGGGCTTTTCAAACAGGCTATTTTCTCGATATGAACTGTCCATAATGCACCTCTTCAAACGTGTATTTACTGTATCACTAGGCATTCATTTTCTAGGTGTTTGTGATTTGCATAAAGGATTCATCTGCTGAAAAATTCAACACCGCAGAAACCAAAGTTTCAGCATTGCATTCCTTTGCACTGTGGAAGAGAGCACCACAGAACCATATCTCCGAAGATACGCACTGCTGCTCTCTTTCCAAGGGCTGGAGCACAACCAGGGTGCATGCACATATACTTATATTGGAAGTGCTTTATGCTGGGAAAATCCAGCCAGAGATCATGCCAGTTTGTAGCAACGAACAATCCTTGTCAGAGACGGGCTCTGGGAGCAGTGCAGAGAAGTGGCCTTCAGCCTCGCTCTGCTCATCATTCACAGTTCAACAGCTGCGATAGAGAATATCTGAACAGCTATTGTATACCAAGAGAAGGTATGCTGTGTGATCCATCTGAAGAAACTTGATTGACAGGGTTCCTATTTCACGCTTCTGCTGAAATCTAGCATAATGCGCACAAGAAGCTATAGGGTATTAGGCTGCTAGGAACTTGGTAACCATGTTATGGGTGTTCATATTGTTTTCGCTGACAAGGTCCTGCATTGCTGCTTACATTTTTGCATTCTGTGTGGTTTCCTTTCATATTTTATGTACTAGAGGTGGGTTTTAGAAATAAACATTTTAAAGTATATCCCTGGTTTCCTAGTCCTATTTTAAGTGTGATATTAATTTACAAAAGAGGATTTGAAGTTTCACAGTGTCCTTTTCCTCATCTAGAAAGATTAATTGTGCCCAGAAAACACTGTTCGCACAGTATTGCTCAGTGGCTTGTGTACGGGTCGCAGTTCAACTGGATTTCTAATTCATATTGGTGCAATGAAGTGAGTCCTTGCACCAACCAGGGCATTAGAAATTCGACCTTTGTGGCTTGGGGGATCCCACAGATAGTGATATGGGTAAAAAATGCTATGCATTACATTACATGCAAACTGGTCCCACTTTGTATGTGTTCTGTACAGCACACAACACATGCAAAGGTAGAAACGTTTGTAGAAAATAAATTTTTCTCCTTCCTTGCACCTGCCTTAGAGGGATTTAGGGGCAGATGTATCAAGCCTTTTGCGACTCGCAAAGGCCGAAATTCGCAGAATTTCGGCCTTTGCGAATCGCAAACGGCCTTTTTGCATGTTTTGGAATGTATCAAAAAATCGCAATTTAAGGAATCGCAAAAAATTGCGATTCCTTATTTTGCCATAGCATTTAAGGAATCGCAATTTTTGCGATTCCTTAAATGCTATCAGTGACATGCATCAAGCTGTTTTGCATTCGCAAACGGTGCGAATCGCAAAATTCGGCCGTTTGCGAATGCAAAAAGCTTTTTTGGGATGCATCATTTTTTTGTAGTTTTTCGCAATTTAAGAATTCGCAATTTTTGCGAATTCTTAAATGCTATGCATGATTTTATTAAATTTGCGAATTCGCAATTTTTAAAGGAAAAATTACCATGAAGTATACCTTCGTGGTAATTTGCGAAAAATTACAAAAATGCACAAAAGTGCTTTTTTGAAACTTATATTTTACACACACACATGCCCTTGGGACATGTGTGTGAGTAAAATGTACTTACGTTACATTTCAGGGGTGCAGGGGGAGGTCCTTTGGACCCCCCCTGCACCCTTGAAATTGCATTGTCATTTTGCGATTCCTCAATTGCGAATTCGCAAAATGAAAATGCCTTCCCATTGATTCCTATGGGCCTCTAGGAATCAATGTAATGCCATTCCTTAATTGCGAATCGCAATTAAGGAATCGCAAATACAGAAAATTAAGAAATCGCAAAAATGTTTGCATTTTCTTGATGCATAGGAATTTGCGATTTCTAAATTGCGATTCCTTAATTTTCGCAATTTAGGAATCGCAAATTCCTACATTGATGCATGTCACTGTATGTATGTACAATTTCAATTTGCGAATTTTGGTTAAGAAATCGCAAATTACCACCAACTTGTTGTTGATGGTAATTTGCGAATTCTTTTAAAAAAACACAATTTGTAATTTTTTAAGGTGGCATGTGACGCACACACATGCCCATAGGGCATGTCTATGCGCCATATGCACACACATGTACATTTCAGGGGTGCAGCAGGGTGTCTTTGAGACACCCCTGCACCCTTGAAATAATTCTCAAATTGCGATTAGCAAATTGCAAATTCGCAATTTGAGAATTACTTCACAATCATTCCTATGGGCCTCCTGGCCCATAGGAATGAATGGGAAATTATTCCTTAACTGCGAATTTGCAAATTGCGAATTCGCAAATAAGGAATATTAAGAAATTGCAAAAAAATAGCGAATTTTTTGATACATGCCATTTTGCAATTTCTAAATAGCGATTCCTTAAAAATCGCTATTTAGAAATCGCAAATGACTATCTTGATACATCTGCCCCTTAATGTTTTGGCGCAAAGTTCTGCCTACAAATGTTAGTAGATAGGTTTTTGTGTCAATCAATCAAGTAGCTTTATTCGCATTTAGTAAATGCTCAAAAGTAAAAAATTAATTTGATACATTTTCCTTTTAAAAATAACATAATTTATATACAACCACATTTATAGAGCTAGCAGCTATACATTATAAAAGGAATATTTAAAGTAATCGATTTATAATTAAATCACCCTCACGTAGGCATTTCGTTTTTCTTTAACAATTTCCTTTTAGCAGCAGTTTGATTAAAAGCACTATTAAAAATTGAGGATGGTTGATAAAAATGATCGCATAAAACAACTCCCCTATTGGTAGTCCGAAGAACTGAAAATAAAAACTTTGCTGTCGTGAAACAAATGTGGGGTGTTTCCAAGGAATAAATAACTGTAAGAGGTGAGGACTAAGAGTGTAGGGTCAGTATTTTTTTTTATCAGAGGGAGGATGTTCTGTTTCCTTTCCATCTTATAAAAACCACAAAAGAATAGAATGTGTGGAATAGATTGGGTGGACAGGCCATAACAGGGACAAAGTGTGAGGTTACTTAGTGAATGTTCAAATGCTGGATATCCTGCCTTGTTACTAAAGATCGATTCATATTGTTGGTCACGAAAGAAAGATATGAATTGTGACCCGTGCCTACTCTGGGCATCGCGTGGTAATGTAAAACCGTGGATTAGCTTTGAATCCATTGCCATCTTTCCAACTCATATTTGGTAAAAAAAGGCCTCTTTTAACTTATTCTTAGCAAAGTACATACACACACTAGGTGACATGTACAAGGAAGCCAGACCCAGATCTGTAAAGGACTTCCTAACATATGCAAGCCAGGGAATACTTTTGGCTCGGTCAAGGTTAGTAATGTCTTTGATTATAGCTTGGTTCAACCCAACCGAGTCCCTTTCCATATGCACAACCATAAAAGCAGCGGGGCCAGTTTAACTACATCGGTGATGAAAGGGAGGCCTATTTTGTTGTGGGAAATCATATTTGAGAAGCCTGAGTTAACTGAAAGCAGCTTTTTAACTAAGTTATCCTCGACTTTCTGCAAAGTGCCCACTTCAGCTGTACCCCAGATTTCTGAGCCGTAGGTAGCTATGGCGACATATTCTGCCTGGTATATTTCTACCATTTCCCTAAAGGATTTTACCTAATTTAGAGGCACATTTCGACAGGGCTACTATGCTTTTTTGCAGCACATTTGTTCTGTTTGCAACCATGGTGGACCAGTTAATTTTAGAGTAAAAAAAGAGGCCTAGATACATTAAGGACTCTATGCGTTCCAGAGAACCTCCATCTATGTAGTATGGAATAGACGTTTTCCTTCCTGTTCCGGATAATAATATAAAAGTTTTTGATCTGTTGACCAACAGACCCAATTCGGCCATAAAAGATGAATAGGAGTTAATCAGGAGCTGTAGGGCCATTGGTGTCCTTGCCATCAAGACCGCATCATCGACATAGAATAAGGCTGGCAGCGGTATGCCGCCTGCTGATGGAACATCCAAGCACTGTGCAGTCAGGGCTTCATTACATTTGTTGTTATATAGGGAGAACAGAAAGGGGGCGCGGATGCAGCCCTGTCGCACCCCCTTTTCAATTTTGAATGTCTCTGTACATTCCCCCTGTTTTCCAAATCTAACTATGGCTCGACTCCAGAAGAACCCATAATTTTTGTTGGTCCACACAGTGGAAGGCCGCAAACAAATCCACCAAAGCCATATAGAAGTGGCCCTTCTTTGCATGGACATACTTTGCAGCGAGTAAGGCCAAATTGAGCCCTTGGTCAATCGTTCCCCTCCCTTTTCTAAATCTGTATTGAGTCTCTGCTAAGATATTGTTGGAGGATGCCCATTCCTCCCGCCTATTTAGGAGCAGTCTGCCCATTAATTTGGCAGTGCTATTCAGCCGAAAAAATGGGCAATAATTTGCTGGTTTAATGGGGTCTCCTTTCTTATATATAAGAATGATCACCGATTGTTTCCAGGATTCTGGAGATCCCATTTTAGAGACTGCATTAAAAACTTGTGTCAAAAGCGGGATCCATAAATCTTTGTGTGTAAAAAAAAATATTCAGAGGGAGCCCATCCAGCCCTGCAATCTTTAGGGCTGGTTATTGGGAGAGTGAAAGATCAATTTCCTCTAAGGAGAATTCCATCCCTCGAAGGACGACTGTTGGTTCTTCCGGATTGTAGCTCTGGCCTTCTCTACATTAAAGACACTCTGGAAGTGAGAGAGCCAAGAGGATTCGACTATGTGGGTATAAAAAGGGGGTCCCCCTCTACCTGTCATAAGGGGGCATTTACTACCCTCCGGAATGCCTTACTGTCTCCCAACCCACCAGCGAGTCCAACGACAACCCTCCCTCACAAGACCTCTGCGACAAACTCAGCACCTTTTTCACAACAAAATCAAGAGCATCTATGACAACTTCGATGAAGACAACCAACACACAAAACTTGAAGTCCTGGTCCCCTTTGACTGTAAAAACAGCAGAAACGGCTTCCCGCGCAGCAGGAGCCAAGGTTATATTTGAAGCGCCTCCTGGCGAGTGGAGCTGATGGTCGTGGCATGCGCGCCGCTTTGCAAGGTGGGGCTTGAAGTCCTGGTCCCCGCGTCGGTAAAAACAGCAGAAGGCAGCAGAAACGGGTTGTGTCAAAAAACATGGGTTGTTGCACAGTAATGCCATGTAACACCCATGGAACGCCCACTTGATGCAAAGAAGCAAAAAACAGTGCTATGCAATGAAAGTGTTTCACTGGAAAGTAAACAGATCTGCCAGTTTGTTTCATTTCTGTGACTGTCCACTAGCACACAGAGTTGATAAATAATTGCATATTGAACACAGCTGTGCAATACTTCTGTGTGCACTGTACACCTATGTACACTGAGACTTGTTTTTCATAAGTGGCATACGCAGGTGAGAGTGTTTGGAGAATTCAAGGAAATAAAACTAGATCAATATTCAAAAAGATGTATATTTATATGGTCATGCATTTTTGGGAATACACTTTCTACTCTCCTCTGTGCCCTAAATTACATCTATTTGGATCTGGCATAGATTATCCAGAAAGTGTTTAATTCATAAACGAGGCTAAAGGTGTAAGATATTTTTGTGACAGAGTGAGACGGGCGAGTGGCAAAAGACCATCATATGTGCTACGTCTAATCTCCCAAAATAATCTTTCGTTTACTACATGGTTCCGTGCTCAAGATTATCACTGTTGAAAGAGCCAGAAGTGAATGTATCAATCAATAAGGTAAGCAAATCCAAGAATAAAGACTGTAAGGACCAAGCCAGGTTTATACTATGGAAACATATGTTAATTAATTACTATTAACCCCATGGATGCTTATGACGAGCCCAGCACGTCATGAGGCACATTGGAGCTGTGCTCATGACGAGCTGGGCTCGTCATAACGGCCGCGCCACTCCCCCGCGTGGCAAATTACACACCCGTGCGGGCATTCTATTGTAGTGGGCGGAGTCATGACGAGTCCAGCTCGTCATGAGCCCAGCTCCACTGGACGTGTAAACAGAAACAATTCCCAACAGGTATCAATAGAGGGCAGTTAAACAATGTATGCAATCAGCATTACATCAACAAGAAACAAGGAGTCTCGAAAAAGTTTTAGTAGCTTATTATTCACCAATTAGAAGAGTCTTTCACATGGCAATACAGTTAAACAGCACTGTACAGAGCGAATCATGTGACAACCCGAGGGCACTTGGTGAATAGTGATATATACAGTTGGTGAAGGTGAAGGTGCAAGTGCTAAGGTGAACAGCTTGAACGACGCATAGTGACAAAGAAATATACAGTGATGGCTCCACAAGGTCAAGTTGCAGTCACTTAAAACATGGTTAAATAAATTTTCAGGAGCACAAAACGTAAAATGCGCCATATAATTATGCTGTGATGTCGACGGTGTTTCGACCCCCGTGAGTCGGGATCGTAATCAGGACAGGGTTGTCGATGAGGGCAGTGTTGATCACGCGACCGAAGTGGCGTGAGTGGCTTGAGTCCGGGCGGTTTATCCGGAGTCAGCCGCTGATCGTGAATGATGGATCACTCCGATCAGCGAGGTGGCGCCTGAATGAAGCAGGGCAGTGGAGGGCGATTAGGGCTCTCGGGGCTCGGATAGCTCGCAATCAATGCAGGAACTTGCCCAGCACGTCATGAGGCACATTGGAGGGATGTATGACGTTACAACGCATACTTTTACAACGCATACCATTACAACACATTTTTTACAACGCAAAAACTATTACAACGCATGTATTTACAACGCAGGTTTTTACAACGCAGGTACCTTTACAATGCATACCATTACAACGTAAGTATTGGTAAGTATATATTATTTTTTTTTATTTAAATTATTTGAAATTAATATAATTTAATTTAATTTAATTTAATTTAATTTAATTTAAGTTAATTTAATTTAATTTAAATGTAATTTAAATAATTTAATTTAAATTTAATTTCATTTTATTTTTACCCTGTACCCCTGTACCCCAAAAACCCCAAACTGACCCTTAACCCTAAAAATACCCCTGTACCCCAAAAACCCATTTAAATAAATTTAATTTAAATAATTTAATTTAAATTTAATTTTATTTTATTTATACCCTGTACCCCTGTACCCCAAAAAACCAAAACTGACCCTGAACCCTAAAAATACCCCTTTACCCCAAAAACCAAAACTGACCCTGAACCCTAAAAATACCCCTTTACCCAAAAACCCAAAACTGACCATGAACCCTAAAAATACCCTTTTACCCAAAAACCCAAAACTGACCCTAAACCCTAAAAATACCCCTTTACCCAAAAACTGAAAACTGACCCTGAACCCTAAAAATACCCCTTTACCCAAAAACTGAAAACTTACCCTAAACCCTAAAAATACCCCTTTACCCAAAAACTGAAAACTGACCCTGAACCCTAAAAATACCCTTTTACCCAAAAACTGAAAACTGACCCTGAACCCTAAAAATAGCCCTTTACCCAAAAACTGAAAACTGACCCTGAACCCTAAAAATAGCCCTTTACCCAAAAACTGAAAACTGACCCTGAACCCTAAAAATACCCTTTTACCCAAAAACTGAAAACTGACCCTGAACCCTAAAAATACCCCTTTACCCAAAAACTGAAAACTGACCCTGAACCCTAAAAATACCCCTTTACCCAAAAACTGAAAACTGACCCTGAACCCTAAAAATAGCCTTTTACCCAAAAACTGAAAACTAACCCTGAACCCTAAAAATACCCCTTTACCCAAAAACTGAAAACTGAACCTGAACCCTAAAAATACCCCTTTACCCAAAAACTGAAAACTGACCCTGCACCCTAAAAATACCCCTTAAAAAACCCAAACATATAACATTTTAAATATAAAGGTACTTGCGTTGTAAAAGCATGCGTTGTAAATACATGCGTTGTAATAGTTTTTGCGTTGTAAAAGTTTTGTTGTAATGGTAATGCGTTGTAAAAGTTGCGTTGTAAAGGTTGTTTCCCCATTGGAGCTGTGCTCATGACGAGCTGGGCTCGTCATAACGGCCGCGCCACTCCCCCGCGTGGCAAATTACACACCCGTGCGGGCATTCTATTGTAGTGGGCGGAGTCATGACGAGTCCAGCTCGTCATGAGCCCAGCTCCACTGGACAGCATGATGAGCTGCACTCGTCATGAGCACCGCGGCGCAGCGCGCAGCCCTCCCCCCCCCCCCACCGCAGGGGAATTACCCCCGCTGCAAAGGGGTTTAAGAATTGGGGAAAAATATAGATGGCAACAAAAACGAATAGAAAACAATTGAATATCAGTGGTAACAATTATTAGCATGGGTTTCTATAGAAATCAATACTCCTTTTGAAACTAGTCGGAATAGTAAAATAGGGCTCAGACAATGTTTGCAGTGGACTTCATATACCAAACTATGTGCATGTTTGGCTTGCATCTGGTAATGTATAGAAACCTCAGCATTTTAACAGGGAACATTCAATATTGCATTTGTACGGTAATGGTGTTTTCCCATGGCAGTTTCAACGCACCACTTTAATAATCACATTAGCATAAGGCACTAGGGGCCAGATGTAGGTGGCCAATTACCGGTGTGTAACGGCCGAATTCGGCCGTTACCAACCGGTAATTGGATTTTGAGATGTAGGGGGGGAAAAGCAGGCATTTTCGGTAATTTTACCGAATCGGTAAATATACCGGTCGGTAAAATTACCGAAAATGCATTTTCGGTATGTAGGTGCCAAGTTGCACATTGACACAGGGCTTTGAAAATCGGTATTTTACCATGCAATACTACTGCATGGTAAAATACCGATGCAGGTGTACATGCACATCTGTGCATGTACACCTGTGCCATGTGGCACACATACATGCCCTAAGGGCATGTATGTGTGCCACATGGCACACAAGCCTAAAACAGGGGTGCCAGAGGGTGTCAAAGTGACACCCCCTGCACCCTTGCTAAAATCGGTATTTACCGATTCTGTAATTACAGAATCGGTATTGCCCATTGATTCCTATGGGCTTCACAGCCCATAGGAATCAATAGGAAATACCGATTCGGTATTTCCAGATTCGGTAAATACCGAATCTTAACGATTCTGTATATCCACATCTGGAAATACCTACATCTCCCACCTTCATATTTACCACTTCTTAAATACCGAATCGGTAAAATTCGATATTTAAGAAGTGGTAAATATGAATTACCTACATCTGGCCCTAAGACCCTCATTATGAATACTGCGTAATTAGATGCAAGGAAACTAGGAGGGGGGGTTGTTATCTATGAGTTCGATTAGTATCCCACACTCAATTCTGGCAATTTGAAGTGTTTTCAGCAGAATGGGGAATACCTGAATGGACCTTGTAATATCAGGCCCTTTTTTAGGCCCTATTACCTGTTAAAGCTTCTGCCATTTTTACAACTGAACGGAACAGGCTGAAAGTGTCAGTGCGAGGGTAATTTGAGTAGTGCTGTAACAAGTTGCAAGTGGTCGTTATGTACTCCCCCGGCACTGCTGCACCTGTTCGATGAGGGCCGTGCTGTGATATTGATCGCAACCCTTGCCCTACAGTATTACACAACGACCTGGTGTCTCTGGGCCCAGAATTATCTGGAATATTCTTTCTTCACAAAATCCTGGCAACCTCAGGTTGCTGATTCTCATACTCAAGAGAAATTGAGACACCCCATCCACCCCTGTTTACCATTGCAACAACATCATTTGTTTGACAGCTCCTAGGCCTACATTATGAGTTGCATGAAGCTACAGAGGCATAGCTTGACACACGGGCTAGATGGCGTTGCTCGGTTGAGGCTCTGCAGGACGGCTCACAGAGCGGTGAGGCAGAGGCGGCTTCCCTCATCAGAAATACCTCTAAGCTCAACTTCAATGCATGTGAGGTGTAAATGATGGCATAAAAGGTATTTATTCCTGGGGCAACTGCAAATATATCATTTTCAGCAGGGCGCTAAATTGCCTCGCGAGCGTCCGTCATTTTGAGACTGAAAAGGTGTGGGGTTGAGGGAGAAACCAAGTACTTTGCTGCAATGCTCTCCAGCTCATTTTGACTAGGGGTGGGCATAGTGGGCGTAACGTGGCTATGCAGAGTGCCACGGAGACGAAGCCAATCTCTGCACACTCCGAAGGCACAAGCGCGGTCGCCCGTGCATGCACATTTCTCGCGAGAAATGCGCATGCACGGACGTCTACGCATGCACAGTTTTTAGGAAGAAGTCGCAATAGAGGAAGAGGGAAGCCCGGGGATGCCGCCGATAAGGTAAGGTGTTTTAAATTGTTCTTTTTTATAATTTTATTTGTGCGGGTGGGAGGCGGGTGGGAGGCCAACTCCACTCCGCCTCGAGTGTGTGGAGATTTGCCTACTCCACCTACTTCACGGAACACAGAACAGGCAAAATTCCGCACATTCCGTGGGCGGAATGGAATTGTCCGCCCACCCCTGATTTTGACAAGCAATAGTTCCTACACCTGGTAGATAGAGGTAACCTTTATTTCTTGCATGAAGTTTTTTCCTAAGCAAGTGACATCTTTCTGTCAGGTTGTGAGGATTTATACTTATCCTCTTTTGCCGTATCACTTTTCTCCTCTGCTGGTTGACCGCCTTGTGTGTCACTGAGGGCCTGTTGTATGAGTACACTGATATATAGAACAACAAAGGAGCGTCACTTCAGAGATTGACTACAAAAGGAGCTGGCAAGTAATTTCGTACCTAGTCCTAAATCACATGCGATGAAAACCTTTATAGGTTAGAATGAAGGCCCTCACTCACCGACTTAGTCGGTGACATGCTTCATCATCAGGCCCCACTGGGACTGGCCGAGTGCCACCCTGGTGTGCTGCAACGCCAGAATTACTGCGGAGCTGGGGTTTTTTTTGTGAATGTGAAGTGAAAGTGGGATTAAAAAAGTCACAACTGAGTCAAAAAAACTGAATTTATTTGGTTTGCCAATTGGACTTAGTTAAAAACGGTGTAGAATAAAGGACCAAATTAAAAGTCCGGATAATGAGTCTCATATCACCGATTTAAACAAATCTTAAAATAATGGCTCACATATCACATGACAGAATGAAACAGGCACGATAGGAATCATGGTACATAAAATAAAACATCGAAACTAGATAGAAATTGCAGGTAGAACAAAGCTGGCCATACTTGTGTGAAGTCCTTATTCAGGAAAAAAGAGTGAATATACTTATTTCGAAGGGTTGCAAATTTAGAGCAAATTAAAACTACGAGTAAGGCGTCGAGTACAGTAGCCAAATTGCACAAGCAGTTTGGCAGCTCTGAGGGTCTATGCCAACTAACAATTGAATGAACAAATTCAGGTGAAACTCAGGCAATAAGCATCTGTGTAAAACTGGCATATCTAAAGTCAAATACAAGTCTATTTTACTCATAGATTTTACCATAATAAAATGAGTCACTGAATCTTTGGATAACATGCACTCAGATCTTATTTCATTATTTTAGCTGGAAAATCCCCCTTGTCCCAGACAACATCTCACCTACAGCCAGATTCATCAAGGGAAAATCTGCTCGCAAAGGGCCAGATTCTGAGAATCTGGCCCTTTGCGATCGCAATTTTTGCATTTGGGATTCATCATCCCAAATGCAAAAGTCGCAAAATGCGAAATCGCTATATTGCAAGGAATTGCATTTAAGGAATCTCTATTTGAGATTCCTTAAATGCAATTCATGAACCATTTCAGAATTGCGAATTCGCAATTCTTGGCTGCTATTTATCGCGAAGTCTGACTTTGTGGTAAATAGCAAAAACTTTTTCTAAGTTGTATGTTGTCCTTTGGACATGTGTGTGCACAACATCAGTCTACATTTTAATTTCAGGGGTGCTACACCCTGGCACCCTTGAAATCGCATCCTTATTTGCGATTAGCAAATTGCTAATCGCAAATAAGGAATAACTCCCCATTCATTCCTATGGATCTAAAGGCCTAAAGGCCCATAGGAATGAATGGGGAGTTATTCCTTATTTGCGATTAGCAATTTGCTAATCGTAAATAAGGAAGCTGTAGAAATCACAATTTTTTTGGGGATTTCTACATGAATCCCGTTTTGCCAGTCTTTAATAGCGATTCCTTAATAATCGCTATTAAGGACTCATAAAACGGGACATTGATGAATCTGGCCGCTGGTAGTTTGGTCTGGCTAAGAGGAAAGACTTGGTGTACCCAGATCATACAAAGTGCTTTTTATGTAGTGCAACCAAGAATTATGATGACTATATTCAAGGGTCATAAAATCTTTCAAGATCCTTCTAGTTTGATCCAATTTATTTTTCAGCCAGAATGCCAACCATAATATTATGGGGTGAATTTTAATAAAATCAGAACTAAAGTTGGCCCCTCGCTCTGCATGCACTGGCACACTTTGCGGCAACCTCAGAATACTTCTCAAAATGTATTTTCCACCACTTGAATAGGATGACAACACTTTACTGCCAAATTTCTGACCCAAAGATACTGTTGGGACAATTAAATCAAAAGAGAAGGAATGCCCAAATATTGAAAGAAGGTTTTACCAGTCCAATACTGTAGTCCATGAATACTTTATTTTCGATATCCAATATTGTGCAACAAATCAAGATGTATCAGATCCAATGTAGAAAGTTCATAATCACAAATCCAATATTTCAAAAGTTCAAAATGACACAGCCAATGACACAGCCTACGCGTTTCGTCCTACTTGGACATCATCAGGGCTTCATTATTGTGTGATCCATAAAGCATGAATACATTAGTCATCAAATATGCGCGCGTTTTAAACACTTCCACCATAGAATAGCTATATCCCTTTCCAATGGCGTTAGTGTAATTCAAAAAAACTTCCAATAAGCGTCAATATCACCGCTTAACATAAAAACCATTGATTTTGTTAAGTGCAATTCCCCAAAACGATCTTGCTTCACTAAGGACCAGTCTTTCTCATTAGAATAATAGGCTTATTTAAATCAAGAGTTTTCGACACCGTTTCCTTCTGGTCCCACGACTCGCCCGATCTTGATCTTCTGATTTATCAAGATCAGGCGAGTCGCGGTTGCATTCCTTCTCTTTTGATTTACTTGTGGACAATTTTGTGATTGATACGTCACAGGTGGGATGGCATGTAGCAGGCACATACATGCACAAACAGGAAACCTTAGATCAATTCCACAGATAGGTGAAGCAACATTTCAATAGTCAAGGGAGATTGGCCCCAATAAAGCACTCATGGCTGAAGGTGGTACCCAGACTCCTAAAACACCATAAAGCCAGATGCCACATGAGTTAGGAACATATAGCCAATTAGGACACAGCATACACAGTGATGACATGCTCTCCATGCCGGACATCTGGACACCTTATCCACTGGCAACATTGTGACCATGCAAGGTCATAGACCACCTGTATTTACCATTAGACAATTAATTTATGACTCAAAAGGAAGCATCCTACATTCCTCACCTTATATGGATCCCTGGAAACCTTTATCACTTACGATGAACTGTATAAAAAAAGGCCACAGACCGATGATTGTAAATTGAGACAGTCCACACACCATGTGTCTGTAACTGTTCTCCCGGCCACTATGTTTAACTAAATAAACTGTTTCTTTTTGGCCAATCACCTCTTGTTGCTCAAGGTATTTCGTGTTCATTTAATATTTTTGCATGCCACCATCAGAGCTGATTGGTACCTAGAACCCAACTGCAGCCAAACACCATGCCCCTGCCTGGACGGATTCAAATTTGCGTGACAAGGAAGGTGGTCAAACACTGCACTTAATTTGAATTTCTGTTGAATCCGTGTGGAGGTGGTCCATCCTAAAGCAGTCATCACAGAGGGTTAGAGACTACTTCAGAACCTACTTTAAAGAATTTGGCGTATAGTAAACTAGGGAGAAGTACAAAAAGACAACCTGAGCACCCTGTCACTGACAGGATCAGGCATATTACCTATTTCATATGTCCTTGCTGAGAAGTGATAAGGCGGCCTCAGGGGTGATCTCATGGAAGTCACCTTTTTTTGATAGTCATCACACTAGGAAAGGTGAATATTTATTGGATATATTTATATCTATATATATCTATATATTGGATTTATATATATATATATATATAAGAGTTCTAATCATTAGCTGCACAGCGGATCAACTCACTGGAGTAATACGCACCACTGACACTACGAGTACCAGAAGGCCAGAGTGCTAGCCACACCCACTGGGGCAGGTGCTCTGCATAAATGAGTGCAGGACTTTGATACCGCTGATAGCAGCAAGTTACGCCACTGATGAAGGGAACATTCGTTCCAGAAACGCGTCTGGCTTTGACTTTGTATATTTATTTAAGTAGCTTATACAGATGGGAGTTTGTATTCCTGGTTTCTCCGCAGCTGTTTGAATAAAAGAATCACGTAATCTACAAACCTGTTGGCTTTCCTCACAAGGGCTCCCCTTTGTTGAACGGATATATTGCGGCTGCTGCTCGGTCGCGAGGGAAACCCACCGCATGACAGCGGGCCCGAGATGCGGCCAGACGGCTCCATCTATGTCATCACGGGAGGTTTGCTGTGATCAAACAACCTTGAATAGCGGCGAACTTGGAAATCAGCTGTCCGTCAACCCACTGGGGTACGAGTTCTAATCATTAGCTGCACAGTGGATCAACTCACTGGAGTAATATGCACCACTGACACTACGAGTACCAGAAGGCCAGAGTGCTAGCCACGCCCACTGGGGCAGGTGCTCTGCATAAATGAGTGCAGGACTTTGATACCGCTGATAGCAGCAAGTTAAGCCACTGATGAAGGGAACATTCGTTCCAGAAACGCGTCTGGCTTTGACTTTGTATACAGATGGGAGTTTGTATTCCTGGTTTATCCGCAGCTGTTTGAATAAAAGAATCACGTAATCTACGAACCTGTTGGCTTTCCTCACAAGGGCTACCCTTTGTTGAACGGATATATATATATATATATATATATATAAATATATATATTATTTATTGTATTTACTGTATATATATATATTATTATATATATATATATATATTGGGAGAGAGAGGGAGAGGGAGAGAGATAGAGAGAGAGAGGGAGAGAGAGAGAGCGAGAGAGAGAGAGAGAGAGAGAGAGAGAAAATACAGAAAGGAGCTGGGACAGAACTAAGATACCACCATGAAAACCCTAGAGAATTACTGGGAACTGGTGGTCATAGGACGATTGGCTGTAGCCACATTGGCATAGAAGGCAGTTGCACAGATGAAGGTACCACTGCAGAAGTTAAAAAAGAATAAAGTGTGTAGCAAAAAACCTGAGGAAGTAGTAAGGAAAGCTCCCAGTGGCGGGAAATGGTTGCAATTCCTGCTCGGCTCCCAGAAGTAGATAGGCCACGGTGCCAAAATGGTCGGTCCAAAGTCCGGTGGAATTGGGCACACACACACTCCCTCACATGGCCATACTATCAGTCACACATTGGTCCGAGGAGGAACCCACTGTAACACTGCTATTAAATAACACACCCTACAGCTTCCTGATTGACTCAGGAGAAACCAAGTCATGCCCAAAGGAATAGATCGTCCCCCTATCCAATGACTTCATTGACACGCAGGGGTTTTCGGGTACGGTTATGAGGGTACCTTTCTTTTTTTTCTTACTGGTTTTTTCCTCATTCACCTTAAATAGAATAACAAAGAATAAAAAAGCGTACTCCGGCTTCTCCTTAGATGTAGCACCAGCCAGAGATCTTTGTCTAGAGCCAAGAATGGATCACTTTACACCCTGCTTCAACTTCTCCAACCGTAAATAGCTCAGTCTGACACAGCCACCTGTGGAGCTACCGCTGGAATAATACAGCAATACAGTGTAAAGGCCTAATCATTTTACTATATAGGAGCAGAGATATATGTAAGAACTGGATAAAACCTACCACCCCAAATAAAACAGATTTGATGACCGCTGTAAAATACACTATCCGGTTAGATAGGGCAGTAATGCAGTCCTCACCATTATCGCTAATACACCAGAATTGTTGAGACAGAATTTGCAGCTGCCCAACGAATTTGTGTTCCGGCAGGAAGGACACCAGGATTGGGAACCCCAAGAGAAAGCATTGTTTTGCATGGAGTCAGTTGAAATATGGCCTCACTATGGGGTCTTGCTGCCCACCAACCAAGCAAACATGATTTGAGCGTGTCCTATCTTTGCTCTACCCAATCACAGTGTACAAGAGGTAACAGATGACCAACTGTTCGGCGAGTGGTGAGAACAAAGTCGAGTCTTTATTATCGAAACGCCCATTGTGAACTCCACATCAGCCCCAATTCACAAATATGTAGTCTGACAACCTCTGAGACTTAGGGGTCACAGGTGAGATGGCACATAGCCAGCATACAAACGCACAAACAGGAAACCTTGGATCAATCCCACAGATAGGCGCAGTGACATTTCAATGGGCAAGGTAGATTGGCACTGTAGATTGGCCCCAATGAAGCGCACATGGCCGGAGGGGGTATGCAGTTCCCTAAACACCATAAAGTCAGATGCTAAATTAGTTAGAGACATATAGCCAATCAGGACACAGCACACGCAGTGATCATGCAGTCCCCATGCCAGACATCAGGACATGTTACCCACTGGACAAATTGTGTCCCTGCAAGATCGTGCACCACCTGTATGTACCATTAGACAATTAATTAATGACTCCAAAGGCAGCAACCTACGTTAATCACTATTTATCGAACACCAGAAACATTTATCACCTATGATGAACTGTGTAAAAGCAGGCCACAGACTGATTGCAAATTGAGGCAATCCTCAGTTCCTGTACCTGTAACTGTTCTCCCGGACGCTATGTTTTATTAAACAAACTGTTCCTGTTTTGCCAAATGCCTCTTGTCCCTTATTTTTTCAAGCAATTTCATGTTCAGGTAAAACTTGGTCATCAAACCATTCTTCTCTAGGATCAGGCAAAATATAAACATACATGGATTCACACACAACTCCCAGCACGTCAAATTAGCCACATACACTGATAATATTTTGTTATACATATAAAAATCTCACTCTTCACTTCTTGCTTTTCCCCAGATGTTACTTCTTATGATTTAGTATCTGGATATAACATGTACCATGACAAGTGTGAAATTCTACCCTCAAACAAATTCACTTTTAAGCACGACTTCTCCTCCTCCAAATGTAAATGGCAATCTAAACGATATAACTATCTGGGCCTTAAATGTACCCAATTCCTTACAACCTCTATTGATATTAAAATTGATACATGTGTTCACAAAATCACATAATTAACCAGCAGATGGCATCCTCTACACTTATCCTGGTGGGGTTGACTGGAAGCCATTTGTTGTCTGATATTGGTAACAATATCAGACAACAACATTTCTTGTGATAATATATTCAGTCACTTGCTTACTTTCTTAATACAGCCAACATGTGTTTCACTCACACTGCACTTCTTCAGGGCTTATACAGACAATTTATCTTCTCATGCACTTTTCCATTAAGTGTAATTTTGAGTCTCCTGAAATTGGACTTTTCACTTTCTGTATTATTCATTGAATAGATTAACATTACTTCTCATTTCACATGCAATCTAAATTCTTTGCTGCATATTTAGAGTCATCATTTCTCCTCTTCATACGTAATTAACTTATCTTCTTATTAAGTTCTTTTCTGATGGAGTGTCCCAATGATTTACAGGTTAGATAATCCCGTTCTTTCTCATGTATCCCTCATAATACAGGATTTGCGTCTTCACTCTTGACCTTCCTCCTCCGATTCATTTTGGTGCCAAAATGAATCTAAGGAAGGAGGTCAAAAGGGAAGAGGCGAAGGCGGTCAAGAGTGAAGACTTGAATACCGTATCATAGGGGATACATGGGAAAGAATGGGATTACCTAACCTATAAATCAGTGGGACAATCCTCCACGTTACTTAATTGCTTTTTATTAATCCAATTCAATACTCATGATATATCTTTAGTTTGTATTACATTATCTATAATAAAACCATTCTTTAAAACTTAAAAATGAGTTGCATGTAGCTGGCTTCATGGGGTCTCCTGCTCTGGGCATCTACAAGTGCTGTGCTGCCCTACGGCATAAGAAAAGGCAAGGAATGCACTGTATCAATTAGATACGGAGCATCACTGCCCTTCTCCCCTGCAGCGGCGCACAATGGGCTGCTGTGCCCCAACGCTGGCCCCTTTGCACCATGGTGCAAGGGTGCCTGCGTTGCAGGGATGATTATTTTTGTGCAGGAATATAAACCTTCCTGCACAAAAACAATAACAAGAGGGTTTTTCCTCTTTCTATGTGTCCTGCAGAATGCAGCACACATAAAAAGAGGAAAAACATGAAGAAATAAAGATATTTCTCCTTGTTGTGCCTCCCTTATACCCCCCCTGGGGAGCCGTATGTTTTTGACGCTGCCTCAGAATTACGATTTCTCGTAAATCTGGGGCAGTGTAAGAATGTCATGGATGTTGCTGGTAACACCCCCAGCAACACCCAAGGAACGCCCCTTTCACACAGTGTTCTGCATGAAAGGGGCATATATTTATAAGGCTGCGAAAAGCCACATAACTTGGCTTTAAGTGACTTTATAAATATGCCAGTGGCACATTGTGCCACCGGAACATCAAGAAAAAGTGCCGTAAGGCCCCCAGTTTTTCTGTATCTTATCTTACTCATCTAGAAGCGCCAACCCTGATTTTACCAGAAGAAGATCAAGACATGGTAAACCCACAGCCGTAGCGGGGAAGGGGCTGCCGACAGATACCATCAGCGCCCTCCCACAGCACGAGGGGGAGCAGACAATGTCTGCCTGCCATATCCCCACCCGCCTACCCCCACCTGGCTCTACAGCAGGTGTTAAATGGCAGAGGTACACACCCCAAAACGGGCAAAACCTGCCCAAGAGATTCTGGTAATTCTCGGCTCTGGCTTTATTTTAGAAGATTTAACTCATGAGCTCAATGACTTACGGGAACATATCTTGCAGAACCGTTAGTTCAGGTGACACTAGGGCATATTATCAAGAAACATTGTTTACATTATCTCCGCTTTAGCGGCAGAAAACTGCAACTAAAGTGGCGATAATGTGCTTGATAATATGCCCTTGTGAATTCCCATAGAAGCCCATGTTCTGGTGTTAACATGGGCTTCTATGGGAATTTTCTACGGAGTATTGTCAAGCCCATAATCGCCGCTTTAGTGGCAGTTTTCATGCCACTAAAATGGCGATAATGTTAACACAATGCTTGATAATATGCATGACTGTTCCCACACAGATTTAACGGGGAACTTCTGATGGTGTCATTAGTGAGTTAGATAAGTGTAGTGCTTACAGAACCAAAGTGGCAATAAAATTTCACACATTACTCTTATTGCACAAAAGTAAATAATGCATTTGTGTTTTCATCAAAGATAGTATTTCTTTGCAAGATGAAAGTGAATTGCTATTTTCCCTACCTTTTTATATCCTCACCTATACTCAAGGAACTTAGGCAAATATGAGAGAAGGGTTTCCTGGTACTGACAACTATAAATCCAAAATCATATTTTGCTATCTAGATTTATCGGCTGCATCTATAGAGCTTGTATAGCAATGTTTAAAACCATTAATGAATCGAGACATCTCTAGTAAGTAGGTTTGTGAGTTTTACCCACTAATGATAAACACGGCATCCACAGGAGGCCCATCCTCTGGCGCACGTCTCTCCCAGGATTACACTGCTGGTCAGGCGCGCTGCCGGGATTCACTCTTCTCGGTATAAATATTCCCTGACACACCGCTGGCTGAGACACGCCGACAGGTTCCTTCGTTCTCAAGCTGCTGGTGAGCTGTGGCAGGTGAGCTGTGGCAGGTGAGCTGTTGTGTGTTAATCGTGTTGGGTATTTCTGATGTTGGTAGTTATTCTATTGATGGACTTTTATTTCGTGAAGAATCAAGCTTTTGTTTTTTAGGAATCTTAGCATTAATAGTCTGATGAGAAATCTAGTTCCCATTGATTGATGTTTAATTCTTTAATTTTATCATATTTCACCTGCCGGTGTGTCTGCACACATTTGAAGCAAAAGTGCTGCCTTTCTGTGAACGAAACAAGTGTTTTGAGATGTGTTTTCTCTAAAACGAATCCATGCGTCTTTCACTAAATCTCATCAGATCCAGATTGCACGCTATGCTGTTCGATTCTCGATTTTTATTGTTAAGAAGTATTTCATCTGGCAGTGTGCCAGCACACTTTTGAAGAAAAACTACTGCATTTCTATGAACGATAAACAAGTGTTAGGAGATTTCTGCCCTTCATTGGTTGCCGGTTAGGCAAAGAATTAAGTTCAAGTCGCTATGCTTGGCCTTTAAAATCATGAAGCTCTCCTCGCCGCCGGCACTTGCAAACTTGCTCAGCCCCTACATCCCGTTGAGGTCTCTGAGATCGGAGGCTCTTCATCTTGCGGTCTGCCCCCGTTTTAAACTTAGTAGGATGGGTGGCCGCTCTTATCGAGTACTTGCAGCTGGTCTGTGGAATACTCTCCCGGTACACATCCGTGCTTTGAATAACCTCACTGTTTTTAGACGTGCGATTAAAACTTTTCTGTTTTCCGTACCTGGTTAGGTGTTTTTCCTATTCTATCTGTGTTATGTTTTAGTACCTGTTCACGCGCCAGGACGCCCCTTCGCTGGGGCAGCTGTGCGCGTTATAAAAATTAATAACATAACATAACATAACATATGTTTTCTGTAAAAGAAAAGGATTTATGGCACCACGCATGGAATTACCACACATGCCTTTATAAGGCATCCATTGCTAAGCAAATGCTTTTAGCATGCATACCTTTACCACACAAAACTTTACCAGGCATATGCCTTTACCATGCATGCCTTTACTATGCAAATCTTTAGAACGCATATGCCTTTCCCACGCATGCCTTTACCACGCATGCCTCTACAACTAATTATACATAGTCTAACTTGCTGTAAACACACAGGTGGTAAAGGTATATTCATGGTAAAGGCATGTGTGGAAGAAGCATGCTTGGAAAAGGCATCTCGTGGTAAAGGCATATGCTTGGTAAATAATGTTTCCAAAAGAAAACCATGCCTCTGTCACTAAAACTCATCACCATGCTGTGCAGAAGTGTTCCCAGCATAGGCTTTCATGCATGGCTCATTATCACACCTGCACAGTGGTGCAGATTGCATCTGTGCGAAGGCTTTTCACGACATCCTACTTCTTAGCTCTATGTCCCCGAAAATTCCATGAACTGCAGACAAGAAAGTTCAGAAACGACTCAAAACAGAGAGAGGAACTCACAGCTCCCTCATTCTGAGCTTCCTTGTCTGCAGCTTATGTTCAAACGCACCATTTACAGAGACTGACCATGAGCTGTGAATTTGGATTTCATTAACAGGCCTTGGCAATGACACTAGCATAGCATAGCTGCCAAGTTTTCACATTGCTTAAGTGTGACATTTCCCTAGTTTATGTGCAGCTCTGAGTGACATTCAACAGCCGAATGTGTGACATTTAGAGAGACACTTTGCCGTAAGTAAATCCAAGAATGAGGTGCATGAAAATGGATAAATATCAGAAATTACATCCTTTGGATGAATGAGAAGTTCTAATAATATCTTGAAATTGCAGCAACACCCCTAAAATGTAAGGTTAACCCTACTTTATAGTGAATAGTAAGGGCCAAATTACGAGTGGTGGTGGTGCAGCGGTCAGGGGCTATGTAATATGCAGGTGGTGCTGCTGTAGCACTGCCATGTATATTGCACGTTTTAGGACAGCCAGTGGTTTCATGGATGTCTTTTCTCCATGAAAAGGCTGGCGTTACTGAAACACAGATGGCCCTACAGGGACCCCTGAGCAGCCTCAGCCTGAGGACGCATGCAGGGGGGCACAACGCGTACCTCCACGTGTGCATGCACCAAGGTTCCTGCACGCCATGGACCTTCAAGTTCATGCTGCGCAGGAACCCTGTGTGACGTTCCCATTGTGGTGCCTCATTCAAAGGCACCAACGCCTTTGAAAGACACACTGCAGGGGGACCGCCACATTGCCCGCTCGCCAGACCACAAAAGTGATCGTTATGTGGTGGGCGAGCGGCAGCGGCCATTGGTGGACCAGTGGTTGCGGCGGTTGGCATCGCTGTGCCACCGTATCAGCCCAAAGTTTAAATTAGGCCCTATATCTCTGCAAATTCTGCTGCAGCCTATTTTATACAGTGCACAATACAATTTTGCAGCAATGTACATATTGACAATGCTTTCAGTTGCATAGTGGTACCGTGTAGCACTATAATATGGAAGTCACAAACCACCACTGTGACAACGAGGACAAAATTAAGTGATTGCAGTAACCAATTAAAGGTTTTGTAATATTAATGTAATAAAAGAATGCATTTCTCATCGATTTTGTTTAATTTGCCAGGTCATACAAAAAAACAAGAACAACCCAATATGCCTATGTGAACTTGGGTATCATTGTAGAAAGTACGAACCAGTGTTCACCTGAAACTCATTTCAAATGGAAATATGAACACACAGACTTTTGTGGCAAGTAAATCTGTAAAAAAAGAAGTGACAAAAGAGTAGGCTTATATTCTGAAAGAACTAAATCCTATCACAAACTAGGCTAATTTTGTGACAACCAGTACTGCATTATATATGAGTCCAATTCGATTCAGCCAAACCGAAGTTTTATTTATAAATTACATGAAAAAGTACCTCTCACTGCACTAGTAACAAGTGAAAACTGATGAGATTTGGAAGTGGAAGACCAGAAGCAGAGAAAGGATGGTGTTCATTTAAGTGACTAAGCAAACGTAAAAGCACATTGTTTTCTCTAAGGAGACAGCCAGGGCTTCATTTGTAGCGAGTAGCGGCGGGATGCAAACCGAGGAACCATAACAGCCTCCTGATGGCACCCAGTGAAGTCCTCTCTTGGCATTGAGCAAACCATTGAATGCTGGGGCCCGGGAGTGCAGCTGAGCCAGCCCCAACGCCTGCCTAGTGCAACCAAACCCACCTGGCAGATAGATAATGAGATCAAAATCATGATTTTAAAGCCTACTTTTCTCAACAAATTCATGCTAACAGGGTAGCAGTGCACTGCACAGTGTGCAGTCGCATGCAGTCAAGAGTCTGTCACACTCTGTGGCTGCCAGGGCAGCGCAAGATCTGCCCCGCTTTGCGGAATGAGTGCTAATTTTATAACGTGCTCCAGTCTCCTAATCGTCAGTCAGGAGGCGCTATAAATGCATGACTTTGCTTTTTAGTGTGTTGATGTGGACCACCATGCTAAAATGTGTTCGTCTAATGCCTGATGCATGGTACATGGCTTGGCCACAATGGTTCTTGTCTTAAAAGGTGAGAGCTGAGGTTTGGGATTTGCTGATGCCTTTTAGAGTTCTGAAACGGTATTGAGACATTGGAGCAATAACATTTAAAAAAAGCTATATTGTCTTCCAAATCATACTGGCACATGTGCACAGGTGCATCACAATAGACACGCATACATCTGACCAAAAGGTGACCATTCTGGAAAGGATTACGTTAGCGGCGATGCATGAGTGTTTAAAGTTTGCATTTGTATTTATTGAGCGCAACAATCATCCCAAGGGCATCACAGCGGTAGGAAAGCGTTATTCTGATATGAAAGTGATGATTATCCGGACAATTTAGGGATAGGGAATCATGGCAGTTGAAATGGTAGTAAGTAACCTTGGCTACGTTTTGGGGGATAGGTAGCCATGTTTTCAGTTTCTTCCTAAAGAACAGATATTCGTCTGTTAGGCGAAGGTCTAAGTGAAGCGCATTCAGTGGATGGCCGCCAAATTAGAAAAGGATCGCCCTCCATCTCTGACCTTCTTGATCCGTTTGGTCTTAGCAATGGGCTGATGACAAGATCTCAGATTGTGTGTGGGCATATCAAATTCAATTTTATCTCTTAAAATTCGGGGACCATTCTTATGAAGCTCTCCATGAGCGTAGCACAGGAGCTTGAACTTAGCCCTCTGGCGCACGGGCAGACAGTGCAGTTCCTCCAGACACTCGGATGCTGAGCTGTATTTGCTCCTATTTCCGACCAGTCTAGCAGCAATATTCTGGACCACCTGTAGTCGGGGAAAAAAGATAGTCCGGCATGCCCACATAAAGCGCATTCCAGTAGTCAAGTCTGCTAGAAAGTAGTGCCTGGGTAATAAACTTTCTACAGTTTAAGGGGATCCATTAAAAAAGTCTATGTAGTAGTTTTATCGAAGCAAAGCTTTTTCCACACAACACCCAGACTTGGTCTTCCATTGTTAGAGCATTATCAATGAGAATGCCCAGGTTTTTTGCCACTCGCTTGGGTTCTGGGGTGGTCCCCTGCGCCTGGGGCCACCATGTATCATCCTAAATTAAGTGTGCTCCACCAAAAAGCAGGATCTCAGAATTTTTGGGGTTTAGTTTCAAGCTGTGTTCCGTCATCCAGGTTGCTGTTTCTGTGAGAAAGTTAATTAGATTGTATTTGGTATTTTCATGCCTTTCTTCAAAGGCAATTAGCAACTGTGTATCATCCACATAGGAGCAGTGTTAGACCTGGCACCATTGGCGTGGGTTTCCCTTCCATTTTTGCTGTTGCCTCATGTATTTTTGCTGGTGTTAGATACTTTGAGCACTGTGCCACTGCTGTCCAGTGCCACCATGCAAGTGCTCCCTATTGTAAATTGATGTATTAATCAGTGGTTCCATGTTTGGCTATTTTGGTTTACTTTTCAGACCCTAGTCTAGTGCACTGAGTGTGCCAGGGCTTGTAATCCAAATGCTGCTGATGGACCCGCAGCACTAGTTGTGCCACCCACAGAAGCAGCCTTGTAAAGTGTGTCTAGGATCTGCCATTGCAGAGCTTGCATGCAGTTTGGTACTGTCATGCTGACTGGGCAAGTGCACCCACTTGCCAGTCCCTAAACCTTCCCTTTCCTTCATATCAGTCACCCCTATGGTAGGCCAAAGGGCAGGGTGCATTGTAAGCATAAGGTAGGACAAGCCCTGATGTGTGTGGCAGGTCCTAATAGTGAATTACAGCCATTTTCGTTTTTCACTATTACAAGGCTACCTGTTCTCCATAGGCCAGAATGGGCTGATAGAATTGTTACATTTTATAATCCTAACAGGCTCAGAGAACATGGTAGAAATTCGAGTTTAATATGCCTGAACTCAGAAAAATAAAATACATATTTTAGTGAAGTTTATTTTAATATTCTGTGTTTGCGAATACCACTTTTAGAAAGTAGGTCTTTGCTTGTCTAACCATTCAAGCCTGCCTCTGCTAGGATGTGTATTCCTATGTCTGGTTTCATGAAGTGACAGGGCTGGGGAATTCCAGGAGACAGGCTGAGTCACCCAGTGGTGAATAGAGAGATCTGCATCTAGATGGGAGGGAGGAGTGCACCTGAACTCTGAATAGGGCTGTGCCTGCCTTCCACAATGCTGGCTCCACCCCCTGGGGAGCGGCTGATGTCTCTGCCCTGCACACTGAAAGAAGAGAATGAGTCCTGTCAACGAAGTGCTCCAGGACTGTACTTGCCTTCCACAATGCTGGCTCCCGCTCCTGTGGGGCGGCTGATGTCTCTGCCCTGCACTGTGAATGGAAAGGAGAAGTCTGGTAATCAAAATGCTCAAGAACTGGTTTGGACTAGGCACAGGCCCCTCTCCCGTCACAGAACAAAGGATTTTGGGGTATAAGTATTGGGACCCTGCTCCCATGAAATTAGATCACTCTGAACAACAAGAAGAAACCTTTACTGAGGAGAGGAACCTAAGAAACTGAGGAGAGACTATTCCAAAGCTGAAGTGCTGCTTGGGGGATTGGCCTGCAGTAGTTGCCTTACTGCCATAGGAAGGAGGAAGGAGAAAGGAACTTTGGTGTACTTTGCTTTCAACTTGTGAAGGATTTCCAAGGGCTTGGAAAAGAGCTTGCCTCCTGCTGAAGTCTCAGAGACAACAGACTTCACCCCCCCAGCTCCCCAGAGTTCTTTTGGAAATGCCTGCTGCTGTTTTGGGCCTTCTGAGGAACTGCGTATCTCAAGGAGCTGGAAACGCGACTCAATGAGAAGAAGCGTGTTGCCATCGCTGTGCCTGCTGTCGCAACTCCAGGGCAAGGAGGGTGCCGCCGCTGGAACTGTCGCACTGTACCGCATCGGAGAGAAGCGTGCCGCAACGAAGAGGAAGCATGTTGCTGTCGCTGCTGCTGCCGTCGCAACTCCGAAGAAGGAGGGTGTCACTGCTGAAGCTGTCGCACTACACCGCATCAGGAGAAGAATCTGGCAACGAGGTCGGAGCGTGTTGCTGTCGCTGTACCTGCCGTCGCAACTCCGAAGGAGGGTGTCGCCGCTGGAACTGTCGTATTGCACCACATCGATCAAGAGCACCTCGCATCCCCCAAGGAGCCCGCCCCCCTCGGAGCTGCTGCCGTCGCATCTTGGATGTCGCCACTGTAGTCCACGCACCAGACCGCATCTGGAAGATCTTCACATCTTCATTTCTTTGCACCTGAACTTTGCCGCATTTCCCATCGCTGCGACATTGCTTGTCGTGGAAGCGCAACGCAACTTAAGGTACATTGACGCAGAGTGTCGCATCTAAGAACTGAACTGAACTAAGCTTAAATCTACAATCTTAAAATAATCATAGTGTGTATTTTTGTCGGTGGTGGTCTTGTGGTAACTCTATATAAAGTCTACTTATTTTCTATATAAAAACTTGTGTGGTGTCCATTTGTAGTGTTGTCACTGGGTTACTGTATGTGGTCACTACTGCTTAACTTACAACACATCTGAAATAAGCCTTGACTGCTCACGCCACGCAACCAGGAGGGTGAGCAGGCTTTATTTTAGGTGTGTAATTCCCTTTCCCTGACCAGAGTAGAGGGTACTTGCTTGTCATAAGTACCTACCTGTGCCAACCAGAGACCCCCAAATCTAACAAGCAGATATTAAAGCCCCATTCCCTGCTGATCTCCATGAGGGAGTAGACATAAGCATCAATGAGAGTGGGGCTCAAGGAAGCCCCCTGTGGGACTCCACATCTCATAGTTCTTGAACTGGAGGAAAAAGGGTCCATTTGCTTTTTTTGTGACTGGCTAATTCCTGAAACATACCTCACTGCATGCACGGGAGTGTGTTAGTCTTTTTGCAGCACTATGGCACTCTGTTATATTGCATTGCAATGCCACTCATGCATCTGCTAAAAACATGGAAATGCTACACAATAGCGAACTGAAACCTTGACATCTTCATACTTAACAATGTTGTAGAAGACTCACCCTGCAGCTGGAGAAACACTAAACAATCTCCTGCTCATGCTGGGTGACTGGCTGTCACTGGGAGGGCTGGGGTAGGGTAGCTGCGAGTTGCAAAAGGAAATCAATTTGACTCCTGCTCTGCTGTGCAGGTGAGATCACCCTATTGGCTGGGGCAGGGTAGAGCAGGGAATGCTGGGGCAGGGTCATCCTGCCACTGTTGAAAATCAGATGGCTCTGTTGTGCAAGTTGGGTGTCTTCGTGGGCATCCAATAATCCACAGTTCAGATGTATATTCCAGCTCATTGCATGTTGTAACTATACAGGCAAAAAAATGGTCCACTCAATCACGCACGCTGTCCTATATATACTTCTTTTGTTGCCCTTTGCCCTGATGATTAAATCATTGTTACAATGTTTTATAGATTAATGGAAGTTAAGTTATGTCTCCTACAGGACACCAGGAGCAGGACTAGTCAAGGTGAGAGTGGCGCAGGTTTGAGGAGAATAGTGGCTGAATGACGTCAGACTCTGTCCTGAGTTGGAAAATTATGCCATTGGTCGGAGTATTGCAGAGTCCTGTTAGTTTGCCATGGCATGCTGCTAGGCAGGTCAGTTTTTCATCCTTCCCAGGCAGGTGAATTGAGTATCATTAAATTGGATAACAGTAAGTTCTATTTTTCACTCTGTTTAGATAGGGGAGACGTCTTGTGACATGGGGCCAGTCTGGGAACCCAAAGTAGCCCTGGCAAATGCTGTCAGAGCAGCCCCGATACGGTGCATATCGAGTAGGGCTGACCGCAAGATGGGGGTTTGGTGGAGTTCTCCACCCATGAAAATTTGGGAAAAATGGGAAAAATTGTGTATTTTACAACACATGTTTTACTATATATTCAATTGTATTAAAGCATGGTAAATTATGACTTTTCAG
Organism: Lissotriton helveticus; assembly: GCF_964261635.1. Lineage (NCBI taxonomy): Eukaryota > Metazoa > Chordata > Amphibia > Caudata > Salamandridae > Lissotriton > Lissotriton helveticus. The sequence goes on from NC_136069.1 coordinate 1,622,070,932, forward strand.
TGCACCAGGATAAAGCAATCTTTGTTGGGGCTCTTCAATGATTTCCTCACCATCACCCTCCACAGTGTCTCCAATTTCTCCATAGCCCCTCTCTCACATGTATTTCATTTGTTTTATAGCCCCTCCCATACCAGTGTAGGGTGTTGGAGCGTTTTACATCACACACATACAGGGACAATGATTCATGTATGTGTAAATCAGTGCATAGAAAATGTTACATAAGACATGGGGGACTACAAAGTTTAGGATTCACGTCATTCACACTGGTAGGCAATTTTTAAGAATGCATCGTCTGGGAAAGCACAAACTCAGGATTCAGAACATAACACAGTGGTTAGGGCTGACTTTACTAATAAGAATGTATTTCTACCCAAGCCCTTTGTAGCAAAATCAATCAATCAATCATTGACACTTATAGAGCGCGCTACCTACCCGTAGGGTCTCAAGGCGCTGGGGGGGGGGGGGGGGGGTGCCGCTACTGCTCGAACAGCCAGGTCTTCAGCTTCTTCCTGAAGGAGAGGTGGTCTTGGGTCAGGCGCAGGTCGGGAGGGAGGGAGTTCCAGGTCTTGGCGGCCAGGTAGGAGAAGGACCTTCCTCCTGTAGTCGCTCTTCGGATGCGGGGGACGGCGGCGAGGGCGTGGTTGGCTGATCGGAGGTGGCGTTTGGGAGCGTAGAAGTTGACTCGGCTGTTGAGGTAGCTCGGGCCTTGGTCGTGTAGGGCTTTGTGTGCGTGGGTGAGGAGGCGGAAGGTGATTCTTTTGTTGACGGGGAGCCAGTGAAGGTCTCTCAGATGTCCGGAGATGTGGCTGGTTCGTGGGATGTCGAGGATGAGTCTGGCTGAGGCGTTCTGGATCCGCTGGAGTCTCTTCTGGAGCTTGGCGGTGGTCCCGGCGTAGAGGGCGTTGCCGTAGTCCAGTCGGCTGGTGACGAGGGCCTGGGTGACGGTCTTCCTGGTCTCGGTGGGGATCCACCAGAAGATCTTCCGTAGCATGCGTAGGATGTTGAAGCACGCCGAGGAGACGTTGTTGACTTGCCTGGTCATGGAGAGGGAGGAGTCCAGGATGAAGCCCAGGTTGCGTGCATGGTCTGTCGGTTTGGGTGCGGTGCCCAGGGCGGGGGGCCACCAGGAGTCGTCCCAGGCGGAGGGTGAGGAGCCCAGGATGAGGACCTCCGTCTTGTCTGAGTTCAGTTTCAGGCGGCTGGTCGTCATCCACTCGGCTACCTCTTTCATCCCTTCGTGCAGGTTGGCTCTGGCGGCGGCGGGGTCGTTCGTCAGGGAGAGGATCAGCTGGGTATCATCGGCGTAGGAGATTATGCTGAGGTTGTGTTTGCGTACGATGGCCGCGAGGGGGCTCATGTAGACGTTGAAGAGGGTGGGGCTCAGAGATGATCCTTGGGGGACGCCGCAGATGACTTCGGAGGCCTCTGACTTGTACGGTGGTAGGCGGACTCTCTGTGTTCTTCCGTCGAGGAAGGAGATGATCCATTCCAGTGCCTTCCCCTGGATTCCGGCGTTGTTGAGACGCTGCACTAGGGTGCGGTGGCAGACCGTGTCGAAAGCCGCGGAGAGGTCTAGGAGGATGAGGGCCGCTGTTTCTCCATTGTCCATCAGGGTTCGGATGTCATCGGTGGCGGCGATGAGGGCGGTCTCGGTGCTGTGATTGGCTCGGAAGCCGGACTGTGAGGGGTCGAGGGATCCGTTCGTCTCGAGGAAGGCGGCCATCTGCTTGTTGACGGTCTTCTCGATGACTTTGGCTGGAAACGGGAGGAGCGAGATGGGGCGGTAATTCTTGAGGTCGGTGGGGTCCGCTGTTGGTTTCTTGAGTAGAGCGCTGAGTTCGGCGTGCTTCCAGCTCTCCGGGAAGATGGTGGTGTCGAAGGATGTGTTGATGATGTCTCGCAGGTGGGGTGCGATGACAGCGTCGGCCTTGTTGAAGACGTGGTGAGGGCAGGGGTCGGTCGGTGATCCGGAGTGGATGGAGTTCATCGTGCGGATGGTGTCTTCGGTGCTGATCGGGGTCCAGGCGTGGAGGGTGGTGGTGGGGGTGGTTGTTCGGTCCTGGTGTGCGTTGGTTGGTTGTTGAAGCTGTTGTGTATGTCCGCGATCTTGTTGTGGAAGTATGAAGCGAGGGAGTTGCAGAGGTCTTGCGATGGGGTGATGTCGTTGTTTCCTGCGCTGGGGTTGGATAGCTCTTTCACGATGTTGAAGAGTTCCTTGCAGTTGTGTGCGTTGTTGTCCAACCGGTCCTTGAATGCTGTTTTCTTGGCGGCGCGGATCAGCTGGTGGTGTTTCCGGGTGGCAAGTTTGAAGGAGGTCCTGTTGTCTGGTGTCGGTTCCCTTCTCCAGACTTTCTCGAGGGCTCGGCAGTTCTTCTTGGAGCTCTTGAGTTCGTCGGTGAACCATGGGGCCTTCTTGCTGCCGGGTCTGCTAGGCGGGGTCCTCAGTGGGGCGAGTTCATCCGCGCAGTTGCTGATCCACTTCGTGAGGTTGTCGGCGGCCTGGCTGGGGTTCGCTGAGCTGGCAGGAGGGTGCTGGCTCAGGGAGGTGGCGAGCTGGTCTGCCGTGATCTTGTTCCAGCTTCTGCGGGCGGCCTGTTGCTGGTGTTGGTGGGTCGTTGTTCTCTTGAAGGTGAAGTGGACGCAGCTGTGGTCCGTCCATTGAAGCTCTGTGGCGTGGCTGAAGTCGATGTCTGTGCTGGAAGAGAAGACTGCGTCGAGTGTGTGTCCGGCGAGGTGGGTGGGGGTGGACACCAGTTGCTTGAGTCCCAGGTTGTCGAGGTTGTCGAGCAGGGTGCTGGTGTTGCGGTCGTTGTTGTTCTCCAGATGGAAGTTGAGGTCTCCCAGGAGGATGTAGTCAGCGGAGGGGAGGGCATGCGGGCTGACGAAGTCGGCGATGTCCTCGCTGAATTGCGTGCGTGGTCCAGGGGGTCGGTAGATCAGGGTGCCTCTGAGGGTGGTGTTCGGGTTGGTGTGGATCTGGAAATGCAGGTGTTCGGCGCTGGTCAGAGTGTTGTCGATGCTGGTCGTAAGACGGATGGTGCTCCTGTGGATGATGGCGATGCCTCCTCCCATCTGGTTGGCGTTTCGGTCCCTCCGGACGATCTTGTAGCCCTCTGGGATGGCGATGTCAGGAGCTGACGAGGCGTTCATCCAGGTCTCCGTGAGGAAGGCAACGTCAGGGGCTGTGGCGTCTAGGAGGTTCCAGAGTTCGATGGCGTGTCTGTGGACGGAGCGGGTGTTGAGCAGGATGCACTTGAGGTGGGTGCTGCTGGTGTTCGACTTGGCGGGTGCTGGTGCGGGGCAGGTCCGGGTGCAGGTGAACTTGCAGGCGTGGCAGCTGAAAGGTCCGTGGGTGCGTCGTGGAGTGGCTTGGTGGCAGTCTGGAAGTCGGCCAGTGTTGAGTGCGATGAGGGTTGCGGCGGAGTACGTCAGGCGGGTAGGTCGGGGTCTTCGTGGGCCAGGGGTCCTGGCGCTGGGCGCGATCCGGTCGCGGACGGGCGCAGACGGGCTTACCTTTGGCGCGCCTTCGGCGCACAATCGGCGCGCCCGCTGCGCGTCAACGCTGCGCGTTCGCACGGTCGCCATTTAAGGCGAAGTGCGCGGGTGGGCAGAGCAGCTGGGAGGCGGGAGCGGGGAGGGAACAGAAGAGAAAAGGGGCGTGGCCACAGGCGGTGGCGGGAGGCGGGAAGCGGGGAGGGAGAGCGGAGGGCGGCGAGGTAGGCGGGCAGACAGGAAGGACACTGGACACAGCAAAGAGGATAAAATTACAATTAACAGGCACAAATGGAGGGAAAATTAGGCAAAAACAGGAAGGAAAAACGATGGTACAGCACAAGGGAATACAGGCACAATAGACGGGCAAAACAGAGGAAAACCGCTAAAAAAGCGATCGGACGGCACAGAGAAAAACAAGCACAAATTTTGGGCAAAAACACTGGCAAAACCAGAGGGGAGCGGCTAGGCGTCAGCGAGGCCGGCGGCGAGGCAGAGGGCAGGCAGAGGGAGACACACGCAGCAGCTGGTGGCCGTGCGGCGCGGGGGTGTCCCACAAGTGGACCTAGATTATGATTTTAACTTATGAACTGCTCAGTAATAAAAGGATCTCTGTGAAAAAGTGGTAAACCACTGAGCTAAGCACATAAAATGCTGTTCTGTTATCTGCATAGTAGACGTTCTTTGCAGCAGGCATATTAACCCTCTGCGCAACCTGAGATGACTCAAAACTGCCACTGTACAAATCTCCCATCTCTCTCCAGCAGGAACAGTAATCCCTGGAGTTATCGTGGCACTTTTATTGTTGCCTGAAAACTGCTCGATATACAAGGAACTCTGCAGTGCTTTCAGAAGTGCTGCACTGCTACAAAACCGGCCCCCAGTATCAAAAGCACACACCAACCCACCCTTCCAGCCTCCCGGGAACCTCCTGATGCCCGGTACAACTAGTTTGGTCTTGGGTGAAAGGAGCTATATGCAAAAGAGGGTTTTATTAACTCTGAGGCAATGAGCACATGGGGACTGCTAATTTATTTGTTGATAGGATATATGTGAGTGTGGGGCATAGCTTCCGTGCTGCGCAAGATGGCGACTTCTGACTGAGCTTTGCTAAAGCGCGGAGTAACGGAAGAGGATCCAGACGGCTTCTACATCCTGCCCTAGTGCCAAAAGGCAGCGGACACCTCCCACTTCATGGCGGCTCGCGTTTGTTGTATTCCTTGAAAGCGGGGAACTTGTCTCTGACTAAATTTGCCGCGACTTCACTTCACCTCACGAACGCGGGCGGCCACCATTTTGTGTGCGCAGAGCTTGTCACGGCTGAGCAGAACTTCACGAGTGGCCCCCAGTGCTGCTGCAGGAATGCCACTTTGGTATTTATCAAGTAATTACTATGGGGCAGATTTATGATCCCCTCGTGCCACGTTTACGCCGCTGTTGCGTCACGCAAGGCGGCGTAAAAGTGGCGCATCCCTACGAGGCATTTACAACGTGACGCATCTATGGAGATGGGTCACGGTGAAAGGCCCTGCGCCACATGAAACCTGCGCCAGGTTTCATGTAGGCGTTCCGGTGAGTCACTGTCCCAAAGCTGATACGTCTTCAAGCAGGCGTAAGGAGTGACGTACCAAGTAATATATGGGTGGCCCCTGTGCATTGCAGGAGTTGCGTCGCGCTTGCGACACGACTCCAGCAATGCGCCGCCCGTAAGCCAAAAGATGCGTCACGCATCTGCCCTTCCTTGCACCATGGTGCGCCGCATTGTAAATCCGGCGCACCATGGGTGGCGGAGCTGTGGCGCACAATAACTGGCGCATCCCCAGGGATGCGCCAGTTATTGCAAATCTGCCCCTTAATTTTTTTGTGATGCTGCTTAATACTTGTGGAGGAGGAGATGGTTTTATGCTGAAAGGGCATTTTTGAGCAAATCCAACCCTGCCATTCTTATGCCCTATCTTCTTCATTATCAAGTCCTTTGCTTTCGAGGGGAATGTTTGCTGGCATCTTTTCTCAAACAGAGCCTCTTCCCTTCGATGTCAACTGTTTCTGCCTATATATGTCTCCTGCTCATGCATACTTGTGACTACCTTTGATTGCGAGCACTTCCATACATAGGTCTATATGCCTATTGTCATGTTGCGTAGAGGTCAGGAATGCCGCTACCCCACCTCCTCTTGACGCAACAAGCATTTGGTGATGTGGTAACTTCTCAGGATTGCTGTCATTATTCGTACCTACAGGTTACCTTCACTTCTACTATTTGCTTTGGATCACTGACAGAATATGGACGGACCGAATATCGACCTACAAGAATATCGAGTACAGAATATCGATGGACAGAATATCGACATCCTTTGTTTTTCTCAAAATACTTTGTTGATTTTCACAAGGTCAGACAGAAAGCCTGTAAAAGGGTTAGCCTGAGATATCTAAGGCAAAGTTATACATATATTGTCAAAATGTGAGAGTAATGCACCTATAGGGGTAACATGAGACTAACCCAAGTGATCAATAGTACGAAGTAAGAAGAAAGGACAGACAAAAGAAGGGAAAAAAGGAAAGAAAAAAGAAGAGATAGAATATTGACACCTATCGCTACAAAGGTGAGTACAAAAATATCGAAACCAAAATATTGTTGTTTAAAATATAGTTTGTTTTTAGTGTCTTAAAAATAATATCAAATTAATTAAATCTATACTATCATAATAAAGAGAGAGCCCAAACCTTTGAGGCGGGTAATCTCAGGAACCACAGCACCAATCACAACACCCAATACAGCGTTGGAAACGGCAGTTGCAGCAGAAGGCCAGAGGCTATGCAGATGCCCACCATATACATTTAAAAGGTAAAAGAACGTGCCAGCAAAGTAGTCCCTTGTGGGCGAGTCTGTGTTGTGCTGTGGGCGTGTGCTGGGGGCGTGACAAACGCTGAGGGGGTGTGGTAAGTTCCGCCCTTCATGCCATGTCTCATATTGTGTGCTGGGGGCGTGTGGTGGGGGCGTGGGCGTTTGCGGGGCGCGGTATTACGGGAAAAAAAGCGAGCTTTGTGCCCAATATTTCATTGTTTTTTCTTCCCAGGTTCTGTACATTCCAGCTCCGGGTGTCCACCCTGAACCCTTTAAATACCCCTGCACCCCATAATCATAACCCACCCTTACTCCTTAAAATACCCCAACACCCTTAAAAACGAACCCATCTTAACCCTATAAATATACCCTGTACCCCAGAACCCAAACCTATCCCTAAACCCTAAAAATACCCCTGTACCCAAAAAAACTCAAATCTAGCCCTGAACCCTATAAATACCCCTGTACCTCAAAACCCAAGCCTACCCTGAACCCTAAAAATACCCCTGTACCCCAAAACCCAAACCTACCCCTAAACCCTAAAATACCCCTGTACCCCAAAACCCAAACCTAGCCCTGAACCCTTAAAATACCCCTGTACCCCAAAACCCAAACCTACCCCTGAACCCTAAAAATACCCCTGTACCCCAAAACCCAAACCTAGCCCTGAACCCTAAAAATACCACTGTACCCCAAAACCCAAACCTACCCCTGAACCCTAAAATACTCCTGTACCCCAAAACCCAAACCTAGCCCTGAACCCTTAAAATACCCCTGTACCCCATAATCATAACCCACCCTTACTACTTAAAATACCCCAACACCCTTAAAAACTAACCCATCTTAACCCTATAAATATACCCTGTACCCCAGAACCCAAACCTATCCCTAAACCCTAAAAATACCCCTGTACCCCAAAACTCAAATCTAGCCCTAAACTTAAAAATACCCCTGTACCCTAAAACCCAAACCTACCCCTGAACCCTAAAATACCCCTGTACCCCAAAACCCAAACCTAGCCCTGAACCCTTAAAATACCCCTGTACCCCAAAACCCAAACCTACCCCTGAACCCTAAACATACCCCATGTACCCCCAAACCTAGCCCTGAACCATAACAATAACCCTGTACCTCAAAACCCAAACCTACCCCTGAACCCTAAAATACCCCTGTGCCCCAAAATCCAAACCAACCCAATAACCCTAAAAATACCCCTATACCCCAAAACCCAAACCTAGCCCTGAACCCTAAAAATACCCCTGTACCCCAAAACCCATAACTATCCCTAAACCCTAAAACTACCCTTGTACCCCATAACCCAAAACTATATCTGAACACTTAAAATACCCAAACACCCCAAAACATATACCTCAGTACCCCAAAACATATACCACTTTACCCATACTTACCTTATCCAAACATTAAAATACCATGCTTTTACCCTTCATGCATTTACAACGAATTTCGTTGTAAATGTATGCGTGGTAAGAGCATATAAAATGTCATGCCATGCGTTATAATGGCATTGCGAAGTCATGGTACTTTCGTAATGAAAGTATGCGGATTAATGGTGTGCGGAAAGAAAGTTGCGGAATAATGGGTGTTTACCCTCCCCCGTAAGAACATTGGTGGCACGGCGGCCCACATCTCCAGCAACATACTCATATTTTTTCATCACCGATTTAAAAAATGCACAGGTCTCTCTCATTGATGGCCAGCACCGACATACACTTTTAGACACACCTCCCGCCACAAGTTCTAGAATTGCGAACTTTGGAGCTGGGGAGCTACGTTCGAATCTCGGCATCAGCTCAACATCCTGTGATTCCAGGCAAATCGCTTTGTCTCCCCGTGCCTACCACAAATGAATGTATTCTTCTGTATTGTAAATTGTGCTCATGCCATGTTGTCGAGTTCGCGCTATATAATATTGCAAGGAAAAATAAAGTAGGGAAACTCGAGTTCACACACTACTGAACGCGCACTCTTAAGTGCATCAGCAGTGCACTGTGAATCAAAGCGTTTCACAGGCCTGTCACAGATAAGAAATGCTATCAAAACGAAATCCTAAAAAACAATATACTACTGGCCGGCAGCAATTCATACCCGGACAATGTCAGGACGGGCTGCTAGTAATAAATATAATTATTAAAATATAGTTTAAAAAAACGTAAACACATATTTAAAAACATTTATATATATATATTAACTTAATACTATCAATAAATAATGTTTTTATTTGAACTATAATATGTTAGAAACATAATACAAATTATACATACACATATATATATATGTATATATATATGATCAAGGCTACCGTGACGTAGCCGAAACGCGTTATGCTGGAGACGATGGGACAATAAACCACCTTCTTGAGAACTTTTTGCGCATTTTGTGGTCTGTACCTGTGGTGAACTTTGGCGATCTTGGGCCGAGGATCAGGATTCAGAAGTGATATATATATATATATATATATATTCACTGAAAAAACCATAGGTTATAGACCATATATAGTTAGGAATTAGCATTTACAAAACCTTGAAAATTCACTGAAAAAACCATAGGTTATAGACCATATATAGTTAGGAATTAGCATTTAAAAAACATTTTTTACTCACACAAAACCATTGAAATTCCATATATAGTTAGTTGTACTAACTATATATCGCGCACCTGCAATCCACTGCTGATCATGTCACATATTACATCATTCATGACATGGTCAGTGACATCACTGATGACATCACTGATGACATCTCAAATGACATCACTGATGACATCACTGATGACAACATCCAGTGACTGTATGTTTCTGTAAAGTTAAAATATGTCTTACATATTGAAGAATGAGTGGATGTATAAGTGTCTTGATGAAGGATTTAGTAGGTGCATGACTGACTGTATGAGTGAGTGATTAAATGTGTGTCACTGAGTGCATGGGTTAGTGACTAAACTGTCTTAATTTGTGCATCATTATGTCTGTTGTTCTGTAAACTGCTGCATGTGTTGATCAGTAGCTATATGAGTAACTATATAGGTTATTGATTGGTTGCCCAAGTCTTTGTATGGGAGACTGAGTGTGTGTGTGGGTGGCTGGGAGGTGTATGACTCTGTGCATAGATGTGTGAGCAGTTGATTCACTAGATGTATGGGTTCAAAAGTGCATGTGGAAACAGCTGTATGGGCGGTTGACTGTGTGCATGAGTTTATTGGTGAGTGAATGGATAGCTCAGTGCTACATGTCAAAGTAAGTACATATGTAAAACACAGTACGTGTGAGAGTTGACATATATAAATAACTGTGCATAAGAGCCAGTGAATGTGTGAGTGGCTGTATGGATCATTGTGAACTTGTATCCAGGATTGTATTAGAGAGTAAATATGTTTTAGTATATGTTTGAATAAGTAAGGTGTGTATAACTGTATAGTTGTGAAAATGGAGGTGTGATTGATTGTTTGCATAACTGAGTAGGTGTGTGTGTAACTTCATGGATGAGTGACAGTCTGTGAGTGTCTGTTTACACTGAGTGTATCTAAGGTTATATTAGAGTCTGAAGAGGTTCATCGTATTATCACATGAATGATGTCATCAGTGATGTGATCAGTAATGTCAAATGAGATGTCATCAGTGATGTCATCAGTGATGTCATTTGAGATGTCATCAGTGATGTCATCAGTGATGTCATTTGAGATGTCATCAGTGATGTCATCAGTGATGTCACTGACCATGTCATGAATGATGTAATATGTGACATGATCAGCAGTGGATTGAGGGTGCGCGATATATAGTTAGTACAACTAACTATATATGGAATTTCAATGGTTTTGTGTGAGTAAAAAAGGTTTTTTAAATGCTAATTCCTAACTATATTTGGTCTATAACCTATGGTTTTTTCAGTGAATTTTCAAGGTTTTGTAAATGCTAATTCCTAACTATATAAGGTCTATAACCTATGGTTTTTTCAGTGAATTTCATTGGTTTTTTAAAAGCTAATATCTATAGCTGTAAAATGTATTCTTCTTTAAATCAAAAAATATATTTTATATGTTTATTAATATTTTTTTTTTTTATTATTATGTTTTGGTTCGCTCCCGGTACGCGAACCGGGTAGCTTCCCGTTAGCTCAATTTGGTGCCGCGACTCGGTACGCGAACCGGTAAACGTTCCGTTTGCGCAACTGCCGCGTTAGAAATCAACATCGTGATGCGTCGCGGAAGCGCGACGTATCGCATTGTCGCGTAATGCGTCTTATGACGCACCGCGTTAGCGCACCCGGAAGTGCTCCGGTACGCGAACCGAGGAGCGAAGCGCAGCTCCCCGGAAGCGATCCGGGGCGCGTCGCGTAAGCGCGACGTATCGCATTGTCGCGTAATGCGTCTTATGACGCACCGCGTTAGCGCACCCGGAAGTGCTCTGGAGCGCGAACCGAGGCGCGAAGCACAGCTCCCCGGAAGCGATCCGGGGCGCGGCCCGCAGCGCGTAACATAAGCGTAACAGGTCATGTGACTTGTTAATAAAACTTTTCATTGGTTCATTTCACTTTTGGTTTCCTAATGATGTAAGGCTAGGTCATGTGACCTAAAAATAACACTTTTCATTGGTTTAGAACTATTTTTTTTCCAAAATGATGAAAGCCCCCACCTTTTTTCTCACTCTGACTTTCAACTTTGTGAAAGGAAGACCTATTTTGCTGAGTAGAAAATGGCTTCAGTAGTAGCTGCAGCTGGTGCACCCCCACCACCACCACCACCACCAAGGAAGAGAGGACCACCTCCACAGTTCCTTCCCAACACAGAGGAGGAAGAGGACGAAGAAGAGGAAGAGGAAGTACAGCCAAGACAGTTTTTACGTGAGGAGCCCCGGATATCTCACCGCAAAAATAGTTTTATTTGACAGTTTTTTTCTTTTCCTCAAGGACAAAAAAAAGTGAATGCTCGCTACGTGACATGCCTCATATGCAAAGAAGATTTATCTAGAGGCACAGATAAAAAGTATAGTTTCGGCAACTATACTATGCACCGTCATATGCAGAGGTGGCATCCACTGAATTACAGCATGGCAGAGGTGCGTGACCTCCAAGACAACCCACCAACTTCTGTGGCCAGGACATCGGCACAGGTAACTCTGTCGGGGCCAGAGGCACGGGAAACAGTGCCAAACATTCAAGAAAATTTTGTGTACATGAAGATAGTGTGTCTTTATTGTGGTAACCTACTTTCATGTGCCAATATGAGTATTCATTTGATAAACAGAGCATATGAAAACCACAAATGCTCAAAACGCCCCAAAAAATAAAATAAAAATTTGCTCCCGTTGAGCCCTTTCTGATGCCTATTTTTCGTTGTTTCCCCCCCAAAAAACAAAAAAAAACATAAAATTGTTCAAAAAATACAAAAAAAACAAAAAATGTTCAGAAAAATAAAAAAATATATAAAACAACAAAAACATTTTAAAAAAAAGTTCTTTTAAGAACTACCTCCCCTTTATAAAAAAAATTGCTAGAATGTTTAGCACTCTGGCAACCTCTATTTATTTTGGTTCGCTTCCCGGTACGCTCCCCGGTACACGAACCGGGACCGAACCAAAACATTTAAAAAAAAAAAAGAAGAGTAAGTATAAGGGAAGTAAACAGAGAGTAATGTTAAAAGAAAGACAGCTATAGGGACTAAACCAGAGATACTGTTTAATAGATCTATTTACCGAAGAAAAGATGGAAGAGGGTATAATTGTGAAAAACAAAATAGATAAGGAAGTGAAAGGAGAGTAGAAGAATAACAAAGAAGAGTTTCTTAGAGAATATGAGTGAATGTTCAAAATAAGATTAAAACATGTGGAATAACAGAGAGAAAAAACAGAAAGCAGAAAAGAAGAAGTAACAGAAAAGGAATAATTGAAACAGCAAAGCAATGTAAATAACATAGGGGCATATTATCAACATAGGCAATAAAAGTTTTGCAGCTTTTATCGGCAGAAATGTGTCGCTAAAGCCGCTTTTGCGGCAGAAAACTGCCGCTAAACCGCTTTTGCAGCAGTTTTCTGCCGATAAAAACAGCAATAATTTTATTGGCTGTGTTCATAATATGCCCCTTAGTGTGCTTCAACTACACAGAGAAAGCATAATGAACAAGTAGTGAAAGAGTGATCAGTCAGAGACACTAAGAGTAATAGAGACGGAGTGAGTGAACAAGAGTGAGGAACTATGAGAAGAGAGGGACTGAGAAAAGGAGTGGAAGGAGTAGAGTAAGTAAGTAATAGAGAAAGGAATGAGGGAAGTAGCAAAGGCAGGAAAGCGAGGGTTAAAGAAATGAAGCAGTGGAACTAATAGTAGTTAAATGTGATAGAAATGTAATGAAAAGAGTACAAAACATTTACCTTATAATTGTCGTTAACTTAGTCACTTGTTATTTTTATACTTTCAATCTGTGAAAGAGAGAACAAACATTTGAAAAATATTAAAACATGTATTTAAAAATTAGAAAAGACAAGGGAAAAGATTGAAGGACAAACAGTTTTTCAACAACTTTGACACTTACAGAAGCCTCTGCTTCTCCAGGCCCCCTACACAGTCCTAAAGATATACATTTTAAACTAACAGTATCTTGATGCAGATGAAGTGAGGCCTATCTTGGAACATGGTGCATCTTTTGCACTGCTGTTGTCTCACAAAAGTGACGCAATGGCAGCGCAAAAGAGGTGCACAATCATCATAAAACTGTTCCTAACATTTTAAATGATTGTTTCAGGATGGCAATAAGGTGTGTCCTATCCAGACGTTGGTTTCAGGTGAGGCCTACTCAGGGTTGCAGATGAAATTTAGGCTTGTTGAAGAGTACAGAGGAGATAATACATGTGCAGGCCTACCAATGAAGTTCAGACCTCCTCTGTTTCCCTGGACAGGCCTAAACTTCATCTGCACAATGTGATTCGTAATGTTAGGAAACACAGGTAATGTATTTGAAAAACGTGCAATTTCTTTTGCTCATTTCACAATCACATCACTTGTGTTTCCTTTGGTTAGGTATCTCATTGTGCAGATGTAGTCCAGCATATGAAAGAGTACGCACTGCATGCAACAACTTTGACACTTACTGAAGCCTCAGCTTCTCCATGCCCCCTACACAGTCCTAATTATATACATTTTAAACTGACGGTATCTTGCTGGAAATGAACTGAGGCCTATCTTGCAAAATGGTGCATCTTTTACACAAAAGTGACGGAACAGCGGCGCAAAAAAGGCACACAGCCTTCATAAAACTGCCCTTAACATTTTAAATGATTGTTTCTAGATGCTGATAAGGTGTAACCTATCCACAGATTTGTTTCAGGTAAGTCCTACTCAGGGTTGCAGATGAAATTTAGGCTTGTTGAAGAGTACAGAGGAGATAATACATGTGCAGGCCTACCAACGAAGTGAGTCATGTCCACTGCACTCTTGAACAAATGTCAGACCTCCTCTGTCTCCTGGAACAGGCCTAAACCTCATCTACACAATGTGATGTGTAATGTTAGGAAACACAGGTAATATAATTGAAAAACGTGCAATTTTTTTTGCTCATTCCACAATCACATCACCTGTGTTTCCTTTGCTTAGGTATCTCATTGTGGAAATGTAGTCTATCATATGAAAGACTACGTAGAATGTGAGCACTGTATGCAACAACTTTGACACTTACAGAAGCCTCAGCTTCTCCATACCTCCTACACAGTTCTAAATGTACATCATAAATACAAAAAGTACAGAATTAATTATACATGTTAAATGGTTGATTTTTGCTGTTCTCAGAATGTATCAAATTTCACTAAAAACAGTGACTTGAAGGTATTCATCATATAACAGCGGGGAAAAAAAACACAATCAAAATGATTGTGTTTAAAAAACCCATTTAACATAACCAATCAGAAATCAGAACTCCTCAAAAGTAACTTACTTTCCATGACGTCGAAGGATGTCCTATGAACAGCTTACACTCTGTTGTGCTATTTTTATTTTCAGCCCGCCACTTTCTGAAAGAAAACCTCGATCGTTTTGAAAAATATGTTACATACAATAAATGACTTCTCGCTCTCTACCACACGTTTCCACAAGGCCAAATCATGTAAGAGCCATTTATAACTCTTGGAATTCTGGTAAGCAAATACCGTCATTTTGTATTTCCGCAACTTTCAGAAAGAAAACGTTCAAGATCACTTTCACAATCCTGGACTAGTAATATCTTACCCTTCTTGCTCACTCATGTTCTACATTTCCTATGACACTGATACTGCTTACTATGAAGCAGACTTACACTACCTCTATGACTACTACAATTATTTAATTCTCTGCATCACTTTTAATCACAAAGCAATATTAAACAGTAGATACATTTATATCAACCCCTACAATCATTATACGCCAGTTACCTACCCTAAATTCTCCTTTCTGAAAACAGAAAGTAAGAATATTTTTAAGTAAAAAGGCAACATTGTATCGTAGTCAAATGGGAATAATTTCCGAAACAGCACATTTTTTTACATTTTCAATAAGCTGTGTAATAAGCGGATCTTGTCAAATGACCATCATGCCATATAATAGCTGCAGTTACAAATGTTCTTCCTAAAATCAACGACTGTGTAGCCACAACATTTGTAATTAAAGTTGAAGACTTACTTTCATCAGGTTTATATAGTTGGATTTTTAAAATGACAGTATAATCAAAAGTTTGGACAAATAATCTAGACAGCATTGCAGACTTACATTACCTCTACTCCATGTTTTGATTGGCTGCTTGAATTAGCTTATAAAAAGAAACAGTTTTTCTGAACTCATTCAAAGTGCAGTTATTTTTCCATGACGTCAAGTGTTATGGTAAGAACACCGTTTGCTTTGGGAAATACTCTGTTGTCCTTCAACTAATCTGTGCCCACCACTTTCTGTAAGAAAATCTTCTTTTTTTCCAGGAACTATTTAAAACTCAAAAATAACTTTTGACTCTGTACTACACTTATCCTCAAGGCCAAATCGTGTAGGAGCCATTAGAACCTCTTGAAATTCCTCAGAGCAAATCCCGAGATTCCTTCTCTAAAATTTTGGTTTTAAAAACACCAGGTAAGAATTTTTAAGGTCAAAAGGCAATTTTTTTTTTAAAGTTAAAACAGAATCGTTGCAGAATGACCAGCCATTTCTAGACTTTAAATAAGCTGTGTAATGTCCTGATGTTATTGAAACACCGTCATGATATATAATTGCTGCAGTTACAAAAGTCCTTCCTGATATTGACAACTGCGAAGCCACAACATTTTTAATTAAAGTTGTCAATTTTGTTCCATCAGGCCTACATCGTTGGAACATTAAAATGACATACTGGCCATATGTTCGTATAAATAATGTTGACATCATTTCAGATTTACATTGGCTACACTCCATGTTGTGATCAGCTGCTTTTACTAGCTTATTAAAGGACACTGATTTACTGTCTGGCAAAGTTAAATATATAAATCTTTCTGAGTCTACACTAGTAGTACTTGATACCCTACAGTTCTCGCAGTCATGCTGCCATTGATAAGAAAGCCCAAACAGGTGATCTACATCTACACCTTCAGCATGCAATACATCAAGCATATACATTAAAAACTCCTGACAATCTTGCTGAATATTTTGAGAGAATTATGTTTGACCTGAACATCTGTCTAACAGATTTCGAATTTCAGACACACTTTCTATTTTTGTTCTATCAGTGCTACATTTCTCTAACACAGAATTTAACAAACTGCAAAATCTTTGATCCGAATTGACCACAATCTCTTCTTTTACATTTTCTAAAGAAAACAAAACATTAACCACTACATTAGCATAGCAGTTGACACCAGAACTGTTTTCAAATTGAAAACCAACAACATCTTCAACAGAATCCTTTTTCTTTCTGCTTATAATTTCAGGTTCATCGACTTTTCGTCTTTTTGCTACAACCTCCCTAGTATTGGTCACATTTCTTCGTTTCCGGCCTACCACACGTTTCTCAAACAAAGGATATTGAGGCAAATGTGGCGCATACTCTCTTCTTAACCTATTGTATTCCTTAACACAATCTAGATCCGCACAAATGTTTGTGACATCACACTCAATCAAGTACAATCCCGATAAAGTTCTAACTCGTGACAATGCCACATATGCCATACCCTCCTTGAACACAGAACTGCCAATATTCACCAGTGCACTGTCTACACTTAAACCTTGCGATTTATGGATTGTCACCGCATATGCCAAGCAAACAGGAAACTGCTTACGGCGAACATATAAGTCTTTCACAAGCAAGAACCTAGCAGAGCAACGACCAATTAGCTGTACTTCCTCAATGCCATCAAATTTAATTTTTAAAAATTCAATTTCATCCCTATTTCTGTATTTCACAAAATCAACAACATTACCCATTGATCCATTTACCAGACCTCTTTCAACATGTAAATTCCTTCTTAAAATTATACGGCAATTTAAGCACACATTCAGAGTCTTTTCAAAACCCGCAGTTTTAGATATACTCTTTTCTAATGAATCCAATTTTGATTTCAAATTCTCAGACAAAAAAATTGTTGATCCCATATGCTCTACTCAGTCAATAGCTTCCAGTTTTACAATCTCTTGGTTTTCTAAATGCAACATTTTGTTGTTGAAGATGGCACATTCTGCAAGAGTTGGCATCAAACATATTCCAGATTTCTTCTCCGTAATTTTCTGAAAAATATTCTCAGGCACAACGTCTTGTTCTGGATATAAATTTGACAGTAATCGTGCATGTAAAGCTTCTTTCCCATGCTCGGTCACTTTTCCAATTCTAACATCTTGTAGAATATTCTTGTAATCTTCATCCTTCGCCTGACGCATATTTTCATGCAGTTCAGCATAATTGAAGTTTAACCATATATTGACGTTGCCAATGCTCCCTAGGCACTTCCTGGTATCTTCATGCGTGAGCATTTTGAACACAGGTTGTCCTTTCACTGGTGTCAGCTGCAGAAGAAATCCGAAAACAATGATGTGTTTGCCACCAAATAACACATCATACTCTGTTTTAAGAACTTCTTGCATTCTCAAATGCACAAAGGCAAGCATGACATTGGAAACCATGCTTACTTCGTCAATGATAAGAAGTTTCATTTTCTTCAAGACTCTTGAAACTTCACAACAAGCATCTCCAGATAACTTGTGGTATTGTAATTTGTTATCATGCTCCACTGGCAGCATCAGTAGACGATGCAAAGTAATACCTTTAATGTTATGTGCTGCCAGTCCAGTTGGAGCGGTGACAACACAAGACAGCGATGACTCAGTCCTTTCCTGCAAATAACATGAAATTGCTTTAATGAGGAAACTTTTTCCAGTTCCTGCTTCTCTACTCACGTACAGTCGGACAGGCTTCAACGACGTACATGAGCACTCTTTCTTCTCATGACTTAATCCATGATCAATTTGGTTGGTAACTTCGTCATATATTTTCCTCTGCTCAACGTTGAGTTGTCTTTCCAAGTCTTCTAAGTTAACTGCATCCTCCTGAGCATGTGCCATGGCTCTTTCCACTTCATTCATGGCAGTGGCATTTTCGATAACAGGTCCTCCTAGTGGATCCTGACTCAATGAAACAGAACTCTGACTGTCCTGAGAACTGTCTCTGGCAATCTCGGCTGCAATCGTTGCTTCCTGCTCGATTTCCGCATTCAACATTTCTAGATATTTGGGAAAAACAGGACATTCTATGGTCTCCTTGGCGGCAGTGTAAGAGTCTTCGTAACAGAGGAAATCTCCATGCAGTTCCTCTTCTGCACGCCAAGGCTTAAAAAGTTGCAAAAGTGCTAAATAGAAAAACTCCTTTTTTTCAGGAGATTCGCCACTCAATTTTCGATGGTTTACCAAGTGGCATTTTCTTTGCTTGACCAGACATCCCTCACTTCCAATTACAGCATACACTCCTTTATCAATATCTTCTTTGATGTTCCTCTTGAATATGTAATTTTGTAGAACCTCATACAGACAAACATTCTCGAGATGACTGCTTCGATTTGGATAATATGTATCCAACATGTTGGTCTTCAAAATATCGGTACTGTTCGGCTCCTTTTCCGCCAAATACTCAATTTCCCGCACAGGTTTCAGAACTCGATTACGCGTTGCAGCAAGACCAAGACTCGCCCAAACGATACTCCTGGATTTGGCATAGAGACTTGCTGAAGACAACCGGTCAGAACATTCGTAAGCTCCGATTTCTCGATGTGACAACATCTTCAGACTGAAACTGTACAACTTCTTGCTGAGGCTCTTTTCATGGGAAATGTCCTCCCACATGTCCTTCAATTCTGTCTTTTCTTTTTTGGTGATGTAAGATGTCACATACCGAGCCACAGCCATACAGTTATCAGCCACAAACTGTATATCCATGTTAGCATTCCACATGGACAAAATCACTGGGTTGTAGTCGTTGATGTACTTGGACTCTTCGTTCCTTTTCAAATTGTATGTGTTTTTAGGTGATTTCTTCATCATATTATGTCGCAGCGAAGACATCAAACTGTTCACTCTTCCTTTAGAAATCACCGGTCGTGGAAAGGCGAAACGACATTTGGTGTAGAACTTGTCCTTGTTTCTGAATTTACGACGACAGTACTTTCCGCAACGATGGCTTTGGAAGCGTAGAACTTGTTCTCTTAGGCTTTTGTCCTCCTTTACGTTTGGAGCAGCACATGTAGAATACTGTTCTATGAAACTCATCACTAAGTCTTCTGGATCTGTTCCAAATGTAGGTGCATCCTTGATCCACAGCAGCATATGTATATGAGGAGCACCTCTTGCTTGGTACTCCTTTCTCCAGAAGAAATCCAACACCTCTCCAAGAGGTGGATTTCTCTTGTTCATGATGAAAGACATCATAGCTTCAAATCTATGATTGAAGTACCTGCATACAGTCACTGGATCCAAAGAGCACTGTTCTCCGGGTGTCTTGAATTCGATATTTTCAATGTTTCCATTTGCCTCTCGTAGAAATTCAAGTAAGTCTTCCCAGCCATACTCGGCACAGCTGAGAGTGAGGAACCATGTGGGAGTTCCTAAGTTCCTCAGCATACATTTTAAATCACCATGACGACGGTACCAGTACTCATTAGTACCACGCTGACACGCCATGAGATTAATCAGGTGAGAATCCAAAATACTGTCTTGCACATTGACTTTATCCATAAAGTCACTTGCCGAGATGTTTTGCATCTGTATACCACTTTTCAAGATGTGGTTCACTGCATATGACAGTCCAGACAGATCGCTTTCAAACAGGAGATGAAACAAATAGGGAATGCATTGTCGAAACCTAGGATCTTCTGCATACAATCGTAAAGTCCGGTATTCAGAAGCAGGAATTTGATGAGGTCGCTCATCATATCTTCCTCCTTGACCTGTTGGAAATAGCTGTGGGAAACACCGAGCTTCCAAACTTTCCTCCCAAACACTAAGGGGACTCCCTTTGGCTTGTTTCATTTGAAACAACTCAATAGCATTCCCCATGACTTCCTTGGAATGCAAAGGATGAACACTATAATGTTCATATATTTCTTCACTTTTAGAGGGTTCTACTTTCTCAATTTGACCAGCACGCAAATTGCTATCCTCTTCTTCACTTACTTCCTCTTCTGCAACATATACATTCTTATAGTACTTATTGTTTTTTTTCAAATACAATGTTGCCTTTTTGACTTTCCTAACATCCACTAAATCTTGCCATATTTTCTTACTCTTTGTCGGAACCCCATTAACTAAGATAACCAGAGGTTCCTCTTCCACTTTTTCTACTCCAATTGTATTAATGTTTTTCTTCAAATCTAGAGGCAAATAAACAACTCTTCCCTTTAATCCTCTCTGTAAATCTGATGGAGGCAATTTCCCTGTCTTTGGCTCCATTCTTACAATAGCCTGAAAGGGATGGATACTTTGAATCAAAATAGATTCATAAGTATTTAAATCCTTCAATTCAGAAGGAATCTCAACCAATTCCAGATTATTATGAACCGCTCTAGCAGGCATCCGGTTTTGATTTAATTTGTTACAACAATAAGTACACACACATTGATCCAATCCCAAATCAAAACTATTTTCTACCATCAAGTATGTTGCGAAATCCTTCCATTCACTATTATTTTCCCTTTCACTTTTTGCATATAAATCCACTAACTTAGCCTGATTCTTATAATAAGTGCGTCGACAACACACACAAGTGAAATTAGGCCTCTCACTTGATTTCACCTGAAATGTGGCAATTTCCTTCTGAAAATTATCTGTACTGGAAACCTGTACACTATCTTCCACATTACCCTCTCCTTCTGGGTCAATTTCAACATTCTCCTCTTTACTTCCAAAGTAACAAAACTCAATTTCTTCACAAATATTCTTCACATCTATTTCAGAACCATGCAAAAGAGCAGTGCATAATTGTTTAAGCATAACTGCTGGACTCTTAGCATAATACAACATTCTAACTAATTTCCTCACTTTATTATGATGCACTGCTAGCATCCTGAAATGATGAAAAACACTCTGGCATACTCTCCTGGAAAGACAAGCCAGTGAATGACCATGCAAACCTGTCACTTCTCTCACTCTGCAAGGATCTAATTCTTGCAACAACTTCATTTTCTGCTTCAAACTTTTCTTATTAAATGTCCGTACAAAATCACAAAGCAAATTGATGGAATCCTGTCGCACACTGCAAATACTACTACACTTCCAGGTGTACACAGGTCCCTTAGGACGTCTTCCTAAAACCTCATTACCTAACACCTCTTCTGCCTCTGTTGTCACAAGTTTTTCTTTTTCAACTGGACAACCATCTTTCACCTCATAAGCTCGACCACTGGTGTCAACTGCATGCACCAAATCATTATCCTGGAAATAACTCTCCTCATTAAAAAATGCCTCACAACTTGAACTATGCATCCATTCTCCTGAAAAAACTTTACAAAAATTACTACGATTAACTGTTCTCTTCCATCTACTATTTGTTTTGAAATCATAAATTGCCTTGTTTAGCTTCCTAATTCTATTGATTATCAAAATAAATAACTTTCGCTTAATTTCAAGTGCCTGATCAATAACTTTCTCAATTTTTTTTTCTCTTATAAAAAACCACTTTCTGCTGACCTTTCTTAATATTTTTTAACAAATTGCCAATTATCCTGTTGCGGAACATTCGTCTACGAATGTCCCTAAACTGATTTTTCCTTCTACTACCATGCACAGAGTTATCTCCTGCTCTAGCAGTAACATTTTTGATTGGCCTTCCCTTTCCGTTTAAATTGCTTCTCTTTTTCTGGACTAAAACATTTTCTGTAGTACTACTTTTTTTTCTACAAATGTTTCTTATGAATGATTTCTTTATCTTACCCGGACCTTTCTTGGTGACTTGACAAGTTTTTTTTGTAGAGGTCTGCTGCAATAATTTTTTATGCTGCTGTCTTTGATGTTTGGTAGCCTTTCGCCTTCTGTCCTTCGAAGGCATTCTTTAATTTTGAAATGATCTGCAGTTGAATCTGTGGTAAAATATAATAAAAAATGTTATTAACCACTATTAGCAAACAGTAAATCAATAACAGTCATCAAAAATTTAACACACTACTTTTTTTTTTACATAGAATAATTTTTTGTGCATTGGCAAATTTAGAAATCACAAATAGTAGCAAAGAAATCGAATGCTTCTACATTTTACCTGTGCTGTTTTATATGTGAATCTGATCTAATTTTATGAGCATATTTTACTATTTCATTAAAGACACTACACATAACCTGTTTTTGAAGTTGTGTTTAATTTTAAATGAAACGGTTTACATTTTTACTTTTCATTTCAAGTAAATTTTAAAAATAAATGTTTATAGTTCCATAGGCTCAAGCAGGTCAGCTTCCCACCCTATGTCATACAATTCTGACAAATCGGCATCCTCATCATGTTCTTCATCATCCTCAGGATTTAAATCATCCAAGGGATCTACTTCCACTGACGTTTCAATTACAAGTTCAATGATAAGGTCGAGATCAACTGATTGCTCATTATCACTCATGGTTGATGTTGCCGTTATCTTTAAAGAAAGAGAACAACAATGAGATGTTGCAGAGTAAGAGACAAATCTCAGAGATTATAATAGTAAAATTGTTTAACAAGAGTAACATTTTGCAGCTATTATTTAGCCATGTCCAGCGATGCTGAGGAGGTGAGGCCTATGTCCAAGTTTTCAGTGAACAGGACTCATCTCTTCTTAACCTTGGATAAGCCTCACCGACTCTGTGTCCCCTGCTCATACTTAAATGTAAAGGGGCAGATTTATGTGAACTGGCGCATCCCCACGGATGCACCAGTTAATGTGCACCGCTGCTCTGCCACCCATGGTGTGCCGCATTTACAATGTGGAGCACCATTGAGCAAAAACAGCACAGATGCGTCACGCATCTGTGCTGCAAAAGCAGCACATTGCAGGAATCACGTCGTAAGCGCGACATGTCTACTGCAATGCACAGGAGGAAGCCTCACATTGCATGGTGCATCACTCCTTATGCCTGTTTCAAACAGGCGTAAGGATTTGATTCGGCAATGCTATAAAGCTGACTCAGTGAAATCTTCTAAATTTCACTGTGTTAGTTTTACAGGGCTTTCATGCAAATAAATGCATACCCTGCAACAAAACACCTATATGAAAACTGACGCAGGTTTCATGTGGCACAGGACTTTACAGCATGACACATCTGCATAGATGCATCTAGTTGTAAATATGTCGCCACATAGCAAATCTTTTGCACCGCCGCTGCGTCACAAAAGTGACGCACAGCGGCGCAAAAGAGGCATACACCTATCATAAATCTGTCCCTAACATTTTAAATGATTGATTCAGGATGACGATAAGGTGTGGCCTATCCAGAGGTTTGTTTGAGGTGAGGCCTACTCAGGGTTGCAGATGAAATTTACGCTTGTTGAAGAGTACAGAGGAGATAATACATGTGAAGGCCTACCAATGAAATAAGTCATGTCCACTTCACTCTTGAACAAAGGCCAGACCTCTTCTGTGTCCGTGGACAGGCCTAAACCTCATCTGCACAATGTCATTCGTAAACTTAGGAAACACAGGTAATGTAATTGAAAAATGTGGAGTTTCTTTTCCTCATTTCACAATCACATCACCTGTGTTTCCTTTGCTTAGGTATCTCATAGTGCAGATGGAGTCTAGCATATCAAAGAGTACACAGAAGTTCAGCAGTGTATACAACAATTTTGACATTTACAGAAGATTCAGCTTCTTATCTTGTTGGAGCTGAAGTGAGGCCTGTGTTGCAACATGGTGCATCTTTTGCATCACTGCTGCATCGGTTTCATGTGGCACGGGACTTTACAGCATGACACATCTGCCTAGATGCATCAAGTTGTAAATATGTCGCCACATAGCAAATCTTTTGCACCGCCGCTGCGTCACAAAAGTGACGCACAGTGACGCAAAAGAGGCATACACCTATCATAAATCTGTCCCTAACATTTTAAATGATTGATTCAGGATGACGATAAGGTGTGGCCTATCCAGAGGTTTGTTTAAGGTGAGGCCTACTCAGGGTTTTAGATGAAATTTACGCTTGTTGAAGAGTACAAAGGAGATAATACATGTGAAGGCCTACCAATGAAGTAAGTCATGTCCACTTCACTCTTGAACAAAGGCCAGACCTCTTCTGTGTCCGTGGACAGGCCTAAACCTCATCTGCAGAATGTCATTCGTAAACTTAGGAAACACAGGTGATGTAATTGAAAAATGTGGAGTTTCTTTTCCTCATTTCACAATCACATCACCTGTGTTTCCTTTGCTTAGGTATCTCATAGTGCAGATGGAGTCTAGCATATCAAAGACTACGCAGAAGGTGAGAACTGTATGGAACATGGCTATGTAAGTCAAATAATCAAAATCTAAATTTACCAAGCACACATGGGGGTGTATTTACAAGCACCTTCCACCACGGGGAAATGTCTTTAATTAAAATGGGAAAAATAACATCAAAGGGACTCAAATGCCTTTTAAATATACCCCAAGCAACCTATGAAACTCTAGCACTACATATCAAGAAACCTAATTGATTTCAAAAATCATTTTTAAACACTTCATCTAAATCAATTATATACCTACATTCAAGGGGAAATGACTTAGAATGGCCTAAGACACATGAAAGCGTTTTTTTAAGGCCCTGGCACCATTTTTGGGTCGCTTTTAACATGGCTATGTCAGTCAAAGAATTAAAATCTAAATTTGCCAAGCACAGATGGGGGCATATTTACAAGGAACTTGCACCACGGGGAAAGGTCTTAAATTAAAATGGGAAAAATAACATCAGAGAGACTCAAATGCCTTATAAATATGCCCCAAGCAACCTATGAAACTCTAGCACTACATATCCAGAAACTTAATTGATGTCAAAAAACGTTTTAAAACACATCATCTAAATCAATTATATACCTACATTCATCGGGAAGTGACTTAAAATGCCCTGAGACACATGAAAGCGTTTTTTTTAAGCCCTTGCTCCATTTTTGGATCACTTTTAACATGGCTATGTAAGTCAAATAATCAAGATCTAAATTTGCCAAGCACAGATGGGGGCGTATTTACAAGGACCTTGCACCACAGGGAAAGGTCTTAAATTAAAATGGGAAAAATAACATCAGAGAGACTCAAAGGCCTTATAAATATGCCCCAAGCAACCTATGAAGCTCTAGCAGTACATATCAAGAACCCTAATTGTTTTCAAAAATCGTTTTTAAACACATCATCTAAATCAATTATATACCTACATTCAAGGGGAAATGACTTAAAATGGCCTAAGACACATGAAAGCGTTTTTTTTTAAGGCCCTTGCAACATTTTTGAGTCACTTTTAACATGGCTATGTTTGTCAAAGAATTAAAATCTAAATTTGCCAAGCACAGATGGGGGCATATTTACAAGGACCTTGCACCACGGGGAAAGGTCTTAAATTAAAATGGGAAAAATTACATCAAAGGAACTCAAAAGCCTTGAAAATATGCCCCAAGCAACCTATGAAACTCTAGCAGTACATATCAAGAAACCTAATTGATTTCAAAAAACGTTTTTAAACACATCTTGTAAACAAATTATAATCATACATTCATGGGGAAGTGAGTTAAAATACCCTAAGACATATGAAAGCATTTTTGTAAGACCCTTGCACTATTTTTGCGTCACTTTTAACATGGCTATGTAACACAAAGAAACAAAATCTATTTGTAAAACACTTGACACAAAGCAACATTTTAAATACACAACTTTCTTCATAATTTTCTCCCTAAACCATACTATTCTCTATCTAAATTAAATGAATCTTTTCTCACCTTAGCAAATACTTTATGAGTTTCAAAACAGTCTCAGAAACACACCAATTTGTCTTTAGCAGAGCAAAAGGTATGCACTCCAGAGGCTGCAGCCATAAAAAGCACAGAAATGCTGTAATTCATCACACATATCTCTCATGTCACCCAATCAAAACTCTTCCCTCACTTTTTTCAAACAACACCCTTCCCCCCTCTGCCCTTTCTGCCTTTTTTGCATAGCAACCACCTCCTGAAAGACCTCTGATGTTTGCAAGTTCACACAACAATGTTTCAATTGAACTCTAAACTCTCAGTACACCTGCATATCCAGTGCAATCTTTCATAAAATGATTTTTTCTTGACCATTCAAATTACATCTTTCAAAGAACTCATCCATGCACCCTAACTTTCTGTTTTCAGCAATCAAAATCCACCAATCACTGCTACTACTTCATTAACACAGAATCTCCACAGTTTTTTTCATTTTAAACTTTTATTTTTTCAACTGCCGTTTCATTGCCACACTTCATCTGACTGCAGCAGAACCTCCTCTCACCATGTTTTCTGTCTGGATTGTTGGACATAGTTACATCTACTGGGCTCAAAGGTATGCTGATAGAAATTTACCTAACATCAATTTACAAAATGTGGAAATCAAGTGGATTGCCCACAGAGGATTAAAATGTCACCAATTGATACCATTGGAGAAAACCTTTTTGCATTTGCCAAAACCTGACCTGTTAATTGTGCACTCTGGAGGTAATTATTTGGGCACTTTGACTGGGGTAGGTCTGGAAATTCTTTTAAAGGACACCTTTGAGCAATTGATGGCACTTTTTCCTTAAACTGCCTTGGTATATTCAAATATATGCCAAAGACAGAAATGGAGGTGGTCGAACCAATTTTGTCCACAAATTGAGAAATCGAGGAAGCATAAGTCTGTTTCAGCTTACATGAGAGACCATGGAATGGGCTCCATGTACAACAATAACTTGCGTTACTACATGCAAGATATCTACAGAGCAGATGGAGTTCACTTCTCAGATGAGGGGAACAGAATTTTCATCCTCAATTTAAGACTGTGCATTGGTACCTACTTGTAGGTACCTACATCAGCCACAGGACCCAAAAGCTCTTTTCAGAGCTACCCTACATCTGATCACTCGCAATTATTATTTTACTCTAACTTTTTTCACTAATTTTCACCAAAGTACGCTCCCCGGAGCACTACCCGATACGCGCACCGGACGCTAACCGCGCGAAGATTTGAAAAGAAAAGGTTTTTTTCGCACATATGGGACTCCTCAGCCACCCTCAGAAAACCTAGGGGGTCAGGATACGTCTACCGTGCCCCCTTCTACCCATTCTGAACATTATTTGCCCTCCATCTTGTATCTTAATTCGACCGAAACACAAAATGGTGGACTCCCGTAACGCTGCCGGTTCGCGTACCGGGGCGCTCACCGGGAAGCGCTCCATTAAAAAAGGTGGGAAAGTAATTTACAGAAAAAACCCTGGAGAAAATGTCACCAAATATAGATTAACTCATACTACATACCAATCCCTACCATTTTCACAAATTTGGTTGGAATACCATTTAGCCATTTAGCCTGTAGACCTCTCTAAATACCGTGAGGTAAATTACTTCACAAAACACATCTGAAGTGTTGGAATTGACAACCAATTAAAATGTTACTTTCATTTTCTACTTTTTTTACCTGACATTTGATTGGTTATATACCTGAATATATATAAAAAAAGAGAGAAAAACACAGCCATTTTGACTACTACTTCCTGAACTACATTGCAAGATCATTTTCACTCACAACTTAAACTTGTTTTTAAAAGGTAAGATATTATTTTATAAATTTGAAAACATTTTCAGATAGTTATATACTATCCCTCTGTAAGAGTTAGACATTGAGAAATGCTTGTTTATTATAATTATAGATTGATTTAGGTTTCTGTGGTATAATTATGAATTTACATAGGCTTTTTCACAGGCACTTTTTAATAGTACTACTTCATGCCTCAAAAGTACCTGTCTGAACTTAAACCCAACAGTGACCTATCTCTACTGATATATTTATTTTTTATTCAAATTTCAGCACAAAAATGCAAGGAGAACAGAACGTTTCCTTTGAAATTGTCCTAGACATGAACAATGAGGAAATAATTGAACCCATTGACTTGGAATTCATGGATGAATCACGAGACCATGAACTTCTACAATGTGTAGAATCTGTGGATTATTTACTTCATTATGATGACGGTCAAATGTGGGAAGTTATGTTCACTCAACAAGAGGACATATCGGACAGTCAAATGTTAGACATTCTATTAAATTTTGAAAAACAATCCGAAAAATAAAATTATATTTAATATTAAAAAATTGTTTGAGTCTTTAATCATTTTTATATGTAATTCATAAACTAGTACCAAATTGATTATAATATAAATTCATACTTATAGTAAACTGTGCACAATTCCAAAAATACATTTATATTTAATAATCATTAATACTGCTACTTAAATAAAAAAAAATAAAAAAAACAACAAAAAGAACAATCAATAAACATACAATATTTCAAAATATCATAGTCTATCATTCTTTTTTCCTTATAGTACGCTCCCTGGACCGCTTCCCGGTGCGCGTACCGGGTGCTCCCCACGGGGCCCTTTTAAAGCCTCCACATCAAACCTGGATATAGGTAATATATTTTAATATTTTAATTTATTATATATATATATGTTTTATTTTTATATTTATATTACAGGTATATATATATATATATATATATATTACCTACTGGTGGTCGCCAGTAGGTATATATAGTTAGGATTTTTTCTCTATGGGATTTTTGAAAATTCTATGTCTAATAACTTTGGCGTTTGTGGACGGAATTGGCTGAAATTTCCAGGAAAATGGAACATTTTGTTTCTGAGCAGTTCCTGAAAATTTGGGGGGGTTTCGTCAAGGGTGGGCCGAGAAAAAAGGGGGGTCCCAAAACGCGTTATTCCCATGTTCATTTCCATAGGCGGTTGGCCTCACTTTTAGCTCGAACGGCTGAATGGATTTGCACGAAACTTGGCAAAATTGTAGGGACTGGTAGCCCGATGTGCCTTTGCTAGGTCTCAATATATGTGCTCCAGTGGATTTTGATAAATTAACGTTCAAAAAAATATATATATCTGTAACAGCGCTCCGGGTAGCGCTCCGGTTCGCGTACTTGACGCGTAACGGAACTTCGCGAAGCGAAGCTGATTGGCTCTCCGGTGTCTGTCAACATTCTAAACAGTCCGGAGCGGCCGCCATCTTGTCTCTCGGTAGGATCGAGAGACAAGAGGAGGCCAAAACAAAGGGGGAAATGACCATAAGGGGGCATAGTAGATCCTCCCTGACCCCCTAGGTTTGATGTGGAGGCTTTAAAAGGGCCCCGCGGGGCAAAAAAAAATAAAATATATTGTTTTTTTTTGCGTGGGGAGCGCCCGGTACGCTTTTGTGCAATGGGCGGTGGTAATCTAAATGATGAGGGGGGGGGCAGCGTTCAAAGCACATCAGCGTGCATAAACACGAAAATGTTTTTATCTACCACGTACTTGACTTATCTCTCTGAGATGCATTCCCTTGTGTTTCGGCAATGGTAGTCTGTTCATTACATAGATCGCCCGAGGGCGGTAGTACAGACCGCTCGTAGGAAAGGGTCAAAAGCCAGGGGTATAGGAGAATGTAACAAGCGAGCCATTTAATTGAAAAAACTAAACGTGACAAACGGTTGCAGGATCAGTGAAGGTTGATTTTATAATTGAAAGTATAACAGGATCAGTTACAATAAAATCGTCCATACGCACACCATGGGCGAGTATCATGGGTAACATTACTTCGAAGCTTTATTAATACAATAATCAATAATCAATAATGAAAAATCGACATCAATAGGGTTGTCCGTATTCCCAGTCAGTACCCTTCCCCGCCCGCCATGTGCACAAAGACCGCATACATCCCCCATAACGTCAAGGCTAAGTAACTATAACGTCATAAGGAGTTGCAAGTCGCTCCCATACTGGCGGCATTTTGGTCGAGGCCAGGCAGGTCCAGAGTATAGTTCAATGTCTCCAATAAGTAGCGGCAGGACCAGAATCCCTTTCGGCAGTTCTGGCTTCGTCATTAGGAGCACTAGAAAACAAGACATTCTGGGCAATACCACCCTTGACGCAGCCCTTTATGCTACAAGATGGTGTCTTCCATTCAGAAAATATTGTTGGCAGCATTTTGAAAGGAAAGATAAACGGCCGTTCTCCTGGTGAGTCTCACATTGTTACATTTATGAAGAATGTTGAAGAGTAGTATGTTGAAAATCTGAAGCCATCGTTCTACAAACTCTCAACCAGCCTTGGATGGAAAAATCCTGAAGAATGTACAAACTGAAAACCAGTTTTTGTCTGCATAGCATCAGCAGCAACACTTGAGTCAGCTTTGTGTGAAGCCGCCATCTTGATCCAATCAATACCGTCC
Source organism: Lissotriton helveticus (assembly GCF_964261635.1). Lineage (NCBI taxonomy): Eukaryota > Metazoa > Chordata > Amphibia > Caudata > Salamandridae > Lissotriton > Lissotriton helveticus. Next base: position 1,622,101,150 of record NC_136069.1, read on the forward strand.
CCCTGCACACATTCAGGGACCAGGCCGCATTGCGAGGGCACCGCAGGACGTGTCTTCAGGTCAAACGGATTGTGGGGCAAGGTCCAGAATGAAGTGTCACCTAAAGGCAAAAAGTTCCGCCGGACTCTGGGAGCCGGCCGCCTATGTCGGTGGCGATCTCAGGCCACACCAGGGCAACAAGACATGGGGAGGGGGCAGGAGCCAAGCGCCCCCTCCCAGTCCGCGCCACCACAACGCCCCTTGGAGGCCTCTGTCAAGCGGTTCAGGGAGGCACCGCAGGCAGCGGTTCTTCAGATCAGTGGCTCTCACCGGCAAGGCTCCCCTCCGTCAGCAGCGATCGTTGGCGTACCGGGGCGCTCACCGGGAAGCGCTCCATTAAAAAAGATGGGAAAGTAATTTACAGAAAAAACCCTGGAGAAAATGTCACCAAATATAGATTAACTCATACTACATACCAATCCCTACCATTTTCACAAATTTGTTTGGAATACCATTTAGCCTGTAGACCTCTCTAAATACCGTGAGGTAAATTACTTCACAAAACACATCTGAAGTGTTGGAATTGACAACCAATTAAAATGTTACTTTCATTTTCTACTTTTTTTACCTGACATTTGATTGGTTATATACCTGAATATATATAAAAAAAGAGAGAAAAACACAGCCATTTTGACTACTACTTCCTGAACTACATTGCAAGATCATTTTCACTCACAACTTAAACTTGTTTTTAAAAGGTAAGATATTATTTTATAAATTTGAAAACATTTTCAGATAGTTATATACTATCCCTCTGTAAGAGTTAGACATTGAGAAAGGCTTGTTTATTATAATTATAGATTGATTTAGGTTTCTGTGGTATAATTATGAATTTACATAGGCTTTTTCACAGGCACTTTTTAATAGTACTACTTCATGCCTCAAAAGTACCTGTCTGAACTTAAACCCAACAGTGACCTATCTCTACTGATATATTTATTTTTTATTCAAATTTCAGCACAAAAATGCAAGGAGAACAGAACGTTTCCTTTGAAATTGTCCTAGACATGAACAATGAGGAAAAAATTGAACCCATTGACTTGGAATTCATGTATGAATCACGAGACCATGAACTTCTACAATGTGTAGAATCTGTGGATTATTTACTTCATTATGATGACGGTCAAATGTGGGAAGTTATGTTCACTCAACAAGAGGACATATCGGACAGTCAAATGTTAGACATTCTATTAAATTTTGAAAAACAATCCGAAAAATAAAATTATATTTAATATTAAAAAATTGTTTGAGTCTTTAATCATTTTTATATGTAATTCATAAACTAGTACCAAATTGATTATAATATAAATTCATACTTATAGTAAACTGTGCACAATTCCAAAAATACATTTATATTTAATAATCATTAATACTGCTACTTAAATAAAAAAAAATTAAAAAAACAACAAAAAGAACAATCAATAAACATACAATATTTCAAAATATCATAGTCTATCATTCTTTTTTCCTTATAGTACGCTCCCTGGACCGCTTCCCGGTGCGCGTACCGGGCGCTCCCCACAGGGCCCTTTGAAAGCCTCCACATCAAAAATGGATATAGGTAATATATTTTAATATTTTAATTTATTATATATATATATGTTTTATTTTTATATTTATATTACAGGTATATATATATATATATATATATATTACCTAGTGGCGGTCGCCAGTAGGTATATATAGTTAGGATTTTTTCTCTATGGGATTTTTGAAAATTCTATGTCTAATAACTTTGGCGTTTGTGGACGGAATTGGCTGAAATTTCCAGGAAAATGGAACATTTTGTTTCTGAGCAGTTCCTGAAAATTTGGGGGGGTTTCGTCAAGGGTGGGCCGAGAAAAAAGGGGGGTCCCAAAACGCGTTATTCCCATGTTCATTTCCATAGGCGGTTGGCCTCACTTTTAGCTCGAACGGCTGAATGGATTTGCACGAAACTTGGCAAAATTGTAGGGACTGGTAGCCCGATGTGCCTTTGCTAGGTCTCAATATATGTGCTCCAGTGGATTTTGATAAATTAACGTTCAAAAAAATATATATATCTGTAACAGCGCTCCGGGTAGCGCTCCGGTTCGCGTACTTGACGCGTAACGGAACTTCGCGAAGCGAAGCTGATTGGCTCTCCGGTGTCTGTCAACATTCTAAACAGTCCGGAGCGGCCGCTTTCTTGTCTCTCGGTAGGATCGAGAGACAAGAGGAGGCCAAAACAAAGGGGGAAATGACCATAAGGGGGCACAGTAGATCCTCCCTGACCCCCTAGGTTTGATGTGGAGGCTTTAAAAGGGCCCCGCGGGGCAAAAAAAAAAAAATATTGTTTTTTTTGCATGGGGAGCGCCCGGTACGCTTTTGTGCAATGGGCGGTGGTAATCTAAATGATGAGGGGGGGGGGGGGCAGCGTTCAAAGCACATCAGCGTGCATAAACACGAAAATGTTTTTATCTACCACGTACTTGACTTATCTCTCTGAGATGCATTCCCTTTTGTTTCGGCAATGGTAGTCTGTTCATTACATAGATCGCCCGAGGACGGTAGTACAGACCGCGCGTAGGAAAGGGTCAAAAGCCAGGGGTATAGGAGAATGTAACAAGCGAGCCATTTAATTGAAAAAACTAAACGTGACAAACGGTTGCAGGATCAGTGAAGGTTGATTTTATAATTGAAAGTATAACAGGATCAGTTACAATAAAATCGTCCATACGCACACCATGGGCGAGTATCATGGGTAACATTACTTCGAAGCTTTATTAATACAATAATCAATAATCAATAATGAAAAATCGACATCAATAGGGTTGTCCGTATTCCCAGTCAGTACCCTTCCCCGCCCGCCATGTGCACAAAGACCGCATACATCCCCCATAACGTCAAGGCTAAGTAACTAGAACGTCATAAGGAGTTGCAAGTCGCTCCCATACTGGCGGCATTTTGGTCGAGGCCAGGCAGGTCCAGAGTATAGTTCAATGTCTCCAATAAGTAGCGGCAGGACCAGAATCCCTTTCGGCAGTTCTAGCTTCGTCATTAGGAGCACTAGAAAACAAGACATTCTGGGCAATACCACCCATGACGCAGCCCTTTATGCTACAAGATGGTGTCTTCCATTCAGAAAATATTGTTGGCAGCATTTTGAAAGGAAAGATAAACGGCCGTTCTCCTGGTGAGTCTCACATTGTTACATTTATGAAGAATGTTGAAGAGTAGTATGTTGAAAATCTGAAGCCATCGTTCTACAAACTCTCAACCAGCCTTGGATGGAAAAATCCTGAAGAATGTACAAACTGAAAACCAGTTTTTGTCTGCATAGCATCAGCAGCAACACTTGAGTCAGCTTTGTGTGAAGCCGCCATCTTGATCCAATCAATACCGTCCCCCTGCACACATTCAGGGACCAGGCCGCATTGCGAGGGCACCGCAGGACGTGTCTTCAGGTAAAACGGATTGTGGGGCAAGGTCCAGAATAAAGTGTCACCTAAAGGCAAAAAGTTCCGCCGGACCCTGGGAGCCAGCCGCCTATGTCGGTGGCGATCTCAGGCCACACCAGGGCAACAAGACATGGGGAGGGGGCAGGAGCCAAGCGCCCCCTCCCAGTCCGCGCCACCACAACGCCCCTTGGGGGCCTCTGTCAAGCGGTTCAGGGAGGCACCGCAGGCAGCGGTTCTTCAGATCAGTGGCTCTCACCGGCAAGGCTCCCCTCCGTCAGCAGCGATCGTTGGCGCTGTGGTTGCGGCCGGAGGCCCCGCCTAGTCCACGGCCCGGCCTCTCCATGTCGTAGGCTGCGAGAGTGGCCGCAACTCAGCTGGCCGAGCGAGACTTGGGGAGGGGGCAGGAGCCAAGCGCCCCCTCCCAGTGCGCGCCACCACACCGCCCCTCGGGGGCCTCCGTCAAGCGGTTCAGGGAGGCACCGCAGGCAGCGGTTCTTCAGATCAGTGGCTCTCACCGGCAAGGCTCCCCTCCGTCAGCAGCGATCGTTGGCGCTGTGGTTGCGGCCGGAGGCCCCACCTAGTCAACGCCCCGGCCTCTCCATGTCGTAGGTCGCAGAGTAGTCGGGGAGAAATCCCGGGAACGGCGGCATGCATTTGGATCGATGTTGCAGCAGGCTGCCATGTAAATAGTTATTTAATAAAACGTTTTACCCTGTTACTTTGCTGGTGTGTTGTATATATTTATAATATTTGCATAGGGTTTGTCGGTATTTTGGGCGGGGTGGGCGGCGAAGCCGAGCTGTCTTGCAGCCATCATGGCGTCGAGCATGGTTCCTCTCACTAGTTTCATATTTCTCATGAGGGGTTGTTCCTAATGTTTCTATTTTAGCGAGGTCAAAAAGAGATCCCATTAGTGGCCTACTGATTTTGCTTGATTCCTTTTGTTTTTTCTAACGATTTTTCACTATCTGCAAAGACTAAACAGAGTATTGCGACTCTGTGCTTGTTTGTAAATAGAGAATGAACCAAAGAGAACCAATTCCAAAACAGTAAATGCTTGGATAACAATCAATCAAATGGAGAGGGAAGCAGGCACGACGGATTACAACGGGGGCAAAGGCCTGCGTTACCTACCCTTCACTATCTGCAAAGAGAGAATACTCCTAAAAGAAAAGAGGGGGGGGGGCACCGTTCAAAGCACATCAGCCTGCATAAACACGAAAATGTTTTTACCTACCACGTACTTGACATTTTAAAGCTTTTGATATTTGCTAATAAAAAACCATTGAAATTCACTGAAAAAACCATAGGTTATAGACCATATATAGTTAGGAATTAGCATTTACAAAACCTTGAAAATTCACTGAAAAAACCATGGGTTATAGACCATATAGACATTTGAGATGTCATCAGTGATGTCATCAGTGATGTCACTGACCATGTCATGAATGATGTAATATGTGACATCATCAGCAGTGAATTGCGGGTGCGCGATATATAGTTAGTGCAACTAACTATATATGGAATTTCAATGGTTTTGTGTGAATAAAATAAGGTTTTGTAAATGCTAATTCCTAACTATATATGGTCTAGAACCCATGGTTTTTTCAGTGAATATATATATATATATATAGATACCTTTAATATAAATATAAAAATAAAACATATATATATAATAAATTAAAATATTAAAATGAATATTTATTTGTAAAAAAAACATTTTACACTACATTAACTACACCAGTAGGGAAAAAGTTGGATAGCATAGGGGATACAATTACGATTCCCATGCCAAAGAGTGCAACAGTAGGGAAAATGTTGAATAGTTGAGGGGAATAATTTACTATTCCCACTCCACGGAGGTAACAGTAGGAAAAGTGTTGGATAGCGGGAGGGTAAAAATTACTATTCACACTCCACTGAGTGCACGAGTAGGGAAAATGTTGGATAGCGGGAGGGTAAAAATTACTATTCCCACTCCAGCAAATACAACAGTAGGGAGGGTGGTTACAAAAATACTATTCCCACTCCAGTGAGTGCAACAGTAGGGAAAGTGTTGGATAGCAGAGAGGTATACATTTATATTCCCACTCCAACAGTAGGGAAAGCTTTGGATAGTGGAGGGGTAAAATGTACTATTCCTACTCCAGTGAGTGCAACAGTAGGGAAAGTGTTGGATAGCAGAAAGGTATAAATAAATATTCCCACTCCCATAAGTGCAACAGTAGGGATAGTGTTGGATGGCGGAGAGGAATAATTTACTATTCCCACTCCATGGAGTGCAACAGTACGAAAATTGTTGGATAGCGGAGGAGATTAAATTACTATTCCCACTCCGGCGAGTGCAACTGTCAGGACGCACTCCACGGAATCCAGATGCAGCAAGAATGGTCCACCTCCTGACCTCACCAACACACTGATAATAATGTATACAGAGTATTCGAGTGATCGGGGGAGGGAAGGATAGGAAGGGAAACCTGCAAAAACAAGGTACACGATTAGTATCCACTCACATATACATTCTACTCTCATATTATCTCGCTAATTCCTGTTTATTCACCTTGAGTAAGCACCTTGATTCTTCTGCCCTTTCAAACATCACATAAGGCTCTGAAGTCACTTCCCAACCTATGCAAGATAAGGTATACAGGGTTAATGCCTTAATAGGTGGTTCAATAACTAATATAACCTGTTGATGGAGACCAACAGACCCAAGGTTCCAATAAGCAAACTAAAATATGCAGGGGAAACTCTTACCAACAATGAGACTTCAAAAATTCTGGTAATGTCTTCAATAGTCATCAAGAGATAATGTAATATATTGAACCCCAAAATGTCCAAAGAATTGTTCCTTCCCTTGATATATCCAACGAGTCAGAGTCACTGTATAACGTGGTTACTTCACCACTGCCTTCAGCTCTGAAAGTAATAAACCCAGCAAGCAACACTAAAATGTCTTCCAAACACGGTAAAGCGTAGTTGTAATCACTGCTTTCCGCTTTGGCAATTGTAATCCACAAGGGGAAATAAGTAAATTGTAACAAAGGGAAAACCCTATCCCTTACTTCATAACGGTGATGCGTGGCGATTACCAGAGCATTGTGCTCTCTAGCAACAGGCATACATTAACAGCCGTCACTGTAGGCAACCACTAAGGTATCGGTGCTCAGACGGGAAGCCTCACCGCCTCGGCACCCCGCTCACCTCAGAGCTTCGTATCAAACTTTCCCTCGGTCTCAGAGTGAAGCGGGAACCTTCTGCCTTTGACGAGCACTCCCGCGGTCTCGGAGAGAAGTTGGAAACCTTCTGCCTTGGACGGGCCTGAATCCTCAAACACGCCGGTGCCTCATACTCCTTCTCTGTTGAGAATTAGTAATCCGGAACAAAACAACAAAATCACGCACGACGTCACGCGTGCCAGCCCTCATTAGGTATTGTACTCCCTGCCCTATGCCTCATGGGAGTTGTAGTCTTAGGGGGCAATGTAGGCACGGCTGCGCTAGATCCTGACAGCGACTGTAGGGAAAGTGTTGGATAGCGGAGGGGAATAATTTACTATTCCCAATCCAGCAAGTGCAACAGTAGGGAAAGTGTTGGATGGTTGAGCGGAATAATTTACTATTTCCACTCCAGCAAAATAGTAAACATTAATTAACAAATACTTAAATAATGAAAAATATTTTACCTCTCTCTAAATACCCCTAGAAAGAACACCACCACTATTGTAAAACATGACACAATTAACATAATTGCTTAACAATTAATTAATTAACTAAAATCAATAAACAATCAAATTAAAAACAATGAGTAATACATTAATCCTTATATTAAGACTATAAAATAACAATAAATATCAGAAAAAAATAAAGTTATATGAATTTTTAATTACTTGCCACAATAATCCCCTCTAAATACACAACTCACTCTTTAAAAAATGACACATTTTACATATTTACCAATTGATAATTAATAATTAAACAAATCAGTCATTAATAAATAACACACATTTTAATACAATTAACAATATGAAATATTAAATCCCGAAATATGAATTGATCAGAATAATTAATTAATTGATTATAATTAAATTACTTCCCACCCTACTCCCCTATAATCCCACAACCCGCTCCTAAACACATGACACAATCAACATATTTACCAATTCATTATTATGAATTAATAACCAATTGATAACTAATTAATAACAAATTAATTAACACAATTAACAATATCCATAATTAAATTAATTAATTAACATGATTAAATATTTAATTATAATTAAATTACTTCCCACCCTATGAACCCAGAACCCGCTACGAAACTAAAAAAATTTTTGATTTCTTAAAAATTAATAATTTCAAAAAATGAATTAAAAGATATATTATAATTAAATTACTCCTCACCCGATTCCCCTTTAAACCTACAACCCGCTACCTAACTAAAATAAGCAAAAATTACTTAACATAAAAGTAATTTCCAACATACATTACAAAAATAAACTATACTTTTAACACATATACTAAAATACAGAACACTAAAATAAATTTCGATATTATTAACAACGATATTTTGACTAACGATATTACTAACTTCGACATAAAAAAATGATATTTCTTACCTGCGTGTCGATATTCTGGTTGACGATAGTCTTGCAGGTCGATATTGTGTCACATCGATATTATGACTCTATACCATTTGCTTTCAATTGCACTTGACTGACCTCAATTTTTTTTCATAAGTGAGTTGTTTCCTGCAAGGTCGTGGATGGTTCATCAATGTGTATGTTACTATACTTACCGGTATTCATCTTTCGTCTTACACATTATTCGCATCAATATTGTGTATGTAATTGCTTCTCACCCTTGCTGTTTTCCATAATTCTGTGACTTTTTATATATGCGAAGGATCTCTACTTTTAAAAATCATCCTGCTGCCCGACGTCAGGTTTACCTTGTCAAGATAGCCAACAAATCCAATCCTCTCACAAAGTCATCTTCGTCTGGCGCCAAACCGAAAAGAGTAAAAAATGATCCCCCCCATCACCAATTCAATCTTCTTCCAACCCGGTCTTAGAGTATATCTTGGAGGAACTTAGTGCTTTAAAACCATTCATAAACGCCACTAACGAAAAATTACAAATCATAGAAGGCCGATGGATCAATATGGAAGATAAAATGGTTGAAATGGAGCAGCAAATAAGTAATCTTCAATATGCGACTACTAAAATTACTTTGTTAGAACAAGAAATTCATAAATTCTAACTCCACACTGAGGATTTAGAAAATCGCAACAGAAGGAACAATCTTCGTCGGAATGGTCTGCCTGAAAATATCGAAGGTCCGGATCTTCTTTCTTTTTTGAAGAAATTCTTGGCTGACCTCCTCGATCTCCAGTCTTCTGCTCCCCTCAACTTTCAACGAGCTCATCATCTTGGTTGTCCTCAACCTCATTCTACCAAACCACGTAGCATAATTAAGTTGTTTCTTGAATTTACCAACTTGATGAATATTCTCAAAATTGTCAGAGAGAAACGTCGCCTTGTTTGGTCAGGACATAACATTTTCATTTCACAGGATCTCTCTAATGCTACCAATGATATAGGCGTTAAGAATTCCTAGCCCTCTGACCACAAATGAGATCTCTGAATATCCGTTATGGCACCTTGCATCCTTGTTTTTACAAAATCACCCATGAATGTGTTTACCGCACTTTTGAAGAACCTCTCAAGCTAAAGCAGTTTTTACATGTCATCGCTAGACTGCCTATGGAAACCTCTGCTCAATGTTCTTGACATTTGTATGCTCTAATATTGCTAAATTGCTAATTGCTAATGTTTCACATTGCAAAACTTTAATTAATGTTACCTCTTGTCTAGTTCTTTAATGTTCCTCATTTGTTGAGGTCTTAAGTGGTCCAAATAATTTCTTTTCTATTATTTCACTTACTCTATATTCATATCATCTTCTTTTCAATACCCTTCATAACCTCTTCCTCTCCATCTCTCTATGTTGTCTTTCTTGTCCTTGAGTGTGGATATGCCTGGTTTCTATCTCTTTTTTTGCATATTACAGATCTGGCTTTTTATCTTTGATCTGTCATTTCTTCTTTTTTCTTTTTCTAACTCTTTTTTCCCTTTCTCTTTTTTTTACTCCTTGTTTTGTTTCCCTTCCTTCACTATCCCTATCTGTGCTTATCTTCCCTTTATTTTACTTTTATTTATATGAGTATTTATTTTTTGTGGTTTTGTACAATCTTCTTAATTTTGTCCGGTTATCTATCATTTATGATCATTGTTTTTCATTTTTACTATTGGTTTTTGCAGTTCGTCACCATTGTGAGTATCCCCTTGTTTCTTAAACATGAATATGTTTAATGTTGTATCATGGAGCGTTCGTGGTCTGGGTCATCCTGTTAAGCATCAGAAGGTACTTTCTCATTTATCAAAAGTTAATTCTCAGATTGTTTTTTTACAAGAAACTCATTGTAATGATGTTGAATCTCTGAAACTCAGGCGTCAATGGTTGGGCCATCTTGTTTTTTCCCCTGCTGTTAACCGTAAGGGTGGTGTTGCCATCCTTTGCCATAAATCCTTGAACTAACTTGTATCTACTGAAAATGATGCGAGTGGACGATGGGTAATACTTCACGCCACGGTTTATAATAAACTTGCTATGTTTTTTAACATTGATCCGAATTTATGAAATAGTATTAAATTTAAATTATCCTCAATTACTAACCCCAATATTATTGTTGCTGGGGATTTCAATTATTGGCTTGACCCTTTACTGTGATAGAAAATTTGATTCTACATTTAAACCAGATAAATCTCATAAAGCATTTTAATCTGCTATTGCCTCTCGTCCATTCTATGATGCTTGGAAGACTATTAATCCTGATGATTGTGATTTCACGTTTACTCTAATGTTCATCATAATATGTCCTGCATTGATTATGTTTTAATTTTGAAACCTTTATTTCCCTCGCTCCATTTTTATCTCTGACCATGCTCCTGTTTTAGTTTCTCTTGATTTGTCCCTTGCTACCTCTAAACATGCTAGATGGCGATTTAAAAACTTCCTATTATCAGATCCAACTTTTATTTTAAAGGCTACTTCCTTTATACAAGACTTTTTTCACTTCAACAAGTCAGGTGGCACCTTAGTGCACAACCACAGGGATGCCTTCAAGGCCTCGTTTAGAGCCTTTACCATCGCATATACTGCTAGAAAGAAACAAACACTGAACTCACAATACCTCTCTTCACTTAGCCATATTAAAACCGTTGAACATTCCTAATAAACTTCCAAAACCTCTGCCCATATTTGAGATCTAATTAAGGCTAAATCTGATTTAAACAAATTGCCCACCACTGATGCTTGTAACATTCTACTTGAAATCAAATCTAAATATCATCGGAAACAAAACAAAGCTGGAAAATTATTTAATAGTCAAATCAGAAAGAAAAGCCATTGGTCCCATTTGCGGTACCCTTATTAACACTCTATTACTTTCAGACCCTGACATAGTTTCAGCATTTCAGACTTTTTATCTCTATACAGAAGATTCTCATACTACTACAACCAATACTCAATTGTTTTTTGACTGTCTCCCTTCTCTGTGTCCTATTCCGGATGCTATGGCTCTCTTGGAAAAGGATATTACTATTCAAGAGTTTTCTGATGCAATTAAATCTTCAGAAATAGCTACGGCTCCTGGTCCTGATGCTTTCTCCATTGAACTTATATCCTCTTTCTCATCTATTTGTGCTTCACATTTACTTGAACTTTTCAATTCCTTTTTACTCCACTCTAAACCTGAAGGTTCTTTTCTCAATGCCCTTATCGTTATTCTTCCTAAACCTGACTACGACCTTTCCCTTTGTCAAAACTACCACCCAATTTCCCTAATCAACTATGGGAGTAAATTGTTTGAAAAAATCCTTGCTTCTACATTGGAGGTTGTTAACCCCTTACTTATTGCGGGGATTGCGGTGAGTAAGCGGCTGCCTGACCTCACACACGATCGATTTGTGAACTTGATGTAATTTGCTCTAATTCTTTTAAAGCATTGTACTGTAGCGCTTTTTAAATATTTTTACATTACCTGCACTAGCGCTTGCTCTCTTTTGCACATCCAGTCTGTCTCGTGCCTTGGTCCCCGCAGCAGCCTGCTGTTTGAGTGGAGGGTGTGGCTGACAGCAAGCACACCACTCGCTGATTACTTCCGGTCAAAGAGGGGGCGGGGTAGCTCTTCCGCTTGCCCCTCTACTTAGACCAATGTGTCAGCATGCGCGCAGCGGACGCACGCAGCGGGCGCGCCACCGGCGCGCCGAAGAGGCGCCAAAGGCAAGCCCATCTGCACCCCTCCCAGGGGCCAGAAACCCTGGCCAATTGTTGTCATATTCAGCAAAATAACTACAGTCTCTAGCCACAGACAATTATGCTATAAGTAGCAATACATTAACGAAACTAAGAGAAGAAAAATACTAAAGAGAAATGGAGGAGATAGTTATCTGATCCAACTCCCAGTACCTTGAGTGCCCCATATAAACAAAACGGGTTGATGGCCCCACGCACAACGAAGCCCACATTCTGGACCTTGTCTGGTCCTCTCAACCACGGGCTAGCCTTATAGACATCAGCCCGATGGACAGCCAATGGTCTAAACCTCTCCAAAATGGAAAAAGGTGCGAAATTGGAAAACAATTGAGCCGGCAATCTTAGTGGACACCCTCCTCAGTCCCCCCTCACCCCCCCAAATTTGAAAAAGGAAACCTAGATCAGGAAAGTGAGGCACTCATGAACAGTCTACGCTTAGCCATAGACCATGTAGCACCTGCACAAAGGGAAAGGGTCAAAGACAAGGAAAAAGGAGCACCCTGGTTCAATCAATCACTGAGAGAATCAAAGTAAAAGCTTTGTCATGCGGAAAGACGATGGCGCAAAAGGAATGACCTAGCTAAGCGAGAAACCTCCTATTGACTGTAACACTTTCCAATCCTTTTTCCTGCAGAAAGTCAGGGACATCCTCTCTGACATAGAAAACGTACCCATCAAGCATAGCCCTCCGCCCATGCACCTTGAACCCCCCTCAGGTCAATTACTTACCACCTTCCCCAAATTGGACCCTGCTTCCCTTACATTACTTATGAACCGGATTAAATCAGGATCTCCTGCAGATCCATGCCCCCCTGGATTCTTCCAAATGGCCCTTCCTGGCTTGGAAAGACAGACCATTACCATGTTAAACCACTCTCTGGAGACCCGATATTTGCCATCCAACCTAAAGGAACCTAGAGTCATACCTCTCTTGAAGAAGTCAGGGGGAGATACGGCCAACCCCAACAACTATAGGCCTATTTCCCAGCTACCTTTCCTGGCGAAGTTTCTAGAACAGCATGTCCTTAAAATGCTTTCATCTTTCCTGGAGGACCACCAACTACTCCAGGGGCACCAGGCAGGTTTTAAGGCACACCACAGTACTGAGCTGATCATGATGTCAGTACTTGACGAGCTCAGAGGTATGGCTGACAGTCAAAGACCCAGTGCCCTGATTCTATTAGATCTATCAGCAGCATTCGATACTGTCAGCCATGCTCAACTACTGAACAGACTTACTGCCCTAGGCATCCGCGGATTGGCATATCAATGGCTCGAATCCTTCCTATCAGGTCGGTCCCAGAGAATTCAGTTGGGTGATCAGGTATCAGACAAGGGTATGCTGAGCTGTAGAGTGCCTCAGGGCTCGGCCCTGTCCCCACTCCTTTTTAATGTCTATCTGCAGCCACTGGTAGCAGCTTGAGCCAACATGGACTGTAGAATCTTTAACTACGCGGATGACACACAACTTATCCTTAGCATCGATAATACTCCCCATGCACAGGACCATGCACAAAACGTTCTCAGATTTGCGGTGAGTTGGATGACAGCAAACTCTCTAAAAATCACCCCGGACAAGACATAAGTTCTTGTTATCCCCATCAAAAACTCCGCTTGGAATGACCAATTCTGTCCCCAAGAGCTTGGTCCCACCCCTGACCCATGTCGGTCGTGAAGAGTCTTGGTATAAAAATAGACTCCAAGTTCTCCATGGCCAACCAAGTTTTATCCGTGGTTGGCATCTGCACCGGCCCGATAAGGCAGCTGCAGAAACTTGTCCCTCTCCTCTCAACCACCTCACTTCAGATGATAGTGTCGGCCACTATCATCTTGCGGTTGGACTACGGCAATGCCTTATACATTGACCTCCCGCACAAACTGGCTAACAGACTGCAGGTGGCGCTAAACGATGCAGTCAGGCTGATCTTCAGGCTCCCAAGAAGGTCCCATGCCACTCCTCTGTTGCGCAAGCTGCACTGGCTCCCTATTAGGCAAAGAGCAAAATTCAAGGGCCTCTGTATTGCTCACGAAGCAATCTATGGCCAAGCCCCAACTTATATTAAAAACGCCTTGAGATGTTCCCGGCAGCAGATTGCAGTCCTCTGAGGCCTGTAGTCTGTCCTGCCCACGGTACAATACTGTATCAAAAGGGGGCAGAGCTTTCTCTGTCCTGGTCCCCCAGCTTTGGAACCAGCTACCTGAACAACTTCGAAAGGAATCCACTCTATTTCGATTCAGGAAACAGCTCAAAACAATCCTGTTTATGGATGCTTTAAACAGGGTCTAATTCTTTTCATGCACGATCCATGTTGTTGTCTAGCAGTCAGGCCCACTCCCTCCTGAGCGCTAAGAGACCTGACGGTGATTTAGCGCTATATAAATACCAACTAACATTAACATTAACTGATAAATCTGACCAATCTGGGTTCATTAAGGGTAGGCTTTCCTCAGATAATGCCAAAATGTTCTCGAATGTACTCACTTTGGGGGAAAGGTTATCCTGACCCTTTAGCTACTCTCTCCCTCGATGCTGAGAAGTCATTCGATCGCATAAATTGGCAATTCATGTTTAAAACTCTTCAGTGGTTTGGCTTCGGTTCCAAATTTATGTCTTTCATCAAATTATTGTATGCTGATCCCACGTGTGTGTTTCAGTTAATAGTCAATTATCACCTTACTTTATTCTATATAGAGGTACAAGACAAGGCTGTCCCCTTTCTCCTCTTGTATTTCTGTTATGTCTCAAACCCTTCCTTGAGCATTTCCTTCATAACCCTTTGATTACTGTTTTTTCTCACAATTCATGTGAAACTAAACTATCTGCTTATGCAGATGATATTCTTGTTTATCTATCCAAACCTTTAACCTCCTTACCTCCCTTTTTGCAGGAAATTGACCTATATTCTAAAATATATGGGCATAAATAAAGATTTTCTAAAACTGAAATATTTCCCCTTAACTCAATTTTTTATCAATTCATGTTAGCTGACATCAACTTTAAATGGTGCCCATCTAAAACGAAGTATTTTGGTGATTGATTTTCTTCTAATATCCCTCAAATGTTATCCCATAACTTTACTGACTTTAAAATTAAAATTCAAACTTTACTCTCTTTATGGTCTCCTTCATACTGATCTTGGTGGGGCAGGTTGGATACCATTAAAATGAGGATTGTACCACTTATACACTTTATAATATCTGTGTTACCTTTCAAAATTCCTAACTACTATTTTAATCCAATCAATTCCATTTGTACTAAATTCCTTTGGAATAATAAACTGACTCTTACTGCCCATTATTCCGCAACTTTCTTTCCGCATACCATCACTCTGCATACTTTCATTACGAAAATACCATGAATCCGCAATGCCATTATAACGCATGGCATTACATTTTATATGCTTTTACCACACATACATTTACAACGAAATTCGTTGTAAATCCATGAATGGTAAAAGCATGTTTTTTTTTAATGTTTGGATAAGGTAAGTATGGATATAGAGGTATATGTTTTGGGGTACTGAGGTATATGTTTTGGGGTGTTTGGGTATTTTAAGGGTTCAGATATAGTTTTGGGTTATGGGGTACAGGGGTAGTTTTATGGTTTAGGGATAGGTATGGGTTTTGGGGTACAGGGGTATTTTTAGGGTTCAGGACTAGGTTTGGGTTTTGGGATACAGGGGTATTTTAGGGTTCAGGGGTAGGTTTGTATTTTGGGGTACAGGGTTATTTTTATGGTTCAGGGCTTGGTTTGGGTTTTGAGGTATAGGGTTTTTTTAGGGTTCAGGGCTAGGTTTGGGTTTTGGGGTACAGGGGTATTTTTAGGGTTCAGGGGTAGGTTTGGGTTTTGAGGTACAGGGATATTTATAGGGTTCAGGGCTAGGTTTGGGTTTTGGGTACAGGGGTATTTTTAGGGTTTAGGGATAGGTTTGGGTTTTGGGGAACAGGCTATATTTATAGGGTTAAAATGAGTTAGTGTTTAAGGGTGTTGGGGTATTTTAAGGAGTAAGGGTGGGTTATGATTATGGGGTGCAGGGGTATTTAAAGGGAGCAGGTTGGACACCCGGAGCTGGAATGTACAGAACCTGGGAAGAAAAACAATGAAGTACTGGGCACAACGCTCGCTTTTTTTCCGTAATCCCGCGCCCCGCACATGCCTACGCCCCCCGCACGCACCCACAGCACACGATATGAGACATAGCAAGAAGGGCGGAACGTACCACACGCCCCCAGTGTTTGTAAAGCCCCCAGCACACGCCCACAGCACAACGCAGACACGCCCACAAGGGACTACTTTGCTGGCACGGTTCTTTTACCTTTTAAATGTATATGGTGGGCGTCTGCATAGCCTATGTCCTTCTGATGCAACTGCCCTTTCCAATGCTGTATTGGGTGTTGTGATTGGTGCTGTGGTTCCTGAGATTACCCGCCTCAAAGGTTTGGGCTCTCTCTTTATTATATTAGTATAGATATAGGTTCTAGTAAGTCACTCCATTATCTTGTGCCTTAATTATATTCTTGGAACCTGTTTACTCATTCAATAAAAATGATTTAAGCAAAAAAAAAGGATATTTGTGAGCTTAAGGAAATTCTAATGGGTCATGTAAGGGCTGCTCTCCTCAAAAACATTGTTATGTTTATTGACAACAAGTACCGGAAGGTGGTTCGCCATAAATGACCGAATGCCACACAATGTGCTGCACATTAGTGCCTTCGCACAGGCATCTGGGGCAGAGGACTGCAGTATGCCATCTCTGAAGCCTGCAGCTGGGGGCTCTGGGAAAACACGAGACCCTCGCCACCAGCTGAACCATAAGCGAAATGAGGGGTTGCCTACATGACCCTCGGGGCCAGCGCTCTTGCACCCGCAGTGTCTGCATCACCATTTTTGCCAGTGTCTAGAGTAAGAGAATCTCAGCCCTGCTGCACCCGCAATGCATGCATCATCAACCTCTTTGCCAGCACCTAGAGTAAGAGACACGCAGCGCCGCTACACCCACAGTGCGTGAATCATCACCCTCTTTGCCAGTGCCTGGAGTAGGAGACTCGCAGCGCTGCTGCATGCTTCTCGCTGCCAGCACCTGTAGTAAAAGCCTTGATGCACTGCAAGAGGAGGCAGGGAGCATGCAACTGTGGGAGGTGTGCTTCAGCATCTGCACTAATCTTTTAAACAAAATGCGTTAGGTATCTGTGTGTGCATAGCACACCCTGTCACAATCTCTAGCACAAGAAAGAAATATAAATGCACGCTGTGACGTCAATGCTGAGATTAACATCAGAATCAGCGGGGCAGGAATATTATAAGTAATCAGAGCCTGCAACATGGCACTTTTGTGAGAGCTGGCGATAGGCATGGGCAGTGTGGGCAGCTGCCCAGGGCCTCGCCCCTGCTCACAACTAAGGGGCCCGCACCAGAACACTGCCTTTCAAACCATGCCAGTGTCACAAGGCTCCGGGGTGCAGCAGAGATGCAGCACTGCAAGGTCCAGGGGATGGGGGGAGGGGGCCCTACTCCATGTTAGGAGGCTTCGAGGTGCAGCAGAGATGCAGCACTGCAAGGTCCAGGGGATGGGGGGAGGGGCCCCCCTCCAAGATAGGAGGCTTCGGGGAGCAGCAGAGATGCAGCGCTGGGAAGTCCAGTGGATGGGGGAGGGGGCCCCTTCCCACCTTCCCACCTTCCCTTGCCTCTTCCCCTGGGCCTCCCAGCCCTGGGCTGAAATGCATTAATCAATCTATAGGCTGCATTTGCATGAAAACTGTGATTAGATGGCACTTGAAGTGCCCATGGGTGTGAAGTGCGCTGTGCCCCTACATGAATGAAAAGCCGGGATTTCCTGCAGGGCTCACAAGGAAAGAAGTAAACAGGCCCAATCATCAATAGGGTTATTCACCTACGATAGAGAACAAGCATTAGAAATGCAATAGGTCTCACATTTTCTTGAGTTAGAGCTATTGGCCTTGTAAATGGCAATGCCTTTTACCCATGTATTATGAAATGCATGTATGTGTTGTGTAGTGGAATTATGTAGGTTCGCTTGGAATTGTTCGTTATGGAATTGTGTGGTGCGGAATTGTGTAGAGTGGAGTGAATTTGTGTAGTGGAATTATGTTGCATGGCGTGCAGTGAAAAAATGTTGATAGCAGTTATGTGGTATTGAGTTATGGGGAGTTGGATTGGGTATTATGAAGTGTAATTATATGGAATTGTATTTTATATACAGGTCTTGCAGACAGCGCAAGTGATAATGATAATGATAGTGATATCAATTGTGTATATTTCTTTAACACACATATGTGTTTTTTTTTCGCACATCATAATATGTCCCTTCTTTGAGACAAATTCAGTAAAAGTGAGAGTTTAACATGTACTGAAAACATTCCTGTCCGCGCCCTGATAATGGTATGAGTGAACTAAGAGCAGGGCAGTGGAATTATGTGGCAGGAAAGGACCAAATTAGGCGACAGGGCTTACTAACTTGTGCAGCAAGAAAAGGCAAATTAAGTGGCATTATGCAGCACATTTTGTAATAGTATTGCCTCATCATGTTATCATTTGTACCATGCTATTACTATCTGGGCAAATGTTCATCTCAATAGTACAAATCTGACAAAGGGCTTGCCACTGTTCAGCAACAAGTGTTGCTGTGCTTTTAGTAACGTTTCTTATCATTTTTTGTTATCCGTTTGAGCTAGAAACAAAATACAGTTTTTGGTCAAAAGCTACAGATTATACAGCAGATGGCCTGTGCATCGAATCGCTAACTATGCGGAGAACGGATCTATGACATAATATTGACAGCAAGAATACAGACATACAAAAATATCGAAGCAAAAATATTGACCTCAAAAATATCGAAGTTCTATCTACATAAAGGTAAGTAAAAAAATATTGAGAAAAAAAATCGTACTACAAAAATATCGAAGTAAAAAATATTGTTTTTTAAATGTATTAATAATAATGTAAAAATAATTTTAAAATACATATAATTTAATAAATTATAGATATAAACATTAAAACATATTTAAAAAATAATAACTAATACATATACATTTAAAATAAATTAAAAACTCTACATATAAATTAATATATATACTTACTCCACATATTGCATCAGTAGAGAAAGCGTTGGATAGCGTAGCGTAAAAAATTACTATTCCCACTCCAGAGGGTGCAACAGTAGGGAAAGCGCTGGATAGCGTAGAGGTAAAAATTACTATTCCCTCTTCAGAGGGTGCAACAGTAGGGAAAGCGTTGGATAGCGTAGGGGCAAAAATTACTATTCCCACTCCATAGGGTGCAACAGTAGGGAAAGCATTGGATAGCAGAGGGGAAAACATTAATATTCCCACTACAAAGGGTGCAACAGTAGGGAAAACCTTGGAGAAAAAATACTATTCCCACTCCAAAGGGTGCAACAGTAGGGAAAGCGTTGGATAGCGTAGGGGTAAAAATTACTATTCCCACTCCAGAGGGTGCAACAGTAGGGAAAGCGTTGGATAGCGTAGGGGTAAAAATTACTATTCCCACTCCAAAGGGTGCAACAGTAGGGAAAGCGTTGGATACCGTAGGGGAAAAAATTACTATTCCCACTCCAAAGGGTGCAGCAGTAGAGAAAGCGTTGGATAGCTTAGGGGTAAAAATTACTATTCCCACTCCAGAGGGTGCAATAGTAGCAAAAGCGCAGGATAGCGTAGGCGTTATATTAACATACTTATCAATTACATATTTTTTTAACAAAACAAGATGTAATATTTTATTTACAAAAATATATTACTAAATACCAAATATTTATAATTAATATTCACTTAAATAACAAAAAATTACTTGCCACGCTACGCCCCCTTTAACACACAACACACTACACATACAAAAAACACAATTAATATAAATATCAATTAATCAATTAATAACAATTAATATTATTAAATTGATGTAATTATAAATTAACTAATTGACAAATATTAATTACCAATTAATAATGAATTATCAATTAATAATTAATTAACAAGATATTTACAAGAATAAACAATATGTATTAATAAATTATTCATAATTAATATTAACAAATACGTTTAAAAACGAATTACCAATTAATTAATTAACAACTAATTAATAATATATACCAATAAATAAATACAAACTCTTTAATTAATTTAATTTTATTATTTCACACCCTATTCACCTATAAACACACAACCCACTACAGATAAATAAATCACATAAAAAATGTAATTATCATTTAATCACTTAATAATAATGAATTACCAATTAATTATTATTTAACAATAACAAAAAAAATATTACTACATTAACTCTAATTAATTTAATTGACTAATTAATATTAATTAATTAACAATTAATTATTAATTAACAATTAATTAACAATCAAACATATTAAAAAAACATAATAATTAATTAATTATTATTAAATTACTTCCCACCCTATTCCCCTATAAACCCACAACCCGCTCTGATACTAAAATGCAAAATGTAAACAAAATTACTAATTTCTAAACATACATTAAAAACATGTTTAACAAACATATAAAATACATAATAAAATACATAACACTAAACAACATTTCGATATTAGTAACATACATACCTTAAAATCGATCTTCTGTCCATCGATATTATTGCACATCGATATTCTATAACATCGAAATTAAAACATCGATATTATTGTATATCGATATTTTAATTTCGATATTTTGTCTCCCTACCGCGGAGAACGCAGAGATGGCAAAATCACATAATTTAAATGGACCTGATTACGAGGCATGTACTATTATGTGGACTAGATTCATATTAAAAATGGAGCAAAATATACACAAGAGGTGTTGTACAGCACACATCCTCACTGCACGGATTTGAAAAGTGCTTTGATGGGGGATAATAAATAAAATGGAGGTTGATGAAATAAACCAATCACCTAGGTTTACACAATTTGGTCGACCATGGAAGCTGGGATAGATCCTAGATTTCACATTTTTCACTGTGCAATTCAGTCATTTCACAGGTATCTTTTTATGACCTTAAAGCTTCATGCTTTGCTTTAATTCTTGGAGGAAGAGACTGGAGAGTCTGATTGACAGGCAGGGTTCATATTGTATTTTGCCAGTTTTACATAGAACACATCTTGGCCATGGTCACAAGCATGCTTTACTATTATATGGTTTACTATTATATGGTTTGGAGATGTCCCATTATTCAGTGGTACTGGCTGTCCATGTTCACAACTCTGTCTGCGGTACTGGGCATAAGGATGAGTTGGGGGCCAAGGGGAGGCATTTCTGGTCGATTTGGGTATGTTACTAGCTAAGAGAGAAGTAAGTAAATACTGGAAATCACAAGAGGCTCCACCATTTAAGAAATG
The DNA here is from genome assembly GCF_964261635.1 of Lissotriton helveticus. NCBI lineage: Eukaryota > Metazoa > Chordata > Amphibia > Caudata > Salamandridae > Lissotriton > Lissotriton helveticus. The sequence continues at coordinate 1,622,122,363 of NC_136069.1, forward strand.
GAGGGTGGGCATGGACTGATCTGTGAAGCTGGTAGAACCTATTTACGGTGCCTGAGGATTTTCCAAGAAACATCAGACTATATGGGTGAAATGTTGGGCGAACTATGGAATGGGCACTACAAACATATGCACTCAAGAGGGTGGGTCGCGCAGGGGGCGGGTGGGCAACTGCAGCTGCAGCTACTTGGACCCTTTGAGTGGGGCTGCATTGTCATTTATTGCTCTGTGCCTTATCAAAATTAATACAGTGTTGTTATCAAAAAGAGCGCTTTACAACAGACACATGAGTCTAGATTCACATGATGCTGAGCCGAGCCGAGGCTGTGCCCCATTATCATGGGGAGCCGAGGCCTGGCTCCCCATGATAATGGGGCACAGCTATAGCCACTATACCCACAATAGCCACTATAGCCACCAAGCTTTCACCTCCTGTGAAAGTTTGGCACATATTGAGCTAGAGGTTCTAAGAAATGAAAATGAAATGAAATACCAGTATTTGTAAAGCGCACAGCTACCTCCGAAGTGGTGTCCCGGCACTGAGGGCCCGCAGGAAGATTAAGCGAGCTATTGCCCAGAGGCACATGGTGCTGGGCTGACCTGACACCGGTGCCAGGGATCGAACCATGAGCCCCAGATTCCAGCATCAGTTGTCCTGGCCACTGCACCACACCTCTTCCACCTTGAGCTGAGCTGAGCAGATCCAGGCCTCGGGCTCTAGTTTTCAGTAGTTTTTCTGCCTATGATTGCATGCAAGAGATAATAACTCAGGTGAGGCAGAATCCGTGCACATTTTTTTAAAGTGTTTGGATAGTGGAAGGGTAGAAGAAGTGATGAATGTAAAGGAGAAGAACTGCTGAAACAAGGTAAGAGGCTAGGGGAGAAGAGTGATAAACAGCAGCATATTGAAGGAAGATGTGGATGTAAGAGGTGCAGAACCAACAAGAAGAGGCTGGTGGAAAGGGAGAGGTTGAAGCAAAAGGGGCAGACCCAGGGAAAAAAGTTGAGGAAAAAGAAGGTGAGAGTCTAGGTGAAAAGATGAGAGGAAAGAAGTAGAGCATTGAGGGGAAGGATGGGCATAAGAATGGCAGAATCAGAGATATAAAGTAAGAGGAAATAATGCAGGCGTGAAGTGGATATAAGAGGGGTCTGAACCAGCGAGAGTAGGTAATAGATAGGGAATAGATGAAGTAAAAAGTAAAGCATGGAGAGTAAAGAAGGATGTAAGTGGGCATAATCAGCAAAAAAGTTAGAGGCTGGAGACTAGGTAAAAATGTATTTGAACCCGTGTGTGCTGCTAAGTCCATTAAACCTTCTGTTGAAGTTTGCAATACCCTATCTCTTTATATTTGCTATGTTAACAAATTTAAACAAAACTTTAAGTTTTACTTTTGAAATACATGTAACATCCTTCACATAGAGTAGTGATCTTGGACCATCCTCAATGTGTCTGCTGAATTTCGGCTAGCTCTCTGTGCACACTATTACTTCGTTTGCCCTTTCAATTAAATCAAATTCTCTGTGATCTAGAGATCATAGCTCCTGCCCTGAACTACTTTTGAAAAATCTTGCTTGCCTCCTCATAAAGTCCTACCAATGTATTACCCAAAAATGCTGTGGCTGTTTCTCTGCTCAAAAAAACCTTCAGTAGGCTCAAAACATCTTAGTGTCTTTTGACATATCTTCGCTAACTTTTTCTCAAATGCCCCACAATATTCTTTTGTAAAAGGAAAAAAGCTGAGGTATATTGCGAGATCCTTTCTATGGCTCAGGGGCAATAGGTGATTAATTGGCAACATTTGTGGTGTACACTGTTTATGCTTGCTGTTTCAGAACGGACTATTTCATTTAATTTGGATAAGAGGTATTCCTTTTAGAAAATTGCCTTTCCAAAAGTTGGCAATAGTGAGCAGTTAAAGCTTACTTCAGGAAGAGATGAAGTATTCGAACTCAGAGACATTACGTAATATTAATCATACCTGATTATCACTTTATTCACCCAGCCTAGCTATGTATTATTAAAGGGACTGATTTAGAGCAAGTTGTTATTGAATGCAACACCAAAAAAAGTGTTCTGTGACTTATAGTCGCGGAATACCCAACAAACGTCTTACAATATCTCTGGGTGTGCAAAGTGTTCAGCAAAGTGATAACGGGCAATATTCCACCCTGCAAGACTAAAGCGCTGCAAGTCACATAGAAAGGCTAGATTCAGGTAGGAAAGGCAGGGATTCCACAGCTGACATGACAGTCCTATTACCGGGCAACTTGCTGAGATGTCTCTAGTCATATGATTGGGAGTAGCTGAGAGTTGGGCTTTGTGTATTCCTCCTTGCCATTCACACTAGCTAAGTTGTGCCTGAATGGTCTAACACAGGCAGGCTAGGAGGGAGGAGCTTGGCACTGCCCCACTTACACCTGAATAGGCTTTGGCCTGTTCCCAGAAAAAGGGCTGTACACCCCCTGTAGTTAGTATGGGGCAAGGGCAGGAGAGGAAAGATTCCTGGAGAACTCAAAGGGAAACATTTAGAAGCTTTTCCCGCACTTGAATCACATAACTGGGTATAAATACTGGACCTCAGACACCACCACTTCAGTATACTTCTATGCAAGTGCTACTCTGGCAGGAAAAATGACTGCTTCTGAAGGACTACCACTCTGCTGTACTACTGTCTTGCTGTGCTGACCTGCTGCCTGCTGCCCCATTGGCTGGGTGAGAAGGGCTAGATCTACGTCTCTTGAACCCAAAATCCAGAGTGACTGCAAGGGCTAATTGGCTTGCCTCTTGATCTGAAACCTCAGGGACATGACAGGCTGCAAACAACCTTGCACCTGCAACTTGACTCTGCTATCTGTAAGTCTACCCTGCCAAGTGGTGCCAACCCAGTCCTGGATGCTTGGAAGGGGTCTTAATGTGCTTACTGATGCACCCCCTCTGCTCCACGGCATAGCCCAAGCAGAACCAACGCATCTCTGCTGATGTGTGGTTTAGTCAAGTCACAGAGATTCTCATTGCTGTAGCAGCTCGCATCACCTTTGGAACCGCTCCTGCAAGACGCATCCTTAGGCTTGCAGCTCTTCTGAACCGATGCATCACCACCACTGCGAGCCACATCCTCAATGTTAGATTTCGCATCTCAAGCCCTGTTGACCAGATCTCTAAGGCAGACATAACAGGCCCTCACACCACAGCCTCGCTGCTTCTCGGAACCGATGCATCATTTCAGCTGTGCGACGCAACTTTAAAGCAAATCCGCACAATGCTCTGCATACCAGGACTTCAGGTGCCTTTGTACAGCGCACCTCACTGAGTTTCTGTAGTCAGTCCGTGCTTCATTACAGTTAGGCTTGAACTTGTGACTTTGTCCTGGTCCAGCACGATCAGATACCCACAGTAACACCTTTTGGCACTATTTTTACCTTAAAGCTTAAAATTCAATATCTTCAGTTCTACTAATTTTATTTTTGTCATTCTGGTCATGTTTTATTTAGTAAAACCTCCTCTATTTTCCTAACTCTGTTGTGGGCTCCTGTTGTTGTGTGTCTTCACTGTGTTGCTGTTTCAAGTGTTGCACAAATACTTTACTCATTGCCACTAATTTAAGCCTGACTGCTCTCTGCCAAACTACCAGAGAGTTGAACACAGGTTAGTTTGGGGTATGCTTGTGACTTCCCTCTGAGAACAATTGTGGTTGCTGCTTGAGAAGGGTTTCATTCCTCTCAACAAGTAACCCATTTTCTTACATATGTGTTGTGCGATGTAGGACATGACCTCTCACCAAACACCTGAATCTGTCTGTAGGTGAAACCTAAAAACAAGCACACAGATCAGCTTGTTTATGCTATAACCTTTGTACATAATTGCAGTCTATGTAAGTGTTAAATCTAAAGTTGCAGTGCACCAAAATTACACTTTTAATCATAACTGTTTTTGGGATTCACATAGACCACGTTCTCGACTTGTTGTGATTTGTAAGGAAATGGGTACTGAAAAGGGCATCCCCACCACCTGGAGCATCTTCAGGAATTTTTCATAGGTTTGCACCTAGAGGCGGTCAAGCATGGAGACCAGTGACAGAGCAATGCTGAGCCAAGGATCTGGCTGTGTTCTAAGAACATGTGCTTGAACTTAAACGTGAAAATAATTGGCATCTAAATAATGGGACAAATATCATGTAAAAAATGCAAATATATGATAGTATCTTTAAATTAAAAAATAGTTTTTTTTTACCAAGCAGAAGTAGTTCGCCTTAATATATTAGAATATTTTTGTACAGTGCGCACGGTGAACTCATGTATAGGAGAGAGCACACATAAGTGATAGCAAAAAAAAGGAGGCTCTGTAAAATCCTCAGAGATGTAATATGTGAGGTCATAAGCAGTTCATCATAGCGGTGCAAGTTATGTTAAGGTCAGTTACAGATAAGTTGTGAATTTTAGTGCTGTTTTGGTTTTCAAATGTTAAAGTGATAATAAACTTAACTCAAAAATATTCTACAGTCACAAAAATCATTCTCTTCTTTGTAACCAACATCTTTGTCCTACAAAGGTTTTATATTGTTATCATCACTGAAATGTTAAAGAAATACAAATATGGCCATGAAACCAGAAAAAAAACATAATAACAAAAATGGCTATCTGTATCCTACAAGCTAAAACAATTAGATCAAATGCAACTCTTTAGAAGCAGTTGTCCTCAACCTAAATGTACATTGAGTTCTTCATCTGAGCTCAAGCCTGTGGGGAATTTCATCTCTAGAATACTAATGTATCCTGATTCTATTAGTCTGAGCATCAATTCTCTCATATTGTAATTGCCCTATCAAAGACGAAAAATGCCAATAGACTCATATCACTGTTCTGTTCCTCTTGAAAATGGTGCACTACAGGGTAAGATTGAATTCCATTCTGCATCGCCCTTAGATGTTTCATCACTCTTTTTGTTGGCTTAATAGATACTAATCCCTCTGTTCCAAAGTTCAACACATAGACCATAAAATCTGATTTTGATGAAAAAGCTGACCGAAAGAAACTTGCTTGATAAAATATGGGACAATATTTGCAGGCTTTACAGTTTCCAGAAATGACATGTATTTTCAACATTTTAGCTTGTAATTTACAGAAAAAAATGTATTTGTTGTGTTTTTATGGCCATTTTTGTATTTCTTTCAGACTGTGGTGAGGATACAATATCAGGTTTATAGGAGAAAGATGTTTGGTGATATTAATGTAGAATAGCCCATGTGATACAGGTTCTAAAAGAACAGGCGTACATTCTCACTTTGTATTATGATGTAAAAAAGTGATGGAGCAATAATTGCTGCTTGGCTCAAACATTTCCACACAGCATTAAACCTGGGCCTAGAATTAATGTTTAAACTCAATCTGTAGTAGCAAATTTAAGAGAAAATTGTAATAGGGAATATGACATCTAAATGTTATTGTACCAACATGGAAGGCTGGTTGTAATAGTAATACTGTCTAGGAAATATTGTCCCCGGTTATCAACACAGAAAAACTGCTGCTAACATCTACTGTTTGAGAATGCAATAAACCCATGAAGACAGTCAAATATCCTTATCTTGTTCCATGTGTAAAAATGCCCTCTGCAGGTGGATTTGTTGGCCTTTCCGATCATCGATTTGGAAGGATGTGTGCATGAAAGCTCCACGAGGGAAATGGAGAAGAAAAAAACATAAACCAAAATCACACAAGTTGAAGGCGATCCACAATTGTGTTTGATTGAAGAAATGTTTTGGTTGTGAAATGAAAGTGGGAGGAGAGCAGTGGAACTAAGTGTATGGGTGTTGGTAGGTGTGGGATCTTGAAGCTATCATGCAGAGAAGATAGAGAAGTCCATGACATATTGATCACAAAATATAGTGGTTTGGGCAGTTGGAGGATGCAACACTTCCTTTAGGGTCCCAACAGTTTATTGATTCTATTGGCCTGTGGTAGCTATCCTGAACATTATAATTCAGGTTGCCTGAAAATGTTTTATTGTTCAAACCCTGTCCTAGACCTCTGCCAGCAATTAGTTTTCTCTACCATCTCATACAAAGGGCCAAATATTCTGCAGTTAAATTCTTTTGAATTCTTTCCTTTTTTCTCTACATAAATTCAACCAGGTCTACACTGCCTTGCACTCTCATCAATAAATAATAATTTCCTGCATGAAAAAAACCATCTTATGTTCTCTTTTATATCTTTGCAGAGACGTGGCTGCAGATCCATATTTTAGCTACGAAGGGAGCATCATGCCATCTGCCAATCTCACTGGATTCACGCCTTTGACACTTGTCCTGATTGGCATTCCAGGACTAGAGGTGTACCAGATCTGGTTTGCTGCCCCAATGTTAATCTTGTACGTTGTCACTGTTCTTGGAAACTTCTCTATTCTGGTGGCCACAACAACAGTCTTCAAACTTCACAAACCCATGTATGTTTTCATTTCCCAGCTAGCCTTTTCAGATCTGGTTATGTCATCCACCATCAATCCTAAAATGTTTTCCATCTTTTGGTTTCTTGATGGAGAAATCAGCTTCATTGGCTGTCTGGTTCAGATGTTCTTCACTCAGTGTTTTCGGACATTTGAATCCTCCATTCTTTCAGCCATGGCAGCCGACCGCTATCTTGCTGTGTGCAACCCGCTGAGATACTCGTCAATTGTAACAAACTCACTCATTGCAAAAGTATCTGCAGCATCAGCCACCAGAGCCACTGTTGTTCCGCTGCCAGTTGCGCTCTCCACCATGACATTGCCATTCTGTAGCAGACACATTGCCCATTCATACTGTGAGAACATGGCTGTGGCAAAGTTATCCTGTTCTGCTGCCACTTTTAACAGTGGGTATGTCTTGGCTATCTTCATTGTAATTGCACTTGGAGACCTTCTGTGCATTGCTGTTTCTTATATTTTGATTCTGAGAGTAGTTCTTCGTCTTCCTCACAAAAAACGTTTCAAGGCCTTCAGCACCTGTGGTATCCATGTCTGTGTCATGTCTGCCTTCTATCTTCCAGTTTTATGTTCCATTGTTCTTCATAGATCACATCACAACATCCCGCTTTATGTGCATGTCATCATTGCAAACACTAACCTGCTTTTATCTCCCTTGGTTAATCCTTTCATTTATGGGGTGCTAATGAAGGAAGTACGGCAAGGGATATTACAATTGTGTAAAAGACTAAAGTCTGGCTTAGCCCAATGTTACTTATTAACAACCTTCTGTTAAGGATCCTTGACTGTCCACTTGAAACCACTTTGTACTTTGTTTCCTGCCTGTCCTCAGATTGCTCAGGGCTCAGCTGGAATGGTCGTTGCTTCAGGGAAAGCAACTTAATTGATCTCTTCTGAATATCTGACCGTTGACAAATGAGCAATGATGTCGTGGCTTGCTTGCCTTTAAGGGAAGTGAACCCTAAATACTACTTCTGCTTCAATGGCACTTCAATTAATAGTGTGCACTGAAAGATTGGAAGTTTCACATAAAATACATTGCATGAGGAAAACTCTTAGACACTGTGACTTTCAAATTACTTTTCATCTGGAAGAAGGTCAACTTCAAACGCTTGAAGCTGATTTGCTGCTCTGGAACTGCAGGCCATTGTGCAACAAAGGGATCTTGTTATACAAACAAACTGCAGGCTGGCAAAAATAATCATGATAAGCAATGTTAGATGAAGAGGCAATCTACTGCATTTGACCTGGTTCACAAACATTTTTGTACACCTTCATTGTTGTTCTTTGGAGTGCCAAAGGTACACTCTGTTCATGCATATTCCCAATCCTAAATATGGTTAGAGGTCTTTTCCAGATGAAAAGTGTATTTGCAAATCAGGGAATTATTCAAATATGGCGATGTTAGACCTGGCATCATTGGCATGGTTTTCCCCTGTCTTTGTGCCTCTGCCTCCTGCATTTTTGCTGGATTTTGTTTCTGTTGGTCTAGATGCTTTGGGCACTTTGACACTGCTAATAAGTGCCAAAGTGCAAGTGCTCCCTCTGTAAACTGTAAATATGAATTGGTGTTTCCATGATTGGCGTGTTTGACTTACTACTAACTACCTAGTACAGTGCACTGTGTGTTCCCAGGGCCTGTAAGCAAAATGCTGCTAGTGTGCCTGCAACACTGATTGTGCCACCCACACAACAACCTTTCCCAGGGTCCCAGACCTGCTACTGCACTCACTTGCCAAGCCCTAACCTTTCATTTTATTACATGTGTGTCAGACCTGAGGTAGGACCATGGTACCTCTTTGTGCAGGGTGCACTGTATGTGAAAGGTAGGACCTGTAGTGGTGTGTATGGCATGTCCTGATAGTGAAATACAGTGTATTTCGTTTTTTCACTATCGAAAGGCTATATGTTCCAAAGGATAGAATGGGAGTTTATTTATAATATCTTATAAGCATAACTTCCCATTGGGACAAGATAGAAAGATGGGGTTTAGTATGCCTGAACTCAGAATATAAACATGCATCATTTAGCAAAGATGATTTTTATATTGAGTGTTTGAAAATATCACTTTTAGAAAGTGGGTATTTTCTTGCCTAGCAATCCTGTGTGCCTCTGCTGCTGTCAGGACTCACGGGAGGTTTCCTCCCTGTAACGCAGTTCTGGCCACCATCTCCTCTTCACAAGATTCCAAAAAGCCTGTTAATTGCTTAAGTTGGAGTGCATGTTGGCATCGTAGGAATTCCAAGATGGCTGCCAACATGCACATACTGCGACAGCATTCTGCTGTCAGCGGTCTAGTCTTTTAAGCCTCTGAATAGCTGGTGAAGTGTGCTCCAACATTCTACTGTGCATGTCACTGAAGAGATTAGAAGAAGAGTATCAGAAATTCCTGCGTCGAGTTAGCTAGCTAGGGTAGGTTGCGGAAAATACGGGTTTAGCTTCGATACCCTTATATTCCCTTCAGATTAAAGGTTAGTGCATTTAAACAATTTATTGTAGAAGACATTCTCTGTCAACAAATATAAAAGTCACAGTATAAAGTTGTCTTGTCTCCTGTTAAATGTTAAATTGGCAGTTTCATTTCTAAGGAAAAACCTCATGGAAAGAAGTGAGCTTCTTGTCCAGCTTGACTTCAGTCAAGAGTTACAGTTCAGTCAGATGTGGATGCATTAATCCAAACATCGCATCTGACAGGAAACATTTAAAATTACTCTTCAAGTTTAGGAAAGCGGAAAGGCCTGAAAAATAACGCAGAGATATTCTCTTTCCTCCATTTTCATAATCCACCAGTTAATTAGTTTGACAAGCTGTGAAATTTATTAGACACAGACGTGACTTCTTTTCACAGGTCATGTCTGGTGAATTCATTTAAGCTAAAAATGAAGAATGATTTCAGATGTGATTAGGCTTCCTGTCCTCTGCATTTAAACTAAATAAAGACCCTGAATTTAGAAACACATATTTACTTCTAAACTTCCCCAATTAATAAATAGCTCGAAGATAAAATAATTAGGACATAGTAATATTTCTCAAGGACAACTATTGTCAAGGGTCAAAAAGAAGGAGTGTTTAAAAGGCAATAATTGCAGTGAATTATATTTGAGCTAAAGAACTCCATAATTCGAAACATTTCTTTTCTTCAAGTAAGAAGATTAAAGAAACAACAAGGCAGAACAAAACCCCCAGTACAATTTCTCACTTATCTCTCTTCATAGTAAGTGACGACGTGGAATAAGGGAAGGCAGAGAAATCTGTTGAATAATAATAAATGCATACATTAAAACTTACCTTATTTCCTCTCTGGAAGTGAAGACTTCTCATTTATGCAAAGTTAATTAAAAAGTGAGAAGTAGAAGAGGAGCGAGCTTCCCAAGATATTCTGGTAAGATAAGAATTTATATATTAAAGTAAAAAAAGAACAACAGTTATAAATTGCAGTGAGTATAAAAGTAATTGTGAAATGTTGACAGACCTCTAAGAAACAGAAGAAGCTGAAGAAGTGAACAACACAGAGCAGGCAGATCCAGGGAGCAGTCTCTTCTCTGTCCATTCCCCTTTCCCCACTTAGAACTTACCTGTGACGGAACTAGAAAACCTAGCAGGGAGAGTTCTGAGTAGGGCATTGGGCTCTTGCGTCATTCTGCTCCTGTGAAGATTTACAAGTACCTTGTCCTGACAGAAATTACCTTGTCCTGATAGCTGGTTTGTGGACTGACTCTTTGGCTTTGGAGTGACAGGGGCTGGGGATGGGCACTCACTATAGAAAGCCATTGAGGGGTTGAGGTGTGTCAGGGCTGAGCTGCATTTAGAGTAGGGTGAGGAGATTTCCTTGCACCTGAATGGGCCTGGTCTGCCTTACACAATGCTGTCTCCACCTCCTGCCAGGAAGCTGGACCATATACATATATATATTAGGGCCCAAAATCCAGAACCTCAGAATACCTCTGGACTCAGGAGGAATCTCTGTCATGAAGAATAGCTGGGAAAGCTGAAGGAGAAGCTCTGCCCCTTTGCGGTGTGCTGTCTGGGATAGGCCTACAATGGCGGTTTCTGCAAAGGAGAGGACAAAGACTTTGGTATGTGCTGTGTATCCAGCTTGAAGAAGAACACCAAGGGCATAAAGTAGAGCTTGCCTCCTGTTCTTAAGCCTCAGGGACACAAAGACTTAACCACCAGCCCCACTGAACTTTCTTGCTGGGAGCTCTGACCTGCCAGGTGACGCTTTTGACTGTGTTGGGCATCAGGAGGTTGTTTCTGCTGCTGGGTGCTGGGAAAAGAGAAGCAACTATAGAAGCATGATGCATCCGCACCCGTTTCTGATGCAAAACCTCTGAGCGGGAACAATTTCCACACATCGCCATCATGCCGCTGAAGAAACCACTGCAGCGCATGCCCGCAGCTGGAGAAATCGCTGCACTCCAAATCTTGTGCACCAATCTCCGAAGTCTAAGACCACCGTACCAACTCAGATGCGGGCTCTGCTGTGTGACTGCAAGAACCGAGGCATTGTGGGACTGTGGATGTAGAGATAAATGCAGCACTGTTGCCACATTGAGAACCGACATATCCCCGAATCACCACGCATTGTGCTGGGGCGCCAAGTTTACAGCAATGCCAGGGCCGCAGTAAGAAACCGATGCATCACCATCAACACAGTAAGAAACCAGTGCATCACCTCCTCTTCAGTAAGAAACCGATGCATCACCTATCCCGGTGCAAGGAATTGACGCATCACCTTCCCTATGTGTAAGATACCAACGCATCACCTTCCCTGTGGCTGTTTTTGCTTATGATTTTGACACATCCAAGGTACTTTGTATTGAAACTGTTGCATCTATTGTTTGCTATGGACAGAACTGTTTTTACCATTTAAAAGTCATATCTTGATAACTGTATGTTAGAGCTTTGTTGTTTAGGTCTGGTTTGGTTTAGATAAAGATTCCTTATTTTTCCTAACAGGTGTGGTGTTCATTTGTAGTGTTTTCACCGTATTACTGTATGTGTGTGCAAATGCTTTACATGCTGGCTCTGAGATAAGCCTGTCAGTTTGTGCCAAGCCACCAATGGGGTGATCAGGGGTTGTCTAAGGGCGTAATTCCCTTACCCTGACTAGAAGCAATGGTCCCTACTTGGATACAAAGGTGCAAGCCATTGCCAACTAGAGTTCCCTATTTCTAACAGGTGCAATATCTGTATTTGCACATTTAGGTGTGGGATGAGGTCCTGGATATTGTTATGTGGATCCCCTCTTAACCTTGGTGAGCACCCACAAACATATAAGCAGGGGATATGTACAGACAATTTGCAGGAAGCTCACCATCATGGAAATGCATGCAAATATACAAAGGTTACATTAACTGGAAGTTTTAGGTGTTCAGGGCCCTCCATGTACAATAACTATTCACTTGTGAAAAATGAAACAAAAGTTAAATGGGTGAATGCACATAAGTGTTCTATTTAAGTGTACAGTTATGCAGTATGTATGCATCATGCGCTTCACCACAAGAACAGAAGTGAATCATTTCCATTACTTCAAGAAAATGTGCTATATATAGGCAATGCTCCAATTAGGACAATATCAATCAATCAATCATTTGTAAAGCACACTACATTTCCGCGAGGGTCTCAAGGCGCTCGGGGGCGGAGGTGCTACTGATCGACCAGCCAGGTCTTGAGTATCCTCCTGAAGGTCTTGGGTCTTGGGTCTGTCGTAGGCTCAGTGGGAGGGTTTTCCGGTGTTCCATGTCTTGGCGGCGAGGTGGGAGAAGGATCTCCCACTGGTGGTTGTTCTTCTGATGCGTGGGGCGGTGGCGAGTGAGAGGTCGGCGGAGCAGAGCTGTTGGTTGGGTATATAGAAGGAGAGCCGTCTGTTGAGGTAGGCTGGGCCGGTCTTGTGGAGTGCCTTGTTTGCGTGGGTGAGGAGCTTGAAGGATATCCTCTTGTTGAAGGGGGGCCAGTGCAGGTTTCTCAGGTGGGGGGTGATATGGCCGTGGCCTGGTACATCGAGGATCAGTCATGCCGAGGCGTTTTTGGATGCGTTGTAGTTGTTTGATGAGCTTGGTCGGGGCTCTCGCTTAGAGGGTGTTTCCATAGTCGAGTCTGCTGCTGACGAAGGCCTGAGTGACTGTCTTTCTTGTATCTGTCAGGATCCATCTCTAGATCTTGCGGAGCATGCGGAGGGCGTTGAAGCAGGAGGAGGGGACGGCGTTGACTTGCTTGGTCATACAGAGCGTTGAGTCGAGGATGATGCCCAGGTTGCGTGCGTGGTCGGTGGGTGTTGGGGCTGCCCCCAGTGCCATCGGCCACCAGGAGTCATCCCAGGCTGAAGGGTTGGAGCTGGAGCCGTCTTGTCCGAGTTTAGCTTCAGATGCTGGTCTTCATCCAGTCGGCAACGGCCTTCATTTCTTCGTGGAGGTTGGCTTTGGCGTTGATGGGGTCCTTGGTGAGGGAGAGGATCTGTCAGGATTTGGGTTTCTCCGCGCCTACCTAAGATAAAGACTACAACTCCCATAATTCCATCTAGGAGGGGGGTACTTAAGGGCAAGACGTGCGGGGCGTAGGCACGTAATTCTTTGTTGTTCCGGGTTTGCTGATAAGTGTTCTGCCTTCATCTTCAAGAGCCCTGCGGTGCTTTCTACGAGCTCGCCGGATGGTGAGCAGAGTGACCTTCAATTACATTCTGTTTGGACGCTGCTGAAGTGTGGAGCGCGGTGAGTCTGGGGGCCACGCGCTGCCGTACCGTTTCTATGTATCTTTACTAGTGCGGAGCGCGGTGTGTCGGCTGACCACGCGCCGCCGTACTCTGGTTTATTTTCTTCTTTATGAAGAGTGGAGCGCTGTGAGTCCGTTGGCCACGCGCTGCCGTTCAGATTCCTTGCCTTTCTTCATTGTGATAGAGCGGAGCGCTGTGAGTCCGTTGGCCATGCGCTGCCGTTCACTCCCATGTACATTACATTTCTGGATACAAACTATGAGACACGGTTAGGTTTTTCAACCACGTTAGGGATATGACATTCTAGTGAACTCCCCTTGAAGTTAAGTGTTAGCGGAGCACAGTGGTGTTTTTATACTACGTATTACCGTTTACCTTGCAATAGGACTGACGTTATTGTAGAGCTACGTGGTGAGGTTAACCACTCTCTCTATTTGTTTCAATACGACTTCCTGCTGATATAGCCTTCCATGGGGTTAAAGGATTTGAACAGTATTCAACCAGGCACATCCATGATATTAGTTATTACTTTGGATACACTCCTTTGATTCTTGACAGTTTTTCTTATGTGATGTGAGAACATAATGCATCTGCTGTCTAGTTAAGATTACTAAGAAGGTTGATATTAGGATTACATGTATGTTTTATATGTTTACAGATTTAGTTCTAAAGGACAAGATATGTCTTAGATGCTCTGGTGTTTAAGAGGTCCCTAAGACACACTACAGGTACGATGATACTCGTGAGACCTTTTGAGTGTAGCTATATATGTATGCTTTGTCTATAACATTTTATTTGTGTTGTTTCAGATCCTTTTCCCTGCTGTTCCCTTCCCTTTCCTTTCCCTCGCCTGATGATGCGAACACCCTGTGTTTATAATTCAGGGTGTTGGTAACATCTGGAGGAGGACCCCTATTTGCAACGACTGGATCCTGCGGAGCATATTTGACAGGTTTAGCTGAGTGTTGTCGGCGTAGGAGATTATGTTGAGGTTGTGCTGTTGGGCTAAGTGTGCGAGCGTGCAATGTAAATGTTGAACAGCGTTGGACTGAGGGAGGATCCCTGGGGTACGCCGCAGATGATCTCGGAGGCTTAGAATGGAATGAGGGGAGGTGGACGCTCTGGGTTCTGCTGGAGAGGAAGGAGGTGGTCCAATCCAGAGCCTAATCTCGGATCCCTGCGGCATGGAGGCGTGCACGTAGTGTGCGGTGGCAGGCCGTGTCGAAAGCGGCAGAGAGGTCTAGGAGGATGAGTGCTGCAGTCTTGCCGTTCTCAGGCAGGGTCCTGATGTCGTCGGTGGCGGCGATGAGGGCAGTCTCGGTGCTGTGGTTGCTGCGGAACCCTGATTGGGAAGGGTCCAGGACTCTGTTTTCTTCGAGGTATCGAGTTAGCTGTCTGTTGATGGTTTTCTCTATGACCTAGGCCAGGAATGGGAGCAGAGCGATGGGGCGGACGTTCTTGAGGTCTCTTGGGTCTGCCTTAGGCTTTTTGAGTAGGGCGTTGATCTCAGTCTGTTTTCTGATCTCTGGAAGGTCGCGGTCTAGAGGGAGAGATTGATGACGTTGTGCAGGTGGAGTGCGATGGAGCTGCTGACTCTGTTGAAGATGTGGTGCGGGAATGGGTATGAAGGAGAGCCAGAGTGGATTATGCGCATGGTTTTGATGGTGTTATCGATGCTCACGCTGGCCCAGGCTAGCAGGGGGTCATACTCGATGGTGTGCGGAGTGTCTGTTGGGGCTGTCTGGGTGTTGAAGCTGTCGTGGATGTCTGCTATTTTGCAGTGGAAGAAGGTGGCGAGGGAGTCGCACAGGGCTTGTGATGGCGGGATTTCGTTGGTGTTGGAGCTGGGTTGGAGATTCCTTCACGATGTTGAAGAGCTCCTTGCTATTGTGTGCCTTATTGTTGAGGCAGGCTTTGAAGGAGGTCCTCTTGGCCGCCCTGATGAGGTGGTGGTGGTTGCGGATGGCGTTCTTGTGTGCGGCATGGCTGTCCGGAGTTTGTTCACTGTGCCATTTCTTCTCTAGTTTCCAGTAGGCTTGCTTGGATGCTAGGAGTCCTGGGGTGAACCAGCTGGCCCTCTTGCTGGTGTCTCTGTGGGGGGGGTTCTTCAGCGGGGCGAGGGTGTTGGCGCAGTCCTCGATCCAGGGTCTGAGGCTGTGGGCAGCGTCGTCAGCATGGAGGGTTCGGTGGGTGGGGTGAAAGCGAGGTTTGCATGTAGTTGGTCTTCGGTGATTTTGCTCCAGCAGTAGCGGGGGATCTGTTGGGTGTGGTGGTGTGTGGTGGGTTTCTGGAAGGCGAAGTGGATGCAGCGGTGGTCGGTCCAGAGGAATAAGGTGGTGTGGCTGATGGAGACGTGCAGGCTTGAGAAAAAGACGGGGTCGAGCGTGTGGCCGGCGGAGTGGGTGTGCGTTGTGACGAGTTGCTTCAGTCCGAGGTTGGCGAGGTTATCGATCAGGGTTGTGGAGTTGTTGTCGTTGTTGTTCTCAAGGTGAAAGTTCTGCATCTGCACAATTAGAAGTGAGGCAATATTTACTCAACAGGTGATTACCAGGCGCGATAAAGATCAAACCCTTTGTTACATTTTGGTAGTCCCAACCTGCTGGAATTTAACAAGGGTAAGAGGCAAGATATTTCCTGGGATATGTGAATTCTCATGTAGTAAGCACCAAAATTTGCATGTTATTCCCCAATAAATTGGAATAGGTGATAATTATGTCATCAAGTAAATGATGAGCTCCAGAATGCCGAATGTTTATCAGGTACTCATAATAAGGCTGAATGTGTTATATTGGATGTGCTAAAGATAGCAAGAATTGCTATGTTTGAAACAACTGTTCTTGCATGCAGATTTTTCAAGCTAGTACATGTGGTGTAGACAGGGCAATTTCTTGAAAAATATGTGAACGTCCCCAATCTGCACCTGCGTCCAGGCACAGAATATGTTTATACGTATACATGTTTGCTAGAAATGGGGCTCTCTAGTTGGTAATGGTTTGCACCTTTGTCCAAGTAGGGACCCTTCCTTCTAGTCTGGATAAGTGTCAGGATCCCTCTTTCCAGTAAGTTTGATGCAGATTCATTATGCTCTAAGACAAGAAAATGGAGCGCCAGCCAAGGCATCACGTGGTCCCGTTTGTGGAATGCGCGGAATGCTAGGTTAGCAGTCTAGTCTCTTCCAGCGCGTGATTGGGAGGCCAGGTGCAGCGCGCGCTCCCTCGGAACTGCGCACTTCACTGAGGAATCCGGTCACAGAGGTCGTGTCTGAGAGAGTCCTAGAAACTTAGGTTTAAGAAGAAATGTTTCCAGTCAGCGAGGTGTTTATTTTAACTTCACAGCCTTGACCTTGAAGAGTCACGTCGACAAGGAGTTGCAGAGCGTTTCAGAGCTGAGTTTGTTTCAAAGAGGAAACTTGAGCTTGGTAAACGGTGTGTCAGCGAGGCACACTACCCAGAGCTGAGAATTCCTGTCAATAATTCACAGAAGGAGAGAGAGAGAGACTCGTTTGAAACAGAGAAGACATACAGAGCTAAGTGGAAGGTTTTCTGTTTTCAAGAGACTGTATATTAATTTGGTAACGTTACAAATTCCAGGAAAATACGTGAATTGCTTAAATGAAGTAAGAACTTGCTCACTATTGTTGTTAACCGTCTGAACCAGTGCTAGGCTGAGGACTTCAAGTATTATTTAGTAAGAGTTAGGGACAGTGTTAGAGAGGTATTCAGTACCAGTAAAGGGAGCTTACAAGAAGAAGAAAATGGAACTTATCTGAAGGGATTGAATGAGATTAATTCATCCAAATTCAGGAGAAAGCACCTTGTACAAAAGAAGAAGTCATAAAGAAAGATATAAGGACAACGTTAAGATGACACTGGTAGGTAGAGAGAGCACGTGGAATATAATTTAGTATAAGTACAGTGTATAGAGTAGTAAACTATAACAATTATTATTTTACAGAAGTTAAGAGGTAGACCTGTCATTTGGAAACACAGAATAGACAGACCACTACAACTACACTTCAGTATAGAAGAGCGGCAGGTCACTACTGATTCCTGGGTAGGTGTTTCTAGAAAGAGTAATAAGGAAATCAGAGCAGTGCATAGGTACAGTGAAATTATTGTCTTGTATGTGCTTAGTATTCCTAGGGTTCTTCGAGAAGCTGATTGACAAGCTGATTGAAGATTCCAACGGAACTCCAGAGGATCAGGACCAGTCTCTTCTGTTTCTCTTTTGTTGTTTTATCCAATTTCCCCCTTCCCCCTGTCTAATCAGTTAGAGTCATGATATATTTCTGATTCTGATTGGTTAGAAGTGGGAGTCGGGAAGCTAGCATCTTCTGTTCCTGTGCAAGTCTTCGAGAGGATTAAGTTGGAAGGCAAGTGGACCTTGACAGAGTGAAGTGCCCACGTTGTAAACTTGCACCCGAACAGAATGGTTGAGGGAGTTAATTTGCAGACTCTGGGGGCGGTTTTAGATACAATACAAAAGGAGTTGGTAGGGGTAAAAGAAGAGAACCAAAGACTGAGACAAGAGGTGATAAATTCTAGAAAAGAAACCGCAGAGTTAGCGCAGCGAGTTGGGCCATCACATTCAAGAAATAGGGAGACTATCATAACATCCACGGGGGAAACTGGTAGACTAACTACACAGGTAATACATTCCTTGTCTCCGGTCATACCCCTAGCGGCTCCAGAGAGGTTTAATGGGGATCCCCAGAAGGCACAGTTGCACTTTGCAGTTCATGTGTCGCCCTTCTATCTTCCCTGACGCACAATCTAAAGTGGCATTCATCTTATCGTATTTGAGTGGAGATGCGGCCGCATGGTCAATGCCCTTGGTATCTAGAGATGATCCTCTTCTACAGAACTATGATGAGTTTAAGAAAGAATTTTTGCGAATATTCGACCAAAGAAGAATCTCCCAGGCGGTAGACAATGAGTTATTGGATCTGAAACAGGGCAATAGGGACTCAGTGGCGTATTTGGCCCAATTTAACAAGTTAATCATGGAGACTGATTGGCCAGAAAGTAAAAGAACTGCAATATTCTATTGTGGCTTACGAGATGAACTAAAAGATGGGCTGGCACAAATACCAAATCGACCCACTGAAATATCTGCCTTAATAGATCTAGTATTAGAATTGGACTTTCGTCAAGGAGAACGGAAGGGTGAAAGAAGACGTGAATTTCGGAGCACCGTACCCCGTTTTGATAGGGCAAGATTTGAACCAGGTAAGAGTACAGAAGGAAACAATGGCTCAGAACCAATGCAAATCAGAACGATAAGGGGACCGCTTACTAAGGAAGAAAAGGAGAAAAGGCGAGCCAGTAATTTATTCATGTATTGCGGTTCAAGCGGACATTTTGTGAGAAATTGTCCAAAGAAACCCAAAGGATCCTATAAGCCGAAGGAAAACTAGCTGCACCACCTGTAGAAGGAGTTGTACAGGTGGATGCGAGTCAAGAATCAACTCCACAAGAACACCAATTGGCAAACACCCTGCAGTCGTCGTCCCCACACCTCATATTATCAATGACCATCAAGTTTCGTCAAGAAGTGCGAGAAGGCATAACAGTTATGATTGACTCAGGAGCAACTGGGAACTTTTGTGACCAGAAATTCGCAAACAAGATAGGATTGAGAGCCATAGCTAAAAATAAGAGTGAACCAGTCAGAGCCATCAATGGGACGAATTTATCTTCTGGGCCTATAGTAAGTCACACGGAATTGGTGCAGTTGATTCGAGAGGATGGTCATCAAGAAGACATTCATTTTAATTTGATCGACGCACCTCAGTTTCAGCTGATTCTTGGACTTCCTTGGCTCACTGAGCACAACCCAACTATAGATTGGGCTGCCAGAACCATAGAAATGACTTCAGATTATTGTAGGAACAATTGTTTTGGAAACCAAATGGAAGACCATAAGGAAAATCCGGCTCAAGCCTTATGTTCAGCCGATGCAACGGTGTGCGTGATCAATACCCAGTCCATACCCCCGGAATATCAAGATTTTGAAGATGTGTTTGAGGAGCAGGAAGCGGAACAGTTACCACCGCATCGTGTCTATGATTGTAAAATAGACCTTGAACCAGGGGCGAATATGCCGTGCAGTCGGGTTTATGCTCTGACCGAAAAAGAGCACGATCATTTAAAAGAGTACCTCAACAAGTATTTAGCAAATGGATTCATTCGTCCTTCTCAATCCCCAGTCTCCTCACCTCTGTTCTTTGTACCGAAGAAGGAAGAAGGCGAGTTGAGGACTTGCATTGACTATCGAGCAATCAACCGGATAACCAAGAAAAATAGGTATCCGCTTCCCTCATTTCCGTCTTGTTAGATCAGGTGAAAGGGGCAGGGATATTCACGAAGTTGGATCTAAGAGGGGCTTACCATCTCATCCGAGTAAGAGCTGGGGATGAATGGAAAACGGCGTTTAGAACCCGTTTTGGATTGTTCGAGTACCAGGTGATGCCCTATGGGCTGTGCAATGCCACGGCTGCTTTTCAGCATTTCATAAACGATGTTCTCAGTGAATACATCGATCAATGTGCAATAGTTTACATAGATGATATTTTGATCTACTCTGTTGATGCACAAGAACATCGGAATCAAGTACAAAAGATTCTACAGAAGCTGAGAGAAAACAAGTTGTTTGTCAAGCTGGAAAAATGTGCTTTTAACGTCACAGAAGTTGAGTTCCTGGGCTTTGTGATCTCGCAGTCAGGCATTCACATGGACAAGCGGAAAATTCAGGCTGTGCTGGAATGGAAGTCTCCGACTAGTGTAAAAGATGTGCAAGCATTCATCGGTTTTGCAAACTTCTATCGAAGGTTCATTAGTGAGTTCTCCCGGCGAATCCTCCCTCTCACTAGACTGTTGAGGAAGGGAGTACAATTTGAGTGGTCCGAGGAAGCAGAATCAGCATTCAAGGCCTTAAAAGAGGAATTTATTTCAGCTCCGATCCTTCTTCATGCAGACCCATCTGAACCCTTCTATGTAGAAACGGATGCTTGAGATTTGGCAGTGGGAGGTGTACTGTCTCAAAGGAATAAGGAAACTGGTCAACTACATCCCGTGGCCTACCGTTCACGGAAATTGACCCCAGCAGAGATCAACTACACAATAACCGAGAAGGAACTGTTAGCAATAAAGGATGCCTTTAAGGAATGGAGGCACTACTTAATGGGAGCCCATCATGTAGTCACAGTTTACACTGATCATCGTAATTTGAAATTTTTTAAATCAGCCAGGACCCTAACACCTTGGCAACTTCGTTGGTCATTGTATTTCGCCGACTACGACTTTTTCATTACCTACAGACCGGGAACTCAGAATGGAAAGGCAGACGCTTTGTCCCGAATGGGTACAGGAGAGGAAAAAGGGGAAATTAAGACCCAAGCAATCATTCCCAATTCTAAAATCATCGGCGCAGTAGATTCTTTGAGTGTAAAAGAACAAATTGTCCAAGCCATGTCGCCTGAGAAAATGCTGGAGTGGGTCCAACAAGGAGATGGAAGAGAAATCATTGACGGATTACCTTATCAAACTGAAGCCTTGTACCTACCCACTTTCACACTACAGAAACAAGCCATGAATGAATGCCATGATCATCTGTTGGCAGGCCACAAGGGTGAACTGAAGACTGTGGATTTAGTTAAAAGGAAGTATTGGTGGCCACATATGAACAAAGACATTGAGTAATATGTAAAGACATGTGAGATTTGTGCGCAGGGAAAATCAGAACGGCAAGCACCTAAGGGATTACTGCAACCCTTGCCCAATCCCCCATCTCCCTGGCACACAGTCACCTTAGATTTGATAACTGACCTTCCCACTTGTCAAGGGTTTAATACCATCTTAGTGGTAGTGGATGCATACACCAAAATGGCGCATTTTGTAGCTTTGAAAGGAATTCCAACCGCTAGACAGTTAGCAGCTCATTTCAGTGCACAGGTGGTGAGATTACATGGAATTCCTGAGGTCATGATATCGGACCGAGGAACTCAATTTGTGTCTCATTTTTGGAAGGCCTTTATGAAGGGACTTGGGGTTGAGACATGTTTTTCCACCAGTTTTCACCCAGAGACTGATGGACAAACTGAACGAGTGAACCAGGAAGTAGAACAGTATTTAAGGTTATTCACGTTGAAGCAGGGTGGAGAATGGTTGGACTATTTATGGACTGCAGAATTTGCCTATAATAACGCAAAGAATGTGTCCACTGGTTATTCACCATTCTATCTGAATTATGGCAAACACCCGAATTCCACAGTGCAGGATGTTCACATTTCGGTCCCGGCAGTTCAGGATTTAGTAACCCACTTACAGCAGGTACATGAAGATGCATCTAAGAATTTAGAGCATGCCAAAAGCAAGTATAAGAAGTATGCTGATAAGAAAAGGAAAGATTCCCCAGATTTAGAAGTAGGTGATGAGGTTTGGTTAAATACTAAGAATCTTCGACTAAAGGGCAGTCGAAAGTTTCAGCCTAGATTCATAGGACCGTATCCCATTGCAGAGCAGATCAATCCAGTAACCTTTAAACTGACCTTACCCTTGAAACTAAAAATTCACCCAGTCTTCCATGTCTCCTTATTAAAGAAATCAGTTGTAGGGTTGCGGAAAGAAGGAGTTCCACCACCAATTCAGTTGGAAACGGGATTAGAATTTGAGGTCAAGGAAATTTTGGATTCCAAATTTGTAAAAGGAAGACTGTACTATCTAGTGGACTGGAAAGGCTATGGGCCAGAGGAAAGGTCTTGGGAGTTAAAGTCAGATGTGCATGCTCCTAGGTTGGTGCGTCTCTTTCACCAAAGAAATTCAACCAAACCAAGACCGGGAGGACCCTCCATGGTGGGGGGTACTGTCAGGATCCTTCTTTCAAGTAAGTTTGATGCAGATTCATTATGCTCTAAGACAAGAAAATGGAGCGCCAGCCAAGGCATCACGTGGTCCCGTTTGTGGAATGCGCGGAATGCTAGGTTAGCAGTCTAGTCTCTTCCAGCGCGTGATTGGGAGGCCAGGTGCAGCGCGCGCTCCCTCGGAACTGCGCACTTTACTGAGGAATCCGGTCACAGAGGTCGTGTCTGAGAGAGTCCTAGAAACTTAGGTTTAAGAAGAAATGTTTCCAGTCAGCGAGGTGTTTATTTTAACTTCGCAGCCTTGACCTTGAAGAGTCACGTCGACAAGGAGTTGCAGAGCGTTTCAGAGCTGAGTTCGTTTCAAAGGGGAAACTTGAGCTTTTTAAACGGTGTGTCAGCGAGGCACACTACCCAGAGCTGAGAATTCCTGTCAATAATTCACAGAAGGAGAGAGAGAGAGACTCGTTCGAAACAGAGAAGACATACAGAGCTAAGTGGAAGGTTTTCTGTTATCTGTCTAAATTCAAGAGACTGTATATTAATTTGGTAACGTTACAAATTCCAGGAAAATACGTGAATTGCTTAAATGAAGTAAGAACTTGCTCACTATTGTTGTTAACCGTCTGAACCAGTGCTAGGCGGAGGACTTCAAGTATTATTTAGTAAGAGTTAGGGACAGTGTTAGAGAGGTATACAGTACCAGTAAAGGGAGCTTACAAGAAGAAGAAAATGGAACTTATCTGAAGGGATTGAATGAGATTAATTCATCCAAATTCAGGAGAAAGCACTTTGTACAAAAGAAGAAGTCATAAAGAAAGATATAAGGACAACGTTAAGATGACACTGGTAGGTAGAGAGAGCACGTGGAATATAATTTAGTATAAGTACAGTGTATAGAGTAGTAAACTATAACAATTATTATTTTACAGAAGTTAAGAGGTAGACCTGTCATTTGGAAACACAGAATAGACAGACCACTACAACTACACTTCAGTATAGAAGAGCGGCAGGTCACTACTGATTCCTGGGTAGGTGTTTCTAGAAAGAGTAATAAGGAAATCAGAGCAGTGCATAGGTACAGTGAAATTATTGTCTTGTATGTGCTTAGTATTCCTAGGGTTCTTCGAGAAGCTGATTGAAGATTCCAACGGAACTCCAGAGGATCAGGACCAGTCTCTTCTGTTTCTCTTTTGTTGTTTTATCCAATTTCCCCCTTCCCCCTGTCTAATCAGTTAGAGTCATGATATATTTCTGATTCTGATTGGTTGGAAGTGGGAGTCGGGAAGCTAGCATCTTCTGTTCCTGTGCAAGTCTTCAAGAGGATTAAGTTGGAAGGCAAGTGGACCTTGACAATAAGGGAGTTACACTCCTAAAATAACCCCTGCTCACCCCCTTGGTAGCTTGGCACGAGCAGTCAGGCTTATCTCAGAGGCAGTTTGTAAAGCATTTGCACATAACCAACAGTAATACAGTGAAAACACTACAAAAGGACACTACACCAGTTTATAAAAATATACAATATGCGTCTAAACAAGACCAAAACAAAACAATAAGAATCCTACCTTCAGTATTTAAAAATATACACTTTGCAAGATAGCCTTTAAAATTGCAAAAATATCTCAAAAACAAAGTTCTTTGGAGTCGGTAGCTCTGTCCGGTGCTACTGCGATACTGAAATCAACAGAATCTAACAATTCCATCTGACTGTGTCGGTCTGGGGTGTTGGCAGACTCGTAAACAGTACCTTTTGCATTGCAGCTGACACGTTGGTGTGAGCTGGTCATGGCAACCGTCGCAGTTGCAGTGTGAAGTGAAGTGGTGCAGTGCCAAGGCACAGTAAAGACAGCGGGTCAGTGATGGTCGTCCAGCAGCATTGGTGAGACCAGCACTACGATGCTGAGTGAGGCGGTGCTCGTTGCAGTGCTACCAGGTCACGGTGCAAGCGACAGAGCCAGTTAGTGGGACCCGGCGTCGTTCAGCCCAGACTGCAGTGTGGGACGAGGTGGTGTGCCGTAAAACTTATGAGGGGTGTCCCCAGCCACAATGCGGTCCGGGCATCAAAATCAGCAGGCAGCGATCCCATCGATGAGATTACGTCAGCGAAGTGAAGCGAGGCGGAGTGGACTGCGGTGTCCACAGGTCACGGTGCACGCAGCGAAACAGTCCAAGATGTGGCGGGGCCCTCTGTGGTGTCTTCAGGACATGGAGCCAGCAACAGAGTTGGTGATGGAGTCAGTTGCTATTCTCTTCTCTGTGGCGACTGTAACAGCCGTTCCAGAAGTGGTACCCTGAAGTTGGTGAAGTTTCTGCAGTCCCCGAGACTTCAGGAACAGGAGGCAAGATCTTCTTCAAGCTCTTGGAGGTACTCAGCACAAGTAAAGAAAGTTCAGCCCAGTCCTTTCACTGCTCAAGGAAGAAGCAGTAACTGCAGGCCAAACCAACAAAGCAAAAACACAGCAAAGCAGCAGTACTCCTCCTGGCAGCTATTCCATCTCTTCTTCTTGGCAGGTGCCTTGATTTCAGCAATTATTAAAGTTTCGGGGTCTGGGCCCCAATATTTATACTCAAAAGTCCTTTGTTCTCACAGGCAGAGAGTGTCTGTGCTTAGTCCAAACCAGTTTAGTCCTCTCTGGCCCAGATTCCCAACAGGAGGTGGTGACTGTATTGTCTAAAGCAGAGCAGGCCCATTCAGGTGCAAAGAAATCTCCTCCCACTACAGTAAATGCAGCACCGATATTTTCAGTTCAGCCCTGATTCATCCAGGAAAGGCAGGACACACCTAGACCCCCCCTCGGTGGCTGTCTGAAGAGAATAAAAACATCTTTCACTAAAATATGCATTTTTACCTTCCGAGTCCAGGGATACTAAACTCCATTTCCCTATCTTGTACCAATGGGAGGCTATGCTTATAAGAAGTAAAACTCCTATTCTATCCTGTGGGACAGATAGCCTTTCCATAGTGAAAAGCGAACTGCATTGTGATTCACTACAAGAACATGTCACACACAACAGTACATGTCCTACCTTTAACATACACAACACCCTCCCACAGGGGTAAATTGGGCCTACTTTAGGGGTGGCATGTAAGAAAAAGGAAGATTAGGGCCTGGCAAGTGGGTGCACTTGCCAATTTGACATGGCAGTTACAAACTATGCACAGACTCTGCAGTGGCAGATCTGAATGACCTTTACAGGGCAACTTCTGTGGGTGGCACAATCAGTGCTGCAAGCCCTCAAGTAGCATTTGATTTACAGGCCCTGGCACTCTCAGTGCACTTTACTAGGGACTTACCAGTAATTCAAATAAGCCAATCACGAAAACACCAATCCATAACACAATTTACAACAAGAGCTCTTGCACTTTAATACCTAACAGCAGTGAAAAAGTGCGCAGAGACACAAAACGAGCAAAAACCGGGAGGTCAGAAAGCAAAATGACAGGAGAAACATGCCAAAAGATGGTAAGTCTAACAATGCTCAATTATGTATAGTGGCTGCCATTTTGAGAACTTTAAGGGTGTGAATACCAATTCAGCTCCTTTGATATCTCTGGACAGTTCTGGGGGGGACCGGTAATGTTGTGAGCTTACTTTCAAATAACTTTGAGGACGGGGCTTGTGCCCTACCCGCTCTTCAATCTGAAACCCAACAGGGAGAGAGCCTAAAGAACCCAGGGAGTCTGATTTTGCTGCCAGAAGCTAGCTCCAGTAGGGCTTACCTAAAGGCTAGGGGGACTCCGGGTGGTGAGAAATTATTTTCCCTCACCAATTAAGCATCTAGTGCAAGTTAAATACATTCAGATGGGGACTCAGAATTAGGGCACTCTGGAGGTAGAACAGATAGCTCCTTGTCCAAACCAGCTACCCAAAAGCATGCAGCTTCACAAAAAAAAGAAGGTTATTGGGAAAAAGAAGTCTGGTAAAGTGGGCTCTGAATCTGACCAAAGTACTGCTAGCCAGCTGAAATGGGATTGTTCAGCCACTAATTTCATGCAGGAAGATGGAGGGTCAGCACCTGATGGAATACCACAGGAGATATCAAAGCTGTTCCCTGAGACGGAGATAACATCTCAGAATCTCCTCTCGATGGGCCTAATATACTCCACATTACAGCAAATGCAAAGTGAAGCTTAGCTGGAGAGCAAGAGGGTTCACCCAGCGGCACAAAAACTTCAAGGGGCTCTGCGTAAAGTGAATAAAATATGCACCGAAATATCAGACTGCACAACTGTGCTGAAGGAAGGGACAGTTGCATTGAAGGCTGGGGCTGAGGCGGTGGACGGCAAGTATCTTCGCACGAATTCCGGATGACAGATGTCATGTGGAAACTTGAGGATTTTGAGAACCGCCAGCAGAGGAATAATCTGAGACTGCTGGGTATAGCAGGGTATGATGAGGGGGATGATATTCAGACTTTCGTGCTGAGTTTGCTAAAGGAGGCTTTTCCTGAATTGGCTCATTGCGACTGAGATATTGAGGTACAGAGAGTGCATTGCTTTTCTCTTATGCTTAAAAAGAAAGCAGGGTATGATGAGGGGGATGATATTCAGACTTTCGTGCTGAGTTTGCTAAAGGAGGCTTTTCCTGAATTGGCTCATTGCGACTGAGATATTGAGGTACAGAGAGTGCATTGCTTTTCTCTTATGCTTAAAAAGAAAAGGGGACAATCCGATTCAAATGAGTGCTCAGCCCACGACACACTTTTTTTGTTAGGACAGATTTCTGTAATACGACTGTGGAGAGGAGGTGGAGACTGCGGCAACTGATTACGCCTTCTCGAAGACTTGGGTATGAGGTATATTTATTGAGTCCTGCCCGCCTTAAGGTTATTTTTAAGGGGAATCCTAGGGTGTTCTCCTCGGAAATCCAGGCACAGGAGTTTTTACAGGAAATCTCGAATGGTGAAAGTAGGGGATGACAAGGGGGTAATAGAAAGGTTGAATTTGTGAATATGGATCATGCATATCAGCTTTTCTTGTTCTCTTTCTGGTTTCCCTTCTTTTCCTTCCATTGTTTTAGCACCGGAGTTGCTGAGTTCCAGTTATATTAAGGCTGGAACAGGTGGCGTGGGGTGGCAGCAGGATTGCAGGAGGCATCACAAGGGTCCTTTGACCTATGTATCCACGATTATGTTGGCAAACATAAAAGGGGAGGCGGCTGCGGTGGCAATACTCCAACGCCTGGGGGATTTCACTCCTGCACAAGAGGAGCGTGAATTACCTAAAATTATCAAAGATACACTTTTGCCTGTTGCTACAACTGGGGGCCAAGGCTTGCTAGAATCCCTGTGGGTGAGATGACCACTTGCCCTTGAGCCTGGAACCCTTCACCTGCCTGCTTACCAAGACGAGTGTTACCTGGGAGGAAAAGAAGAGTGTTGGAGGGAGTGAGGTCCAGTGTGGAACTCTGTTGAGTGGACTCCCAGTGTGAGGGGATTGCTGCTGCACTAATCAGGTTTTGTCTGTGTGAGTGGGCAACCCCGGTAAGCCAGGAGAGGATTGCCGTGAAGATAGCTGTGTAAAAGGATTACCATGAGGTAAGGGTGGAACACAGTGCTGCACCGTTCCAGTGACCCAGTGAGCCAGTTGGCACTGAGTGGCACCATAGCAGCGCCCCCGTATACCAGGAGAGACCAAAACTTTAAAGACTGCAGTGCAGTCAGGCCAAACGTATTGCATGGCAGTGGTGTGTCTACCCCGTACGTCAGTATGGCTGCTGGGAAAAATTGTGCCATGTGGGTCTGGCAGGAGACTCTGAACTCCAGGACCAACAAGAACTGCAACTGACCCAAACTCATGTACCAAGTAAGGAAGCTGTAGGAGCATCACCCCAAATCTGGATCAAGATCAAAAGCATTAGAATCACCCTGCACACTTTCGGAGTCAGGAAATTACCCTGCAGAAGGAGCACAGACGCACCTCTGATCGCTGCAGGAGCACAACCCTCAGGACTAAGAAGAGGGCCTCCTAATGGTCAGAACTGTTGCTATGTCTGCGATCAACTGACCCACCTGAGTCAGAATGGAACTGTTGAAAGGTGTCCAGGAATGTTGCAAAATCTACGACACTGCACAATTCAGCCCTGCTGGAGCAGGTAAGACCCGTTACAGTCTTACCTGGGGGACTCACTGCTGAAAGTGCTGCTGTGCTGAGATAAGTTTGACTGTATTCAAACAGTCAGCGTGGGCTCTTAAGATAAGGCCTGTTATGGAGCATTCACTGGAGGTGGTCACCTGTTTATGGGGAAAAACTTTGATCACATAGTGAAGAACCAGTGGCAAAGTGACTTCCCATTGAGACACGAAAGCCTAGATCACAAGGGGAACATGTGCTATTGTCTATGCATGCTGTAATCTGGCTTTGAATGAGTAGAGTTAGAAATAAAACAATTTGCTTTTTAATAAAAGGCAGAATTTGACTAGATATATATTTTTTGCTGCTGCTGTGTGCTCTTTGAGTTATAAGCCATGTCCACTAACATGTATCCATACCTCCTCACCAGGGGTGACTTAGACTGCTCGTTCATGTCTACTAATGAGATTCAAGTGCAGAAGGGAAACTTTGACCAGTTGCTCAGGATCCATGGTAAATCGGGACCCAAGATATCAGGAGAATAAGGCCTCAACCTCCACGATGCGCAATGCCTGTCCTGTGCCCCTCTGAAAGAGGTTCTGACAATTAGAGACAAGCGGTGGGGCAACTAAAGTTTAGGAGCCTGGACACAGAAGTGGCATTGGCCATTTCCAATTTCTGCAAGTAGTACAATAACTTCAGTTTTTTAATTCAAAGCACAAAGGAGACACACATAAACAATGGAAAACACAGGGGTGGGACCTGACCTCAGCACCATGTCCAACGGACCAGAAGAAGGATTTATTTAGGGGCAGAGGGTGGAGGAATCCCAAGAGTAGGAATGGAGAGGTCCTTGCTTGCTAATTTCATATGGGACTGGTTTGAGAGAATGAAGTGTAGATGACTACGGAGGGACTCATGATATAAACCCATGAAGGGAGCACTCTGGATTGAAGCTGTAGGATCCACTTAGCAGGAATCTATCCTAGACACATGTCAAGTGTTTCCCCTAATGCAGTATAAAGAATGACATCAACTTAATCACCTCCTTTAGTTTTGAGAATATCTTAGGTGTGTACATCTCCTCTAATTTCTAGGATACAACTGTTCCCAGTTCCAAGAGTAAATACCTTGGATGGGTTGAATATAGCAGAGACCCTGAGTTTGCAGTTGCCACTTCATAAAGCTAAGGCTGAGGAAGATGAGAAAGCCGGATAATTTGAGAGGGAGAAGCTAAGTCTGACTCAGTGGAAAACAAGAGGAGGGAAGAAGCAGAGAGAAAGAAGGAGAGACAGAGAGTGTTGGAGGAGAAATAGTGTTAGAAATTTGGTTTCTTCTTTCTGGTTGGCAGAAGTATGTACCATGTCCAGGCAGAAACCACACCCCTAGTAAGGATAGGTCACAACACAAACTAAATTGTTCGTAGCTTGTCATAGATCAGTCAGGCTTAACTTATGAGGCAATGTGTAAAGTATTTCAAACAGTAACACAGCGAAAACATCACAAAGAGGCACCACATTAGGCTAGAATAATAGATGAAGATCTTTTAAATAAAGCAAGACCAAAACAACAAAAATCCAGTCGAGCTATGACTAATATGAATATTTAAAGAATAAATGTCAAAATAGTGCTTAGAAGCAATAGGCACTTAAGTAGGTTATCTGGACGCAATAGACCGGGGCAAAGTCAAAAGTTCTGGCGGACTGTAACGGGCCAGATACAGAGACCATCTCAGTCAAGCTGAACCAAAGTACCTTGATCTGGGATTCTATGTCGTCGATGAGGATTCGTGGTGCATGCAAGGAGATAGGTCGTGCCATGCAGTGGACGAGATGCATCATTTTTCTCCATGCAACTGTGGTGATGTGTCAAGTCCAAGTGCAAGGCACCTGGTTGGGTTGCGATGCGCAGCTGCAACTCCCACAGGAGGCAATGTGCCAATTCTGAAGGCGATGGGGGAGATGTTTGGAAACTTGCTGTTCCCAGTGGATTGTAATCTTGTGTTTGTGACGGGACACCATGGCTGCAGGTATTGAATTCCTGTGTATCCTCACAACTTTAAACTTAGTGGACCCTTGACGCGACTTTACATTAGACGGGTGGTATACAGCTTCGCAAGGGCTCGTTGGCCATTGTCGGCCAGGCGGCAGTGGGCTAGGTCCCTGCCAGCCGTTTTTCCAAGAGAGATAACATTCCATTCAGAAATATTTAACCCCAGGTCCTGACGAAGCCAAACAAAATCTCTGGCTGATAACTTCTGGGTGACCAGGGACCAGGTCGGTCAACGCGTTTCGAACCCCGACTTTTAAAGGGTTCTCCTCAGGACCAACAACTTTCTTCAGTTATGCAGAATATGGTAGAGATCCAAATGTACCACAATCCATACGTCATGTACAAAAATAACCTATTGGCGCTGCGCGAACTGGTCCAGGTTAGAAACGGCAGCCGTGGGACCGCGTGATCCACGGTTGTTCCTGTAAAATGTAGCAATTGTCGTGTAAAATTAATTGTCTGCTGCCTTTCGATTTATTCCACCAGAAGGCGTGAAAGTGTCCTCAACACCCCGTGTTACTGTTTTAGGCGATTCATCAACACTTGCTCGCAGCGTCCGCTGCTTCAAAAACGGGTCTTCCTTGCCATCTACAAAAAGACCGAAACGCACAGTCCGTTACTCCCGGCCGACCGACCTGGTCCCTGGTCACCCAGAAGTTATTATTGTATATAGGAAAACAATTATTTTTGAGGAAAGGGTGGATTAACTTAAATTGTTGTATTCTTGATGCTTTAATTGTCCAATATACATATAAATGTGACAAAGGGACCTTTTCGGTAGGATGGATGTTTGTGTGAATGTGAAATGAATGTGAAATTGGCCAAGTGTATGGGATATATATTGATAGGGTGTGTTGTGAATATTTCAAATTTTTGTCTCTTTGTAGTGTCCATGTTCGTTTTGTACTGAAATGCACAACAAACTATGTTGTTCTTTGAAAAAATAAATGAAGAATGAAAAGTATGCTTTATGACTATGGTGCAATTTCTAAAGCAGAATTTCATGTTTTGTTCATGAAACCGGTTAACAAATAAGGGAGTAGTCAGTCCCAGCATTGGCCTTTGTTCTGTTCTATAGTTATATGGCTCAGCCTTGCTGAGTGTGAGCCAAGACCCATTACTGTTTTTAGACTACATTTTCAAGGACACAGTCTAGTATTGAATTTGCCGGCTGGCCACAAGTACACATTGGTTTGCATACATGCAGAAACATTGAACAAGTTTTAAACTATTAATCTGTTTTTTAGATATATTGTATTATTACATATTTAATTTCTCAGAGTAGTTGAATGACAGGACTTTTTCTCAGGCATGCTTTATTTTTATTTTTGTGATGTTATAAATTGCAATATTGTATAGTTTTAACTGCAAATTTGTTATGGATTTAATTAACTGAAACAATAAACTTGAACTTGAAGGTCAGCGAAGGAGTGGTCAGGAAACACTATGTTGGCTGGAAGACTGGTTTACTTTACAGTAAACCAGTAAATGAATGTGCGAGCTGGGTCTACATGTGCCAGTGGTGCACAATACATGGCGGTAACAGTGCTGGACAGTGTGTGTACTGCATATATACACTTAGTGCAAGTGTGCGTGTAATGGTACATTGGAAGGAAGTCTCTGGGTTCCATTGGAAAAGGACTGCCTGGTGAAGACATGAGGAGGTAGGGGAATTCCCCAGACGGATTCGAGTATTACTGCAATCCTGTGAGCTGGGATGCACTCTTCCTGTACACCTCAAAGCGTGCTCTTTGATTCAGTGAGAGATCACAAGGAAGGGGACTTAACACATCACAGGGAGGAGATAGGCTGAAAAAAAGGAAATCAGAGAGAGTGGGACTGGGAGATTAACCTTTTGATGCATGTCACTGTTGCTGACATCTAGGTGTGAACTCTTGTCACTCCTATGGTCTGTGTTGTGAGACTATCATCTTCAGACCCTCTGCTGCTTTGACAGGTGGCTTTTCAAGAGGAAGGGGGAGCGGAGAAGAATGTACTTCAAAAGAAGTCAAACCCCAACATACATTTTTTAAACACCCTAAATCACATTTGGTGTCTGGAATTGGACTAGAAATTGTCATCTGTGAAGAAGCTATATAGGCTGTATGGGGAGGGGAACTTCTGCCTGACTTCTGCCTTGGACCAGGACTGGGGGCCAAGAACTGCAGGGCAGGGGATATCACCTAGGGAAACCAAGACCATCTGCCGTGGAGCCTGGAGCACCAGCCCCAGCCAGCTTGCTGAGACGAGTGAGCCCTGTGAAGGAGAGGCGAGCGCTGGAGAGAGCGAGGTAATGTGGGGAGCCCAGCCAAATGGACTCCTGGTGTGAGGAGACGGCTGCGGCGCTAATAAGCAGGGCCGGACTGGCTGCCGGGCGTTTTGGCATGCTGCCGAGCTGGGGGCTGATGTCACTGCAGTGGGGGGGCTAATTTTGTTGATGGAGACCTGCCTGTGCTTCGAAATTAACAAAGCAAAACGAATTTGTTCTGCACATGGAGGTCCCCATCAACGAAATCAGCCTCCAGCTCGGCAGCATGCCAAAACGCCCGGTAGCCAGTCCGGCCCTGCTAATAACGTTGATGCCCATGTGTAGTACTGAGTCTGTGATCCCTGTACGCCGGGAGAGGGCCATAACGAAGATAGCCGTGTAAAAGGATTGCCGTGCAGTTAGGATGGAAGCTTGTGCAGCACCACTGCACTGACCCTGTGAGACAGGAGGGGTCCGCGTAGAAAAGAATCCTTTGGGATCAGGGACGAGGCCTACGTGACACAAAGCGATAACCATGTATGGAAAGAGGGGCAGTTGAGCTAAATACTGCTGTATGATATGGGCAAAGGCCTTGCGTGACAGTTGTGCATCAACCCCATATGCCAAGAGGTGCTGCCTGGAATAATTGTGCCATGTGGATTGGAAAGGTGCCCTAGAACTGTGAGCAACAGTGACAATTTTTATAACTGTCATGCTAACCTTTGCATTTTTCAATGATTTATATTTAGAGAGAGTAGAGGTGTACTTACCTTAAATAAACTTACTATGTATGGAAGGCACGTCTTATAAAAGGTACATTGTAAAGGCATGTAATGTCATACAACCACTCAGGAGTAGCCATAGTATATAGTTTTGAACCTGGCCATGGATTTCTTTTTTAATCCATGTTGCCTACAAAAATCAATCCCGTGTCTAAAGGAAAGGTGGTAAATCGAGTGGTAATAATTTCCGGGGCAAATATTGCTTAATTTTGCACATAGCACTGCAAGTAAGCATTATTAATTCCAGTCCCACCCAACACGGGTAGGCAGGAGGGTCCCTAAAAGCTCATCATTCTGGTCCAGATTTACTAACAATTTTGTCGGTGGTTACATCACTTTTTTGACGCAGCAAGATGCAAAATGTTAGATGAGATTTACAAAACCATACACATAAGATTTGGGTGGTTTTGCGTGGGATTGATCCCAAAATGTAAAAATGTGTTTGCTGCTTGAGTAGGATGTCACCCTCCTCAACCAGTAACCCAATTTCCAACATGCTGACTGTATTTTCCCATAGAGTTAACGGGGAACTCTTGATGGTACCGTTAGTGAGTTATATATGTGTCGTGCTTAGAAGGCCAAAAGGGCATTTTAATGTTCCATAATATTTGTATGCAGAAAAGTGAATTGCATAGTTAATATTGTTGTGCACACAGGCTGCATATCTCTGGTGTTCTTGTTGTCATCATAGATAGGATTTTTTTGCAACATGAACGTATATTGATGTTTATCCTACCTTTTTATATCCTCATCTACACTCAAGGACATAGGCAAATCTTCTGGAGAGAAGGGTTCCCTTGGCACTGATAACTACAAATCCAGAATCATATTTTGCTTTCTAGAATGCTCGGCTGCATCCAGGATATGTACAGGCTCCATTCAATAAAAAATTTCTAATTTGACTAAACTGGAGGGAGCGTGTATGGAAAGCCTTAATCAGCGAATCGACATATCCCTAGTTAGTAGGTTTGTGAGTTTTCCCCACTAATGGTAAACACAGCATCCACAAGAGGCCCATCCTCAGGTGCACGTCTCTCCCAGGATTACACTGCTGGTCAGGCGCGCTGCCGGGACTCACTCTTCTCGGTATAAATATTCCTGACACATCGCTGGCTGAGACACGCCGACATATGGCCGGGATGCCCGCCACCCCCTCCCAACACATATCCCCAAGGATGGGAAGTCGGACAATAGTTGAACTTTTGGAAGACGGGAGGGAGTCACCCTCCCGGCCGTATTTATTAAAATATGAAACAAAATTTAAAACATTAAATAAAAGTTTCATCATTATGCATTATGTACAATTTGTCATTTATTACATTTCGATGCAGTCATGTACTTTTGGCTAACATCCTGAAAATGCATACACTCTAATTCAAATTGTACATCCTAGCATTAAGGGCCAACGGCAAGGTCTTAACCGGTGTCAGATCCCTACTACCAAACTCCCGCCCTCACTGTGTGAGCGGCGCATGCGCAGAGGGCTCTACCCTCATTGCCAACTGTAACTTCCCTTGTCGTGGTGGGGGCCCCCTTTCTACTCGACGCCATCTTAAAGGGTCGTCCGAGTTCCCGTATGAGGTCTCTGTAGGAAGGACAGCGTGGACTCTCCCCCCCAACCCCACACTCTCTATCCGCCGTCGCGGATATCCGGCCCCCGGGAAATTAGTAAGGAGGGGCATATAACCGCCTCCCCCCCTGGGAGGGGCCCATGGCCATCTCCCCCTAGGCGCCCCATCCTTAGTGGGTGCCGCCTCCCCATGGAAGGGGCCAATGGACGTCTTCCCCCGGGCGCTCCCATCCATTGTGGGTGGCGCCCCACTCCAGGGACCTTTAAATTACTGCTCACCGATCATGACCTTACCGCCCGACAAATAAATACGACAGTTGTTTACCTACTAAAAAGAAAAAATTTCACATCATCTTAGTGTTATCACTGATCTTTCCTGCAAGAAGAAATGTCTCCAATGCAAACCAAATCTTTATTCTCAAGTTCCTTCATTCACTCTACCAAGGAAAAAAGGCCTATACTTTCACCACTCAGAAAACTTTATTTTCTCCCAAACTTTTGCTATCAGGGGCTGGTGGGTGGGTCAAAATTGCTGCTTGTTCCGTCGAGGGCTCACGAGCAACGAGTGAGTGCAGCCTTCCGATCCGAGGAACAAGAGGACGATCTTCTGGATTCCCGCTCCTTTATCCTTCTGCGGGAGGGCGTGTACCCGTCCCCGATACGCCTACTGGGCGTGGTCTTCCATAGAGGTGTCTAGGACAACCCCTCTCGGGCGGGGGAAGGCGCGCCCCGGCTACGCCGCTTTGGGCATACCAGCCGGGCTACGCCCACCCCGCCCAAAATGGTTTCCCGGGAGGTTCGGGCACCCATCCATACGTTCGGGGGGACCGAGCGGTCGCCCCTTTCCATATGGCCGGGATGCCCGCCACCCCCTCCCAACACATATCCCCAAGGATGGGAAGTCGGACAATAGTTGAACTTTTGGAAGACGGGAGGGAGTCACCCTCCCGGCCGTATTTATTAAAATATGAAACAAAATTTAAAACATTAAATAAAAGTTTCATCATTATGCATTATGTACAATTTGTCATTTAATACATTTCGATGCAGTCATGTACTTTTGGCTAACATCCTGAAAATGCATACACTCTAAATCAAATTGTACATCCTAGCATTAAGGGCCAACGGCAAGGTCTTAACCGGTGTCAGATCCCTACTACCAAACTCCCGCCCTCACTGTGTGAGCGGCGCATGCGCAGAGGGCTCTACCCTCATTGCCAACTGTAACTTCCCTTGTCGTGGTGGGGGCCCCCTTTCTACTCGACGCCATCTTAAAGGGTCGTCCGAGTTCCCGTATGAGGTCTCTGTAGGAAGGACAGCGTGGACTCTCCCCCCCAACCCCACACTCTCTATCCGCCGTCGCGGATATCCGTCCCCCGGGAAGTTAGTAAGGAGGGGCATATAACCGCCTCCCCCCTGGGAGGGGCCCATGGCCATCTCCCCCTAGGCGCCCCATCCTTAGTGGGTGCCGCCTCCCCATGGAAGGGGCCAATGGCCGTCTTCCCCCGGGCGCTCCCATCCATTGTGGGTGGCGCCCCACTCTAGGGACCTTTAAATTACTGCTCACCGATCATGACCTTACCGCCACAGACCGGATAGTTGACCGACTATCCGGTCCCCCCCAACTCCTCCTATAGGTCATGCTTCCTCAAACCTCTTAGCCATGCAACAAAGTCTCCTATGAGTAAATCATTCCCCTCCCTGGACAGGTGAACCCCATCGTTCAGATACATATGGTCACCCCGGATACACCCATGTGGAATGACATGCAACTGTGCAGAACGGAACAATCTACCAATTTTATTATTGACCCGTTTAGCTGAATGGTTCAGAGCTGACACCGAAAGGCCCCCCTGCCACCTCCTTCTAGGAATCATGTGGGACCAGGCCATCGTGCACCCCGGGACTCTTTTAGCCAACCAGCTAACAGCCGACAAGATACGTTCAAGTAACACTCGTCTACCCAGTGTCACCAAATCGTTGCCTCCCAGGTGTACTATGACTACAGATGGCGGTGACCTATGCCGCCCTAAAAGTCCCTCGAAAAATGACTCAAATTTGTCAAAAACGAGCCCACCTTTCCCATGGAAAGCCACTCTGAACCCGTATTCCCCAGGTGCGTGAATCGCGTCACCTTCCTTGAATACGTCACCGGCGCGCCTCACGTATGAGTGGCCCACGACCCATGCCATCCTCTCTCCAGTCGGTGATCTCTGACCGCTGGTCTCTTGATGCAGGGTCGACCTCCAATTCCGCCCTGCATGGCAGGCTCGCGAAACTGCAAAGTAAACAAAAGACAGAAAACGTGAGTGCATGTCAATTGATCACTTACAACATGTGCAAGCGCACATACCTCTTGAAGCAATTCGAGGACCAACGGCCCAATTGTTTCACTTCCTCAGCACTCTGACCCCTGGCTGTAGGCTCAGTAGCAGCACCTATCCTAAAGGAGTGGGTCCCAAAATCGCACAGGTCCATGCCCGCGTTAGTGATTCCCAGTGCCAGCACCCTCTGAAACTGAAATCTCGTCAGTGGGGTGCCATCCTTGTATCGTAGCAAGCTCCCCCCCAAGCGGCCGCTCTCAGCGCCAAATAGTCTTCCACACATTTCAACGGGCAGACGGGGGACCCAAGCTTGCGCTGTACGACCACACTATCTCCCATAGCCCCCTGGTCAGTCTTGGACCTGGCTATCATGATTACCATCGAATCACCCCTTATCCGGATGTGATCCTTGCACAAACCTCCCTCCATATCTCTCTTGTTCTTTGCGACAAGCTTGCTCACCCTCATGGCCCCATGGAATGCCAATGTGAACGCTGCCCGGAACAGAACTGTTTCGTAATGGGATGAACATGTCTCATCCAGCTTTGCTAAAAGCAGAGACAGTCTGTCTAAGCCAATCGGGTGCCTCGTATCTTTCTTGCAACCCTCAAGGCGCTTCCAGTCGCGAAGGGCTTTCTTCACCAAAAAAGAACCTGTAGGGTCTTTTATGCCGTGTACCTGGGCCATGAAGGAAATGGTCGCCCTATGCCTACCGGCCGTCGCCACTGATCGGCCCTCCCTGTGTAGTGCTACCAGGTACCCCAGGACGGATTCCTCCTGACCCCAATTCCGACTCCCTGCAGGACCCAAATATGTGCAATAGGAACGAAACGCTCCTTCGTATGCTTTCCTTGTCCTGGGGGCTAGACTCGCTGCCACGAGGTCTTGTAATCCGAGGCACCGATTAACCACATTGCTTCTGGGAATGGTGCTGCCTCTGGGTCTGCTGTGGGCAGATAACCCCTGAATGCCTGCATATGTGAACGAGAGAGTGCATCAGCCGCATGATTCAGTACACCTGGCACATGTTTTGCCCTGAACAGTATATTCAGTCTCATGCACAGCAGCACAATCTCTTTCAACAATCTCAAGATCATTTTGCAGCATGCAGCCTGTTGGTTAATGCAATCAACAACCGTCATATTGTCGGACCAAAACACCACTGAGCGGCCCCTGAAGTCGTCAGCCCATGTCATCAGAGCAACCCAGATGGGGAATAACTCCAGGAACCCAATGTTACCTGTGAGACCGTTTGAGTGCCACCATGTTGGCCATGTTTGTACTGACCATCGATCACCTAAGATGGCGCCAAAACCCACGCTCCCTGCCGAGTCGGTCCATAGACCTAATTCCTCCGAAGACTCTGGCGGGGAGCTCCAGACGACTCGACCGTTGAAGTCCGCCAGAAATGCCAACCAAATACGCATATCCTGGCGAACCTCTCCAGACAGTCTCGTACGGTGATGAGCCTCTTTGAGACCACCCATAGCTTGCGCGATAGAGCGTGAAAACAGGCGGGCCATGGGAATCACCCTCAAGGCAAAATTAAGCTGACCCACTGTTTGTTGTAACTGGTGCAGGGTCACTTTCTCCCCCCCAAGGCATTGCATCAAGGAAGCCTGGAACTTGATCACTTTGTCTACTGGTAGTCGGAAACACCCCTCCACAGAATCGAGCTCAATTCCCAGAAACTCCAGTGAAGTAGATGGTCCGACCGTCTTAC
The DNA here is from genome assembly GCF_964261635.1 of Lissotriton helveticus. Lineage (NCBI taxonomy): Eukaryota > Metazoa > Chordata > Amphibia > Caudata > Salamandridae > Lissotriton > Lissotriton helveticus. The sequence continues at coordinate 1,622,161,158 of NC_136069.1, forward strand.
CTGGTGCCAATGGGACATCAAATTCATTCATGAGGATGCAGAAATCATACAGCGCCTGCGCGCAATTCGTATCCCCGGCTGCCCCCAAAAACAGAAAGTCATCCAGATAATGCATAACATGTCTATGCCCTGTAGCCTCGGTAAATGCCCATTCCAAAAAACAGCTAAACATCTCAAAATATGCACACGAAATGGAACAACCCATGGGCATACATTTATCCATGTAATAACTTCCCTGAAATGCAAAACCTAGCAGGCGCTGATCCTGCGGGTGCACCGGAAGCAACCGGAATGCTGATTCGATATCACATTTCGCCATCAGCGCCCCAGGGCCTAGGTGGTTCAATATGGCCACGGCATCGTCGAACGATGCGTATCGTACCGAACAAACTTCTGGGTCAATGGCATCATTCACTGAGGAACCCCTAGGAGCAGAAAGGTTATGTATGAGTCTAAACTCCCCCGGATCTTTCTTCGGGACAACCCCTAACGGGGAACAGATGAACTCGGCCACCATCGGGCAGGAAAAGGGGCCAGCCACTCGTCCTAAACTGACCTCTTTAGCTATTCTCTTTTCTGCCACGCCTGGGTTGTGCCGTACCGATAACTGGTTTCTACAAAATGAGGTCCCCCGAACCTCCCCCGCCGGCATGTGGAAGCCATGTAAGAATCCCTTCCTCAACACCCCAGCGGATACATGATCAGGGTATTTGTTTAACCACGGCATCATAACCATGAGATCAACGGGTGTAGGCAATCGGTTACAAAGGTCTACCTCACTCCTGCTTAGGTCCACCTTTTCCTCCCGTCCCACCATTTTTTTATCTACATGCACTTTCCGGGTGTGAGGAATTCCCACAGCCGGCACACACATGCTTAAACTTGCATGTCTCCTGTGGTCTGTTACAATTGCCTCGATTGAAGCCCCAACAGACCCCTCCTTTTCCGCCATTCCCGCTAACTCTAGGCTGATAGCCCCCACCTGTGCCTGCTCGAAAGGGCACCCCGGGCTTTTGGCGGACCACTCCGGACCCGCTCCCGCCTGGCGAGGACGTACCTGTCACCCCTGGCAGGAGTTGCTTGTGCCATGACACCGAGTCCAAACAATCCCAAGACAAAGAAGCATCATATTCTTTTGCTTTACGGAACTTCATGTCATAGCCTTTCCATTCTTCCCCCTCATACATTGAATAAAAATCCATGATGCGATTCTGATAGCAAACCAACTCAGTCATAACCTCAGGTTTACGTTCCCCCATAACTGCGGTAAATATAGAGAAGGCCTTAACCCAGTTCGTCACTGTCTCTTCCACCCTAAACTCGGCCATCTTGGCGCGCCAGACACTAGGGTGCCACAAATCTTTCTGCGTTTTAGCATACTCCATCTCACGATGGTCCGTTAACAATGAAAACATGTTGACATACTTGTCTCCCCATATTAACTCTTTCGTGGCCAAGGGAATGTGCTGTGCAACCTTTTCCCGCCTTGAGGGTATCGAGCCCTCCCCCACCATCGGCAATGCGAGCTTACCCGGATCGGCTGGTGTTGCCGCCGTCTTTTCTTGACCAGCTGCTGGTACTCCCGGCGCCACCTGTGGGGGAACAAGAGGAACACTAGCCTTCGTGACATCTCTCGATTGCCGCAACTGCTTCATTAACACTCTGGCTTCTTCAGCCGGATCTCCCGGGGTCGCTGTGCCCCCACCCTTGTTTTGAGCCATGCCGTCAACTGTGCGGCCAATTCTGGGGGTATTTCATCGTCCTCGACAGAGGTGATCACCACCGGGATAGGCTGGCCTACATCAGGGGTCTGAACCGGGTTATCGACCGGTACGAGGGGGGCGATGAGAGGTACCTCTGGAACTGGGATCCCCCCCGAAACCGCCCTTTCCTTGACCCGCTTCCCTCTTCCCCCGGGGACTACTCCCGGCAAAGCCGGGCCTATAACCTTTTTTGGCTGACCTGGGTCGTTCAATGCGGCCAATTGCTTCTTTACCTCCGCTAGACCTCTCCCGAGCGATTGAACTTGTCCGAGCTTTCGGTCCATACAAGCCATCCGATTCGACAACAGGCGTAACATCCTCTCTGTCTCGGAACCCTTTCCTGCTGTCTTGCTAGGCATGGTTTCGAGTCTTCCGCCCTTGGTCAATCCACGAGGTCCTGAAATCTGTGGGCCCTCGAAACTGAAAGAGAAAAAACAAGATTAACACATTCAAAATTGCTGCTTGTTCCGTCAAGGGCTCACGAGCAACGAGTGGGTGCAGCCTTCCGATCCGAGGAACAAGAGGACGATCTTCTGGATTCCCGCTCCTTTATCCTTCTGCGGGAGGGCGTGTACCCGTCCCCGATACGCCTACTGGCCGTGGTCTTCCATAGAGGTGTCTAGGACAACCCCTCTCGGGCGGGGGAAGGCGCGCCCCGGCTATGCCGCTTTGGGCATACCAGCCGGGCTACGCCCACCCCGCCCAAAATGGTTTCCCGGGAGGTTCGGGCACCCATCCATACGTTCGGGGGGACCGAGCGGTCGCCCCTTTCCAGGTTCCTTGGTTCTCAAGCCGCTGGTGAGCTGTGGCAGGTGAGCTGCTGTATGTAAGTCATATTGGGTATATCTGATGTTGGTAGTTATTTTCTTGATGGACTTTTAAATAAGGAAGAATCAAGCTTTTGCCTGCAGACTATGTTGCTTAGTTCTCGAATTTTATAATTAACACATATTTTATCTGCCGGTGTGTCTGCTTACATTTGAAGAAAAAGTGCTGCTTTTTTTATGAACAATAAGCAAATATTTTCAATCGAGGTGGGTGAACCAACAAATTAAAAGGGGGAGCCGAGGCTCGGATCTTAGAGCCCGTGCAGGAGCTGAGCCTTGAAAATATCTGCTATGTTAATCAGACAAAACGTCAAATATAATAAAGTCTTTTAAAAATACAAAAAAGTGTATTATTAGGTCACATTATAGAACTGAACTTAATGGTGATAGTTGTCTAAACATGAACCATTTGGGAACTTAGAGTCAAGGTGAATTTCATGTATAAACCCTGCACCCAGCCAAGATTATTGCAACATTATAAGTTATTAAATCAAACACATAGGTTTTTTATCAAATTTATATTCTGAACTCAGGTTTGAAAGTGTTTTCATATAATGAAGAAAAGGAGTGTTTTGTGAAATACATTTTTTCCATAACATCAGATAACTGAAGAGGGAAAGCTGCAATTTATCCAGATTTTTTGGTTTCTCTTTGTACAAAGCAGCTTTGTGTTTCCTTATGTTGGGGCTTCGTTTATAATTTTTTTTTACAGTTTTTATATAGAGCGAACTCGACCTGAAAGTACTGTAGCGCTTTACATGAGTTGCTTTACAGAAGGTCACAAATTGTTGTTTATAGGGATGGATAGAAGGGCCTATTCGGCCCTTCTTGCCATCCCCCGTTTTAAAAAACAGAAAGCGGGCGGATCGAGCTTTGCTGTATTGGCTCCCACCTTTTGGAACTCCCTCCCTGTTACTCTGCGCACTTCCCCGTCGTATCTGTTGTTTCGGAAGAATCTCAAAACCTTCCTCTTCACGCAAGCCTACCTGACCTAGATCCCTTCTGTTGTTGCCGCCCATTGTCCACCACTAGCGCCATGAAACCGCCTGGTAAACGCGCGCTGTATAAATGTTTTTAAATTCAAATTTAAATTCAAATTCAAGTGATTTGCCCAGAAACACTGGGGGCAGATTTGCAATAAGCTAAGGCAGCGCTGCGTTAGTTTGGAAGCAGAGGGATGCAACATATTTACAACAATATGTCACATCTCTGCGCTTCCCCCTGCGCTGGCATACAAACTGCTGCCATGCACCGACCATGGTGCAAGGATGCCTGCGTCACGGGAATGATTGTGTATGTACAGGAAGGGTTCCATTCCTGCACTTAATCAGAAATGGTGTTTTACAACTTCTATATGTGCTGCATTAGCACACCTAGAACTTGCAAACCGTCATTGTTTTAATGATTGTTTATGTGCAGGAAGGGACACCGGCCCGGCTGCTTAAGGAACACCGGAGCGTGGACACACAGCATATGTGCAGCGCACTCGCGCAGCGGGTTCACTGCTGCCAAGCTAGTCAAGCCTGTCTGCGCTTAGTTGTGACCAGGAGCCAAGACCCCGGCTCATATTGGGCCAAAGGGAAGCAGGATTTACATCTCGGCTGAGGAAGTACAGGCACTTAGCCCATTCTAAGTTAAGAAGGGCATGCATTGGCAAAACCCTGAGATTAAAGGAATTAAATGTGAGAATTGTAAATAGAGCGCAATAGGACTCCACCGCTTAATGAATAAGGACTCATGTCCACTGGAGAAATGTAAAACTTTCTACTGGCAGATATTTAAATTTAAATGTAGATCCCTATCCAAACATAGCTTGGATCTATTTACGTTTATAGAGGAGGAGAATCCGGAAGCCATGTTCTTTATGGAAACATGGCTTCAGGAAGACTCCACGCCCGACATTACCATGGCACCCGCCCCAGAATATTCCATTGCCAGAAGGGCTAGAGAAGGCAGTAAGATAGAGGGATGGGGCGCCGTGCTATAAATAGAAGGAGTGAAAATTACAACTAACCCAATACCTACCACTAGTGGGGTGTGAAGGGTAGTATTTTCCCTGGAACTAACATCTACTTTCATCCTCACTGGATTACTAATCTGCTGAGTGCCAGGACCCACTGCGCAATTTATACAAGCACTCCCAGATATTGTGGCAGAATATAGTCTCACAACATCTAACTTCTAAGTATTGGGAGATCTCAGTCTTCACTTGGATAATAAGAACTGCAAATTGACTAACAATTTGTTACCGGACCTGGATGCGGTCCAACTAAAGCAGCGAGGGAATGGCTCCAGTCATAACCAAGGGCGTTTACTCGTTCAACCAAACAGGATTCAGGACAGGGAGTAATATAGACACAGCTCTCCTAGCTGCTACTGCAGAGTTGAGGGCCATTTTTGATACAAGTGGTACTGAAGCTCTGATCTTACTTAATCTTAGTGCTGCATTCAACACGGTATTGCACTCAATATTGATAAAAATGCTAGTGAAAGGGGGTATTGTAGGCATAGTCGTGAAATGGCTTACATCTTTTCTTCATAAGCATATTTTTCAAATACTAGTATAAGTTAAGCAAACTGGAACTTTTGCCCTCAACTGTGGAGTGTCGCAGGACTTGTCCATTAGCTCCACCTTATTTAATTTGTATATTGCTCCTCTAGCAGAGAATATACCATCTGATGGTATAACTTCAATATCATATGCAGACAATACTCAATTCATCATTAGTCTATCCAATCAAATAGAAGACACCTCATCTCTCCTTAATCCCTGTCTTATACATGTAAAGAACTGGATGGCGACTAGCAAGTCAAGTCAAGTATCTTTATTCGATTGTAAACATTACAGTCATAAAAGCACAATTCATCCACAAACAGTTAAAAAGCATTCCAGATATTTCATTTATAATACATAAGTTTCTTTAGACAATGTAAAAGGCAAAAGCAGCGGGCAGCATAAACATTCTTTAAAAATATATAAATAATTTCTGTACAATGGAATAAAAAAGGTTAAAACTACCTAAAAGCATTAACAGCATAATTATCCCTCCATGCTTTTCCTGAAGGTAATTGCCAGTTTCAGGAAATTACAAACAAATAAAGTGCAATCGCATTTCAATAATTGGAGGTAATAAAGTGCTGGTTTTATCTGTGTAAAATTGAGTTTTTTAAGGCATGGCTTTAAATATAGCCTCCGGGGTGTTATGTAATAAGGACAAATGAATAAAAAGTGTGCCAGGTCTTGCTGAGACTTTCCGTCGCAGCCGCAAGCTGGCAACACCTCCCCCCGATGGGCCCCGCTTGGTACCGCCAGTAGGAGATGAAACAGATCAAAACGGAACCTTGTTAACAAATAACGTTCATAGCCAGTCATAGGCCATGATAGGTATGGTTCCATTTGTGGACAGGTTTTAAGTAAAGCGTGTTTCCTCACACTGTCCTTCTGCAACTCAACCTATTCCCTGGCAGTATACCTTATTGTCATCATAGCATTTTTTACAAAAATGACATCAGATTTGGTGATAGAGTTTGGGGTTAAAAACAAATCAGGCCGGCCAATTGCAGTCAGGCAATCATTTATATACTTCAGCCACGGGACCTTGAACCTTCCATCCAATGTTAAGGCTTCTTTTAATATTTCGTGAGTGAGGGGTATATCATTATTGAGCCAGCAATTCAGCCAGCACAATACGGGGTTCGCTGCTATTCTATCACTCAGATAAGGTACACCCAGCTCCTCGTGTACCGAAAAATTTCCAGTTCCCCTTGGCAGCCTCAATATTTTCTTCAAAAAGTTATTTTCTGTGACCTCCAGGTCCCTCATCTTGCTATAGCCCCAGAGCTCACTTCCATAGCAAGCGACGGCAACACTTTTTGCCTGATATAGTTTAAGTAAAGCGGCCGCCGGGCTATTGCCAATTTTTTTCGCAAAGCCAAGTATAGCCGCATTGACACGTGTTACCTCGCCCTTCTTTTTGCAAACGGCGGGGCCCCAGGATAGCTTATGATCAAGGAGGACCCCGAGGTATGAAAAGGTTTTAGTGGTAGGGATTTTTTCCCCATTTATACTAAAGGAATTGGTGTTTCGAGAGCCCTGGCCTGTTTTCAAAGCAAAGGACTTAGAATTATTATTACTTAGGCCTCGGGACTCCATGAAGTCAAAAAAAGATTTTAAAAGTTTCTGGAGACCATTAGCTGTCCTACAAATAAGGACAGCATTGTCTGCGTAAAGCAGCACAGGGACCCCCTTGCGGCCTACATAGGGGTAATCGGCTCCTGTTTTTAGCAAATACTCCTCCAACTCATTGATATATAAGTTGAAGAGGAATGGAGCCACGATACATCCCTGTCGAACCCCCCGGTTTGTTCTGAATTCCCCCGTTACTTTCAAATCTTGGGTGTAGCGAACATTGGCTCCTGTGTCAGAGTGTAGGTCAACCAAGAGATTAATTAAATTCTTCTCTACACCCATCTTTAATAGGGTAACCCATAATTTGCCTCTGTCCACGCAGTCAAAGGTGGATGTTATGTCCATAAAGGCCATGTGGATAGTTCCTTGCTTGGCCAGGGTATATTTACTTAAAATCAAATATAGATTCAGAGATTGTGTAATTGTCGAATGACCTGGTCTGAAGCCGTATTGTATGGGGGATATGATATTGTTTTCAGTTGCCCATGTGGTTAACCTATTTAAGATTATGCCACCTACCACTTTAGCTACAGAATTAATTAAGGATATTGGCCTGTAGCATGACGGACTACTGCGATCGCCCTTTTTAAATACGGGGACTATGGTTGATAACCCCCACGACCCTGGACACCCCGCGATCACGGCTGCGTTTACCACGGCGGTAAGAACAGGGGCCCAAAAGGAGATACTGGATTTAAAAAGGTCCGGTGGTAAGCCGTCCGGGCCTGGGGCCTTGTTGCTAGTTAGTCCTTGAATATCCCTTTCTACCTCATTTACTGAGAAGCACAGAGAATTCTCAGTTGGAATTAAAAAAGCATTTTCTGCCCGTTGCTCATTACACTTAAAGATTGCACTAAAGTGAGTAACCCAATCCTCATCTGAGATATTAGTGCCAAGCACTATATCACTAAGATTATCAAACAAAGGTTTGTTAATAATTTGCCAAAATGTATTACTATTCCCCAGCACTGATGGGTCAAGGAGAGATGCCATGGTACTAGCCTTGATATCTTTTTTCCGAGAAGCTAGTGATTTCTTTTAGTTCAGGCGCAAATTTTTAATTTGACCTTGATCTCTAGGTTTAACTTTTAACGGCTTTTTCAGGTCTCTGCTGGCCTTGGAGCAATTATGGTCAAACCATTTGGGGTTACTGCTGGTTTTACCCCTCACCGGTGCTGTTAATATAGAGCCTACTACTGACACCAGGGCCTCGAAGCCGGCCAGGGTTTTCTCAGGTGGCATAAATGGTGACATGCAGGCTGCTAATTCCTCTCCACATAGCTTATTTATTTCATTATACAAATTTACTTGATTTACCATTGACCACTTCAGTCGACGTTTGCCATTTATGCAGCATAACGTACCCTGATCTTCACGGGTCGTTCGCTGCTCAAATAAAACCCCACCCAGGACAATAGTGGTAGGGTTATGGTCACTGTAGATGCTCGAATGAATGGTAAATCTCGAAACCCAGTTTACAAGGTCCGCAGATGATAATATATGGTCTATGAAGGACCCTTGGCCTAGACCTTTAAATGTGGGGACATCAAAAACCTTGGTATCAGAAACCATGGACATGGCTACAGTTAAGTTATTTTCATTCACCATGTCTTTTAGGTTAACTCCACGCCTGGAGTGGACAAAATGAAATCCTTCCACATTGTTACACCCCAAGGATCCCACGGGGGTGACACCTGGGTTACCACATGGATGTACGTTAAAATCACCTACGATCAATACCTTCCATGACAACGTACTTGCCCCCTTTCTTATCATCTCACTTAAGGGCAAGATGTTACATTCACCATTTCTATTAATAGCATTATAGAAATTGATCAGGGTCAAGCTATATTTACCTCTCTTCAGTTCAAGCATTTTAATGTTCCGATTAGCATTGTAACAGGTATTTATTTTACAGCAAAGTCTCAAATTAATAAAAATAGCCAGGCCCCCCTTTGCTCTTCCCCTAGTTGAGGGAGCTGCAGGTATGACAAAACTTTGATAACCCTCAATAAAGACATTTTTATCTTCCATCCATGTCTCTTGGAGGCATATAACTAGGTGTTTCTTAGCAAATGCTAACCAAGCAGTATCACATATTTTATCAGCCAGCCCTGCTATGTTCCAGGAGACTAAACTCACATTACAGTCACCTGGCGCTATTTCTAAAACAGCTTCTCTGATGGTTGGGTCTGGCATCAGGATGGTTTGTTCTACATGTATGACCCCCATGGTTTCAATACTAGAAGTGTTTGATTCTATATGGGTTGGAGGAGAGTTATGGACCTCAGACAGATCAGGCAATATACTACTATTCTTTGGATTATCTATATTTGTCACTGTCTGGCTAGTGTTATCTAGTTTGATCATCGGGGAGGGAACTATTGAAGCTTGTTTGTATGCAACCCTGGCATTTCTTTGTGTATAGTTAGTTTGTATAAGGTCAGCGGTCATTGGTATGACTGGCCCAGCATGAAGTCAATCGACCCCCTCCAAGCCGCTCTGATCGTAAAAAATGTCAAACCTATTTGTAATAGGCACGTTATAATAGGTACGTGGGTATGCCTCCCAGTTCTCTTGATAAGTTCCTTGATGGATGACCTGCCTAGACTCCCAAGATGTGTCCCTCCTAAACTGTCTTTGTTCTCCAGCAGTATAGTGGCCGTAATTTCTGGGGGTTACTCCATCATAATATGGGTTAAAATTATCTGGAGTTCTTTCCTGCTCTACAGTGGGATATGGATACGCTGTATTTGAGGAGTGGTCATTTGGAGGGTAGAAATAACCTAGATCCATAATGCGGATCAGGCTACTAATCGGATTATCTTTCCAGCCAGTTATGTACCTTGCCACACGGCTGTCCTCGAAATTAACTACGACACAATCGCCCTCTGTGGATTTAAACCTATGGCCCACCCAGTCAACCCTCCTGACATTTGTTATTTTGCCGCTAATATGGAGGGGGATCGGTCTATGAGCAGTTAGCCAGTGGCTTACTTTATTTTTCAAGTCCCCATAGCTCTCTGTCTTACCCACTTCAAGTTGCGGTACACCAATCATTACTATGGTGTACCGATGGGATTCAGGGGGGAGATGGATGTGGATAGCTTTTTTCGGGTGTAGCGTTTTAGGTGTTCGTGCTGGGCGTGTGTTTAATATTGCATTTTGTGTAGTAGTTGGCCTTTGAGGCTCGGTCTGGCCGTTTGGTGGGTCAGAGGATGAACCCTCTGTAGCCCATTCACTCTCTTCGTTACCATGTATAAGATTATCGGAGGAGGTGGGCAGGGTCAGTGCTATAGTTGTGTCAATATTTGTTTGTGTAGATAATATTAGGATATTTTGCACTGCAGTATTTACAGGAAGAGAGGGTGTCAAGATAGAGCTGTCACTTAGAGTGTTAATCTTAACTTGTGTCTTCGTAATCTTTGGTTGCTTTTAGATGGTAAAGAGCTATCCTTAGATACTGGCACAGTAAGGATCTTTAATATGCTTGAGGTATCCTTTCTTTGCGATTTCTCAATCTTCTCTAGGGTCTGCTCTATACTGATAATTTTATCACTCAAAGGTTGCAGGAGAGATTTAATTAAATGTTCCAATTCAATTGGATATATTTTATCTGGTAGGCTGACTCTTTCAGTCTGACTCGTCTGCTCTGTGTAAGTGTTGGTATGCTCCAGCTGTATTTCAGTTTGCGTTATTGCACTCTGGCAGTGGATATCTCGGAGGTTTTTGATATTCCAACGAGTGGTTTAGCCAGCCTGAAATTTAGCCAGACATCCTTTGCGAGGGCTTGTGAAGGCCTAACTGTCTGTATATTTTCCTCACTATAGATTTGGTTTTTGTATGTTTCCTATGTCGACGCTTTGTCTTAATCGGGGGTGGTGTTTTATCTACTGCTGTTGCATTAGCAATAACCGAGCTTTCAGCATAAGCGCTCCCTGGTGAATTTAGTGAGTTGATTATGGGTTTAGGCGAACATATGCTGTCCCCCGAGTTGGTGATGAACAAAGGACTTCCTTCAAGGCTGTTTACTGGTATAGGAGAGGTCGAGTGTACAATTTTCTTACTGCTTTTTTGTCCACTAGGCCTGAAAAAGATTGCATTAAAAGAGATTCCTCTAGGTCAATGGAGGAATCCGCTGTGTTATTATTCATAGTAGTATGCATTGACAAGTTAGGAAAGCACAAATTCGGAGTCAGTGAGAGGCGCCTCTCCATGTTTTGAATAGCATCAGCAACTACACCTATAGTTTTTTGTAACATTAGATCTATAGCTGTGAGTGTAGGTAAAGGTGTAGTTGGGAGGGTCTTATTCCTAGTAGATGATCTTGTGGCCACAGGTGTCTTTCTTGCTTTAGTCATTGTATGGGAAGTATCCGGAATGTCAATAAAGATACCGAGCTTTAAAAATAGTCACTTATACAACTAATGTAGCTTCATAAAGGGTTCATGAATTTACAAAGTCACCTTGTTCTTGATCCCGGGAATACTGGCGATGATAGGGGAATGGCCCGTCCCGTCTCCTTCTGTCCCCTGAGGGCCACAGAGGGCCCGCCCTTTGCCCGGGCTTAGCCCCGGGTACTCCCGCGACGCGGGGGTGACGCGCTCTTATGCGCCGCCTTGCGCGATGTCAGCGCCGTCTTCCGCTGCAGGGCAGGCCGGGAAACGCAGTCCTGTGCGCCCCTCCGCTCGGCGGCCGCTTCAGGATGACAAGTGCGGCAGCGGGAGGGGGACCAAGACCAACAGGCTCCAGGGATCGTGGTATGCAGCGTTGGCGAGGTAGGCTCTCGCTGTCTATAGGTCCGGGTTCCTTTGGAGAGAGTCTTTAGGGATTTAACAGCGTCACCCGCTCTACCGGGGTGACGCGCTCTTATGCGCCGCCTGGCGCGATGTCAGCGCCATCTTCCGCTGCGGGGCAGGCCGGGAAACGTAGTCCTGTGCGCCCCTCCGCTCGGCGGCCGCTTCAGGATGACAAGTGCGGCAGCGGGAGGGGGACCAAGACCAACAGGCTCCAGGGATCGTGGTATGCAGCGTTGGCGAGGTAGGCTCTCGCTGTCTATGGGTCCGGGTTCCTTAGGGATTTAACAGCGTCTAAAGCTAAATGATGATAAGGCAGACATGATGTTTGTGGGCAACAATCCCACGGGGTGGATGGAAATGAATTGGCCAGCCACCCTGGTTAACCAGCCTACCCCCAAAATAGAGGTAACAAGTTTAGGAGTATGGCTGGATGAAAGATTGATAGTAGAAGTCCAGTCAAGTAATTAGCAGTACAGTCCGAACACGGAACAAGGCTCATCTTTAACTCAACGGAGAACACGCTCCGAACAATCCTCCCCACACCAGGGCAAGGAAACGACAGGGAGCTTCCGCACCCGAAGACCAACACCCTCTGTCCCACAAGGCAGTGATTACCTCGTACTTACACACGAATAAATTCCGTACATTTAGAAGATCCCGACGCCACGTACATCATCACAAATTTACGTGTTTTTTTACGAACAACCACCAAACAAAACTACCTAGAGAAACGCACAGATTTGATCAGGACCCACTTCTGATCAAGACCCACTTCCGATTACCTGGTCTCGAGCGGGCCAGGGTGGAATTATCACCGGCCTAGCGACCTGGAGTGCGCCACCTCAACCCTTCAGCCCTGATGAGTCACGGAATCATTACATTCCCATGCGACGAAACACGTGTCGGCTGGCTATCATGAATATTAAATGAAGATTAAAACATAAAGACATTGGTGTTCTCTCTGACAGCTGCAATTGGATCTCTTTTAAGTGTCTATCAAGGCACATAATCTGTACTCTTTCTCTTGTTGCATGTGTGCAATATGCATTAGTTTGTTTTTTGCTTAGCGTATTGTTCTCACCACACACTTGTTGAGGAGTTATAGGGCTCATCCCCTTGACTTTTTGCAGCACCGCCTTTTGCCTCTACCACATCACCTTTATGCGTCTAACAAGGGCTGTGCGCCCGGTATTTCCCCCATCTTAAAAAAACCTTTCTCAATAGAATTCAAGTAATTAGCAATTTCTTATTTCGGCCTGCATCGTATTCTAAGAAAACTTTTAAAATGCCTTCCAGACTTAAAACGCAGACTAGTGTTCCCGTGCCAGTGCAGGGTGAGCAGCAAAAGAGAAAGGCGAGCTCCAGGAGTGACTGGTGAGTGCTTGGTGAGAGGAGTTAGTGCAAGGTGCGTGGTGGAGCCAGTGAGTTCTGCCAGACTATTATGCCTGTATGCAGGCAGGGTGAGCTGCGTGAGTGATGGGTGAATGGACTGCCTGTGTGAGTGCAGGCTGAGCCGTGTATCTGTGTGGGTGCAGGGTGCGCTGCCTGAGTGCCCATGTGAGTGCAGGGTGAGTGATGTGTCCTTGTGAGAGCAGGGTCAGAGGAGTGAATGCAGGATGAATGATATGCTCATTTTAGTTTGGGTGCAATGAAAGTGCAGAGTGTAAAGAATGAATTTTTGGTGAGTGATTTGCTTGTCTAAGATTGAATGCAAGGTGAATGGCGAGACTGCATTGTGAGCTGTGAGAATGACAGGTGAGGGGAGTGAGCAGTGTGCTTGTGTGAGTGCAGGGTGAGTGAGATGAGTACAGGGTGAACTGCATGAGTGCACAGTGTGTGGTGTAAGTACCGTGTGATCGCTGTGAGTGCAGATTGATCAATGGGATTACAGGGTCAGTGGTGAGAGTGACAGATGAGTGGACTATCATGTTCTTGAAGAGTGAGTGGTGTGCTCCTGTGAGTGCAGGTTAAATGGAGTGTGAACGTCATGAGTGCAAAGTGAACTGCATGAGTGCATGGTGAGAGATGTAAGTACAGTGTGAGATCTGTGAGTCCCATGGTGAGTGATGGAACTGTAGGGCGAGCTGTGAGAGTAACAAGTGAGCAGAGTGCCATGTAAGTGGATGGTGAGCGGTGTGATCGTGTGAGTGCAGGGAAAGAGAAGGGTGAATGGCGTGAGTGCATGGTGATCAGTGTAAGTGCTGTGTGATCACTGTGAGTGCAGCCTGAGATTGAAAGCGAAGGGTGAGCAGTTAGAATGATGGGTGAGTTGTCTGCAAGATGCGATCCTAGATTCTCTGTGTAACTGAACATGTTATCCACAGTTGTCGAATGGGGTTCCAGATATCATTCATACTATTGCAATTATGGCACCAATAATGGATGGAGGGTGGAGGAAATAAATGGTTTGGAATCCTGCAACAAACTTTCAACCTCTTGATATGCCTAAAAGGTTAACACCTATCCAAAAAATACTGGGCATTTGTTGTTTTAAGATTCTACAAGGTCCGGAAATGAAACTAAATTGGAAAAAAAATATATGTATTCATTTGTAAGATGATTTTCCTGCCCATGTTTAATTATTAGTCAAGGATCTTCAATGCAGGTCTATAACACATTTAAAAGTGATTTCTGTTTGTATTTGCTGCTTTAAATATGTACAGATAAGGACTTAAAATAAAGGCTTTAGGCAATTTTGCTTAGTTTTATACTTATTTGCTGGAAAGAAACCACCCAGATGACAACCCTGCATGCTTAATGTTACTTTTTAGAAATTGCATTCTCCCACTGTGACATCAAAAGTATTTAACAAATCAAAGGAATGGGCAGAGTGGGGGTACATGGTGCACTGGAACCAGTGGAAAAAACAGAAAGCCTGGGAAGATGTAAATCGTTTTAAAGTCATGTGAAATGCTCAGACGAGGCTGTAATAAAGCACCAGCCACTGCCTAAACAGCCTCCAGCCTCTGTGTGTGTATCCTGTAGCGACATCAGCCCAGTTGAGAGGGGGGAGCCCTTTCAGCCCAATGGGCTCTGCACGTCTGATAAACAGTTTGTTATTAACTCACAGAAAATGAACACAGACAGGGATGTATTGGGTGACAGGATAGTTATCGAAATTCTAATGGGTCATTTAAGGCCCGGAGTAAAAGGACATTTAACATGGGCTTCAATTGGAATTCCATAGAGCATATTATCAATCCAATTATTGCCTGTCTTGATAATATGCCCCTTGCATCGCTGCTGTTCCTGCGGTGCCTGCATGCTTCTCGCTGACAGCGCCTAGAATGTTAAAAGACTCGCCGCACTGCTGCACCCGCAGAGTCTGCTCAATCTCTTGCATGTCAGCTGGGAGAGGAGGCAGGGAGCAAGCAACCCTGGGAGGTGTGTTTCAGCATCTGCACAAATCTCTTAAAAAAAATACATTGCATGTCTGTGTGTGCATATCACACCCTGTTACAATCTCTGGAGCAGCACAGGAATATCAGTGCACGCTGTGACGTCAATAATGAGCTCTATCAGCAGAATCAGCGGAGCAGGAATATTACATGTAATCAGAGGCAGCAACTCAACTGCTTTATTTTTTAACCCCTTCGATGCTGGTGACGGAACCGTTCTGTCATCAGTCACGGCTGAGCTGTGCTGATGACGGAACGGTTCCGTCACGACCGCGCCCTGTTCTGGAATGTCCAGCACAGGGCGCGGCTACGGCGCCACACGGAAGCGGTTAAGGAAATCATTTTTATTGAGTAATAAAGAAGGTACCAAGAACACAGTCAACATAAGGGATGAAGTAACATGGTAAAATATACAATAAATGGAAGCAATAATAAAGAATACAGAAGAACTTAGATTATTAATTACAACCATATACAACGGTTTAAATAAGGTGACCAGGTATCCCGGATTTGCCCGGACGGTCCCGGGTTTTCACCAGCTGTCCCAGCAGATTTCAAGAAATGTAGCTCATGTCCCAGTTTTAAAAAAGGGCCGACTGAAAATGGCGGGAGGTGCTTTTTTATGTTTTACAAAGCAGGGATAGTTAGCAGTTGTTTCAAGACAGCAATTTAATTAACAGGCAAGCCACTGGGTTTAAAAAATGCCTTTTATTTATGTTCCTAAAGCCTGTTCTGTAATTCTCTGCTGGGGAGCACTGTCATTCTATGCGCTAGCTTGAAGTAATATTGTAGTCCTTCTTCTATTTTTGTGAAATGTCCTGGTTTTTGGCTTTAAAATTCTGGCAACCCTAGGTTTAAAGGAAAATAAGATTATGGTACCTTACAAACCAATAGGTATCAGGGTATTTTTTAGAATAATAATGAGAAAAAAGAGAGAGGTAAGAAAAGAGAAAAAGGAAGACAAAGGAACAGAAAGGAAAGAGGGGAGAAGAATTAACAGATAACTAATGTAAGTGAGGGTGTGTAGATAGAAAGGCAGTAAAAAGTAACCATATAAGTCAGACTTGGAGTGCAGGCTGAGCTGTGTATCTGTGTGGGTAATGGGTGCGCTGCCTGAGTGCCCATGTGAGTGCAGGGTGAGTGATGTGTCCATGTGAGAGCAGGGTCAGAGGAGTGAATGCAGGATGAATGATATGCTCATTTCAGTTTGGGTGCAATGAAAGTGCAGGGTGTAAAGAATGAATTTTTGGTGAGTGATTTGCTTGTCTCAGATTGAGTGCAAGGTGAGTGGTGAGACTGCACGGTGAGCAGTGAGAATGACAGGTGAGGGGAGTGAGCAGTGTGCTTGTGCGAGTGCAGGGTGAGAGAGATGAGTACAGGGTGAACAGCATGAGTGCACAGTGTGTAGTGTAAGTACAGTGTGATCGCTGTGAGTGCAGATTGATCAATGGGATTACAGGGTCAGTGGTGAGAGTGACAGATGAGTGGACTGTCATGTTCTTGAAGAGTGAGCGGTGTGCTTGTGTGAGTGCAGGGTAAAAGCAGGGTGAACGTCATGAATGCAAAGTAAACTGCATGAGTGCATGGTGAGAGGTGTAAGTACGGTGTGATCCCTGTTAGTGCCATGGTGAGTGATGGAACTGCAGGGTGAGCTGTGAGAGTGAGAAGTGAGCAGTGCCATGTAAATGAATGGTGAGCGGTGTGACCATGAGAATGCAGGGGAAGAGAAGAGTTAATGGCCTGAGTGCATGGTGAGCAGTGTAAGTGCTGTGTGATCACTGTGAGTGTAGCCTGAGATTGAAAGTGAAGGGTGAGCAGTGAGAATGATGGGTGAGTTGTCTGCAGGATGCATTCCTAGATACTCTGTGTAACTGAACATGTTATCCTCAGTTGTCAAATGGGATTCCAGATATCATTTATACTATTGCAATTATGGCACCAATCATGGATGGAGGGTGAAGGAAATAAATGATTTGTGATCCTGCAACAAACTTTCAACCTCTTGAAATGCTTATAAGGTTAACACCTATCCAAAAAAATACTGGTCATTTGTTGTTGCTTTAAGATTCTACAAGGTCCGGAAGTGAAACTAAATTGGAAAACAATTATATGTATTCATTTGTAAGATGATTTTCCTGCCCATGTTTAATTATTAGTCAAGGATCTTCAATGCAGCTCTATAGCACATTTAAAAATATTTCTGTTAGTATCTGCTGCTTGAAATATGTACAGATAAGGACTAAAAATAAAGGCTTTGCTAAGTTTTATACTGCACAGTGCTTAATTTGAGCTGTTGATATCCGGTGCTCGGCACCAACACCTAATTCCCAGTACTGGAGCTTATGACAGTCTGCCGCATGGTGGTGCTGTCTGGCTGATTTAGGTATGAGCACAACAGCAGCAGTTTATTAGTTTGATATGCATTCACAGTGACTAATACCTGCCTCACAAGACATTCTTATAGCTGTGGGGGGGCCTGGAATAGTATGAATTGTCACACTTGTAAAAGTGTGATGGTTAGTATATGTGTTTGTACTGTAACTGGCAGTTAGCAGGGGCAATGTGTGCTGCAAGCTGCTGTGGCCTCCCGACAAGAGCCCGGCACTTATTCTTTTACAAATTAAGCACTGATACCGTATTTGCTGGAAGGACACCACCCGGATGACAACCCTGCATGCTTAATATTTCTTTTTAGAAATTGCATTCTCCCACTGTGACATCAAAAGTATTTAACAAATCAAATGACTGGGTAGAGTGGGGGTACATGGTGCACTGGAACCAGTGGAAAAACAGAAATCCTGGTAGTATGTAAATCATTTAAAGTCATGTGAAATGCTCAGACGAGACTGTAATAAAGCGCCAGCCACTGCCTAAACAGCCTCCAGCAGCTCAAGGTCTGTGTGTGTATCCTGTCGCTACATCAGCCCAGTTGAGAGGGAGGAGCCCTTTCAGCCCAATGGGCTCTGCGTGCCTGATAAACAGCTTGTCATTAACTCACAGAAAATAAACACAGACAGGAATGTATTGGGTGACAGGATAGTTATCGAAATTCTAATGATTCATTTAAGGCCCAGAGTAAAAGGACAGTTAACATGGGCTTCAACTGGAATTCCATAGAGCATATTATCAATCCAATTATCGCCTGTCATGATAATATGCCCCTTGCATCGCTGCTGTACCTGCGGTGCCTGCATGCTTCTCACTGCCAGCGCCTAGAAGAGTAAAAGACTCGCAGTGCTGCTGCACCCGCAATGCTACTCAATCTCTTGCATGTCAGCTGGGAGAGGGGGCACGGAGGAAGCAACCCTGGAAAGTGCGTTTCAGCGGTAACTAGTCATAATATCGACTCCAAAATATCGAAAGGACAAAATATTGAGTCAAAAATATCGAGTATAGGGAAATATCGAAAAAAAGAATATCGAAGTAGAAAATATCGTATTATTTAATGTGAAAAAAATATCGAGTACAAAAATATCGAGTCAAAAATATCGAGTAGTATTAATATCGATATGTAGTAATAGTAAAAAATATCGAAAAAGTATAGATAAAATGTTAATAAAATATTATTAATAAATATAAAAAATAATATATATATTTATATAAATATAGAAATGTATGTTAATGTTTAGGAGCGGGATGTTGGGTTAATAGGGGATAAGGGTGGGGAGTAATTTAAAAATATGTAATAAAAAGTGTAAAAATCTATAAATGTAGTATAAAATTAAAAAAATACAAATGTTTATAAATATAATTATTTTATATAAAATAATTATTAAAAATTAAACATTTTATATAAAACATTTTATATAAAAATCTTCAAAAAAATAGGAAAAAAATAGATAAATATGGGATAATATATGTAAAATACTGAATTAAAAATAAAAAAAAATATTTATTAAAAATAAAAACAAATTAATTTTTTATTTTAATATTTATAAATAAATATTAATAATTTAATCAAATACTTTAAACAATAATAATAAATATAATTAATTTTTATGAATTTCATCAAATATTAATAAAATAAATTACTATTTTAAAATAATTATTAATAATGTTATCAAATATTAATAAAACAAAAATTATGCTAATAAAAGAAGAAGAACAAATATATAAGAATTACAATCATAAAATATGTAAGAAATAGTTAAATCTATTTAATTTTAGAACAATATACAGATACATTAAAAAACAGATTATAAAAAAATAAAAAGGTTAGAAATACAAATAAAAAATATCAGAAAATAACATAAATATTATTTTATAACACAAATAAAATAATTAAATATGTGAACAATAATTACAAAAACAAGGTCATACAAGATACAAACTTGCACATAAATTTAAAACATTTAGAATAAAAATATTAATTAAAAAAATATTTTTAAAATAATTTATTACCAAAAATATACTTTTTTATATAAAGAATACTAAATGATCAAATATATTATATATAGTGTAAATCACAAATAATATGGGGGAACATTTCTTTAGAATCAGTGTCCAACACCTACCCTGATATATGCCTGACTGGAGTTGGAATAGTAAATTATAATGGGAAACAACCTTTACAACGCACATTTTACTACGCACTACCATTACAACAAAACTTTTACAACGCAAAAACCATTACAACGCATGTTTTTACAACGCATGTTTTTACAACGTAGGTACCTTTACAATGCATACCATTACAACGTAAGTATTGGTAAGTATATAATTTTATTTAAAATGTAATATGTTTGGGTTTTTTTAAGGGGTATTTTTAGGGTTCAGGGTCAGTTTTGGGTTTTTGGGTAAAGGGGTATTTTTAGGGTTCAGGGTCAGTTTTGGGTTTTTGGGTAAAGGGGTATTTTTAGGGTTCAGGGTCAGTTTTTAGTTTTTGGGTAAAGGGGTATTTTTAGGGTTCAGGGTCAGTTTTCAGTTTTTGGGTAAAGGGGTATTTTTAGGGTTCAGTGTCAGTTTTTAGTTTTTGGGTAAAGGGGTATTTTTAGGGTTCAGGGTCAGATTTTAGTTTTTGGGTAAAGGGGTATTTTTAGGGTTCAGGGTCAGTTTTTAGTTTTTGGGTAAAGGGGTATTTTTAGGGTTCAGGGTCAGTTTTTAGTTTTTGGGTAAAGGGGTATTTTTAGGGTTCAGGGTCAGTTTTTAGTTTTTGGGTAAAGGGGTATTTTTAGGGTTCAGGGTCAGTTTTTAGTTTTTGGGTAAAGGGGTATTTTTAGGGTTCAGGGTCAGTTTTTAGTTTTTGGGTAAAGGGGTATTTTTAGGGTTCAGGGTCAGTTTTTAGTTTTTGGGTAAAGGGGCATTTTTAGGGTTCAGGGTCAGTTTTTAGTTTTTGGGTAAAGGGGTATTTTAAGGGTTCAGGGTCAGTTTTGGGTTTTTGGGTAAAGGGGTATTTTTAGGGTTCAGGCCAGGTCAGTTTTGGGTTTTTGGGGTACAGGGGTACAGGGTAAAAATAAAATAAAATTAAATATAAATTAAATAAATTAAATGAAATGAAATTAAATTAAATTAAATTATATTAATTTCAATAAATTTACATTTAAAAAATTAATATATACTTTACAATACTTACGTTGTAATGGTATGCGTTGTTAAGGTACCTGCGTTGTAACAACATGCGTTGTAAATACATGCGTTGTAATGGTTTTTGCTTTGTAAAAATTTTGTTATAAAGGTATGCGTTGTAAAAGTATGCGTTGTAACGTCATACATCCATTATAATTGGTCAGTGTCCAGCACCTTCCCTGATATTTGTCTGACTGGAGTTGGAATAGTAAATTATAATTGGTCAGTGTTCAGCATCTTCCCTGATATTTGTCTGACTGGACTAGGAATAGTAAAATATAATTGGTCAGTGTTCAGCACCCTCACAGAAAAATTTACATGACTGTGTTATAATCTTAGGAAAATAAGTACACATGGATGTTTTTAAAAGTTTTATTGTCAATTTGTATTTATAACATGTACAGTACAATAGTCAAAACAATTAATATTCAATATAAGTAGTTAGGAAAATAGGATGTGTTCATTTACATTTATTGTAATTTATAAATGTACATTTTCTAAACATATCTTTTGTACTGTATTTATACAAAACATAATAATTTGTAACATATTTATATTTGGGTGACAAATTGTAATATTTAGAACAAATTATAATCAATTTTTTTAACAGACTGTTCAATATTTATTTAATAATGTTAATATATTATATATTAATATTATTAAATATACATGTTTGATATATAGATTATTATAAACTCATAAGAAAGTAAATATATGTTTTAAAGATATTATACAAAAAACATTGTAAAATACTTTGATAGATATTACATACAATGTTCTTAATAAACAATAAAAAATTAATAATTCTTGTTATATATATACAAATATTTGGGAGAAAAACATTATTCCTAATACTATATGAAATAGTAAAACAATGACTTAGTTGGATATAATGTTTTAAAATAAATGTTTTAAATGTACATACATTGTTGGGATAGTTAATAATAATAATTAATATATTATATTAATTATTAAAATTAATTTACAATTTTAAAATAATTATAACATGTTACAATTAAACAATATACATTCTGACAATAGTAAATCAATTTTAGAGTTGTCATAGTATTTATTTCCTATTGATGTATTTAAATTATATAAATAATATAAATAAATAATAAAAAATAATTATTTATACTATTCATTCACAAATGAAATACATTTCTACATTTACTTCAATAAAGGAAAAATTATTTATAATAAATATCATTTAACATTAAATATTTAAAAGATATGTATTATAAAGTTTATATATTTAAAGTAATATTAATATTAAATAATATTCTATAAATATTATTTAAGAACGGATATGTAAGCTAAATAAATGGTAATTAGTGTTACACATTTTTATTAGAAATTATAAGTTTGTGTATGTATTTTATTTCTTATTAGAATATTGTATTTATTATGTTTACCTTTCTAATATAGTTTAAGGGGACTACTTTTTGACCACGTAAGGTTATTTTGCTTCATTCAGGACTGGAGAAGATCGCGGTTGGAAGCTGCCTCGCGTTGAGAAAGGTAAGGGGAATTTTAACTAATATTTCGTAGAGAGTAGTAGTGTTTGAGACTATATTCACCTTTCTGTTACCCAGCACACGCAAGACAAAGACACCACAACAGGTACTCCCAAAGCGCTGGGTCAGAGACACCAAAAACCTAGACATCAACATGCTTGAGATCCGCTGCAAAACAGACCTACCACCCCCCTCCCACATCACCTCGGTCAGTGACCTTAATGATCACTATTCGACTACCATGTCAAGCATCCTGGATGACCTAGCCCCTCTTAAACTAAAAAGAACTCAAGTCAAAGATAAAAACCCATGGTTCACTGGTTCCCTCAACAACGAGAGAAGATCCCTCCGACAGCATGAAAGAACCTGGAGACAGCACCCCTCAACAGACCACCTAAAACTCCTTCGCCAGGCCAGAAATATCTACAACAAGAACATCGCCAACTCTAAAAAAGAATTCTTCAGAGCGAAATTAGGAACTTCAATCGAACAAACTATCCAAAACAGTGAAAGAAAACCCCAAGTCTCTCATCTCCTCTGAGGCTTTCTCCACTTTTTTCACAAACAAAATCAAAACCTTAGATACTGAACTTAAGGCTGCCTCCTTCCCCCCCTGAACTTTGACCCTTTGCCTCCTCCCTCCTTGCCACCACGACTCTTACCAAAGAATTTAGCTCACTGGTCTGAGTTTGCATCCTATGACGAAATCTCTGTCGCGAAAATCCTGGCCTCCCTGAACCCTAACAACCACTTTAATGACCCGCTCCCTTCAAACTGTCTCGCGACCGTTACCAAATCCATCATCCCTAGCTGGACTGCAATCATTAATGCCTCCCTACGACAGGGCTCAATACCGACCTCGCTGAAAACAGGCCAAGTCATACCCATTCTGAAAAAAACGTCGCTGGACCCAGCCTCCCCAGACAACTTCAGACCAATTTCAAACATCCCGCTCCTGGCGAAAGTGCTGGAAAAGTGTGTTCAACTACAGCTTAGTCACCACATCAACAAATACCATCTACTGGACGACTGTCAATCAGGTTTCCGACCCGGTCACAGCACCAAAACCACCATGCTCCACATCGTTGATGACGCTCTTCAAGCCCTTGACCAAGACAAAACCTGTCTCCTGATCCTCCTTGATCTTTCATCGGCCTTCGACACGGTCAATCATGCGATGCTACTCGAACGCCTCAAACTCAGGATGGGACTAGATGGCATAGTCCTCGACTGGTTCAAATCCTACCTCCAAAACCGATTTCAGAGTTTTTTAGTCAATGGCGAACTGTCCGCTCCTTCCGATGTCTCGGTGGGAGTCCCTCAGGGATCAACATTGTCCCCTACCCTCTTCAATCTCTATCTGGAACCCCTGGCCGAAGTCCTGCGCAATGCAAATATCTCCTTTCATATGTACGCTGATGACACTCAGATCTATATAAAATCTCATCTCTGGCAGAGATCCTCACCCTGAATGAAACCCTGAAGCTGACTGTCAGATGGCTCTCCTCCAATCAACTAAAACTTAATGCCAAGAAAACTGAGTTCCTTCTAATCTCCCCACCCAAGAACAACCCTGACATCCAGACATGGATTAAAGCCATCACAGCCTTAAACTGTTCCCCGACCATTGTGAAATCTGCCAAATCTCTGGGAATCACCTTGGATTATAACCTAAACATGCGAGACCACATCAACACAATGGCGAAATCGCCCAGATTCCACCTGAGCTACCTATGGAAATTGAAACCCTTTCTAGACGCTCCGGACCTCAAACTTGCTGTTCAATCATTAGTCATCTCTCGACTGGAATACGGTTGCTCCACCCTCTCTGGCTTACCTAAGATCTCGCTGGCTCCCTTAAAAGCCTGCCTGAACGCAGCCGCCAGACTACTTACAGGCTCAAAAAAATTCGATCACATCACTCCTCACTTGAAAGCGTTAAACTGGCTCCCCTTCGAGGCGAGGATCCACTTCAAGCTGGCATGCATCACGCACAAGGCCCTTCACTCTAAATCCCTTGCGTATCTTGCTCAGAAGCTTGTGCTATCTGGTGGAAACAGACACTCAAGATCGACCAAGGCCCTCCTACTCCGGCCTGCACGCTTTAGGAAAAGAACAACCTACAATAAGGCTTTCACTGGAGCTGCACCAAGAATATGAAACTCCCTCCCTCCTGACATTAGAAAAATCCCTTCCTTTGCTCGCTTCAAAAAGGAGGCCAAGTCCTTTCTCATGGGTAAATTCCTTGGCTAAACTCATTCCGTCAGCCACCAGAGAGAATGTTACCCTATCCTGCGCCATTGCACACCACTGTATTTGACTTTTTGTATTATTTGTATTATATTCATTGTACTTTACTTATCCTTGTTGTATAGCTTCTCACATCCCCCAGGTACAGTACCCTCTGCTACCCTGTCCCACCTTCATCCCTTGACTCTCTGTAAGCCCTCCTTTGTACCTAGTTTTCATCGTTTATCGTGTGATATGTCCCTGTATTATTCTACTGTATCTGTAAAGCGCTCTGATACCCTCACGGGTCATGTTCGCGCTCTATAAAACCTTAAAATAAATAAATAAATAATAAATATTCGACGTTTTTAGAGTTATTGTATGTATGTAGTCGTCGTTTTGGTATGTTTTAGGTGAAACTTCGTATTTACCGAGGCGGCGTGTATGTTAGAGGCCTAGTATTTTTTTATGCTTAGGATATGTGTTTGAACATGTTTTACATAAATTTTAATGTGTATTTTGGAATCTTTGGGTGTTTGTGTGGGTGGGTTACTTTATGTATGTTTTTTTACAGGTACCGGAACTTCGCAGTATTATTCCATGAAAGGATGCGGGTTTTTTTTGGAGATAAGCTTGTATTACAAATAAATGTAATATTTTACCATCTATCTCCTTTTTTGGTGATTTCCTTGAGCAATTTTTAATCTTTTTCACGATTTTTCGGGTTTTTATGGTTGTTCATTTGGAATGGATTACGATAACATAGTGCTTATTTTTTTTAACTAAGTGTGTGTATGTTCATTTTTTAAATGAATTTAACACACTTTGTTTACTCCGCGTTTACTGGAGCGATTTTTGTAATCTTTTACTAATTTTCGGGATATTTGTAGGGTGTCGCATTGCATTGGGAGAAGAATATGCGTAATTTATTTTTTACAAGGTGTGTGTATATCACTTTAAATAATAAAGTGTCCACACTTGTATTATCGGGATTTCCTGGAGCGTTTTTAAGAAAAATTATATTATTTTCGGGTTTTTGAGGGTTTCCGAAATAGGATTTGTACTGGATTGTAAGGTATTGTATGGATTATACGTGGCTGGATGACCTCTTCTTCTGCTACATAAATTGTACGTTTTTCACATTTATTTTATTTGGGTGGGAATTGTCGATTTAAATGTCATTGCAATGTTTAATATTATAAATATTGCATATTTGTTAAGTAAATGTTTTTTAAAATTTAACAAATATATTAAACAAATATGTATTATTTATGATTAAATGGAAAATGTTATGGATTTCACAATGTCTGTAATTATCAGAAGTTTTTTTTCGTTTTGGTATGATACTTTATAGTAGGCTTTTAGCTATCAGTGATAGGTACTCTAAACCTCTGGTTGAAGGATATAGGGTCACTTGGCTTTGCAGGAGTCTGAACATTTGTTTTGTTTGTTTTGTTAGTTTAGGGCCAATTTGTGTAACAGATTGTTCTATCCTTAGTTCTTGGTAGCTTTGTTCTTTTTTTAAAGATTGTATTAGATTTATGAAGGTGGGTTTTGCTCTGTTAGTGGTAACTTGGAATGCATTGTGCCATCCTTCCACACTGTTATTCGTTTTTGCCTCTTGGTTTAATGTACTTAGATATACATTCCACCAAGGTATGTGGAATTTAGGTTGGCGTCGGTGCCCAGATCTATGTAACCTTCCCACCCAAGTATCCTCAAAATAGTCCAGTAGTGGGGCCAGTTTGTCTTCATACTTTTTGTAGTATGTGCTGTCAATTAGTAAGTTATAGTGTTCCGCTACATCAGTAATTGGAACATAGGCTAGTGCTATTAATTTTTTAACTTGATATGCAAAGTTGCTATCAGTTGAGTATTGAATGCTTAAAGTTGATTTTTGGAGATGTCTCCATATACTTTGGTTGAAGTGATAGTAGCAACCTTGGATAGCTGTGTGGGGAAATGTTTTCAAAATGCTATTGATCGTAGCAATTTCGAAATCAATAATTATTTTTTGGGGAAAATAATTATTCATTTCATTTTTGATAACATTTAATATTTCTATATATGTATTTTGTTGTTTGTTAGGTAACAAACAGTAAATAAAAGGGATATTGTAGTGATGATATAATCCATGAATGGTATATAGTTGATAAAATGGTTTGGGACATGGTTTAAAAGTCCCATCCATCATCCATTGGTCGCATTGTTGTATTTTTTTTAAATTTGTTGCAGTTGCAAACATGATAATTCTGTTGGTGGGGTTTTCATTGTAAAAAAGTAAAAATTTCTCATTACTGTGTGTTACGCTCATTTCTGGGGAAATTATTATTTCTTCAAAAGTTGTAGGGTTAGGTTGAGTAGTGGTAGTTAATCTTTTAGTGTGTGCTATTGTGCGTTTAAGGGAGTCAATTGAGGGTAGCTGCCCTGAAGCATGGGCAGGAATTTTTAACAGTTCTTCTTTTAGGATTTGTGTGGTAGGTTTGTCACTCCCTGTGCTAGCTGTTTTTATACTTTCTAAAGCATCCCTTATCTCTGTGACATTGGGGGGGGTGATTATGTTCTCTGGTAGATAATACATTTGTGTCTTCAGTAGTAGCCCTACCATAGCATTTGTTTGAATAGTATTTGGTACATTTCCAGAATACTTTTCTTCCTGTTTGTCTTTCTTGATTATAAACATACCCCATATAACATAACAACAATTTATTTTTCTGTGACATAACAAATTCTGCACCTTCAGTCATTTTGTATTACTTGTTCTAGGAAAGATTAGAAAGAAACGTGTTTAAATGTAAAATATTATTGGTAGTGTTTTACACATTTATATTTCACTGTTTATACTTACAGTTAGTAAATCTGGTGTCGAGAAATGCAGAAACTGTTATTTTCAATTTATTTCTAGTATGTTCTTCTTGTTTTCCTGTTGGTAGGCAAAGTAAAAAATTATAAGCCATTTTAAAAAAATGTTTAGCATTTTTTTGGAGAAAGCAGTATTAAATTTAGCATTTTAGGCAATTTTAGGACATTATTAGATATACTTACTTTTTTAAATTGTTCAGTGTTTGTCTTTGGTGGAGTAGATGAAGGATGTAATGTGATTATCTGTAGAGAAGATATAATACACAAGAAATGATTATTAGTACATAGATTTATAACCTTAGGGACTTTGAGGAAGTTCATAAATATACTTACTTGTTTTAATTCTGTAGTGTTAGCTTTAGGTAGAGGAGATGTAGGATGTTTTCTGAATATCTGTAGAGAAGATAGAAGAAATAAAAAATGGTGTTTAGAAGATAGCTTTAGCGTTTTAGGGCCTTTCAGGAATTTTACAAATATACTTACTTTTTTAAATTGTGTAGTCTTTGCCTTTAGTCTAGTAGATGTAGGATGTGTTTAGAATACCTGTAAGGAAGATAGAATAAACAAGAAATGGTGTTTAGAAAATAGTTTTAGTATTTTTGGGCCTTTTAGAACTGTTCACATATACTTACTTGTTTAAATTGTGAAGTCTTTACATTTCGTTGAGTAGAATGCGGATGTTATCAGAAATTCTGTTAAGAAGATAGAGTAAATAAAGAAAGGATATTAGAAAATAGTTAATAAGAACAGCAGTTGGTGTATTAGAGAAAATTTACATATACTTACAAATAGTATTTAGTGGTAAATAACTAGGAGCACGTATTTTGATGTGTTTAGGAGATGTCTGTAAACCAAATGTTAAAAGAGAAAAATAAATGTAATTTAAACAGTTAGGAGAAATACATACAATTTTAGCCTAGTACTTGTGTATTATAATAATAAATGTTCACTTACTTGATTAATTTTGTAGCAATCTTGAATAGTAATCTCTATTTATCAGGAACTAGTTGATCAAAGAGTTGCCTTCTGTTTTCTATAGCTTGTGCAGCAACAAATTGTAGTAGGCATGTACTCCTTTTATAGTGTGTATTTTTTGTGTTCTCTAATGTCATTGGATGTTTTAAGAAAGAGAGCATTTTATTGGCTACTTTGAATTTTTTCACAATTAATTGGTTTGTTTGTTGAAGTGGAAATGGTCATTTGTGAAGAGTTTTGCATTAAAGCAGGTTAGTTAATTAAATCTTTTTAAATATATGTACTAATAATGTGATAATATATGTAGAAAAATTTCGACAAATGTATATATTATTTTCAAAGTATTCATGATATGTAGGAAAAATGTTTACACATTTAAATGTTTAAAAAAAATGTATTTTAATATATAATATATAATTAGGATTGCGTAATGTATTTTACAAGACGATTTATGTATCATTTTACATATATAATGTGTATAATCCGAAGTCGATAAATCACAAAAAACGATATTTTAGTAGTCTATATATTGGTAGTCGATATTTTTGTAGTGTTAGGGTTATTTAGCTTACAAACGATATATTTGTAGTCGATATATTGTTTGTCTATATTATTGAAGTCGATATTTTATAGACTCGATATTATTTACTCGATATTTTTGTAGTTAGTTAAATAAGTATATAAACTCGATATTTTTGTAGTCGATAATTAGTCAACGATATTTTGGCAACTCGATATTTTGGCCGTCGATAATATTTGAGTGATCCCGTTTCAGCATCTGCACAAATCTCTCAAACAAAATACATTGCGTGTCTGTGTCTGCATATCACACCCTGTCACAATCTCTGGAGCAGCACAGGAATATCAGAGCACGCTGTGACGTCAATAATGAGCTCCATCAGCAGAATCAGCGGAGCAGGAATATTACATGTAATCAGAGGCAGCAACTCAACTGCTTTATTTTTCAAGAAAATCATTTTTATTGAGTAATAAAGCAGGTACCAAGAACACAGTCAACATAAGGGATGAAGTAACATGGTAAAATAGACAATAAATGGAAGCAATAATACAGAATACAGAAGAAATTAGATTATTAATTACAACAACCATATACAATGGTTTAAATAAGGTGACCAGGTGTCCTGGATTTGCCTGGAAGGTCCCGGGTTTTCACCAGCTGTCCCAGCAGATTTCAAGAAATATAGCTCATGTCCCAGTTTTTAAAAAGGGCCAACCGAAAATGGCGGGAGGTGCTTTTTTATGTTTTACAAAGCAGGGATAGTTAGCAGTTGTTTCAAGACAGCAATTTAATTAACAGGCAAGCTACTGGGTTTAAAACATGCATTTTATATATGTTCCTACTCCCTGTTCTGTAATTCTCTGCTGGGGAGCACTGTCATTCTGTGTGCTAGCTTGAAGTGATATTGTAGTCCTTCTTCTATTTTTGTGAAATGTCCCGGTTTTTGGCTTTAAAATTCTGGTAACCCTAGGTTTAAAGGAAAATAAGATTATGGTACCTTACAAACCAATAGGTATCAGGGTAAATTTTAGAATAATAATGAGAAAAAAAGAGAGAGGTAAGAAAAGAGAAAAAGGAAGACAAAGGAACAGAAAGGAAAGAGGGGGAGAAAAAATAACAGCTAATAACTAATGTAATTGAGAGTGTGTAGATAGAAAGGCAGTAAAAAGTAAACATAATAAGTCAGACTTGGAGTGCAGGCTGAGCCGTATATCTGTGTGGGTGCTGGGTGCGCTGCCTGAGTGCCCATATGAGTGCAGTGTGAGTGATGTGTCCATGTGAGAGCAGGGTCAGAGGAGTGAATGCAGGATGAATGATATGCTAATTTCAGTTTGGGTGCAATGAAAGTGCAGAGTGTAAAGAATGAATTTTTGGTGAGTGATTTGCTTGTCTCAGATTGAGTGCAAGGTGAGTGGTGAGACTGCATGGTGAGCAGTGAGAATGAGAGGTGAGGGGAGTGAGCAGTGTGCTTGTGCCAGTGCAGGGTGAGTGAGATGAGTACAGGGTGAACAGCATGAGTGCACAGTGTGTGGTGTAAGTACAGTGTGATCGCTGTGAGTGCAGATTGATCAATGGGATTACAGGGTCAGTGGTGAGAGTGGCAGATGAGTGGACTGGCATGTTCTTGAAGAGTGAGCGGTGTGCTCATGTGAGTGCAGGGTAAAAGGAGGGTGAACGTCATGAGTGAAAAACAAACTGCATGAGTGCACAGTGCGTGGGGTAAGTACAGTGTGATCGCTGTGAGTGCAGATTAATCAATGGGATTACAGGGTCAGCGGTGAGAGTGACAGATGAGTGGACTGGCATGTTCTTGAAGAGTGAGCGGTGTGCTCATGTGAGTGCAGGGTAAAAGGAGGGTGAACGTCATGAATGCAAAGTAAACTGCATGAGTGCATGGTGAGAGGTGTAAGTACAGTGTGATCCCTGTTAGTGCCATGGTGAGTGATAGAACTGCAGGGCGAGCTGTAAGAGTGACAAGTGAGCAGAGTGCCATGTAAATGGATGGTGAGCGGTGTGATCGTGTGAATGCAGGAAAAGAGAAGAGTGAATGGCGTGAGTGCATGGTGAGCAGTGTAAGTGCTGTCTGATCACTGTGAGTGAAGCCTGAGATTGAAAGCGAAGGGTGAGCAGTGAGAATGATGTGTGAGTTGTCTGCAGGATGCATTCCTAGATACTCTGTGTAACTGAACATGTTATCCACAGTTGTCAAATGGGGTTCCAGATATCATTTATACTATTGCAATTATGGCACCAATCATGGATGGACGGTGGAGGAAATAAATGATTTGCGATCCTGCAACAAACTTTCAACCTCTTGATATGCCTATAAGGTTAACACCTATCCAAAAAAATACTGGCCTTTTGTTGTTGCTTTAAGATTCTACAAGGTCCGGGAGTTAAACTAAAATGGAAAACAATTATATGTATTCATTTCCTGCCCATGTTTAATTATTAGTCAAGGATCTTCAATACAGCTCTATAACACATTTAAAAGTTATTTCTGTTTGTATCTGCTGCTTGAAATATGGACAGATAAGGACTAAAAATAAAGGCTTTGCTTAGTTTTATACTGCACAGTGCTTAATTTGAGCTGTTGATATCCGGTGCTCGGCACCAACACCTAATTGCCAGTACTGGAGCTTATGACAGTCTGCCGCATGGTGGTGCTGTCTGGCTAATTTAGGTATGAGCACAACAGCAGCAGTTTATTAGTTTGAAATGCATTCACAGTGACTAATCCCTGCCTCTCAATACATTCTTATAGCTTGGGGGGGGCCTGGAGTAGTATGAATTGTCACACTTGTAAGAGTGTGATGGTTAGTATATGTGTTTGTACTGTAACTGGCAGTTAGCAGTTAGCAGCGGCAATGTGTGGTGCAAGCTGCTGTGGCCTCCCGACAAGAGCCCGGCACTTATTCTTTTACAAATTAAGCACTGATACTGTATTTGCTGGAAGGAAACCACCTGGGTGACAACCCTGCATGCTTAATGTTTCTTTTTAGAAATTGCATTCTCCCACTGTGACATCAAAAGTATTTAACAAATCAAAGGAATGGGCAGAGTGCGGGTACATGGTGCACTGGAACCAGTGGAAAAAACAGAAAGCATGGTAGCATGTAAATCGTTTTAAAGTCATGTGAAATGCTCAGACGAGGCTGTAATAAAGCTCCAGCCACTGCCTAAACAGCCTCCAGCAGCTCAAGGTCTGTGTGTGTGTATCCTGTAGCTACATCAGCCCATTTGAGAGGGGGGAGCCCTTTCAGCCCAATGGGCTCTGCGCGCCTGATAAACAGCTTGTTATTAACTCACAGAAAATAAACACAGACAGGAATGTATTGGGTGACAGGATAGTTATCGAAATTCTAATGGGACATTTAAGGCCCGGAGTAAAAGGACATTTAACATGGGCTTCAATTGGAATTCCATAGAGCATATTATCAATCCAATTATCGCCTGTCTTGATAATATGCCCCTTGCATCGCTGCTGTACCTGCGGTGCCTGCATGCTTCTCACTGCCAGCGCCTAGAAGAATAAAAGACTCGCAGTGCTGCTGCACCCGCAAGGCTACTCAATCTCTTGCATGTCAGCTAGGAGAGGAGGCAGGGAGAAAGCAACCCTGGAAAGTGCGTTTAAGCATCTGCACAAATCTCTTAAACAAAATACATTGCTTGTCTGTGTGTGCATATCACACCCTGTCCCAATCTCTGGAGCAGCACAGGAATATCAGTGCACGCTGTGACGTCAATTATGAGCTCCATCAGCAGAATCAGCGGAGCAGGAATATTACATGTAATCAGAGGGAGCGACTCAACTGCTTTATTTTTTAAGAAAATCATTTTTATTGAGTAATAAAGCAAGTACCAAGAACACAGTCAACATAATCGATGAAGTAACATGGTAAAATATACAATAAATGGAAGCAATAATACAGAATACAGAAGAAATTAGATTATTAATTACAACAACCATATACAACGGTTTAAATAAGGTAATCAGGTGTCTCGGATTTGTTGTCGGGAGGTGCATGTTGCAGCATCTCTATGTGATTGTCACCATATTTGTGCCTGGTTTTCACCAGCTGTTCCAGCAGATTTCAAGAAATGTAGCTCATGTCCCAGTTTTTAAAAAGGGCCAACTGAAAATGGCGGGAGGTGCTTTTTGATGTTTTACAAAGCAGGGATAGTTAGCAGTTGTTTCAAGACAGCATTTTAATTAACAGGCAAGCTACTGGGTTTAAAAAATGCATTTTATATATGTTCCTACTCCCTGTTCTGTAATTCTCTGCTGGGGAGCACTGTCATTCTGTGCGCTAGCTTGAAGTAATATTGTAGACCTTCTTCTATTTTTGTGAAATGTCCCGTTTTTTGGCTTTAAAATTCTGGTAACCCTAGGTTTAAAGGAAAATAAGATTATGGTACCTTACAAACCAATAGGTATCAGGGTAATTTTTAGAATAATAATGAGAAAAAAGAGAGAGGTAAGAAAAGAGAAAAAGGAAGACAAAGGAACAGAAAGGAAAGAGGGGGAAAAAAATTAACAGGTAATAACTAATGTAAGTGAGAGTCTGTAGATAGAAAGGCAGTAAAAAGTAACCATAATAAGTCAGACTTGGAGTGCAGGCTGAGCCGTGTATCAGCTGCCTGAATCCCGACCGGAACCGATTCAGACAACCCAGAAGGCTTCCGTACTCGGTCATCCAGGAAGGTGACTGATTTGGTACGATTCGGTCATGAACAGAGGTACTGAATTGAATTTGTAGAATTCAAATCCCATTCGGAGCCTTTCTTGACGACCTCATAATCGGCCCCTTAGAGGGGAAAATAGTAACATCTTGCCCATGTAACACTCATTCTGCACAAACACTATTGCACTTCATATTTTTTGCAGTTTGCCACATGAGCACTTTTTGAAACTGTTGTAATTGAATTAGGATTTCAACGGTGTAGAGTTGCTCTGCTTTATTTACAGTTTATAAGTTTGTCTGAAATGTGTTATTATGTCCGTGCCTTTTTGAAATCAGCAATTCAGGCAAGAAAAACAATGATAGGGTAATTGCACATTGGTCTTGGCTTATAATTCTTATTGTAATTTTAAGGTGAGTATATGTATTAGGCTTCATGACGCAAAATTTAACCCTTGCCTTCCCTTTCAAATTTAGCACTGATTGTCTTTTATTTGCCTACTGACAGTTGTAAAGGGGAATAACCACTTCAGGATTATACTTACAATTTAATCATGTTAAAGGACCACAGACTCCGAATTCCAGTTTACGGATTTTATTATAAAGCCAAAAATAATTGAATGTACACGCATTGAAGAATCAATTAATATAGGTATATTAAAATCAATACAGAGCCGAACCTATGCATATAATTAACTCGCACAGAAGGCATGAGGTGACAAATTTGAGAATCAGAATACAACACAGGATGGAGTCAAGTTCCTTATTCATCAGGAAGGAACGCATGAGTTCTCTTTACCTATACTACTCTCATCAGGATTCCTGGCTGAGTACCCTAACTTCTTCCCAAAGGTGTCAGCATGTGTAGACTTCCTTAGAAGTACTTACATCAAATGGGTCAAGATAGCTTAAGGCTATGGAGCTTGCTCTTAAAATGCTCCTTCTCCTCCGAAAATGTAGAAGTCTGGCTTTTCTGTCCCTGCGCATCATACAAAAATACCAAATTCAGCCCGCACCTAAATATATCACAAGATGAATCGGTTCTCTCGCAATATTCTTCTGTTGTTTTCCAGGGACTCTGTTAATTAATTTCTCTCCTTCTCCTAGGGGCCTTGAAGTTCAGATAGGCCAGGCACCGAAGGTATCCTCCCTTCTCGCTTCTCAGACTCTTCAAAGACATTCCGGTTATCTCCTTAAACTTGAGAATAACGAGGTTGAATTCTTGTACCTGCAATGGAATGAGAGCATGCTGTTCTGGCATACACAAAATATTCATTTATTTATTTCTTTAGCAACTGAAGAATCGAAACTGTCAACAACTTGCAGCTCTGGGCCTACAGTGCAAACAACTTAAACACACACAAATTAAGGGGCCGATTATGATGGCGGACGGACCTGAGTCCGTCCGCCACCATAGAGTAGGAGGGACCGTCCGCAGGGGCAGCGGCGGTCCCTCCGTGCAGATTAGGATGTGACCACCAGGGTGGCGGTCACATCCTCAATCTTTAACATTGCGACGGGTGCAGCTTCAAGCTGCACCCGCCGCAATGTTAAAAAAGCATGCACGGCATTTGGGTGTACAAAGCAGCAGGCACCACGCGGTGCCCGCCGCTTTGTCCACGCAAATGCAGGGGGGTACCCCCCATGTGCACCCCCCGCCCCCCCGTCAACAAGGGGGCCCGCAACGGGCACCCGAAGGCAATCTCCGTATGCTTTTCCACGGCGGAAAAGCCGCCATGGAAAAGCATATGTTTTCTGCTATCCTAATATGGCTGGCGGTATCTGACAGACACCGCCAGCCATGTTAGGGCTTTTCCGCCGCGGTCAGAAGGCGACTGCGGCGGAAAAGCAGCGGACGGATTTTGAGACCCACCGCCATCCTAATTTGGAAGGGGGTCTTCTGTGCCTCCGCAGCGGTTTTCCCGCATCCTCTGGGCCGGCGGTGGCTTTCGCCGGCCCGGAGGATGCGGGAAAACCGCGATCCTAATCAGGCCCTAAATTTTTATGAATAAATGATTGTCATTCTACACTTTTTACATAAAGAAATGATAGTGTCTCTAATACATATGAAATCTATTAACCGCATGCGTGCGGGCGGAATTCCGCTCGTACGCGGATTTATGCGAAACCGCATGTTACGTGACGAGCTGGGCTCGTCATCAGCGTAGCAGGAGGCTACCTCATGCTCGTCATCAGCGTGGAAGGGGTTAAGATGCACATTACATTTCTAGGCTTTAAATAAATGCATTTATATAACGTAATACTCTTAAAATGAAAATATATATATATATGTGAACGCGTTTAAACCAGGAATATAATTCACCCATACACATAGAGTGCTGTAAGCGCTCTATCAGTTCCAGCCTCTTATGACAAGTGTCATAACACCAACATCTTACTCTCATGTAATTTCCTTTGTGCAGAAGAGATCGACCTAAATAGAAGTTGTTGCTTGCCGTCCCTGTCTGAATCTTTCTAACCCCTTAAGGTGCAGATAATGACTGTCCTGCAGTCGGTCGAACTGCTGCTCTCTTTTCTTCAAGGAGTTTGCATTATGGCGTGCCTTTTGCCATTTGTAAGCTTTGATGGCTCCCAGTAATACAATGATACAAATGGCTGCTATTATGATAGGTTTCAAAATGTATCCCATTATCCTTTGTCCCAGGCTTCCAAACCAGCTTCCAATCTTTCCAAATCCCTTGCCAATTTGTTCCCAAATGCCATCTGCAGCTAAATCACGCAAATCTTGATGTATCTCTGAAATATTACTGATATATTTCTGTATATCCCGACTATTGTCAGGAATATATACGTGCAGCACTGTTGAACTTTCAACAATTTACAGACTCCACCGGCTTTTGCCAATGGGACGTCTAAAGCAAGATAATTTTGAATAACCATAGCCCTTATCGAGACCATCTCCCCATCAACGAGTAACAATATTTGGGCCGTATTCACAGAGAGTTTATCCACTATAGTTGCCAGCTTTCTTATTCTCACATCATTGAAGATCACACCTACACTTGGTATCATGGCTCCAAATTCGTCTCCAACAATTTCTCCATCAATTGCACCACGTCAGTGAACCCTTTTTCCCTTCTAAAGGCCATAAATTATTTACATGGAAGATTTTGTGAAATACCACTGCTAAGTAGCATGTACCATACCAATTCTTGGACAATTTCCCATAAGCACTTTTTCCACACACAAAGTACACATTTGGTACTATGGTTAATTTATCCAAAAATGTTTTTCTTATTGCTTCCTCAATTAGGAAAATGTGTTCACAATCACACTCACCTACAAATATTTTGTCGTAATAAGTGGACGTGTCTAATGCACAACTTCACTTTTTGCTGGAAATCTAAAGCTATTGGACCAGAACTTCCTTTAGCTTCATGATCTAATTCTTCCTGTGTCCATGGGATAACCTTATGCTTCGGGTCTGGTCTAAACAAGTTCTGTCTATGTCGATCTTCTATCTGATCCACAAATTTCTTTTCAATGTCAGTCAACATGCAAGTCAAATTGTGTCTATGAGCATATGACAAAACTAAAGTAAAGGTGGGCTCAAAATATGTAGACTTCCTTTCTACCTCCTTATAGTAATCATACTTATCCATGTACTTCAGGACTGGAACTTCTGAGAGTACGACATCATATTTTGAGAAATATTTCTCGAAGTGGGCCTTCCTATAAAACATGCTCAACAATACACTACATGTGATGCCATAAGTCAGAGGTAAGTGATGATATCGGATACCCTCTTTTACTGATGCCGGCAATTGCATACACACATAACAATCTTTCGCTTCCATTGTATTCACATATCATACAACTAACGAGCATATGCATTCAGTGTGAAATCTCCTTTTGACAAATCTACGTGTAGCATCCGACTGGTTTCTCTAATCATGTCTCTATCTTTGGTAGATGCACCCTCTCCTACATTTACAATAGATGGGGTAGAGGTCATTTCATTCCTTTCAACATCGCGAGACCCAACCAAAGATGTAACAATCACCACAGTTATGACAATAAGCACCACAACAATAAGGGTACCAATCATGCACTTCTGCATGCGTCCTGACTTCTCGGACTCCATTTTGTATCACTGTTTTGATTTGAGACGTAATTGTATTCAACAAAGTCTCTGTTTTTCTTTTACTGTGCTTAATTTGGTCATTTACAATGTCTTTTTATTTTCTTTTTTCCCAATTAATTTTGCAATGTTCAGTTCAATGATACTAAACCTATTGAAGAGACGTAGTCAGCCCTAACCCTCAATTCTTCTCGCTACTGAAAATCCCTAATTTTAAATCTTCTTTCTCTTGGGGCTAGGTCATCTTCTTTCTAAAGCTAATAAAATGTCCTTTACAGTTCACTCGTCATCATTTATGATATTAGATCCAAGCATAGCAAGACCAAGCTGTAATAATTCAGCATGGATTTCTCCCATTTCTTGTGCGGTTGGCTGTCGACCAAAAGTTGGGAAAGCAACCTGGTTGAGGTTCAAAAAGCGTAACTCACTTTGCCTTGGTGGATTGGGAACTGCCATAGTCAAGATTCCGAAAGCATCAATTCCAGGGACTATTAACTGAATGTCAATCTTCAGAGTGCTCTCTCCGTGACTCACTGTGCCAGTCACCAACCTCCCAGATCTCTCCTGTCTCTGCATCTGCACCCAGATATTTCCACTCAGGAGATGCATACTTTCGAGACGGTACTCTCTCCCTGGATCGTCTTAGACCCTCCGGTCTTTCTTTGGTTTCACTTTGATCAGATTCAGATGTTTCTGGAATCATAGCAAGATTTTTCTTAGATGCAAGCCTTACGTTCAGCCTTTCTTTCTTTGCTGGCCACTTTGCTGCTGCAGCATATGCTCTCCTCTCTGCCTCTTGATCTGATCCTTCGGCACCAGGCGTTCACTCTGCCCTGGTTCAAAGTTCATCCCCACAATGACGTCTATCGCTTAGTCTGCATTCACTTCAGAAGCTGTTTAATGTATTCTTTCTTGCTCAGTTGTTTGTTCCGCCTCATCAAGAGTTCTCATGATCTGGTCTGTTTTTTCAGTTTCTCTCACACTGTCTGATTGCAGTTCTAGGAACAAGAGGAGCTGTGCCCTCAACAGGTTCTGGGACTCTGCAAGTATGTGAAGTGTGAATCCAGTATGGCAATCCTCCACACTTCACCGCTGTACTTGTGACCAGGAGCACCTGATATTGTCCTTGCCAGAGAGCATCAAGGCAGCTCTTCCTCGCCTGCTTTTGGCAAGCACACAATCACTAGAGTTAAGATCATGCAGGAGGTCTCTCGAGGTGGATGCAGCGACAGCCTCGACCTGGTGGGATTCAGAATTAACCACATCAGCCAGTCCTTTACAATAATCCATAACCAAATCATCTGTGATGTTTATCAATGCTGTAGCTGGCACCATAGGCAGTCGCATAGCTCTTCCCATCAATACTTCGTGGGGAGAGAGCCTTGTCCTCCTATCGGGAGTACTACGCAGACTCATCAGCACTAGTGGCAATGCATCTGGTCATTTCAATGAAGTGGATGAACACACCTTGGACAGCATCATCTTGATTGTACCCTTTATCTGTTCCACAAAACCAGAAGCCTCTGGCCTGTAACTACAATGCAGTCTCTGATCAGTTTTCAAAACTGTACACAACAATTTCATGATCTCATTATGGAAGTGTGCGCCTCTATCTGTCACCAACGAATCTATCTGTCACCAGGGAATCCGAATCCCGATATCAGTTCCCTTATGAGCAGTTTTGCCACTGTGAGACTGTCACATCATCTAGTTGGATATGCCTCAACCCAACATGAAAAGATACATACCACCACCAAATCATATCTCAACCTATTGCATCTCGGCATCAGAATGAAGTCCAACTGTATCCTATTGAAAGGACCTCCTGATCTGTAAATATGACTCATCGCAACCACAGTTCTTTTTCCCACATTCATTTGTTGACACATAACACACCTGTGACAGACTGCTTCAGCATGCACATAAAATCTGGGATTAAATCACGTTTGCCTGAACACTCACACGATGGCATCTCTTCCAAGATGAACTGCTCTGTGAATCTACCTTGCCAATGTGCTCAATAAACAGTTAGGTAACACTGCCCTTTCATCTGTCGATACCCAAATGCCATCTTTTCTCTTTTTACATCCTGCTCTAACCCATGATGTGGCTTCCTCCTCAGAGACCTCATCCTGCAGCCGCTTAACCTCATCCCATGTATCAGCCACAGTCAACATCATGCTGAGCTCGGTCTCTTCTGTGCTTTCTCCTACATACCCTCCATTGAAAACACAAACATGTAGTGCACGAAAACGAGCTACTTTGTCAGAGTAGTTATTACCCTTAGTGACAAAATCTTCTCCTTTCCCATGGGCTTCACATTTCACAACAGCTATTGATGCCGGTCTCTGTAAAGCTTCCAGTAACTGACGTTCATATTCTCTGTTTCGGATAGGGGATCCTGATGACATTAAAAATCCCCTTTGAGACCATAACTGTCCAAATTCGTGAACCACTCCACCCACGATGGTACAGGCATGTATCAGAGTAATAATTTCAGCCACCTGAGCAGAATATACTTGGTTCAAACAGGCAGCTTCAACCTCCCCCAAAATAGTACATACAACAAAAGCTGCTCTCAAACACCCTTCATTGTCTCTTAGGCAAGAACCATCAACAAAAAGGATCAAATCAGATTCAGCATTGGTTCATCGACAATGTCAGGTCTGGGTTTGGTAGATAGTTCAGTAACATCCAGACAGTCATGCTCTTCACAATTTTCTCCTTCCTCTTATGGAAGAGGCAATAGTGTAGTAAGGTTCAAAGTTGTACAGCGTTTTAGGGTAACATTTTCAGAAGCCAATATAACTTGCTCATACTTGGTAAGCCTATTATTAGTCAAATACTGTGTCTTAGTTCTTGTCATTAACAGTTCTGCTGAATGCGGTACATAAACAATAAGCAGGTGACCCATTACTATGCTTTCACATCTCTCAATGTTGACACCTGTTGCAGCAACGGATTTGAGTCATCCAGGCAACTCAGAAGCTACAGGATCTAAAGTAGCTGAAAAATAGGCCACTGGTCTATGGGCACGTCCATGTGTCTGTACAAGGACTTCTAATGCACATTATACCTTCTCACAGTAAAAGAGCGAAAACGCTTTGTTGTAATCTGGCATTCCTAGAGCTGGAGCACGACATAGGCTCTCTCTCAGCTCAGCACAGGCTTTCAAACAGTCATCGTCTCATGGTACCGGATCACTATCTTCATGCAATGGTATGGAGAAAAACGCATATTACAAATCGATGACTGTAAACCATTCGGCTTAACATGGTGTCTGGAAAAGTATAACTGCTGGATTTGGTACCACAGGACAACATGGGATCACGATTACTTTAACCTTGCGCAAATCCTGCACTATTCTGTACTTGCCACTAGGCTTCTGTAGTCCCATGATTTGTGAGTTACAGGGACTTCCTCTTATCTCTTTCAGAATGCCTTGTGCAGGCATAGACTCACTTACAGGTCGTATTCCAGCCACAGTTTCTAGAGTCAATTTATACTGCGGGATTCGTGGGAATTCTGCATTCGGCTTGACCTGTATTTTAACAGGTTCAACCCCTCGGATCAGTCCTATCTCCTCACCTGTGAAATCCCACACCTTTGGAGAAACTGAGTCTCTCAAGTCATATGATGGGTCTTCTATTGTGAGAACCACGAACAGCTCTGCACACAAACTGATATTGGCCATTTTAAATTCAGCATCGTCATCATAGGTTTGCAACTTTACACCTCTGCGAGTGCATGTTATGGTACAATTCAGCTTGCACAACAGATCTCGTCCCAATAGACAGACTGGGCTGGAATCACACACCACAAATTGGTGTTTGTCCTGAAAGGGTCCTATTCTCACAGGTAATTCCTTTGTCAATGGGTTAGTCATTTTTAAATTGGTTACTCCCACCATTTGGATCGATTTTCTTGATAGGGTTAAATCTGGGACCAGTTCTGTCCGAACTGTGGAGCATGCAGCTCCAGTATCTAACAAAAAGATAACAGGATGTCCATTTACTTCTGTATCTACAAATGGTCCACTCTGATCCACTTCTAGAGCAGCACCCAAAGTGCACTCTCCCTGCAACCTCCTCTGGCACTCCTGAGGATCTTGTATTTGATCTAATCTGGCTTGTATCTCAAAGTAAGGCATTTGATGATATGTCTGAGTATTCATGGGTATTCTTGGAGGTTGAGGTATCTGCATTTGGGACTCGCAATCTCCCCCATACATGGATCTGGGTCTTGTCACAGTATTCACACCTTCTGACATGTGTCCCTCTCTCTCGTACTGTGATTGATTTGCTGGATTCAATCTACACGCGTGCTTCCAATGCCCGATCTTGTGACAATAG
This sequence comes from Lissotriton helveticus, assembly GCF_964261635.1. Lineage (NCBI taxonomy): Eukaryota > Metazoa > Chordata > Amphibia > Caudata > Salamandridae > Lissotriton > Lissotriton helveticus. The sequence goes on from NC_136069.1 coordinate 1,622,202,938, forward strand.
TGTCAGGCGGTGATAGGTTGGGGCACCGTCTGTTGGTTTATCCCTCTACCACTTCCTCTTCCTCGACCCATTGCACATCCAACTCCTTGCCCCAGTTAGACCTTTCGGCATTTCTCAACTGCACTAACATGAATCTTTCCTTGGTTTTCTTTTGTGCCGCTTCTACCTGTTCACTGCGGTATTTTGCGTATCGCAAAATTTCATCTACATTTTTATTCTGCCAACATATCAAGTGGTGCTGTTTCATCAAACTGATATCAGATCTCAATCCTAACACAAATTTAGAAACAAATTGTCACATATCTTTTGGCTCAACAGTATCCAATCCACTATGCTGTTTAAATGCCACTAAAAGTCTATCATAATAGTCATATACTGATTCTTTAGGATCTTGAGTAGTACGATCAATTTTAAGACAATTGACAGTTTGCGGGGCTACCTTAGATTGCAACCATGTAAACACTTGTTCATATTTCTTCATCATCTCAGCTGAACGACCATGAGTCACCAGATCTCTAGCTGGATCTGCAGCGGGCCAATCGACAGCAACCTTACATGCGGTCCATAGATCACCCAGGACTACTATGTCAAACAAGGTATTTAAATCAATTCATAACACCTGAGAAATCTTGACAGACCTATTGTTTTGTTTATACCAATCAGCAGGTTTCTCCCTCAGCCGAAGAAAATCATTTGTGAATGCTGCTAAATCACCCCTGCTCCATGGCACATGTACATACCCCCAATTCTGAACTTCTCTCAGAGGGAAGTTTCCTGCTGCGCCCATCCCTCCACCTGGAGGCGGAGTATCTCCTATTACTTTCTTGGCACTTTTCTTTTCGGACCTTCTTTCTTCCCATTTATCCAGTGCTCTCCACGGTCTCATTGCTACAATGAAGTCCCTAATTTGCGACGTTAACCTGTTGTTCGCTTTTCCTCTAAATCCTAATCAGTATAATTCAATCTGCAGCTTCCTTGCATCAATTTTGTTTTGGCCAAATCTACCTCATACCGTCTTGCCAACTGCACCAATGCCTCATAAGCATTTGCCTTTTTAGTAACATCCTTAGCTACATATAGCAATTTGCTTGGGTCATATATTTCAATCCTGTTCAATGGCAGATTCCCTTCTTTCACTTCATCTATTTCAATTTTCAATCTGACCACATCTAACAATGGTGCCTTCTTCACTACCTGTATCATTCTCTGACCCTGTTCACTTCCTGTTTCTTCCCCACCACAACGTTGTTCCCTTCTTGGACGTACGCTTTCCTCCATTCTCAACACTGGGTGACTTTCTCACTCACAACTTCGACTTCTCCAATGGTTACCCTCACATAAACATTTTGGTTCTAACAGTCCTCTAGATGCTTGTCGTTTCTGCTGCCGTTCCTCTCTTCCTATCATTGACTCCCTCACTGGTGGAACCAACATTCGAATATCTGACCTAGAATTTGCCAAAGCTCCTGACCGACTAAGGTTCCAAATCACTGTCCATTCTAGATGGATCAGCAGTAGCTGGCAGTGGAGTACTAGCTTCCACTGGCAACCTAAAAACCATCCTTTCCTTAGCTTCCACTGGCATCTGAGCCATACCGGTTCTCTTCATTGTAAGAGTCCCTCCAGTTACAGTCTCTTCCCCTCCTCTGGACTGCTGTTGACTTTCACCTGTTTCTGTAGGGTTATAGATCGAAACCATATGTCCAATAGTAACTGGAACAGTCAGAGAATCTGGTAATTCCATGGTACATGCACTTCCATTGTGCTCAGAATCTGCATATCCTGGCCTTCTAGACCCCCCTGGGATTCTTATTCCCACTGCCATTTCCCCTCTTACTCCTGTTGTCTGCTCTTCTGAACTTCCTAGCACCTCAGCAATATGCTGTTTTTTTTCCATATCAGACCTGGAATCATATGGTGGAGGACGCTCTGCTAGCAATCTTTCTAGAAAGCTATCATCTGTATCACTGTACTCCTCTGTCTTACTCTTTCCTCCGGACCCTCCTTCTAGCAACCTGAAAGTATACAATCGTTCTTCCTCCATCGTGTCTACTCTCCACCTCTTCAATTGTGCATCCCTTCTAGCGTCCTGATATGCCTTCATTGCTTTCTCCATTCTTCCCTAGGACGCTTCTCTTCTCTTTGCCATTGCTGCTCTCATCCATGCATTTAATGCCTCAATTTACATTGGTCTAGACGGAGGCTTCAGAGAAAACATCACTCCTCTCAAATGATATAGCACCTCCGTCCAAAATGATCCATAACGAGGGAAAGCCAATTCTCCCTCTTTCTCTGTGATTTTATGCCAATTCTGCAGCCACACTATAGTATGGAGTCCTAGATTAGTTGCCATATAATGTACTGGGGTATACTCTGGTGGGGCTTTTTCTCCCACTCCAGTTACCACTCCTGTGTCACCTCTACACAAATCACGCAACACCTTAAAACATCTCATTGAGAAAATCCATCAAATGCAATCCAGAATTCAATATTAAACTTCAGACAAACTTCGACCAATCCCAGCGTGGCGTTACACTAACCGACCATTCCCAGCGTGGCACACACTGACGTCACAACTCCCTCCTTGCAGCGATTCACCCTCCTTTACACTTTTACTTCATACACTCGCTCACACATTCGTACCTCAGTGACTGAATAACCAAAAGTTATTAACCGAGTAACAGCCACAATAACTCACAGTCACATAGACAGTTTTAGGAGGTGTAAGAACTTCAACCAGTTGTGGAAAGAAGGTGTATGGATGCATGAAATGTTGGTTGTTCACAAAATATGGAGGCTTGGACAGTTGGAGGGAGTGATCACTTCCTTTACGATTCCAACAATTTGCTGATTTTATTGGCCTGTGTTATATCATTTGAACATCATAAGAGAGGCAGCCTGAAAATGTTTTATTGTTTAAACCCTATCTTAGGCTCCTGTAGCCAACTAGTTTTTTTGTCTACATAAATCAACCAGGTCAACTTTGCCTTGAATGACCATGGCAAAAATCAATGTCTGCATATCATTGTAGCAGAAATAGCTGAATAAATTGACTGCAGAAACTGATAAAAGACATCATATGTTGTGTTTTATGTCTCTGCAGGGACGTGGTGGAAGATCCCTATTTTAGCTGCAAAGGGAGCATCATGCCATCTTCTAATCTCACTGGATTCATGCCTTTGACACTTGTCCTGCTCGGCATTCCTGGATTAGAGATGTACCAGATCTGGTTTACATTCCCAATGTTAATCATATATGTTGTCACTGTTCTTGGAAACTGCTCTCTTTTGGTAGCCATAATAACAGACTTGAACCTTCAAAAAGCCATGTATGTTTTCATTTCCCAGCTAGCCTTTTCAGATCAAGTTATGTCATCTACCATCATTCCTAAAATGTCTGCCATCTTCTGGTTACTTGATGGAGAAACCAGCTTCATTGGCTGCCTGCTTCAGATGTTCTTCACTCAGTGTTTTATGACATTTGAATCCTCCATTCTTTCAGCCATGGCAGCCGACCACTATCTCGCTGTGTGCAACCCGCTGAGATACTCGTCGATTGTAACAAATTCACTCATTGCAAAAGTATCTGCAGCATCAGCCACAAGAGCCACTGTTCTTCCACTGCCAGTTGCACTCTTCACTCTGACATTGCCATTCTGTAGCAGACACATTGCCCATTCATACTGTGAGAACATGGCTGTGGCGAAGCTATCCTGTTCAGCTACCACTTTTAACAGTGGGTATGCCTTGGCCATCTTCATTTTAATTGCACTGGGGGACATTCTGTGTATTGCTATATCTTATATTTTAATTCTAAGGGCGATTCTCTGTCTTCCTCATAAAGAGCGGTTCAAGGCCTTTAGTACCTGTGGTACTCATGTGTGTCATGTTTGTCTTCTACCTGCCAGTTTTTTGTATCATTGTTTTGCATAGGTCACATCACAATATGCCGGTTTATGTGCATGTCATTATTGCAAACATTCACCTGCTTTTACCTCCCTTGATCAATCCTTTCTTTTATGGGGTGCTAATGAAGGAAGTACAGAAAGGATTATTGAAATTGTGTGAAAGACTAAAGTCTGTCTTAGCCTGATGTGGCTGATCAACAATCTTCTCTCAATGGACCTTGATTGTCTACTTAGAAGCACACTGACCCTGATTCACAAAGTTAACGGAAGATTTTGATTAAGTTTACTCCTTTTCAGTATCAGTAAAGTGCACTTGTATCTGCTAACTTACACTTTTGTTGGAGGTCCAGCACAGCTCATGGCTAACCCATGGTACTGCAACACCACCCCATAGAAAAGAATAGAGGTAGGGACTTTCTGTAAAGGTTTACGTCACTAATAAAATGCAGTTTGTGAATATCGGGAAATAGTAAACTTACTCAAAAGTGTAAGCTGCTTTAAAGTGCAGTTTGTGAAGAGCACTTTGTAGTAAGCTGTGTATTACTACTGCAGTACTAGTAAACGTACTGCAAAGTGCAGTTCATGAATCAGTCCCCCCTGTATTTTGTGTCCTGCCTTTCCTTACAGTGCTTAGGGATCAGCTGGAATGGCTGTAGAGTCAGAGAAGGCAACCTGGCGGACCTCTTCTGAAGATCATTTACCCATTCAAAAAATAGCAGTAAGGTTGCAGGGTGCATGCCTCTTAGGGAAGTGATCCTTAAGTAGTACTGCTGATTCATTGGTGCTTCAAATGGAAAGATTAGAAGTTGAGGAAAAAAGTTGGAAGTTATGTCTTCCAGATTACTATTCATCTTGAAGAAGGTAAACTTAAAATGCTTGATGCTGATTTGTGGCCCTACGATTTACTGGCTACTGTTCAGAAGGATACCCTTTTATTTAAACAAAATGGAGGTTACAAAAATTATTAGAGAAAATGTTGGATGGAGAAACAAAGCTACTCCAGTGTGCTTGGTTCTCAAAAAATTTTGCACACTGACATTGCACTTGGGAGTGCCAAATGTAAACTCTATGCATGTAGAGTCCCAATATTAAATAAGGTTGATGGACTTTTACAGGTGCAAAGTCTATTTGCAAAACAGGAGTGTCTGAAAATATAGTGCAATACCTGCATTCGCAAATGTAGTTATTGTGCAGGGTTGTGGTGTTCTGAAGTGGATCATGTGTAAACCCTGGTGAGTGCTCACAAACACATAGGCTCAGGATCAGAGGCGTAGCTAGAGCTTGTGATGCCCGGGGCTATCCCTCAGATTGCCGCCCCTGGGGAGGGGGGTGAGGGAGGGAGGGGTGCTGGGGAACAAAAAAAGCCGGGAGACACCTAGTATCAACGCTAATAGTTACCTCGATCATGCAAGTTACATGCACAAACACGACACGGTCCAAGGCTACACAGTTGAATACACCGGTGACCGGCAGTACAAAGGAGAACATACAGACTGCCACCCTGCATGATTTCAGGAAGGGCCTAAAAACATGGTTATTCGATTAACGTCCCTCATCAGCAGCACCGCCCCCACACCTGAGTGCCTAGATACTCTCACAGATGATAAGTAGCGTGATGAGACCCAATCTGGAAAACAGTCCTCATCGCCTTCTTTCTTTTTTTCCCCTCTCTATAGCAGTCATTTTGTTATTCTGTACTTGCAAGTGGCAGGCACATTGCGCCGGTTTCGCAACAGATAATCTGACCCTACCACAATAACTCCCTTTGCTGAAATTTACAGAAACCTTTTGTTTGCAGTGGCGCAGCACACACTGTCAATGAGTGGTGCAGATCTGGGACCAACAGATCACCTTAGAAGGTCACCTTAGAAGGGCACTAGGTGCTTCAGTTTCTGGTTATTTTCAACAGTTTTAACATCTTCCTAGAGAGTTTTGTTGCTCAAATGGGTGCAATTGCCGATATGTATATGTTTGCCCGGTCTTCAATGCTTGATTTTGCTTGCAAGAAAGTGTCACTCATAGTCATTGAAATGTCACTCATAATTTCACGGGAATTATGAATATGTCACACGCAATCTAAAACCTTGGCAGCTATGGGGCCCACTAGTCTCCTTTATGACTTATGCTGCCGATCCTCAGCCAGCAGCCGACTTGCTCAGGCCTGGTCCAATAATACTCCCCCCTCACCGCACCCGCCTAACTTGTTTGTGAAGGAGTGAGAGGAAGTGCAACTTGACAGAAAAGTTGTTTGGCCTCCGATTCACCTGGACGTCTTGCAGGACTGGGGCAGAGGAGATGCCAACACCCCCTCTATCACTGGCAGCATTCCCTCATTGCCGTCAATATGCCGAGTCAAAGGCGTCAGACCGGCCCCGCTCCTACCACGCATGAGGGGCAGGGCGCTAGAAGAGGCAGCAATGCATGCCCCCTGGCAGTGCGCGGGAGGTTGGCATTGCACAGGAGATTGCATTTTCTGATCTCGGTGAACCATTTGCGACTCACGCATGCACCACACTACCACTGCTATACTAGGTGGTGGTGCATGCAGCGTGTATGCGTGTGCGTGCATGCATGAGGCAGCAGTTGCAAGCAAGTGAGCTTGCTTGCACTACAAACCAGGCCGCACAGTGCGCGGCGGCACTGGTGGCCCGTTGCGGCCACGGCCTTTATAATTTATTTAGGGACAGTGAGTGACCCCAAATAAATTATAAAAGACGCGGCCGCAACGGGCCACCAGTGACACGCGGCCGCCGCCCCCAAAACATTGCCGCCTGGGGCGGTCCGCCCCTCCCGCACCCCCCTAGCTACGCGGGTGCTCAGGATATGTACAAACAATCTATGGGTAGTTCTCCATCATTGTAATGCATACATATTTACTACATTTTTATGTATTAGACATTTAAGAGAGGAGGATTATACATTTAGAATAACTATTCGCTTGTGAGAAATGGAACAAAGTTCCAGGAATGTGTACAGTATATATTCTATGGGCCTGATTACAAGTTTGGAGTCTTCCTGTGGGCTGCCCACGTAAGATCCCCACCGGAAGGCTGCAGAGTTGGCCTAACTGCTAATGCGGTCAACCTTGAAGCCGGGGAACAGGGTTTGACTCTCTGCAATGACACGGAACATCCTGTGATTCTAAACAAATCACTTAATCTCCCTGTGCCTAGCAACTGGTGCTATGTAAAAAGCTCTGATACCCGATTCAGGTCAAGTTCGCGCTATATAAAACTCTGTAAAAAAAAAAAAAATTATAGTCAGACACCTGCCCGATTATGAGTTTAATCCTGGTATGTGGTCTGTGCTGCAGCTATCCCATGGTGGTGCGTTTCTAAGGCACAAAGGAGAGCCTTAGAAAGGCACCAATGTGGTAGTGCTGCATAATGTTCCTGCACAGGAAGAAATGCACCATGTCATGCATTTCTTCCTGTGCAGGAACAGGGGGTGCAGAAATACAGGGGGCACACCATGTGCCCCCCTGTATGCAAACCAGTACACAGAAGCGACCTTAGGTTCCTCATCACCACTCTTTTCATGGCAGGCTCATTGCCATGACAGGGAGGGCAGTGAAGAAACTCATAATATGCTCGGTGGTGCCGCAGCGGCACCACCAGCCTATTACTTCCTCTGACCACTGCTGTAATGGTCCTGTGGCAGTCCTACCACCTCATAATACGTAATAAGGCGTTCAGACCGCCAGTGCAGCAGTGGTCGCACTGCCACTGCGACTAAAGTGGTCAAATGGACTGCCTGTAGGAATCAATTCCATGCCTCCACACATGCGCAGAATTAAACCATTCACATTATTTCAAGAAAGTGGCTGCGTATAACCCATGTTCTGATGATGACAATATGGACCTAATAAGGACAACATGGGTCTGATTACAAGTGCTGTGCACAATCACAAGTGGTATGATATTAATCTCACCAGGTTATTAGCAGGTGTGATTAACATCACATCCTATGTTAAATTTCAGTAGGCTCGGCTTGGTGGAATTCAACAAGGGAAAAATGCCTGATATGCATAGGGGCATGTGGTTTTTGGTGTGTAACTACCAAAATATACAAGCTATTCCCCAAAAAGTTGGAATAGGCGATAATTATTGATTCAAATTAATGATAAACTCCAAAATGCTGGATATTTATCAGATACTCATAACAAGGCCTTCTGTGTGTTACTGGATCTACTGCAGATATCAAGAACTGCTATGTTTGTAGCAACTACCCTTGCTTGCTGGTTTATGAAGCTGGTGCATGTGGTCTGGACTGGACAATTTCTTGAAAAACATGTGCACATCCCCAATATGCACTTGTATGCAGGCACAGAATATTATTATTATTATTAATATTATTTCTCCCCTAGTTACATTGGTGCATTTACGAGTAAAAATTGGTTTAAGGTCCCAAGGGAATACTAGGCATTCTTTGAATTTCTTAGAAAAGTTGGAGGTTTACCGCAATTTTTTATTTAACTTCTAAAATATGCAACAATGTTCAAATTCCTGCCCTGATTGATTATGACTCCATAAGAGTGAGTAATAGAAAACTTGCAACAAATGGCTGATAGTTTTGTAAACAATATTTGTAACTGAAAACATATGTAAGACAACATTTCTGGCGGCGATGTTCTGACATACAAAATCTTTCATAATCGTGGGGTGGTAATCTCCTCAACAGACGGGCATACAACAGCATTGCACATCGGACCGGATTGTATTCCGGCGGATATATATAAATCAGATCGGGAGAACTGGTTAAAATATATCCAAATCCTTGTAAATGGAGTGGGGCATAAATAACCCCCATCTATAAAAAGGGGGATTGCGCTGGTCCATCTAACTATAGGCCCATAAGCCTTATAGATACTCTCCAGAAAATTGTGGCGAGATTAGTGTTAGGCAGGGTAAATAGGTGGATAGATGAGAATGATATACTATCAACCTTCCAAGCAGGATTTCGCTCCCATGTTAGCACTATCGATCAAGTTTTTAGATTCATGATGATTTACTGGAACACCGTGGTTTTAGCAGGGGGACACTTTATGCAGCATTCATAGATCTTAAATCTGATATTGATTTAGTCCCCCGCCCCAAGATGTGGGAAACCCTGAGGTAAGCAGAGATGCCTACTGAGATTTTATCTTTTATAGTAAAACTACATGAATCAGACCGCTTCCCCATGAACAGGGGAGTAAGGCAGGGGTGTGTGTTGGCCCCTACCCTTTTCTCACTGTTCATAAATAATGTTATCTCATATTATACTGATTACTCCATGGATGCACCCACTCTTGCTGGATCCAGGATTCCGCTAATAATATTGGCAGACGACATCTTAATTTTGTCTAAGACTCAATCTGGTCTGCAACGCGTCCTCGATCGGTTCACTTTGTTCTGCAATGACCATGAACTAGTAGTTAACGTCGATAAGACGAAGTTCATGGTCTTGCACAAACATAAAGTTGTGAAAGCTAGACTGGAAATGAATAATGTGCCCCTGGAACAAACTGACTCCTATGTTTATCTGAGCGTTACCTTGGGAAAATGGTTGAATTGAAAGCCACAGTTATATTTATTATTAGTAAGGCATAATCAGTTAGCAGGTGCCCTCTTATAAGAATTCCGGTTGTCTCAAACTCAACGCAATCAATTTACCAAGGGAAGGTTAGAGTTTCTATAATTTCCGGGGCGGAAGTTCACAGTTCTCACAGTTTGTTGGCCAGTGCCAGTACCAGTATTCTTTTCAAGTGTATCCCCAGACACGTGTTTCTAGATTCCTCTTTCATCAGTGGGAAAAATGTTCATAGGTCGCTGGACGTGCTGCCGCAGTTTCCCCAGGGTTAGTGCCACTCTCAGCACTGTGAGAACTGTGTGTGAAGCGAGCAACATTGAACCACATCGACCATGATGCATGAGGTAATTCAGCTGTGACGTGTCAGCAGGGTGCTCCAAATCCCTTTGACTGTTTAAGATGGCTCCTGTGGGCCGTGAGCTGACGAGCTCTGTGAGCATCTGCGTGCTGAGAGTGGCACTAACCCTGAGGAAACTGCGGCAGCACGTCCAGCGACCTATGAACATTTTCCCCACTGATGAAAGAGGAATCTAGAAACACGTGTCTGGGGATACACTTGAAAACAATACTGGTACTGGCACTGGCCAACAAACTGTGAGAACTGTGTGTGAAGCGAGCAACATTGAACCACATCGACCATGATGCATGAGGGAATTCAGCTGTGACGTGTCAGCAGGGTGCTCCAAATCCCCTTGGACATTTGGATAACAGGCAATGTCGATGATTAAGTATTTTATTTTATAAACAAACACAAATCACTATGCCCTTCTTTACCAGCACCAACCACCAACTAACAGAACCTTAAGCATCTTACACACCGCATGGGTACACATGCATACATGCATACACACACGCTTGTACCAAAAAAGTTCCAATCTACTAACCCACATATGGAGGAAGCAGCAGGCACAGAACGCACAGCAGGCACAAAAAGTGCAAGTTGGGAAGAAATAGTACCTGAATTAAAGCAGGAGCGGTGGACAGGCACTGATTAACTTGAATCAATCTGTGCTTGGTCCATGCTCCGCAAAAGGATCGCAATTGACGTGTGGCGTGCAGTGACCAATTAAGGGTGCTGTAAAGAAGAGAGACACTGACGCCAACAACTGGTAAGCAATGGGCGGGCTTAATGCCTTTTTGTAAACATTAGTGTCTCCCATGCGAGAGCGCATGCGTTAGCGCATGATCTCACATGCTCGGCGCTAATAAAAAGGGCAAGACATCTAAGGACTATACAATGCTTGCTTACACTTTCTTGGTTATAGTGCAGTAGATATTAAAATATAATATGGCATACTACAATGAACCCCCTTGTAGTATGCACATCACCAGCTGAACTAGTTTACTGGCTTCCTAACACAATTGTGTTTACAGATTACTTCATCCCTTTCTGTGCTTTTTAACTTAATTGTCACATAATGTTCTTTAAACTCTTTTTAACCACCTTCCCAGGTTGATGTTAAAGCATTTCTTAATAATAAATTATGGAGATTATTTATGGTGTAACCATAGAAACCATCACTGTCGATAAATATGAGGCTTATGGTACCACTTATTAAGGAAACTCCCATCCTTAGATTTTATTTTTGGAAACATTTACTCTGTACAATGATGGCAGACGCATTTTTGCACATGTGTAACTCCTAGCTTTACTGACCCTTCCCTCTCTTAAAAACGGGTAAACAAAAATGAAAAGTTAATCCGATTTTAACATATTTAGTGACTGCTGTACACTAGTTTTGATCTTCTTGTAATATTTATTGGGTTTAGATGTAACATGTTTTTAATTGGGTATAGAAGAAGATAGAACAAAACCACCCCTTTGGCCAGTGGCATCTGCTTCGGTATGGGGGCAGGGGGATGGTGGAAATTTGCTAAAAAATTATTCTTTTAAACCTACCTTCTTCTCAGCCTCCACTGCACCCTTTTCTACATCTTCACTCTGCAGCGCCTAAAACACCCCAGGTCCCAGCCTCTCCCAGCCATTCACAATGCTAAATGATTGGCCTGAGCATCCTGTTTAGCCGCTCACGCAGTACCTGGGAGCCTGGGCATGGAGAACATGCTAAGTGCACATGATTGTTTGGGCTGGCCAAAAAATCATGCGCACTTTGGGAGAGCTAAAATCACTCCTCACTGTGCTCAACCCCACCCCACCCTGACCTGGCTCCAATTCCTCACAGAAAAATAAAATGATAATAACGGCTTGGTATTATCATTTTCTTTGTTTACACTGCTCAAATAGCAGTTGAAGCCGCCACTGACTTTGACAGAGAAACATGCACATTTAAATATGTCACGGTAATATAACAATACCCTTTTACCTCATGTCTCTGAAGATTGCAGTAACAACAGTTTTAAAAAACGCAAATCGTGCAACTACCCTTTTTTTCAGTCTGGTTCCAAAAGGGGCTGGTCCTCACTTACAGCCTGATTCATGTACGGGCCGTTTTGCGTGGCCCTAATAGCGAATCATAGCGACTCGCTATTGAGGACACGCAAAACGGTATTCATGTAGGAATTGCTAAATAAATAGTGATTCCTACATGTTCTCTATTTGCGAGTAGAAATTTGCTACTCGCAAAAAAAGGAATAACTCCCCATTCATTCCAATGGGCCAAAAGGCCCATAGGAATGAATGGGGAGTATCCCTTATTTGCGAGTAGCAATTTACTACTCGCAAATAAGATAGTGATTTTAAGGGTGCCAGGAGTGTCCAAAGGACACCCTGTAGCACCCCTAAAATGCACATTTGAACAGGTGTTGCGCACACACATGTCCAAAGGACATGTGTGTGTGCAACATGCAACTTAGAAAAATGCTTTTAAAAGCATTTTTCTAAGTTTTTGCTATTTACCGAGAGGTCTGACCTCTCGGTAAATAGCGGCCCAAATTTGCAAAATCGCAATTTTTGAAAGTGTCATGAATAGCACTTAAGGAATCTCTAATAGAGATTCCTTAAATGCTAATCCTCGCATATTAGCTAATTCTTCATTAGCGATTTTTGCATTTGGGATTGTGAATCCCATATGCCAAAATTGCACTCGTAAAAGGCAAGATTCTGAGAATCTTGCCCTTTGCGAGTGCAATTTAGCTTCATGAATCAGGCTGTTAGTTAATACTCAGACTGCCCCCTCAGAATATTTTATGTTTTCCAATGTTTTCTGATGCCATTGCAAATCTGTAAATATTCAAAGAATACTGTGCTCCCTAACTCCTCTACCTCACTTAGATGCTCAAAAGGTTGCATAACAGTAGATCCCCATAAATCACTTAACCAGCCAAAATGAAATCCAGGTGCCTAAACCCCTCCAGGTCCCTTTAATACAAAACACTTTGGTCTGGTGACCTGGTGCATTGTGGCTACGTGTTTTGAGGATATGAAGCCCAGGTAGAGAATAACAGACTAATGAATTTCAGAAAAATGGAGAGTAATGAAAATAGAAAAAAAACAATTTGATGTAGAGAAAGTAAACATTTACACTAACAATTTCAACACCACCCTTGTAGTCTGTAGCAAGCAATTAAGGGACTGATGAAAAATAAAAGTAAAAAAATCATTATCGACCACCCCTCCATGTTCAGTTTGTTTGCTGCAAAGTGCCGCCGGACATGTCGGCAGGCACTTTGTCAATAGATCGACAGACATACACAGATATACCAGTATGTGCTTAGGTAATATTAACCTTTGACTGTGCATAGGTGGTTAAATAGACTTACCTGACCGTAGAGGCTGATGTAATCTTTAGTTGACAGGGTAGTTAACTGACTCTGCCATGGGTTCAAGCAGGACATTTGACCATAGTTTAGTCTTCTGGAAGGCACAAGTTAGACACCCCACAGAATCGACTCAGAATTTAATCTTTCTGGAATCAGTATATGAGTAGTGTTCAAATATGTGGTAAGGGCAAGAGCACATTAAAATGAAGATATTATAGTGGTGGCTAGGATAAAGACTGAAAGGCAGTGAATGATGGAGAACCTTCACTCAGCTTTTCTCAAGGCCCGCTTGGGGGACTTGTTTCTCAGCGGAGCTATTAGAACGAACATGCAGCACATGAAAAGGGTGGGGTGGCGGGATTAAAAAAACTATGCTGTGTCAAAAAATGATGGATGGAATGCTGAATAAAGCTTTTTATCAAGGAAGGCGTTTGGTTGGTGTGAAGCATGGCACATCCATCACATACATAACATTGATGGAAATACTACTTTGAATACTGAACGCGAAGGCTTCAATGCCCTCCTACATCCGGAGTATCATAAAAAGCGGAATAGAACACTGGTACACAACTACATATGGTGGGCCATCTGCCCCACCCCTATTTTTGGACTATATTATATGGGAATCGACAGCTTGAGAGGGACTATCCTACTGCATTTCGTTCCATATGATATCTGCATCTTGAAACTGGCAATACCCTTGGGAAAGGAATAAATCTCTCATTTGTATCCTTTACATTCCTGCATCTTTCAAGATATCAATATTTAAAGTAGCGGTTTCTCCTGATGAGGGCACTTTTGGTGCCGAAACGCGGGTAAATACCATCTGGGTCCATGCCAAGTTCTTCTTTTTGTTGTCTCATTGCAAATACTACTTGGGTTGTATTTATTGTCTTACCCAATATCTCTTTATCACTCAAATGTATAGGAAGGAGATGTATTAGCTATTGCAGAGTGTATCTCTTCATTATTTAAATGTTTAAGAAGGAGACTTATTAGGTATTGCAAAATTTATCAGACACAATGAATATCACTGTTTGTAATTTTGTGTCTTTGTGGTTTTAGTTCTTTGAATGTTTGAGTGTATGTGGACATGACTAAAGCTAGTGTGAGTGAGTATTTTATTCAATTCTGTTTTTGTGTAAAATTTTAAAATCATTTTTGTATTTTTTGTAAATAATTGGTTCTTTTAAGTTTATTCTGTAATCTTTTTACTTTCAAGTGTCATTAGAGTTGACTTAGAACTTTGAACGTATATGCTGAATAAAGCATACATTCACCCTAGTCAAGAAATCTGGTTTAATCTGTTGTTCTTTTGCTCACTATGCCATCCCAGTTTGGACCCAGCCAAATGCAAATCAGTCTTGACCCTGTGCCCCATGGGAACACTCCAGCCCAAACTGCCAAGCCAGGTCCTCCCTGGACTGGAAACAAGCATCCTGTAACCGTTTATGGAGTCTCACCCCCCATCAGCCAGGCTAGCTTGAATCCAGTGGCACAAAGAGCCAGAGACCCAGGTCTGGGCGTACCCATCCCACTTAGGGCAAAAAGTGCTGCAGCAACAACTGATGGACAGAATTCTGAATAAATTAAACTTTCACCCCAGTCAAGAGATCTAGGATAAAACAATGACACAGGCGGGGGCAGCAATTAAATAACAACATGGGAGGAGTGGAAGCAATGATTGCGGAAAAAAAAGGGCGGGTTGTGATTAAAAAAGACACAAGAGAGCCGGGGAAAAACAAACAGTGCACAAGGAGGGCAGGGATTAAAGAACTGCAGACACATGCACAAAAAGTGAAACAACAAAGAGAAATGCAAACAAGATAAGGAGATGAGTTAAAGCAGTTGGCTAACAACATTTGGAAAGCCAAAAAAGAAGTTCCACAGATGAAAAGGATTACTTGAGCCATTGGAAACTGATAAGACAACACACACGAAGAACACCAGGAAATTGTATGCTACAACCAATAGAAATTTAGGAAGAGTAAGTGCCAAGCACACGAACGAAGAAAATGCAGGGGCAAGATGTAAGCCCCTTTTAAGATTTATATGCAGGAATAGGTGTCTGCTGACCCTAGCAGTAAACCAAAGAATAGGTACGCAGTTCCTAGGTGACAAGGTAGTCACCGGACTCCACCTAGTCAGATGTGTCTAGTGGACAGAGTCAAAAGGTGCTGACAGAACAGGGGCTAATAACAAGTGGAAGGAGGAGGGGAATTCCTCCTTGTGGAACTAGGGCTCTCACTCACCCAGCAAGCTAGGTATCATGCTTCATCATATAAGCCTGCTCCTCGTTGGGCCGGCGCTGCAATGCCCAACGGGCACCCTTAAAGGGGCTCTTTATCAGAGATCTTTTGTTCCGCCGTAAGGGTGCAGTGGGGGTGAGGGGCCTAGTCTAGTGTAGATGTCAGTGTTGTGAGTTAAAATTAGGTTAAGGATTCCTCAGTGATGCTTTATTCAATTAGGTACCTTACCTAGGTTAAAATGCTAACAGGGAGGGTCCTTTGTTCTCTGAATTAGGTGCAGGAAACTCTACTCTACTCCCTAGTGGTCAACATGTTTCTCGCCATCAAGCTGTCTAGGAGAGATCTGGGGCGATTCTTCAGGACCGTGTGAAAAAATGAAAAAGTGAGTGCTATCTACAGTTGTTCAGTGAAAAGTGTCAAAGTAATACTTGCCACTTGCTAAGTCCAGCTAGGGTAATCCTTCTAGAGACATATGGCCACCTAAAGTGGTGTTAGGAAAGGCCTCATCTGGAAGCAGCGGTATGGAGACACGCAACAGTAGTGTCCCTCTGTGTAAAGCAGGAAACGGCTTAACGACCTACACCTACCGCCGCCCACCCTGATGAGCGGCGGTAGGGGTAGGTCGTTAAGCTGAGGATATTGGACAGTTTTGTATTTTTCTGCAATAACAGGGGCTTGGAGATTAACACTGAGAAAACTAAGTTCCTGGTAGTCAACACACCGAAGAAAACACGCTCAAATCCCCAACTAAATGGCACTGCACTGGATAGGGTTCCTGTATTTGACTATTTTATGTTACCCTTACTGAAAATATGGACTGGGGGCCCCAAATAGCCAAAACCAAGCTAAAAGTAGCCCAGAATTCCGAGGGATAGCTAAATTATTAAGGAATTCGATCATTAAACCTATTGGCCCTGCTATTGAGATTTATACGGCGCAAGCGAGGGGAGTCACTCTGTACGGGGCTGAACTCTGGGGCCACTGTTCTCCTGCCCATCTAAGCAAAGTTGAGAACAGTTTCCTAAGACAGATCTTGGGCCTCCCGCTTAGCACCCCGTTAACCCCTTTGTGGTTAGATCTAGGTATAAGCCCAATTGAAGATGAGGTTGCCTTACGACCCCTAACCTTTTGGCGTAGGCAGTGGGTGACCCCAGAATTGGTAGAGTACCAAGTCGAAACTAAAGAGCTAATAAGCTACTAGACTACCCATGGTTATAAAAAAAGATTCCTTGGTTTGCACATATAAGGGATGAATGTGTAAGGATAGGCAAACCAACCCTCTGGAGTAATCCTGAAGAAACTAGCTCCATAGTCTCTGCACTGGTGAGAACCTACCGAATTAAAAAACTGGAAGCCATTCATGTAAATCCGAATTTAGGTGTTCTGACTATAGAATTCCTCACTGTAAAAGATGAGTATAAATTAGAACCCTTCCTGGATGACATCCTACCGTTCTCAGCAGGGAAACTATGTGTCCAGTTCAGATACAGTACACTACCCCTTTGGGCCTTTACTTCCAAATGGGCTGGATCGCCCCAAGGTGGGTGTCCAGCATGTAATTACCAGGAGGAGTCAGAGCTGCATGTTCTATTCTTCTCTCCCAGGTATAAAGCGGCAAGGCGGTGTTGGCTTAAACAATTGTGGCGGAACTTGAGATTTGTTCAATGCCAGGCGGCATTTAGAGTTCTGAAGCACGATACCTCCAAGCCTACTGTCTTTTCTGTCTCTCGATTTCTAAATGCAATGTGGCGGAGGAGATGGACATTTTTAAAAAAGGAAAAACAAAAACCAACAGGCAGATAACAATATCAACATAAGTGTCCTGTGCATAGATTATCTTATTGTTGTAATAATGGAGAACGCTTTTTTAATTTTTTTATATGAAATGATGATTTTAACTGATTTTCGCAGTTTTAACTATTTATTGTATTAATTGTTGTCATGTTATTAAGCACTGGTTGATCTATACTAAATGATTTGCTAGCTGGTATTTCTCCCCATGTATTGTTCTTTTTGTCTTGTACCCCACTATTGTACTGGTACTTTCACCAATGGAAATGTCATGTTGGCCTGTGTAGTCAATTTGCCCTTTATGAAAGAGATGTTTTATTTTACTGTTTGTTGTGTTTTAAACTTATAATGTTATGTTTCTCTTGTTGTATACTTGTATGGTCTTAGCGACCGAAATAAAGGTTTTTGAAAGAACGAGAATGAACGTATCTCACTCTTCAAACTTACAGGTAGGTAGCCATCTTATGCTCACTTGTCCCACCCCTGAGCAGGATGGAACACTCCCCATCCAAGAGCCATGTGTAACCTATTCCCTTCGTCTGCTCCACTTCACAGGGAGGCAGCCATCTTAACAAGAATGTGTGTGTGTGGATAGGCAGCCAGCACTACAACTCCCACCAGGACCCCCTGTCCCAAAGCTGAGCTGGATGGTACACTCCACCCCACACCCACAACCATGTGTCAGCCATTGCATTGGTCATTTCAAACACACAGTTAGTTAGCCATCTCAACAGAGAGGGGTGTTTATGGGTGGGAAGCCAGCACTACTACTCCCACCAGGCCACCTTGTCCCACAGCTCAGTAGGATGGACCACTCCCCCCACCCAGAAGAATGTGGCAGCCATTGCATTGCTCCCCTTCATCTAACAGGTAGAAGGCCATCTTAACAGGAAAGGGTGTTTGTGGGAGGGAAGACTGCACCACAACTCCCACCAGGCCCCCTTGTCCCACAACTCAGCAGGATGGAACACCCCCCACCCAGAAGCATGTGGCAGCCATTGAATTGCTCACCTTCATCTAAGAGGTAGGTAGCCATCTTAACAGGGAAGGGTGTTTGTGAGTGGGAAGCCAGCACTACTACTCACACAAGGCCCCCTTGTCCCACAGTTCAGCAGGATGGAGCACTCCCCACCACCCAGAAGCACGTGTCAGCAATTCCCCTCAACTGTGTCACTGAAGAGGTAGGTAGCCAGTGCATGCATCCTGCCATTTCTCTCAAAAAGCATGGATCCATGTAACCAAACCAGCCCTCACATGCCACCCAACTTGGCATAGATTCAATAGCCATTTCCAGTGTGCAGACAGCTAAGCGTATGTAACTCACAGAAATTAAAGTTTGACCCCCAAATCACATGTTGAAGAAATTCAGGGCACAATCATGCACAGCAGTGAATGCTATCTGTAAGTGCCATGAGGGCAGAGCATCAAGGCCCATATGAAAACAAAACAAGCATGGTAAGTTGTAAAAAGTAAGCAAAGCATATGATATGACAGAGGGATGCATGAGATAACAATGGCTAGTACATGCTCAGAATGAATGTCTTCCAAGCAGAGTAAATTACAAAGACGCTTCACATAAAGTTGTTGTGCTGCTAGGCGTTAGATGACGACATGTCCTTGTAATCACACAATCTGTACACGGAACATGTTGTTTATTGACATGTTCACACCATAAACACGTAATGTATGTACCTCCACATCATGTCATGATGCTCAGTATTATGCAGCCATACAATGTGATATCAATGAAAACTGTGTGGTGTATAAAATGTAACAACCAAACATCTAACACCAAACTTGTGGGGTACACTTCAATGACCATTTCATCTCTGTCCAACAGGAGACCAGGAATTGACTGCTGCAGATGACAACACCAACCTGCAGAGCCAATCTCCCCTCCCCCGGAACATGGACTCTCGGATGCAGACTCCTGAAATTCCTCGAATGCGGACCCTAAACCTGGCCCATCAGGACTGCCAGGGTGCACCAGGTCCCAGGCCCC
This sequence comes from Lissotriton helveticus, assembly GCF_964261635.1. Lineage (NCBI taxonomy): Eukaryota > Metazoa > Chordata > Amphibia > Caudata > Salamandridae > Lissotriton > Lissotriton helveticus. Next base: position 1,622,222,178 of record NC_136069.1, read on the forward strand.
CACTGTCCCCACCACCTCAGCAACAACAAATGCGCTGACCCCTGCTGCAATGACCTGTGCGGCCTCAACCACCATCACCACCACCAGTGCTGCCTGCAACACTCTCCCTGCCTCAGAGTATACCCACACCACCCCACAATCTGAGGAGGGCAGGGCGAGTCAGCGGGTACGTCGAGTGATGATGCCACAGGTCCGGGACAGCAGGGCAGGTGGGAGGGCAACTGGGCGAGAAATTCAACAGGACACTTGGGCCGAAGCCCTGGCCAAGACCGCCAGGGTCCTTGGGGCTTATGAACAAACCCAGGGACAAATGGGCCAGGCTCTGGAAAAAGTGTGTGAGGCCCACCTGCTGCTGAGGTCCATCTACACGCATATGGGCCAAATTGTGGACCTCTTGGGTCAGCTTGTGGGTGTTCTGAGGGACAGGCCTGAGACCCAAAGGACAGCACAACCTCTCTCCAGTGGCCCACAAGATCACAGTTTCACCACCTCACCTGCGGCCACAGGGAGAGGTGAGCTGGAACAGGATGAGTCCTCAGACACCACTGAGCCTGCAGCACAGGCCCCCCTGCCAAATGCTCAATGGGCCGTACGAGGAAAATCTAGGGAGGATCACGTGGCAGAGCACAAGCCAAACACTAGTCAAGGAAACAGCCATGATGGCACCTCTCTTCACCTTGACATTGACTTTGTTGACTATCCTTACCCACACTGCCATGTTGATGGCAGGCGTCTGTTGGACTGCATCACCACATCAATGTGGTAACAACTCTATTGTCTCATCTACCATCGCTGACAACTCATTGATTCACTTTTCACCTTTTTGCAAATAATCACTTCTCTGTCCCAAATAATCATTGCAAATAAACACTCTTTACACACATATGTTTTTGTGTCAGCTCCATGTGTATCACATGATGTACAATGTTGACTCTGATTCCAATGTACCAGAAGCACTGATTGTTTTGAGGCATTGAGAGGCTGAAGGGACCTAGAAAGACACAAGAGAACAATATTTACTTGTCAGGTGATGGCATCACAGCCAGTGCACAACACTTGTTATCAAGGTACTCAAACCTGAAAACATTACAATGAGCAACTATATCAACATGGACATCATGTAGCTGGGCATAACTAACCTGTGCCACAAACATTAGCCATCAGCACAGAGCCAATAACAGGCAGCAGTCAAAAAGCTGCCCTAGGCCTTTTCAACAACATCAAAAACAGCAGGCAAATGCACAGTTGTACAATGTGACTCACCTCCAAGGGAAGTAGCAGTTGATGAGCTATTGGCGCAGGTCAACACCTTGCTCCTCTCTACTATCACTGGACATGTATGGGTTTGCAGACAGGGGCATCTGCTAATTTCAACAAATCCCGGGCTGCATTTCAGAATGGGAGGTACATGCAGTGTTTTGGCAGCCATACAGTGACACTGCTGGTTTGGAAAGTGGAAGTCAGAACAGTCAGACTGAGTCCATGTGGTTTACACATGCTCATTTGTGACATTACAAAGACTTTTCTTCCAGAGGGTACTGATTGAAGTGTGTTTTACTTCATATTGCCACCATGGATCTGTGAGCCTTATGCACAAGACTGCCTGAGGGTGACACTCTTGGTCGAAATTCCTATATGACACAGCACATTGTTATACTTCTGAAACATCCCCCTTATATTTGTTTCATTATGTGTACTGACTTGCATGTGTAGGCACTGTTTGCCCTCTCATATTGTACATACATGTGACGGTTCTGATGGCCCACGTTAACCTCAGTGTCAGCCCCCTTGGCCTGCACAGTAACTGCCCAATTTGGCAGGGACTCATCACTGAATGGGCAGAGTGAGACATATGTGTTGTCTGCCACCCTATTCATCAATGAGCTATCTGAGGCCTGTGGATTGTATGAGACAGACCTTGTGATAAGGGTGTGAGAATGTAAGATCATGTCTTTAAATGTGACCTCCATGACACAGTGAGCCATTCACAGGCCAAGGACATTGAGGGGTGTGCAGTGTTGGACACAGTGAGTCTGCCTCGACACATCATTTACAATGTAATGTATGTCTTTCTCACTCCCAAACTGCATCGCAGATGTGGGTCTTCTTCATATTGCTTTCTGTGCTGGCATTCTGCATGTGTATGAGATGGCCAGGGATTGTGTCCATCCTCATACCTGCATGCATTTATGTATGATTACCTTATGCTAATGTACTATGTGTCATGCTGTATGGCCTCTGCTAAACATATATGAATAGATGTGTGAAGTGTATGCATGCTCCTGTACTGAGACACAGTGGTACATAATCCACTGTTACTGAAATGTCCTCCTTTTGTCTCCCACACCTGCAGCTTAATGTCCACCAGCGTAAGACCTTATGGAGGGCCATTGCACACAAGGTGCAGGCTCTGGGTGTCTCCAATCGATGGCACATACACTGTCACAAGAGGTGGGATGACATCTGCCAGCTGAGCAATAACGTGTCAGAGATGACGCTGTGTTGCTCCCTCCGACTGGCAGGTTGGCTCGCAGGAGCATGACACCACTAATGGCCCGCATCTTGGCAGTGACAGCCAGAGATGGATGGATGCTTGAGGGCCCATTAGCAGCAAGTTGGGGGTGAGTATTCTGCGAAGGGTGACTTCAAAGCACAACATGGTGGATAGCAGGAGCTTATGGCCATTGCAAAAGAACATTTGGGAGTTTGGATCTGTGTTGTCCCCTTAAAGTGACTCCATATGCGACTGTGAAACCTTTTGAGATGTGTGTAATCAAGAGAGAGAGAGAGGACCAGAAAGCTAGTCCTTATCCCCTGGGTTATATGTAATGTTAATCAAAAGGAGACTAGCTCAAGATAAGAAGGGTTTTTAATAAAAAAAGACTCAAGTATGTTTCGTCACGGGATGGGAACACCTGGTGAGTGTGTTCAGAAAGCCCTCACCCACCAACCTAGTTGGTGGCATGCTTCATCATCGGGCCCACCCAGTGACACCTAGCGTGTCCCGGGTGTGCTTCGACGCCTGATTACAGCGGAGCAGGTATGTTGCTGAGTGTGCAGTGAAGGGTGTTATGGTAGTGAGATTTAAAACGGCTAGGCGGGGGTCCCAGTACCCGAGGGTAAATTAGACTTTAATACCTGGGCCACCGTCAGCGGTTAAAAATAAGGCTGTTGGATGTTAGAGGCGAGTTACGACCTCCATCATCCGGTGGGTCAACATGTTTCAGCCAGTGCCTTATGTATATGCTGGCTTTCTTCAGGACCTAAGTAAAAAGGTGAGTGCAGTTAAACTAGTGGAGTGTAGTTCAGACTATGTGTCTACACGCCCTAAGGTGTTTATCTATGTGTGAGAGGGGGATTCCCATCTCAAGAACACACTAGTTTTAGCTAATTTGGACCTCAAGGTTGAGAGGTGGCTGGGGCTTTGCCAGTACTGCTGGGCAGAGCCTGCTCTGGACCTGTAGTGCCTCCTTCGCATACCGGATGCACATCTTTTTCACCTACAGGCACGAGGGTATGCTTACAGGAATCTGTATGTCAGGTTACATGCAGGCACAGGCAAGCTATTTGGCTGTGTGAACATCACATGGGTCATTAAAGTATGCATGTTACCTTGCATCTTTTGATTAAGGTTTCACATGCACACTGCATAGGGGTGTGTGCTTTGCTTGCATATGATGTTTGTGAGTAAGGCACTAAACTGTTTGCCTCTGTATACACTCAGGTAGTGTTCAAAGATTTCGTTACATTATACAATAAGTGTGTCAGATTCACCAGTCTAACTAGCAGGACTCCAAGTACCAGCGTCCCTAGCACCACCCAGTGTCCTCCCTCGCTTTCTGAGTTTTCATTAGGCTTGCATTCAGTCTCACTCAAACAAGCCCACGTCCAGGAAGCCCTGAACTCGTCTAGCCGCTGCCAGGATTGAATCCATTGTGCACAAGTAAGTGCTTTTGTCGAGCTTCTGAGCCGACCGTAGCAGATTTAACACCCCTTGTAGTAGGCAATGTCACTCGCGCCTTACTCTTTTGTTTTCTGCAGCAGCTTCGTGCGGTAGAATTATTCCCGCCTAAAACGAAATTCCATTCGACTAGAACTCTTTTGATTCAGTCTCTACAGAGCCGGCTGCATTGGTACATGCCGTGCAGGTAGGAGAGGTGCTTCACACGACTTGATGGATGTCTTTCCATTCAATCGATGTTAGATGTCTGATGTGGGTTTTCATTATTATTTTCCCTCTAGTTGATACAAGGAATGTGAACCTTGCTATCTTCCAAAAGCACCCCGCTTTGCGGGCGCTCCACCAATTGACATCTTCACATCTTGATCCAGGTATTTATTTGTCATCTAATACACAGGAGTTTGGTGAGGGTGCCCAAGCTATTAATTTTACCGCCCCTTTTGCCACTGATCCCATTCATTTATTTCTTTCACAGATTAATTGTCCCGTTTCACAGTCTACCTCCACTGCTGCAATCTCTTTTGCTCGTGGTGCAGGTAATTTTCCTTTTTACACATTTGTGGACAGACAGAGAGGTCCCTTTAATTGTGACACCGTTAGTTTGACACCACCCTTTTTAATTTTTTCCAGTGAAGACTGTACCCAGTCCCTGTCCTGAGGAGAACCTTTACTGATTTTGGTTCGAAACGCGTTGACCCCCAGCCTGTGACAAGAAAGAAGTGTGCAGCTAGGGATTAAATCACTCCACTTGTGTGGGCCCTTGCGTGCAACCAGACGGAACATATAGTCACAGGTCTTGTGAGACAGGCAGGCTGTTGTTTTCCACCCCCTATTCCGCCTGTCCACTGGTATTCTAGTCAAAGTACTGGTCTTTTCCTTTTGTGTTGAATGTTTTCTGATCTCATTTTATTTGATATGTATGTAATGTATTCCAAGTTGCACTTTGGTGTCATTTAATTGTTTTAACATTCAGTTTGTATGTTTGTATATTTTGGACTTATTGTGCACACAATTACTCGTTTTTGCCTTTGACTTTACTGTTTTTGACAGTGTTTTCCTATTTGATGACATGTTCTTATGAATTTTGAAACTTGATTACAAATTCAAAATAAATGTTTTGCTAAATAAATGGCCTGGTCATGTAGTACTTATGGGCTGTGTGGGTTATAATTTGAATTTGAAAGTATCCTGGCTAGCCACTTTGTTCTGTTTCGCAATTGTTGAGGTCCAGGCTGGTCAGTTGTTCGGACCCAAAACCTTTTTGTGTACATGCCCTCAGTGTTGAGGCGGTGGACCTTTCGTGCCAGCTGTGCTAAGTTTGGGCATGTTCCTGTACTGAGACAAAGTGGTACATAACCCAGTGTTACTGAAATTTCCTCCTCTTATATCCCACACCTGCAGCTTAATGTCCACCAGCGTAAGGCCTTATGGAGGGCCATTGCACGCAAGGTGCGGGCTCTAGGTGTCTCCAATCAATGGCACACAGACGGTCACAAGAGGTGGGATGGGAACTGCCAGCTGAGCAAAAATGTGGCAGAGATGACGCCGGGCTGCTCCCTCAGACTGGCAGCTTGGCGCGCAGGAACATGACACCACTAATGGCCCTCATCTTGGCAGTGGTAGCCAGAGCTGGATGGATGCTTGAGGGCCCATCAGCAGCAATCTGGGGGTGAGTATTCTGTGATGGGTGACTTTATGTGTGAGTGACTGCATGTATCCCAACCCTGGGCTAGTGCGGACCTCTGTGATGTTTCTAGTGTGATGCTATGCCTTGTAAGTGGCCACTGTGTTGAGTGCAGCTGTCATGCATTTACGCTACATGTACTTTCTCATGTGTTTAATGTAATGGCCCTTGACATTGCATGCTGAGATGTGGCCTTATGGCATCGGCTGCATTAGGGGAGGTATGGACATCCCCGGGCAGTAAACGGCTGTGTGCCTCATCTTAGTGTGCTTACGTCGATGTGTGCGGTGCCTGAACTCCAAATTGTGAGAACTACACATCTTACACTAATGTGCAACCGTAGTTGTGCTTCAAAGCACAGCATGGTGGATAGCAGGAGCTTATAGCCATTGCAAAAGGACATTTGGGAGTCTGGATCTGTGTTGTCCCCTTAAAGTGACTCCATATGCGACTGTGACATCATGTTGAGATGTACATCTTTTTCACCTACAGGCACAAGGGTATGCTTACAGGAATCTGTATGTCAGGTTACATGGAGGCACTGGCAAGCTATTTGGCTGTGTGAACATCATATGGGTCATTAATGCCAAGTATTCATGTTACCTTGCATCTTTTGATTTTTGCATTAAGGTTTCACATGCACACTGCACAGAGGGCTGTGCTTTGCTTGCATATGAGGTTTGTGAGTATGGCACTAAACTGAACCTATGTCTCTGTCTCTTGCAGCATCTACCAAGGGCACAGAAGCACAGGTGACGGGCACCAGTGGTGAGGCATCTTGCACGATTGCTACACATGAGTTCACTGATGTGACCAGTGCCTCCGGGGGGGACAGGAGTGCCCTGGAAGAATCACGCCCAGAAACACCAACCTCAAGGTCATCTGATGCCAGTGGTGATTCCCGATTTTAGCGGGCACAGGGAGTGGGAAATCTGCCTCTTCTTGCACCACACATCATCCAGTGCCCACCTCGTGGCTAAATCCACTAGTGCTGCATGCGCCTGCGGCAGAAAGAAGGATAGGGTGTCCTTCCCCCCAGGCACCGCTGTCCCTGCCCCTGTCTCCCCTGCTGCCCTCAGTGTTGAGGAGGTGGACCTTTTGTGCCAGCTGTGTGTGGGTCAGAGTACTCTCCTGAATGCCTTCCAGGATCATGACAAGAAGTTTGAACAAGGTAGTTGCCTTTATGGAGGACATTCATTCTTACGTGGGTGGGCTACATAGAATGGTCCAGTCTTTGTCCGCCACAGTGATGGCAGACTTTCAGCTGTCACAGGCTCAGAGTCCAGCTCCAGTCTCCTCAAGCAACCACCCTGCGAGTGGCAACATCTGACGAGAGTGACCACACACCACAGTCCTCAGGCTCCAAGTACTCCACATGCAGTACACAACAGCAGCACTCCAAGCGGCCCAGAGCACGGACACCATCACCAAAACAAAAAAAAGTCACACAGGAACGCAAAGGCAAAAGCCCTTCAGTTGACACTCAGGGGCATCAAGCCAAGAAGCAGGCCTCAGGCTCACATGCATCCAAATCAGCCCCATCCAAGGACACTCCCATCCTAAAACCTGCTCCCAAAGACAGGCAAACAGTTGCTGTGCCTGTTGTGAAGCTGGTGCTTGCAAAGTGTCTGCAGAAACAGCTCTATAAGGAAGATTTACCAACAACCTCAAGTCCCACCCACAACCTTGTGAAGCTGGGACAGGAGTGCAATGTTGGGGGTTCACCTGGTCACCAGGGGATGGGGGGGGGAAAGGCAAGGCCAGGCCAAGGGTACCACCAGATCCAGCTGATCCCCAGCGTGATGACCACCACCTGCACCTGATGTATCTTTGATGGAGAGAGTGCCTGTTGTGCCTGCCCAATTTCCCATTCATACTAAGACAGTTCTTGGCTATTGAATCCCCGGCAGCCCTCCACATTCACCCTCACACACTATGTCTCACGGCAGCATGTCTCCACCTCCCTGTGCCACCACGCCACCCAGTCTAAGCATCCCTTCAGCTCCCAAAGCCACTGATGCCTCTACCACAGCTGGACCTCTCTCTCCCAGGTCCAGTCCACCAACTGGCTCTGACAATCAGCCACCTCCCAGTTCGACTGACAGCCAAGTCTGAGGCAAAGTCCCCCTCCCAAACCTATCTCTCCCACAGCGGTGCATGAACTGCCCATTCTTATCCCCCTAGCTGTGTTGATTCCCATGGCAGTGTACTGTGTCACCCATTCCCTGTGCAGTTTCTCATGCACACACGTACCTCCTTTGAACTATGGACTGGCCACTGACCTTGCTGTTTGTCACTTTGGATGCCTATCCCCTGTGCAGTTTCTCATGCACACATGTACTTGTTTCTACTTAGTACTGGCCAATGGCCTTGCTTTTTGTCACTTTGGATGCTAAAATACATACATGAATCCTTGGGTCTATTGTAGAAATATTGTTGGAGTACACAAAAAATTATATATCTTTGGTAAGCCACAGATTATAACACACAGACCTAGTTATGGGAAGTTCCCTTTTTAGGATGAAATCCCTCACTCACCAAAGGTGACATGCTTCTTCAGTCAGTCAGTCAAATACACTTTATTCGATTGTTAAAATCATAAAAGGTATAAAAGGGTGTGTGCTTTGCTTGCATATGATGTTTGTGAGTAAGGCACTAAACTGTTTGCCTCTGTATACACTAAGGTAGTGTTCAAAGATTTCGTTACATTATACAATAAGTGTGTCAGATTCACCAGTCTAACTAGCAGGACTCCAAGTACCAGCGTCCCTAGCACCACCCAGTGTCCTCCCTCGCTTTCTGAGTTTTCATTAGGCTTGCATTCAGTCTCACTCAAACAAGCCCACGTCCAGGAAGCCCTGAACTCGTCTAGCCGCTGCCAGGATTGAATCCATTGTGCACAAGTAAGTGCTTTTGTCGAGCTTCTGAGCCGACCGTAGCAGATTTAACACCCCTTGTAGTAGGCAATGTCACTCGCGCCTTACTCTTTTGTTTTCTGCAGCAGCTTCGTGCGGTAGAATTATTCCCGCCTAAAACGAAATTCCATTCGACTAGAACTCTTTTGATTCAGTCTCTACAGAGCCGGCTGCATTGGTACACGCCGTGCAGGTAGGAGAGGTGCTTCACACGACTTGATGGATGTCTTTCCATTCAATCGATGTTAGATGTCTGATGTGGGTTTTCATTATTATTTTCCCTCTAGTTGATACAAGGAATGTGAACCTTGCTATCTTCCAAAAGCACCCCGCTTTGCGGGCGCTCCACCAATTGACATCTTCACATCTTGATCCAGGTATTTATTTGTCATCTAATACACAGGAGTTTGGTGAGGGTGCCCAAGCTATTAATTTTACCGCCCCTTTTGCCACTGATCCCATTCATTTATTTCTTTCACAGATTAATTGTCCCGTTTCACAGTCTACCTCCACTGCTGCAATCTCTTTTGCTCGTGGTGCAGGTAATTTTCCTTTTTACACATTTGTGGACAGACAGAGAGGTCCCTTTAATTGTGACACCGTTAGTTTGACACCACCCTTTTTAATTTTTTCCAGTGAAGACTGTACCCAGTCCCTGTCCTGAGGAGAACCTTTACTGATTTTGGTTCGAAACGCGTTGACCCCCAGCCTGTGACAAGAAAGAAGTGTGCAGCTAGGGATTAAATCACTCCACTTGTGTGGGCCCTTGCGTGCAACCAGACGGAACATATAGTCACAGGTCTTGTGGGACAGGCAGGCTGTTGTTTTCCACCCCCTATTCCGCCTGTCCACTGGTATTCTAGTCAAAGGACTGGTCTTTTCCTTTTGTGTTGAATGTTTTCTGATCTCATTTTATTTGATATGTATGTAATGTATTCCAAGTTGCACTTTGGTGTCATTTAATTGTTTTAACATTCAGTTTGTATGTTTGTATATTTTGGACTTATTGTGCACACAATTACTCGTTTTTGCCTTTGACTTTACTGTTTTTGACAGTGTTTTCCTATTTGATGACATGTTCTTATGAATTTTGAAACTTGATTACAAATTCAAAATAAATGTTTTGCTAAATAAATGGCCTGGTCATGTAGTACTTATGGGCTGTGTGGGTTATAATTTGAATTTGAAAGTATCCTGGCTAGCCACTTTGTACTGTTTCGCAATTGTTGAGGTCCAGGCTGGTCAGTTGTTCGGACCCAAAACCTTTTTGTGTACATGCCCTCAGTGTTGAGGCGGTGGACCTTTCGTGCCAGCTGTGCTACGTTTGGGCATGTACTGAGACAAAGTGGTACATAACCCAGTGTTACTGAAATTTCCTCCTCTTATATCCCACACCTGCAGCTTAATGTCCACCAGCGTAAGGCCTTATGGAGGGCCATTGCACGCAAGGTGCGGGCTCTAGGTGTCTCCAATCAATGGCACACAGACGGTCACAAGAGGTGGGATGGGAACTGCCAGCTGAGCAAAAATGTGGCAGAGATGACGCCGGGCTGCTCCCTCAGACTGGCAGCTTGGCGCGCAGGAACATGACACCACTAATGGCCCTCATCTTGGCAGTGGTAGCCAGAGCTGGATGGATGCTTGAGGGCCCATCAGCAGCAATCTGGGGGTGAGTATTCTGTGATGGGTGACTTTATGTGTGAGTGACTGCATGTATCCCAACCCTGGGCTAGTGCGGACCTCTGTGATGTTTCTAGTGTGATGCTATGCCTTGTAAGTGGCCACTGTGTTGAGTGCAGCTGTCATGCATTTACGCTACATGTACTTTCTCATGTGTTTAATGTAATGGCCCTTGACATTGCATGCTGAGATGTGGCCTTATGGCATCGGCTGCATTAGGGGAGGTATGGACATCCCCGGGCAGTAAACGGCTGTGTGCCTCATCTTAGTGTGCTTACGTCGATGTGTGCGGTGCCTGAACTCCAAATTGTGAGAACTACACATCTTACACTAATGTGCAACCGTAGTTGTGCTTCAAAGCACAGCATGGTGGATAGCAGGAGCTTATAGCCATTGCAAAAGGACATTTGGGAGTCTGGATCTGTGTTGTCCCCTTAAAGTGACTCCATATGCGACTGTGACATCATGTTGAGATGTACATCTTTTTCACCTACAGGCACAAGGGTATGCTTACAGGAATCTGTATGTCAGGTTACATTGAGGCACTGGCAAGCTATTTGGCTGTGTGAACATCATATGGGTCATTAATGCCAAGTATTCATGTTACCTTGCATCTTTTGATTTTTGCATTAAGGTTTCACATGCACACTGCACAGAGGGCTGTGCTTTGCTTGCATATGAGGTTTGTGAGTATGGCACTAAACTGAACCTTTGTCTCTGTCTCTTGCAGCATCTACCAAGGGCACAGAAGCACAGGTGACGGGCACCAGTGGTGAGGCATCTTGCACGATTGCTACACATGAGTTCACTGATGTGACCAGTGCCTCCGGGGGGGACATGAGTGCCCTGGAAGAATCACGCCCAGAAACACCAACCTCAAGGTCATCTGATGCCAGTGGTGATTCCCGATTTTAGCGGGCACAGGGAGTGGGAAATCTGCCTCTTCTTGCACCACACATCATCCAGTGCCCACCTCGTGGCTAAATCCACTAGTGCTGCATGCGCCTGCGGCAGAAAGAAGGATAGGGTGTCCTTCCCCCCAGGCACCGCTGTCCCTGCCCCTGTCTCCCCTGCTGCCCTCAGTGTTGAGGAGGTGGACCTTTTGTGCCAGCTGTGTGTGGGTCAGAGTACTCTCCTGAATGCCTTCCAGGATCATGACAAGAAGTTTGAACAAGGTAGTTGCCTTTATGGAGGACATTCATTCTTACGTGGGTGGGCTACATAGAATGGTCCAGTCTTTGTCCGCCACAGTGATGGCAGACTTTCAGCTGTCACAGGCTCAGAGTCCAGCTCCAGTCTCCTCAAGCAACCACCCTGCGAGTGGCAACATCTGACGAGAGTGACCACACACCACAGTCCTCAGGCTCCAAGTACTCCACATGCAGTACACAACAGCAGCACTCCAAGCGGCCCAGAGCACGGACACCATCACCAAAACAAAAAAAAGTCACACAGGAACGCAAAGGCAAAAGCCCTTCAGTTGACACTCAGGGGCATCAAGCCAAGAAGCAGGCCTCAGGCTCACATGCATCCAAATCAGCCCCATCCAAGGACACTCCCATCCTAAAACCTGCTCCCAAAGACAGGCAAACAGTTGCTGTGCCTGTTGTGAAGCTGGTGCTTGCAAAGTGTCTGCAGAAACAGCTCTATAAGGCAGATTTACCAACAACCTCAAGTCCCACCCACAACCTTGTGAAGCTGGGACAGGAGTGCAATATTGGGGGTTCACCTGGTCACCAGGGGATGGGGGGGGGAAAGGCAAGGCCAGGCCAAGGGTACCACCAGATCCAGCTGATCCCCAGCGTGATGACCACCACCTGCACCTGATGTATCTTTGATGGAGAGAGTGCCTGTTGTGCCTGCCCAATTTCCCATTTATACTAAGACAGTTCTTGGCTATTGAATCCCCGGCAGCCCTCCACATTCACCCTCACACACTATGTCTCACGGCAGCATGTCTCCACCTCCCTGTGCCACCACGCCACCCAGTCTAAGCATCCCTTCAGCTCCCAAAGCCACTGATGCCTCTACCACAGCTGGACCTCTCTCTCCCAGGTCCAGTCCACCAACTGGCTCTGACAATCAGCCACCTCCCAGTTCGACTGACAGCCAAGTCTGAGGCAAAGTCCCCCTCCCAAACCTATCTCCCCCACAGCGGTGCATGGACTGCCCATTCTTATCCCCCTAGCTGTGTTGATTCCCATGGCAGTGTACTGTGTCACCCATTCCCTGTGCAGTTTCTCATGCACACACGTACCTCCTTTGAACTATGGACTGGCCACTGACCTTGCTGTTTGTCACTTTGGATGCCTATCCCCTGTGCAGTTTCTCATGCACACATGTACTTGTTTCTACTTAGTACTGGCCAATGGCCTTGCTTTTTGTCACTTTGGATGCTAAAATACATACATGAATCCTTGGGTCTATTGTAGAAATATTGTTGGAGTACACAAAAAATTATATATCTTTGGTAAGCCACAGATTATAACACACAGACCTAGTTATGGGAAGTTCCCTTTTTAGGATGAAATCCCTCACTCACCAAAGGTGATATGCTTCTTCAGGCAGTCAGTCAAATACACTTTATTCGATTGTTAAAATCATAAAAGGTATAAAAGTTTTAACAGATTTAACAGCAAAAATTATAAGAATTGCTAGGTACATGTGTTTGTAAAAATTCCATTTCAAAGCGTAAAACATACCAGCTCAATGTTAAAAAATCATGTTCTTGTTATGCGAGATTTCGATCTAGTTGCAGCTACCAAAAAGTTAGCAACACTAAATATAACGTAAGTGCTGCCTAGAAGCTGGAGATAAATTACAGCAGGCCTTACCTGGGTAAAGCCTTCCTTTCTTAAAATAGGTAACAAAAATGTAGCCCTTTCCACAGTGAAAAACCTACAAAACATAGTAAAGTGCATTGTGTTTTGTACGGATCTATCATCACATTTACAAAATTGGGCTGCCTCAGGTTTCGCCCATGTAGGATAGCTGCCCAACTGGTAGTGGATTAGGTTAAAATGGAATTTGGTCAACAGGAACCTATGGAACGGTTTGGTGACAATGGCCAGATATGGTTCCATTGAGGGAGAATGAAGAAGAAAGTAATGCGATCTAACAGTTGGCTTCTTCAATTCCCTTTCCTCCCGTGCCAATCTGGCCCCCTCCATGTATTGCTTTTTGATCATACCAATATCCTCACTCCTAATACAAGAAGGTGAATAAAAAAGTTCCGGGCGACCCAGCTCTACTAAGGATCTTTTTATGTATTCCAGCCAGGGCACCCCATTGGAATGATCTAAGGACATGACATCAGCCATAATAGAGTGGTTCAAAGATAATTCGCTATTCAGCCAAGTCCTAAGCCAAAAAATATTGGGGCCAGCCTCAACCTATCGGTAACAAAGTCCAAACCCACCTCTACGTGTGTTGAGAAGGTTGGGGTGGACTGAGGAACCGACAGCAGTGATCGTAAAAACCTATTTTCCACCTTCTGAATGGTGTCAGCTTTTACGTAACCCCATAATGCCGAACCGTATACTGCAATTGCCACACATTTGGAGTTATAGATCTTTAACATTGCCTGCATCGGCCTAGCCCCCAGCCTTTTGGAAAACCCCATGAGTGAGGCAGTTGACCTTGCCACTGCTAAACCTTTGACTCTGACCTGTGGCCTCCATGAGCCTCTCTCGTCGAAGAGTACTCCTAAATAGGGGAAAACAGCCACTATTGAGACCACCTCCTCCTTGCATTTAAAAATCATCTTTTTTACCTTTCTGCAATGGATGCCTACTACCATAGTATGCGATTTGTTGGCATTTATTTTTAAGTCGAGTTGGTCCATGAAAACCCCGAAGGCATCCAACAACCGTTGCAGTCCGACGCCTGTGCGGGCTATGAGTACTGCGTCGTCCGCGTAAAGGAGGGCAGGTATTTTAGTGTCTCCAATACGCGGAAAATCGCACCTTACTGCCTCAAGATGGCTACTTAGGCCGTTAATGTACATTGTGAAGAGGAAGGGGGCCAGGATACAACCCTGTCGCACCCCTCGCTTGGACCTGAAAGGGGTCGTACATCTACCCTCCTTGGTGACTCTGACCTTGGCAAACAGTTCCTGATGTAGTGATGCCATAAAGTTTACCAAGGCCCCATCTATACCCATCTTCAGGAGGATGTCCCACAATTTAGTTCTATTTACCAGGTCGAAGGCCGAGGAGAGGTCCATAAAGGCCAGAAATAACGACCCCTCCTTGGCTACAGTGTATTTTGCAAGCAAGAGATGTAAGTTAGAACACTGCTCGACCGTACCTCTCTTCTCCCTAAACCCATACTGGGCATTAGCTATACCCCCGCAGCTTTCCACACTATCCCTTAATTTCGTCAGGAGGACTCTTCCCAATATTTTGATGGCAGAGTCTAAAAGGGATATGGGTCTGTAACACCCTGGGTCCTCCCTCTGGCCTTTTTTAAAAATTGGTACTATAACTGAGGTGGCCCAGGAAATAGGAATTTCATTACCATTGGCGGCTGTAAAGACTTTAGATAGCACTCTTACCCATAACTTAGGAGAGTGCCGATAAAAGTCAGCGGGCACTCCGTCTGGGCCCGGTGCTTTGTTTTTCGAGGTTTCTAAAATTGCTTTCTCGACCTCATCAGTAGTGAAAACTAGCAGGCCATACTCTGAGGTTATCACTTGGGGGACATTAGACCCAGGCGATGAGTCACCATACACAATTTTAAAATGAGCAAACCACCTGTCGTCAGGGATAACACAGTCCATAAGCATGTTTTCCTGGCCAGAGAACAGGGGCTGGTTTATCACTTTCCAAAATTGGCTACTGTCCCGCATAACATCAACTGAGAGTAGCTTCTCCCACGCGACATGCTTAATACCCTCCTTATGCTCTCTAATGGCCTGCTTATACTCCCTCCTTAGGATGGATACAGCCTCCCTATTTCTAGGCTTCTTAATATGGGATTCTCCTCTTAAAAGAAAAACCTAGTTCTTTTGAGGGCTACAACCCCCTCTCTGGGAGCTCAGGGATGTTTTTAAATTTCTATTCCTGTAGTTTATTCTAAATCCACATGTGATGAGCGAAGTTGTGTGAGTGAGGGCGCAGCGCAAAGAAAATAGCAAATGTGCAGAAAGCGCGAGTAAAACTAGCTAGGGGGCGTATACAGTATGATTTATTCGTGAACTCCCTCTGCCAGGATTACAAACGGTGCACCAGCTAAATGGATTTAAGTAGCAGTAATATGGTGGACAATAATGGTCAACATGTTTCAGCCTAAAAATGCCCCTGAGTCGGGCAAGGCTTTCTTCAGGAACTATATAGATGCTGCTGCTACAGTGCTCAAGTGATTAAACAAAAAAGGATATAGGAACCAGAAATTTTCATGGTACACCTGCTCCGAAAGGTGGATTTTCCTAAAGGAAACAAAATCATTCATTCAGATTTGTATCACCTATACGGTGGTTCTACAACTAATGGCTTAAATCTACTGTAAGTGAAACCAAAGGGGAAAAAAGGAGACTCATACCCTCTATAGCTGGGCAAAGAACTTCACGTCAACCTGGCGACAGCTCAGTATGGGGCACCGCTCTATAAGGGAGAAAGTGGTGCATTTGTCAAAGGATTACACAAAATGCTACCTTGAGTCATTTTATATCTGGACTGTAGTAGTAAAACAATGCTAGGAGCAAACATTGAAGGGAAACGTGATGGAGTCAAAGAACTGGATCAGGAATCTAGCTAAGATTGCGTCTCATTATATGGCTCATTTTGCACGCATGATCGGAAAATACATGTAACATATAAAGTAAAAACCTCTCAGTGAACATTATGCTACAATGAACTAGCATTAGTTGTCATGTTACATGATAAGGGATACCACTCATATAACACTATGCCAAGCAGACTAACGTGAGTTTCCTCTCAGGCTTGCCTGGTAAGCAAAACCTCTCTTCTAGCACTATGCTAAAGCAGACTAGCGTGAGTTGTCCCTCAGTCACGTCTTTCTCACACATAGAGAATAAGAGTCATCTCAAACACTTTGGATGCCCATTCCCTGTGCAGGTTCTCATGCACACATGTACCTCCTTTGAACTATGGACTGGCCACTTGCCTTGCTGTTTGTCACTTTGGATGCCCATTCCCTGTGCAGTTTCTCATGCACATGTGCACTTTTGTCGACTTTGTACTGGCCAATGACCTTGCTGTTTGTCACTTTGGATGCCATT
Organism: Lissotriton helveticus; assembly: GCF_964261635.1. Taxonomy (NCBI): domain Eukaryota; kingdom Metazoa; phylum Chordata; class Amphibia; order Caudata; family Salamandridae; genus Lissotriton; species Lissotriton helveticus. The sequence goes on from NC_136069.1 coordinate 1,622,238,659, forward strand.
CCCTGTGCAGGTTCCCAGGCACACATGTACCTCTTTTGAACTATGCACTGGCAACTGGCCTTGCTGTTTGTCACTTTGGATGCCCATTCCCTGTGCAGTTTCTCATGCACACATGTACTTTTTTCTACTTTGTACTGGCCAATGGCCTTGCTTTTGTCTACTTTTGATTCCTATATTGGTGATTTGTAATAAAGAGAGACACTCCTGTTGTTTGCTTTGTCAGTGTCCTTGCAACATAAAAGTGTTTTCTGTATGGGTATGGTTGCTTGTGACGCTTTAACATTGTCAATTGCTTGTTTTACTTTTTCAGAGTTTGCCTGTAATGAAAGGCACTTTAGTTCTTTTTGACTCTGAGGCTTGAGGGGGCAATGATGGGTGTTTGTGATGATCTACTGTTATCATACTCATCGTATTGATATGTTTGCTAAATTGTACACGTCATGTTATGATGCACTACCACAGCAGAGGTGACTTCTATCCACATGATTACTTGCAGGGTGGCCAGGGTCCATCACATCTGTGTGATCTTTATTAATGTGTGTACAGCAGTGTTGATGTGTGTTCATCTTGTGATGGGCTGTCTTCCTAGTCACATGGGTACATTTAAATGTGTGCACTTGAGTGGTCGTACAGTGTGAATGGGCTGACACGTTCAGTAGTGTTGATGTGTGGGTGCACCTGCTATGCCAAAGGCACACATTTTTGACCCGGGAGATGAATGCCTTTTTGTTTCAATTGTCTGCCATGTGCTTCAGATTGTGGACACATGTAGGAGTTGTAGGTTGGGCCCTGTGCAGTGTGTTGGTATGTCCTTGCACTCCTGGGGGCACCTACTTGTTGTTGCTGCCAGTTGTGAGAGTGGAGAGTGTGCGACTGCCAAGTCTGTGTTATGTTTTGTGGATCAGCCATGTGTCTTGTTACTGTTTGTGCTCAGCCACACTGACATTATTTGTGGGTTTTCCCATGCATTGCTGTCACTTGACCCATTTTTGGCTTCAGTATGGTATGTGGTATATGGACTCATGCCATCCCCTGTAGGTGCTTCTGATGCATACACATTCTGAGTGATATATCTATGTGTTTGTGTACAGTACACTCCTCACCTGTCCACTACTGATGTACATACCTCTTCAGTCTCATGTCTTCCACCCCATGGCTTGCCAGTGTGTGAGCCTCCCCACCACTTCATTTGTTACACTATGCTTTGCGATGCTAAACTGTGTACATGACCAATGTGCCACGCAGTACAGTTTCCCAATTAGGTATGTGTTACTTCCTTATATAGGTTTGCTGTAAAGGTTGCACATGTGCAGCGCATATGTTTGGACAGCACAGTCCTCTGGTCATGTTGTTTGCACCTGGGTGTCCCTGAGTTGTGCATCTGTAGGTGATGGCTACGCTGTATGTCTGTTTGCTGAGGTACTGCTGCCCTTCCTGAGGGTGATCTTCTCTGTGTGCTCTGCTGATTTGTATTGTGGGAGTACATGGTGTGACACTCAGATATGTGTGCTACTGATTTGGTTGGTGTGCAAACACTGCTTGGTGTGCATGCTATGTTGTCAGTGTATGTTGCCTTGTACTTGCTTATTGTGCATCCCCCTGATGTCCAGCTGAATTTGCAATGTGATGGATTGGTATATGCATCTGTTGTATTTTTGTTGTGGGTGTATGCATTGTTAGGCCTGTTTTGTCTCTTTCCACTGACAGATGCTATGTGTGTTTGATATTCTATTTGCATGACGTTGTGTGTGAGTAGTTCTTGCTCTGTGATACATTCAGATGTGTGTTGCAGGTGTGGTGTGCATTACCTGTGTGTCTGTCTCATGCAGCAAGGTGGATTCCTGTTACTGGGCTTGTTTTAAGTGCACATTGGTGGTTTGGTCTCCAATTTATGACCTGTCACTTGTCAGGATTGTGCAAGTGCATGCTTGTGGTACAATATGGCACCTTGTTCACTTGTTAGGTGGTGTGGTGTCTCTGTCTGTGTTGGCTGATTGTCCCATTGATCCTATTTAGTGTTCATGAATGATTCCTGAGGATGGACTTCTTGTTTGTGTTGAGTGATGGTGACTGTGCATTTGTTCAGAGTGACAATGTTGTGTATTGCTCTGCTGTCTAGTGTCACATTGCCTTTCCACTGTTTGGCTGCCCATGTGAGGGCTTGTTGGACTTCTGTGTATGCTGGTTGTGAGATGTGTGTTTGGCTATTGTTTTTAATGTCTGCAATGGTTTAGGCATCCCTGAGTGAGAGCGTGGCGTTTGTGGATGCACCTCAGGAAGTGTGAATGGTTGTCAGTGAACTCATAGGACATAATTTGCACCATTATGTGTGTTTCACACAGGTGTTGAGTGTTGCAGGTTTGTGGTGGGTAGGTGGGGTCATGTGTGAAGGTCCTACTTGTGTTTGACAGTCAGGGAATGTGACAATGAGCTGTGAGTGTTGTGCTGGTGACATACACATATCAAGTAAGTTGACACAGATGTGTGGCTGATCACTGTTTGACTTCAGACACTTCCTATCATTCCTGTGCCTATGCATGGCTTGCCTTGATGTCTCCCTGAGTTGTTGCACAGAGGTCACTTTTGTTTACTTTCACTCACTGTGCCGCCCATGTCTGATTTGATGGCCTAAGGGTGGTGTAATATGTTCCCTCTCTTGCATGTGATGTACACATGATGTGTGTCTTGCTCCATGGCTTTACAGCAAAGTCCACTTCACTTTTGGGTAGCCCATTTATTGTCCTCCATTGCTGCTGACCTATGGTATGAGTATGTGGCAGAGTGTCCATGTGGGGTGTTTGTGACTGACTTGACAGGCAGTTTGGACAGTTCAGTGGATGTTAATATACAGTGTGAGTCTTCATTTTGGAATTATACTCAGTTTGATTCACATGAGTGGAAGGTAGGTGTGAGGAGGAGAGTTGTCCAGCCCATGGGTTTCTGTGCAGGGTGTTCTCTTCACCCTACCTTCCAAGACAGGCTCCCTTGTCCTTTGGTGTGTAAGGTACAAGGTCTGGCTACACCTGGCAGATTAATTGTGCAGGGGGGCACAGCAGGAGCACACAGCACGTTACCAAATGGGTGTGGGAAGTGCAGCGTGTGAAGGGTGGAGGTGGAGCCCTGTAAATCTTTGCAGACTGACCATGCCTGGTGCAGGTCCTGCCTACTACATTAGTTGGAGGTTTTCCCGCATCATCACCGCTGTGGTTACCTGGCCGGGAGATTGCTGGGGTTTCCCAGTTGATGGGTGACCCGGATGCGGTGAGGTGAATTTCTGACAGGTAGGACATGTGTGGGTAAACTTGGGGATGTGTTCCTGTCCCCACCAGTGTATCTAATGTGGACATGAACCGTATGCCAGCACAGTAGTTGTGTTTTGTGGTTGTGTACAGAGTTGTGTATTTCCGTACCTGCGGCGTTGTCCATTATGGTGCAGTATTTACTGGTAGTGGATGAGGTACAGCAGCAGAAAGGCTTGAAGAGCTGGATCCATTGTGGTGCAGACTGGGTGGCGGGTCCCAGGAGTCTGGTTTCACTCTCCGCTGTCATGCTTCGCTCTCTCTGGATGGGTGGATTCTACGCTGCGGTGTGATGGGCTGTTTGGGGCATGGTGATTTGTATGGCAGACTGAACAACATTTTGCCTGGCGGTGGGTCTCCATTGGCTCCCTCCGCCGCGGTGCCGGGTGGAAATTTCTGGCGGTTCACGTCACTCTACGGCGGACGGAAAATGGGCTATGTTTGCCCCTAGGTTTTTTTCAGTGAGTTTTCCAGTTTTTTAATGTAAAGTGAGATATTTTTACAATCTGTAACTATAACATCACTTTAATGTTTTTTGGGTGAATTTTTAGGGTTTTTAAAAGGAAAATATATATTTTTTTATAATACATAAAGACACTTCCATGACACGTACAGCCTGCTATCGGCCAACCTCTTACAGGAAAGCCAACCCATGCACCCAACCCACTGTGAGTGCCTTTGACCTTGTGCAGTGTGGGGTTGGGTGCAAGGCCTGCCCTGTGGTGAGGCCTACGCCTAATACCCTACAAGTGTCCCCTTACTCCCACAGCACATGGCCTTCTGACATCTGCAGTATGTAGTTGGTTTTGCAGGTCTTGGCCACCCCAAGCAGATTCACTGACTGCGTCAAAGAGTCACAACACCAGAAAAAATAAAAAGTGGTCTTATTGTCTTTATCAAGGGGTGTGCATATAAATATATAAAAAGCAGATCTATCGTCTTTGACCAAAAATCACTAATATTTTTAATCAATTGTAAATGTTCGTAATTCAAACACTGGAATGTTTATTAACAGTGATTATTATGAAAATGTTTAATAACATTTTATTTAAAAAAATACAAAATCAACAATTCTGTGCATCTTTTTGTAACATAGTTTAAATAATTTCATTTTGTGGACTGTAAAATTGTAGGTTTTAAAGAATCTCAAATGTAATCATAAAAACAACCACAAGAGGGCCTTGCATTTCAGCTGAAGTTCATAGAGGCCCAGCTAAGAGTATTTTTAAAAAATGTGGTAAGTTCTCCCGGGGTCATTGATTTAATTATACAGGAGATATTCTGTTTATTTAATGGGGCTGGGGGCTACTGCTCTCATTACAGCCCTCGACAACATCAAAAAAGTACTCAGCGGTGCCCCTACCCCTTTAAGGGACATCAAACGCTAAAAACAAATATATAGATAGCCCTTGCAGTGCATTGTGAGGTGCTCCTTCAAAGAGCAGTAAATAATAAATGAGTAGCTCTTTTTAAAAAAAAATATACTGTGTGGTTGTTTCGGTGCCCACCCCAGACACCCACATTATACATTTTGTTTGTGGTTGTGGGGGAGCCCCACACCCTTGCAACTACACAGGCACCCCTTCCAAAACCTATTCAGGGTGCCTATGCGAGCAGGCAGTTAAATAAAATGTTGGAACAAGGTCCCTTCCCCAAGCTTTTATAGGTCCCTGACAACCCATTCCTTTTAGCCATATTCTTTTTTTGGTTGGTGGGGTGCCCTACCCCCTCTCTGATCCTTTACATTCCCTAGGGGCACCATCCATTGGGGTGTATTATTTGTAAATGGGAGGGGATTCACAGGCTCCCTCTCCAAGGCTCTGGGGTCCAAGGACCCTATCCCTCAGGGCCTTTTTTTAAAGAGGAGGTGGTCATGCAGCCCCTCACCCCAATCCTTTACAGCCCTGTGAACACAATCCCCTAAATCCTAATCTGTGTTTCCTGGTGCTCACCCAGGGCAACGGTGTTTGGCCCAGGGCCCCTACTTACTCACCAGGTCACCACATGCACCCATACTGGATACGGTGGGAACCAGTATTGCTACCTTCTGGTGGGAGCAGGTTCTTATCTCTGCTTACGCTAGGTGGGACCAATCTGAGTTCCCCAGCCAGCAAGAGCGCACACAGAGAAAAAAAGATCTGCTCCCTGCCCCTGCAAAAAATAATTCAGCTCCCTGGGACACCACAGTGGAGTCGGGCATGGGAATGGGATCCCAGGGACCTTCAGAAGCTCAGGGACGGAGGCTGTGAGCCCCAAACCCCATTAAAAAGAAGACCGTGCCCAGGTGATGGGGTCCCCAAGGCTGCAGTAGGGAGTCCACCCCCTTCTTCTTTCAATATAATGTTAGTGTCAGGCAGATGGGGTCCAGGAGGCTGTAATAGGCTTGTGGAGTGGATGTGTGCTCCATCACCTTTCATATATATGCTGGGCCTGGTAACTAGACACTATTTCGAAAAAAAATATCGACTGGACAGAATAGCGAGTTTTTTTATATAGAATGGACAGAATATCGAATTGCAAAAATATAGTGGTGCAGAATATCGAAATGCAGGTAAGAAATAACGATTTCCATAATATCGAAATTAGTAATATGGACAGTTATAATATAGTTGTTAAAAATATATATATTTTTATAGTGTTAGTATATGTGTTAAAACTATGTATTATTTTTGTAATGTATGTTTGCGTTTTGTTAAAGTAATTAATTTTATGTGATTTGATTTTTGCATACTTTAATTCCGTAGTGGGTTGTGGGTTTATACAGGAATAGGTTGGGAAGTAATTAAATAAAGTAAATTAAATATTAATCTTTAGGAATTATTAACTATTTTTAATTAAATTTTGCATTTTAGTTCTGTAGCGGGTTGTGGGTTTATAGGGGAATAGGGTGGGAAGTAATTGAATTGTAATTAAGTAATGATTTATTGGTATTGATAATTAATTTATTGTTAATTCAATAATAATTGGTAATTAATTGTTATTAATAGGTAATTAATTTGTGTTAATTGATTAATTGATAGACTAGACCTTGTTATGTATGGTAACGTGTGAACAAGACACACTTGGTGTCGAAACGCGTAACGTTTTTTGAGAATAAAGAACCTGCATCTTTACTACCGAGTGCGCGTGATGCTTTCAAGCAAATTGTGGATTAAAAATTAATCTTTCGGCACATGGGTTCGCCGACAACGCGCCACCTGACTACGGGAGCGGGATCCCGGAAGGACCCTTTCTGTTGAATAGACTGATCTACAACGAGGGATCCAGAGCCGGCCGTTTTTGAAAGTGGATTCCACACACGATAACCTGGACTGGAGGTGCCGCCTTGACCCCGAAGGGTAAGCCTTCCTTTGTTTTTTCTCTGTGTCTCTCGGAGTAAACCAACGCAGGAGTGCGGCGGTCTCTCCGGTTGAGTAACAGAGATTTACGGGGAGTACGCTGAGTAGGGGCAGGCGGATACAAGATGGCAATATAGTTCCTTACTCAATACAAACACTTCAAATGTACATATTAAATGACTTTGACCGAACTTCTTGTCAAACACCGTCCAGGAGTGTTAAATAAATACTGCATCAGGAACCGCTGATCACAGGTGGGGTAGTACGGATATGCAAAATTGAGAGCTGGGACTCTATTTACAAACTTACGAGGCGGTACGGGATACCGCGATATTCTCAAAAAAGCCTAAACGCAGAGTAAATAGTGGAAACAGCAGTCGTACAGACATTAGTATATCACAGGTGGGGACCCACACAATATCATGGATGAGGAAGGGGAAAGAAGACGTGAGGCAGCGTCATTATTTACCAGAGCTCCCGGTAAAGGAAGACCCTATATGGTGGGAGGCAACATCATTGCAGGATTATGTGGACAAAGAAATGGTGCCAAGAGGCATAAGAATTTATATCACACCTTCTCATGAGTCATTGAACACTAAAATGTTGGAGGAATGGTCACAGAATCCCGCTACTAGTTCGAAAAACATGATGTGCTTACTAATTAAATATGCATGGGAGGATCGAGATGTAATCCTACAGCAAATAAAAGAATTAGAGGATGATTTTTTGGCAAATAGTGAACAGGAGACAATCAAAAAAAAAATAATTTAAAGAAGAGCTAAAAGGCAGACTAAAGAAACATGAGGAAGATATCAAATACCAAAAACAAAGGAAACTACACCGCGACTGCGGGGATTATGATAGTGGGCGTATCCTGACATATAGCCCAAAGTATGATTATCTATACAATCAACTGGACACTACCATGAGTAAACAAAATCAGACATACATTGAAAGTGACAAAACAGGAACAATTCCAACAAGTGGCTCTGAAACTGACACCTCTCAACTATCTACAAGTACAATCTCTCTAGTTGATATTACCAAGAACCGGCTAATTTTTTACAGGAGTTCCGAGTGCTAAGAACACGGCGCAAAAAAGAAGCAGATGCGTCACATCAAGCAGAATTCAAACAGAACCCAACACGAGGTCGACCAAGGGGAAGAGCAAGAGGCAAGGGAGATTGCGACAGAGACGACTCAAGCTCCAGCAGAGGAGAAGAAAAGAACAGCAAAAAACCAGTGGGAACCAAACGTGGGGGTTACAAAAAAAGAAGATAATGATGGATGAGTTAACGGTAAATAAAACTATTATTAACCTTTCGTCGAGAACACTTACGTACGTTGAAAGAAAAACAAACCCTGTGTTTGGGACTCACATTTGGCCCCACAGAACTTTTCAATTATGCAGATACAAGGGTTGATATTTACAAATTCATTAGGAAGCTTAAACTGTCAAAATGGTATTCAATAATGAATAAGAAACCAGCGATCAACCCAGAAGAAACCGTAAGTGCACCTGAACTTACAGTGGGGGATGTTGATGTGTTACAAACTGTTTACTCCCTGGGAGGCCTAACCTCTGACAATGAACTAGAACAAGAGGTCGTGGGAGTGAGAGAGACAAGAACTGATAGGGCTGCTAACACTTCTTTTAAGCCAAAATCAGTGTTCTATCCCACGCTTCCTCACAATTCAATTGATACTTTTCATGAGGTGGTGATTAAAGAACCGACCAAATTAAAACACACCCGCCCCAAACAGAGGAGAGGAGATATCAATCTGACTAAAGGAGAGATGGATTTTATTTTTTCTTTAGCAGATGATAAAAATGTTATATTGAGACCCTCAGATAAGGGAGGAAATATTGTACTGTGGGGTAGATAATTTTATATAAAAGAAGCATTGTTTCAATTGAATGGGGGAAAGTTTTACTGCGCTAGCAATATGAATGAATACAATGAAAGTATTACAGAAACATGGGAACAACTCACTAAATGGCAGAATGAGGGATTACTTTCATGGCATGAATTCCAGTTTCTCAAGAAAGATTACCCCAAACTTCCCGTCTTCTACCTTCTACCGAAGGTTCACAAAAACCCAAGAGAACCTCCGGGGAGACCCATTATATCTTCAATAGGGAGTATCAATGAAAATCTAAATACATCGATCATTTTCTTAGAGAATTTGTATGTCAATTACCTTCCTATACTAAAGATATGACCGACTTCTTAAATAAACTTGAAGACATCCAGTGGTCAGAGGGCGCTCTGCTCATTACTATGGATGTGAGTGCGCTTTATACTATCATTTACCACATCCAAGGGATGGAAGCTAGCTATTACTTCCTTAAAAAGAGGGTAATAGGCTTTCGAGAACACACTAACATGGTAATACAAATGATGAAATTGTGTCTGAGAAATAACATTTTTATGTTTGATGGGTTAATTTATAGACAAACCCGTGGCGCGGCAATGGGTTCTGCCTTTGCGCCTAGCTTCGCGAACCTTTTTGTGGGCAAATGGGAGGAGGAACTGAGAAATGATGACATGTTGAGAGAGGACTTTGCTAAGGTACAAACGTGGATTAGATATATTGATGATCTGTTTTTGCTGTGGGGTGGAACAAAAGAGGAAGCGATTTGTTTCATTGAAAAACTCAATAGGAACATATATAACATACAGTTCACCTACACCATAAGCGAAGATCATGCAGAATTTCTGGATACAGAAATAAATGTGATGGAAGGTAGACTAATTTCCAGTCTACATAGAAAAGAGACAGCTGGGAATAGTCTCCTCCACGCTTTAAGCGCTCATCCAGACCCCTTGAAATGGAGCATCCCCTATGGGGAATTACTCAGAGCTAAAAGAAATTGTAGCGACAAAGAGATGTTTGTTTTAGAACAAGAACGCATGCTATTGAGATTCCGGGAAAGAGGTTACCCCGAATGGGTGCTGATCAAAGCTGTGAAAAAAGCTGCAGAAGTAGAGAGATCAGAAACCCTAATCCCAAAATCAAACATAGACAGTGAGACCAACGCAACTAGAATTATAACCACTTATCATCAGAGATCAGACAAAGTCCGCAAGATCCTAGTGGATAACTGGAACATCCTTAAATCAGACACTATAATAGGACCAGAGTTGAATCAAAGACCCCAAATCACCTATAGAAGGGGGAGAAATCTTAGAGATATTTTGGTAAAAGGTGATATCTCTGAAAACAAAAAACAACATGTGCAGGGCCTTAAAGGATTTTACCCATGTGGACACTGCCGGGCTTGCAAATCAAGCTATATGGTAAAAGAGGTTAACATTCCTGACACACACTAAAACGTAAAATCAAACAATTTCTTACATGTAATACAAGTTTTGTCATTTATGTACTCGAATGTCCGTGTAACATGAGATATGTGGGCAGCACAACCTGCACAGCAAAGAAACGTATACAAGAACATTTGAGAGCAATAACTAATGTGGATGCCCACTATCCAGTTGCCAGACATTTTCAAGAGTTCCATCAATCTAACTCCTCTCTGCTTAGATATTTTGCTGTTGAACAAGTTAATGTTGGCAAAAGAGGAGGCAATCGTGTTCTAGCACTCAGAAAGAGAGAATCCAAGTGGATTATGGAGTTAGAAAGCAGATACCCTGGGGGTCATAATTTAGACGAAGAACTGGCAACTCATTTATATGAAGAGTAATTCACAGCTTAGGGGTTGAGTTCATGCTCAAATATTACAAACATATTAGGTTTTATACCAGCCTGTTGATATATGTTATCAGTACTGAACTGCAATTAATGAGAATGTTCAAGCTAGTCTTGATTTATTTTAAATGCATCTTTTAATTATGTGTATATGTTTTTTCCAGGAGAAAAGGAAGGGGGACATTACTTTTATTAATGCACTGCACATCTTCCCTACCCTTTTCTTTGGCGAAGGATGAAGTCACCTCACTTGATTAAGATAAGGAGCAAATTTTTCACTTTTCACTGTTATATTTTGGACATTTTCTAGGACCGTACTTGTTTTTTTTTTAGGGGCCCTACTGCTTGTATAGAATTAACACAGATCTTGGATATGACAGTAATATATTTGTGGTTCTTGGATAAGGGGAGTAAGGTATTGAATAATTTGTTCATTTTCTAGAATATAAAGAAAAATGAGCATTAGTACTTGTGTTTAATTAAACAAGCAGAATGTTGTGTTAGGTAACGTGTGAAGAAGACACACTTGGTGTCGAAACGCGTAACGTTTTTTGAGAAAAAAGAACCTGCATCTTTACTACCGAGTGCGCGTGATGCTTTCAAGCAAATTGTGGATTAAAAATTAATCTTTCGGCACATGGTTTCGCCGACAACGCTCCACCTGACTACGGGAGCAGGATCCCGGAAGGACCCTTTCTGTTGAATAGACTGATATATGTATATATATATATATATATATATATATATATCCAAACACAAATATGCCCTGAAGCATTCGGAGGAGCATCCAGGATGTCCTGCCATCCGGCATAGAGATGCAGCTTGCTTTCATAGTGCGTGTTGTTTTCTTTCTGCCTACGCGTTTCGGGGCCTCCAAGCCACCGGAAAACCAGACGATCAAAGCGCAAAAAGATTTTACCCTCTGAGAAACCGCACCAAGAGGACATAATGGTTGAGGACCTGGTAATAAACTTATCAGACCATATGTTAACAACAACAGAACATCAAGTACTAAATAAGGGCCTCTCTTTCTGCCCACAAAAACATTTTAATTATGTGGACACCAAAATTGACATTTACAAATATGTTCGCAAATTGAAGATTGCTAAGGTTTTTGCCAATCAAAACAAAAAAACACCAAGCACAGAAGCTGGCACAACTGAAAGAACATCAACAAATGAAAATGAAGGTCTAACAATAGAAATGATACCACACTTGAAGAATTTGTATGACTTAGCAAATGATATATCAGATGATGAAAGCACAGCAATCTCTATATTGGAAGATGAAGGCATAAACACCAAAAAACACACAAGCAGCGGATATAAAAAGAAATCTAAATACTGTCCACAACTAAACCCTGGAAATAAAATTGACTCCTTCTCCGACGCCATCATAGATGAAATAAGCAAAATGGAAAAAGTAAGAAACTCGTGTAAAACAAGAGAAAATCTGTCGACCTGTGAGAATAAAGCACTTCAAGATCTTGCAAATAATACCAAAATAATAATAAAGCCCGCGGACAAAGGCGGCAACATTGTGATACAGAATACGGAAAATTACAAAAAAGAGGCCTATCGTCAACTTCAGGATGAAACAAAATACAGGAAAATGACGTTTAATCCAATACACAAGATGCTATTTGACATTCGGAAAAATATTGATGAATGGCACAATCACAAACTGCTCAATACAGATGAATATACATTTTTACTCAAGGAGAATCCTACCATTCCAACCATCTATTTTTTGCCTAAAATTCATAAGACTATGATAAACCCACCGGGAAGACCAATCTTGTCTTCATGCGATTCTGCATATGAAAATATCGCATCCTATGTGGATCACTACCTAGCTCCCATGGTAGCGACACTTAGCTCGTACATTCAAGACACAGGGGACTTCCTACGAACTCTCTCAAATGCATCATGGAATCCATCGTATTTAATGGTCACAATTGACGTTATTTCTCTATTTACGTCTATTGAACATTCAATCGGTTTAAATGCTTGTGCGTATTTTTTAAAACAGAGGAGCATTACTGAATTGGAACATTCTGTGATGTTGCTAACTATGATAAAAATGTGCTTAAACAATAACATATTTTTCTTTAACCATGAAATTTACCATCAAATATGCGGATGTGCCATGGGGATGGCTTTTTTCCCCAACTACGCCAATTTAACCATGGGTTGGTGGGAGAAGGAGATAGCCTGGAACACAGAGCACAGCGACGCTTTAGAAAAAATCGTACTATGGACCAGATACATAGACGATCTTTTCCTAATCTGGAATGGAACCAAGGAAGACTTTGTCAAATACTTTGATCAGCTAAACAGCAATGACATTGGGTTGTCTTTAACCTACAAAATGAGTCGCCAAAAAATTGACTTCCTGGACATCTGCGTATATATAGAACAAGACCAAATCCAAACAACCTTATATAGGAAAAAAACTGCAACAAACAGCATCTTACATGCTAAAAGCTTTCACCCCCAATCAGTAATTCGGAACATTCCTTATGGGGAGTTCGTGAGGATGAAACAAAACTGTTCAGATGATGAGAACGTGAAAAAAGAAATTGCAGCAAGCACCAAAAGATTTAGAGGAAGAGGATATCGAGAACGTGACCTAAAAAAATGTGCAAACAAGATCGAGAGAATATCACGAACAGAAATCCTAGTAAATAAAACCAGGAAACAAAAAGAAGAGGAAAAAACCCAACAAATTCCAAGATTAATACTGGCATACAGTAAGGAGTCTTACAAAATACGTCAAGCAGTACAAAAATACCGGCCCATCCTCAAACAAGATAAAGACATGGATAACCTAATGGGTCCCAATCCTCTGATTACGTTCAGAAAGGCACCATCTATAAAAGATACAATTGTTCAGAGCCACTTTAGCCAAAGAAAACAACAAAAGAATACAAATTCAAACTGGCTGGAGAAACAACAAAATGGCTTTACCAAATGTCAAGTCTGCAAAGCATGTAAAATTGGCATTAATAAGAAAAACATCAGAGACCCAGAAGGAAGATTAATCGAAATTCAGAAAAAGATCACGTGTTCAACGCAATTTGTTGTATATGCCATCCAGTGCAACTGCGGAATGCTTTATATAGGCAGCACAATCTGCAATTTGAAAAAACGAATCCTGGAGCATATCAGGGCAGTCAAAAATAAAGATATGGCATATGCAACAGCGAAACATCTTTCAACTTGCCAAGGGGGAGACTGGAGAAAAATGACTTATTTTGCAATTGACTCTGTGGAAGAACATGAGAGGATGGGAGATCGGAAAAAGAAACTCCGACAGCTTGAATCAAGGTACATTATAAGACTAAGAACCAAAATTCAGAGAGGCATGAACTTCGACGAGGAGCTTTATGTGCATTTGGAGTAACAAGTAGAGACATAAGGCCTTAACAATATCTGCCCTCACAAGGGATAAGAATATGCAGCATGGAATTATCATGTAAAACTAATCTGACATGGGTACTATACCAGTACGCAGGACATATATACGAATGCAAGGTGCAATGAGTTTGCCTCATATACATAAAAATGTTTGAAAATGTATAAATGCAACATTGCTATATTCAATGTAAATGTCACTAATAGCATTTAAATATTGAATTTTGATAAACATGCAACATGTCTGATCAAATGCACACCTTTGATATACATTGCGATAAAAGATAAAATGTATCCCAAGAAACATTTGAGAACACTGTCTAACAGAAAGTGGATTCTTGTATGCAAACAAGGACTACATATCCCAGAAGTCTATGGGAATAATAGAAATCAAAGAAAGTATAAACAGTTGCAAGAGAGTAATTGCACTTACCGTGACAAAGGCCGTCAGGCTGAAACGCGTTGGTGTTAGACTGGGCACTGAAATAAACCTGTAAAAAGAAGTTGCTGTGTGCGGCGTCCTTTGTACAAAAAATTGTCTTTTTGGCCATTGGTCTGGCCCAACGCCAGCACCCGCTGTGGAGCGATCCTGTGAGCAGACCACATTGAATGAATTAAAAAAAAAGATATATATATATATATATATATATATATATATATATATATATTACCTACTGGCGATAGCCAGTAGGTATATATAGTTAGGATTGTTTTCCATAGGGAAATCGCAACATTCTATTGGGAATAACTTTGGCGCCGGTTGAGGAATCTTCCAGAAATTTTTCTTACCTTTGCCTCGCGGCGCTCCGCTCCTTCCCTGAAAGTTTGAGGGGGATTCGTCAAGCGGGGGCCGAGATAAAAGGGGGTCCCAAAACGTGTTTTCCCCATGTTAATTTCCATAGGGCGGTTGGACTCACTTTTAGCCCAAACGGCTGAATGGTGTTCCACCAAACTTGGCAAAATTGTAGGGACTGGTAGCCCGATGTGCCTTTGCTATGTCTCAAGATATGTGCTCCAGTGGTTTTTACGAAAATTAACTTTGAAAAAATATATATTGGGCTACATTGGGCTATATATATGTTAGAGCCCAAATGTAGCACAATGTAGCCCAATGTAGTCCAATGTAGCCCAAAGATGGCCACCAGAGACAAAAAAAAAAACTAATAGAGCGCTAACAGTCTTACTTATGACAAAAGTATGGCACACCTGAAGTCATCTTGATTGGAATAAAGTGTTAACACTTAAAACATTTAATTTATTTGCAAAGGAACAAAATGAGGGGGTTCATTTTGCCATGGAAATTATGATTAGTGCTGAAGAAAGAAAAATTAGGGCACATTTTGAGTGACTTCTCAAATCCTCTTATATTTCATTAATAAAATTCTGATATGCAGTCTCCCAAGATGGCCACCAGAGACAAAAGAGCCCAAATGTAGCCCAAATATCAGCCAGATGTAGCCCAACTATAGCCCAATGACAGAATGTCCCAGAGTGTTCTAAAGAACAACTAGAACGCTAACAGTCTTACTTATGACAAAAGTATGGCACACCTGAAGTCATCTTGATTGGAATAAAGTGGTAACACTTAATACATTTAATTTGAAAAGGAACAAAATGAGGGGTTTCATTTTGCCATAGAAATTGTATATATATATATATATATTCACTGAAAAAACCATAGGTTACACACCAGTTATAGTTAGGAATTAGCATTTAAAAAACCTTTGAAATTCACTGAAAAAACCATAGTTTTCACACCAGTTAAAGTTAGCTGGAAATTTTACTCGCATAAAACCATTGAAATTCCCACGTTATAGTTAGTTGGACTCACTATAACTTGCACGTCTGCAATGCACTGCTGATGACGTCACATATTACATCACTCATGCATATATTTAAATATTTAAACATTACTCGCTAATATATGTATTCACTAAGATACACTTAATAAGCCAGTTAACCAATCAATTTTTTTTTAAAACACTAAAAAAAACATAGGTTTCAGGCCTTATATAGTTAGGAATTAGCATTTAAAAAACCTTTGAAATTCACTGAAAAAACCATAGGTTTCAGGCCTTATATAGTTAGGAATCAGCATTTAAAAAACCTTTGAAATTCACTGAAAAAACCATAGGTTTCAGGCCTTATATAGTTAGGAATTAACATTTAAAAAACCTTTGAAATTCACTGAAACAACCATAGGTTTCAGGAGTTATATAGTTAGGAGATGTCATCAGTGATGTCACTGACCATGTCATGAATGATCTAATATGTGACATCATCAGCAGTGGATTGCGGGTGCGCGAAATATAGTTAGTACAACTAACTATATAGGAGCAATTTCATTGGTTTTGTATGAGTAAAATGTCCAGCTAACTATAACACCACTAAAACTTATAGTTTTTTGAGTGAATTTCAAAGGTTTTTTAAAAACTAATTCCTAACTATATAACTCCTGAAACCTATGGTTTTTTTCAGTGAATATATATATATATATATAATCATTACTTTCCCTACTGTTGCACTCACTGGAGTGGGAATAGTAATTCGTACCCCTACGCTATCTAACGCTTTCCATACTGTTGCACTCTCAGGAGTAGGAATAGTACATTTTACCCTCCCGCTATCCAACACAAAAAATATTGAATATTTTAAAATAATAATAAGTTAACATATATATGTATTAAAAAATGCATCTTTATTTTTACATTAATTATTTATGAATTTTGAGGGTATTGAAGTCAATTCAAGTATGTTTTACTTAATTATATTCATTATTTTACATTACTTTTGAGACATTTAAAAAATGTGATATTTTAACAAGCTATAATATTTACAACGATATTTTGGATTCGATATTTTTGTACTTACATGTTTGTATATAGGAAGTCAATATTCTGTCATTCTATATTTTTTCATTGATATTTAGGCAGGTCGATATTTTGCTCCTTGATATTCTATCAGTAATCCGCTGGGCCCATAGGGTTGGGGTCCCCACGACCGTAATCAGCTCAGGAAGTGGGGTCAAGTGCTCACTCCCCTTTTCAATCTTATGCTGAGACCTGGAAGATAGTGTCCCCATGGCTGTATTCAGCTTAGGGAGGGAGGCCATTCTATGATGCCTGGCCCAGGGTGATGGGAATGTAAAAAAAAGCCCCCTCAGCCTCTAAAAATATCAATTGTTTAAGTTTTCTAGTGGGACAGTCCCTCAAAACCAACGATTCAGTAATACAAATATTTTTTAACCTTAACTATTTCAAAAACTACTACAATAATTTGCACCAAATCACAAGTATTCGCTGTAATGCTGTCCAAATATCTCTGTTGAAATTGAAGGGGAATTTTGCATGTTGGGATCCCCCTTTTTCACAGCCCCACTTGATGGATCACCTTGAAACTTTTCATGAACTAAGGAAAAAAGAGCACTTTTTGGGATTTTTTTTTGAAGATTTATCAAATGGCATCAACGTTAGTAGCAAACTAAAAAAGGCGTTTCCTATGGAGATATGGACCTCGCCGCCGGCTGACTCCGTTGTCAGTTGTTTTGCCCTTGTTTTGTTCGCCATTTGTGCTTGTCATCTGTATTCCCTGCCCGTGTTAGCGTTTGTTTTGCCTTTGTTTTGTTCGCCACTTGTGCTTGCCATCTGTATTCCCTGCCCGTGTTAGCGTTTGTTTTGCCTTTGTTTTGTTCGCCATTTGTGCTTGATAAAGTATATTTTGCCTGTTTATCTTTCCAGCTTGTGTCCTTCCTGTTTGCCTGCCTACATCGCCGCCTTCCCTCCCCGCTTCCCGCCACCACCGCAAGCCCCGCCCCTTTTCTCATTCTGTTCCCTCCCCGCTCCCGCCTCCCAGCTGCTCCACCCACCCGCGCACTTCGCCTTTATATGGCGACCGTGCGAACGCGCAGCGGTCACGCGCAGCGGGCGCGCCGTTTGTGCGCCGAAGGCGCACCAAAGGTAAGCCCGTCTGCGCCCGTCCGCGACCGGATCGCGACCAGCGCCAAGACCCCTGGCCCACGAAGACCCCGGCCGACCCGCCTGACGTACTCCGCCGCCACCCTCATCGCACTCAACACCGGCCGACTCCCAGATTGCCACCAAGCCACTCCACGGCGCACCCACGGACCCTTCAGCTGCCACGCCTGCAAGTTCACCTGCATCCGGACCTGCCCCGCACCAGCACCCGCCAAGTCGAACACCAGCAGCACCCACCTCAAGTGCATCCTGCTCAACACCCGCTCCGTCCACAGACATGCCATCGAACTCTGGAACCTCCTAGACGCCACAGCCCCTGACGTTGCCTTCCTCACGGAGACCTGGATGAACGCCTCTTCAGCTCCCGACATCGCCATCGCTATCCCAGAGGGCTACAAGATCACCCGGAGGGACCGCAATGCCAACCAGATGGGAGGAGGCATCGCCATCATCCACAGGAACACCATCCGTCTCACGACCAGCACCGACAACACCCTGACCACCGCCGAACACCTGCATTTCCAGATCCACACCAGCCCGAACACCACCCTCAGAGGCACCCTGATCTACCGACCCCCGGGACCACGCACACAATTCAGCGAGGACATCGCCGACTTCGTCAGCCCGCATGCCCTCCCCTCCGCTGACTACATCCTCCTAGGCGACCTCAACTTCCATCTGGAGAACAACAACGACCGCAACACCAGCACTCTGCTCGACAACCTCGCCAATCTTGGACTCAAGCAACTGGTGTCCACCCCCACCCACCTCGCCGGACACACACTGGACGCAGTCTTCTCCTCCAGCCCAGACATCGACTTCAGCCACGCCACAGAGCTCCAATGGACGGACCACAGCTGCGTCCACTTCACCTTCAAGAGAACGACGACCCACCGCCACCAGCAACAGGCCGCCCGCAGAAGCTGGAACAAGACCACAGCAGACCAGCTCGCCACCTCCCTGAGCCAGCACCCTCCTGCCAGCTCAGCGAACCCCAGCCAGGCCGCCGACAACCTCACGAAGTGGATCAGCAACTGCGCGGACGAGCTCGCCCCGCTGAGGACCCCGCCCAGCAGACCCGGCAGCAAGAAAGCCCCGTGGTTCACCGACGAACTCAAGAGCTCCAAGAAGAACTGCCGAGCCCTCGAGAAAGTCTGGAGAAGGGAACCTACACCGGACAACAGGACCTCCCTCAAGCTTGCCACCCGGAAGCACCACCAGCTGATCCGCGCCGCCAAGAAAACAGCATTCAAGGACCGGTTGGACAACAACGCACACAACTGCAAGGAACTCTTCAACATCGTGAAAGAGCTTTCCAACCCCAGCGCAGGAAACAACGACATCACCCCATCGCAAGACCTCTGCAACGCCCTCGCCTCATACTTCCACAACAAGATCTCGGACATACACAACAGCTTCAACAACCAACCAACGCACACCAGGACCGAACAACCACCCCCCACCACCACCCTCCACGCCTGGACCCCGATCAGCACCGAAGACACCATACGCACAATGAACTCCATCCACTCCGGATCACCGACCGACCCCTGCCCTCACCACGTCTTCAACAAGGCCGACGCTGTCATCGCACCCCACCTGCGGGACATCATCAACACCTCCTTCGACACCGCCACCTTCCCTGAGAGCTGGAAACACGCCGAACTCAGCGCTCTCCTCAAGAAACCAACAGCGGACCCCACCGAACTCAAGAACTACCGCCCCATCTCGCTCCTCCCGTTTCCAGCCAAAGTCATCGAGAAGACCGTCAACAAGCAGATGGCCGCCTTCCTCGAGACGAACGGATCCCTCGACCCCTCACAGTCAGGCTTCCGAGCCAATCACAGCACCGAGACCGCCCTCATCGCCGCCACCGGTGACATCCGAGTCCTGATGGACAAGGGAGAAACAGCGGCCCTCATCCTCCTAGACCTCTCCGCGGCATTCGACACTGTCTGCCACCGCACCCTAGTACAGCGCCTCAGCAACGTCGGAATCCAGGACAAGGCGCTGGAATGGATCATCTCCTTCCTCGACGGAAGAACACAGAGAGTCCGCCTACCACCGTACAAGTCAGAGGCCTCCGAAGTCATCTGCGGCGTCCCTCAAGGGTCATCTCTGAGCCCCACCCTCTTCAACGTCTACATGAGCCCCCTCGCAGCCATCGTACGCAAACACAACCTCAGCATAATCTCCTACGCCGACGACACCCAGCTGATCCTCTCCCTGACCAACGACCCCGCCTCCGCCAGAGCCAACCTGCACGAAGGGATGAAAGAGGTAGCCGAGTGGATGACGACCAGCCGCCTGAAACTGAACTCTGACAAGACGGAGGTCCTCATCCTGGGCTCTTCACCCTCCGCCTGGGACGACTCCTGGTGGCCTCCCGCCCTGGGCACCGCACCCAAACCGACAGACCATGCACGCAACCTGGGCTTCATCCTGGACTCCTCCCTCTCCATGACCAGGCAAGTCAACAACGTCTCCTCGGCGTGCTTCAACATCCTACGCATGCTACGGAAGATCTTCTGGTGGATCCCCACCGAGACCAGGAAGACCGTCACCCAGGCCCTCGTCACCAGCCGACTGGACTACGGCAACGCCCTCTACGCCGGTACCACCGCCAAGCTCCAGAAGAGACTCCAGCGGATCCAGAACGCCTCAGCCAGACTCATCCTCGACATCCCACGAACCAGCCACATCACCGGACATCTGAGAGACCTCCACTGGCTCCCCGTCAACAAAAGAATCACCTTCCGCCTCCTCACCCACGCACACAAAGCCCTACACGACCAGGGTCCGAGCTACCTCAACAGCCGAATCAACTTCTACGCGCCCAATCGCCACCTCCGATCAGCCAAGCACGCCCTCGCCGCCGTCCCCCGCATCCGAAGAGCGACTACGGGAGGAAGGTCCTTCTCCTACCTGGCCGCCAAGACCTGGAACTCCCTCCCGACCGACCTGCGCCTGACCCAAGACCACCTCGCCTTCAGGAAGAAGCTGAAGACCTGGCTGTTCGAGCAGTAGCGGCACCCCCCCCCCCCCCAGCGCCTTGAGACCCTACGGGTAGGTAGCGCGCTATATAAGTGTCACTGATTGATTGATTGACCTAACTATAAGTACACAGTGGTGACCACTGAGCTATTTTAAATAAACTTAAATGGGCTGGACTAGTATGCATGCCACAGACAGTCAATCCAGGAGGACACAGCAATTTTCGGCAGGGGCTGATTGAGCAGAGAGAGGTGAGAAAGACAAATTCAACATTTCAGTTCAATTGTAATTTGAAATGAGCAATTGATAACTTTCTGTAATGGAATCCTTCAGAAAAAAGGAAAAGGAAGATTGCTCCCATCCCATCCCTATATATTCGTGTTCAGCTGACAGTGAAGAACCAACAGACAGTCCTTTATTGGTATTGCTTCCATGTGAAAGAAAGACACATTGGTAAATGAACTTCAGAGTTGCAACAGGTAACATGCACTAATGAATACCAAATGATGATATATCATGAATCATGTGTTGGCTTGATGGGAACTGGTGTTCCCATCAGAAAGCAGGGAGCTAACTGACTGGAGAGAACACAGTGGAAAATGACATCAGGAAAATGGAATGTAAGACTTAAAGGGGTACAGCAACATAAGTGCAGAGAATACAACAGGCTGCTAAAATTGATATGTAATGTTTGGGTGATCATTCTGAATCAATGCTTGCCCTCCATATGTCACTGGGAAATATACTTTACCTGATTGACTTTTCATTAACTTAAGTCTATCATCTCTAGGTTCTTTGAATATCAATCATTTTACTTAACTAGACTAAAATAATCTTCAAATTCCTTTCATTCCCTTGTTCAACTCTCCACCTCAATCTTTTTTGGGATGAATTCCTAAAGTATCATCACAACAGCCAGATGAACGACCAATGTTTGTCTACTTCTAAAAGATACAAGAGAACTCAAAAAGATCTGTCCTTATTGAATGCCGAGAGGTGTGCTGATAGGGAAAATGTATATAAGTAGCTTAAGTGGCAAACTTTAATTAGGTGGTTGTGGTTTAGTGGACATAAATGATGGACACAGCTAAATGTTTGTATTATTTAAGTGAACAGCCAAACACTTTCAGACTGTTGTCTGGTTGCCTACGATTACGAAGTGATTAGTTCTTAGTTAGATACTCTAAGCTTTGGTTGCTACATGCAACATATAAAAAATATTGTCATTTTTAGACCTACCACAATCCTTTCCTTCTAAGGGGCAACATTTTGAAGATTTGCTCAATCTGTCAAGAAATATCTGAAAAGTTTCTAAAATTAAACAGTTAATACTTGCTCATCCTTCAACGGAAGATCAATTTCATTGCATCAGACACTTTTATTCAGCAGCTAATAAAATGTTTGATATGAATTGTCTGTGAATCCACCCTTTTCTGATTTGCCATCTATGGATTTCTGAGAAAGTGCATTGCTATACTGCACTAAATGAGTGGCCTATCATGAAAATATAAAAATTACAAACTGTCTAGGAATGTAATACTGGCAGAGTAATGCGTTAGATTATTACCGCCCAGAAATATAATGCCACCAAAATAATGCTAATAGATCATTACTGCACAGAAATATAATACCTGCATAATAATGCTACTATGTTGTTACCTCTCATTCTGAAGTCTCCTCAAGAGGCCGGCATTGAAAAGTTTGTGCTGGATACTGTTGAATTGAAGTTGAGAATTTTAGGGCACCAGTCCTGATGTATATAGTATGTCATAGAAGTTTTCCATAGAACCAGAAACATTTGTTTAAATCTGCATAGTCCACAAATAGCAAACAAATTGTTGAGAGGGCTGTGGCACTGATTCCAATCATTTGTAGAGCAAGGTTGAATAGTGTTGATCCCAACTCCAGAATAAACACAGATCTCTCACCTTTCAATATGCATGTTGATCAATGTTTTTCAGAAAACACTGCTCTAGCTTTTAATATCGGCAGGCTCCCTGGGTGTTCAGCATCACCAACATAAAATAAGTAATGAAAACCACGCTAGGACTAAGCGCCTTGCCAGTGTTCTATGTACTTATTTGTCTATCTTATCTGTCCAGTGAAACAATATGCACCACCTTGGGTCATTTCAGAATGCATGCACAAGTCAGAAACTTCAGAGGGATAGAAAAGAAGAGTAGTCAAAGTCCAAAGGGATGCTAAGTGTAAGCCATTATCAATTACTGAATGGTGTGGAGAAGAATGACACTTTCTGCGTACATTCCAGATACTTTATTCAGTAGACTATTGGGTAGACACATGTATGTGCCTTAGAAAGGAGAAAGATGGTGTTTGGGCTTTTCCTTAGGCTAAGACAAAATCTAACTAATATCTGCCTACTTGCTCAGACACACAGCTGCTTCTTGGCACAGTTTGAAGCACTCTGGCTCCCCCAGCAAAGAACCAGATGTTCTTCGTTTATTTCATGGTCTAAGAATACTGTAAAGGTTTATTATTTTTATCATTCTTACCTAATTGCAATTTGTGGGAGCAGCCGGTAGTATACCCTTGGGACATCCCAGAAAGCTTCAGATTGATCATATATGCTGATTGGTGAAGGAGTAACTAAAGAAACTAACTGATAATACAAAAAATCGTTCCTTACAAGTTAGAAAAATGCATTGGAAGTTTTCTCAATGTAGCTCTTTGCACATAAGGCTGATCCATCTCAAAAATCGTTCCATATTTTAGACTGTTCCAGTATTACATGTGTATAGATTTTTAGTTTGGACAAAAGCCCACAATATCCAGAGTCATCACACTCTGGTTTACAATGTTTGTTTTGCTGTGTACTGATCATGCATTATTTAATAATGAGAACTCTAAAATATGCCAGTCTTGGATGGGAGACTGAATAAATAATGTGGATTTCTAAAAGGTCCCCAGTGATTTGAGCTTAGGCACAGGATGTTATTTGAGCCACTCTGAATTCTGGTTTACGCATAACCCCAGATAATTCAAGATGTTTTTTTTAAAAGGGGTTTTGTGAACACTGACTTAAATTAGGCAGGACTACCCTACCACCCTAAATTCCCACACTTCTACAAAATAAAAACAAACCCACATGTCAAAGAATACAACCATGGAAAGCACATAAAGGAAGCTTATATCTATGTTGATTTTTGGAAAGCTGTGGTATTTGGGCCCTGGGTTGACCAGCATTTCTGAAAACTGCAAACAACAGGAAGTGCTATGTGATTTGGCTTGGATAGATGCTCCTATATTTCCCTACTCAGAATTCCCTGGAAAAATCAACCTTTATTCAAACATCTGATTTTCCTCACATTTCCGTGATGGAAAGTTCTGAAATTTTAGGAGAACATCAACTGTTCCTCCAAATATTGTTCCTATACTTCAACAAATTAAAAGTTTAGTTTTTAACATGTGTGCATGTGTCTCACATAATAAACATGAACACGTGAAACTGTGACAGTAAGACGTTTTTGTGCCACAAATCCTGCTTTTACACTGTCAAAGTTTTGACTTAATTGTGTCCCTTGCAATAAGCTTTCCTACATTTGTAAGGCAGTGTTTTTATAAGTAGAAGTGTAGAAATGTTGGATGGAAGGACTTTTGTCAGTAGGCAAAAGTTCTGAAGTTTTTACAACAAAAAGGCAATGAAACTGTGATTTTATTTTACCCATACTTTAACATTTGCATGGTATTCTGGATAATGAAACATTGTGGAATTCATAAATGCTACATTGTCCTCAATTCCATTGGATCTCTACTTTTTTTAAAATATCTATGGTTGGTAGATTTCTCTGGGTACAGGACCAACCCAGGTTCCGAATACTTCACATACCCCCTTTGGAAGCTCCCTTGTTAAAGAGAATCACTAGTATATAAAATGTGGATCACTGCTGAAACAATTGAAAAAGTAAGAACAAAGAGAAACACAGATTTGGGTCAAGCCTTGGTAATGATCACTTCCTGCTGGTGGAAGCTTTAGAGGAATTGGCATTTTTTGGGGACTCTAATTGCTTAAATTCTGACAATGCATTGTCAATCCAGCAAAAGAGGATAAGGGATGTCTGAATGATGTCTGTGATAGAATACGTAGGATAATCAAATGTTAAAACCATGTTGTTTTTGTATGTTTCCAGAAAATACAGGTACCCAAAATCAACATTTTGAGGTCCATTACAATGGCGGGACTTTGTCCGCCTGCCACCGCAATGGCAAACTGGACCGCCTGCAAGAGGTGTGGCGGTCATGCCAAGGCGATCAGGATGCGACCGCCACCCTGGCGGTCACATCCTGCATTATTAACATTGCAGCGGGCGGTTGCTAATATGGTTGGCGGTGCCTGCAAGGCACTGCCACCATGTTAAGGGCCTTTTGCCCGGTCGGGAATCCGACCGGCGGAGGAGCGGAGGATGGTCTTTCGTCCGCCAAGGGGCCCCATTTCATCCAAATATGGTGGGGGGTGATACAGGGCCATCTGGCGGTTGGATCGGTGGGGACTACCATTTGCACGGTGGTGGCAATCTGTCCGTCATGCTAATGACCCCCATTGTTTTCAGTTGCTTGCCAAATTTCTCAAATTCACATCATCAGTTTATTGTCTGGGGGCAACCTAAACCCATGCAAATCTCATATGTATCTGGTACCCAGCACTCTGGAAGATGAAAGGAACAAAGTTGGGGGCAATCGCTACCAGAGATATGTGTCTGTATTCAGGAAACAAGGGACATACCATATTTGTGTATAATGCAAACAATCTAACAAGTGTTGTGTTCAGCTTAATCTCCTGGTCAGCTAGTCAGAATATGGGCGGTCTAACAGCTAGCTATAGAAATGTTAGGCTGACTAGATGTAAAATATGTTTGTTTGTGGTGTATTTCCATATAGTTGAGGGGTCCTACTTGCTACCAGAAGAAAGGCTCCTTCATTCAGCCAAGCTTTTATTTCTCAAAGTCACTGCACCCAGTTTATTGCCTGTGAGCACCACAAACTCATAGAAAACTGTTACATATCTGTTACCCCAAAAAGTTCAAAAATTCTAAAATGCCCCAATGCAGAAAAGTGCATTTTCACTTTTTGAGAAGAAAAATCTTCCCACGGAGGTTACAACTGAAATTGTCACCACCACTGTGGAGCAAGAGGCGAGATGCTTGAAGCAAGTTGGTCCCAAAGCATACTGGGACTTTTTCAGAGGTGCTGGGACCCTTGACTGAGATGAAGCTGAAATTCAAGCTGACTCTGTGGAACTATTGCTTGGGTACATTTGCAGGTGGGTCCAACTGAGGCCCCGGAGCTCCAGAGGAAACTTTTGAAAAGTTTCCAAACTTTTTTCTGGTGCCTTAACAACCACAGAAGTAGGATACTAAGACCCCTACGTCTTCAGAAGAGACAGTTAGAGAATCTAGGTCCAGTTGCCACTGGTCAGCTGGTACTCAAGGAAAGAGGCTCCTTTCCACTTTTTTATGTAACTGTTGCCAGACAGAAGGTCAGCCAAACTGAATCTTTGAGCCCACATGAGTCAACATTTCAGTCCTGGGTGCACAGGGGAGAAGGTTCAGTCCTTTTTTAAAGATGGTGCCTCAGGGTGCCCCATTTATACCTGCTCCAATGACCTGAAGGGTTTAGAAGCTCACAAAGAACACTGTCTGCCCAATTTAGAGATGGTGATGGTATATATTTTTATCCGCCAAATAAAACCTGATTGGCAGGGATAGTAGAAAATAAGTAATGAGATGAATCCCATGGTGTGGGGCCACTAGCTTTACGTTATCTAAAAACAAACGTCAGCTATGGAACTTTGGGCCCCATTATGATGGTGGGCGGATCGCCACCGCCGGGCCATATGTCCCTGGTTATTCCCCCACATATTGATATGGCAGGGGGCACCACGGCGGATGGAAAGACCGTCCGCCGCCATTCCGCCGGTCGAAATCTCGACCGGGCGGAAAAGGGACACAGCCATCCATATTATGATGAAGGTAGAACATCACCTTTCCATGGCGGCGATGACGCCATAGAAAGGCATGCAGTTCCTGCTGTTGGGGCCTGTTGCGGACCCCCAGGGTGTTGGGAGGGTTGGGAGAGGTTGGGGTGTATGTGGGGTACCTATGGTACCCCCCTACATTTGCGTGCACAAGGTGGCATGCACCCTGCGGTGCCTGTCACGTTGTGCATGCAAAAGCACAACTTGAATTTTTTACATTGCAGTGGGTGCTGCTTACAGCCTTCTTGATTGAGGGAGCCACCCTTCAAACATTTACAACATAACAGGAACAATAATGAGAGCAGCTAATGCCAATCTTTAGAGTTTTCCAATGAGCTTGTGGACAACTTCATTTTTGGCAGGTAAAGGATCCTTATTATGGCGGGAGTAAAGTGCTTCACCGATGGACTTCTCTCCACCCACCAAATTCCAGCAAAATAGTTAGGGAAATAATTGAAGGGACGTCATGCAAAAGATGTTGATTTCCTATGATCAGCTTTCTTTGAAGCTTCAGATAGCAAAGGATTCCTCTTCATCCTTTCTTGTGCTCAATGTCCTAAAGAAGTTTCTTCCCCGTAGAGTATTTTTAATAGCTATGCAAACCTTAATTTCCTCTCAATTAGACTATGAAAGCACAGTTTAATTGAGTCTTTACAAATATTGTATTCAAAAACTGCAAGTCAATCAGAAAATCTGCTGTTTCAGAGTTAAATAACGAGTTTATCACCTAAAAGCATTGGCTATACACATCTTACCATTTTATGTTGTTGTCAGTTACTGATAAGAACATTTGAAATATTTCCGGTTTAGCAAATTGGAAGCAGAATTAAGCAAACAATTTAAACCTTCAGGATGTATTGCCATTACACCACTGTAGCTATTAATATTAGGAGATTCTAAAGGTTTCAGATCAATGTAGTCTCAGTCTATGGACTAGACGTCATCTCCTGTCGTAAGTACAGCATCAGAACTAGGGGTTGGGCTTTCATTTGAAATTCATGCTCAAGACATTAACACAGTGCATAAATGTCTGTGACTAGATAGTAGGGTTAACATATTATTACACATTACCAATAAGGTTATATTTGGTGTTTAATATTTATTAACACTTATTTTGAAGACTTTCGAAGGCATGCACAAAACCTTAAGGGGCACCAGGCTGCCCACTAAAAGGGAAAGGCATGTTAGATACAACATAAAATAGTTTGAGAGGTACAAACAAATATTATAGGCTTCTTTACAGGAGACGTTACAAAAAAGAATAATATAATATACAGGATAAACACAAGAAAATATTAGAGTTTATGCTTGAGTCTGCTGTATATTGTATATGCAGGATTACTAGCACCTGATTTAGTTAATCTAGTATCTTTACTGAGGGATGAGATCGAGGCCAATAAAAAATTGATTATTAATCTAACTGTAGCTCTGGGTGACAACAGATGCCAATCAGGGTTCCCCAAAAGGTAGCTTCAACTTCAGTTTACCCAACTAAATCCACCCATGGTATCCCCTCATTAGTAGGCAAAAGTGATTCTATGAGCAGGAAAACTCCCCAGACATGTTCTGCGGAGGGAAATGCGAAAAAATCTGCAAATATTCCAACTACTACTAGCAACAGAGCACATTATTCCACGAGGGAATACAAGCCAGTAAACCAGCCTAGCGCTGTTGAGCAAAGGACACAGAGGGGCCTTTATGGGGGCAGGGGATTGCTAGGACCTCCTCAAGCAAAGGATACAAGAATGACGGCAGGGGTACAGCGCCGAGACATCCTTAACAACCACAATCAAGGGCCTGTAAATTCAAATTCTAGGCCTCATTTATGAGAAATGATGCATTGCTGCGTGAAAGCAGCGATGCGTCACTTCTCAGTGCGCACTCTTTGCGACATACCTGATGCGTCATATTTAATGTATGACGCATCATGTCGCAAGGAGTTACAGATACGTCAGAAATACTGACGTATCTCTAAGCGCAAAAGTGACGCATTGCTGGAGTGTGTCACAAAAGTGACGCAATTCCAGCAATGCTTCCTTTCACATGGGGCAAGCCCCATGTGAAAGGGCCTGCGTCAGTCTTACGCCTGCTGTGAGGCAGGCGCAAGATTTTGACGCAACAGCGTCCTAGAAGTGAAGCAGTGATATATCATAGATTTCACTGCGTCACTTCTACGTCCCTTTCTTGTGTCAATACGCCCCCCTTGCATACAATATACCTGGCGCAGGTATAATGTGGCGCAGGGGTTTACAAAGCGACGCATCTACCCGGATGCGTCACTTTGTAAATATGGCGCAACAAGGCGCATTTTTTATGCCACTGGTGCGTCACAAAAGTGACGCACCGGCGGCGTAAAAGTGACGCAAGGCCTCATAAATGAGGCCCCTAGTTTAGACCGGGAAAACAAAGGAGAGAGTAAGGGATCGTGCCCACTGCAGGTGGACGAGGAATACTCCTGTTCCCCTGGACAAGGATATGGAAAAACAAAAGAAGGAGTATTGTCCGACGTGTAGGGTGGAGGTCTTTCAAAATTGGAAAAATAATCCTTTTCTAAAAAAACCCTCACTTACCACCTAGTGGTGACATGCTTCATCATCATGCTTCATCATCGGGGTCCACCCTGGTGGCCTAGCGTCACCAGGGTGTGCTTCGACACCTGTATTACAGTAGAGCGGGTTGTGAAATGTAAGTGCAAAAAAGGGGTGATGTTAAAAATTGTCCTGGTTTAACTTTGAAAAAGTGAATTTTATTAAAAAGTAACTGGACAATGTTAAAATAAAGTGCGAGATACTGGAAGGGGAAGTTACGACCTACGTATCTCTATATGTGTTAATAGTGCATTAGGTCAACATGTTTCTACCATTAGGGAAGATTCCCGGTATTCATCAGGACCAAAGGAGATGGACGGTATGAGTCCCCTAAAAGACTCACCCTATCCTAAATCCTTATTTGACCTATGGTACACGTCGGACAATACTCCTTCTTTTGTTTTTCCATGCCCCTAGTTTAGAGCCAAACAGAGGCCAGGCACACACAAAGGGTAATTTTGCTACAAATAAAATATTTATGACTAATGTCCCTAAGCTAGAAAGGAGGGCTGATAGCACCAGGGAAGGGGTAGATTCCCTGACGAACAAGGCCATTCATTGGCTACGGTACGTCAGAGGGTGTAGGTCGGTCATAAGGGACTGTGTACCATGGTGCAAGTATCCCTGAATTTACACTAGGCTGCCTGATGTGTGCCACTGCTATGGGAACGTAGAAGTGGGCCATATATTAGTCAATATGCTTCATTTCTGCTGTTTCCCTATCACACACTCACAGCACAAAAAGTTGTCTTGCTAAATTGCTTCACGTGAAAGATTAGAAAATCTACCCCTTAGTGCATAGTTGCACAAGATAGTAGGCTGCACAGATTCCCTTTATTAATGGTGGATGCAACATCTCCCTCTGCCTTAGCTCGGGGCCATCCTCAGAATGGATCAGGCATAATCTTATCTCTGACATACACAAGAATTTTCTCCTGCACAGTGGAACCTGCACCTTCCAACTTCCCTGTGTTGGTAGCTGTCACCTGGCAACCGGGGTTCTGCAGATCAATACTGCCAGACTTGAATGTAAAAATCCCATTGACAGGTTCTGACCATAGCAAGCTCCAAACATCCTCTTCAGGAATGCCTACAATAAACCAGCAAAAACCCAGAATGGTGGTGGAACCTGAACTTAAATGAGTCCTTCTTATGGTATGTCATGGTATCCTGCCTCTGCCCACAAATTATGATAACATTAGCCAATGAAAGCCGCTAACTTGTACTTCACATGGCTTCACTGGGATACTAGACATCAGAGTGGAGACATTATTTGTCAGAGGTTGGACCTTTGTGGTTGCTGTTAAGACTGAATAAGAGCAGATCTATACTTACTTGCATGCACTTACCTCGATCTTTCTGTCCTCAAATTTTTATCACAATATTCTTGGTAGCACAATGTTTTTGCAGCTTTTTTTACACACAATTTCTGTCAGTAAAGGAAAACACCTTCTAATTCCAATGAAGATTGTAACAATAGTGAACAACCAATTTAAAATTAAAAGGGCACTGTCAGGAATGCAGTCATTCATTTGAGAGGGGGTAGCACTACCAATGTAGGTCAAACCATCATTCTGGGAGGAGCTATGCTCAACCCCTAGTAGTGGAGGTGCACGCAACAGGCAATTGCCAATAAAGTGTGTGTTACATTTAGGTAATATCAACAATTGTAAAGTAAATAAAACAACACAACAAGATTCCCTATCTACATTACAAGCATAAAGAAACATTTAGTTGTGGGCGATGAAAATACACACTTGCATCTCACATAATAATAATCCTGTATTTGTAAAGCACACAGCTAACCGTAGTAGGTTTCCCGGCGCTGGATGGCCATCGGGAAGATTAAGCAAGCTATTGCCCAGAGTCACATGGTGCTGGGCAGACCCCTGCCGCTGGTGCCCGGGATTGAACCATGATCCCCAGCATCCGGCGTCAGTCGCCCTGGCCCCTTTCTTGTAATCCGTGCACTCAAGGTGACAGAGGGGACCCAGGGCGCAAACGTGCCCGACCTCCTGGATCCCTGCCTGGGATCCGGGAGGAGAATGGCACCTCATCGGGACTTCCAGGGAAGCCCGGCCATCTGGTCGCCCTATAGGAAAGCATTGGTCGCGACCAGATGGCCGAGGCAAGAGGGGCGACCAGATGGCCGGGACCGAAATGACGCCAATCTGCCGGCCCGAGCCTCTGCGGGAGGGCTCCAGCCTGCCCTTGCAGGGCTCCGGGCATGCAGGGCTCGGGGGCTCCGGGACTGCAGGGCTCCGGGGCTGCAGGGCTGCAGGGCTCCGGGGCTCCGGGGCACCGGGGCTCCAGGGCTCGGGGACTGCAGGGCTCGGGCTGCAGGGCTCCGGGGCTCCGGGGCTCCGGGGCTGCAGGGCTCCCGGGCTCCAACCAGGCCGGGGAGATCAGGGAGTCTGCCCAGGCACGAGGGACCCCTGTCCAGGGAACACGGACCCCCAGGACGCGCCCCCGTTTTCCACAATTCTTTTTTCCCAAAATTTTGCGTAGTGTGCGTACTGGCACTACGCCCAGCCCTAGTTTTTATGGACAAATATATGAACCTTTTTTTCACTGGCTATTGCTGGGCCCATGGACAGGGCCAAGGGGGGCCTTATTACCTTTATTTCTTTTACATTCCCCGCCCAGGTGATATGGTCCTATTGTAGCTCAATGTATCAGTTGATCCTGCTTCAGTGTTTTACAACTTAAATGTTAATAATTAATGTATACAATATTATCTGTGATAAAACAAAGACTGACTTAGCAGCCTCACTGAGTAATGACAATGAGAATTGTACTGGGAGTATACAAGGGGGCTTTGTGGTGGTACTGCTGCAGGGCTTTAATTTGAGATCTTGCCAGTTTTCCTCATCTAATGTGTGCAGGCTGGTAGATGATTCTGGAGACCCATTTTTCTCACTGGGGATTTTGCATCCCCTGGGGAACGAATTTAACTTACTATTGGCTAAATGCAATCTTATCTTCTCCTATGACTCCTTAAGCTCAATACTGATGACTGTGCCCACCTATGTTGGGAGGGGCACTCTTTGTCATACCAATGTTATCCTTTTCTCACAGTCATTGACAGACTGGGTGCTGGACTACAGTCTTGCTGACTTGTCACTAAGTGACCACAGGTTCTCACAGTGCATGCAGGCTTGAACAGGAAAGTACAAACAGCGCTGAAACTACAAACTTGAGACAGTTTTCATCAAGTCTGTGCAATAATTATCAATGTCAACACCAAGATGTGTAGGAACCTAGGATAGGTTTTTTCAACAATCTAAAAGAAATAGGAAGTAGACAGTAACACACGTTTCCACTTAATTATGCCTGATAACATTATAATAACGGTGTCCGCATTGTAGAAATCAAAGCTGACCGTGACAAATGTGGATTTTAGTGTGCCAGGTTAATCCCCATCCACTATGCCTGGGCCCTCTATTATAATGAATCATTCTTATGCAAATGACATAGTCTTGCTTAGCCTAACATGAGTTGGCCTCCAAAGAGCACTTAATGAATTATCAACTTTTGCTAAGGCCAATGCTCCTGAAATTAACATCACAACAACCAAAACCATGTCTATCAGGAACCGGTACAGGCATCAATACACAATTTAGCTGGGAGAAACAACCTTAGGGGTAGTCAGCATCTAAAAATATTTGGGGCTGTACATTGATGATCAATTGATCTTTCATAAACAATAATTCAACAAAAAAGGAAATGGTCTAAGCTATGCATTCTGTGCCCTTTCCAAAAAAAAAAGGGGTCCATCTTTTAAGCCAACAGTGGCAGTCATGGCTGGCAAACTATTGCCAACAGTAGCTTATGCAAGCATTGTTTTAAATGGTACA
Source organism: Lissotriton helveticus (assembly GCF_964261635.1). Lineage (NCBI taxonomy): Eukaryota > Metazoa > Chordata > Amphibia > Caudata > Salamandridae > Lissotriton > Lissotriton helveticus. The sequence goes on from NC_136069.1 coordinate 1,622,271,828, forward strand.
TACAAAAAAGGTGCGACTAGAATTTGGTCTTATGCAACAAGAGATAGGAAGAAGATATGCTGCAATTAAAAGATAGTATAGTTGGCTCGTCAGAAAGGCGCATCCTTATCCGGATGGCAGTTGGAACTCCCTGTACAGCTCAATGGCTGCTGTTTTTCTCGGACCACCATCTCAGGCGTTGGAATAAAGCTGTGGGAGTTGGTGGTCTTCCAGCGGTTGGTCGCACTGCATTCAGCTTGCATTGTAATGCGGTGGCCGGTCAAAATAATATAATAGTACTGAGGCCCCACGTGTTTTTATATGTAATAAAAATACATTTTAAACCTATTATCATTATTCATGAGAGTTTATAAGGGAAATTGTTTCAATTCTTAAGAAAGAAGATTGGTAAAAAAAAGAAAACATGGAATAGCACCAATTCAACTTAGATCAATTCTAAAGTAAACAGTAAGAAACAAAGCAACAATATCCACCAAATTGTAGTTTAAACATTACAAAATATAAGACTGCACTGGTTCTGGATAAATTGCTTTATTTGATCATTTTAAATACTCATAAAAGCACAAACAATCATTAAAACACGATAGACAATAAATACAGTTTAATTCATCATATGGTCCATTAAGAACGTTGAGAAGTACCTTAAGATAACCTTCCATCCAAATTAAGAAAAAAAAACTATCTCCTGTGACTTACAGCTAATTTGAGGAAGGAGCTGACAGCGAAACATATATCTGGGGAATTCAGCATTTGTAAAAACAACAATGCTTAAGGACGATTTATAAGTCGTGTACCCCTAGGAACTGGCATTAAAAATGTCCTGGTCAATTAACTGTAAAACGTGAAATGGAGCAAGCTCTGTGGGGATACCTAATCACATGGCCGGACAAGGAAGGAAACAGAGTCATATTGTTCAAAAAGAAAGCATAAATGAGATATAATAGTACCCCGTCTAAATCAAGTGAAAAATATTCTATTCCAAGTATTACAGACAGATTCTAGACATGGTTATAAGGCAGTTGTTGTCTGGATCAGATCGTACTCTCTAACTTCGGGCTTCATTAGATCTGTTGGTGTAACAAAATATCTGAGAAAAATATTGTATGGACAAAATATTGTGTCAAGAATTTCGAGGACAAAAATATTGTGAAGGTAAGTTTCCCCTAGGTAAGCAAAGAATAACTATACATAACTCCAAATATATGTACCAAGCTGGTATATGTATATATATCTTCAAGGTATATAGATATGGAGTTAGGGATAGTAAATCTATACTTACATATTTGCACTTACCTTGTTGATAATTTTGGTCTTCAATATTTTTGACACAATATTTTGCCAACGCTATATTTTTGTTTCCTATATTCTGTCAGTGACCCGCTCTGTATCCTTCCTATATCGCAGTACAAAAACTGGTGCAAAAGTGACGCATTGCTGGGGTGTGTCTGAAAACAGATGAAACTCCAGCAATGTGTCCTTTCACACGAGGCATGACCCATGTGAAAGGGCCTGCGTCAGTCTTGTGCCTGCTGTGAGGCAGGCGTAAGATATTGACAATGGCTTCCTAGAAGTGCGTAAGACATTGACGCAATGGCTTCCTAGTAGTGGTTCACTGAAACCTCATGGATTTCAATTCGCCACTTCTACGAGGCTTTTTGCAGGGGAACGCCCACCCCGCATACATTACACCTGGCGCAGGTATAATGTAGCGCAAGGGTTTACATAGTGACGCATCTTCCCAGATGAGTCACTTTGTGAATAGGGTGCCACATGGCACTTTTTTTTACGCTGCCGGTGCATCACAAAAAGGGACGCACCAGCGACATTAAAGTGACACAATGCCTCATAAATAAGGCCCAGAGATTTTAAGGTCCTAGGACCACATTCATATATATAAATTTCACTTAAATTAGTCTCTGTGAGAGATTGTGTTGTTGGTTGACCGGGGTGTCTGAGCCCTGGTCAAGCAACAGCCACAATCTCCTGCAGGGTGAACCATAACAATTCCCTAAATTAACCTGTACTTGACACAAAGCACAGTCAGGGTTAACTTAGAGGTAAAGTGTAAAATAATTATGAAGCACACAAACCAAATCCCAAACTAATTTTGAAAAACTAGAGTACATTTCAAGAAATGATTTGACAGCAAAACAAGAGAAATCCAATCAGTAGAACTGGAGTTATGAGAAATTTAGCACCTAAAAGATCAAAGCGCCTATCACCGACGTCTAGTGGTGAGAAACCTGGTCAAAGTCAAAAGTTAAGGCTGACCGTGATGAAGTGCAATCCGGATACAAGAATTTAATTGGGCCTGGTCAGCGCTCACTTTCGCACATTGAAAGATTCTTGAAGAAAAATGTCTAAGAAGGTAAAATTCAGTGGGGCAAGGTTGCAGGAGATGTCTGAGGAGGGAGCTTCATCGTTGGATGACCTTGTGTTGAAGCTGCAGTGAAGATTTCTATATTCGGGCTAGGTATTTTTATACTCTGGTGCCCTTCATCAGGAAGGTGGGAGAAGCTTCTGGAAAGGTTCTTTGAAATGCATCGGAGTTCTCGACTCGCCTACCCTTGCTCCAATTTGGCTGCATACACAATACAGGGTTGTTTGGCCCTTTGTGTGAAGGAAGAGCACAGGCTATTCAGGTGTAAGTGGATCTGTGCTAAGCCACATCACCCATCCTGCCAGCAGATGGCCCTCTGAGGAACATCCAATCCCTCTATTTTGTAAGTGTCTGGGTGGTATTCACAAAGGCTAACTGTCCGCTAACTCCAGTCATGTGATCCAAGACGAGCTGCAGACACAAAGGGCTAAGGGCAGGAGAATGCCATCTATCTAAAAGTGTAATTCACAAAACTGTAATGAAAAATCCGATTTTACCATTAAAAAAGGTTTATCATACCAATTTCATTGGCACCATACATGACATATTCTACCGGCTCCCAATTAGGAGTTACAGCTTATTATATTTAATAAGGAATTCACTGTTGGGTTGGCAGATCACGTCTATCCCCACTTCCAAGAGTGTAAAACTGGGAGGGCACCACTTGGAGGGGGGGGGGCATGAAACCAAAGCAGGCAGAGTCCAGGTGCCGGATTTAAAGGTTTTTGAGCTTGTTGTGTCCCTCTAGCTCAGAACAGGAAGCAATTCACTAGTACTTGAAGTCACCCTGGTGGTCCTGGGTTCAAGGTACATGCCCAGTCGTTTTTCCTTAGATAGCAGGACAGCAGACCAGTCCTTCTTACAGCAGAGCAGAAGGGCAGCCGAGCAGCTGGGCAGTCCTTCTTGCAAAAGAGCAGCAGGGCAGGAAAGCAGTCCCTCGTCTAAGTCTTACACAGGTCCAGAAGTGATCTGAAGAGAGGGTCTAATGGTTATATTTTTACACCCGGTGCCCACTTTGAAGTGGGAGAAACTTCTGGATTTTCCCTCTAGAGAGGAGTATGACATTTCGTGCATCCCTGATCTGATCCTACACTGCCTTCAGGTACAAAATGCTAGTGTGATGTTCCATGAGTGTGAATGAGCCAGTGCCTTTGAAGTGTAATAGGTGACAGGTTTGCCTCCCCATCCTGCTAGAGACGCCCCATTCGGCCAACACCTAGATCCTCTATTTTGATACTGTTTGAGAGGAATACATAAAGGATACCATCAACTATACTGAGTCATGTGACCCAGGAACAGATGGCACACACCAAATGGTTAGGATAACAAAAGGCCAACTTTCTAAAAGTGGTATTCTTAGAATTGTGAGTTAAAATGTAACTTTACCATTAAAGATGGTTTTAAATTGCAACTCCTCAGACAACAAACATGACTTTTCTAATTGCTCCCAATCAAAGGTTATCCCTTATTAAATGTAAACAGGTAGCCCAATGTTATCCTATTGGATGGGTAGGCCTCACAGTAGTGAAAAATGAATTTGGAAGTGTTTCATTACCAGGAAATGTAAAACTTCAAAGTACATGTCCAACATTTCAATTACAGCAACCTACCCTATGGGCTACCTAGGGCCCACCATAGGTATGCCATATGTAATAAAAGGGGAGTTTAAGGCTTGGCAAGAGAGTTTAAATGCCAAGTTGACATGGCAGTGTAACATTACTTTCAGGCTGCAAAGGCAAGCCTGGAACATGGTTTAAAGGGCTACTTAAGTAGGTGGCACAATAAGCAATGCAGGCCCAATGGTATAATTTGATTTACAGGCCCTAAATATATGGTATCCCACTCTATCAGGGACTTAGAACTAAATAAAATACACCAATCAGGTATGTGCCAATCAAACCATGTTTAGGGGAGTGAGCACTAGCACTTAGCACTGGTTAGCAGTGTTTGTTGTAAGGCCTTTCTAACCGTGTCTAGATTTAACAAACTCATGTGGCCGCTACAATTGAGCAGAATTTCAGTTCCTTTGTGTGTTTTAGTGAGTAAGCAGCATCATCTGCATATGCTAGCATGGGGACAGGCCTTTCCTCACCAACTGGAATGTTAGGACCCTTTGTTAACAAGGCTGCTTCCAACTCATTAATATATAACAAAAATGAGAATTGGGTTGAGAACATATCCCTATCATACCACTGTCCGAAGCTAAAAGAGTCAGTACGTTCACCATTTGGGCCATATCTGACTGAAGCAGCAAGGTGATAATGGAGGGAACATACAAAATCTACCAGGCCTAAACTGTCAAAGGTGCAGGTCAGGTCCATAAAGGCTAGGTAAATGAAACTCTGTTTAGCAATAGTATATTTTCCTACCAAAAGATAAAGATTGAGGTTTTGTTCCCTCGTCTCCAGCCCAGCTCTTCACCTGTACTGCACCCTTGAAAGTGTGCCAGAATCTAACATCCACTGAGATAACTGTTCTAAAACATCTCGGCCAATGATTTTCACAGTGCTTTCTAACAAAAAGATCATATGATAGCACCTAGGGTTGAAATCTCTCCTTTTCAAAAACAGTAACTGTAATGGCTTTCCACCAAGATGGGAGCAACCAGATTTACAGGCATAATTAATAAAGTTGGTGAGAAATGGAACTTACAGGTAGATGTTAAATGTATAAAGGTTCATTGCCCCCCCATAAAGCTCAGGTACTTTATTGGGAGTGGGGAGGGCTAGGACTGGATGGCATCTACCACTTTCGCCAAGCAGAACTCAATGGTAAAACAAAAGTTAAGCAGAAGCAGAGAAGTACATTTGTTGTACATGTTTCATCCATAATTTCTTGGGAAATAATTATGACCAGCCTATTTCAAGGGCAGTTGGTATTGTTAATAGTATCCCCAAACAGCCTATTCTTATTCTTAAATGAAAAAACAGCTTATCCTAAATATCTCTCTGCAGATCAGATTGCCCTTTCTTTCAGGGCAAACTTGTACACTCTTTTGCATGTTGTAATGTAGCTTGGATGTGAATTTACCTTAAAGAAATGAAAATACAAGAGACGTTTGGCAAACTGGGAATGAGTTGGTTTAATTAAATGCAGCAGCCTGGAGAGTCTCAACAGAATGTGTCTGTGGAAAGTTTCACAGTGTACAACGTTTTGGCTGACATGATATACATCTCATGAGGTACAATAAAGTAATTCCTGCATTCCTGAAAAAGCATTTCAGTCATAAATTTACAAGTTTTGGTATTTGATAAGGGCACAGATGGCTCTCGACCTCAAGGAGTGTTAAGGTGGGCCAATGTGTATGTATTTTTTTCCAAAAAGAGGGAGAAAGAAGAAGTGATCCCTAGATCAACGGACACAATTTACCATTCAGGTGAATGGAAGGTCCAGTCGTAGCGCGTGCCCGTTTCAATGATTACAACAAGGAGGGGTTGCTGGACTGTTCCTATACGTGACTAAGGGAAAGGTTATCTGGCGTGACCAAAGGTGTAAGTGTAACACCCTAGGGCATCCATTTTGTTGGATGGATTTGCCTCACACACCCAGAAGGGTGTCATGCTTCATCATCGGCGGTTGCTCCTCGTCGGGGAGGCGGTGCAATCCCCGACGGGCTCACCTCAAAGAGGGGCTCTTTGGCGGAGATCTTTTTCCAACAGCCTTATGGTGAGGTGTGGGTGTGTGGGCAGGGTGGTATGTGATAGTGAATAAGGATATTAAAATGAAGCTAAGGGTACCGGAATGAACTTTATTCTGGGGGTCCTGATGAAGCATGACACCCTTCTGGGTGTGTGAGGCAAATCCATCCAACAAAATGGATGCCCTAGGGTGTTACACTTACACCTTTGGTCACGCCAGATAACCTTTCCCTTAGTCACGTATAGGAACAGTCCAGCAACCCCTCCTTGTTGTAACCAATGTGTATGTATCCAGATGTCCAGCATGAGGAGCGTGTGATCACTACATGTGGTGTCTATGTCATGTCCTGGTTGGTTGAGTGTTCCCATTTACATGTGGTATTTATGGGGAACATGAGCCTTTGGCCAAACCTGTTTAATTGGGGCTAATTTCCTCAGACCTTTTTGTGGTGCAACTATCTATCCTTGGAATCGATCATGATTTTCTATGGGCGGGAGTTTGTCTTTGGGTTAAGAGAGACCCCTCCTGGAACCTCGTATCTCTGACTCTGGGTTGATGGGAAGGTCACCGTGGGTAATTCCAACAGCAGTGATACGTTTTCATTGGAACTCCTGAAAATAATAGGACAGTCACTGTTGTCATGTTTATTGACATTCTAAACATTTTGTAGACATTTGTCATAACATTTATTGATATTATCTTTAGTGATACTGACATAGTTATGCATTCCTAGATCAAGGCATTCATCAAAATTGCTCTTAGTGAAACATTGTCAACTGTGTATGGATAATGGCATACATTGACATTGGTACTGCTGGTATCAACACTGTTGTGCAGGCACAGGTGATGGCATACGTTGACATTGCATTTATTGGTATTGTTGTCATACGGACACAGGTTAAGGCATCTGTTGACATTGCATTTATTGGTATTGCTGTAGTCAGGACTGAACATATTAGGGTATTTATTGACATCGTATTTACCCATTTCAAGACTCCACCCATAGTTGAGTCTTCAACTACTCTATCCTCCTCAGATGTTATAACAGTTATAATAATCAAAAGTGTGTGTGTGTCTGTTACTTTTTCCCTAGCTTTGTGCATACAATCTAATTGGAGGACTGCATTTGTACAGAAGGAAACCTCCACATGTAGGACACAACATATCAGAAGTACAATAATGAAAACGGGCATCAGTGACGTGAATAGTTTGGACACCCATAGGAGGAACCACAAAATGATATGATGCAACCAATCCTGCTCCTGGGCACCTACCTCCTTCTTCATGTTCTCGGATGGCATGAGCTAATGCCCCATTGTCCATGTCATTTCTAGAAATATAAGTACAACAGAAAGCACCAATCTTGGTACACACCCCACCCTCCATCGCTGCCATCAAGTCCAACAAGTACCGATGTTGCATCACCATAAGGTGGGTGGCTCTCAGTTCTTCCTTGATAGCGTTGAGGCTGAGCTCAGTATTAATTATCATCTTCATCAGCTCCCAACTGGTTATTTGCAACCAGTGGAGGAGGGAATTGACCCACAAAGGCATTTATTTGAGTCTCAGTGAACAGTCTAAAGTTTTCTGGAATATCCCTGTACTGAACCCAGCCAAAATAATCAGCACTTCTTCTCCTTCGTGCCTGATGCAACAGAGTTGTTGTTTTCTGTAACAGATTTTGCAATAACTCAGACATATCATCTTCTTCGGGGATGACCAGGGTTTAGGTGGGTATTGTCATGAGGGTGTAGAGATCCCCGCCATCCAGATTCGAGCTGGGTGTAGGCAAGGTTGCCGCATTACAATTAGAAATTCATCAACGTGTTGGTGCTCCATCGCAGGCCCGGTGTGTGCGGCATCATGTTGCCGCTTTCATTATTGATTGTCAAACAGTATGGCTCCTTTGCCTCTAAATCATAAAGAGTACAGAGTAAGTTACCATACAATTAGGAGTTGCCCCTTCCCCTCCAACAATGTAAACCTATTAATCTTGCTATCCTAGATTTCCTGGCACGAGGTGTCTATGCTAGTGTTGGACCTCCTCCCATAGGACTAATTTCCCCTTGCGTGATCAAGGTGAGCAGCCCTGCACTGGAATTCCATATCCGGGGTCCTCTTTTAGTTGAAGAAGACAGAGGTGAGAGTTGACATATTTAAGCACTGGTACAGTGGTCTTGTTACTTCCAAGAACCTCTTTTCTACGAAGTCCTGGGGCTAAACATGGTGCCCCTTCTGCATATTGTGTCTGCTTCGGGTTGATTGTCGCTAGGCTTGGTGAAGAGGTATACTGCTGTGTGGTTGATCTCATACCTGTTCATGTTTACTATTGTCCTGTGGGGTTCTGCTCTATCGGGTTGGATCTTAGCCCCACTCCAACATAGGTACAGATGGATGAGGCATTTTGCTCTTTCAGGGCCTATCACCTATGACAGGTAAATTCTGTCTTCATCTATGGCTTGGGGTGTCAGTGAACATATAAAGCATGGCCTGTTTGTAGTTTGAGTTCCTTCGATGGTCATGTGTTGGTACCAGGTGTTGTGTAAGAGTGCACTGTGGGGTGCATGAGGAATGGTAGCGTTTGGTTCAGTGTAGATGTGTGTGAGGTGAGAGAGGTCTCTGTACATATATTACACAAATGTAAAAGTAAAGTTCATAAGATTAGGCATACGTCTAGCTCCGGAGGGGCTCTAGAGCACGCCGGCTAGATAGAGCGTGTACAGAAATACAAAATTACATAACTTAAAAAACATTTCCATGCTGTAGGGTCATCTTCGAGTGAGGTGTTTGCCGTATGGGTACCCAGAGTTGTCTTGTCTTGTTGCAGTGCAAAAAAATTGTCTCTCAAAGGGTTGTTGAAACGTAATTTGGTTCTCTCTCTTACTTGAGAGATTTGCCTTGTGAAAGAAAGTATATTTGAAAGCATTGATCGAATGAATGGTGGGCCGCAGCAGTGTTGGTGCTCTTTCCGCTTAATCTCTGACCTGTAGGATAAGAGCTGCAGTTTGTAGGTTAGTGTGGAAAAACCCAGTGTTAGGCAGCTGTCTGAAAAATACCTGCATTTACATTTTACCTAAGTGCTCAATGCGTTAACAGTTTGCTAATTTTCCTAATGGGGTATTGAAAAAAAGTGCTAAGGTTCTAGTAGGAAGCTGAGTTTTAAACTGTTTTAATGCTCTTTGTTCTTTGTGTTCCGCCTCTCCTAGCTACGGTGGGGACAGTTATCAAGGTAAGAGTGTCCTTTTGACTTGCATATGCTGTGAGCAATTGTGCGGGGAAGTGGATGTTTGAATTTTAGACTGTTTCCACTGACATGTCCTCATCCCTGAGGTCCCTGCAAGTGGTGGGGAATGAGGCTTACCCCCTACTTCTAGAAGAATCAAGAATCTTTGGTCTGTTTTTAGACTGTTTTGTTTGGGTCTGGGTGGGCTGTTACCTCTGCTTTTTGGGTGTTGCCTGATTTTTTTTTTAAAACATGATTTTATTGGTTTTACAGTGAACCATAAAGCAGCACTCCACAATTAGAAAATATCCGCTCACATTTCTCACATGACAATTCTGACAACACTTTTCCAATATTACAGTCCCTCCCGTTATACTTAAAAACAAATCCATCAACAGCAGCGACCCACCCAACTTCTCAATCCTCCCCCGAATCCTCATCTGTGCTATCCTGGTTGGAGTCCGAAATGGGTTCATATATATCCCATCTATAGGCATTCCAGGCATTCCACACCTTGGCCCACTTTCTAGGAAATTTCCTATTAACATATACCGTTCTTTCAGTGATCATTGTTACATCCATGGGGTGTTGCATAATTTTAACAAAAGGATACTGCAAGCGGTTGGAAGTTTGTGTGTTAGAACCTGTTGGAACCTGGAGGGAAATGGCTGGAACTGTGTTTGTTTGGAGTGCTTTGTCAGGGGTCTCGATAGCACTTTATGTGCTAGGCCTGATACAGGTGGTGCTAATAGGTTGGATGGGTTTTCCTATGGACTGGGGTCATGTGAACTGCAAATCTTTGGCATTTTGCTGCATTTTTGCCCATCGCTGTCCTCTGCATGTTGAGGAATCTGACCCATGACACCGATGCCACAGCATTTTCCTCATATTGTAACTAAAAGAAGGCCTTAACTTGTTGGTAAACCTCACATTTGCTTACTTAGCACACCCAACATTTGACTTGGGTGCGAAGTCTTGGGTGCCTACTTTTATGCACCAGCAGGGGGCCTGCCCTGCTCCCTCACAAGACTGTACTCCCCCTAGGGAAATGGTCAGCCAACTCTTCCCCGGGGTATCAGCAGCAGTATTGGCCACCTGTGGCTACCCAGATGGGGAATTCCAGCATGAACTCCCAGTCGACATAGCACGGCAGTCCTGAAGGCTGGCAGTGTGGACAATATAGGGACAAATCAACCCACTGCCCTGAGGCGTTTTATATCCCAGCACCCATTCCTAAAATCATTTTGAAAAGCCCTCATCTGAATCCATCCCTTATGTTAAACCATAGTCCACAAAAACAATAGGAGGGAACTCTGTCAATCAACCAAAACAACTAGCGGGGCTATACTTTAATGCACGTTCAATCCCTAAACATGCACTTGAGGTATGGAGTTTGCTGGACTCAGAAAAGCCAGATATTTGTCTCATAATCAAGACCTGGCTTCATGTGGCCACTCTACCCAATGTGGCAATTGCCTTCCCCCCTGAACATTAACAGTCTAGACTTGACAAAAGCTATAAGAGAAGGGGCGGCCTAGCAATAGCCTTTAGAGACAGATCAAAGGTCAGCATATTGGAAATCATCAGCTTAGACTGGAACAAAATCTGTATTTTCAGGTTTGAAAAACAAACTAAGGGAAACTTGAGAGGCAGCCTAGTCTACAGACCCCCTGGCCCAAAAACCTGCTTTTCTAATTGTGTGATGGAGAATATTGCTCCACACGTCCTAGCAGCCGATTTTTTCTTTCTTATTGGAGATTTTAAGTTCCATGCAGTACTCTCTTCCAATACTGACACCAACATCTTATTCTAATCTTAGCACACTTGGACCAGAACAAAGGGTTACTGGGCCCACCCATCAGGCAGGCCACACTCTGGACCTCCTGTTCACCAATGACCTCAACACCAAGGTTGAGCCTCCCACCCCTCTAATCTGGTCTGACCACAGGCTATTAAAGTTCTCTTTACAAATCATTACTGTACATGAAAACTCTAGCAAGGAACAGAAACTTACCAGACCTTGGAAGTAAGTAAGTTTAGAATCATTCCTATCCAATTTCAGTCCCCCCTGTATAATAGGCTCTGAAAACATAGACCATGTAGTAGGTACCTTTGAGAATGCAATTACACGGGCCCTTGATATTACTGCCCCTCTCTCAAATATTAAATACAAACATAAAGCATCACCCTGATTTGCCAATCCCTAAAATCTGATAATCTAGCTAGCAGGAAAGCCCCACGCAACTGGAGAACATTTAAGAGTGCGGAGGATAGACTTATAAACATATTCACAAACACTACCTACAAAAAATTAAATTAGCCAAAAAAATGACATTATTAATAGAATTGATAAGGCTGCTAACTCACACAAGGAACTTTACAAGATTCTAAAGGAATTCTCTAATCCCTCTTCATGCCAACCTGACAGCCAAGCCACACAAGACTGGGTAGACATATTATCTACCTTTTTTGAGGAAAAGGAAATAGGATCCATAATACCCTCCTTAATCCGAACGATGAACAGCAATATCCTAAGTCAGATGATACTCAAACACCACCCACAGCACTACTAAAAGAGTTTACCGAACTTAATGAAGAAGTTAACACTACATTTCTCAAAATTAAATCTGGTTACCCCGTTGACCCTGTCTCGCCCCATATTATGACAAAGTTGGCTCCAGTGCTTCTCAAAAGCCTCACTAGCATTTTTATAATGTCCGTAACTCAAGCAACGGTCCCTATTAAATGGAAACAAGCCAGAGTCAAGCCAATTCTTAAAAAAATCTCAGCTGATCCCAAGGAACCCAGCAATTATCGGCCCATCTGCTGACTCGGACTCACCTACTTTGGAAAGGTACTTGACTCTCTTTTCAACAAACAGTTCACAACGTATCTGGAAAGCAACAAGCTGTTGGACCCCTCTCAGTCAGGCTTTATGGCTGGTTAGAGCAATGAAACTTCTCTGGTTGAGGTAGTTGACAATATAAGACTCGCCCAGGAAACTGGACAGTCGGCCATACTTGTCCTGTTAGACTTGTCGGCCGCCTTTGACACCATCTCCCACAGTATATTAGAACAACGACTGTGGGAGAAGGGTAGCGGAGGAACAGCTCTAAGCAGGCCTGGAAGCTATTTAAAAGACGGAACTACCATAGTGCAACTGGGCACTCTTGCTTCTTGTAGCCGGATGGTAGACAAGGGAGTGCCTCAAGGACCTATAATTAGTCTCATGATTTTTAATCTGTATGTGGCACCCCTGTCGAAGCTGATCAGATCATATGGGTTTGACGTATTATCTTACACTGATGAAACCCACATACTAATCACCCTCGGTCCTAACCCAACTGACACCAGAATCAAATTTAAAAAACTGTAGGATTCATATCAATCTTTGGAAGCAAGCTAACTATCTGCAGCTCAATGCCAATAAGACTGAGACCATCTTATATGGCAAGGCTCATGAACACTGGTCCAACGACTGGTGACCCCTTCATCTTGGCTCCTGTCCTTCTCCTAAACCCACGGTACGTAGCCTTGGAGTAAAAATTGATGATAAACTATCCATAAAGACCAGGTAAACCAAATAGTGAGCACTTGTTATGGCCTAATGAAGAGCCTACGTAAGATCTTTCGATGTATACCATTAAAATCAAGAAAGACACTTGTCCAAGGTTTGATCATCAACCGTCTTGACTATGGAAATGCTTTGTTAGCCTCAATTAACAAAAAGCTGGTCACCAGGTTCCAGGTTGTAAAGAACACAGCTGCCAGGTTAGTACTAAACCATCCTCCTTGGTCCCCGTCAGCGCTCAGTATGAAAACCCTTCCCTGGCTCCCTATAAGGAAACTGATCCACTTTAAGATCAGCTGTCTGGTACACAAGACCCTGTTTGAGAATGGGCCAAGGTACTTGGCCAAAAAACTAAACTGGTACCTCCCTCAAAAAAATCCTAGGTCTGGAACTAGGAATCTTCTCACCCCGCTCAGGGTGCGGACCGCCAGCTATGGTGGCCGCTCTTTTACCCATCTAGCCCCCCGCCTGTGGAACAAACTGCCACTGCAGCTTCGCACTATTTTGGATCATAAACAGTTTCAAAAGAAGGTTAAAACCTGGCTGTTCTGACCGCTCACTTTTTCCCCCATTTTCAGCTGTTATTATCTATGCCTTCACCAGCTATCGCTGCACCCTTCTGGGTGATATGTGCGCTTAACAAAACTCCTAGACTATGAATATGACTGCTTATGGTAGGTAAGAAAATGTGACTGGGAGTGCTATGAAGGGGATAGGTCATTTCAGGGATGGGTTTGGACTTTTAGTGTAGTTTTTACCCTGTCATTGTGCTGGGGCACTGCAATCCCATACAGTCACTGCACCTTGCCATGGTTGGGGATCTGGTCCCTGCTGGACTGAACTCCCGGTCTGTTGCAGCAATTGCCCTGTGCTCAGCCAACCACCCGGTGCGGTGACTGCAGCTTGATTTTCTTGAAGCTGATTGTGTGGTGCATGTGCATTGATCTGAGCTTAGTTTTGAGGGTGGATGCTCTGTAGGGGCTGCTCCCGTGTGGGCCCCCGGTCCAGCTCCTGTTTCCATCAGTGGCAGGGGAGTTGTTTCGCCCCCTCGCTAGGCTTCCCAGACAATAGCTCTCTCTACATCCTTAATGCTCACCTGTCCTCTAACTCCCACTTGGGTTGCCTCCTTCTCTGTGTAGTACATGCTGTTCCTCTGGACAATGTCTTGGCCTCAACCTCACTCCCTGATGCTTCCTCCATGCAATAGGCCTTTCTGGGTGGAGTGTAGCCTGCTGCTCCCTCTTCGTAGTGAGACCTAGAGGGACTGGCACTCCTTTCTTCCCCTCCACTAGTTGAATCACCTTCCAGGAGGGCCAAAAACCTCCCTGCGTCCTTATGGCACCCAGTCATTCTTTCATGGATTATGGCATACATTGGCATCATTGCTTATCGACATGGTTGTGCGGGTATTGTGATGGCATACGTTGACATTGCGTTTATTGGTATTGGGTGATGATGTGTTGTAAGACATCATTGACTGATGTCATACAGAATGTTTCTGAGTATGTGTTCTATGTAAGGCAGTTGCTCTGAGGATACCTGAGCTGTGCCAGCTGCGGTGGCTCTCTTCTAAGGAATAAACTCCTTCACACTTTTCCAGTGTCCTGTGCATCTTTACACTGGCGACAGAGGATGTTTGGATCGAATTTCTTGTCGTGACAGCCATTTGGGATTCAAAGGTTTTCCTGCTGATTATTGAAACTACCATTACCGCTCAACCCTCTGACTGTTTATGCTAACTATGCTTGAAATTCATGTAAGTAGATGTACTTTACCTACGCGCTGATGTGCAGATTCAAGAGAGAGAGAGAGCCGCCACATTAATTTATTCAATCTGCTACAACAAATCAAGCATAGTCTATCTTTATTTTAAATATACTGCGTACCTTGCCGTTTTGCCTTCATTTGAAGTGTTGCCTTCATTGTTTGATGCGTGGTGAGTCTGCTGACTGTGCTACCAGAAATATTTTGGGATCCTTTGCTACTTTGCTGTACCGAGCCGTTTCTAACGCTCCGTTCCCACTCCACTTCCACTGAGTTGTTGCGAGATGTTTTCTCTCTGACTTTCCGGCTCAAGTGATGACGTACTAGAACTTCCCGTCTCACTCAGTGGAGCCTTCACCCTTGTGTCATCACGTTATTTAAACGCATTATTGTGCTGACGCGCAGAGTCTTTGTTCCATCTACACTGATGCGCACAATTCTATTTCAAGACGCATCATTGTGCTGGTGTGAAGAGTATTTGTTCTTTCAGCGCAGACGCGCACAGCTTTACTTTTGTTTCAAGGGCAGCTCTGTGGCACATGTGCACTGAATGAACACTCGTAATTACTACCAAGAGGATTCCATCACGCTGACACACACAGCAATTTCAAGTGTTTGTCGAGTCACGCTGACACACACAGCAACTTCTAGTGTTTGTCAAGCATTATTATTACCATTTAAAATTCTTGTGGAACTACGCTGACACACACAGCATCGACATGTGTTCATTTTAGGTTATTTTATAACACCTATTGCACTGTTATACATAGCAATTTTAAGGGCACATTTAAGTCGGAGTTGTATTTTTTTTCACTGTATTTTGAGATCTGTGATTTATAGAAGAGGTTCAGTGATTCTTTAGCGCCATCTTGTGGGTCAAGTTTATATTCTCATTCCAAAAGTGTTTTCAATATTTATTTAATACAGCTTGCTTCTCCATTCAGCCTATTATCAGTGTTAATTTAATATGCAGAGTGTTATACCTCCAGCACATTTTCTACAAGAACCTGGTGCTCCACCTTTGGAGTGGAAATTGTGGTACAGATCTTTTAATGCATATTTAGGAGCTATTGATGGTCTAAGACATAGAGCTGAAAGAAAAAAGAACCTCATGTACTATCATTTAGGAGTGGAGGGACAAAATATTTTTGATCATCTACCTCCATATGTACAACCTGAAGGTGGGAATCTAGATGAGTTTGACCAAGCTGTCGCGCAATTAGATAAGTACTTCACTAAAACTAAGAACCTAGTAGTTCATAGATATAAATTCTTCACTAGAACACAAAAACCTGATGAGAATATTGACAGTTGTATTACAGCTTTAAAGGTTCTAGCAGCAAAATGTGAGTTTGAAAATTTCACATCTCAACTGATAAGGGATCAGCTTGTTGCACGTTGTCATTGTAAGAAGACGCAGCAAAGACTGCTTACTTGTAAGGATCCTTCACTGGATAAGGCTGTGGATATTGCAAAAAGCATTGAGACTTCTATTGATGATGTCAAACATCTTGAAACTGCCCTATCCAATTCTACTGTTTCTGGTGCTGTTTCCTCCAAGCAACTAGTGCCTACTAACAAGCTTCCAACTCCTTTAAACCAGAATACCACTAGAGGTTATGTTAGAAGACCATACGGGTTTAGAGGAGGTAGAAATTTTGTACAAATAGACAACAATTCAATTCAAGAATGTTTTGCTACAGGTGTGGTTTGAATCAACATTTTTCTTCTTTCAAAAACTGTCCAGCATCTAATCAGCAATGTGGTCAATGTGGTAAAATGGGCCATTTTGCGAAAGTTTGCATGAGCGGTAAGAAAAATTATTTTAGATGTGTTATTAATGATAGTGATGAGCTTGTTACCAATTAACAAGATAGTGAACAAGATGATGTCACCAGTCAGAATTATGTTGTTGTAGTCAAACAACAGCCTAACAAAGAAGAGATGTTCCATGTGCCTGACCCTGAAGTTGATGTTTGTATTGGAAATAATCATATGCAGCTTTTAGTTGACACTGGGGCACGTATCACTATTGTTTCACAAGACACATTTTCTAACCTTTGGAGAGACAAAAGTCTACTACCGCCAGATGTTCTTACTGTAGCCTTCGAAGGAAGCAGAATTGAATTACTAGGCTATTTTTGGGAAAGCATTACAATATTTGGAGTAACTATCAAAGGGAAAGTATATGTAGCAAAAAGGGGCATAAATGTTCTAGGTCTTTTGCACCAAGCTGAATTTGGTTTGACCATCAAACCTGGTCAACCTAATCCAGTTATGATTGATCAGGATAGCAACAATTCAACATCCAAATCACATATCTCGAGTGTTTGGGAGCATAAGTTTAGCAAGATCTTTGAGGATCTTTTGGGTAAAATAACAAATTTTCAACACTTTATAAAGGTAAAGAAAAATGTCTGTCCAGTAAAACATAAGTTACGCAATGTTCCTTTAAGCAACAGGAGTGATCTTTCTAAACATTTACAAAGCATGTGTGATCAAGGAATCATTGAAAAAGTAGAATCCACCCTCTGGCTTAGTCCCATTGTTTTAGCAAAAAAGAGATCAGGTGATTTAAGGATGTGTGTTGACCTAAGAAGCCTCAACGAAGGTATCTGGGTTGATGGTTTTCCTCTAACTCGCATTGAGGCGCTCATTGCCAAAGTTGGGTCTTCATCGTGGTTTACAAATTTAGATCTAAAAGCAGCCTATCATCAGGTCGAATTACATCCCCAGTCTAGACATCTGACTGCATTTGTCACCCCTGATGGAGTCTTTCAATTCTGTAGACTCCCCTTTGGGCTAGCTTTGGCAGCCGCCGTTTTTCAGAGACTTATGATTTGATTGATTTGATTTATCCACTTATACAGCGCGCGATTGCCCGAAGGCGTCTTGGCGCTACATATGACCGAAATGTTTTATGACAATCCCAATGTGGTAGTTTTTCAAGACGACATTCTTATTTTTACAAAGACTGAAAGTGATCATGATATTGCCATTAGCCAAGTTTTTAACACTTTAGAAAGGAGAGGGGTTACCTTACAAAAGAGTAAATGCATTTTTAAGGTAAACAAATTTGAATACCTCGGTCATATTATTTCTAAGGTAGGCATTAAGCCTAGATCGGGTTTAATAAAAAGCATTGTAGAGGCGCCTCCTCCGCAAGACAAAGAACAACTCTTGTCCATTCTTGGTCTTTGTGAGTTTTATGCGAAATTCATGAGAGATTTTGCAAAGACCACAGAATGCTTCAGAGATTTACTTAAAAAGGGTAGTGCGTACATATGGTCGGAGAAATGTGAGGAAGGTTTTCGATCCATCAAGGAGCATATTCTCAAAGCTCCCGCTTTGCAGGCTTTTGTTGAAGGGAAACAAACAGTGGTCACTGTTGACGCTTGTGAATATGGATTGGGTGCTGTTTTATCACAGTATTCTGAAGGAAAAGAACATACAATAGGTTTTGCATCTAGGACGCTTCGTCTTGTTGAACGAAAATATTCGGTTATAGAGAAAGAGCTGCTAGCCTGTGTCTGGAGTATTGAAAAATGTAAGTCTTATCTATGGGGCAGGTCATTCATTCTTAAAACTGATCATCGACCTCTAGTTGATATTCTGTCTGGTAAAAATGTGAAACACACAACAGCTCGTTTAGCCAGACTATCTACAAAACTTTGAGAGTATACGTTCAGCGTAGAATATATTCCCAGTGGAAAAAATACAAGGACCGACTATGTATCAGCAAGAATGAGGAGCAAGAATGGGAGAATGAAATTGAGGAATGTTTTGTAGCTCATATAAGTCAGGATAGTTTATCTTTTGAAGAAGATTGCTGGGCACTAGAGGTTGATAAAGATCCCATACCTAAAGAGGTTGTTGTGCTAATTAAAAAAGGATGGCCAAGAGAAAAATGTCCTTCACCAGAACTACGGATGTTTTGGAAGGTGAATGATGAACTTTCAGTAGAAGGTGGAAAAGTTGGCAGGGGCAATAAACTGGTACCTCCCTCATGTTATCGTGAAAGGATTGTGTTAGATGCACATTCTGGTCATCTTGGTTCTACTATTACCAAGAGAAAAGTTAGAACTGACTTTTGGTGGCCTAAAATGGATTCCCAGATAGACGATTTAGCGAAACAATGTTCACGGTGCAACACTAGTGATAAAGTACTTGTACTTGAAGGAGCAACTAATTCTCCTGTTTCTCCTCCTGAAAGAGCCTGGCAAAAATTAGGAATGGATTTTTTAGGACCATTTCATGTCTTACCTTCGAATTCGAAGTATTTTCTTGTCTTAAAAGATCATTTATCTAGGTGGGTTGAAGTTGAACCCATTAACATTCCAAATTCTAAAAGTGTGATTAACTGTTTAAACTCAATTTTTCTCAGGGAGGGTTATCCTGAAGAAATTCTAACTGACAACGGTGTGCAATTCGTTTCTGAAGAAATGAATTATTTTCTACGTGCCTGTGGTATTAAGCACACTAGAACTCCTCTTTACCACCCACAGAGTAATGGTCAAACAGAAAGGTTTAATAGAGTTGTGGTTGAGTGTGTGCAAGCAGCTTATTGATCAGGATGCTATGTGTTTCAAGCTGTAAAAGATTTAATTTGGTCTTATCGCACCTCACCTCACGTCAGTACTAAGTTTAGTCCATTTGAACTTATGAGGGGGAGAAAAGCTCCATCCCAGGTTTACCCTTTCTGGATGGTGAAGTCATTTCATCAAGATTGTGACATGAAATACATGTGGGACTCTGCCAATATAAAGTCAACTGTCAGTTTTCAGTTTCTTAACAAATTGTAGATATTCGTAAAAATGCAGTCAAATTGTCAAATGGGAACTGGTGGAGCACTTCTCGTGTTGCTAAAGATCCAAGTTTTTCATCTGAAATTGTTAGAGGTAACAACACGGATGTGAAAAGTAGTAGCAACACAAGAATGAGCAGAAGAATATGTAATAGACCACAGTATTTAAAAGACTATGTTTAGCCAAAATACTTAAGAGTCTATATTAAGTCAAATGCATGTATTTCTTGGACTGTTAGAATTCTTATAATTTTTTTTCTATGTTTTTTTGTTTGTTTTTGTTATTGAGGGGGGAAGTGTGGTGATGTGTTGTAAGACATCATTGACTGATGTCATACAGAATGTTTATGAGTATGTGCTCTATGTAAGGCAGTTGCTCTGAATATACCTGAGCTGTGCCAGCTGCGGTGGCTCTCTTCTAAGGAATAAACTCCTTCACACGTTTCCAGTGTCCTGTGCATCTTTACATATTGCTATTGTGGTGTGGGCACAGGTTATGAAAGACAGTGACATTGCATTTATTGGTATTGCCGTTGCTGGGCCTGCATATATTATGGTATTCCTTACCCATTCCAACAGTAATGTGATGCCTATCTCACAGCTGTGTGCTTTCTTTCTTACAGATGCTATGTAACCAGGAGTGGATATCTTCCTGAGGTCTCCTGGGGTTTGTTAATTGGGTCCTAATTACATTACTCAACTGCCTAAAACCCCTGATCACAATCTGAGTAGTCTCATCAAATGACAAACATCTATCAAAGAGGAGCAGGTAGGGAACACATACAGTACACTGGATGTCCTCCATATTTGGATTTACAGTAGATCCTTTCATTTAAAGCCCCGAACTTTCAACTGCTTCCAGCTGTAATCAACTGGTGGGAGTTTTTAGTGATATTGCGAGTTTATTGTGATGACAAGCTACTTCAGCAGAGACTTGGAGACAAATATATAATCAATTACCGACTGGCAAAGAACACTCACTGAAGTGCAATGAAAGGATTCGGGGGATGGTTGATGTACTCAACACTGATAAAACCCCAGTTAGCAACTGAGTTATGGTTCTGACTCAAAAATGTAAAACCACTGAAGTTCTTTTGATATAGTTTGCATCACAAACCACCTTGCACAAGATATGATATCGCTGTAACATCAGTTATGAGATTACAAGTGTCATCTTTATTGACATAACTTTTGGCATTACCAATGACGCTAGCAGCCCTGCTGTATGTGGGTTGCCAATGCAGCAGCTGTTCTCTCAAAGGATACATTTACCTGTATTCTGGGTAGGCATGAATGTCCTTGATATAAACCAAAATGTGTTGTGAACATTTGCTGGCCATCATACTTTATTAGTTCTACTAGCAGCCCGTCCCGACGTTGTCCGGGTATGAATTACTGCCGGCCAGTAGTATATTGTTTTGTAGGATTTCGTTTAGATAGCATTTCTTATCTGTGTCAGGCCTGTGAAACGCTCCGATTCACAGTGCACTGCTGATGCACTTAAGAGTGCGCGTTCAGTAGTGTGTGACTTCGGGTTTCCCGACTTTATTTTTCCTTGCAATATTATATAGCGCATACTCGACAACATGGCATGAGCACAATTTACATTACAGAAGAACACATTCATTTGTGGTAGGCACGGGGAGACAAAGCAATTTGCCTGGAATCACTGGATGTTGAGCTGATGCCGAGATTCGAACGTAGCTCCCCAGCTCTAAAGTTCGCAATTCTAGAACTTGTGGCGGGAGGTGTGTCTAAAAGTGTATGGCCGGGATGCCCACCACCCCCTCCCAACACACATCCCCAAGGATGGGAAGTCGGACAATCGTTGAACTTTTGGAAGACGGGAGGGAGTCACCCTCCCGGCCGTATTTATTAAAATATGAAACAAAATTTAAAACATTAAATTAAAAGTTTCATCATTATGCATTATGTACAATTTGACATTTATTACATTTCGATGCAGTCATGTACTTTTGGCTAACATCCTGAAAATGCATACACTCTAATTCAAATTGTACATCCTAGCATTAAGGGCCAACGGCAAGGTCTTAACCGGTGTCAGATCCCTACTACAAACTCCCGCCCTCACCGTGTGAGCGGCGCATGCGCAGAGGGCTCTACCCTCATTGCCAACTGTAACTTCCCTTGTCGTGGTGGGGGCCCCCTTTCTACTCGACGCCATCTTAAGGGTCGTCCGAGTTCCCGTATGAGGTCTCTGTAGGAAGGACAGCGTGGACTCTCCCCCCCACCCCATACTCTCTATCCGCCGTCGCGGATATCCGGCCCCCGGGAAATTAGTCAGGAGGGGCATTTAACCGCCTCCCCCCCTGGGAGGGGCCCATGGCCATCTCCCCCTAGGCGCCCCATCCTTAGTGGGTGCCGCCTCCCCGTGGAAGGGGCCAATGGCCGTCTTCCCCCGGGCGCTCCCATCCATTGTGGGTGGCGCCCCACTCTAGGGACCTTTAAATTCCTGCTCACCGATCATAACCTTACCGCCCGACAAATAAATACGACAGTTGTTTACCTACTAAAAAGAAAAATTCCACATCATCTTACTGCTATTACTGATCATTCCTGCAAGAAGAAATTTCTCCAATGCAAACCATATTTACATTCTCAACATTCCTTTATTCACTCTACCAAGGAAAAGGAAAGGCCTATACTTTCATCACTCAGAAAACTTTATTTTCTCCAAACATTTGCTATCAGGGGCTGGTGGGTGGGTCAAAATTGCTGCTTGTTCCGTCGAGGGCTCACGAGCAACGAGTGGGTGCAGCCTTCCGATCCGAGGAACAAGAGGACGATCTTCTGGGTTCCTGCTCCTTTATCCTTCTGCGGGAGGGCGTGTACCCGTCCCTGATACGCCTACTGGGCGTGGTCTTCCTTCGAGGTGTCTAGGACAACCCCTCTCGGGCGGGGGAAGGCGCGCTCCGGCTACGCCGCTTTGGGCATACCAGCCGGGCCACGCCCACCCCGCCCAAAATGGCTTCCCGGGAGGTTCGGGCCCCCATCCATACGTTCGGGGGGACCGAGCGGTCGCCCCTTTCCATATGGCCGGGATGCCCGCCACCCCCTCCCAACACACATCCCCAAGGATGGGAAGTCGGACAATCGTTGAACTTTTGGAAGACGGGAGGGAGTCACCCTCCCGGCCGTATTTATTAAAATATGAAACAAAATTTAAAACATTAAATTAAAAGTTTCATCATTATGCATTATGTACAATTTGACATTTATTACATTTCGATGCAGTCATGTACTTTTGGCTAACATCCTGAAAATGCATACACTCTAATTCAAATTGTACATCCTAGCATTAAGGGCCAACGGCAAGGTCTTAACCGGTGTCAGATCCCTACTACAAACTCCCGCCCTCACCGTGTGAGCGGCGCATGCACAGAGGGCTCTACCCTCATTGCCAACTGTAACTTCCCTTGTCGTGGTGGGGGGCCCCTTTCTACTCGACGCCATCTTAAGGGTCGTCCGAGTTCCCGTATGAGGTCTCTGTAGGAAGGACAGCGTGGACTCTCCCCCCCACCCCATACTCTCTATCCGCCGTTGCGGATATCCGGCCCCCGGGAAATTAGTCAGGAGGGGCATTTAACCGCCTCCCCCCCTGGGAGGGGCCCATGGCCATCTCCCCCTAGGCGCCCCATCCTTAGTGGGTGCCGCCTCCCCGTGGAAGGGGCCAATGGCCGTCTTCCCCCGGGCGCTCCCATCCATTGTGGGTGGCGCCCCACTCTAGGGACCTTTAAATTCCTGCTCACCGATCATGACCTTACCGCCACAGACCGGATAGTTGACCGACTATCCGGTCCCCCCAACTCCTCCTATAGGTCATACTTCCTCAAACCTCTCAGCCATGCAACCAAATCTCCTATTAGTAAATCATTCCCCTCCCTGGACAGGTGAACCCCATCGTACAGATACATATGGTCACCCCGGATACACCCATGAGGAATGACATGCAACTGTGCAGAACGGAACAGTCTATTAATCTTATTATTGACCCGTTTAACTGAATGGTTCAGAGCTGACACCGAAAGGCCCCCTTGCCACCTCCTTCTAGGAATCATGTGGGACCAGGCAATCGTGCACCCCGGGACTCTTTTAGCCAACCAGCTAACAGCCGACAAGATTCGTTCAAGTAACACTCGTCTAACCAGTGTCACCAAATCGTTGCCACCCAGGTGTACTATGACTATAGATGGCGGTGACCTATGCCGCCCTAAAAGTCCCTCGAAAAATGACTCAAATTTGTCAAAAACGAGCCCACCTTTCCCATGGAAAGCCACTCTGAACCCGTATTCCCCAGGTGCGTGAATCGCGTCACCTTCCTTGAATACGTCACCGGCGCGCCTCACGTATGAGTGGCCCACGACCCATACCATCCTCTCCCCAGTTGGTGATCTCTGACCGCTGGTCTCTTGATGTAGGGTCGACCTCCAATTCCGCCCTGCATGGCAGGCCCGCGAAACTGCAAAATAAACAAAAGACAGAAAACGTGATTGCATGTCAATTGATCACTTACAACATGTGCAATCGCACATACCTCTTAAAGCAATTCGAGGACCAACGGCCCAATTGTTTCACTTCCTCGGCACTCTGACCCCTGGCTGTAGCCTCCGTAGCAGCCCCTATCCTGAAGGAGTGGGTCCCAAAATCGCACGGGTCCATGCCCGCGTCAGCGATTGCCAGTGCCAGCACCCTCTGAAACTGAAATCTCGTCAGTGGGGTGCCATCCTTGTGTCGGAGCAAGCTCCCCCCCCAAGCGGCCACTCTCAGTGCCAAATAGTCTTCCACACACTTCAACGGGCAGACGGGGGACCCTCGCTTGCGCTGTACGACCACACTATCTCCCATAGCCGCCTGGTCGGTCTTGGACCTGGCTATCATGATTACCATCGAATCACCCCTTATCTGGATGTGATCCCTGCACAAACCTCCCTCCATATCTCTCTTGTTCCTTGCGACAAGCTCGCTCACCCTCATGGCCCCATGGAATGCCAATGTGAACGCTGCCCGGAACAGAACTGCTTCGTAATGGGAGGAACACGTCTCGTCCAGCTTTGCTAAAAGCAGAGACAGTCTGTCTAAGCCAATCGGGTGCCTCGTATCTCTCTTGCAACCCTCAAGGCGCTGCCAGCCGCGAAGGGCTTTCCTCACCAAAAAAGAACCTGTAGGGTCTTTTATGCCGTGTACCTGGGCCATGAATGAAATGGCCGCCCTATGCCTACCGGCCGTTGCCACTGATCGGCCCTCCCTGTGTAGTGCAACCAGGTACCCCAGGAAGTATTCCTCCTGCCCCCAATGCAGACTCCCCACAGGACCCAAATATGTGCAATAAGAACGAAACGCTCCTTCGTATGCTTTCCTTGTCCTGGGGGCTAGACTCGCTGCTACGAGGTCTTGTAATCCGAGGCACCGATTAGCCACATTGCTTCTGGGAATGGTGCTGCCTCTAAGTCTGCTGTGGGCAGATAACCCCTGAATGCCTGCATACGTGAACGAGAGAGTGCATCAGCCGCATGATTCAGTACACCTGGCACATGTTTCGCCCTGAACAGTACATTCAATCTCATGCACAGCAGCACAATCTCTTTCAACAATCTCAACATCATTTTGCAGCGTGCTGCCTGTCGGTTAATGCAATCTACGACAGTCATATTGTCGGACCAAAACACCACTGAGCGGCCCCTGAAGTCATCGGCCCATGTCATCAGAGCAACCCAGATTGGGAATAACTCCAAGAACCCAATGTTACCTGTGAGGCCGTCGGAGTGCCACCATGTTGGCCATGTTTGTGCCGACCATCGATCACCCAAGATGGCGCCTAAACCCACGCTCCCTGCAGAGTCGGTCCATAGACCCAATTCCTCCGAAGACTCTGGCGGGGAGCTCCAGACGACTCGACCGTTGAAGTCCGCCAGAAATGCAAACCAAATACGCATATCCTGGCGAACCTCTCCAGACAGTCTCGTACGGTGGTGAGCCTCTTTCAGACCACCCATAGCCTGCGCGATAGAGCGCGAAAACGGGCGGGCCATAGGAATCACCCTTAAGGCAAAATTAAGCTGACCCACTGTTCGTTGTAACTGGTGCAGGGTCACTTTCTCCCCACCCAGGCATTGCCTCAAGGAAGCCCGGAACTTGGTCACTTTGTCTACTGGTAGTCGGAAACACCCCTCCACAGAATCGAGCTCAATACCCAGAAACTCCAGTGAAGTAGATGGTCCAACCGTCTTACCTGGTGCCAATGGGACACCGAATTCATTCATGAGGATGCAGAAATCATACAGCGCCTGTGCGCAATTCATATCATCGGCTGCCCCCAAAAACAGAAAATCATCCAGATAATGCATAACATGTCTATGCCCTGTGGCCTCTGTAAATGCCCATTCCAAAAAACAGCTAAACATCTCAAAATATGCACATGAAATGGAACAACCCATGGGCATGCATTTGTCCATGTAATAATTTCCCTGAAATGCAAAACCTAGCAGGCGCTGATCCTGCGGGTGCACCGGAAGCAACCGGAATGCTGATTCGATATCACACTTCGCCATCAGCGCCCCAGGGCCTAGGTGGTTCAACATGGCCACGGCATCGCCGAACGATGCGTATCGTACCGAACAAACTTCTGGGTCTATGGCATCATTCACCGAGGATCCCCTGGGAGCAGAAAGGTTATGTATGAGCCTATACTCCCCCGGATCTTTCTTCGGGACAACCCCTAACGGGGAACATATGAAATCGGCCAACGGCGGGCAGGAAAAGGGGCCAGCCACTCATCCGAAACTGACTTCTTTTGCTATTTTCTTTTCTGCCACGCTTGGGTTGTGCTGTACCGATAACTGGTTTCTACAAAAGGAATTCCCCCGAACTTCCCCCACCGGGATGTGGAAGCCATGTGAGAATCCCTTCCTCAACACCCCAGCGGACACATGATCAGGGTATTTGTTTAACCACGGAATCATAACCATTAGATCAACTGGTGTAGGCAAAAGGTCCACCTCACTCCTGCTTAGGTCCTCCTTTTCCACCCGTCCCGCCATTCTTTGATCTACATGCACTTTCCGGGTGTGAGGAATTCCCACAGCCGGCACACACATGCTTAAACTTGCATGTCCCCTGTGGTCTGCTACAATTGCCTCGATTGAAGCCCCAACAGACCCCTCCTTGTCCGCCCTTCCCGCCAACTCTAGGCTGATAGCCCCCACCTGTGCCTGCTCGAAAGGGCACCCCGGGCTTTTGGCGGACAACTCCGGACCCGCTCCCGCCTGGCGAGGACGTACCTGTCGCCCCTGGCAGGAGTTACTTGTGCCATGACACCGAGTCCAAACAATCCCAAGACAGAGAAGCATCATATTCCTTTGCTTTACGGAACTTCATGTCATAGCCTTTCCATTCTTCCCCCTCATACATTGAATAAAAATCCATAATGCGATTCTGATAGCAAACCAACTCAGTCATAACATCAGGTTTACGTTCCCCCATAACTGCGGTAAATATAGAGAAGGCCTTAACCCAGTTCGTCACTGTCTCTTCCACCCTGAACTCGGCCATCTTGGCGCGCCATACACTAGGGTGCCACAAATCCTTCTGCGTTTTAGCAAACTCCATCTCACGATGGTCCGTTAACAATGAAAACATGTTGACATACTTGTCTCCCCATATTAACTCTTTCGTGGCCAAGGGAACGTGCTGTGCAACCTTTTCCCGCCTAGAGGGTATCGAGCCCTCCCCCGCCATTGGCAATGCGAGCTTACCCGGATCGGCTATTGTTGCCGCCACCTTCTCTTGACCAGCTGCTGGTACTCCTGGCGCCACCTGTGGGGGAACAAGAGGAACACTCGCTATCGCGACATCTCTCGATTGCCGCAACTGCTTCATTAACACTCTGGCCTCTTCGGCCGGATCTCCCGGGGTCGCTGTGCCCCCCACCTTTGTTTTAAGCCATGCGGTCAACTGAGCGGCCAATTCTGGGGGCATTTCATCATCCTCGGTCGAGGTGATCACCACTGGGATAGGCTGGCCTAAAACTGGTTCCTGAACCGGGTTACCAGCCGGTACTAGGGGAGCGATGGGCGGCACCACTGGTGCCGGGACCCCCCCCCGAGACTGCCCTTTCTTTGACCCGCTTCCCTCTTAACCCGGGAACCACTCCCGGCAAGGCCGGGCCTATTACCTTTTTCGGCTGACCTGGGTCGTTCATTGTAGCCAATTGCTTCTTTACCTCCGCCAAACCTCTACCGAGCGATTGGACTTGACCGAGCTTTCGGTCCATACACGCCATCCGGTTCGACAACAGGCGTAACATCTTCTCCATCTCGGAACCCTTTCCTGCTTGCTTGCTAGGCATGGTTGCGAGTCCTCCGCCTTTGGTCGATCCACGAGGTCCTGAAATCCGTGTCGAAACTGAAAGATAAAAACAGGATTACCACGTTCAAAATTGCTGCTTGTTCCGTCGAGGGCTCACGAGCAACGAGTGGGTGCAGCCTTCCGATCCGAGGAACAAGAGGACGATCTTCTGGGTTCCCGCTCCTTTATCCTTCTGCGGGAGGGCGTGTACCCGTCCCTGACACGCCTACTGGGCGTGGTCTTCCTTCGAGGTGTCTAGGACAACCCCTCTCGGGCGGGGGAAGGCGCGCTCCGGCTACGCCGCTTTGGGCATACCAGCCGGGCCACGCCCACCCCGCCCAAAATGGCTTCCCGGGAGGTTCGGGCCCCCATCCATACGTTCGGGGGGACCGAGCGGTCGCCCCTTTCCATATGTCGTGCTGGCCATCAATGAGAGAGACCTGTGCATTTTTCAAATGGGTGGTGAAAAAATATGAGTATGTTGCTGGAGATGTGGGCCGCATTCTTTCCGCATACCATCACTCCGCATACTTTCATTACGAAAGTACCATGACTCCGCAATGCCATTATAACGCATGGCATTACATTTTATATGCTTTTACCAGGCATACATTTACAACTGAATTTGTTGTAAATGCATGAATGGTAAAAGCTTGGTTTTTTTTTAATGTTTGGATGAGGTGAGTTTGGCTACAGGGGTATATGTTTTGGGGTACTAAGGTATATGTTTTGGGGTGTTTGGGTATTTTAAGGGTTCAGATATAGTTTTGGGTTATGGGGTACAGGGGTAGTTTTAGGGTTTAAGGATAGGTATGGGTTTTGGGGTACAGGGGTGTTTGTAGGGTTCAGGGCTAGGTTTGGGTTTTGAGGTACAGGGATAATTCGTTGTAAATGCATGAATGGTAAAAGCATGTTTTTTTAATGTTTGGATAAGGTAAGTATGGGTATAGGGGTATATGTTTTGGGGTACTGAGCTATATGTTTTGGGGTATTTGGGTATTTTAAGGGTTCAGATATAGTTTTGGGTTATGGGGTACAGGGGTAGTTTTAGGGTTTAGGGGTAGGTTTGGGTTTTGGGGTACAGGGATATTTTAAGGGTTCAGGGCTAGGTTTGGGTTTTGGGGTACAGGGGTATTTTTAGGGTTCAGGGCTAGGTTTGGGTTTTGGGGTACAGGGGGATTTTAGGGTTCAGGGGTACGTTTGGGTTTTGGGGTACAGGGATATTTTTAGGGTTCAGGGCTAGGTTTGGGTTTTGGGGTACAGGGGTAATTCATTGTAAATGCATGAATGGTAAAAGCATGTTTGTTTAATGTTTGGATAAGGTAAGTGTGGGTATAGGGGTATATGTTTTGGGGTACTGAGGTGTATGTTTTGGGGAGTTTGGGTATTTTAAGGGTTCAGATATAGTTTTGGGTTATGGGGTACAGGGGTATTTTAGGGTTCAGGGCTAGGTTTGGGTTTTGGGGTACAGGGTTATTTTAGGGTTCAGGGGTAGGTTTGGGTTTTGGGGTACAGGGTTATTTTTAGGGTTCAGGGCTAGGTTTGGGTTTTGTTGTATGGGGTTATTTTTAGGGTTCAGGGGTAGGTTTGGGTGTTGGGGTACAGGGGTATTTTAATGGTTCAGGGCTAGGTTTGAGTTTTGGGGTACATGGGTATTTTAGGGTTATGGGGTAGGTGTGGGTTTTGGGGTACAGGGGTATTTTGTAGGGTTCAGGGGTAGGTTTGGGTTTTGAGGTACAGTGGTATTTATAGGGTTCAGGGCTAGGTTTGGGTTTTGGGGTACAGGGGTATTTTTAGGGTTTAGGGATAGGTTTGGGTTTTGGGTTACAGGGTATATTTATAGGGTTAAGATGGGTTAGTGTTTAAGGGTGTTGGGGTATTTCAAGGAGTAAGGGTGGGTTATGTTTATGGGTTGCAGGGGTATTTAAAGGGAGCAGGGTGGGATTAGCACCCGATATGAGACATGGCATGAAGGGCGGAACGTACCACACGCCCCCAGCGTTTGTCACGCCCCCAGCACACGCCCACAGCACAACACAAACACGCCCACAAGGGACTACCTTGCTGGCACGGTTCTTTTACCTTTTAAATGTATATGGTGGGAGTCTGCATAGCCTATGTCCTTCTGCTGCAACTGCCCTTTCCAACGCTGTATTGGGTGTTGTGATTGGTGCTGTGGTTCCTGAGATTACCCGCCTCAAATGTTTGGACTCTCTCTTTATTATATTAGTATGGATGTCAGATAGCCCTTGGTTCTTAAACCTAAAGACTTAGGGGCAGATTTATGAAGGCCTTGCGCCGCCGGTGCGTCATTGTTAGCATGGGAAAAAGTGACGCACCGGCGGCGCAAGGCCTTCATAAATCTGCCCCTTAGTCATTCTAGTTTTTATCATTTTTGATCATCTTATCCCATTTCCTTTTCCTTAAGGAGTGATCTATTGCCTTTTTTCAGTAGTTCTTCTCAGCCTTTTCTTCCCGATGGGGGGGGGGAGGGATAACAATCCTTAACTTGCATAAGAGTGATACTTTTAAGATTACATTTTAGTGATGAATTCTTAATTGTTTATCACAGCTGATTTCAGTTGAACACCTCCATTACAAAAGTCACTAGCCACAGCCCCAAATAATCTTTGACTCAGTTCTTGTCCCTTTCCTTGATATCCATAAAGTCAGACTCCATATTGGGTCATTCACTCCACAGGTTCTCTTGGCCAAAACAAAGGAACAGGAATCAAGGGGCCCAATTCACAGAATGAACTTAAGACTAAATCCTAAACTTACTACTATTTGGTATTCACAGAATGCACTTACTACTTTCGGGATTCACAGAGTGAACGTACTACTTTCGGGATTCACAGAATAAACTTACTACTTTCTGTATTCACAGAATAGATTTAAGACTACTAACTCTAAGTCCGAATTCGGGCCGTAAATTCCGGCCCGGAGGCGGAGCTTCCGGCTTGGTGCGGAGCTTGCGGCCCGGAGGCGGAGCTTGCGGCCCGGAGGCGGAGCTTGCGGCTTGGAGGCGGAGCTTCCAGCTCGGAGGTGGGGATTTTTGCCATGCTGAAATCTCCAACTCGGGGCCGCAAGCTCCGCCTCCGGGCCGGAATTTACGGCCCGAATTCGGACTTAGAGTTAGTAGTCTTAAATCTATTCTGTGAATACCGAAAGTAATAAGTTTATTCTGTGAATCCCAAAAGTAGTAAGTACACTCTGTGAATCCCGAAAGTAGTAAGTGCATTCTGTGAATACCAAATAGTAGTAAGTTTAGGATTTAGTCTTAAGTTCATTCTGTGAATCGGGCCCAAGAAGATTGCTCTCCAGTGGTCTTGCCAGGTACTCAGACAAAATTTTTGTCAGTAATATCGAATGGTACAACTATCGAGCTGTTCGAATTTTGACACAAAAATATCGACAGCAAGAATATCGTGGACAAGAAAATCCATTTTGAGGTAAGTAATATCAATTTTTTTAAAAACAGAAGTCATTAATATCGTTTGCAAAAATATAGTTGTTTAAAATATCGATTTCCTAATTAGTGTTATGTAGTTTAGTATACATTTAATTGTATGTGATGTATTTTTTGGATAAGTATTGTTTATGTTTTTTAATATATGTGTTAAATTGCTTGCAGTCATTAATTTTATTTTAATTACATTTTGCATTTTTTTGTTCCGGAGTGGGTTGTGGGTACAAGAATGAGGTGCAGCTTTGCATTTCCCCCTGCGATTGTGCTAAGTTTAGCAACTTAGCACCAACGCAGGCACCCTTGCACTAGCGTGCAAAGGTGTCTGCATACAGGAGTTGATTCTTCCTTCACATAAACAAACAATGCCATTTTTCTTTTTCCATGTATACTGGTTAAGGCAGCACACAAGGAAAAAGCACATACGAGAAGAAATAATGCATTTCTCCTCGTTTTGCCATCTTAAGACCAGTTTTTACCTGGTCTTAATGTTGTTGCTGCCTCCTATGTACATCACTCTTGTACATAGGGTGAAAGGGGGCCTTATGTACAAGGCTGTGTTAAGCCACGTTAAGTGGCTCAACGCTGCATTGTAGATAGGGCACAACCCCTATGGACACCACAACATCAATATAGGTAACGTTGTGGTGGCCGTAAGGGTTTGTACGTATGCCCCTAAGTTAATGTAATTATTAATGTTTCTGTTTATAAATAATTTGCTAATAAAAAATTCTTATTTGCATGAAATGTATTTTTTTCACTATAACATTTGTAGGTATTTGTGATATGTATTTTACATTATAAAATGTTTTATTTTTTCAAATAGTTAATATTAAAAATATTTTTATTCTAATTTTCAACCTATTATATTTTTTTGTTTGCTTTATTTTTCATATATTTTATTTTGTTGATGATATTTTGTTTGTTTTTAATATTGAACTGACTGGAGTAGGAATAGTAAATTCTATCCTCCAGATTCCTACAGTTTCCTTACTGATGTAATGAATGGAATGGGAATAGCACATTTTATTTCTCCGCTATTAAACATTTTCTCTACTGTTGCACTCACTGGAGTAGGAATAATAATTTTTACCCCTCCGCAATCCAACACTTTGTCTACTGTTGCACTGACTTGAGTGGGAATAGTACATTTTACCCCTCTGCTCCAACAGTTTCCCAGGTGTTGTGTCAGCTAGAATGAGTGCCGTAAATATTACCTACGTGCAATCTATCACTTTTACTACTGTTGCATTTAACGGAGGGAGATTTGTAAATTGAATTTCATCCAGTCTTAATATGTATGTGTTGCAGTAAGTGGAAGTAGTACATTTTGTATATATTTACTTCAATAGTATGCATAGTTTTGTCTAAATTGTAGTGGGATTAGTATGTGCATTTAATGTTTTAAAATATGTTGTATTGTTATAATGTATATGATTATGTTTTGTTCATTTGAAATGATAATATTTTTAATTATTAATCTGTTATTAGTAATATTTGTAATTTGAAAAATAATGTTCACAAAATTGAAATATTTTTCGATAGTTTACTGTTTTAATTTAATTAGAATGGTTTGTTTGTTATCGATTTTATGTTATTAGTATATGTATATCTATTTTTTATTAATATCATTTTTAAATTATAAAATACATTCAAATGAGTGGTTTAATAACTGTTTTAAAGTTAATATATGTATGTATGTATGTATATAGATATTTATATATAATTTATATTACCTACTGGCGGTTGCCAGTAGGTAGTTATAGTTAGGACCTAGTTACCATAGGAAAATGGCAACATTCTATTACCAATAACTTTGGCGCCGATTGACGAATCTTAGTTTTTCAAAGCTAATTCTTTGTTGATATCAGCTCCTATGTTGAAGGTTTGGGAGTGATTCGTCAAAGGGGCCGAGATCAAAGGGGGTCCCAAAACTTGTTTATTCTATGTTAATTTCCATAGAAAACTTTAGACAAGGCTACAGGTGGTCAAACGGGTGAACAGAATTACCCCATATTTGGCAGAGAAGAGGGTCTTGGTCTAGAAAGCACGCTTTTGTTTATTTGGTGTAAATCTGTTCAGTAGTTTTTGAGAAATATCGAAATTTACAGATATCGATATTTGGGAATTTTGCCATCTGATGGGCTGAGGCGTTACGAGAAGGAGCTTGCTGCTTATTGGCTGTGATGATGTTGCAACTAGGAACTGTTGGCCGCCATTTTGTGATTCTGTTGAAGCGAGTAAGGGGAAAAAAGGGCAAAAAAAGTAAGCAAGGAGGGTAGGAGTACTGTAAACTTTGTGGGGGAGTGCGAAGCGAATTAGTCACTGTTCCCGGTCTGAAAGTGCGGTGTTGCTCAGAGTGACTTGCTGCTGATATGATATGGTGCTACACTCGAGTATGAAACTGAGAGTCTAAACCATGAGGTCATTGCTGTAAAGTGATGTGGTCTGGTGTTTGTAGCATACGTGTGCAAGTAGTGTTAGTAGGCGTTTGTCACATACAGGGAGTGGGAAGCGAACTACAGACAGCTACTGTGTGGTGATAGTATATCGAAAGCGGGAAGCAAAGTAGTTACGCCTACCGGTGTGAAGACTTGGGGATCAAACCAAGCTGATTGATGTAAAGTGATGGGCTCTCGGCGCTGTAGGATACTAGCTGCTGCAGTATAAGTGTGTAAGTAGTGTTAGTATGCGTTTATAGTATATAGGGAGTGGGAAGCGAACTACTCACCCATACTGGTGTGAAGACTCTGGGATTAAACCGTGAGCCTAAATTGTGAGCTTATTGCTGTAAAGTGATGTGCTCTGGGCGCTGTAGCATACCTGTGGAAGTAGTGTTAGTTTGCGTTTATATAATATAGGGAGTGGGAAGCAAAATACTTAGCCCTACCTGTCTCAAGACTCGTGGATGAAACCATGAGCTCATCACTGTAAACTCATGTGCTCTGTGTAGTATTTCAATGTAAGTTATAATGGAATATTAGTATGTAATTCTACTAGAATCTAAGTATGTAATGTTAGAATGTAGGACTGTCATGAGGGGAACCTTGCGGAGTTTGTACACTGTGCTGGAGAAGACCGTTGCCTTGCTGTCATCTCTTGTTGGTGGCTTTTTCAGGTGTCTTGTTTTTCTGTAATAAATCTACTGATTGTATCCTCTGCTACAATGTAGCCTCTTCACTACATACATTTTGTGACGAGCGGGAGAAGGTAAAAGGAAAGCACCACTCACCAATATTTCAAAATTGCTTGTGTTGTGCTGAAGACCTGTTTTCTTCGTGTAGCCATTTCTACTCATTCCAGGGTCATCGGCTCATTGAACTATGTTATCCGACATCTGGTAGGATTTATATTTTTAGATTTTGCGCTTCCTCTGCTCCTTCTCTACATTCCGGTCACTGTACTACACGTGTGTAAGTAGAGTTAGTATGCGTTTATACTAACAAATGCATCTTGGTCCTAGTGAGGGCGGTCTGTCAGGCGCACCTCATACATGTCCCGGGGTGTACATTTGTGGGACATTTGTGTTTGCTATTAGAGGGCTGGTGCATGGCTTCCACCCTGTGATAGCAAATCCTTGTTTGACTACTTGAAGCGAGAGGAGGAAAACATCGCATCGTTTTAATAGAGGGGATGTGGATGGTAAAAATGTGTCTCACCCGTCATTTAAATGAGGCCCCTGGTGGGTAATGTTCCGTGGCCAATCCAATTATTGTATTGCGGGGTCTCTGTAGGACTGGGGATCCTAATGTCACATGTAAATTAGGCGCGTAAAGTCACAGAGACGTTTTGCAGCCTAGGGGACCGCCACCTACCCGGGTGTTGTTTACTAATTGTTTGGGGGGTTCGAGGCCAACTGAAGTCCAGGGATCGTTACACTCTGGGGCTTTATTTAAATATGCACGGTGGGCCTCGGCAGTCCCTGAAGCCTCGGTGGTCCTAGGCAGTGCCTTATTTGATCTGTATTCACACGGGCGGTACTTATGGTGTTATAAAATGATACACTCATAGAACTCTTGCAGTTGTAGAATTACCCAGGCTTCATTTGTCTAATAGTCAGTTAGATTATGTTTGGTAGGTGCACTGTAATATTAGAAAGGTTTGCCCTTAAAATCGCCTATAAACAGATGATTTTAAAAATAAATATTAGACAAGTATTGTCAGAAAAAGACCTATACACTCAGTTATTTATTTGAAAAAAGTAACCTTTATTAAAACACTTTGTCTGTTGTATTCTCCCTGAGGCGGAAGCCGGGGACTCTTAGCGCTCCCTTGCGCCTCTTCTTTGAGTAATTTTGTGTTATTGACTACTAATAATACTGAAAAAAGAACGCTTGCAATACTGCTAAAATCCTTTGTGGGCACGTGAAAAGCGCCACCTCCGGTACTATAAAAGCGAGGCTTATTTTTAAAAATTGTAAATATTTTAACTCGCAGTTTGTATTCTCGGTCCTCACCTGGGGCGAGACTGCTTCGCTCCAGGCAATGTCACGAACGGACCTTACAGCACCGCTCACGATAGACGCTGGGCACTCCCCCCACCCACCGAAGCCGCCAACTTGGGGAGGGAAGGGAGACGGTGCAGACTATCGTCCCTCTTGCCCTCCCAGACTACTTAAAGACGGTAATACTGTGGCATCGGTATTGTCTGTTGTATTCTCCCTGAGGCGGAAGCCGGGGACTCTTAGCGCTCCCTTGCGCCTCTTCATTGAGTAATTTTGTGTTATTGACTACTAATAATACTGAAAAAACGCTTGCAATACTGCTAAAATCCTTTGTGGGCACGTGAAAAGCGCCACCTCCGGTACTATAGGAGCGAGGCTTATTTTTAAAAATTGTAAATATTTTAACTCGCAGTTTTTATTCTCGGTCCTTACCTGGGGCGAGACTGCTTCGCTCCAGGCAGCGTCACGAACGGACCTTACAGCACCGCTCACGATAGACGCTGGGCACTCCCCCCACCCACCGGAGCCGCCATCTTGGGTAGGGAAGGGAGACGGTGCAGACTATCGTCCCTCCCGCCCTCCCAGACTACTTAAAGACGGTAATACTGTGGCATCGGTATTGTCTGTTGTATTCTCCCTGAGGCGGAAGCCGGGGACTCTTAGCGCTCCCTTGCGCCTCTTCATTGAGTAATTTTGTGTTATTGACTACTAATAATACTGAAAAAACATTTGCAATACTGCTAAAATCCTTTGTGGGCACGTGAAAAGCGCCACCTCCGGTACTATAGGAGCGAGGCTTATTTTTAAAAATTTTAAATATTTTAACTCGCAGTTTTTATTCTCGGTCCTTACCTGGGGCGAGACTGCTTCGCTCCAGGCAGCGTCATGAACGGACCTTACAGCACCGCTCGCGATAGACGCTGGGCACTCCCCCCACCCACCGGAGCCGCCATCTTGGGTAGGGAAGGGAGACGGTGCAGACTATCGTCCCTCCCGCCCTCCCAGACTACTTAAAGACGGTAATACTGTGGCATCGGTATTGTCTGTTGTATTCTCCTTGAGGCGGAAGCCGGGGACTCTTAGCGCTCCCTTGCGCCTCTTCATTGAGTAATTTTGTGTTATTGACTACTAATAATACTGAAAAACGCTTGCAATACTGCTAAAATCCTTTGTGGGCACGTGAAAAGCGCCACCTCCGGTACTATAGGAGCGAGGCTTATTTTTAAAAATTGTAAATATTTTAACTCGCAGTTTTTATTCTCGGTCCTTACCTGGGGCGAGACTGCTTCGCTCCAGGCAGCGTCACGAACGGACCTTACAGCACCGCTCGCGATAGACGCTGGGCACTCCCCCCACCCACCGGAGCCGCCATCTTGGGTAGGGAAGGGAGACGGTACAGACTATCGTCCCTCCCGCCCTCCCAGACTACTTAAAGACGGTAATACTGTGGCATCGGTATTGTCTGTTGTATTCTCCTTGAGGCGGAAGCCGGGGACTCTTAGCGCTCCCTTGCGCCTCTTCATTGAGTAATTTTGTGTTATTGACTACTAATAATACTGAAAAAACGCTTGCAATACTGCTAAAATCCTTTGTGGGCACGTGAAAAGCGCCACCTCCGGTACTATAGGAGCGAGGCTTATTTTAAAAAATTGTAAATATTTTAACTCGCAGCTTTTATTCTCGGTCCTTACCTGAAGCGAGACTGCTTCGCTCCAGGCAGCGTCACAAACGGACCTTACAGCACCGCTCGCGATAGACGCTGGGCACTCCCCCCACCCACCGGAGCCGCCATCTTGGGTAGGGAAGGGAGACGGTGCAGACTATCGTCCCTCCCGCCCTCCCAGACTACTTAAAGACGGTAATACTGTGGCATCGGTATTGTCTGTTGTATTCTCCCTGAGGCGGAAGCCGGGGACTCTTAGCGCTCCCTTGCGCCTCTTCTTTGAGTAATTTTGTGTTATTGACTACTAATAATACTGAAAAAAGAACGCTTGCAATACTGCTAAAATCCTTTGTGGGCACGTGAAAAGCGCCACCTCCGGTACTATAAAAGCGAGGCTTATTTTTAAAAATTGTAAATATTTTAACTCGCAGTTTGTATTCTCGGTCCTCACCTGGGGCGAGACTGCTTCGCTCCAGGCAATGTCACGAACGGACCTTACAGCACCGCTCACGATAGACGCGGGGCACTCCCCCCACCCACCGAAGCCGCCAACTTGGGGAGGGAAGGGAGACGGTGCAGACTATCGTCCCTCTTGCCCTCCCAGACTACTTAAAGACGGTAATACTGTGGCATCGGTATTGTCTGTTGTATTCTCCCTGAGGCGGAAGCCGGGGACTCTTAGCGCTCCCTTGCGCCTCTTCATTGAGTAATTTTGTGTTATTGACTACTAATAATACTGAAAAAACGCTTGCAATACTGCTAAAATCCTTTGTGGGCACGTGAAAAGCGCCACCTCCGGTACTATAGGAGCGAGGCTTATTTTTAAAAATTGTAAATATTTTAACTCGCAGTTTTTATTCTCGGTCCTTACCTGGGGCGAGACTGCTTCGCTCCAGGCAGCGTCACGAACGGACCTTACAGCACCGCTCACGATAGACGCTGGGCACTCCCCCCACCCACCGGAGCCGCCATCTTGGGTAGGGAAGGGAGACGGTGCAGACTATCGTCCCTCCCGCCCTCCCAGACTACCTAAAGACGGTAATACTGTGGCATCGGTATTGTCTGTTGTATTCTCCCTGAGGCGGAAGCCGGGGACTCTTAGCGCTCCCTTGCGCCTCTTCATTGAGTAATTTTGTGTTATTGACTACTAATAATACTGAAAAAACGCTTGCAATACTGCTAAAATCCTTTGTGGGCACGTGAAAAGCGCCACCTCCGGTACTATAGGAGCGAGGCTTATTTTTAAAAATTTTAAATATTTTAACTCGCAGTTTTTATTCTCGGTCCTTACCTGGGGCGAGACTGCTTCGCTCCAGGCAGCGTCATGAACGGACCTTACAGCACCGCTCGCGATAGACGCTGGGCACTCCCCCCACCCACCGGAGCCGCCATCTTGGGTAGGGAAGGGAGACGGTGCAGACTATCGTCCCTCCCGCCCTCCCAGACTACTTAAAGACGGTAATACTGTGGCATCGGTATTGTCTGTTGTATTCTCCTTGAGGCGGAAGCCGGGGACTCTTAGCGCTCCCTTGCGCCTCTTCATTGAGTAATTTTGTGTTATTGACTACTAATAATACTGAAAAACGCTTGCAATACTGCTAAAATCCTTTGTGGGCACGTGAAAAGCGCCACCTCCGGTACTATAGGAGCGAGGCTTATTTTTAAAAATTGTAAATATTTTAACTCGCAGTTTTTATTCTCGGTCCTTACCTGGGGCGAGACTGCTTCGCTCCAGGCAGCGTCACGAACGGACCTTACAGCACCGCTCGCGATAGACGCTGGGCACTCCCCCCACCCACCGGAGCCGCCATCTTGGGTAGGGAAGGGAGACGGTACAGACTATCGTCCCTCCCGCCCTCCCAGACTACTTAAAGACGGTAATACTGTGGCATCGGTATTGTCTGTTGTATTCTCCTTGAGGCGGAAGCCGGGGACTCTTAGCGCTCCCTTGCGCCTCTTCATTGAGTAATTTTGTGTTATTGACTACTAATAATACTGAAAAAACGCTTGCAATACTGCTAAAATCCTTTGTGGGCACGTGAAAAGCGCCACCTCCGGTACTATAGGAGCGAGGCTTATTTTAAAAAATTGTAAATATTTTAACTCGCAGCTTTTATTCTCGGTCCTTACCTGAAGCGAGACTGCTTCGCTCCAGGCAGCGTCACAAACGGACCTTACAGCACCGCTCGCGATAGACGCTGGGCACTCCCCCCACCCACCGGAGCCGCCATCTTGGGTAGGGAAGGGAGACGGTGCAGACTATCGTCCCTCCCACCCTCCACGTCCCAATTAATGGATAAATACAAGAGTACTGTCCGTCTGTGCAGCGGGCGGGCGCAGCGGGCGCGCCAAAGGCAAGCCCGTCTGCGCCGTCCACGACCGGACGGGACCAGGGGCCACTCCCCCTGGTCAATTCAGATCGGACGACGCCCCACCTATACGGTATGACCCTTTCTCTTTGAAAAATCTAATGCCACCTACACAAGATCTCTGTCGGCACTCAATCCATCCGAATACTATTACTGGTATCTGTTCCCACTGTAAGTACACACTCTCTAGTTACAGTGGTACCCCCCACTTTGCCAAACAATATAAAATGTTTCTCCTAAATTGTCGCTCTCTCACAAAACATGCAGTACAAATGGCACTACTTTTAGAAGAAACCAGTCCTGACGTGATATTTCTGACAGAGACCTGGCTTAAAGACGCACCTGACCCGGATATTATTGCCCTTATGCAACTGGGTTATGTCCTTCTCAGGATGGACAGACCACAGGGCAGAGAAGGGGGCTTTGGTATTCTTTTCAAAAACCATTACCATTGTAGAATCAGTCCGGTCACGATATCTAATTGTGAAAGTATGCACTTTTCTCTGGATTTCGAACCCACCGCCACCTTCTCTGGCATCCTTATCTATCGCCCCCCTAATCAAATGGGAGAGTTCCTTGACTCACTCCACTCTAAAGTAGCAGAACTGGTGATCGCACGACCACACTTCTCCCTATTAGGAGATATTAATATCCATTTGGATGATCCCAGCAATATGGTGGCCAGATCTTTGGTAGACGATTTGGCGGCCTTTCAAATTACACAAAAAGGTTTTCAACCCACCCATGAAAAAGGCCATCTTTTAGACTGGGTATTTAGCAATGACCAAAGACTAGAGGTAGGGACGCCTCTACCCCTTGCCTGGACAGAT
Source organism: Lissotriton helveticus (assembly GCF_964261635.1). NCBI lineage: Eukaryota > Metazoa > Chordata > Amphibia > Caudata > Salamandridae > Lissotriton > Lissotriton helveticus. Next base: position 1,622,312,346 of record NC_136069.1, read on the forward strand.
CACTACTTGATCCCGATACAGTGGACACCAGTTACATCAGCCCCAACCCTCCCTCGCACTATTCTGCAGGGGAGAGAATGGTCAAAAATCTCCATTGATCAGTGGACTAAATCCTTGTCCCCCGTTCCCCCCAATCTGACACAGACCCCACGTCTCTGTACGACAACTACACCAATTGGTTGCGTACAGCACTGGATTCCGTTGCTCCCCTGAGAAATCTTAAAGAGAAAACCAAATCAAGAGACTCACCTTGGTATACCCCCCACCTCAAAGAGTTGAAAAGAGTCTGTAGGAAATTGGAACGAACTTGGAGGGCATCCCGCAGTAATCCAGATAAATCAAACCATCAAGAGGCAATTAAACAATATAAAGCGGAAATCAGAAACACAAAAGCCTGTTACTTTGAAAGCAAAATTATCAGTGCCTCTAACTCTCCTAGTGAAATTTTTAAAATCGCAAAATCCCTCATTGATATTCCGACCACTCCCCTTGATCCCAACAAAATCCAGTCACGATGTGATAGCCAAGCGGAATATTTCTATAAAAAAATACAGAACATCACCTCCACGTTTGAATCACCCACTGTGGCTACTGATAACGTAACTATCTCACCGCACTCTACGCCTCAGACATTGAATGAGTTCCCCATGCTTAATGAGGACTCACTTGACATCCTAATGCGGAAGGTCAAATCTGGGTCACCTACTGATCCTGCACCCCCCTGCCATCTAATTAAGATCACAGATACCATTAGGCCTGTTATCCTTAATGTTCTAAACTCCTCCATCGCCACAGGTATAGTTCCTATGGCGTGGAAATGCGCTCAAGTTAGAGCATTAGTAAAAAAAAACACCTTGGACCCCGATACCATGGCCAACTACCGTCCAATTTCACTTCTTCCCTGGGTCAGTAAACTGCTGGAGAAACATAATAATGCCTCCATCACACAATATCTAGAAAACAACCTCCTGCTTCATGACTCTCAGGCAGGCTTCCGTCCCAAGTTAGGAACTGAAGCTGCTCTCCTGTCGGTGACTGAGGTGGCAAGGAAACAGATGGATCGAGGCGGCACTGTAGCAATCATGTTGTTGATCTCAGTGCCGCCTTCGACACTATCAACACCAGCATTCTTCTCCATCGCCTACGCCAAATAGGAATTTCAGGGAGGGCCATACACTGGCTTCAGTCCTTCCTGGAGAATCGTTCCTTTGAGGTAGTAGAGAGCAACACCCACTAAAAATTTGGCCCCGTGAACAAGGTGTCCCACAGGGCTCATCTCTGAGCCCTACCCTTTTCAATGTTTATCTACAACCTCTTGCTGACATTGTGCATTCGTTTGGACTAGACATAGTAACCTACGCCGACGATACGCAACTGGTTGTATCATTGAACCAGCCCAACACTTCCCCCCCTAACCTCACTAAATGTCTGGTAGCAATAAATCAGTGGATGACTTCCTCACACTTGAAGCTCAATGGTGAGAAAACAGAGCGCATGATCCTGGGCAACTCACTCATCCCTAGTCCTATGCTAGAGTGGCCCCCATGCATGGGAAACCCGCCCCAACCAAAAACCCAAATAAAAAGCCTGGGCATATGGCTGGACTCTAATTTAAATTTTAAACAACAAGCAACTGTCTTGTCCGCCACCTGCTTTGGCCTGATGCGGATGCTCAGGAAGGTGCTGCCACTTTTGCCCTTCCAAGCACGTAGAATGATGGTGCAAGCCATCATTCTATCCCGTTTGGACTATGGAAACTCTTTATATCTAGGAGCTCCTATCTCTACCACAAGGAAACTCCAGACTACTCAAAACGCAGCTGCCCGCCTCCTCCTAGGCCTTAGCAGGCGAGAATCTGGCACAGCAGCCTTGAAGAAACTTCATTGGCTACCCATTAAGGCCAGAGTCCTATTCAAATCTATGTGCATTATGCACAAGGCCATGTGGAAGACCGCCCCATCTATGATTTGTTCCTTGGCGACCCCTTATCTCCCTCATAGATCCTTGAGATCCAGCACTGCTTTTCCTAGCTACAATAAATAAAACCAAACGGGCCAGATGGGGTGGTCGATCCTTCTCCTGGAATGCCGCCAAGGCTTGGAATTCCTTGCCTGATACTCTTTGCAGCGAATCTAACCTGCTGTAATTCCGGAAGGATCTGAAAACTCTCCTCTTCATCTAACTCGAGGCCGTCGGGTAGGTTGCGCTTAACAAAACACAATTAATAATAATAATAATAATAATAAATAAAAACTTAAGTTTAATAGAACAAAAAGGATAATATAAAAAACATGGGTTGGACTCCAGTGGAAGCAGCGTAGGAAACCTGCAAGACAAAAATAAAACATAAGTGTGTGTGCTATGTGGATGAGGTAAAGAAAGGTAGTCCGAATGAAAGGACGATAGTGAGAATGGAAGGGAGGGGGAGTGGGTGGAAGGGAGAAGGGTAGGGAGAGTCAAAAGAAGAGAGGGAGGAGGAGACAGAGCATCGGCCTACTGCACCCAGCCCTTAGTGTTTACCCTCCCATCAACCGTTTGTCTAGGATGCTGGACAATAATGTTATCACTGTTCTTTGATAATATAGTCCTACATTATTAGCTACGGGAATATCGTGTGCATGCACCTGTGCACCCAGCAACTTCCCCCGCACTGTGCTCAATTGTAGGTCTTGCACACCGAGGCTTCACTGCTCACCTGCCACCACCGGTCTGTCCCACGACGTTTTGGTGCAAGCTCCGGGGTATGTTTGTATTTTAGGAGACCAGGTCTCCGGTCAGGGACGGTGTCTTGATACCACGATGGAAGGTGTCAGAATGCCCAGGGCATCATTGCGGGGTCAGCTCCCGCTCTGCCCTTCTTGAGCCAATCAATTGAATGTCTGAACAGGGAGAAATAATTTAATGGTAGAAAAGTCTGGAGGTAAATAAAGGTTTATTTCGAGCTTTATAGAAACCAGGAGTTGAGTGCATCCTTCGTTTTTGAAGTACGTTCTACCAACTGTTAGTGGTAATCATGGTTCAAAGAGGAGTTGGAGTGCTCGAGAATTCACAAGGTTAAATAATGATACGTTCTATGAAGGTTCATATAGAAAGGAACAGAGCGCATGCTAGAAGCATAATGTGCGTGTGTAATGCGGTGGCGGAAGTCTGTGTGCATGTACACTTAGTAACGAGCTCACCCGCTGGCACAGGCCTACAGTATGGTACAGCAGGCCCTTAAAATAAGACAGAGATGTGACTGAATGAGGTCAGAAATCACATCATTACGCTCGGCAACATCGCTTTTTCGCACTTGTGCACTCAGGATGATGCACCCCACCCCTCCCGCAGCACCGTGCTCAACAGGTGTCTGTAGGGCAGCGCTGCCCGCTGGCTCAGGCCTACAGTACGGTGCAGCAGGCCTTTAAAATGGGACAGAGATGAGACTGAATCAGGTCAGAGATCACATCATTACGCACGGCAGCATTGTTTGTTTGCACCTGCGCAGCCAGGGTGATGCATCTCACCCGTCCTACCGCACCATACTCAATTGGAGGCCCTGTGCACCCAGGCCACTCTGCTTACCTGCTGTCATTGTTGTGTGAGCAAACAGTACGGGCAGCAGAGCTTACAATTCAGCTGGAGTGATGATTGCAGGATGGTGTACAACTCATGGATCCCTTTCGTAGACGACGGGCAGTAGGGCTCACAATTTAGAGCCCATGTTGATTGCCAGGATGGTGTACATCTCATGGATCCCTTTTTTTTTATTGCGCATTGTGATATGCGAGGTGGATGCGGCCATATCACCTGAGGCAGTGTGGAAGAAGAGGGACGTGCGTCGTCGTGGTTATCCTATTTATACGTACGCAAATTGGGCTGGGCTTGCGTACACCAGGCCAGCGTAGGGATGGGAATAATTATTCCCGGGACCTGGGCGTTATTCAGTTCCTGTCTGGCCAGGAAGTGTACTTATGTGTGTTTCTTTTGTAGTTTTGACCTCGCAGAGTGTGCAATTTAGATTAGTGTAGCATGTGTTTGGAGGGCGGAAACTATTGTTAATGAGATGGTGTTTGAAAAGATTGAATGGTGAACATTACATGTTGTTGTCAAGGTTGTGGATATGCGCAGACACGCAAGTGTTGCTATCGCGAAGCGTACACATGTGAATGTGGTTGGATGGAGGGAGGATCAGCAGTGAGGCTACATCATACACAGTGATAACACTCATTACAGTCAAGAAATACATGCCAAATGTGAATTTGAAAGTCTTACATATGACATTAAATTAGTATATTGGTAAAGCCAGTCAACAGAGCGTACAGCAAAAGAAATCTATACATTGCTGTTTACTGTTTGTCACATGTGATCTAGGATGTGCACTCTGCCCGTGGCTCCTGATACTTCTTAGAGCCACGAATACCCAGGTCGAAAGGGAGCACAATAATGTGCACACACAAATGCACACACGCCAGGGGCATCGTGTAACACATATTTGTTTTTTAATGGAAAGTTTGAGATGCATGGCAATCGCACGTGGAAGGCTAGTGTAGAGGCCATGAATATTGATCAAGATGCTCGTTGCATGTTGTGTGTAGTATAAGATATGTGTACACAGCAAAAAAACTTTTCAAAAAAGCTCTCTAAGCAGAAGAGGTGTCTCTCATCAAACGCTGTAGAGAGAATGAGAATGAGTAAAATGGGAGGGGTCGTCCAACTGTTACAATGGGAAATGTTATGAAGCAATCAAATGCTTTTTTTTAAGGTCACATGGCAATCGCGCACCGAGCGCGCAAGGAGGCCGCACCTGACGCGATTTTGACAAAATATATTTAACATAATATAAGTTTATTACAGTTAGAAATATATAAATGTTTGAAATATTTTAGATTATCGCTTGCTCTCATATAATGTTTAAAGTTATTTATTTAAATGATTTAATGACGTACCTGGCGCGGCATCATACGTCTGTGACGTAACACAGGGCCTGGCAGCGTGTACTTGTCGCATACGCAACACGCAGCGGGCACGACCCCATACTTACATGACATAACGCGTGGCTTAGTATTGTGTACCCGTCAGATACCAAAGTAGCAGCTGAGGTGACTTCATGCATATATGATGTTACGCGGGATTCGGTGCCACAAAGTCGTCGGATACAAAATGCGCATCATTTACGAGTTTAGCAATATGGATTTGCGTGGTGATGGAGCTTAGTACGCTACCAGTATGGGAGTGCAGTTTTCTCCGAAAACCCCCCCAAATATATACATATTTTTTGGGGAAGATATAAAAAGTAAAAAAAAGAAGTATAGTAGAGTTGCAAAATATTAAAAACATATTTGAAAAAATATAGGTTTTAGAAACATTAAAATATGAAATTATCTTTTAAAAAACCTTAGAAATTCACTGAAAAAAACGTAGGTTTTAGGCACACTATAGTTAGTAATTAGCATTTAAAAAACCTTAGAAATTTACTAAAAAATCATAGGTTTCAGGGTCGTTATAGTTAGTTGAACATTTGACTCATATAAAACCAGAGAAATTCACCTGTTATAGTTAGTTGAGCTAACTATAACTTGCGCGCCTGCAATGCACTGCTGATGATGTCACATATTACATCACTCATGACATGGTCAGTAACATCACTGATGACATCACTAATGACATCTCAAATGACAGCCTCATGACATCATGCACGTGACAATCTGATGCACATATTGATGCTCTAATGTAAACTTTGATACACCCATTCTAAAATGCTGACTACTATTTTTGAAACCATACACAGAAGAATGCCATATACTATATAGCACTCACTATTTCCTAGGTCTACACACACACCGAGTCATTTATACTTGTAGTTACTCATCAATACAGTACTATAAGATGCACTCATACATCTATACATACAGTCACACTCCGCCACTCATCCATAGAGTTACTCTCACACCTAGTCAGTCATGAAAAGAATCAATCACATACCCATTTAGTCATGTATACAGTTATACACACCAACATCGTTATTTTTAGACATACCACATCACATATTTATACAGATACTAACACAAATCTATTGTCTTATACAATCACTGATGGAAGCAGACACTTATTTATACACCCACTCTTAAAATAACTTACTCTCATGTATAGTCATTAATATACTCCAACACTCACATCTACTGCCTTAAAACATATGTAGTTACTCACAGATATACCACTGAGACATGTATTCACTCGCCAACATACCCATGGACACACTAACTCACCTATACAGCCCTTTGCAGGTGTGCTTTTTAATCCATACAACCACTGAAGCACCCACTCAGACATCGATGCACAGACTCATACACCCCCCATGCACCCATCCACACAGACACACAGGGACCCATAGAGATACTCAGACTACAAATCAATAACCTAGATAGACACTCATGTAGCTATTCAGCAATCCATGCAGTTGCTTTAACACCAACTAAGAGACTAATACAGACTTACACAGTTTAGTCACAAACCCATGCATTCAGTAAGACACGTTCAATCACTCACTTAAACAGTCAGTCATGCACATACAAAATAATTCCTTTAGGCACTTGTAAATGCATTCATTCTTCAATACACCTTTGCATATATTCATGAAACATATTTAACCTTTATAGAAACACACATTCACTGGATGAGGTCATGAGTGATGTCATCAGTGATGTCATTTGAGATGTCATGAGTGATGTCACTGACCATGTCATGAGTGATGTAGTGTGTGACATCATCAGCAGTGCATTGCGGGGGCGCAAGTTATAGTTAGCCCAACTAACAGTGGAGTGGAGTGGTGTGGCTCACTGGTTAGAGGCGGCAGACCCGTAGGCAGAGAACGGCCCGGGACCAGGGTTCAATTCCCGATGTGGCAGGGTCATGGACCAGGGTCAAAACAGACTCGATAATTCTCGCCTCGGTGCCTACTCTAACCAGGGAACACACTTGGCAACTCTGGGCATTAAGCTTGCCTCATCTCTACAACGGCCCCCCACAGACGCCGGGGATGCCTGGTTTCACCTTGGAGATACCCAGAAAGGGACCATCTCACAGGGAAAACCAGGACGGGTTCCCCAGCGGTCTTCAGCGCCAGGATACTCCATGGAGTCGCAGTGCGCTTTACAAGTACACCCACATTTACATTTACATTTACTATAACAGGCAAACTTCTCTGGTTATATATGAGTTGAATGTTCAACTAACTATAACGTCCCTGAAACCTATGATTTTTTTGTGTGAATATATATATATATATATATATATATATAGATATTCAGTACTCCGCAGTCTCGCCCCGCTCCGGGATAACCAGCCAGGGCACACAAAGAACTCACGGACACGAACCACAGAAGTCTTTCCTTCAGTTTATTGCATTGCAGTGCGGGTATGTCAAAGACGTTTCGGCTCCACGAGCCTTGTTCACCTGACAATGTTTAATGTGCGGGTGCAACCTTTTAAAGTGCCAGTAACATTGGAATGTTGTCACGTGTTCAAAAAAATGTATGTGTAACAAGGACATAGAAGACATACTATCAGATAAAACTCGCATTTGTCTTAGTATTTGGCATTTCATTAATATATACTGGTAAAATACCACTTTGTAAAAGTATAATACTTGAACGAGGGTTCGCATAACATAGTATATTCAATTAGGATCACTAACATGCTTTCATCTAATTACAATAAAAACCTTAGTCACCAATACAAGAGGTTCACTCCTATACAGAACCTATTTTTAAAGTTAGATATTGTCTGTTTTCAGGGTTAATTTTATATACTCAGTAAAATCGGTGAAATCAAAGATATCAACCTGATACCTTGTCACCAAAAGATTAGTTCATTCGTAATCATGACCCAAATACGGATTAATCACTGCATAGCAATATTTACAATAAAGTGCAAATGCATATATCAGCCAGAGGGTCATATTAATGTACCCAATCTTCCGTGCAAATTACGCAAAAAATGTGCAAACAAGCAGTTTGATTGTGCAAATAGCGCAAAATGTGTAAAACTATAGCTTCTTGCTATATTGTGAAATCCGATAAGTACATGAGCATGATACTAATTATCAAATAATTTGGGAGGGAAATTTTGAGTAGCAAGTTGCTAGACAATACAATCTCATTGTGTCAAGGGATATTTGGAGGGAAGAGCGGGAGACTACTAAGGAGTTCTACCTCCTGTGATCCTATGATACCATGCCTACCCTCAACACCAAATTTGCGAGCAAGTTCTAAAGTGTCCTTGTTGTGTACCAGACGTGAAAGTACATTGTGATGAGTGTTATTGGGCTGACTTGGTTCAAGAACCTAGCACAGTCCAAAGATATTTAAAAACACCAAACATGTGATCAAAACCATCTACCTAAAACTAACAGAAAACAGCACATCCCATAATGAACGAACCTTATCAATGTTCAAATACATATTTAAACACTTAAGTTTAGCAGTTTGTTTTACAGATTGTGGTCCCCAGCCGGATGACCACTAATGACTTTAGGGTAAACACGTATACAAGTCCTCCGTGACATTGAGGCCAAATGGCGACTTAGTATTAAGCAGCAGAATGAATTTGGTCTCCAATCTTCTCAATTTGGAATCTCTGTCTCCCCCTCTTCTGTTATACGGAATGGAGTCAATTACCCAATATTTAAGACCACTATTGTTACTTTGATGGCATTCTCTAAAATGCCGGGCCACCGGGTAGGTGTTGTCCCCATGGGTGATGGCCCGAAGGTGCTGGAGAACACGTAAGTGGACAGCATTCTTCGTGCTGCCGACATACCTAAGTAGATAAGGGCACTCCAAAATATACACAGCATATTCGGTCTTGCATGTTAATACCTGAGATATGCTGTGTACCTTATCAGTGAAACCATCCTTGTAGGTTCTGGTGTTCTGACCATGGATGCAGGCCTTACAAATCCTACACTTGTAAAAACCCTTGTTCTCTTGGCACCAAGTCGATTTCGCAAAGGGTTCTGGGTTAGTGACTACCAGATGATCTCGTAGTGAGGGTGCTCTGCTGAAGGTAAGGGAGACCTGATTGGGGAGATCTTTGCCAATGATGGTATCATGCGTGACCAAAGGCCAGTGTTTGTTAAGGATTTTACGTATCTGTTGATGTTGTCTGTTATATCCAGTGATAACACGGAAACAGTTTTCCACCCCTGGTGCATGTGTTGATAAATTTGCAGTCTGTCTACTGCTGACTCGGGTGAGAAGATCATCACGAGACGGTATCATGGACTTATCTTTTGCTTTTTGTAGCGCCTGGTTCGAATAACCACGTTCCAAAAAACGCATTATGCACTGGTCTTGAGCAATTTTTAGATCCTTGGGGTTACTACAGATACGTTTTAATCGCAGCATCTCCCCATAGGGGATACTAGATATCAAGTGAGAAGGGTGTGCACTTGCTGCGTGCAGTATGCTGTTGCCCGCAGTTAATTTGCGGAAGAGCCTAGACTCTAGATGGCCTTCTCTGATATAGAGTTCAGTGTCAAGAAAGGTAACACTTTCCTGACTAAGAGTGGCCGTAAATTTAAGGTTAAGCTCATTGTTGTTGATTTCCTCTATGAATTTGAGTGCCCCTTCCTTGCTGCCTCGCCATATTACCAAGAGGTCGTCAATATAACGAAACCACGCAACCAAATTGTTGCGGATATTGTGGCGATATTCGTGGCCAAGGACCAGTTCCTCCCAAGCTCCCATGTGGAGACACGCGAAGCTTGGGGAGAAACTGGCCCCCATTGCCACGCCCTGTAACTGGCGGTACAATTGGTGATTGAAAAGAAATACATTGTTATTCAGACAGAATCTCAACATGTCAAGCAACATTGTATTATGGTCAGATAATTCAGGTCCTCTTCTAGAGAGGTAATGGTCAACAGCTCTGATGCCATCCTCATGCATGATGCTAGTATAGAGAGAGGTTACATCTAAGGCGATTAGCCAATCGCCTGTGACCCATTCAACATCCTTGATTTTAAGCAAAAAGTCACCGGTGTCCTGAACATAAGACCCCAACTGTTGTACGTACCCCTGCAAGAAATGGTCAATAAATACGGAAGTATGTTCCAATAGGCCACCCCTGCCAGAAATGATGGGCCTGCCAGGTGGATGGATAGGGTCCTTATGTATCTTAGGGATAAAATACAACACAGGTGTCACAGGATTGTCAGTTTTTAGATATTTATATTCAGATTCAGACAACAATTTTGATGACTTCCACCTAGATAGCTTGCGATGGTAATCCAATTTCATGGTTGTTACTGAATTAATCTGTATGCGCTCATAACAAGTGCGATCATTCAATTGGGCATATGCTTCTTTGTCATATTCACCTTTGGTCATTAAAACAACGTTGCCTCCTTTATCGCTATTTCTAACAATAAGATCTTTTTCCTTTGTTAGTTTGGTGGTAAGTGCAATATATTGTTGCAACCTGCTGTCAAATTTTCTTTTTTTGGTTTTCCCAATGCGTGTTTGCAATTCCTTCAGATCAGCTACCACATTTTCATGGAAAATGTCCAAATTGTCTCTAGGCAATATTGGGCAAAACACAGATGCGGGTTTGAACTCTGTGCTGGATGAAGATCTATTTCCATGTTCGTCAAATTCCTCTGAATTTTCTGTCCCTATATTGGTGTGATCATATCCCGCACCTTCTGTAAGCCACAGTTCCGTTATAATTCTGGTGCCTTGTGAAGTATTTGTTATCTCACTTTGCTGTTCAGATGCCTGAGTCCGGATGTTTTTCGGTTTTTCTTTTAAAGCAAAAAATTTTCGGAGTTTGAGCTTTCTCACTGCTTTATATACGTCGCATCTGGTCGCTGGGTAATCAAAGTCACATGGTGCAGCATAAGTTAATCCTAATTGCAAGATTTCTTCCTCCTTACTGGAAAGAACTAGCGAAGTCAGATTAACGATGGTTTTATTAATGGTTGTATTTATTGCTGAGGGGCTACAGATCCCTGACCCCTTCCACCTCTTTTCCATTTCCTTTGATAACCTCCTCTTTGACGCCCACCGCCTCTGGCGCCTCTGGTAGTTGAGGTATTTTCTCCTCTCCCGGCCCGTGAGTGAGATCTCAGGGTTTTTAGTCTCTCTTGGCACAAAAAATCGATTTCCTGGCCTGGAGTGGGTTTGGAGGTACTAGATGCCTGTTCCAATCTGTGACGTTCTGAGTCAGATTCGGTTTCAGGGTCTGAACTAAGTGTCGTTAGTGAGGATTCACTGAGTGTGGCATTTCCCATCTGAAATTTGCGATTTTTTGTTTTGGGTATGGGTTTAGCAGTGCCCTTTCGCGCATCATCATACTTGCGCGCGAAAGTAAAGATCTGGCCCATCTCATATATATATATATTCACTTAAAAAACCATAGGTTAGAGACCATATATAGTTAGCTGGACATTTTATTGACATAAAACCAATGAAATTCCATATATAGTTAGTTGCAATAACTATATATCGCGCACCCGCAATCCACTGCTGATGATGTCACATATTACATCATTCATGACATGGTCAGTGACATCACTGATGACATCTCAAATGACATCACTGATGACATCACTGATGACATCTCAAATGACATCACTGATGACATCATCTAGTGTCTGTGTGTTTTTGTAAAGTTTAAATATGTTTTACATATTGAAGAATGAGTGGATGTATGGAAGACTGAGTGTGTGTGTGGCTGGCTGGGAGGTGTGTGACTCTGTGCATATCAATGTGTACTTGTATCAGTGATTGTATAAGAGAGTAAGTATGTGTTAGTATATGTGTGAAAAGTATGGTGTTCTGTGTTTAACTGTATAGATGAGGAAATCGAAGTGTGATTGATTCTTCACAGGACTGACTAGGTGTATGAGTGCATATGATAGTGTTGTAATAATGAGTGACTGTATGTATGAGTGATTGTATGGGTGAATGAGTGAATGTGTGTGTAGACGTAGGAATCAGTGAGTGCGTATGTAGTAACTGGTATTGGTGTGTCATGATGTCATCAGTGATGTCATTTGAGATGTCATCAGTGATGTCATTTGAGATGTCATCAGTGATGTCATCAGTGATGTCACTGAAGTATGGTGTTCTGTGTTTAACTGTATAGATGAGGAAATGGAAGTGTGATTGGTTCTTTACAGGACTGACTAGGTGTGTGAGTAACTCCATGGATGAGTGGCAGTGTGTGAGTGTCTGCATAGGTGTATGAGTGCATATGATCGTGTTGTAATAATGAGTGACTGTATGTATGAGTGATTGTATGGTTGAATGAGTGAATGTGTGTGTAGACGTAGGAATCAGTGAGTGCGTATGTAGTAACTGGTATTGGTGTGTCATGATGTCATCAGTGATGTCATTTGAGATGTCATCAGTGATGTCATCAGTGATGTCATTTGAGATGTCATCAGTGATGTCATCAGTGATGTCACTACCATGTCATGAATGATGTAATATGTGACATCATCAGCAGTGGATTGCGGGTGCGCGATATATAGTTAGTGCAACTAACTATATATGGAATTTCATTGGTTTTATGTCAATAAAATGTCCAGCTAACTATATATGGTCTCTAACCTATGGTTTTTTAAGTGAATTTTCAAGGTTTTGTAAATGCAAATTCCTAACTATATATGGTCTATAACCCATGGTTTTTTCAGTGAATTTCATTGGTTTTTTAAAAGCTAATATCTATAGCTGTAAAATATATTCTTTATTACGTGACGTATCACGTAGCCACGTGAGACGCCTCATGACGCGTTGTATAACCGTGACGTATCGGCTCTGCAGCGCAAACAAAACCCGTAACGTAAGCGTGCCGGAGCACGCTTACAGATATATATATTTTTTTTAACCTTAATTAGACAAAATCCACACGTGCACATATCTTGAGGCCTTGCAAAGGCACATCAAACAAACAGTCCCTACAATTTTGCCAAGTTTGCTGGAAATCTATTCCCTTAATTTTTTTTTACTGTTTCTCTTGGTTTTCCCCTTGTTACGCTTACCGGGACGCTACCCGGTACGCGAACCGGACGCTCCAAAAACACAAGATGGCGGACTCCCGTTACGCTGCCGGTTAGCTGCCCGGTTCGCGTACCGGGAAGCGCCTCTACCGCGAAAAATCGCGGGGGACTTTAATATCCCCCTCATCAATCCTAGGGGGTCAGGAGGGGTTTACCTTGCCCCCATTCCTTCATTTCCCCCTTCTTTTTTCACCACATTTTGTCTCTCGAACCTACCGAGAGACAAGATGGCGGCCGCTCCGGACTGTTTACAATGTTGACAACTACGCTGCCGGTTAGCTGCCCGGTTAGCTGCCCGGTGAGCTGCCCGGTGAGCTGCCCGGTTCGCGTACCGGGACGCGCCTCTACGGCGTAAAATCGCAAAAAAAAATTATTTTTTATTTTTTGCCCCGCGGGGCACTTTATTATCCCCCTCATCAATCCTAGGGGGTCAGGAGTGGTCTACTATGCCCCCTTTCCTTCATTTCCCCCTTCGTTTTTCACCACATCTTGTCTCTCGATCGTACCGAGAGACAAGATGGCGGCCGCTCCGGACTGTTTAGAATGTTGACAGACACCGGAGAGCCAATTAGCTTCGCTTCGCGAAGTTCCGTTGCGCATCAGGTACGCGAACCGGGGCGCTAACCGGAGCGCTGTCACAGATATATATATTTTTTTAAACGTTAATTTCTCAAAATCCACTGGAGCACATATATTGAGACATAGCAAAGGCACGTCGGGCAAACCATATCTACAATTTTGCCAAGTTTCATGTAAATCTATTCAGCCGTTCGAGCTAAAAGTGAGTCCAACCGCCCTATGGAAAAATGAATGGGAAAAACGCGTTTTGGGACCCCCCAAATTTTCAGGGGCTGCTCAGAAACAAAATGTGCCATTTTCCTGAAAATTTCAGCCAATTCCGTCCACAAACGCCAAAGTTATTAGACATAGAATTTTCAGAAATCCCATAGAGAAAAAATCCTAACTATATATACCCACTGGCTATCGCCAGTAGGTAATATACATATATAAACATATATAATCTGCATATCTATATAAATATAAATGCATGCATACATATACATATATGCATACATATGCATGTTATTTACATGAACGTTTTAAAAACACTAATAAAAGCAAAGCTAAAAAGCCACCTCATTACAAACAGAATGGCTTTAACTTAAACGAGGGCGAGATCTATTGCATTTTCAATGCTTGTTTACTTTGGTTCTATCAAGAAGGCATTCAGATGTGTCACACATTTGCCATAAATTCTGAATGTTAGCACTCTAGTTGCTCATTAGATCACTGTAGTAAAGCTAGTGCTCACCAGGGAAGTCTGCTGCTAATCATGGTTTGCAGCCATTTTCCCGCATTTTTTATCCCGCAGACTTTCAGTCCGCATACCATTATCCCGCAAGGTCATTGACCTCGCATACCATTATCCCGCATTTTTTCAAAACGCATGTGCATTTATCGCGCATGCCTTTACAAAGAATTACGTTTTAAAGGCATGCATGGTAAATGCATTTGCGTTGTGAAAACCACGATGACGAGAGAGGTAAGTGGGTTTGTGTTAATTTTTTCGTGGGTTAGTGATTGTGTAGTGTAGTGTAGTGTTGTGTAGTGTAGTGTTGTGTTAGTGTAGTGTAGAGTTGTGGTGGTTGTTTAGTGTAGGGTCATGCTGGGGTGTAGTGTTTTAGGGTTTTGGATAGTGTTGTAGTGTTTGCGTAGTGTAGGGTCATGCTGGGGTGTAGTGTTTTAGGGTTTTGGGTAGTGTTGTAGTGTTTGCGTAGTGTAGGGTCATGCTGGGGGTAGTGTTTTAGGGTTTTGGGTAGTGTTGTAGTGTTTGCGTAGTGTAGGGTCATGCTGGGGGTAGTGTTTTAGGGTTTTGGGTAGTGATGTAGTGTTTGCGTAGTGTAGGGTCATGCTGGGGTGTAGTGTTTTAGGGTTTTGGGTAGTGTTGTAGTGTTTGCGTAGTGTAGGGTCATGCTGGGGGTAGTGTTTTAGGGTTTAGGGTAGTGTTGTAGTGTTTGCGTAGTGTAGGGTCATGCTGGGGGTAGTGTTTTAGGGTTTAGGGTTGTGTTGTAGTGTTTGCGTAGTGTAGGGTCATGCTGGGGGTAGTGTTTTAGGGTTTAGGGTTGTGTTGTAGTGTTTGTGTAGTGTAGGGTCATGCTGGGGGTAGTGTTTTAGGGTTTAGGGTAGTGTTGTAGTGTTTGCGTAGTGTAGGGTCATGCTGGGGTGTAGTGTTTTAGGGTTTCGGGTAGTGTTGTAGTGTTTGCGTAGTGTAGGGTCATGCTGGGGGTAGTGTTTTAGGGTTTAGGGTAGTGTTGTAGTGTTTGTGTAGTGTAGGGTCATGCTGGGGGTAGTGTTTTAGGGTTTAGGGTAGTGTTGCACTGTTTGTGTAGTGTAGGGTCATGCTGGGGGTAGTGTTTTAGGGTTTAGGGTAGTTTAGTTGTTTAGTGTATGCTAAAGGCATATTCGTTCTAAAGGTTTTCGTTATTTTAATTTGCGGCCTAATAGTACATGCGGGATTTTTTTTGCGGACTGATGGTATGCGGGATTTCGTCATATATTCGCTAATCATACTTTCTATGGCAAAATGAACCCCCTCATTTTGTTCCTTTTTAAATTAAATGTTTTAAGAGTTACCACTTTATTCCAATCAAGATGGCTTCAGGTGTGCCATACCTTTGTAATAAGTAGGACTGTTAGCACTCTAGTTGTTCTTTAGAACACTCTGGGAGATTCGGTCATTGGGCTATAGTTGGGCTACATCTGGCTGATATTTGGGCTACATTTGTTTTTTTTTGTCTCTGGTGGCCATCTTTGGGCTACATTGGGCTACATTGGGCTACATTGGGCTACATTTGGGTTCCAACATATATATAGCCCAATGTAGCCCAATATATATTTTTCAAAGTTAATTTTCGTAAAAACCACTGGAGCCTATATCTTGAGACATAGCAAAGGCACATCGGGCTACCAGTCCCTACAATTTTGCCAAGTTTGGTGTAAATCCATTCAGCCGTTCAGGCTAAAAGTGAGGCCAACCGCCCTATGGAAAATTGCATGGGAAAAACACGTTTTGGGACCCCCCTTTTTTCTCGGCCCCCCCTTGACGAAACCCCCCCAAATTTTCAGGGGCTGCTCAGAAACAAAATGTTCCATTTTCCTGAAAATTTCAGCCAATTTTGTCCTCAAACGCCAAAGTTATTCGACATAGAATTTTCAAAAATCCCATAGGAAAAAAATCCTAACTATATATACCTACTGGCTATCGCCAGTAGGTAATATATATATATATATATATATATATATATATATATATATATATATATATATATATATATATATATATATATGTATATGTGTATATATATATATATATATATATATATATATATATATATATATATATATATATATATATATATATATATATAAATATATATTCACTGAAAAAAACATAGGTTTCACACCAGTTACAGTTAGCTGGAAATTTTACTCGAATAAAACCAATGAAATTCCCACGTTATAGTTAGTTGGACTCACTATAACTTGCGCGTGCAATGCACTGCTGATGACGTCACATATTACATCACTCATGACATGGTCAGTGACATCACTCATGACATCACTGATGACACCATCCAGTGAATGTGTGTATTTCTGAAAAATAATTATGTGTTATATATGTATATGTAAAAGTTGATGGAAGAATAAATGTTTAAATAAGTGTTTACATGGATGGTTTTTTAAAAAAAAAATTTGATTGGTTAACTGGTTTATTAAGTGTATCTTAGTGAATACATATATTAGAGAGTAATGTTTAAATATTTAAATATATGTATTAGTGTTTCACTTTTTGTATAAGTGGCTGCATGGGTTGGTGAGTAGCTACATGTGTATGTATATGGGTTATTAGATGTTTTTCTTAGTATCAGTATGATTGTTTATATGGTTTGGTAGAGGTATTACTTAGCACATAGATGCATGAATGACTGACTCTCTCTTTGTATTTTTTTTTAAGACAGCATATGTGCAGGACTGTATGGGTGGATGACTGTGTATATGTGTGTGTTACTGAGTAAATGAGTGTCTCACTAATTTCTTTATCAGTAACTACATATGTTTTAATCTAGTGTATATGAATATTGATGTATATAAGTGAGTATATCTGAGAGTAAAAGTTCCTATTTAAATTAGTATGTGTTTATATAAGTGATTGTTTAAGAGAGTAAGTATGTGTAAGTTTTCTTTGAAGTAAAGTGGTAGTGTGTGTATAGCTGTATATGCAAATAAATGGATGTTCAATAGTTTATTTGCATGTGTGCGTATGTGTGTGAGTAACTTTTGGGTGACTGTCGGTGTGTAACAGGATGTATAGGTGTATCACTACATATGATGTAGTGGCCGCTGACACTGACTGCGGTTTGCTGACAGCGTGAGCCGACGGCGAGAGTGTGTGACGAGGTAGCGGCGAGGGGAGGGGCTGAGTTGAGTGAGCGCGGTGGCGGCGGCGAGCAGCTCAGAAACGGACTAACTCCGTGCGAGCGGACTAGAATTTCCCTGAACCTTCCCCAGTGCAAGTTCCCCCCCACGGGGGGGGTGCGGAGGTCGGGCCGAGGTGTGGGTGTGCTGAGTGCCGAGGGCGCTGCTGTCAATCGCTGTGGCTGCAACTACGGTTGTTGCTACTGCTGTCTGCGCTGCTACCGGCTGGGGGAGCTGACGGAGGACCGGTGAACGACAAGCAGGGACACCCGGAGGCGGAGACCCATGCCACGGTCGGTAAGGTGGGGGCTTCTTAGACTTGGGAAGTGAGAAGAGAGTGGTGGTGGCGTCAGCCTGTCGGCCCTCATAAAGCGTGCACTCTGACTAGAGCAATCCCCGAGCAAGCTCTCTTCCCTTTGGTTGCCCTGCCCTCTAAACCGCCTGTAATACCGCCCAGTGGGTTCCTAGCTGTCTTGGGTCCTTTCACTCTTCCCCAGCCGGTGTAAGCGCGGGACCCAGGGTTGCGCTTTACTCGGCCTCACTCAGCGACTATGCCTCGGTGACCGACCAACCTAAGCCTGGTTGTTCTGGGTCACCGTTTTTTTTGTGTCTGCTCTGTCCTGCCCCTGCTCCTCCTCTCCTCCGTCCCCATCGCCTGCACCACTTGCCGCCATTTGCCTAGGCCTTCTGCTTGCAAAAGTACTCCCAGTCCCTGCCCTGCTCCCCCTGCCCCCCCCCTCAACCTTAGCCTGCTTCACCGCTGTTGCTACCACACCTAGTCGCAGTCGGGCCGCGACGGCCCTTTCGCCCCCTTGTGCAGCCTTTCTGGTAGGGGGGCTGCATTTGGAGTGGGGAGAGGTGACCGCCGTGGTCCAGGGCGAGGGGTCAATAGGGTCCTTCAGATAGGAGCTAGCAGGCGGGGGACGGGGTTGGGACCAAGCGTGCGGGGGGTGCCACATGCTTAAACCCTGGCCACGCAACCTGGTTGGTCGGTTGAGTTCATATCAACACAGCCTCAAGATAACTTGGAGTGACAACTCCGGGCTTTGCAACCTAGCAAAACATCAAGCAAAACAAAACTACAACCAAGACACCACATCCAAGCAAACCTGGTTAAACACTGCCAGCAACATCGAGAGAGTCTGCAAGACGTCCCCTCCCGTTCAAGCGTACATCTTCACTGGCTCGAACTGCCCTACGAACAACACTAGAAACACAAAGAGGATGAGATCAGGGAAAACAAGAAAACCACCGCCAATAATAAAACAGAAGAAACTTAAGCATTCAGAAACAGCTGCGGAGCACCCCCCTGCGAGTCCACTGTCTTTCAAGGCCACACTGAAGGCCTCCCAATCCTTACATAACGAAGGACAACACTCAAACAACTTGGGTTTGGCTCCTTTTCGTGCTTCATCCTCGAACGGCGTAAATCCCCTCACCCTTCTGGACTTTTTTAAAAAAGCACCGGGTGGGGCCAAGTTGACCTCTCCTCTTCAATATCTAGAGTCAAATAAGCCTTGTGTGACAGAGCGAGCTGCAGATCTAAATATGTTTCTGCCCCAACTGCAGTCACCAACGACCAATAAATCCACCCTGGTCAAGGACATGTACATCTTTGGCTCCTCACCCTCCACCCGGAACACCCAGAACACCTTCCCGGAGGACCCGTCTTGGAGAG
Organism: Lissotriton helveticus; assembly: GCF_964261635.1. Lineage (NCBI taxonomy): Eukaryota > Metazoa > Chordata > Amphibia > Caudata > Salamandridae > Lissotriton > Lissotriton helveticus. The sequence goes on from NC_136069.1 coordinate 1,622,331,545, forward strand.
CTTCCCAAAACTTACCACCAAGTCTTCCTTCAGCTCCGAGTCAGTTCTCCCCCCAACAAGACCTCTACAAGCAAGAGGTTCGCTTTAGACAATCACCACCTTTGACATACATGGGGAGAGACCCTCAAAATATATTACCATGTCGCCACCCCTCCCCAAGACTACCTTTGCCCCAATTTGATCTCCATGAGCAAGAGGTCTCCCCAGTCAACCGCCTCCTCTGCCTTTAACTTTCAACCCAAGCCCTGAAGCATGGCAACCTCAGCAATCAGTGAAGCCTTTAGTTCTTTTACCACAAACTCACGAAGTACCCAGGGAGGGCCCCCCAGCATCACACTCTCATTTAATTTTCGCACAAACACATGCTCAAAAGACCCCTGCATCAAATTTTGAATTGTTCAGCTTCCCCATTCCTCATGACCTAAGTCCTCCTGAGGGAAGTGTACATTCGGCAATTCCCCAGCAACAACACTCTTGTGCATCGCCAGTCGAAATAACTGCCCCCTCAAACCCACCCCAAAAAACCGACACCAATGACCAACTGTTAGCGGACCTGTCTATTTTTTTCAAAAATACCCAGAATTCGCCTAACTTTACACCAAAAACAGACTTACAGTCAGATGCCCCTACAAAATTGAGTATTTGGCCCCAACTACTTCTCACTTTTCAATCAACAGTTACTGCTTTGAATTATCACTCGGACAAACTGGACATCCAGGTTGACCTGCTGAACACTTTAGCACTGTTCACAGCAGGGATCGATAATAAATTGGACAAATTAAACAATCTAATTATAGGAGCACAATCATCCTCCAAATTAGTCCAATCAGTCTGTTGCTGCTCGCCTATTATCGATTCGCTATCCTCGCTTCCGTCCTTCTTATCCACCGTTATAAGCGAGGTTAAGCAATTGAAGGGAGGCAACCAATCTGAAACTTTCCTTAAGCCAAATCAAAACTCCTCAACTATGACCTCCGAACCGCTCAACCCTCCGCACAGCTTAACGGCTGTGCCACAGTCGAGCGGGGTGGCAGAATCTGTGGCAACTGTCCATCGAGAGGCCTCTCATAGCTCCACGGGCTTACTCCCCATGGCAGCGCTGCCCGCGACCTCGGCCACAAGCACTGATCCACCCAATGGGGACCCGGAACCCATTAGCGCCAATAGGGCAACAGCGCTTACCAGCCCTGCCACTATCTCCACACCGGACACACTCTCTGCCCCATCCCTCCATATTAGCAAGAGGGAGGGCAAACGCCAGCGCAAACAGAGAAACAAACTAAGATCAAATCAAACTAATGATCTCCCCAAATTATTCCCATTATTTGTAAACGCTAGTAATAAAAAAGCCCCAAGCGTCCCTCAATTAACTCCCAGGGCATCAATTTCCAGTAAAAGCATACTTAAGGACGACTCAAACCCGAGTGTCTGCCAACACACTTTGGGCAGTAGACAGGATTGCACCACCACATCTGTAATCGCAGCAGTAACTGAGTCTTAACCCCCCACCGACCCATTAATAGCCAACATCAGTGACCCAACTCAATCAATGACTAAAGTTATGACAACACAATCTCAATCTGCCCCTACTTCTAGTTTACCTCAGCAGGCTAACTTAACTACTAGTCCCAGTCTCGTAAAAGTAATCCACAACACTAAATTAATCGAGGCAAACTCATTCATTGGGCCCAGCACTGTAACAGAAGCCCATAACAACAAATCAACTCCATTCTTAAACAATCAGATATTGAGTAGAGGCTTAGTAAATTCTCTTCAGTCCCGACTGTGCCCAGACGCGGGTCGTCCAACAGCAAATACTCTTCACCCCAATACAAGCTCTAGCAGTAAGGGGGTCAAGGGCAACACACAGGGTGCCAAAATACTCTTCGCCCCGGAATACATCTCAAAGGGTCGACATGACACCCTTAACAGGTCAAATATAATAAAACTAGCGAACGGAGTACCGGGCTTTGAGGCGTTTACAACAGAAGACATTGAGTCCATTGAATTCTTGCCACCACGAGGCAATCAACCCTCTAAGGTAACCCTGGTGTCACTTAAATCAGCAACCTGGGCACGAGCATTCACTGAAAATAGTGCAATCTTTCGGGAATGGGGCATTAAAATCTATCCCCATAACCCCCCAGGTTATCCCTTGCAGCTGCTTAACCATCAGGACACCCTGAAAAAAGCCGAAACTATAGAACCAGGAGCCAAACCTAGGCCTTAGTCTATTTTAAGAAACGCCCTGGGGACAACGGAGGGGAACTCAATTCCCTTGAACATAATCTCCAACCTGGGCAAAACGAAAGACTGGGGGTGGCTTCCAGTAGCCCTGTCCTGCAACAAAATGACTTGACCCCGAGAATCTATTCTTTTAAATTCAAACTGTGAGACCTCGGTCCTCCCGACACCCCGAGCTGTGTTACTCGTAAAGCCCCCAACTTCGGGCCGGGATTCCCCATTTACTTTGTGCTCATGGAACATCTGTGGTTTCCACAATAAAAACACCAACTTGGACACACACTCCTTTATATTTGGGCACACAGTAATAGCACTTCAAGAAACATGGGCCACCCAAACCTCCCCAGTTACAGGCTTCATTGAATTTTGGAGACCAGCAATTAGAGACTGCCTTTTCGGCCATCCCAAAGGGGGCCTGTCGATCTATGTCTCCGAAAACCTAAAAGGCCCGATTGTGTCTTTAAATTTTGACGAAGACTGGTTACTGGGTGTCAAAATCTATTCGTGGAGTAAACAACGTCCACTCCTGTTGCTCAACATCTACATCAACCCCAGTACCCACACAAAAAAGAGCCATCTGACTCGTCTAATGAAAATTGTGCGTGCCCTGGCTGCGGATCAACCTCACGCAGACTGTATAATTACAGGGAAGTTCAACACCAACCTATTTCAAGGTAATACAGAAGATTCCGAAGGGCTAACCCCATTTTCATTTGCAGAGGTAAAAGAACAGTCTAAACCACCAAACCAAGGCTATTGCGGTCTGGGAGAACTCTGCGTGCTGCAACTCCACAGCGCAGGATTTCTGGTAATAAATGGAAGATCCAAAAACGACACTCCTCCAAATTGGTCTTGGACCAACGGCCGCAAGCATTCGTATTTAGATTATACCATCTGCAACTCGGCTTTGCTGAAACATCTGGGCAACTTTAGTATCCACCCGCGAACAGAAAGCGATCACCGACCTCAGTCCGTAACCCTTAAAATAAATCCAGAGTTCCACAAAACTGCTCCAATCTCATTCACAGGAATGCACTGTGACAATTTGAAGCGCCTAAGATGGAGTGACGACATAATACCCCTCGTCAAGGAGGCAAGTCAGGCCTTTATATCAGACTGTTCTGACCCGGGGTTTTCTTCAGCCGCGGCATGGTCGACGCTTTGCGCACAACTGATATCCCTTTTTCCCATCAAACACCACCATCAGGTGGACTCGGCCAGTCGCCAGCATTCAACCTCACGAGAAACAAGGGCGCTAAAGACATCTAGGAATAGCGCACTGCGGTCTTTAATGAAATCCCTGGGAGATGTCGAGCACCTTAAGGCATATAAATCTGCACAAAAAATGTTCAGGCAGGCGGTAAAGAAAGAAAAGCAACTTCAAGAAAATGAATTCTGGTGTAAGTTACTTTGGGAAAGCAAAAACTGCAACGCAAGAAAATTCTGGGCCTTAATTAATTGTCAAAACTCCAGCAAGTGCAGCTTTGGGTCAGCTAACATTCAAGAAGCCAGTTGGTTTACTTTTCTGGCAGAGCACTTTAAGTCCTCAGAAGGAACAGCGCTTACAGACACATGTGCTCTCAGGCTGAAGCAAACAGGTTCTAGCAACAGCTGGAGCGGGTCCACTGGTTGCTGGGACCCATGCACCGACGTCCTCCAGATCTCCCAAGAAAGAGTCACTACAGCATTGTTGAAAGCAAGATCGGACGGAGCCCCGGGCCCCAATGGCCTTCCACAGAATTTATTGAAATCAAATGTACCATTTTGGTCGGGTCATTTAACCAACCTTTTTAACTACTCTCTCAGAACCTCAATTATACCAGACTCCTGGCGTGGGGCAATAATCCACCCAATTTATAAATCAGGCTCCCACTCGTCCCCAAATAACTACAGACTAATTGCTCTCTTGGACATTGAGGCCAAGCATTACGCCGGCATTCTCCTGAGTGAGTTGAGAGCATGGGTGGACGTGAATAACTTGATCCCAATGACTCAAACAGGCTTCACTGCTAAATCCGGGATCATGACCAACTTATTAACATTGGCCATAATCGTCGACAAAGTTTGCGCCACATCCAGGGCGGTTTTTTGTTGTTTCGTTGATTTTAAAGCCTTCGACCGAGTCCCCAGGGCAGCATTATGGGAAAAGTTAAAGAAATGGGGAATCCCACAAAAACTCCTGGAGGCAATTATCCAGTTACACTCTGATACATGGGTTCAGGTGAAGCTGGGGTCCGGCACACATCTCTCCCAGAAAATCATGACAACCAGGGGTGTCAAGCAGGGTTGTGTGCTGGCCCCGCTTCTCTTTAATCTGTTTATAGCTGATTTGCCGACAGCCTTGGAAGAAACCAACAGTCACCCACCAAAGATGGGTGGAGTTCCCATAAGCAACTTGCTCTACGCTGACGATCTAGTGCTTTTTAGTCTCACACGAGTGGGGTTACAAAGGCTTCTAGCTAAATTATACAATTACACTACTGTAAATCAACTAGAGGTTAACCTAAAGAAAACACAAGTGGTTACCTTCGGTAAAAAAAGAAAAGCAGGGGGAGGATGGATGTACAACAACATGAGTATTGCAGTAGGAAGCACATATAAATACCTAGGGTTAACCTCGACTCAAGGGGCAACCTTGCTAAACAACGTAAGAAGATATCAGTTAAAGCTGTGACTCTACAGGTGACCCTCGCAAAGCTCTCAAAAAAACTGGCCGGCCCAAGCCTAACACCTTTACTTGAGGTAATGAGAGCAAAAATTGGCCCGACACTGGCATATGGCATTGAAACTTTTAAGGGTAAACTAAACAAGATTTTAAACCAACATGTCACTAAAATCTATAAAAAGGTCCTCCGCTTGCCCAAAAGTGCCTCTGCCACTCAGATTAGGTTAGAACTTGGCTTATTAAACTACGAAGTCTCTAGCACTGGCACGTTTTTACATTTTTCCCGTAAACTGAGACAAGCAGATGTAGGCTCACTGGAGTCACTAGTTTGGCTAGACATCATCGAGAAAAACCCAGGGGGCTCGAATGGTCACCTTTTTAAAGATTCCATTCTAGAACTCTCTGCGGGCGACCTATGGGACCTCAACCCCAGCGTGTCAGTATTTAAAAGCACTGTCAAGAAAAGTGTTAGAATGAGTTCTCTCATTACTCATAAAAACCTCCTTGCCAAACGTAGACACGCCTGGGCTATTATGAACTCGTACGGGCGGTCAGACAAGCAATCATCACGGCCGTAAGCCCAGAAAACACAGCTTTAAACATAGGCCTCACAACCTACATTCGCCTTGTATATCCCCTCCTGTCGACAACAACCTAAATCAAACTGCAAGATTTTTAAACTGTTAAAAACCCTTTTTACCTTTGCATTTTCCTTCAACCTGTTGCTATTGAACTGTTGCTGCTATTTTTATTCGTATTTAATTTTAATATTTGTAACTATTTGCTAGCAGTTGTTTGGTTCACAAGCCCATTACTGCCAATTACTGGTACAACAACTTTCTTCCCTACTAAAGTTAGTTTAATACTATTTGGATTGCTTACAAAGGGGAGTTGTATAATGTCTCTGACCAGTACCTACCTGTCGCTGCTTATGTGTTGCTAGTTTTTAAGTTTCTCTTTTATATTGTGTATCGTTGTTGATGTCTCTTTTAAGGATGTTATTTTATATCCAAAAAAAGATTTGTATTGGATATGATGAGTGAGTATATGTATGAGTGACTATATAGAACTGTTGGTGAATCAGTGCATGTGTATATAGATGGTGGAATTATTCAATTGGTTGTAGTAACTGGTATGGGTATCTCAATTTTTTTGAAAATGTTAGTTTTTATTTTTGAATATGTGTTTCAAGGGTTACATTTCAGTGAAAGGAGGTCTGTCACTCTGTCACAAGGATGGTGTCATCAATGATGTCATGAGTGATGTCACTGACCATGCGATGAGTGATGTAATATGTGACGTCATCAGCAGTGCATTGGGCGCGCAAGTTATAGTGAGTCCAACTAACTATAACGTGGGAATTTCATTGGTTTTATGCGAGTAAAACTTCCAGCTAACTATAACTGGTGTGAAACCTATGGTTTTTTCAGTGAATTTAATAGGTTTTTTAAATGCTAATTCCTAACTATAACTGGTGTGAAACCTATGGTTTTTTCAGTGAATGTCATAGGTTTTTTAATAGCAAATATCTATAGGTATGAAAAGTAATAATTTTTATGACGAATTTTATATTGTGTAAATATGTATTTATTATTTTTTTTTAATTTATATTTTGCCCCGGGGCGCTCCCGGGGCGCGTACCGGTGAACGTACGGGTAAGCGCCATGTTACGGGGCACCCCGGGGCGCGTACCGGGGAGCGTCCCGTTAGCGCTATTGCCGCGTACGAAAACAACATCGTGACGTTTCGCGTAGTCGCGTGATGCGTCATATGACGCACTGCGTAAGCGCACGTGGAAGCACGCGATCGCATATGATCGCGCAACGTCTCGACTCGCTTACGCGATGCGCCCCGGGGGCGTAGCGTAAGCGCGTCGGGTCATGTGATCTGAAAATAACACTTTTCATTGGTGCAGATCAGTTTTGGTTTCCAAATGATGAAAGCCTGGATCATGTGACTTGAAAATAACACTTTTCATTGGTCCAGAACACTTTTGTTTTCCAAATGATGAAAGCCCCCACCTTTTTTCCTTATTCTGACTTTGTCCTTTGACTGAGGAAGACCTGTTTCGAGTTCTATCTCAGAAAATGGCTACAGTAGTATCAGCAGCTGGAGCATCTGGCCCACCACCACCACCACCACCATCTAAAAGACCACCAGAAAATTACGTTGGTGGTCAAAAGGAAGAGGAGGAGGATGATGAAGAGGAGGCACAGAGAAGGGAGTTCCTGCCTGAAGATAAACAGCCCTACAAACCCAAAGAGCACGTTATATGGCAGTTCTACAAACTCCCAAGGGGTTTTAAAAAAGTCAACGCTGCAAAGGTGACTTGTTTAATTTGTGGTGCTGAGCTATCCAGGGGGAACCCTAACAAAAAGTATTCCTTCGGGAATCATACGATGATTCGCCACATGATGCGTGCGCATCCAAACAACTACTCTAATGCAGAGTTAAGGGACCTCTGCTGTAAAATACCCCCATCAACGTCTAGACGCTCAACATCAAAACAACCCACTCCATCGGGTCCGGGGGCAAGAGACACATTGGCTACTATTCAACCTAAGTTTGCCGATTACAAAATCGTGTGCAAATTTTGTAACAAGACACTTTGCTATGGTGAGCAAAGCATCGAACTTATAATGGTTGCTGGTGATAACCATAAGTGTCCAAGGACACTGTTACTTCAAAATCTTGCACCTGCCTCACAGCAGGCATAAGACTGAGGCAAACGCTTTCACATGGGGATTTCCCCATGTGATAGGATTCTGACACCTAAGCAGGAGTGCAGATGAGATGAAAACTGTGCAGGGGAGCACAAAAGGTGAGGCTTGTCTCCAAAAGTGCAGTGGACAGGACTAAACTGGAGTAGTGTGCAAAAAAAGATGAACCTCATTTATGAGGCCCTGCGTCAGTTTTGCACTGCTGATGCGTCACTTTTTGTGACGCATCGGCGGCATAAAACATGTACCTTTTTGTGCCATATTTAAAAAGTGACGCATGTAGGTAGATGCGTCATTTTTTAAACCTCTGCGCCACATTAAACGTCTGGCAGGTGTAATGTACACAGAGGGGTCATTTCTCCGCAAAAAGCCTCGTAATAGTGACGCAGTGAAATCTATGAGATTTCACTGCGTCACTTTTAGGACACTGTTACATCAAAATCTTGCACCTGCCTCACAGCAGGCATAAGACTGAGGCAAACGCTTTCACATGGGGCTTTCCCCATGTGATAGGATTCTGACACCTAAGCAGGAGTGCAGATGAGATGAAGCCTGTCCAGGGGAGCACAAAATGTGAGGCTTGTGTCCAAGAGTGCAGTGGAGAGGACTAAACTGGAATAGTGTGCAAGAAAAAGATGAGCCTTATTTATAAAGCCCTGCGTCAGTTTTGCACTGCTAATGCGTCACTTTTTGTGACGCATTGGCGGCATAAAACATGTGCCTTGTTGCGCCATATTTAAAAAGTGACGCATGTAGGTAGATGTGTCATTTTTTAAACCTCTGCCCCACATTATACCTCTGTCAAGTGTAATGTACACAGAGGGGTCATTTCTCCTCAAAAAGCCTTGTAATAATGACGCAGTGAAATCTATGAGATTTCACTGCGTCACTTTTAGGACACTGTTACATCAAAATCTTGCACCTGCCTCACAGCAGGGATAAGACTGAGGCAAACGCTTTCACATGGGGCTTTCCCCATGTGATAGGATTCTGACACCTAAGCAGGAGTGCAGATGAGATGAAAACTGTCCAGGGGAGCACAAAAGGTGAGGCTTGTGTCTAAGAGTGCAGTGGACAGGACTAAACTGGAGTAGTGTGCAAAAAAAGATGAACCTCATTTATGAGGCCCTACGTCAGTTTTGCACTGCTGATGCGTCACTTTTTGTGACGCATCGACGGCATAAAACATGTACCTTTTTGCGCCATATTTAAAAAGTGACGCATGTAGGTAGATGCGTCATTTTTTAAACCTCTGCGCCACATTATATGTCTGTCAGGTGTAATGTACACAGAGGGGTCATTTCTCCGCAAAAAGCCTCGTAATAGTGACGCAGTGAAATCTATGAGATTTCTCTGCGTCACTTTTAGGACACTGCGTCAGTTTTGCACTGCTAATGCGTCACTTTTTGTGACGCATTGGCGGCATAAAACATGTGCCTTGTTGCGCCATATTTAAAAAGTGACGCATGTAGGTAGATGTGTCATTTTTTAAACCTCTGCCCCACATTATACCTCTGTCAAGTGTAATGTACACAGAGGGGTCATTTCTCCTCAAAAAGCCTTGTAATAATGACGCAGTGAAATCTATGAGATTTCACTGCGTCACTTTTAGGACACTGTTACATCAAAATCTTGCACCTGCCTCACAGCAGGGATAAGACTGAGGCAAACGCTTTCACATGGGGCTTTCCCCATGTGATAGGATTCTGACACCTAAGCAGGAGTGCAGATGAGATGAAAACTGTCCAGGGGAGCACAAAAGGTGAGGCTTGTGTCTAAGAGTGCAGTGGACAGGACTAAACTGGAGTAGTGTGCAAAAAAAGATGAACCTCATTTATGAGGCCCTACGTCAGTTTTGCACTGCTGATGCGTCACTTTTTGTGACGCATCGACGGCATAAAACATGTACCTTTTTGCGCCATATTTAAAAAGTGACGCATGTAGGTAGATGCGTCATTTTTTAAACCTCTGCGCCACATTATATGTCTGTCAGGTGTAATGTACACAGAGGGGTCATTTCTCCGCAAAAAGCCTCGTAATAGTGACGCAGTGAAATCTATGAGATTTCTCTGCGTCACTTTTAGGACACTGTTACATCAAAATCTTGCACCTGCCTCACAGCAGGCATAAGACTGAGGCAAACGCTTTCACATAGGGCTTTCCCCATGTGATAGGATTCTGACACCTAAGCAGGAGTGCAGATGAGATGAAGCCTGTCCAGGGGAGCACAAAAGATGAGGCTTATGTCCAAGAGTGCAGTGGACAGGACTAAACTGGAGTAGTGTGCAAAAAAAGATGAACCTCATTTATGAGGCCCTGCGTCAGTTTTGCACTGCTAATGCGTCACTTTTTGTGACGCATCAGCGGCATAAAACATGTACCTTTTTGCGCCATATTTAAAAAGTGACGCATGTAGGTAGATGCATCACTTTTTAAACCTCTGCGCCACATTATACTTCTGTCAGGTATAATGTACACAGAGGGGGCATTCCCCCGCAAAAAGCCTCATAATAGTGACGCAGTAAAATCTATGAGATTTCACTGCATCACTTTTAGGACACTGTTACGTTAAAATCTTGCGCCTGCCTCACAGCAGGCGTAAGACTGAGGCAAACGCTTTCAGATGCAGCTTTTCCCTGTGAAAGGATGCATTGCTGGAGTACAAGCATTCCATTTCATTACTGAAAACTCACTATTTTACAAAATACATTTCCTCTCTCTTGCAAACAATGCTTCCAAGCATTACCAAAAAAATAACACAAACCAACAGCAAAGAAGCTCAGTGTGCTTCCTAATCTGAGATAACACAGGTGTCATGATTGTAAAAGCTTCAAATTATTTTATTTAATCATGCACACACTTTTTATTCTTTCTCAAAAATGTAAAAGCTATTAATTTGCACCAAAATCGATTTTTCAATAACATTTTAGAAACACAGTGCAGGTCCTATGTACAATCAATCCATTTCAGTCTTGAAAAGTCACTATTTTACAAAATACATTTCCTATCTCTTGCAAACATTCCTAGCAAGCATTACCCAAAAAATGAAACATACCAACAGCAAAGAAACTCAGTCTGCTTCCCAATCTGAGGTAAAACACGTAACATGTTTGTAAAAGATTCAAATATTTTTATATAATTATGCACACACTATTTATTCCTTCTTAAAAATATTAAAGCCATTGATTTGCACTAAAATCGTTTTCCAATTACCATTTTATGAACAGAACACAGGTCCTATGTACAAGCATTCATGTTCACTACTGAAAGCCATTGTTTTGCACTAAAATCGTTTTTCAATTAACATTTTAGAAACACTGCACAGATCCTATATACAAGCATTCATTTTCACTACTGAAACCCATTGATTTGCACTAAAATCGTTTTTCAATTACCATTTTAGGAACACAACACAGGTCCTATGTGCTTCTTAATCTGAACTTTCTATCTAAATGAATCATAACTCACCTTTACAAATGCTTTAGGAGATTCAGAACAGTGTCAGATACACACACCAATATTTCTTTAGCAGACCAAAAGGTATGTTCTCCAGGCACTGCAACCATTAATGGCACAGAAAACCTCTAATTCTACACACATATTGCTCATGGTAACCAATCAAAACTCTTCCCTCTGTATTTTCAAACCAACACCCTTCCCCCCCTCAGCCCTTTCTACCTGTTACCATAGCAACTCCCTCCTCACTGAGCTCTCAGGTTTAAAAGTTTATTCTACAATGTTGCAAATCACCTCAGCAAGGATGTTTGACCTGCGAATACACTAGCTTATCTGGTGCAATGTTTCTTTAAATGACTTTTTTTTAACCATTCAAATTACTTCTTACACAGAACACAACCATGCACCCTAACTTACAGTTTTCAACTATCTCAATCTACCAATCATTGCTTGTGATTCAAGAGCACTGAAACTCCACAAGTTTTTTTTTGCAAACTCCTACTGTTCCAACTGCCATTTTATTCCTACACTTCATCTGACTGCACCAGAACCTCCTCTCACCATGTATTCTGTCTGGATTATTGGACATAGCTATATCCACTGGGCTCAAAGGTATGCAGCTACCAGAAATTTTCACAACCTTGATTTACCAAATGTGAACATTAAATGGATTGGCCAGAGAGGATTGAGATGTCACCAATTGATACCATTGGTGAAAACCTTTTTGCATTTGCCACACCCTAACCTCATAATTCTGCCCTGTGGTGGAAATGACTTAGGCACTTTGACTGGGGTAGGTCTGGAAATGCTTTTAAAGGACACCTTTGAACAATTGATGTCACTTTTTCCTCAAACTGCTTTGGTATTTTCCAATATATGCCAAAGACAGAAATGCAAGTGGTCCAACCAATTTTGTCCACAATTTGAGAAAGCACGGAAACATGTGAATAAATCTGTTTCTGCTTACATGAGAGACTATGGAATGGGTTCAATATACAACAACAACTTGCGTTACAACATGCAAGATATCTACAGAGGAGATGGTGTGCACTTCTCAGATGAGGGGAATAGAATATTCCTCCTGAATTTAAGACTGTGCATTGGTACCTACTTGTAGGTACCTAAATCAGCCACAGAACCCAAAAGCTCTTTTCAGGGCTACCCTACCTCTGATCACTCCAAATGATTATCTTTTCTAACTTTTTTCACTATTTTTCACCAAAGTACGCTCCCCGGTACGCGTACCGGTCGCTCCCCCCGCGAAAAATTATTATTATTTTTTTTTTTTCGCCTATATGGGCCTCCTAAGACCCCCTCAGAAAACCTAGAGGGTCAGGGAGTGCCTACCATGCCCCCTTATACCCATTCCCAACGTTGTTTCTCCTCCATTTTCTGTCTCAAATCTACCGAAACACAAAATGGAGGACTCCCGTAGCGCTGCCGGTACGCGTACCGGGGCGCGCACCGGGAAGCGCTCCCAAAAATGTTAAAGGTTAATTTACATAAAAACCACTGGAGACACTTTCACCAAATATAGAATAGGCCATACTACATACCAGTCCCTACCATTTTCCCAAATTTGGTGGAATTCCATTGAGCCATTTGAGCTGTAGCACTGTCTAAATATCCTGAGGTAAATTACATGACAAAAACACATCTGAAGTGTTAGAATTTACAACCAATTAAAATGTTACTTTCATTTTCTACTTTTTTCCCTGACATTTGATTGGTTATGTACATGAATATAAATGAAAAATGAGAGGGAAACACGGCCATTTTGACTACAACTACCTGAGGTACATCTTGAAAGGATTTTCGCATTTTTTCTTCTTCACCTCTCTGTAAAGTAAGTTGTTAATTTGTAAGGGGCACTTTAAGTTAATTTGTAAAAACGTTTTCTGATTTTTATTTACTGTCACTCTGCTATAGTTATAGATAGAGATAGGCTCCTCTGTTATATTTATGGATTGACTTAGGCTTCTCTGCTATAATTATAAATTTACTTACGCTTCTTCACAGGCACTTTTTTATATTTCTACTTCCGGCCTGATACCATACACTGCCCAAAGTTAACTTCACTGTTAAAAAATCAGAACTACCTGTCTGAACTTAAACCCAACACTGCCCTAACTCTACTGATTTATTTATTTTTAATACAATTTACAGCAAGAAAATGGAAGGAGAAGCAAATATTTCTTTCGAAATAGTTCTTCAAAACAATCCTGAGGAAGACTTGGACTTTATGGATCAGTCTCTAGACGAAGAATTAGTTAATTGTGTGGAAGAAATCGAATCATGGACTGAAAATGAGGACATTCCTGACGAAATAATGTTGGAAGTGTTATTAAATTTTGAAAAATCAGAGCAATACATTTTTATTTATTAATTAAAAATTGCTCTAGACATTATTCTTTTTTATATGTAATTCATGAAATAGTACCAAAATGATTATGTTTATATTATAGTATAAAGTGAAACTTACATTATACTGTGCAATTTTAAAACATCATAAGGGAGCAGGGTAGACTACCCATGATCCCCTAGGTCTTCTCAGGGAGTACTTAAAGGATCTGTTTCTGCTTTCCTGACAGACTATGGTATGGATTCCATATACCATAATAACTTCTGTAACAACATGCAAATTATCTACAGAGGAGACGGTGTACATTGAATTTAAGACTTTGTATTGGTACCTACAAGTTGGCACTTAAATCACCCACACAACACAACAATTCTATTCAGAGCTACCCTACCTCTGAGCACTTTAAATTATCATTTTACTGTTTCACTGAGTTTTCCCCATGTGTGGGGGGGGAGGTGTGTGTGGGGGATGGTGGGGTGTGTCTGTGAGGTGTGTGTGTGTATGTGTCTGGGGGGTGAGGTGTATAGGTGTATGTAGGTGTATGGGGTATGTGGGTGTGGGTGGGGGTGTGGGTGTGTAAGGTGTGTGTGTGGGTGTGAGGGTGTGGGGTGTTTGAGTGTAGGTGGAGGTGTGGGTGTGTGAGGTGTGTGTGGGGTGTGTGGGTGTGGGGGGTATGTGTGTAGGATATGTGTGTATGTGTGGGATGTGTGGGTGTGTCTATGAGGTGTGGGTGTGTGTGTGTGTGGGGGGGAGGTGTGTCTGTGGGATGTGTGGGGTGTGTCTGTGAGGTATCTGTGTGTGCGTGTGTGTGTGTGTGTTGGGGGGTGGTGAGGTGTGTGTATGAGTGTGGGTGTGTGGGATGTGTGGGTGTGGGTGTGGATGTGTAAGGTGTTGGTGTGGGGGTGCAGGGTGTTTGGGTGTGGGTGGAGGTGTGCGTGTGTGAGGTGTGTGTGGGGAGTGTGTGGGTGTGGGGGTGTGGGGTTGTGTGCGTGTGCGTGTGTGTGGGACGTACTTGTAGGTACCTAAAACAGCCACAGAACCCAAAAGCTCTTTTCAGAGCTACCCTACCTGTAATCACTCAAAATGATTATTTTACACTATTATTTTAACTATTTTTCACCAAAGTACGCTCCCCGGTAGGCTCCCCGGTGCGCGTACCGGGCGCTCCCCCCGCGAAAACCAATTTTTCTTTTTTTTTTTTTACCCGAGGGACCCTTTTATGGCCCCCACATCAAACCTAGGGGGTCAGGGGGGTCTACCCTGCCCCCTTTTGGTTATTTCCCCCTTTGTTTTTACCACCTCTTGTGTCTCGATCCTACCGAGACACAAGATGGCGGCCGCTCTGGACTGTTTCGAATGTTTACAGACACCCGAGAGCCAATCAGCTTTCCGTGCGCAAGTCGCGTGGCGCGCCCGGTGCGCTACCCGGTGCGTGTACCGGGGCGCGACTATAGATATATACTTTTTTTGGAACCTAAATTACTCAAATTCCTCTGGAGCACATATCTTGAGACATAGCAAAGGCACATCGGGCTACCAGTCCCTACAATTTTGCCAAGTTTGGTTAAAATCCATTCAGCCGTTCGAGCTAAAAGTGAGACCGACCGCCCTATGGAAATTAACATGGGGAAAACACGTTTTGGGACCCCCCCTTTTATCTCGGCCCCCGCTTGACGAATTCCCCCCCCAAACTTTCAGGGAAAGTCCGGAGCGCCGCGAGGCAAAGTTGAGGAAAATTTCAGGCAGATTCCTCAACCGGCGCCAAAGTTATTCCCAATAGAATGTTGCGATTTCCCTATCGAAATCAATCCTAACTATAACCACCTACTGGCGATATATATATGTCAAAAGGTTTCTCCAAGGGCAAGAAACAGAGGCCACCCAGGGGAGAGAGAAGAGGTTCCTTTAATGTCAGTACAACCAAGACCAAGGCGGATGCATTTCGGCGTGTTGTTTAGCCTCCTCAGCGCCGGATGGTTGAAGCAGGATCCGGGCGTGATCACTGGCTCAATACCAATACACCCACTGCCCGGTGATCACAGGCTCCGCCCACCCGATCAGCGTAAGGTAGAACTCGCTGAAAAGTTAAGCATATACAGGATGCCCCATGCGTCAGTACTGCATATACCAGAATGCCGTAGGATGGTCATCTGTAGCAACGGGGGTGGATGGAATGTTGCGGTGCAAGGTCACCTGAAAATGACAGAGCTGGTGCCTCCTCGTCTCCCCTAAACTGCACCAGCCTTGAAGTGCCCGGAAAACTATGTTGGCAGGGGCGGAACTGGGAGTCCAGCCTGCCCAACATGGAGTACAATGACTCCAACACTGCTGATTTCATTTGCCGGCTCCGAAGGTGGGCCCCAGTCCTCTCAGTCACCTGGATGCGAGTGATTCAACCGAAGCAGAAAAGCCAGCATGACCGGGGCCAACTTGCGGTGCAGGGTCCTCTGGGAGCACACTACTGGCTGTTGCGCTAATTAAATGTGTATTTAACTGTTTTTTAACGTAAGTTTATTTGTTATATTTGCTAAGGTGTATATTAAATATATATATATAAATATATATATATATATATATTACCTACTGGCGGTCGCCAGTAGGTATATATAGTTAGGATTTTTTCTCTATGGGATTTTTGAAAATTCTATGTCTAATAACTTTGGCGTTTGTGGACGGAATTGGCTGAAATTTTCAGGAAAATGGTACATTTTGTTTCTGAGCAGCCCCTGAAAATTTGGGGGGGGGGGGTTTGTCAAGGGGGGGCCGAGAAAAAAAGGGGGGTCCCAAAACGTGTTTTTAACATTGAGTTTTCCATAGGGCGGTTGGCCTCACTTTTAGCCCGAATGGCTGAATGGATTTGCACGAAACTTGGCAAAATTGTAGGGACTGGTAGCCCGATGTGCCTTTGCTAGGTCTCAATATATGTGCTCCAGTGGATTTTGAGAAATTAACGTTCAAAAAAAGATATATATCTGTAACAGCGGACCAGGCAGCGCTCCGGTTCGCGGACTTTACGCGTTACGGAGCTTTGTGAAGCGAAGCTGATTGGTTCTCCGGCGTCTGTAAACATTCCAAACAGTCCGTAGCGGCCGCCATCTTGTCTCTCGGTAGGATCGAGAGACAAGAGGAGGCCAAAGCGAAGGGGCAAATGACCATAAGGGGGCATAGTAGATCCTCCCTGACCCTCTAGGTTTGATGTGGAGGTTTTAAAAGGGCCCCGCGGGGCAAAAATAAATAAATAATAATAATCGAACGGCTGAATGGATTTGCACGAAACTTGGCAAAATTGTAGGGACTGGTAGCCCGATGTGCCTTTGCTAGGTCTCAATATATGTGCTCCAGTGGATTTTGAGAAATTAACGTTCAAAAAAAGATATATATCTGTAACAGCGCTCCGCTTCGCGTACTTTTCGCGTAACGGAGCTTTGCGAAGCTGATTGGTTCTCCGGCGTCTGTAAACATTCCAAACAGTCCGTAGCGGCCGCCATCTTGTCTCTCGGTAGGATCGAGAGACAAGAGGAGGCCAAAGCGAAGGGGCAAATGACCATAAGGGGGCATAGTAGATCCTCCCTGACCCCCTAGGTTTGATGTGGAGGTTTTAAAAGGGCCCCGCGGGGCAAAAAAAATAATAATAATAATAATCGAACGGCTGAATGGATTTGCACGAAACTTGGCAAAATTGTAGGGACTGGTAGCTCGATGTGCCTTTGCTAGGTCTCAATATATGTGCTTCAGTGGATTTTGAGAAATTAACGTTCAAAAAAAGATATATATCTGTAACAGCGCTCCGCTTCGCGGAGATAAAATTATCTCTGTATTACCTAGCTGTTGCTAACACCAGTTAGCGACCGCTAGTAGGAGATAGCGACCATCTTGGGCCCCACTTTGCATGTCAGTGATATTTATCACTAATGACATGCAAAGTGGGCATGCCAAGTTGTTAGCGACTGGAAACAGTGGCTAACATCGCTATCTCCTATTACCAACTTTTGCAGATATTCGCGCTAAGCGCGAATATCTCCAAAAGCTACCACCTGCCCTGAGCAGTTCTTAGCCATGTTATCCAATGGGAGGTGGATAACATGGCTAAGAGCATTAGCTCGGTAATGCATGAATATCGCTGAGTTTTCAGCGATATTAATGCATTGCGGTCGTTTTTTATCGCATTTGCGATAAACCTTGATAATAGCAAAGTTTATCTGTGATAATTTCTGACGATGCTTAGCGGTAAAAAATTTGTTGCTAAGCATCGTTAGGGATAAATATCGCTTAACTTTGGTAATATGCCCCAACGTCTGTTAACGTTCGATTCGAAGGAAATCAGGAAGTGTTGAAAAACATTGTCTGCGCCATCTTGCCTTTTTTCAAATGCCACACTTTTGTCGTGCACGGCAGTCATTTTAGATGCCTTGACCAGACCCACTCTCTGCACGCTGTCGATCCTTAGCATGGCTCCCCACCCTCGCAAGCATCTCCCCCAGGCACTGGTCACCCCCGTTCTCTGTCTTATGCATGGGTAATAAACCTCCCCCCATCTGCGCTGCTCTTCCCTGAGAATCACACCCTGTGCCCGCCCGACACCTCCCTTTCGCCCTATTCACTACCGCACCCTCTGACACTCCTTTTCCTCTGTGTCCGATTGTCCAGGCCGGTCCTAGGCTATCAGCTAGCCCTGCAGATGTAGTTTATGGCCCCAGCTGTAAAGAATCACCCCTCTTCAAAGGAGTTATAGTAGATCAAGGCCCACACTCGATGAGATCCGTCACAGCACACGCGTTCCTACTATCTGAAAACCATCCTGTATTGTGATTGGGGAGGGGACCGAGCCTGAAGCGGAAGATTCCAGGGATGACTCTTTGTACATCAAAGTTTTAACAATTATGTGTCACATTAAAAATATATAGCACTCCAACAAAGTAGTAAGATTATAAAACTTTAATAACTTATAAATATATACAACAAAACAAAAACAGTAAAAACATTTAAACATTTTTAGGGAAAAACAACGAAGTAGCGGTCGGCTGTGCGAATAGTCCCAACGCAGCACAACGTCCAGATTTCTGGACGGCACCCAGGTGATGTTGCCTGGGTGCCGCACTGATTTTTGCATCCGGCGTGGGGCGTCGCGGGGGGTGGGTCATCAGTAGCAAACTGTTGTGCGAATAGTTCCAAGGCAGCAGAACGATGGCACCAAGGTGATGTCCAGTAAGTTGCCACACTGGTTTTGGTATCCTACAATGCTGCTCCGAATAACGGCGTGGGGCGCCCCGGGGGGGGGGGGAGGCGGCGTGAACGGGCCTCTCCAGGTGGAGTCTCGTCTGTTGTAGTGGGGCGCCCCTTTACCGTTTCAGTTGCCATTCCGTCCGCTTTTGGTCCACTGTGTCAAAAGCCGCAATTCAGCTGAGTTGCGCCCACTCTTGCGGTGCAGCGATAGGCGGCTGTCACAGGACTCTCAAAATGGCGGCAGGCTCTTTCCTTTTTGGGCCTGGTCCACTGAAATGGCCCTGGGACACCTTGGAAATCGGACGCTTGTCTGCTAGGTCTTGGACCCCATTCTCGAAAGCGTCCCCTCCGCCTTGAGGATTCAACAAAAGTTTTGGGGGCCCCCGACTCCTGCAGGCTTCTGGTGGGGAGCGGCTGCCATGATTGCTCGCGGAATGACCACGACGGAGCCACGAGATGGTGGTGCTTTCATGTTGACGCCAGCTTCAGTCTGAAACATCCAGAAACAAGGTGGGGCTTTCATCGTTTGGGAAAAAAAAGTTTTCATCCAATGAAAAGTGTTATTTTTAGGTCATATGATCAAGCCTCCCATCATTAGGAAACCAAAAGTAAAATGAACCAATGAAAAGTTTTATAAACAAGTCACATGACCTGTTATGCGGCATAGGGTATAAAATGCGGAGAAAATACGTTGGCACGTGAGGCGGCGTCAGTAGCGGACCGATGTGCGAATAGGCCGAAGGCAGCACAACGCGCCAAGATCCGGATGGCACCGAGGTGGTGTCTAGTAAGTTGCCGCACTGGTGTGGCCATCCTACAATGTTGAAAGTCGGCGTGGGTCGCCCCGTTGGCCTGTGAGATGGCGTCAGTAGCGGACCGATGTGCGAATGGGGCCAAAGGCAGCGCAACAATATTTTCTGACTAGAAGACACCACAAGGCGCTGAGATGCCAAGATCCGGATGGCACCGAGGTGATGTCTAGCAAGTTGCTGTACTGGTGTGGCCATCCTACAATGCTGAAACTCGGCGTGGGGCACCCCATTAGCCTGTGAGATGGTGTCAGTAGCGGACCGATGTGCGAATGGGGCCAAAGGCAGCGCAACAATATTTTCTGAATAGAAGACACCACAAGGCGCTGAGATGCCAAGATCCGGATGGCACCGAGGTGGTGTCTAGTAAGGTGCACTGGTGTGGCCATCCTACAATGCTGAAAGTCGGCGTGGGGCGCCCCGTTGGCCTGTGAGATGGCGGCAGTAGCGGACCGATGTGCGAATGGGGCCAAAGGCAGCGCAACAATATTTTCTGAATAGAAGACACCACAAGGCGCGGAGATTCGGTTACCACCGAGGTGATGTCTAGCAAGTTGCCGCACTGGTGTGGCCATCCTACAATGCTGAAAGTCGGCGTGGGGCGCCCCGTTGGCCTGTGAAATGGCGTCAGTAGCGGACCGATGTGCGAATGGGGCCAAAGGCAGCGCAACAATATTTTCTGAATAGAAGACACCACAAGGCGCTGAGATGCCAAGATCCGGATGGCACCGAGGTGGTGTCTTTTAAGTTGCACTGGTGTGGCCATCCTACAATGCTGAAAGTCGGCGTGGGGCGCCCCGTTGGCCTGTGAGATGGCGTTAGTAGCGGACCGATGTGCGAATGGGGCCAAAGGCAGCGCAACAATATTTTTGGAATAGAAGACACCACAAGGCGCTGAGATTCGGTTAGCACCGAGGTGGTGTCTAGCAAGCTATGCAGCTGAGTTGCGTGCACACTTGCGGCGAATAGGTCGAAGGCAGCACAACAATGTTTTCTGAATAGAAGACACCACAAGGCGCTGAGATTCGGTTACCACCGAGGTGGTGTCTAGCAAGTTGCTGCACTGGTGTGGCCATCCTACAATACTGCTCCGAATAACGGCGTGGGGTGCCCGAAGGGGGGGGGGGAGGCGGCGTGAACGGGCCTTCCTAGGTGGAGGCTCGTCTGCTGTAGTGGGGCGCCCCTTTACCGTTTCAGTTGCCATTCAGCTGAGTTTCGGCCGCTCTTGATGCTACAGCGACAGGCGGCTGCAACAGGACTCTCAAAATGGCGGCCTGTTCTTTGGATTTGGGCCTGGTCCACTAAAATGGCCCTGGGACACCTTAGAACTCGGACGCTCGATTTTTTTTTCCTTTCCTCTACATGCAAAAAAAGGTAAATGCCCGGTACGTTATACGCTTCATCTGCCACGATGTACTCTCCAGAGGAACCGAAAAAAAATATAGTTATGGTAACTATACCATGCATCGTCATATGGAGAGGTGGCACCAATTAATTATAGTGCTGCATAAAAGAGAGATTTGGAGGAGAACCCCCGACCTGCCAGTACATTCATCAAAGAAGTGGCACTGACAGCATCAGAGGCAAGGGAAACGGTCCCAAATATTTAGAAGAACTTTGGAAAGATTAAAATGACATGTTTAGATTGTGGCAAATTAATTTCATGTGAACAGATGAGTGTTACTCTATAAATACAGCATATGAACATCATCATAGTCGATGGTTGGTAGAGACATTTTGACTATATCCTGGACCTGTCCGTCCTCGCCCAAAATGGCGCCGGAATAAATGGGACTCGTAACTCCTTGTTGTGTACTGGTTGCAGAACCTTGAAATCACGAGATACGTATGCAGTTTTGAAGCACATGGCGGGCGGGGACGAGAATTGATTGAGTATTTCGACATCCCTATTGATATTAAGTTCTGATGTGTTATTGATTACTGTACTATTGAAAGTTCGAATTAACGTCACCCATGGTACTTGCCCGCAAATGTATATCTAGATAATTTTATTGTAACTGGCCCTGTCGTATTTTAATTATAAAATGTACGTCCACCGATTCCGCAACTGTTAGACACCTTAGTTCTTGCAACCTAATGGCCCGCCCGTTACGTTCCTCTACAGTGTAAATGTCTACTCATCATATACGATTACAGTTTGCTCCGTGGCCGGCCCACGTGGTTATAGGCTCGTATTTGTATAATGAAATTTTCACAATAAAGGTTTTTAAAAGAAAACATGGTAGTAGTATATACATTGGTAAAGTTTTTAATAATAGTCACTGTTTTAGAATCATTAAAAGGCAAGTGAAATAAAGCAGACCAATTACATGAAGGGTAAAAGGTATAATACGCAGGAACGCAGTAAAGATAAATGGTCAAGGGCTGTTGTGTTTTCTACTCCTGCAACATAAAGTGATCGATAAGAATCTCATATTCAGGCGTATCGGCGACTAAGACAGCAGGTCGACCCTCTTTTGCTCAACGGCCCCGTCATGGGACGAAGAAACGCCCTTTTTTTCGAAAAAAGAATATATTTTACTTGCAGGACAGTTGTAAATTTTCCGGGAAAGTACATTAGCCTGGAACATTATAACATATATTTAAGAAAAAATAATGTTCGGAAGTAATAAAAAGCGTAATTTTTAGGTCATATGACCAAGCCTTTCATCATTAGAATAAGAAAAGTAAAATGAACCAATGAAAAGTTTTATTAACAAGTCACATGACCTGTTATGCTTACGTTACGCGCTGCGCGTCGCGCCCCGGATGACTTCCGGATGCGCTAACGCGGCGCGTCATATGACGCATTACGCGACAACGCAGGTCCAGAATATAGTCAAAATGTCTCCACCAACCAGCGGTCGGAACACAACCCCTTTCAGCAGGCTAAATAGTTCTGTTAAATGACAACAGAAGGGACAGGCAACAAGAACCATCAGTCAAAGAGGGGAGGGCTAGTTCTTCTCTACCGGGTTACATTGGGGCGCTACCGGAACTGATCGAATTGGTAGTCTACAGTGTTTCTGGATGTTTCAGACTGAAGCTGGGGTTAGCATGAGAGCACCACCATTTCGTAGCTCCGTCGTGGCCATTCCGCGAGCAATCATGGCAGCCGCTCTTTATCGTTATTTTTGGCGGGGTGGGTGGCGGAGCCGAGCTGTATTGCAGCCATCATGGTGTGGAGTTCAGTTCATCTCACTAGTTTCGTATTTGTCATGAGGGGTTGTTCCTAATGTTTCTATTTTAGCGAGGTAAAAAAGAGATCCCATTAGTGGCCTACTGATTTTGCTCGATTCCTTTTGTTTTTTTACTCGATTTTTCGTTATCTGCAAAGACTAAACAGAGTATTGCGACTCTGTGTTTGTTTGTAAATAGAGAATGAACCAAAGAGAACCAATTCTAAAACAGTAAATGCTTGGATAACAATCAATCAAATGGAGAGAGAAGCAGGCACGACGTATCACAACGGGGGCAAAGGCCTGCGTTAACTACCTTTCACTATCTGCAAAGAGAGAGTACTCCTAATAGAAATGAGGGGGGGGGCAGCATTCAAAGCAGATCAGTGTGCATAAACACGAAAATGTTTTTACTTACCACGTACTTGACATTCGACAGCTTATGATATTTGCTATTAAAAAAACATTGAAATTCACTGAAAAAACCATAGGTTATAGACCATATATAGTTAGGAATTAGCATTTACAAAACCTTGAAAATTCACTGAAAAAACCATAGGTTATAGACCATATATAGTTAGGAATTAGCATTTACAAAACCTTGAAAATTCACTGAAAAAACCATAGGTTATAGACCATATATCGTTAGGAATTAGCATTTAAAAAACCTTATTTTACCCACACAAAACCATTGAAATTCCATATATAGTTAGTTGCACTAACTATATATCGCGCACCCGCAATCCTCTGCTGATGATGTCACATATTACATCATTCATGACATGGTCAGTGACATCACTGATGACATCACTGATGACATCTCAAATGACATCACTGATGACATCACTGATGACATCTCATTTGACATCAATGACCACATCACTGATGATATCATTCATGTGACAATACAATGCATCTCCTCACACTTTAATATAACCTCTGTTACACCCAGTGTTAAATACAGAGTATAATTTTTGAAACCATTGACACACCAATACTAGTTACTACATACGCACTCAGTGATTCCTATGTTTACACACACATTCACTCATTTACCCATACAATCATTCATACATACAATCACTCATCTTTACAACACTATCATATGCACTCATACACCTATACAGACTCTCACACTCTGTCACTCATCCATGGAGTTAGTCACACACCTAGTCAGTCCTGTAAAGAATCAATCACACTTCCATTTTCTAATCTATACAGTTAAACATAGAGCACCTTACATTTTGAAACATATACTAACACATAATTACTCTCTTATACAATCATTGATACAAGTACACATTGATCTGCACAGAGTCACACACCTCCCAGCCAGCCACACACACACTCAGTCTCCCATACAAATACTTGGGCAATCAATCAATAACCCATATAGTTACTCATATCGCTACTGATCAACACATGCAGCAGTTTACAGAACAACAGACATAATGATGCACAAATTAAGACAGTTTAGTCACTAACCCATGTACTCAGTGAGACACATTTAATCACTCACTCATACAGTCAGTCACGCACCTACTAAATCCTTCATCCAGACACTTCTACATCTACTCATTCTTCAATATGTAAAACATATTTAAACTTTACAGAAACACACAGTCACTGGATGATGTCATCAGTGATGTCATTTGAGATGTCATCAGTGATGTCACTGACCATGTCATGAATGATGTAATATGTGACATCATCAGCAGTGGATTGCGGGTGCGCGATATATAGTTAGTGCAACTAACTATATATGGAATTTCAATGGTTTTGTGTGGGTAAAATAAGGTTTTTTAAATGATAATTCCTAACGATATATGGTCTATAACCTATGGTTTTTTCAGTGAATTTTCAAGGTTTTGTAAATGCTAATTCCTAACTATATATGGTCTATAACCTATGGTTTTTTCAGTGAATTTTCAAGGTTTTGTAAATGCTAATTCCTAACTATATTTGGTCTATAACCTATGGTTTTTTCAGTGAATATATATATATATTCACTGAAAAAACCATAGGTTATAGACCATATATAGTTAGGAATTAGCATTTAAAAAAACTTATTTTACTCACACAAAACCATTGAAATTCCATATATAGTTAGTTGCACTAACTATATATCGCGCACCCGCAATCCACTGCTGATCATGTCACATATTACATCATTCATGACATGGTCAGTGACATCACTGATGACATCACTGATGACATCTCAAATGACATCACTGATGACATCTCAAATGACATCACTGATAACATCTCAAATGACATCACTGATGACATCACTGATGACATCTCATTTGACATCAATGACCACATCACTGATGATATCATTCATGTGACAATACAATGCATCTCCTCACACTTTAATATAATCTCTGTTACACCCAGTGTTAAATACAGAGTATAATTTTTGAAACCATTGACACACCAATACTAGTTACTACATACGCACTCAGTGATTCCTATGTTTACACACACATTCACTCATTTACCCATACAATCATTCATACATACAATCACTCATCTTTACAACACTATCATATGCAATCATACACCTATACAGACTCTCTCACTCTGTCACTCATCCATGGAGTTACTCACACACCTAGTCAGTCCTGTAAATAATCAATCAGACTTCCATTTTCTAATCTATACAGTTAAACATAGAGCACCTTACATTTTGAAACATATACTAACACATACTTACTCTCTTATACAATCATTGATACAAGTACACATTGATCTGCACAGAGTCACACACCTCCCAGCCAGCCACACACACACTCAGTCTCCCATACAAATACTTGGGCAATCAATCAATAACCCATATAGTTACTCATATAGCTACTGACCAACACATGCAGCAGTTTACAGAACAACAGACATAATGATGCACAAATTAAGACAGTTTAGTCACTAACCCATGCACTCAGTGAGACACATTTAATCACTCACTCATACAGTCAGTCACGCACCTACTAAATCCTTCATCCAGACACTTCTACATCTACTCATTCTTCAATATGTAAAACATATTTAAACTTTACAGAAACATACAGTCACTGGATGATGTCATCAGTGATGTCATTTGAGATGTCATCAGTGATGTCATCAGTGATGTCACTGACCATGTCATGAATGATGTAATATGTGACATGATCAGCAGTGGATTGCGGGTGCGCGATATATAGTTAGTGCAACTAACTATATATGGAATTTCAATGGTTTTGTGTGAGTAAAATAAGGTTTTTTAAATGCTAATTCCTAACTATATATGGTCTATAACCTATGGTTTTTTCAGTGAATTTTCAAGGTTTTGTAAATGCTAATTCCTAACTATATATGGTCTATAACCTATGGTTTTTTCAGTGAATTTCAATGGTTTTTTAATAGCAAATATCATAAGCTGTCGAATGTCAAGTACGTGGTAAGTAAAAACATTTTCGTGTTTATGCACACTGATCTGCTTTGAATGCTGCCCCCCACCCCTCATTTCTATTAGGAGTACTCTCTCTTTGCAGATAGTGAAGGGTAGTTAACGCAGGCCTTTACCCCCTTTTTAATCCGTCGTGCCTGCTTCTCTCTCCATTTGATTGATTGTTCTCTTTGGTTCATTCTCTATTTACAAACAAGCACAGAGTCGCAATACTCTGTTTAGTCTTTGCAGATAGCGAAAAATCGTGTAAAAAAACAAAAGGAATCGAGCAAAATCAGTAGGCCACTAATGGAATCTCTTTTTGACCTCCCTAAAATAGAAACATTAGGAACAACCTGTTGATAATACCAATGTGTATGTACATAAGCGGCGTTCATTTGTGTTCACAGTACCCCTTGTTGATTGTTTGAATTGACCATTGAATTGTTCGAAGTTGGTTCTCTTAAGAATCTTCTCTGCCTGCAAACGAGGAAGAATAGGAATATTCTCTCTCCCTTTGCAGATAGTGAAGGGTAGGTAACGCAAACCTTTAACACGTCGTGCCTATTTCGTTCCTCATTGATTGATTGTTTCCCCAAACATTGACTGTTTGGGAATTGGTTCTTTTTGGAGGTATTCCCTGTTTGCAAATATACGTAGGAAAATCTTTGCAAATAGTGAAAGGGTACGTAATGCGGACCTTTCTCCCCCGTTGTAATCTGTCATGCCTATCTACTCCCCACTGATTGATGCACCTGTTTCACCCGGACCATTTACTAGAGATACGTCATCTGGCCCGACCAGAGAGCACCCCTAGTGAAAAGGACATATGCAATAATAACGAAGTGATCACTGTATCCTGTTAACAGAAACTTTAGCATGAAACAACCTGGAAAGAAAAGAATAGGAAAACGAAAATCAGTAGGCCACTGATGAACATGAACTTTTATTAAACAACGAACAAAGAAACGATAACATAACGTAATGATAAAACCTATTAATGTCCTAGAAACAAGAAAACGTTAGAAATATGCCAGTGGTGAGAGACCAGAAAAACAGTAAGAGAAACCAAATCACCCCTCGCTGTCCCACCGCCTGCCACGCCCAAAAAATCGATAGACTAGGGAAAATGCAAGTCAGTAGAACATCCGCCCCCACTCTGGAAACTTCCAAGGTGGGGCAGGGTTGCGGCTACGCCCAGCTGGGAGCAGCCCATATAAGGCGGGTCCTGCTACCACGCCTCGGCCAGGAGATCCTAACGTAGGGTGTAGCCGGAGGAGAGGCCGAGGCCAGCGGGACCCGGGCAGGGGATTGCCTTTACAACGGTGAAGAGTTGCAGGGGGGGGAATGTCTCCTCGACCCTCCCCTCTCTCTCCCAGTCCGGCCGCGGTGGCCCTTGAGAGTTTCAGGTAGTCCCGCCACATGCTCTTCCGGTCCGGCCACCAACGGTCGGGGGGCCGAGGCCGACGGGATCCGGCTGCAGCCGATAAACCAAGGAACCCGTTCATGGGGCCAGAGCCAGGGGCGTCCGGCCGACATCCACCGGAAGCCCGGCCCAAAGACGGACGGGACATTTTTTCTTTTCTCCTTCGTAATAGCAGTGGCAACACGCCAGGCACCACTTCTTTCTTCAAAAATGGCTTTGACAACACTGGGGGGGATGTCTTGCACATGCCTCCGACCCCCCCCCAGTCCTCATCGCCACCGGCCATAACAAATGTCAAGCGGGGCGCCGCGGGGTGCACTGGGAGGGAGAGACGGTGCGAACAGGCCTCTCCCGCCTCCTCAGGTGAAGGCTTCCCAGCTGCACCCTCAGCGCTCCAGGCGCCCCGAAAAGGGTTCGTCCACTGTGGCGATGCTGCAACGTCTCGCCCGGCAGGGTGGATCCCGTCCGCTCATGTGACCCCGCGATCGCCGGTAGCTGCCGAACTCTCAAAATGGCGATCGACCTGGCAAGAGCGGGCCCAGCATGAAGAAATGGCCCGGTCACTGGTTGACTCCACCACCGTAGTCCTCCACGACCTTGAAGATTCTACAGGAGCCGCGGGAGTCTCCGACCCCCGATGGGGAATGACTGCCATGATCGCCCGTGGAGTGACGAAACTGTATCCGAGGGGACGTCGGCGCTCCCATGCTGGCGCCAGCCTCACTTTGAATTACTAGAATCCTGCAGACCTCAGTTCCGGTGAAAGCACAGTGTGACCCGGTAGGAAAAATTGTTGCACCCCCTCCCCTTTTGAAGTGATAGTTCAAACCACCGATCCTTTCCTTTGCCCTTTTAACGGAACTTTGGACTGCCTCCCCCTCTTTTACATTTTCTAGAGAAAACAAAACATTAACCACTACATTACCATAGCAGTTGACACCAGAACTGTTTTCAAATTGAAAACCAACAACATCTTCAACAGAATCCTTTTTGTTTCTGCTGTGACCCTGCTACAGCACAGGCATTGTCCCCAGCAGTAATTCTGCAATGCCGGTAAGAATAGCTGTGGTGCCTACTGGACTCACTCACCCCCGCGGCGCCCCACGCCGTTATTTGCTGGGCGGCAACTTACTAGACATCACTTTCGTGCCATCTAGATTTCAGCGCGTTCTGCTGCCTTGGCACTATTCGCACAACAGACTGCTACTGACGACCCACCCCCAGGCAACATCTTCTGAATTTTCATAATTTGAAAGAACTAGTAACATGTCCTCATCAGGAATTCAAAAGAAATTGCCACGGTCTCTTCGTTGTTTAAATGTTTTTACTGTTTTTGTTTTGTTGTATATATTTATATGTTATTAAAGTTTTATATTCCTACTACTTTGTTGGAGTGCTATATATTTTTAATGTGACACATAATTGTAAAAACTTTGATGTACAAAGAGTCATTCCTAGAATCTTCCGCTACAGGCTCGGTCCCCTCCCCAATCACAATACAGGATGGTTTTCAGATAGTAGGAACACGTGTGGTGTGACGGATCTCATCGGGTGTGGGCCTTGATCTACTATAACTCCTTTGAAGAGGGGTGATTCTTTACAGCTGGAGCCATAAACTACATCTGCAGGGCTAGCTGATAGCCTGGACAATCGGACACAGAGGAAGAGGAGTGTCAGAGGGTGCGGTAGTGAATAGGGCGAAAGGGAGGTGTCGGGCGGGCACAGAGTGTGATTCTCACGGAAGAGCAGCGCAGATGGGGGGAGGTTTATTGCCCATGCATAAGACAGAGAGCGGGGGTGACCAGTGCCTGGGGAAGATGCTTGCGAGGGTGGGGAGCCATGCTACGAATCGACAGCGTGCAGAGAGTGGGTCTGGTCAAGGCATCTAAAATGGCTGCCGTGCACGACAAAAGTGTGGCATTTCAAAAAAGGCAAAATGGCGCAGACAATGTTTTTCAACACTTCCTCAATTCCTTCGAATCAAACGTTAACAGACGTTGGTGCATATTACCAAAGTTAAGCGATATTTATCGCTAACGATGCTTACCAACGAATTTTTTACCGCTAAGCATCGTCAGAAATTATCGAAGATAAACCTTGCTATTATCAAGGTTTATCGCAAATGCGATAAAAAACGGCCGCAATGCATGAATATCGCTAAAAAGTACGCGATATTCATGCATTACCGAGCTAATGCTCTTAGCCATGTTATCCACCTCCCATTGGATAACATGGCTAAGAACTGCTCAGGGCAGGTGTTACTTTTTGGAGATATTCGCGCTTAGCGCGAATATCTCCAAAAGTTGGTAATAGGAGATATATATCTTGCATGTTGTAATGCAAATTATTGTGGTATATGGAACTCATACCATAATCTCTCAGGAAAGCAGAAACTGATCCTTTTGGGACCGCCTGAGAAGGCCTAGGGGGTGAGGGGTACTCTACTTTGCCCCCTTTTCACGTTCCGAACTATTTTATTTTACTCTCTTCTGTAATTACACAAAATAGCAGCGATAAGATGCATCGGAGACACACAGTGAGAGAAAGGAGGCCGGAGATGAAGAAGAGATGTCAAATACACATTGGAGATAATATAGTGGGAGAAGGGAAGTAAATATGAGTAAACTTTCCATGTAACATAAAAATGTTGCACTCTATACTATAAGTCTCATTTTATAATACAATCACTTTGCTACAACCTCATAAATTAAAAATAAAAATGAATAATGTCTCAAACAATTTTTGATTTCTAAATATAAATTTATTCTTCAGAATTTTCTAAATTTGAAAGAACTAGTAACATGTCCTCATCAGCAATTTCCTCTTCAATCATCTTATCTGGAATCTCCTCATTAAAAGTCTGCAATGATGATTCTTGTAACTCTGTGGTCTCCAAACATTCGATAAATTCGCCATCAACAGATTGATCAAAAAAATCATTCAAGTCATCTCCTCCTTGTGACAATATTTCATTATTGGTGCTGTCAATTTCAATCAATGTAGTGGAATCATTCAAGTCATCTCCTCCTTGTGACAATATTTCATTATTGGTGCTGTCAATTTCAATCAATGTAGTGGAATCATTCAAGTCATCTCCTCGTGACAATATTTAATTATTGGTGCTCTCAATTTCAATCAATGTAGTGGAATCATTCAAGTCATCTCCTCCTTGTGACAATATTTCATTATTGGTGCTGTCAATTTCAATCAATCTAATGAAATCATACAAGTCATCTCCTCCTTGTGACAATATTTCATTATTGGTGCTCTCAATTTCAATCAATGTAGTGGACAATGCAAAAGAAATTGCCACGGTCTCTTCATTGTGAGCCATTTTATTTTGAAATTGCTTGCTGTAAATTGCAGAAAAAAATAATCACTTTCATTTATCGTTTTTAGTAATACATAATATAAAACTAACTTTATCAAGTATTTAGTATAACAGAAGGACTGCAAATAAATAACAGAAAACATTTTTCAAATTATCTTCAAGTGTACAACATAGTTCCCCTTACAAATTAACAACTCACCTTTTTAAAAGTAGGAGAAGTGTTAGTACTGTGTAAATCAAACACCAGAAATTCACCACCAAAAATTCCTCACAAATGTACCTCAGACAGTAGTATCACAAAATGGCTGTGGTTTCCTCTCATTTGAGATATATACATAACCAATTAACTTTCATCACACACAAATACAAAACCAAAGTAACATTTTAATTGGTTCTAAATTTCAACACTTTCAAATGTGTTTTCCCCATGCAATTTTCCATAGGACATTTACATACGTCTACAGCCTGAATGGCTGAACGGAATTACACCAAACTTGGCAAAATGGTACATCAAACCTAAGAGGTCAGGAAGGATCTACTATGCCCCCTTATGGTCATTTGCCCCTTCGCTTTGGCCTCCTCTTGTCTCTCGATCCTACCGAGAGACAAGATGGCGGCCGCTACGGACTGTTTGTAATGTTGACAGACGCCGGAGAACCAATCAGCTTCGCAAAGCTCCGTAACACGAAAAGTACGCGAAGCGGAGCGCTGTTACAGATATATATCTTTTTTTGAACGTTAATTTCTCAAAATCCACTGGAGCACATATATTGAGACCTAGCAAAGGCACATCGGGCTACCAGTCCCTAATATTTTGCCAAGTTTCGTGCAAATCCATTCAGCCGTTCGATTATTGACATTTAGATACGTCTACAGCCTGAATGGCTGAACGGAATTACACCAAACTTGGCAAAATGGTACATCAAACCTAAGAGGTCAGGGAGGATCTACTATGCCCCCTTATGGTCATTTGCCCCTTCGCTTTGGCCTCCTCTTGTCTCTCGATCCTACCGAGAGACAAGATGGCGGCCGCTACGGACTGTTTGGAATGTTTACAGACGCCGGAGAACCAATCAGCTTCGCTTCACAAAGCTCCGTTGCGCGAAAAGTACGCGAACTGGAGCGCTGCCCGGTCCGCTGTTACAGATATATATCTTTTTTTAAACGTTATTTCTCAAAATCCACTGTAGCACATATATTGAGACCTACAAAAGGCACATCGGGCTACCAGTCCCTACAATTTTGCCAAGTTTTCGTGCAAATCCATTCCACCGTTCGGGCTAAAAGTGAGGCCAACCGCCCTATGGAAAACTCAATGTTAAAAACACGTTTTGGGACCCCCCTTTTTTCTCGACCCCCCCTGGACGAACCCCCCCCAATTTTCAGGGGCTGCTCAGAAACAAAATGTGCCATGTTCCTGAAAATTTCAGCCAATTCCGTCCACAAACGCCAAAGTTATTAGACATAGAATTTTCAAAAATCCCATAGAGAAAAAATCCTAACTATATATACCTACTGGCGACCGCCAGTAGGTAATATATATATTTAATTAATGTTACTATTTAATATGTATTATTTTATACATATATATATATATATATATATATATATATATATTCACTGAAAAAACCATAGGTTATAGACCATATATAGTTAGGAATTAGCATTTACAAAACCTTGAAAATTCACTGAAAAAACCATAGGTTAGAGACCATATATAGTTAGCTGGACATTTTATTGACATAAAACCAATGAAATTCCATATATAGTTAGTTGCACTAACTATATATCGCGCACCCGCAATCCACTGCTGATGATGTCACATATTACATCATTCATGACATGGTCAGTGACATCACTGATGACATCACTGATGACATCTCAAATGACATCACTGATGACATCACTGATAACAACATCCAGTGATTTTTTGTTTCTGTAAAGTTTAAATATGTCTTACATATTGAAGAATGAGTGGATGTGTAAGTGTCTGGACGAAGGATTTAGTAGGTGCATGACTGACTGTATGAGTGAGTGATTAAATGTGTCTCACTGAGTGCATGGGTTAGTGACTAAACTGTCTTAATTTGTGCATCATTATGTCTGTTGTTCTGTAAACTGCTGCATGTGTTGATCAGTAGCTATATGAGTAACTATATGGGTTATTGATTGATTGCCCAAGTATTTGTATGGGAGACTGAGTGTGTGTGTGGCTAGCTGGGAGGTGTGTGACTCTGTGCAGATCAATGTGTACTTGTATCAATGATTGTATAAGAAGGTAAGTATGTGTTAGTATATGTTTGAAAATGTAAGGTGCTCTATGTTTAACTGTATAGACAAGAAAATGGAAGTGTCATTGATTCTTTACAGGACTGACTAGGTGTGTGAGTAACTCCATGGATGAGTGGCAGACTGTGAGTGTCTGTATAGGTGTATGAGTGCATATGATAGTGTTGTAAAGATGAGTGATTGTATGTATGAATGATTGTATGGGTGAATGAGTGAAGGTGTGTGTAGACGTAGCAATCAGTGAGTGCGTACGTAGTAACTAGTATTGGTGTGTCAATGGTTTCAAAAATTATACTCTGTATTTAACACTGGGTGAAACAGAGGTTATATTAAAATGTGAGGAGATGCATTGTATTGTCACATGAATTATATCATCAGTGATGTGGTCATTGATGTCAAATGAGATGTCATCAGTGATGTCATCAGTGATGTCATTTGAGATGTCATCAGTGATGTCATCAGTGATGTCACTGACCATGTCATGAATGATGTAATATGTGACATCATCAGCAGTGGATTGCGGGTGCGCGATATATAGTTAGTGCAACTAACTATATATGGAATTTCATTGGTTTTATGTCAATAAAATGTCCAGCTAACTATATATGGTCTCTAACCTATGGTTTTTTCAGTGAATTTTCAAGGTTTTGTAAATGCTAATTCCTAACTATATATGGTCTATAACCTATGGTTTTTTCAGTGAATTTTCAAGGTTTTGTAAATGCTAATTCCTAACTATATATGGTGTATAAGCTATGGTTTTTTCAGTGAATTTTCAAGGTTTTGTAAATGCTAATTCCTAACTATATATGGTCTATAACCTATGGTTTTTTCAGTGAATTTCAATGGTTTTTTAATAGCAAATATCATAAGCTGTCGAATGTCAAGTACGTGGTAAGTAAAAACATTTTCGTGTTTATGCACACTGATCTGCTTTGAATGCTGCCCCCCACCCCTCATTTCTATTAGGAGTACTCTCTCTTTGCAGATAGTGAAGGGTAGTTAACGCAGGCCTTTGCCCCCGTTGTAATCCGTCGTGCCTGCTTCTCTCTCCATTTGATTGATTGTTCTCTTTGGTTCATTCTCTATTTACAAACAAGCACAGAGTCGCAATACTCTGTTTAGTCTTTGCAGATAGCGAAAAATCGTGTAAAAAAAACAAAAGGAATCGAGCAAAATCAGTAGGCCACTAATGGGATCTCTTTTTGACCTCGCTAAAATAGAAACATTAGGAACAACCTGTTGAAAATAGCAATGTGTATGTACATAAGCGGCGTTCATTTGTGTTCACAGTACCCCTTGTTGATTGTTTGAATCGAGCATTGAATTGTTCGAAGTTGGTTCTCTTAAGGATCTTCTCTGCCTGCAAACAAGGAAGAATAGGAATATTCTCTCTCCCTTTGCAGATAGTGAAGGGTAGGTAACGCAAGCCTTTAACACGTCGTACCTATTTCATTCCTCATTGATTGATTGATTGTCCGAACATTGACTGTTTGGGAATTAGTTCTTTTTGGAGGTATTCCCTGTTTGCAAATAAACGTAGGAAAATCTTTGCAAGTAGTGAAAGGGTAGGTAATGCGGACCTTTCTCCCCCGTTGTAATCTGTCATGCCTATCTACTCCCCACTGATTGATGCACCTGTTTCACCCGGACCATTTACTAGAGATATCTGGCCCAACAAGAGAGCAACCCTAGTGAAAAGGACATATGCAATAATAACGAAGTGATCACTGTATCCTGTTAACAGAAACTTTAGCATGAAACAACCTGGAAAGAAAAGAATAGGAAAACGAAAATCAGTAGGCCACTGATGAACTTTTTATTAAATAACAAACAAAGAAACGATAACAATACGTAATGATAAAACCTATTATTGTCCTAGAAACAAGAAACGTTAGAAGTAAGCCCGTAATAAGAAACCTGAAAACATCGCCCCTCACTGCCCCAAAACGTGTCTGTCCCACCGCCTGCCACGGCCAAATAACGGCAAACTGGGAAAGATAGAAGTCAGCAGACATCCGCCCCATTCTAGAAACTTCCAAAGGGCAACAGGTTTTCGGCTACGCCCAGCCGGAAGCAACACATATAAGGCGGGTCCTGCTGCCACGCCTCGGAGATCATCACGTAGGGTGTAGCCGGAGGAGAGGCCGAGGCCGAGGCCAGCGGGACCCGGCCAGGGGGATTGACAACGCTGGAGAGTTGCAGGGGGGGGAATGTCCGTGTCCTCGACCCTCCCCTCTCTCTCCCAGTCCGGCCGCGGTGGCCCTTGACAGTTTCAGGTAGTCCCGCCACATTCTCTACCAGTCTGGCCACCAACGGCCGGGGCCGATGGGATCCGGCTGCAGCCGATAAACCAAGGAACCCGTTCATGGGGCCAGAGCAAGGGGCGTCAGGCCGACATCCACCGGAAGCCCGGCCCGAAGACGGACGGGACACTTCTTCTTTCTTGAATAATGGCTGCGACAACACTGGGGGGGGATGTCTTGCACATGCCTCCGACCCCCCCCCTCGTCCTCATCGCCTGGTCCGGCCATAACAAATCTCAAGCGAGACGCCGTGGGGTGCACTGGGAGGGAGAGACGGTGCGAACAGGCCTCTCCCGCCTCCCCAGTGGAGGCTTCCCACCTGCACCCTCAGCGCTCCAGGCGCCCGGAAAAGGGTTCTTCCACTGTGGCGATGCTGCAACGTCTCGCCCGGCAGGGTGGAGCCCGTCCGCTCATTTGACCCCGCGATCGCCAGTAGCTACCGAACTCTCAAAATGGCGATCGACGTGGCAAGAGCGGGCCCAGCATAAAGAAATGGCCTGGTCACTGGTTGACTCCACCACAGTAGTCCTCCACGACCTTGAAGATTCTAGAGGAGCCGCGGGAGTCTCCGACCCCCGCAGACACCCCCGATGGGGAATGACTGCCATGATCGCCCGTGGAGTGACGAAACTGTATCCGCGGGACGTCGGCGCTCCCATGCTGGCGCCAGCCTCACTTTGAATTACTAGAATCCTGCAAACCTCAGTTCCGGTGAAAGCACACTGTGACCCGGTAGGAAAAATTGTTGCACCCCCTCCCCTTTTTGACTGATAGTTCAAACCACCGATCCTTTCCTTTGCCCTTTTACCAGAACTTTGGACTGCCTCCCCCTCTTTTACATTTTCTAGAGAAAACAAAACATTAACCACTACATTAGCATAGCAGTTGACACCAGAACTGTTTTCAAATTGAAAACCAACAACATCTTCAACAGAATCCTTTTTGTTTCTGCTGTGACCCTGCTACAGCACAGGCATTGTCCCCAGCAGTAATTCTGCAATGCCGGTAAAAATACCTGTGGTGCCTACTGGACTCACTCACCCCCGCGGCGCCCCACGCCGTTATTTGCTGGGCGGCAACTTACTAGACATCACCTTTGTGCCATCTAGATTTCAGCGCGTTCTGCTGCCTTGGAACTATTCGCACAACAGACTGCTACTGACGACCCACCCCCAGGCAACATCTTCTGAATTTTCATAATTTGAAAGAACTAGTAACATGTCCTCATCAGGAATTTCCTCATGAAAAGTCTGCAATGATGATTCTTGTAACTCTATGGTCTCCATACATTCGATAAATTCGCCATCAAGAGATTGATCAAAAAAATCATTCAAGTCATCTCCTCCTTGTGAGAAAATTTCATGATTGGTGCTGTCAATTTCAATAAATGTATTGGATAATTCAAAAGAAATTGCCACGGTCTCTTCGTTGTTTAAATGTTTTTACTGTTTTTCTTTTGTTGTATATATTTATAAGTTATTAAAGTTTTATAATCCTACTACTTTGTTGGAGTGCTATATATTTTTAATGTGACACATAAATGTAAAAACTTTGATGTACAAAGAGTCATCCCTGGAATCTTCCGCTTCAGGCTCGGTCCCCTCCCCAATCACAATACAGGATGGTTTTCAGATAGTAGGAACACGTGTGGTGTGACGGATCTCATCGGGTGTGGGCCTTGATCTACTATAACTCCTTTGAAGAGGGGTGATTCTTTACAGCTGGGGCCATAAACTACATCTGCAGGGCTAGCTGATAGCCTGGACAATCGGACACAGAGGAAGAGGAGTGTCAGAGGGTGCGGTAGTGAATAGGGCGAAAGGGAGGTGTCGGGCGGGCACAGAGTGTGATTCTCAGGGAAGAGCAGCGCAGATGGGGAGAGGTTTATTGCCCATGCATAACACAGAGAGCGGGGGTGACCAGTGCCTGGGGAAGATGCTTGCGAGGGTGGGGAGCCATGCTACGAATCGACAGCGTGCAGAGAGTGGGTCTGGTCAAGGCATCTAAAATGGCTGCCGTGCACGACAAAAGTGTGGCATTTCAAAAAAGGCAAGATGGCGCAAACAATGTTTTTCAACACTTCCTCATTTCCTTCGAATCGAACGTTAACAGACGTTGGTGCATATTACCAAAGTTAAGCGATATTTATCGCTAACGATGCTTACCAACGAATTTTTTACCGCTAAGCATCGTCAGAAATTATCGAAGATAAACCTTGCTATTATCAAGGTTTATCGCAAATGCGATAAAAAACGACCGCAATGCATTAATATCGCTGAAAACTCAGCGATATTCATGCATTACCGAGCTAATGCTCTTAGCCATGTTATCCACCTCCCATTGGATAACATGGCTAAGAACTGCTCAGGGCAGGTGTTAGTTTTTGGAGATATTCGCGCTTAGCGCGAATATCTCCAAAAGTTGGTAATAGGAGATATATATCTTGCATGTTGTAATGCAAATTATTGTGGTATATGGAACTCATACCATAATCTCTCAGGAAAGCAGAAACTGATCCTTTTGGGACCGCCTGAGAAGGCCTAGGGGGTGAGGGGTACTCTACTTTGCCCCCTTTTCACGTTCCGAACTATTTTATTTTACTCTCTTCTGTAATTACACAAAATAGCAGCGATAAGATGCATCAGAGACACACAGTGAGAGAAAGGAGGCCGGAGATGAAGAAGAGATGTCAAATACACATTGGAGATAATATAGTGGGAGAAGGGAAGTAAATATGAGTAAACTTACCATGTAACATAAAAATGTTGCACTCTATACTATAAGTCTCATTTTATACTACAATCACTTCGCTACAACCTCATAAATTAAAAATAAAAATGAATAATGTCTCAAACAATTTTTGATTTCTAAATATA
Source organism: Lissotriton helveticus (assembly GCF_964261635.1). NCBI lineage: Eukaryota > Metazoa > Chordata > Amphibia > Caudata > Salamandridae > Lissotriton > Lissotriton helveticus. The sequence goes on from NC_136069.1 coordinate 1,622,369,855, forward strand.
AATTTATTCTTCTGAATTTTCTAAATTTGAAAGAACTAGTAACATGTCCTCATCAGTAATTTCCTCTTCAATCATCTCATCTGGAATCTCCTCATTAAAAGTCTGCAATGATGATTCTTGTAACTCTATGGTCTCCAAACATTCGATAAATTCGCCATCAACAGATTGATCCAAAAAATCATTCAAGTCATCTCCTCCTTGTGACAATATTTCATTATTGGTGCTGTCAATTTCAATCAATGTAGTGGAATCATTCAAGTCATCTCCTCCTTGTGACAATATTTCATTATTGGTGCTGTCAATTTCAATCAATGTAGTGGACAATTCAAAAGAAATTACCACGGTCTCTTCATTGTGAGCCATTTTATTTTCAAATTGCTTGCTGTAAATTGCAGAAAAAAATAATCACTTTCATTTATCGTTTTTAGTAATACATAATATAAAACTAACTTTATCAAGTATTTAGTATAACAGAAGGACTGCAAATAAATAACAGAAAACATTTTTCAAATTATCTTCAAGTGTACAACATAGTTCCCCTTACAAATTAACAACTCACCTTTTTAAAAGTAGGAGAAGTGTTAGTACTGTGTAAATCAAACACCAGAAATTCACCACCAAAAATTCCTCACAAATGTACCTCAGACAGTAGTATCACAAAATGACTGTGGTTTCCTCTCATTTGAGATATATACATAACCAATTAACTTTCATCACACACAAATACAAAACCAAAGTAACATTTTAATTGGTTCTAAATTTCAACACTTTCAAATGTGTTTTCCCCATGCAATTTTCCATAGGACATTTACATACGTCTACAGCCTGAATGGCTGAACGGACTTACACCAAACTTGGCAAAATGGTACATCAAACCTAAGAGGTCAGGAAGGATCTACTATGCCCCCTTATGGTCATTTGCCCCTTCGCTTTGGCCTCCTCTTGTCTCTCGATCCTACCGAGAGACAAGATGGCGGACGCTACGGACTGTTTGGAATGTTTACAGACGCCGGAGAACCAATCAGCTTCGCAAAGCTCCGTAACGCGAAAAGTACGCGAAGCGGAGCGCTGTTACAGATATATATCTTTTTTTGAACGTTAATCTCTCAAAATCCACTGGAGCACATATATTGAGACCTAGCAAAGGCACATCGGGCTACCAGTCCCTAATATTTTGCCAAGTTTCGTGCAAATCCATTCAGCCGTTCGATTATTATTATTATTTTTTTTTTTTGCCCCGCGGGGCCCTTTTAAAACCTCCACATCAAACCTAGGGGGTCAGCGAGGATCTACTATGCCCCCTTATGGTCATTTGCCCCTTCGCTTTGGCCTCCTCTTGTCTCTCGATCCTACCGAGAGACAAGATGGCGGCCACTACGGACTGTTTGGAATGTTCACAGACGCCGGAGAACCAATCAGCTTCGCTTCACAAAGCTCCGTACCGCGAAAAGTCCGCGAACCGGAGCGCTGCCCGGTCCGCTGTTACAGATATATATCTTTTTTTGAACGTTAATTTCTCAAAATCCACTGAAGCACATATATTGAGACCTAGCAAAGGCACATCGGGCTACCAGTCCCTACAATTTTGCCAAGTTTCGTGCAAATCCATTCAGCCGTTCGGGCTAAAAGTGAGGCCAACCGCCCTATGGGAAACTCAATGTTAAAAACACATTTTGGGACCCCCCTTTTTTTTCGGCCCCCCCCTTGACGAAAACCCCCCAAATTTTTTAGGGGCTGCTCAGAAACAAAATGTGCCATTTTCCTGAAAATTTCAGCCAATTACGTCCACAAACGCCAAAGTTATTAGACATAGAATTTTCAAAAATCCCATAGAGAAAAAATCCTAACTATATATACCTACTGGCGAACGCCAGTAGGTAATATATATATATATATATATATATATATATATATATATATATATATATAAACAAAAGGTATTTTGTACAACTATTTTAATGACATCTGTATCCCTTTTGGGGAAATTTTTGTACTTACATTTATAAATGTAGGATGTCAATATTTTTTACATTGATATTTATAACACAATATATCCGTATGGGGATATTTTAGGTGTTGATATTCTGTCAGTGAACAGTCTTGCCAATCACCAGTTTGCCACCACCCTAGTGCTTCATCAAATTCCCTATGCCTGGTATGTTTAGTGTACCCAAAGGGGTGGAGGAGGGCAGTTTTTGTGTAGGTCCAGCATGCATTCCCTAATACCTAGAAGAAAAACAGTAAGTATAAAGTTCCTGTGGGGGGAGGTGGTTCTAAAGGATCAGAGGGAGGCGAGGTTCCAGGTCAGAGTTGAAAGAAAGGGATAGGAGCACCCCAATAAGGAGCAGCAGCCCTCACACATCCCGAAAGGTGTCATGCATCATCTTAGGGCAGCTCCTCATTGAGCCCGCAGTGTAATACCCAACGGGCCATGCAGGGGAGCTCTTAGCTGGAAGATGTTCTATGTTGTTTGACAGGAGGCCCTATACGATGGGGTGTTGGGGCGAATGTGTAGTGAGTAGAGTGGGTGCTGAGGTGAGTCTAAAAAATTGCTAAGAGTTTCAGAAGAACCTTTATTAGCTGGACTCTAATGCTAAGGTTAAAAGCTGATTAGAAAAGTCGTAGCTGGCAAGGAAAATTAAACCTGATACAGCCCAATGTGTGAAGTGAGAAGTGAAAGGTGGTCAATAGGTCAATAGGTTTCTTGACTCAGTTCTCCTAAAGGATAAGTGGCGTTTCATCTGGACCGGGGGAAAAAACAAGTACCCTAATCTACTCGAAAGTAGGGAGGAAGGTTGAAAGGGTGTACTATGCAGTGCTGTCCCTGTGTATTGGATTCATGTTTAATCCAGAGGAAGGGGGGGTGGGTGAAAGAGGTTTCTGCCTTCTGGAAGGATCTGAAGGAAAGAAAGAGGATAAAACAGCAAGGGTAAACCATCATGGTATCGTGAAAATGAGGAACCTTTGACGCAACATACTGATGTGGTTAGAGTGATCACAACATGCTGTCACACGGGCTCCAGTGTAAGGCTGACTGGTCAATATGTGAAGACGTTGTAAAGGAATAAAAACATGCGAGTTACATACCCCTTACTCGTACACATCAGGAGGTTTGTGATTGCGGAGATCAAGTAACAGGAGATATATGGGATTCACCTGTGAGGGACGGTAGAGTCCTACCACCACAACAGTGTCCCCTGGGCAAGCTATCTTGAGGTGGAGTAAAAACTCACCTAGAAGGAAATGTTGGTGATCCCCAGCTGGGATTTCCGAATTACCTTTGCACTGGCTGGGGTGAACCACCTGTAGCATGGAAGAAGCGGCCGTAAGTATTAGTATCATGTCGCGGTGAGACTGGTGGGCGAGTAAGAGTGATGAGTTGCATCCCCCAGAAGATGGCTAGAGTTGTAGGCCTTGCGGGTTGGTTGATAATAGGTTTGAAATGTAGCACAGCAGGGGAGCATGGTGTGTGGCAAATAGCAGGAGATAGACCTTGTGGGTTGTGGGTAACCAGGGTGTACGCAGCACAAAAGGGGGGAGGAAGGGGGCAGTGGTAGGGCGGGGGTTCTAGAAGAACCTGGGTGAAGGGGAGACACAGTGCGACCAGAAAAGGTAGGTGGGATACAGTGAAGGAATCTGGAGACCATAAAGATAGGAGTTGGTTACTGGTTGTATGCTGGCTGGAAGCAAAGTAAAGGTGTGTACCAGCCTCTGAAGCTCCAGGCGATAGCCACATTGGGTTGTTCACTCATGAGTAAGTGGCTGAGTATTGATTGTATGGGGAAAGAAGCACAATGGAATGCGTAGTAGTCCCATACACCTATGTTGTGTCACCCTGGAGCGTGTAGAGGTCATAATGCTATGGTATGTCTCATATGGCGAGTATTCAGCAGCCCACATCAGCCCATGGTATGTCATCAATAAGTCCAGTGCTGTGTGTACACAAGCGGAAAATCCAGTGTTGTTCTTTATTAAAAAGAGCTGGTTGGTTGATGTTGGTTAACGATTCCAGAATCGTCTATTGTATTTCGTCATGTGTGTGATGCATCTCGATGTAGTGGGAGAGCATCTTGGACATGGAGCTACCACACCTGACATTGCTGCGGTGTTCTGTGATTCTTGTCTTAGCTGCTCTAGTCGTCATCTCAACATATTTCTTCTGACAAGGTGTACATGAAAGGTAGATACAGTTGCGGGTATTTCAATGAGTGTGGTTGTTCTGGGTCCATGTGCAGTCTGGGCTGAGTGTGACATCCTTGGAGGGACTGGTGAAGGGGCACATACTGCAAGACCCACAGGGGAAGTGGCCTTTGAGGTGGGGAGCCCCCATAGTGGTTGTTGGCATGGCAGGTGTGTGGCTGGTGGTCTTGTGTGTACAAATTGTCTTTGATGTGTGCAGTGCGTTTAACTGAGAACCGTGGGGTGACAGGTGTCATCTCCCCAGTATGTAAAATGGGGCAATCTTTTTGATCATGTTCAATTTAGGGGTGAAGAAAGTCACACAGGTAATTGCATCACAAGGTGTACGTTCCTGATGTTCAAGGGTACCCACCTTATTGTTGTTGCGTGCTCGTTTGTATGCCTTCTGTAGCATAGCCTGAGGGTAGCGTCTGGCAACTAGGGGCCAGATGTATGACCCAAATTGCATGCGCAAACGGGTTAGCAAATGCAGGGAAGGATGTTTTTAGGTGCAGGCCATAGTCCCAGAGACCACTACCTGCCCTTAAACTTTTTCATGAAAACGTTTAATTTTCTTTTTTTAAATGCATCCCCCTTTCCTTTAAGGAAAACGGGCTGCATTTTTTTTAAAAAACATCTTTATTTAAAAGCAGTCCCAGACATGGAGATTTGCTGAGGCCAGCAGGCCACCATCCCTTGGAGGGCCAGCCAATCAAAATGGGGTCGCAAATTGCGAGTAGCTCATGAATATTCACGAGGCATGCACTTTCAGACCTCATTGAGAATTGCAAACAGTGTCTCAGACACTGTTGTACATGGAATTTTGCGACTCGCAAATTACGACTTACAATCAAGCTCAATTTGCAAGTCGCAAATTGTCATTGTCGCACATCTAGCCTTAGGTCTGTACTTAATGATTGGGCCTGTTCTTTATAGTCATTAACAATGCTGTAGTTGCGGCATAGTCGCAAGAATTGCCCGAACGGTAGGTTGTCCTGCAGGAGCTTAGGATGATGGCTATCATATGTAAGGAGACTGTTGCAGTCAGTGGGCTTCTTGTATGTTTTGGTGGAGGTTTTTCCATCATGAAGAGTGATCAGTAGATCGAGGAAGGGAAGTACTGATGTGGAGAGGTTGCTGCTGAACTATAGAAAGTGGTTGAGGGTATTCTTTCATGTGCAGAATTCAACGCAGGTTGCGTGTGAACCCTGCCACAGGATGAGGATATTGTCAATGTACCTGTGCCACACAATAATATTGGTTTGTTAGGGGTTGGCATCGCTGATGATGCACCTCCACTCAAAGTCAGCCATGTAAAGGCAGGCAAGGCTGGGAGCGAAGGTGCTACCAATCGACATGCCCTGGGTCTTGTGGTAAAGGGTGTCTTTGAATTGAAGAGTTTTCCTTGAGGGCTGCGGGGGCACACTACATAATGAAACTGATAGGGGTTGCTGAGGCCCAGGCTTCGGCCCTGAGGCTGGTCTCAATAGTCTCCATAGTGGCGTGCCAGGGTATATTAGTGTACAAAGCTTCCACATATAGAGTAAAAAGAATATCCACGTGGGTGTCCTCGCCCAAATCCTCAAGAAAGTTCATGGCTGCAGTGGTGTCCTGAGAAAGGACAGGGTATTAGTAACCAACAGTGGCAGGAAGAAGTCACAAAACTGCGACAAGGGTTCTAGAATGGAAACAATCCCAGATGCTATAGGTCTCCATGGTAGCTTTGTCTATCCTGGGGAGGGTGTAGAAGTAAGGTGTCCTTAGATTGTTGTTGACCAAAAAAGAGGCTTCTTTTTGCTTATCCATTCATGAGTTTCGGCTGCAAAAATAAAGTGGAAGTAATGTGTTTTTTTAAATAACCGGTGGGGTCCCCTCTAAAAGGGCTATTGAATCCTCTCATTCTCAAATTGGATTCAATAGACTCGAGACTGACAGCGATTGAGAGATTCAGTATGGGCATTCGAATACAGCCTGGGAATGGTGCAAATCCCGATGGAATACTAGGGAGTGGTATGGTTGTCCCCTGTCTTCCCCTGTCAACTATGGTTCATGTTCCTTCTACTTGTATAGCCACTACTGGGGAAAAGAGTAATAACATCACAGCACCCGATGCTCAAATTGTACCTGTTCCACTCCCCAGGTCAGCCCCCCCGATTCCTCCCCCCAGAAAGTCAAAACAACCACCTCCGGCTAGACAGCATACCCAGGAGAGACTAACAAATGTGCTAGTTCACAGCTCTAACTCACACGATAGCCCCAAATCCAGGCGTATGGCAGTTAACCTGCCTCCCGAGGCGGTGGGCTACACTGCAATACTGACGGGGGTCCCTGAGCTGGCTAATGGCGTAAAGGAGTCCTATGATTCCCTACGCAACAAGGTAATCAGCTGGCTTAATATCCAAAGGCCACTTCCATCTGGTCTAAAGGGAGAAGTTCTACTGGTTAGAAGGGTGCCGTGGATTGGGTATACTGCCAAGAAAACTGTGGGGGATTGCATAATTGTCAGTTTTAAGAGCCCCCAGGTTGTTACCTATATTTGCAACTGGCTTGGCAATTTAGGCAACACATCAATTGAATTGGTCCCTCTCTCGTACTTTTATCCTAAACCCTTGAGGAGTGATGACGGGTGGACACGGGAGAGTTTTGCTGTAGATGGAACTAGATATAGGCCCAGGCACAACGCCCATCCTACATTTAATTTCGCCCATCCAAACAGATTCAACTGCCTTGATGAGGTAGATTGACTCCGAACGGATATACCCATGCAATCTTGCCCAGTCAGCGCAGTTGAACCTCCAGGACAGGGGTTGGGTGCTGTAGTGACCAACTCCTCAAACAGAGAACTGGAAGATTGTGGTTTGAAATCGCCTGGCCCAAGGGACCCTTCAGCGACCCGATCCGTAAATCACACTGGCATTCCCCAAGTCGCCTGTGTTGCTAATACATCAACAACTGCCCAACTTACCCAGGAAATAGAAGTACGGCGGCCTGCACTCTCAAATGCGGGTAATATACCCGGAACATCTGATGGGTCGCCATCCAATACCATCTCTGAGACCCTGAAGGTCCTCTCCTGGAATGTGGCCGGTATTGCAAATAAATTACATACACCAGACTGGGAGCTCTTATTAGACTCTACTGATATCTGCCTTTTCCAGGAGACGTGGGCTAGGGACCCACTGACTAGTCCGGGTTTTGCAGTATTTGAAATTCAGGCTAGGTGGAGTGGAAAGGGGAGACCCTCGGGGGCCTAGCGATCTGGGTGGCTAGTCACATCGGATGTATTGCAGAAAGCATTCCCACGTTTTCGCCCGACATCCAGTGTGTACGTCTAAGGTGGCCCAATGCTACAAAACTGGCTATTGTAAATGTCTATTCTTGCCCTGTTAGTGTAGCTAAGGAATCCCCCACCCTGGAAGATCTCTCGTCTTTCCTGGGGTCATTGCCAAGTGATTATAAAATTGTGTTGGTCGGAGATTTTAATTGCCACTTCGAACCTCTGGAAGGTTTAAAGGAGGGCGTCCTTTCCTCTGAAGATGACTTCTGGGGTGTCCCACCCTGCTTATCTCCCCATCCCAAATCTTGGTCCCCACTTCAGTTCAAATCATGTCCCTCACTTTGAATTATGCATTGAGGGCTTGTAACGGTCGTACCCCGTCAGACAGCCCCTCATTGTGTACCTTCAATAGGAAGGATCATGAATCAAGGTTGGATTACATCTTCGTCGACCTTGGTTTGTGGTCTAAGGTCCATGATTTCAGAGTATCCCTCAGAACCGATAGTGACCATAATGCCCTCCTACTGGATCTGAAACACCCTGCTCCTGAGTCACAACCTACCAAATCTCATGACGACCCTGGTAATCTGGCTCTCAGTTCTAATAGGCGAAGAGTAAAAAGGGCCAAAATCATAAGTTCAGAGGAAAATACAAGAAAAATCTTTGACATAGCTCTCCCGAAGTTTATAGAAATAGATGTTCTAATTGAAGAGCCTAGATCCCAAGATTTTAATAACAAACTGGCAACCATCCATGAAAATCTAGTGGGGTCTTTAGCGGAGGTCTTTTTCCCAGTGGTAGCCCCACGGCGCAAGCAGACCCGAGTACCATCTTGGTATAACTCTACCTGCAAAAAGGTTAAATCCGAGTTAATTGCTGCTATCAAAGCAGGAGCAGATAGGACCATAGTTGCCAAACTCAGGAGCCAGTATAAGGAAACCATTGTCTTGGCCAAAAAGGAGTGGGATTGGAACCTCTGGCATGACCTCTCCTTTGCACTAGAATCCAGGGATTCGAAAAAATTCTGGACCCTGGTGAATAATGGCACAGGAGGGGTCAAAGCGGCAGTGGATTCCAACATCGCACCATCCGCCTGGGAAGGCCACTTCGGCAGACTGTATCAAGATATTGAGCAGCCAGCTTACGAAGTGGCCTTTAGTGATACATCTATCCCCGGAGATGGCCTTGAATTTACCCTTGGCGAGGTGGTTAGTGCAATAGAGAGATTGGCAATGGGAAAGGCCCCGGGACTAGATCGATTGCCCGGTGACCTTTTTAGACAACATCCCGAGATTTGGGGTCCATACCTCCTTATCCTTTTTAATGCCATCTTGGGAGGGATGGAGATCCCCTGTACTTGGCTGGGAGCAGAGATAGTGCCTATTTACAAAAAGGGTTCCCCTCTTCTCCCAGCCAACTATAGGCCGATCAGCCTCATAGATGTCCCCCAAAAACTTTTCTCTCGCCTCCTCTTGGACCACCTCAATGATTGGATGGAGGCAAATGAAATCCTGAGACCCCTTCAGGCTGGCTTCAGAAAAAACACGTCCACCATGGACCAGGTCTTCCGCCTCATCCTCCTGTATTGGAAGACGGTGAAGATTGAGGGGGGAGGCTATACATGGTGTTCGTGGATCTGAGGTCTGCCTTTGATCTGGTTCCATGGAGAAAACTTTGGCAGGTCCTCAGGGAGCTGGGTGTTCCATCCCATCTGTTGCAAGCCATAACTAGGCTCCATGATGGCAATTATGCGCAGGTTAGATGTGGTAGGGACGGAGCGCTGTCATCAAGGTTTCCTGTTCTCAGAGGGGTAAGGCAGGGTTGCGTCTTGGCGCCAACCCTGTTTTGCCTCTTTGTTAACAACGTTATATCTCACCTTGATGACGTCAAAGATAACGATGCCCCTTTTTTGGCTGGCAGGAGGGTGCCAGCTGTTATGTTTGCTGACGACACCCTCCTGCTATCCAAAACCCCTATGGGGGTCCAAAGGATTCTAGATGGATTTGATCTTTTCTGTAGACAACATGGTCTAGAGATCAATACAGAGAAGACCAAGTTCATGATCTTCAATCCATCCACAAAAACTAGACCCAATCCCACTCTGGGTTCAGTCAGTCTAGAAAGGGTCACAACCTTTCAATACCTGGGGGTAACATTGCACGAGAACCTATCCTGGGAACCCCAAATTGTAAGATCTCGGCTTAAGCTGTCCCAACTCTCCGGTGCAATTTTGAAGGTTGTAAATTCTTCAACCTTCAAACCAATAAGTCCGGCACTGGAATTGTATAAATTACAGGCCAAAGCGGCCGCCTCGTATGGCAGTGAGCTATGGGGGCATAGAGCAGGTTCGGTTCTTGCCAGTGTCGAAAACCACTTCCTTAGACGTCTTCTGGCCCTCCCCCGGAGTACACCGTTGTTTCCCTTGAGACTGGACATGGGTTTACCATCCATCACTGCTGACCTGGAGTCTAGGCCAATAAGATTCTGGCATAGGCTTTGGTCTACCAGCGAGCTTGCCCATTATAGGAGGGATCTCGTTCATGTAATGGACCTGAACCAACGTGACAAAATTCCCAGGTTGACCTTCATAAAAAAAGAACTGTATCGGTTAAAATTACCCAAATTATGGGAGGCTCCTGAATCGGGATGCCAAAGGCTTTCCCGCAAACGTTTGGTTCAGATCCACAAAGGGAAAAGTTTGGAACTCCTCCGGACATCAGCTAAACACGGCACCCTAACCGAACGTTTCCTACAATCCAAAAATTCATATGAATTCGAAGGTTTTATGGATATCATTCACCCCATTTTAGCCAGGAAGCTGTTTATACAGTTTAGGCATGGCACTTTGCCAGTCAAAACCTTCACTTGTAACTGGCTTCACGTCGATGACAAAATCTGTCCAGGGTGTAACTCCCATGATGAAGATGAAACACATTTTCTTTTTTTCTGTCCTGCATATCAGAGACCAAGGAAACATTGGTTGGTCCCCCTATGCAGGAATCTGGGATTCAGGAGCCACATGCATGCGTACAGAGTATTAAGAACTAGTACCTTGCCCCACATAGTTTTCGCAGTGGCAACATTTATTTTTGCTATGTGGCAGATCAGGAAAAAACTGCTAAATGCACAACTGTTGTAAATATTGAAAATTGTTTCCACACCACAGACTGTGCTTTCGGATCATGCCATGAATTGTGTTTCCTAACCATGAACTGGTTTCTATTATGTTTTGTACATCCTGGCAATCTATTTCTATGATGTGTTTTTATATTGTATTCTTTTTTATAAATGTCTAAATGTATTGGTAGTGTATCTTTTATGGTCTAGATGACCGAAATAAAGAATTTTTGGATTGGATTGGAAAAGGGTTATAGCAAGCAGGGATAGAAAGCTGTCACTCACATTCCAGGTTGTAATCCATGGTGTTGAGGACGACGATGGCAACCCCTTTTTTAGCTGGTTTTAGGTTATTGATTCATCTTTCCTGAGGGAGTGCATTGCTTCTGTTTCTGCCTTAGACAAGTTGGAAACGGTATGCTTGTGTGGGCATTGTACAACGTCCATGAGTACTGCCTACTCGAAAGTGAGGACTTCAGGCTGTACCATCCTCATTGTGGGAGATAAGGTGGAGGGGGTGTGCAGGTCTGAATCTGAGTAGGCTGTCAGTGATTTGTCCAGAAAAAAAGCATGTAGGCCGATTTTTCTAAAGAACCAATGTAGTAATGTGTAGTCCTGAAGTTATCTTCCTTAAGGAAGGGGACGTAACCCAGACCCTTAGTGAAGACTGAGGTTTCACTTTTGGTAAGCATCTTGGAGGACAGGTTGACAATCAGTGTTTCTTGCTGGCTGTTATGGCATTGAGACATCTGAGACAGTGTCAGCCGCTGAGTCTGCACGTAATTTGGGGGTTACTTTTGGGCCTAACTTGCAGCTGGATATGCATGTAAATAAGATCACGGCTACGTGCATGATGCTGCTGCGCATGCTCCGCAAAGTTTTGCCCCTTTTACCTGAACAGTCTAGACCAGAAGTAGTGCGTGGGACCATCTTAAGTCGTTTAGACTATTGTAACGCTCTACTTATGGAAGCCCCTAAAACGTTGCTTTGTAAATTGCAACGGGTGCAGAATATGGCGGCCAAGCTGGCTCTCTCTCGCCCTAATCTCAGCTCTTCCACCGCTGCTCTCCGGGACTTACATTGGTTGCCGGTCCATCTACGGGTTCAGTACAAAGCTGCCTGTCTGGTGTTCAAGGCTTTGCACGGACAGGGCCCGGTCCCATTGCAGAATATGTTTTCCTGGTATTCCTCCACGCGCTGCTTACGCTCCTCTTCTGCGGGGCTGGTGGTGGTACCGAGATTCCAGAGAGTGAGGATGGGCGGACGCTCGTTTAGTGTCGCAGCGGCTAAACTCTGGAATTCTCTGCCACTCTCTTTACGAGGTCAAAAGGACCTTTTACCATTTAAAAAAGCGCTGAAGACCCACTTGTTCCCTAGGGCAGTGTAAGTTGTAGTCCTGTTGCTGATAGTGATCTCAGGCGCCAGGATGCCCTTGGGGTGACAGTGAAGCGCTATACAAATATACCAATAAATAAAAAAAAAAATAAAAAAAAATTGTTAGGCCTGGAAAGTACACCCTACACCCATGCCACAAGCCTATACATTGATTATAATGTTCATACATCTGCTTACCCAATCCAATACTTTAACCCAGCTCTTACCAGTTGCCACTTGCCAGTGATCCTGGCGGTTGGGAACCAGCATTCTCTTACCTAGAAGGGATACATTGATGTGTGTTGTTGGGGTTCCTACTAGATGCTGCTTGTATGCTCCGCTGTGGCAACTTCCTCTACATTTATGGAGAATTCACCAAATGACTCACAATATTGCTCTCTGGTTCCCTCTGTCCTTCCTGAATGTTCTTCAGTCTCATTCCCTCTCCTCCTCCTGGCCAACTTGGAAGGCTTTCTCTCTTGTACCTCCATTTTGACTCCTTTTTGTTGACAATGACTTCTCTCTCAGCCAGCTTGTTTCTTCTTGGTATTGTTTCTAAGATACAGGTTTCTTCCAGATTTCTTCTTCTAGCCACCTGGAAATGATACTGCTTTTACTTCTAGTGTTGTCCTTACCTGATCCATTCCTCAGTAGTCCTTCTTCCACCTCTCCAGTCTCTAACCTGCTACACCACATCAGTATTTCATGCTGAATTTATTATTAGGATCATCACCAGTTCTAAAGTTTTCTTTTGTAGTTTACAAAATCAAGCCCCTATTCTTTTCTTGGCCCGTGGTACCTATCTACCTAGATGCACGGAAAACATTAAATGCGATTACACATAAATGATGCTCTTCTTGGCAACTATCTAGCACTACATATGTGCCATTGTGAACTGCAGCCTTGCTAGCCCACCATGATACACTCTGTACCCACCTTCAATAGTCCGAAGTCAGTTCACTAAAGGTATTGTTAGAACTGGGGGTCTCTAGTTGGCAGAGGTAGGTACGACTGTCCAAAATAGGGAGCCTTGCTTCTAGTCAGGGCAAGGAGATAACCCTCTGAGATAACCCCTGCTCACCCTCTAGGTAGCTTGCACGAGCAGTCTAGGCTAACCAGAGGAAATGCGTAAAGTATTTGGACCAACACTCACAGTAACACAGTGAAAACACCACAAACTGACTCCACAACAGTTTAGAAAAATAAAGGTATTTAATCTAAACTACACAAGACCAAAACGACAAAAATCCAACATACACAGTTCAAGAATATGGTTTCAAAAAGAGTTCTTAAGGTTGCGTTAAAGTTCTTCAAGTTGCGGTAATATAAACCACAGATGCGTGAAAAGTTCACAGTTGCGTCACGTTTACTCACAGTACCTTTTAGTTGCAACAAAGTTCCAAAAGCCGAAGCTGGTGCGGTGGAAAACAAGCGATGCGTTGCTCCTGAGACCCTGGGGAGGTGATGCGACAGCCCCGCTGCAGCAGCAGGCGTGTTGCGACGAATCCGGTCTGTATGGAGAGGAAGGCCACTTGTATGGATTCCGGTGCGTAGGTTCCGTAGGAAGTCTGTTCTCGCAAAAGGCACGATGCGACGATCTCGTAGGGGCTGCGACGATCTCCGGGGCGACGATGCGCGGTCCAGCGGTGATCCTCTCTCTCGCAGCTCCTCGATGCGATGGTTCTGCGATGACACTTGCAGCGACGTGATGCGGTCCGCAAGCAAGCGGTGCGGCGATCTCACCCAGCGACGACAGGCTCTGCGACGACACTCGCAGCGATGTTCGACTTTCCCACACCGGTTTGGTGCGTCCCGCAAACGAAGGATGCGACGGCTCTGGCAGCGGCGTTAGGCGCTGCGACGATCTCGACCTTCGTAGCGGCGGGAAACTTCTCGCACTGTCGGGGATGAGCTCCGCAAGCAAGCGATGGGACACTTTTCGATTGCAAAAGTCTCTCAAGCTTAGTTTCAAGCTTCCCAGCACAGGTACAACTTCCAGAGGCCCCACAACTGTATCAAGCACTCTAGGAAGGACAGAACTCTCTCAGCAGAGTCCGGGGAAGCTGGGGGTGAAGTCCTTTTGTTCCTGGGACTTCAGAACAGGGAGCCAGCTCTACTCAGGCCCTTGGAGATTCCTTCAAGACAGGGGACACAGCTCAACAGCAAAGTCCTTCCCCTCTCCTTGGCAGCAAAGCAACAGCAGGTCAGTCCAGCAGAGCAACAGCAGGACAGTCTTCCTTCTTCAGTTTCAGCTTTCTCCTTGGCAGAGGTTCCTTCTTGATTCCAGGATGATCTAATTTTCTGTTGTCAGGGGTCCTGTACGTATACCCCTAAAAGTCTTTGTTCTCTTTGTGCATGTGGGCCCTGAGCCCGGTCTAAACCAGTTCTGGGTGTTTCCTGAGTACTTTGTTTTGCTGGCTGCTTCTTTCCTTTCAGAGTGAGGGGCAGGGTCCTCAGCCGCCCAGCAGGAGGTGGCGCCAGCATTGTGGAAGGCAGGAACAGCCCTATTCAGGCCCAGGTGCTAACTCCTCCCACCACTCCAGTTGCAAATGCAGTCATTCAGCCTACGGCTGACTCAGCCAGCCTCCTGGGGGATCCCCAGCTCCTGTCACTCTCAAACCAGACAGTCAATACACAAGCAGACCAAGGCACACAGAAGGGTCAGACAAGAGAACAGCAACTTTCTAAAAGTGCTGTCCTCAAACACAGGATTCAAAAACAACCTTTCCTAAAAGATGTTTTATTAAATTCTGAGTTCAGGCATACTAGAAACTTACGTCCTATCTTGTTCCTATGGGAAGAAATGCTGTTAACCACTGTAGCCCGCATCCCCCATGTTAATCTATGGAGCAAGATAGCCTTGCAGCAGTGAAAAACGAAAATGGCTGTAATTCACTACCAGAGCATGTCACCTGCACATGTACATGCTCTACCTTTTACATACACTGCACCCTGCCCAGGGGGGTACCTTGGGCCTTCCATAGGGGTGACTAATGTGCACAAAAAGGGAAGGGTTAGGCCTGGTCAGTGGGGACACTGACCAGGAGGACATGGCAGTTTTTAAACTGCCCATAGGCACTGCAGTGGCAGGCCTGAGACACCATTTTAGAGCTACCCCTGTGGGTGGCACAATCAGTGCTGCAGGCCCACTAGTAGCATTTGTCATCACTAGCCCTTGCACACCCAGTGCACTTTACTAGGGACTTCATGGTGATACAAATATGCCAAACATGTACATCCAATCAGAATAACACTTTACATAGGGAGCACTTACACTCTGGCACTGATCAACAGTGGCAGAGTGTCCAAAGCATCTAAACCAGCAACAACGAAATCCAGCACAGCATCAAAAATACAGGAGGTAGAGGCAAAAAGATAGGGGGAAACCACGCCAAAGATGCCAGGTCTAACAGGTATAAACACATTGCATGCAGAATTCCTACTCCATCCATGTTTCCTGGTCAGAACATTCTGTAAGTTCAGGTCTTCAACTTTTTGAGCTTAACAACTGATGATCCAACTCAGACATAAATGCTCAAAAGTGTCTGCTCTTGTCGCCTTAGCCTGGGTGCTAAACACATGTTGACAAGGTAAATTCCATGTTAATTTGAGTGTGTTCTTCTAGCACAGGTGTGGCATCCCCATCACTCACTACTTTGTGAGCCAAGCAGAGTTGGTTGATCTACTATCTTTGCCTTTCTTTGGTATGGTCCCTTATTAGAGTAAACACAGTATATGAGTGATCATTCATAGTTGTAATTCATCACTAGAATGTGTTGTTTTTTTATTTTGGATGAAACTTGCAAACTTCTCATAAATTTATAACAATATTTGCATTAACCACATCCGTGCGGTGCAGATTTACTGCCGGTGCTGGGCCCTAATGAAAACGGGCGTGGTCATGACGGAACGGTTCCGTCATGAGCACAGCTCGACCGATGCTCATGACGGAACCGTTCCGTCATGAGCATCGAAGGGGTTATAATCTATTGATTTAGTGGCACATGCCCTACTTCAGGGGATGTGTTATCCTGGAAAGCAAAACGCATCAAACCAAAACATAAACAAAAGTGGAATACATGGTTTATAAGCATAAACTTCAAACCAGTGTATCCAAAAGAAATTTCCAACATTTATTGCACATGATTAATTTGTTTTCACTAGCTGGAAAGTGGATCAATCAATCAATCAAGCATTTATATAGCGCGCTACTCACCCGGAGGGTCTCAAGGCGCTTGGGGGGGGGGTCCTCTACTGCTCGAACAGCCAGGTCTTGAGTTGCTTCCTGAAGGAGAGGGGTCAGGCGGAGGTGGATGGGGAGGGAGTTCCACGTCTTGGCAGCCAGGTAGGAGAAGGATCTTCCTCCCGTTGTGGCTCATCGGATGCGGGGAACGGTGGCGAGGGCGTGGCTGGTCGATCGAAGTTGGCGAGTGGGAGTGTAAAAGGTCAGGCGATCGTTGAGGTATCTGGGGCCTTGGTTGTGGAGAGCTTTGTGTGCGTGGGTGAGGAGTCGGAACGTGATTCTCTTGTTGACGGGGAGCCAGTGCAGGTCTCTCAGGTGTCCGGAGATGTGGCTGTGTCGGGGGATGTCCATGATGAGTCGTGCTGAGGCGTTCTGAGAATCCCTGCTTGATATCAAGTGCAATCCTTTTAATAATATAAACACAATGGCTGTAATAGAATCCAATAAATATTCAGAACCAAGTGCTCCCGGGTAGAGTATGCTTGTAGAACACTGCTGTGAATCCCAACTGGTAAAATAACTAAATATCTATCCTCCATGTATAAATTCAAAAATGAACGGACCATGCAAACACGTGAACACAACTAGCCAAAAAGAGAATTCTCGCATAGTAGGGCATGTCAATTACTGGTCATTTGTGCATAAGAATGTTACTAGCAAACTCATTATAAACTGAAAGCATAGCTTGAGACCCATCTTTGTCTATCTTTCGAAAAAACTGCCAGAGCTCAGTTGAATGTGAGTCAAAATGAACATGGAGAAAGGACTATCGAACCTGGAGTAAACACCGCTCCATCATGGAACCCTTCAAGTTAAAAGTGATGCAAACCAGGTCCAGTGTCAGAGGATAAGAATAAAACTTTTTTTAAAGTGCTGACTCCCGTAATGCATCTGGCAGAAATGTTGAGTTGAAAGTGGGTAAAGGACTTGATTGAAATTTCATGAGATTCACGTTTTGCCCCAAAAGCGGATCGAACATTTAAGAGGACTATATTCAGCTCCTATAGAGTAAAGTATATTTAAGATGTGTGTGACCAATGGCAATGATGCTGATGTCCCTTTCCTTTACCAGCTTCCAATCCCTGTAGATAGAACTATCCAGTTTGGAAATGCCTTCCCACCCCTCTCACATTTTCAATGACTTCTACTTACCTGGCCATGCATTCCAAGAGAGCTGGGAAGGAGCCTGGTTTAGACCAGATCCCTTCAGATTTATACCACTCAGAGCCCTCTGTTTGGCTTCCACATTTTAACACCCTCTACATGGATATTGCTGCAGAAGCTCCTGTTCCATTTCTTTGGAAAGTTGTGGACTTTTTCCCAATTCCTATGAAAGTTCTGCAATAGAATCCTTGGTAATTATCATTCAATCAGATTAATCGACCATCTACAAAAGATTTTCTGTAAACATTTCATGGATAAATTAGCCCATGAAAAAGAAAGAGAGAAACTGCCCACCTACTGAACAATGCTGTATTTCAAAAGTCAAATACAGAAATCCATAAAACAAGAAAAACTTTTTTGTTTGCAGAATGAATCGAATGCTTGTTTATATGTTTAAATTCATCATCGTAATCAATATTTTAGAATAAAGTAGCCTAAACATAATCATCTATTAAAAGAGAACCGTCCCACCCTCATAACACAAAACTCATCACACTTACCAGCTCCATGTATGCCACTCACAACTAACACATCATCCAGATAAATGTATTAAACCTATATTGTACCGTGCCCTTTTTGACGTAGAACAAACATGATCAAAAGAAAATGAATTATACAATACAAAGATGGTCACAAAAACAGGTTGTTACAACCACAAAGTAGCATCAAGTGGGAGCAGGTGATAAACAGGCTCAAACTCTGAAGTGAGAGGAAGTACCTTTATCAAAATGGCTGCTATGTGTGCTCTAGCATGGCGAATGAGGGATTATGCTCTGCAATACCAGAGGAGAGGACAAAGAAAAGATCGCATTTTCAGAGCTACTTTTTCCAGGAGACTGAAGAGGAGCTTTAGGATAATTACAGGCTGAGGCTAAACGGCCACATTTAGGCCAGCTATAGATCAGTCATTTTAATTGTCATGTTTATTTCCTGGAAAATAGAGCAAAATGATACAGAAAATTGTGTTCAGGCCTGAAATTTTAGTTGGTGATGTAAGATCAAAATAAAGATTTGTGTGTGCTTTTCAAATACATATTTTAATGTGTCTTTTCTAACTTGCGTGGAATTGGTCTTTCGGTATTGGTTTCCGACATGTTCCCTTTTGATGAAGCACCCTATGAGTATCCTCACATCTTATCACACAGAGACAAAATACTGTGGCTCGAATCCTTCTCACTTTCTAGAAGAAATGTTGCCTGCTGTTGGGAATGTTTTGCACAATTTGCAGCAATTCTATTGGTGATGTAACTTGCCATAAGCTACATTCTTGCCACAGTGCAGCATTTCCTGTTGAATATGTATAGTTCTCTGCTAAGTACCTCCAAATCAGCAGCCAATTTCTTAACAATTTTACCATATTTTTGCAAACCCAAAAGTACCCTCAATATCATTTGTTCTGTTGCTGTGTCTCCTTATGCAAAGTTCTACATAAAGATGTAATGGCATCAGTTACATTTTCAATGCTATTAATAATGAAAGACACTCTTTCATTCATGTTTCTGGCTATCATAGTTATAGCATACAATAGCTTATTTTGAATATCCACCATAGAGTTTACATCTGCACAAATTCCTCTCTTGGGGGTGTAGCTCCTGGCACATTATGTGCAATAGCAGGCTGTTCTTTTAATGGTAATGATATTTCCCCTCCAAGTTTTTGGATGTAAAGATTTGTTCTACGTCGTATAGATGGATGTATATGTGAAGATGTTCTTGTAGTTCATCTTCTGGGAGGTACTCTTCTTCCACAAGCTGTGGCAGGACATGTCATGGCCATTGGTGGAGGAATCTCAGTGATAACACTATGTCAATCTTCTACCTCAGCCTAAATATCCTCATCGTGGCCCTCTATATGTTTACCTTAATATCTGTAGTAAAGGGATGTAAGAATATTATACATTTTCCTTAAGGATTTTATGGAATATACAAGTGACCTATCTCATTAAATACTTGTCCACAGAAGTGCAGTATTTTAAGCTGCATTTCCACACGCTTCTTCATTTGTAAAGTACTCTATATCAGTCATATGGACATAAAAAGATTGACTTGTATGTTTAATGTAAGTTTCAACTTTGAAAGATGATTATTTGATGTAATGTAATATATGGCCAATAGTTGGACCAGACGTCAGACTCTTGATTATTGTGCCCCTTGGACCAAGCTATCCTGAATGAAGAGGCATAATCAAACTAAAATGTTAGACCTGTCAACCTTAGGGTGGTATTTTCCCAAACTGCTTGCTTTAACCCTCTGATTTTCCCTAAGGTCATTTTTGCTGGCTTCAGGTCTCTGTGCTAACCACTGCTAAAGTGCTTGTGCTCACTTCCCATCACAAGATAAAAAGGGCCAAGAGAGAACAGGTTAAGCAAGCACTCTCTAAGTTGCTAGTATTTCAGAAGATAGTTATCATCATTCTCAAGTCCTGAAGTGAGTAAGGCAGATAGTTTCAATAACAGTCATTCTTAACTACTGTAAAAATGAAGTTCAGTTGTGGATTGAAGATTTCAAAATATGGATCCAAGTCAGATGTTTATACTCCAAATTCTTTATTTCATAAACTTTAAAAGATTTCCAGCATACACCGCCGACACGTGTTTCGTCTTTAGAAGACTTTTTCAAGGCAACGGAAATAATTGTAGGATGTTCTATTAGGATGAATCTTGTCTCGCAGCAAAAGTGTAGTTGTCTGCGTCTTGCAAGAGACTTATCATGGTCCATCAACAGACTATAGAAAAAGGAACTAACCTCCACGCAGCAAGACTTCTGAATTGACCAAGACAACTACCACTGCTACTGATCTTGAACGTGGACTATATCCTATGCATCATATAGCAACACAAGTGAGAAGAGCTTGATCATTAGGACTGCGTCTTCCCGGCTTACTTTATTCAGATTCATATATAATATGTGACCATCGATTTCTCCTACACTTTTGCTGCGAGACAAGATTCATCCTAATAGAACATCCTACAATTATTTCCGTTGCCTTGAAAAAGTCTTCTAAAGACGAAACACGTGTCGGCGGTGTATGCTGGAAACTTTTTATGTTTATGAAATAAAGAATTTGGAGTATAAACATCTGACTTGGATCCATATTTTGAAATCTACAATCCACAAATGAACTTCATTATTACAGTAGTTAAGAATGACTGTTATTGAAACTATCTGCCTTACTCACTTCAGGACTTGAGAATGATGATAACTATCTTCTGAAATACTAGCAACTTAGAGAGTGCTTGCTTAACCTGTTCTCTCTTGGCTCTTGATATTAGCAAAAATCTTTTTTGCTAATTTTTGACACCCTTGGTGGTGGGTGTAAAACAGGACAGCGGTGCACCTCATAGGAGAATACTTGGACTACTATATGAATAACATTACACGTGGAATTGTTTCAGTGAGAGTTGTATTGACATTATGTGCGGGCGTTTTCTCTTTTAGAGAGACACTACCACCAATTCCTATACACAAGATAAAAAGGGCTTACAACTGACTGGCATATTTAATTAGCTTATAGGTCCATGTTAAAAATGAATACCACATATCCAGGTACTGCAAATTAAATGCTACTAGTGGGTCTGCAGCATGTATTGTGCCACGCACCTAAGCAGCCCCTTACAATATGTCCCAGGCCTGCCAGTGCAATTATTTATTGCCAATTCAACTTGGCAATATAACCCCTTGCGAAGCCTTACACTCTTGTATTGCATATATGTCACTTCCAAAGTAGAACCTAGATAGCTCATGGCAGGGTGCATTTAAATTAATTAGTTGGACATGTACTTTATAAAACTAACAATTGTTATAGCTCTAACAAAATTAATTGTTATTTAATTCACTACATTTTACATGTTTTTTCTTTAGTGGAAACTAGCATGAAGGTGGACAGTGCTTAATTTGAGCCATTGCTTGCAGGTGGTGCCCACCAGCACCTATTTTGGGGAATCAGCACGTATTTTTCCTCACTGGACTTTGATTAGAGCAAGATAGAGATAAACCACAAAACAGGGAAAGGGGGAGAAAGAGAAAGACCAGAAATCAGTAACAAAGCGAGAAAGTAGAGATGAAAACAAAACAAATTGCAAAAAAGTCAGATAAAGGGGCAGGGTGTGTCTGCTCCTGGATGAAGAGGCATGAAGTGGAAAAAGGACTACACAAGCATTACATTCTGCACCTCTAACATTCCATAGTGCAGGGCGGAGGCTTCTAAAAAACACTTTGAGCACCAGCACTTATTGTATCACAAATAAATCACTGAAGGTGGGTGAAGAGTTTCAGACATGCAACCCAAAGTTAGTTGTGACACATCTCCTTATATCAAAGTACTCTCAATTGCCTCATCCAAAAGTGTGGGTGGTGGATGTGTGGGTGGGCCCCCTCCAGGTTCGGCAGCATCCTTGCTCCCAGTTGCAAGAATCTCCTTTGTTCTTGAGCAATGGTCATAGCACGTTTTCCTAATTTACTCTGCATTGAATGTGGTTACACCCACTTGAGTGATGTGCTCCAGAATCTTACTCCTGCTTCTTTTTTGTGGCTTCTGGAAATTTTAAGATGCTTTACTAAAAAAAGTTGATTGTGGCCCACACATTCTTTCACAAGTATCTCTAGTTCTTCATCTGAAAATGCCTGCCTTCTTTTCTGACCAACCTTTTCTTACTCACCTTCCTGGCTTTCCTTTCTAATTAACTGAAGTACACTCCATGCCAAGTTCTTTCTTCCTGGCAGCTCCTGTGGATTTCAATGTGATTGTAACAATGTTCTTCCTGATTCTGATGTCATCACTAGGGGCAAGGTTCAACTTTGAATTGCACCATACATTGTGTGGCGAGGGCAACGCAATACTTAGGTCGGATTTACCAAGCAACGTAAGGCCACCTTGCATGACCCTCCGTTGCTTGATAATCTGGAGGAACACACAACAGCACAAGTTGCTGCCTTACGTAACTCTACCCTGGGAAGGCATGGGTGTTTTCAGACATCCACCCATGGGGCCTCATTTATGAAAAGTGACGCATCGCTGCGTCAAAACAGCGATGCGTCACTTCTCATTGCGCCCTCCTTGCGACACCAATGATGCGTCATATTTACAATATGACGCATCATTGCGCAAGGAGTTGCAGATACGTCAGTATTTCTGACGTATCTGCAGGGCGCAAAAGTGACGCATTGCTGGAGTGTGTCACAAAAGTGAGGCAACTCCAGCAATGTGTCCTTTCTCATGGGGCAACCCCATGTGAAAGGGTCTGCGCCAGTCTTACGCCTGCTGTGAGGCAGGCGTAAGAAATTGACGCATTTGCATCCTAAAAGTGGCGCAGTGAAATCTTATAGATTTCACTGCGTCACTTGTATGACCTTTTCTTGCGTCAGAACGCCCCCCTGCATACATTATACCTGGTGCAGGTATAATGTAGCGCAGGGGTTTACAAAGTGACGTATCTACCTAGATGCGTCACTTTTTTAAATTTGGTGCAACAAGGCACATTTTTTACGCTGCTGGTGCGTCACAAAAAGTGACGCCCGGCGACGTAAAAGTGACGCATAGCCTCATAAATGAGTTCCTAGGGGAGGCACAGCGAGGAGAAATATCTGTACTTATCTCTGTTGTTGCCTCGTTCTGCAGTCCCCCTAGAAAGAGAAAACATAATCTAAGGGGTTTGTTTTGTGCAGGACGGTGTCCCTTCAACACAAGCACCCTTGCACCATGGCCCGAGGGTACCTGTGCTGACGCTAGGCAGCAGATAGTGAGCCAGTGCAGGCAGGCAGGAGGAATACACAATAGATTGGTAAATATGCTGAATTCATTACCTCGTCTTTCCATGTACCAAGTTGTTGTGCTGCCCTGCGCGACATATTGATAAACCATGTGTCTTTGCAACATTTGCAATTTGTGAACGCAACTGAATCGCATTTTGCAATTTGGTATTATAAGAAAGAGAATATTAAGAAACTGCTATTTCAATCATTTACTTAATAGTACATTTGGAGATTTGCAAAATGTGTTTTCCTTACAATTGCAAATAATGAATCGAAACAGAGTGCATTCCGTCCTGCAGAAAACAATCCTACATGTAAGGATTCAGTCTTGCAGTATGGTGCAAGGGTGCCTGCACTGGTGCTAGGCGGCACACGGTGTGCCAATGCTTGGAGAGAGCAAAAGTGCACCCAATCTTGGTAGATATTCCACATTCCCGCTCTCTTCCATTCACGCAAAACAAAGCACCAAATTGCCTTTCTAAGTTGCGCTGCTTGAAATATTTGTAAATCTGCCCCATAATAGGAGCTCTAAAACATGGGGGGCACATTTACTATTAATGTCATGCAAGATGACCCAGCAAAGGACCTTGCTGCTCTGCATTACGTGAAAGAATTAGAGCACAAATGCTCCAAATTTACAAAGATGTGGGCCATTTCTGCTCTCTCCTTGCACCGACGCCCTCTTTACTGCCTAGTTCCAAAGCAGGCCCCCTTGCACCACAGAACAAGGGCTGGATTGGTTCATGCAGTAAGGAATTCCTTCCTGCACAAAAACTATCCTCAGAGGTATATCCATCTTTCTATGGAATAATGCAGCACACACAAAAACACAATAATATTTCTCCTTGTTAACCGCATCGGTGCGGCGCATTTTCCCGCTGTGCGCTGAAGATTTGAAAATCCCGCGGTTCATGACGAGATGAGCGTACAATAGGTGTACTTCATGACAAGCTGAGCTCGTCATGAGCGTCGAAGGGGTTAAGCCTCTGTCGGGTGGACACACCATTTTTGCGTGGATCCAGGTTTACAAGTCTTTGTAAATCTCGTTTTGCATCAAAATACATGTGCGGATGCATGGGAACGACCAATCTCTCCCCATGTAACGCCTACAGATGCAAGGTTTCAGAAGGCAGCGTGATGCGCTATTACTTTGTATGTACTAAACCACGCAAAGGCACACAAAGTAGATTTGTGTGACTTAGTAAATACCATCAAGGATTTTACTTCACTGCTGCACAAAAATAGCACAACCCGACTTAAAATCATAGTAAATCTGCGCAGAGACGCTTCTGTGGAAAGTATGGCCTGGTATTTACAACTGCAGGATATCAACCAAACATTGTAACTTCTATTGGCGATTTGGTGCTGGTGTGTAGATGATGGCTTGAATTTACTATGCTTAATAAATCTCATTGCCACAGTGTAATCAGTCTTATTAGCAGCCACATGCAATTAATACATCTACCATGAAGTTTTCTGCTCTGGTGTTGAAGTTTTCTCTGGAGGCTCTGTCACTAGCTCCTAATTAATGCCGCCTTTCTTAGGCTCCTCAATGCTAATCAGAGATGCTGCAAGAGTATGTTATTGCTAAGTATAAATATCAGCAGATATTTCACTCACAAGAGCTGTCTGTACTGAAGGGATCGATAATGCAGTTCTCTTCCTAATCCTGAAGCATGATGAGGTGAGTTTAGGACTTTATACGAGGTATTTTACAAAATTATTATTACTTATCCAAAAGCAATTATGCAACATTGAAAAAGTACACAAAAATTGCTCTAAACACTTGTATATGGCATTTTGCTCTATTTTGTGCTTCAAATATGAAATTTGCACTAGTAAAATAGCAAAATAGTGCGTAACCCAAATGACAGCCACTTATGTTCTGTTTGCTCGCATTCTTCTTGTGCTTCAGAGATAGGATGTGACCCTAATGGGATCCCATTTAGGTGATCAGGTGTAATGTCATCGTTGTTGCCATTTCGTGCAACAAGTGTACTGCAAAATGGTATAAACCAAGCAAGATCACGTCTGTGCCAACAAATTTCACCCTGTTCTTCTGCATACCTTCTCTTCCATTTTCCTTCTGTAAATTTGGTCAAAGTCCCAGCTATATGGACTGTCTAACATTGTAGGACTTTTGTGGCCCATATCATGTAAATTTGAGCTGGCCGCGTTTCCATTGAAAATAGCACATTTTGCTCTCGTGTCTTGAAATGTATCTATTTTCACCCAATATTTGCCCCAACCAGCTTGTGTAAAATGTTTTTTTACTGCATTGCTGTACACACATTATCGGAAATTGCCAAATAGTAATGAACAACTTATCAGCACAAGAGCAAAATATTTTCGCATTGTTGTCATTTGTCTGATCCGGCTTTGAGAGCTAGGGAGCAAAGCCATTCAAAGATTGGGCAGTGTGAATATCAACAACACCGCTTCAGCAGAGTTTCACCGGTGCAAGGACAGTGTAGAGCATTAATAAGGCATTCAGGTCTGTTCACAGTCATGTGCTTAGGGTGTTTTATCTGCTGTGGAATTACAGGAGATACAGATCTTGTTAGAATCCTCTCAATTTTGCTCTTGTAAATTTAACAGAGTGATCTCTAGAAAGTTGGCCAGATATGTGAAATATTCAGAAAAAAAGTTACTTTTGTGCATGCACTAATTAGCACAACGAACTCTTCCTTTCACAAAATATTGCTTGTACTAAAAATACCCCACTGCACATGCACCTACGACACAAAATCTTTGCACGTTGGCATAGGTGCCAGGTTGCAAGGGCTTTTTAGGTCGCAAGAAGCACCAATAACTTACGACGTGCCATGGTTTGGGCCAGGACCTTTCACATTGTTTACTAGTTGTACCGTGCGTGCACTTGGGGGGAGGAGTTGGCCTACCCGGCTACGGAGGTCGACCTAGCATCTGGGGAACTGGGCTCGAGTCTCGCAACGACGCTGAACATCCTGTGATTCTGGGAAAATCACACTCCCCGTACCTAGGAAAAATGAATGCGTCCTTGTGAAAAGAAACTGGTGCTCTGTAAAGCGCTCTGATACCCGATGCGGGTCGAGTTCGCGCTATATAAAACGATGCAAAATAAAAACCTGGTTCATGTACCGTCAGGTGCCTTTTTTCAGAAAGAGAAGGTGCTAAAGAGAGATCAACATTTCTAATGCTGACTTAGGTGACGTGTCAAAGAGATGCAAGGCTGCAATTCAAAGCCATCTCTAATTTTTTTAGAACCCAATCATTATTACTTTTACGTGTTGAAAACTGCCCTTGTACATGCACCAAGTGTTTTAAAATGTAAGTTTGACTCATTCATTAGATCTACTCCTCAATTACCTGAAAAATACAAATCTCAGTTATATTTGAAATATAACATGGACTTTATTTTCACGTTTCCTTTTGGGATAATATTCAGCTTATTTAGTTGAGTGATACAATAGTCAGAAGGTTTCTCCGTGGTACCAATAAAAACAAAAATGATGAGTGCCGCGAGCCACCCGGCCCTACACGGGAACCCCTGACCCCACAAACATGCGCACAACCCTGGAGCCCATGGAGGGCCAGAGGGTACAATTCAATGGGCGCGAGGCTGCTCTGGGGGGCTCATTTATGAAAAGTGACGCATCGCTGCGTGAAAACAGCGATGCGTCACTTTTTACTGCGCTCTCCCTGCGACACTAATGATGCGTCATATTTACAGTATGACACATCATGTTGCAAGGAGTTCCAGATACGTCAGTATTTTTGACTTATCTGTAGGCGCAAAAGTGACGCATTGCTGGAGTTTGTCACAAAAGTGACGCAACTCCAGCAATGTGTACTTTCACATGGGGCAAGCCCCATGTGAAAGGGCATGCGTCAGTCTTACGCCTGCCATGAGGCAGGCGTTAGATTTTGACGCATTAGCCTCCAAGAAATGGCGCAGTGAAATCTTATAGATTCCATTGCGTCACTTCTATGACTCTTTCTTCCGACAAAACGCCCCCCTTGCATACATTATACCTGGCGCAGGTATAATGTGGCGCAGGGGTTTACAAAGTGATGCATCTACCTAGATGCGTCACTTTGTAAATGTGATGAAACAAGGCACATTTTTTTACTCCACTGGTGCGTCACTAAAAGTGACGCACCAGCGGGGTAAAAGTGACGCAAGGGCTCATAAATGAGCCCCTGGGTCTTCAGCCCGCGGTGTTAGTCGTGTGTGCGCCTCACGTTTGTTCCCTGCCAGCGCTAGGCGTCTACCAGGCCGACACTACAATAATCCCTTTGTGTGGTTTATATATGAAAACGTTCCCTGTGAATCTAATATTTACATATGTAATACACATTGCTAAGTTTTTACATGACTGTAAGGTGGGCACACTAAGTTTGTGACTGTCCTCCTTATGATGAAATGACATAGATACACATTACGTATGCAAATTTTACCCTTACTGGGTACGAGGGATGGCAACCTTTTTTTGCAGTTTTATATAGCACGAACTCGACCCGAAGAGCGCTTTACGTGAGCACCGGTTAGTTGCATGGCGGACGGACAGATTCAATTTTATGCACGGGGAGAATAGAGGATTTTGCTCAGAATCACAGGATGCTTGAGCCTCCTCCCCTCCCCTCCAGACTCGAACCTGGTTCCTCGGTTTCAAAGTCGGCCGCCCCAGCTGTTAAGTCAGCACTGGGTAAGTGACAGTACACTGGGTTATATGTTTGTCTTTTTCAATATTATATGTAACAAGTCATAGTTGCAGTTTTTTTAATCTTATGCAACTAATAATTATTGACAAAGCCAATAGTCCTTAATTGTTATAGGTATGATGTTACTTGTTGTATCACATATCTGGATGCAATGTCAGAAACAGCAAAATACAAGTCGGGCGGCACACTATGCTAAACACAGATTTTTAGCGTAAGCCTTTTAATTACACTGGTCTCTAATTACACTGGCCACCCACCTATGAGAGACACCACAGTTTTTTCACTCCACTTAAAGCCCTGCTTCCAGTGAGTTATTTCATACGGGCTCTTTTTCTTGGACCATCATGCTTGTGAGTAAAGGCATCCTGCGGGGCACGCTCGTCCCATGGCACTGTTCATATGAACTACCCCCGCCCCTATAATTTACAGGACTCTGTCTCCTATACACATTGGTATGCGGATTTATATGGTTGATGTGTCACATTGCATGAAATGCACTGAGCTGTGTATTTGGTCCCCTTCTGGTGCCTCTGCAGCTCTCCCGTGTTAGTGCATAGAAGCCCTAGATGAAAGCACATAGCCCCCCCCTAGCAAAACTCTTGCACTTTCTGCCCTTGTAAATAGGTATGGGCAGAGTGACAAGCCCCTTGCAACACATTTATGCCGCCCTTGCGTCACTTCTGTGACGCAGTGGCGGCGTAAACCATGCACCATCTTGCGCCTTATTTACAACGTGACGCATCTAGGGAGATGCGTCACGTTGTAAAGCCCTGCGCCACATTAAACCTGCATCAGGTTTAATGTATGCAGGGTGGGCGTTCCGTCGGAAAAAGCTTCGGAAAAGTGACGTAGTGAAATCTACAAGATTTCACTGAGTCACTTTTCCAACGCCGCTGCTTCAAAACCCTGCACCTGCTTGAAGCAGGTGTAAGGCGTGACATAGCAGGTTAGGTATGGACAGCCCCTGATCATTGCTGGAGACGCGTCGCGCTTGTGACACGACTCCAGCAATGTGCCGTCCTTACGCCATCAGATGTGTCACGCATCTGTTTATCCTTGCACCACGATGCGCTGCATTGTAAATTCGGCGCATCTGTGGTGGCGCAAGGGTAAACTTGCGTGACGCATCCTATCTGGCGCATTCCTGCTGATATGCAGGGATGTGCCAGTCCTTGTAAATCTGCCCCTTAGAATCCAACTCAGTGCGGTTAAATGCACAGACCCTTTAAAGTGAACATTCAGTAAAGATGAAATTAAACAGTTCACTTTACCAAGCCCTGCGGAAGATCACCCCCAAAAGTTGTTCTGCAATGTTATGACGTCAGCTGTGGTTGTGAGACGTACTGCGACGTCGACACTGGATGGCACCTGCCCCTACCTAACGACGCTCGTATGCCTCACATGGGTGATGACATCAGAACGTCACGTCCTTTCAAACAGAAGGCACTGGTAACAAGCGCACCTTAGAACAACTGAATTTCAGCCTCTGAATTCAAAGGTACCGAGCACGAGCCGCCGAATATGAGCTTGCGGCAAGCATGAACTCCAGCCAGGAGGTCTTAATTTGAACAGGTCCTGAATGGTCTAAAGTTGCAGGTGCACATTTCTGGCTGAAATTTCGTACTCACAAATTCATAGCCATATCTACATAAATTGGCACCACAATATCTAACTGTTTGACAAGAATTCTAAGTTCCTTAAAATGTGTATGTGCCAAGAAAGAGAATACAATCAACTATTTTTTTTTAATTAAATCCACGCCTTTGCATTCCAGTCTTTAAAAACATGCTAAAACAGTATATTATTCAAAGTTATGCAATGTGTTGATTCATTCTGTTTTCATTCTAATCGTGCCGCTGTTCCACTATTGTCGAAATCATTGGCATGTAAGGTTTATAATCTGCAGTATGAGTTTCTTCTGATGTAATAATGTACGTCCTTCTCATTTAGAACTTCCTTGGTCTTTGACATATGCATTTCTTCTTGTTAATACTTGAGTCACCCTGGTTTTGGATCTTGTTCACAGTATACAAATCCCAAAAGAACAAATGAAATATTTTTCCTTTTGTAGTTGTTTCTCTGAATTTGATGTTAACAGTGAGCGGTGATTACCACGATGTTGGCACACGTGCTTGTTAGCTTTATAGACCTAGGTCCTGGGCTTGCAATAAGTATTTGCACCCACGTTTTTCAGCCCCAGTGCTTTTTGATAGAACAGAAGCGGCTGCAGAAGTTTACAAGTTCACCTTCTGTAACACACATTTGTGCTGCACACAAACAAGAATAAAGTGAAAACACCATACAAGAAAAATCGCACACCAATTTTGAAAAACTAAGTAAAATCAAATAAATAAAATGACAGCAAAACAACAAAAATCCAATCAGTAGAACCAGAGTTCAGCAGTTTCAAAACATTTAGGGGAAATAATGCTTAGAGGCAAATAGCGCCAGTTACAGTTCTCTGGTCGCGCTGCATCAGGACTAAGGGCCATATGTATGAAACTTTAGTTTTGCCTAGTGGCCCGTAGGAATGAATGGGAAGACATTCTCAATTTGCGATTCTCAATTAGAGAATCGCAAATTGAGAATGCAATTTCAAGGGTGCCAGGGTGCTAAAAGGACACTGTGTTGCAACCCTGAAATGTGCATGTGTGCACATGTTGCACACATACATGCCCTAAGTGCATTATGTGCGCAACATGGCACTTTGAAAAATGCAAAAAAGTGCATTTCTCAAAGAAATTGCTAATTACCACCAACTTGAAGTTGGTGGTAATTTGTGATTCCTTATAGCCAAATTGCACTTTTTCTGTGCCTCTTACATTGCATTTAAGGAATCGCAATTTGCGATTCCTTACATGTAATCGCAAAATAGGGAATCGCAAAATTTGCGATTCCTTATTTTGGCAAGGCTGTTTTTCTTTTATACATCCCACTTAGTTAAATTGCGATCGCAAACGCCGAAATTCTGCGAATTTTGGCGTTTGCGATCGCTATTTTGAATGATACATATGGCCCTAAGTCTCAAGCTCAAACCAACTGCGTAGTAATGGACGCTGGGCACAGGACTAAGCTTGCCATTTGTGTCCTTGGAATCCTGATTCAAAGTCCACTCTGGCCTGTGTCAGGGAGGGATCAAGCAGGTGCTGCAATGTGTGATGCTGTGTCGAGATGCGTTGTGCTGGGTTCGTTCTGACAAAGCCACCAATAAGGAGCTGAGAGGCTGGTGTTGGGATATGTCACATTGTGTCGATGTGTATTAATAACTTACAAAAAGTCTATGCTGGACAGGTTTTCAAAAAACTGTTCGATTGGGTGACTGGACATCACACAGTGTACACCCTACAAGCAGGGTTTCTCGCAAAGATCAGTGCTGTCGACCACGTATTTAGATTTGCTAGTTCTGGAAATATGTGTTGCTGAACATCAAGCTAAATTTCTATGTGGCCTTCATAGACCAACGTGCAGCCTTTGATCTTGTCTCGCAGCACAAACTTTAGAGCATCTTATTTAAAATGGGTCTCCCACCTGGTACATGAAGGGAACGCTATGGGGCTGATGGCTGATACTTGCATTGAGATGCATTGCACCGGGTGCGCGCTGTGAAGCCACTGATCAGGAGCTGCATGGTCCCTTCATGAAGGTAACTATGCGCAGATGCGTTAAGGCAAAAAAGGTCAACTTGCAGACTTCATACTGGGAAACAAATGTATACACCATGGGTGTGTTTAAGCACCCATAATATTTTTGTTATTTGTTTATGATGTGTGCACCCACTTATTGGATTGCCTGAATGACTCTCCTACTTTAGACTGCACAAAGGTCCTACTCTTACTTTTTCTGGATGATTCGTTACTTATCTCACTGACTCCCATGGGACACCAAAATGTGATAGACCGATTTGTTAAGTTTTGTGACCTGAGAGGGTTAGAGTAGAATGCTGCAAGAAGCAAGTTCATTGTTGTCAGGGCTAGAGCACCAAGAAAGTGTGCCTTGGTATTGCAATACCAAAGGAGAAGATGGACAGAGCGCTTGAGCAAATCAAACACTCACCCCCAGTCAACTGATTTGGGTTTAATCCATCACCATTCTTTAGCTCACTCCACCACCCCAGTTCAGACATGGCCATATGCAAATCAGTCTGACACTGTGCCTCATGGGAACAGTCCAGCCCGAACTGCTATTGCAAGCATGCACGTTTGAACCAGCTCACATTCATCTTCTCTAGCTCGGAAAGCCGATAGAGCCAAGACCCACAACACTGCTCTTTACGGAGCCAAGCTGTGGGTCGCCGAAGATGTGCCCAAACTAGCCACAGCTGAGAACAACTTCATAAGATCTCTTTTCTCAGTCATGGTTAGGGTGCCCATCGTGCCCCTAGTATTTGAGACAGGGCTTGAAAGACTATCTGATCTAAGCAAACTGAAGACTCTGGTTTATTGGCTGAGGCTGTGGATTTTCCCTGAGCTAACTACTTCTAGAAATTGTTCCAAGGATCTAACGAGCCTACCAAACTCACATAAAATGAGTTCCTTGGTTAAAGTATGCATCTAGCTGGCTCACTGAATTGAAATATTCCAACGACCCTGAAAAAGGCTGATGTTGAAGCACTCAAATTCTGTTATTTGATCTTTGTATATGATCATTATATCTTAAACTCATCGAATGGGCACCTAACTAAACAATTTTTTGATTTCAAAATAGCACCGCACTTTGAATTATTATTCCTAGATAATATTACCCCTCTCCATGGTAAAAGTTTGTATATAAGATTATGTATGGTTAACTTACCACTCAAAGCTTTTATGGCAAAGTGGCAACATGAATTGTCTTCTAGTATCTTCCCTGCCTGTGGTACAGGTCCAGAAACTGAAGAGCATATATTGTTCTTTTGCCCAGTGTATTGAAAAGCGAGATGTAAATGGATCTGTCCTGTGTGCCTTTATCTTAGAACTAAGTTACATTCTGTAGCTATTACAGATACTTCCACCCATACAGTCTTCGCTGGGAGCAGTTTTCTGTTAAGTGTCTGGTACAAGAGAGGAAAGATTTTAGCCTGAGCTCCAGTCCTCCTTTATGGCACCATGCAGGGCTTGAATTGAACCAAAATTGTCATGAGACCTTGATAAAAAGCTATTTGTTATTAGTTTTTGTGTATACAAATCAAGTACTATTTGGCTATATGTTCATTTTAACATTCTGTTTTAATATTTCTGAGTATACTCCCTAGAGTATGCTCTAGTACTTAGAGTTTTAGTATTGCAATTAAGCACCTGGAGAGTCTCTATTGGATTGTTACTTTTTATTACATTCCACTTTTATTCACATGCACTTTATATTTAGTGTGTGATATAATATACTGTAGCTGTTCACATGCATGACTATTGAATTTTGTTAATTTTTTATTTTGCACCAATTGTACGAATGTGTATGTTGTTAAATGCTCTCTCTAAATGCACCTTGTCGCATTTGACATTGCTACTGTTTTTTTTATCATCTTGATGTTTTTATAACCAAATACAGTACGCTTGACTTGACTCATATTGCTTCATGTATAACATGACAGAAGTTGTTATTTTACACTTTCACATTTAATAATTGAGTGACATTTGTGATTGCTTGGCTTTCTCCTAATTTTAAGACACCCGTTTAGTAAATGTGAAGAGAAAGCAGTGAGCTGGAAGTAAGAGTTAAGGATCAGTGCTGAAATAGCACACATAAAAGGGATGCACAGATACTGCATGTGTACCAGTGTAAAAACATTGTAAAAGCCTGGAAAAGATCCAGTGCAAATGTCACTATTTGAGTTGTGGTGCTCAGTTGTAGCTCCAAACTCAAAATAATCCACTTTGGGGATGATTCCAGTCAGAAGGGCTCCAAACCATGTTCGTAGCCCTTCCGACTGCATTGGTATGTGTCAGCTGGATTCCTTTCCGACCAGGCCATTCAAATGGGCTCGGTCAGAATGGAATCCGACATGGATTTCCAGGTGGCTTACGACGGGCCATATGAAAATCCTTCAGTACTCCCGCGGTCGCCTCTTTACGACCGAGGGAGTACAATGACAGTTTTTCACTGCCTTTTCGTGACGGTGTTTTCGGCACAAAAAGGCAGTCGGAAACTGTCTGTGGGGGCCCCCAGCAGGGCCCCTATGGGTAGGAGGCTGCCAAATAGCAGCCTTGCGGCACCTATGGTGCCCCTCTGTTGATCCCTGCACCCGGTGGCAGGCACATTGGGGTGCCGGCCACAGGATGCAGGGATGAACTGCACCCGTGCTTTACATAATGCAGGCATGCATTCCTCTCAGAATGCATGTTCCATTGTGAAGCATACGAATGCCCCGACAACAGCAGGTCGGTCAATCACAGCTCCTGACCGATGTTGGACGGACCTGAGTCCCTCCGACATCTGAATCGACCCCTAAGTGTGATTTGAGTTTGGGAATCTAACGATCAACTACAGCTGGATTTTCTCAAGGCAGTGCTTTGGGCATCTGATTTTCATGAATATTGTAATTTAATTGACAATTACATTTGTTCACAACATTATATACAGCCTTACTTCAACCAGAAGGAGAAGGCCTAACTTGCAATAAATCCACCTATATATGTAAGTGGTTTATTAAGGATCATCACACTGCCTTATTAACTTCTGAGAAAGGGCACAGTTGACTTTATATGAACCAGAGGCTTTGCTTGTATCATCCTTCCAAGTATTTTCTTTTTACCATAATCTACAAAGTCTGATGTGCAGAGGATCTAAAGGGTTTATAATGTGAACTACTTTAAACGGTCAAAGTTGGACTGTTTGGACACTTATTTATTGGAAGCAGAGAATACAACGCTTTTTTTTATTCATAGGACTATATGCTCAAATCCTTTTGGCTTAGCAAGCCTTACGATTCACAAAAATCACTGGGGCATATTATCAACAGAATACGATAATTATCGCAAAGCCCGCTTAGCGCGTCTTTTACTATCGCCGGCTATCGCTGGATTACATTGCCGTTTTAGCGGCGTATTAGCAACGCTTTGCTTGGAGGATGTATGATGATACATCGCTAACCGCCACAACGCCAGCAATGACCACGCCGTTTTTTCATCATAGAAGGCATCACATCGCACGCATTACTGCGCATGCTGTCCCCAGCGCTATTGTAGTGTCTCTGCTGCTTTAGGCACATGGTCAGCGACTAGCTGCCACCTCCCCCCTAATCCGGCACCCAACACCCAGGAACGTGGACACGAGACGTCTTTACTTTTTGGAAGGCGGGCGCTAGTCGCCCGGCCGTATTTATTAAAGTATAAAATTAAAAAAGGTTTTTAATTGCATAATCAACAATTTATACAAAAATCAGCAGGACATTTAGATACACATATCTTATCAACAAGTTTGAGAGCCTGACCTTAACAAAACTCTAATACATGTTGTTTCCTAACCGAGACTAAACATCCTCATCTAGATTTTTGTACATTTCTGGCCATATGGCAGGGTCACTACCGGTGTCAGGTCCTACAAGCTGCGCCTCCCCTAGAGACGTGCGCATGCGCAGTGTTACCCCGGGAATCGCCCGGTCTACGCCCTGGACTCCATTTACCCACTAAAGGAGGGCCCTTACTCTGCGCCGGTGGCGTCATGAGTCCACGCGCGCGGGGTGGCTACCAGCCTAAGGAAAGCGTGAACTACTCCTACCCGCACTCCTTTGCTTTGCAGCATCCATTACCTTGCCCCTGGAGTTCTGGGAGTGGCCCGCAGGCCCCTCCCCCTGGGCGGAAACCTCCATAGGATGATGCCCGCCCCCTCAGACCTCAAATATGTGCTCACCGATAATGACCTTACCGCATGCCCCATACCTAATAAATATGACGACCTATGGGAAAGAATTCTAAAGGACAGCTACACTGGCTAATAAATAACAGTATCAACGTATAGCTACAAAGGGAAAAAAGGCCTAAAGACACCTGGCATCAAATACAATTCACTTCACACATGGTTTGCTAAAAGGGGAAAAATTCCTAAACAAAAGTATCAACAAAATATACCAACAGTTCCATCTCTACTACCCTGTGAGACCTGTGGACCGTACCTTCAAAACTTACCATTCAAGCAGACATAAGAACTGCTACAAAACTTTTTGTTCCAAGGGATGGTGGGTGGGAAAACAAAGAAGCCCCGAGCGCGGGGCACACCGTTCAGCGGGGGAGCGTCCAGGGACAAGGGGGTCTCCTGGGCGCTCCCCACCTCTTTATTCCCGAGGGGCCAGGCAGCCCCTCCTATCGCCCGCCCCCCCTGACCCGGACCCACTACCTTGGATCCGGGTCAGGAGGGCCGCCGGCCAATCGGCGGTGGGCCGCGCCCCCAGGGCACGCCCCCACCGCCGAATGACAACAAAGGGGGAAAGGGGGGGCGACGGTCGCCGCGCCGCCATGCGTGCGGGGGGGCCGAGGGCCCCCCCTTTTCACATGGTCAGCGACTAGCTGCCACCTCCCCCCCAATCCGGCACCCAACACCCAGGAACGTGGACACGAGACGTCTTTACTTTTTGGAAGGCGGGCGCTAGTCGCCCGGCCGTATTTATTAAAGTATAAAATTAAAAAAGGTTTTTAATTGCATAATCAACAATTTATACAAAAATCAGCAGGCCATTTAGATACACAATTCTTATCAACAAGTTTGAGAGCCTGACCTTAACAAAACTCTAATACATGTTGTTTCCTAACCGAGACTAAACATCCTCATCTAGATTTTTGTACATTTCTGGCCATATGGCAGGGTCACTACCGGTGTCAGGTCCTACAAGCTGCGCCTCCCCTAGAGACGTGCGCATGCGCAGTGTTACCCCGGGAATTGCCCGGTCTACGCCCTGGACTCCATTTACCCACTAAAGGAGGGCCCTTACTCTGCGCCGGTGGCGTCATGAGTCCACGCGCGCGGGGTGGCTACCAGCCTAAGGAAAGCGTGAACTACTCCTACCCGCACTCCTTTGCTTTGCAGCATCCATTACCTTGCCCCTGGAGTTCTGGGAGTGGCCCGCAGGCCCCTCCCCCTGGGCGGGAACCTCCATAGGATGATGCCCGCCCCCTCAGACCTCAAATATGTGCTCACCGATAATGACCTTACCGCCACAGGCCAGCATTGTTAACCGACGATCTGGCCTCCCCCCTCTAGCCCCTACCTAAGGAAACCCTCCTACTTGCAAAACCCTCTAGCCAGGCCCAGATATTGTCAGACCACAAAACATTCCCCTCCTCTGTTAAATGCACTCCGTCCTTTAAGTAATACTTGTCGCCCCAGATGCACCCATGAGGTATTGACTGTAACAAGGGGGCTCGAAACAACCTATCCAACCGTGTGTTGATCCTCTTTACCGAGTGATTCAACGCCCTGACCGAATGTCCCCCCCGCCACTGTAGTCGAGGTATGAGTTGTGACCATACTAGTGTGCAACCCGGGCAGGTCCTGGCCATCCAACCCACCGTTGAGATAATCTCCTCGATCAGAATGCGCCTACCCAGTGTTGCCAAATCATTCTCCCCCAGGTGAAGTATCACCACTGACGGTGGAGACTGCCGGCGTGCTAAAAGACCCAGGAAGAATCCCCTAAACTCGTGCAGACACAACCCCCCTCTGCCAAAGAACGTGATGTCCCACCCTAGTTGTGCCGCCCTTTTCCCCCTGTCACCTGACATAAAGACACATTCTGCTCGTTTTACATAGGAGTGACCCACAATCCAAACACTGTTCTTCATTGTTTCTTGGCTGCCGCTCCGTGCTGATGTATGTTGCTGGTGCCCGACGACAAATTCCTCCCCTGCGTAACAGGTCTGAGAAACTGTAAGAGAGCGGAAACAAACCAAGCGTGAGTGCCATGTAATCACAGCATGTCAATCCGTACATAACGTTTGTAGCATTCTGAAGACCATCTCCCAATTGTCTTCACTCTTTCCACCGGGAGGCCCCCCGCCACCGCCTCAGTTGCTGCCCCAATCCTAAAGGAATGAGAGCCAAACTCTTTAGGGTCAAGACCTGCTTTCCTGACCCCCATCTCCAATACCTTCCTGAATTGATATCTGGTCAAGGGGCTCCCGTCGGCGTGACAGAGCAGTGCCCTGCCCGCTGAGCCCACCAGCAGTCCGTGCAATAATTCCACGTGCCTCACTGGGTAGCAAGGGTTGGCAGGGGCCCGTTGAAGAACTATGGTGTGACCCCTAGACTCCTGGTCGGTCTTTGACTTCTGAATAATCACCCACATGGTGTCCTCCCTTATCGTCACACTAGCCCTTTGCAAGCCGCCCAGTAGGTCTGACTTAGAACCTGCCACAAGTTCGCTAATTCTCAGCGCCCCATAGAATGCCAAAGAGAATGCTGCCCTAAAAAGAAGCACCTCCCACTCCGAGCTACAAACAGTGTCCAGCGTGCCCAGTAAAGCTGTCAGCCGGGCCAATCCTATGGGCTTTCTCTTATCCTTCTGATGTCCCTGAATACGGCGCCATCCCCTCAAAGCCTTACGTATCATAAAGGTATTAGTGGGATCCCGGAAGCCCCTAGCTTGAGCGAAAAATGACACCGCTGCCCTATGTCTGTTCGCCGCTGCCACAGAGCGCCCCTCCTTATGCATCCATTCTAAATAGGCTGCAAAGCCATCCTCCTCTGCCCAAAGCACTTCCCATTGTTGCCCCAAAAAAGAACAATAAGACAAAAACGCCCCTTCGTAAGCCGTCTTGGTCCTGGGGGCTAGGCTAGCGACCACGAGGTCCTGTAATCTGGGGCACCAATCTGCCAAAGTACTGCTGGGAAGTGCGCTGGCGAGGGGTCTGCTGTAGGAAGATGCTCCCTGAACACCTGCATTTTGAAGCGAGAGAGGGAGTCAGCTGCATTGTTCAGAACACCAGGGACATGTTTGGCCTTAAAAATGACATTCAATTTGAGGCACTGCAAAACAATTTCTTTGATCAGACGAAGAATGAAAGGACACCGCGCCCCCTGCTGGTTGATACATTCCACCACCGTCATGTTGTCTGACCAAAACACCACTGATTGATTACATAGGTGTTCGGGCCAGACCATCAGTGCCACCCATATTGGGACGAGTTCCAAGAAGCCAATGTTGTTGTTCAGGCCCCATGTTCGCCATACCTCCGGCCACTGTTGAGCGACCCACCTGTTCCCCAGGATGGCGCCAAAGCCCACACTCCCGGCAGCATCCGTCCACAGGCCCAACTCTGCTGATGTTGTCAGTGGGCCGGGCCGGACTACCCTGCCGTTAAAATCCTCCAGGAATGCCATCCATATAAGCATATCCTGGCGAATTTCAACCGATAGCCGAGTGCGGTGGTGCTTCTCCCTCAGCCCCTTCATTGCCTGCGCAATAGAGCGAGAGAACGGGCGAGCCATGGGGATGATCCTCAGTGCGAAGTTCAATTGCCCTACCACCTCCTGTAATTGCTGCAGAGTGACCTTCTCCTTCCGGAGGCATAACTGTAGCGCTGTCTTGAATTTGTCCACCTTGTCCCTAGGTAATCTAAAACACCCTTCCATTGAGTCAATCTCAATGCCGAGGAATTCTAAGCAGGTGGTCGGGCCAACCGTCTTCCCGGGCGCAAGCGGGACTCCAAAAGCCCGCATGAGCACGCAAAATTCCTGCAATGCCAGTGCACACTCCTGAGATCCCGCTGTACCCAGGAAGAGGAAATCATCTAAATAATGCATGACCCGCTGATGGCCCGTCACTTGTCTCATGGCCCATTCAAGAAAAGAGCTAAACATCTCGAAGTAAGCGCAAGATATAGAACAACCCATGGGCATGCATTTGTCCATGTAGAACATATCCCCAAAGGTGAAGCCTAAGAGATGCTGATCGGCTGGGTGGACCGGGAGGAGGCGAAAGGCTGATTCTATGTCTGATTTTGCCATCAGCGCCCCGGGTCCCGTGGCCTGTAGTAAGTTAACAGCCTGATCAAAAGAGGCGTATTTAACACTACAGATACCCTCGTCAATGGCATCATTCAGTGACGTCCCCCTAGGTGCTGACAGGTTATGGA
The DNA here is from genome assembly GCF_964261635.1 of Lissotriton helveticus. Lineage (NCBI taxonomy): Eukaryota > Metazoa > Chordata > Amphibia > Caudata > Salamandridae > Lissotriton > Lissotriton helveticus. The sequence goes on from NC_136069.1 coordinate 1,622,409,704, forward strand.
TCAATCTGAATTGCCCTTTCTCTTTTTTGGGGACAACTCCTAATGGGGAACACACAAAATTGGGTACTGGCACTTCAGAAAAAGGGCCAGCTATCCTGCCTAACGATAGCTCCTTGTCAATTTTGGCGGCCACCACAGCCGGATTGTGCTTGACTGACAATTGGTTTCTACAGTGCGCGCTGCCTGTGTATCCCGCGGCCGGGATCCTAAAGCCTTCAGAAAAACCTTCTTGGAGTAGGGTGGCCGATGTGTGGTCCGGGTATCTGTTCAACCATGGAATCATTGCCACCACATCCACTGGAGTGGAGGGGCCTAACCTGTTTGAGTTATAGTGGCTTTCCCCTACCCCTCTGACCTGTGTTTCCCTGCTTGGACCTACAGGCAGTTTCTGGATGAGAGGGGTGCCCACAGGAGGAACATGCATGTCTAAACTTACACGCGGCCCTTGTGCAGGTGCGCCTATTAAAATCCCAACACACCCCTTTTTTCTCTGGCCCACTAGCCCTAAACTTCCCAGGTACCTCACTCGTTTGGGGGGGCCGAAAGGGCTGTTGAGGTCTAGAGAACACCTTGACCGAACCGAACTGGGGGGGAGGTGCAGTGTCTGAGAACTGTTTGTGCCAAGCCATGGAATCTACCGTGTCCCATGCCAATGTTCTATTAAATTCCAATGCCTTCCTGAAATTGACATCATACCCTTTCCATGCCTCCCCAGAATACTGTTCACTCCACCCCACAATCCTGCTCGAGTAGCATGCCAATGCTGCCTGCAAATCTGGAGGACGCTCAGCTTTAATAGCAGTGAATACAGCCCACGCTTTCATCCAGTTGTTGAGAGTTTCCTCAACCCTAAATCTAGCACACTGCACCCTCCATTCGCTTGGGAGCATCCACTCTTTCAGTGTTTTTACCTGCTCCATTTCCCTATTATCTAACAACAAAGAATAAATATAAACGTATTTGTCCGCCCAAATCATCTCTTTCACAGCTAATGACACATGCTGAGCCAAATTCTCGCTCCTGGAAGGTAGAACACCGTCCCCCAAGAGCGGCAATGCCACTTCCTTACCAAGTGCGGGCACCGGGGGCGGCTGCCCTTTAACTCCGTCCAGCTGGGGAACACTTGGACCTGCAAGGGGAGAAGATATTGGCAATGCAACACTGTCGGCGACCGCTGCCGATCTGATTTTTTCCACAAACCTCGCCGCCTCTGCTGCATGGTCTGCAGAATTCGGGAAAGCTCCCCCTTTTTGGAGCCATGGCATCAAGGCCGTTATCTGGGATAACAATTCAGGGGGCATTGAATCTAAATTACCCCCCGGGACAACAGGTACTACTGGGGTTATGCCCTGTGGTACTGGCGCAGCTGGCAGGGCGGGTGCCGGGTGTGGCAAGCCTGTACCCGGGATTGTGGGCACCGGTGGGGGAGCAGGCCCAGCGTCTACTGGTTGACCTGCCGGCACCGGCACCACGGGGGCAAGGGGTGTAGGCATAGGTATATGCGGGGGTGGGACGACCGCCGGCGGCGCGGCAGGTACCGGTTCTACTGGCCCTGGGGTGGGGGCAGTATCCCTGGGTCTCTTGGACCTAGACTTCCCGGGTGGGGTGACAAAATCCCTCCTTGGCACTGGTGCCACCCTCTTGCGAATAGGCCTACCCGATGGGCCCGGGGCATCCCCATGCCTCTCATTCAACCGTTCTTCAAGCTCATCTACTTTCCCTAGCTGCTGTTTTATCTCCTTCATCTCACGCATCATGGCCCGCATCATAGCCTCCATGTTGGACCCCCTCTTTCCACCCCGCGGACCTGGCATGATACCACCCCAAACAACCGCAGCCTACTCTCTTAAAATCACAACAGGTCAACTATGTGTACCTTTTTTTGATGGAGGGTCACCAGGGGGCTTTCAGCACCATGCAACGGCGACCGCAACACTAGCGGCTTGTCCGCTTATGTAAGGGGGTGAGTAAACCTAATGTAGACCCACCCAGCGGCCACCTGGAGCAATGAATGCTAGCCCCCCGTACCCCTCTTACCGACCAGTCCCGTGCACCCGCCGGCGGTGATGATCTGCGGTCACTGCCCTCACCACGTCGTGTGCCTTGTCTGCGAGTGAAATGTGCCAATAATGTAGTTAAGGTTGCCTGGAATTGAAACAACAATTAATACCGTGTAATAAAGCAGGAAAGCGTTTTTGATCCAGTCGCTTAATAATTCGTACCACACTGCAATTATATCAGCCCAATTCACAATATCCCTCCTAAACAAGACCAGGCAAATACTGCCCCTGTAACTGCATTATACTGTACACTTTGTGTAATGATATACACCACCAATCACTTAGTTACTAAGATCCCCCGCTTTTTCCACAATAAACACTTGTTTCCAAACATGAACCTCATTTACTTATTACTAAATGTCGTGCAGCCGTGGAGTTCGTATCAATTGTGCAATCTTTACATGGGGTCTCCCATCCAGGTGCTACCCTGGTGGACCCTGCTTTACTTCGTTTATGCGCTAGTGATAATGCGCGAGACTGCGCGCCCAAACAATTGTCTAATCCACATCAACACAGCTGTCTCTTGCTACACGTAATGCCTCCGATGCGCGTGAATGCGCGCCAAAATAATCAAGGAAGCAAGTTTTTCTTTTGTTTAAGCGCGAGCGTGAATGCGCGCCAAATCAGTAAGGAAGCAAGGTCTTTGTTATATTGGCCACAGAGTGCGACGGCAATTGCCCGCTCCCGATCCCCTTTCACCAACCGGCGCGCTTGTCCAGTCAGCGCCTTGATCCCAGCTACCCCCGTCCCCACACGATACCTTAAAGGCCTCTAACACGGGCCGCACCACGCTTCCTCGGCCGCTCCCGGCGCCTGCGGCGCGGCTCCTCACCCACTCCAGCAACCCGCTTCACCAACCTGCGAAGCGATGTACCTCGTCTCGTCCCCTGCTCCACCACGCTAAAGGAAAGCGAAAAAATAATTAAACACCGCGTTCTTCGCCCGAATGACGCGGCTGGCCCAACACGGCGGCTCCGGCGATCAGTGCTCGGCAATTCCGTTCTGCTCCACGCTCTTCACCGCACACCTGGAAAAATAAACGAGAGAGAAATCACTAAAACAAAGAAGCCCCGAGCGCGGGGCACACCGTTCAGCGGGGGAGCGTCCAGGGACAAGGGGGTCTCCTGGGCGCTCCCCACCTCTTTATTCCCGAGGGGCCAGGCGGCCCCTCCTATCGCCCGCCCCCCCTGACCCGGACCCACTACCTTGGATCCGGGTCAGGAGGGCCGCCGGCCAATCGGCGGTGGGCCGCGCCCCCAGGGCACGCCCCCACCGCCGAATGACAACAAAGGGGGAAAGGGGGGGCGACGGTCGCCGCGCCGCCATGCGTGCGGGGGGGCCGAGGGCCCCCCCTTTTCAAATCCATCGCAGTGCATGAAATCGCATGCTACTAAATCGTTTTTTCCGCTGTGTTTATTATAGTATCTGTGGTGTGTTGTATTGTAATCCTGTAGTGTTTGTGCCCCCCAATGATAAGTATCTACAGTTGAACATGTTATCCCGTTTGCATATCCATATGATGCCTGCCCCATCCCATGGATACGTATTGTTAATAAAATAATTTGCATAATACAGTGACGTCATCATGTCGTGCTGTCCTCTTCCGTGTTCATGCATCCCATCTCCCATGGCTAATAGTTTAAAATGTTTGCGCACATCTTGTTAATAAAGTATCTCCCATGGCTAATCATGTTGTGCTAAATTTGCATCCCATCTCCCACGTCTTGTTAATAAAGTAATTTGCATAATTATGTGACGTCATTGTGTCGTGCTGTCATCTTCCGTGTTCGCTGTCATCTTCTGTGTTCGTGCATCCCATCTCCCATGTCATGTCAGCAGGCGTCCTTGTTCGTGCATCCCATCTCCCATGGCTAATAGTTTAAACTGTTTGCACACGTCTTGTTAATAAAGTATCTCCCATGGCTAATCATGTTGTGCTAAATTTGCATCCCATCTCCCACGTTTTGTTAATCCTCGTTGTGATCGGTGCACGCATCTGTCATCTCCCGTGTGCCATCTCCCATATCATGGCAGCACCCCCGTGGCTATTGGTATGACGTCACCGCATGCCGTTGAAATCTCACATCTCATCACCGCATGATGTTGAAATCACCCATGTCACCTGACATCTCGGCACTCTGCGTTTTATTGAATACAAGTGATCTCCCATGGCATCTATCATCTCGGCACAGTCATCTCAGTGGCAGGCATCAATAATTTTTGAAATCTACATCTCGGCACTCCCCATTTTATTGAATACAAGTGGCACGCATCAACATTTTTATTGAGATCTCCTATCTCATCTGATACAAATCTCCCATCTCATCTGATACAAGTGATCCCCCATCTCATCTGTCATACATCTCGGCACTTGCGCGTTGTCATGGCTAGCGATGTTAATGTGAATGCGCATTAGTAGCATGCGTTCTAAAACCATGCGATGTAATGCCTCCTGCGCTGTGAAAGTCGCGTTGCTATGGCAGCGCGTGAAAACACCGTCGTTGTAATGGGTGTTTCCCTTGCTCGGAGGCGATGTTAAATCCAGCGCTAGCAGTGAAAAGCCGCAAAAGCCCGAGTAATCCAGCAATATTTTTTAGCACCGCTAAAGTAAAGATTGCTAATAGCCTGACAATCCACCTCCCATTGACAATCTGGCTAAGTCAGGTTATAATCAGGCGTTAAATTCCAGCGATAATTGCGGTTAGTGCAACTTTCATAATCGCTTCGCGGGTCCGGGGCCGCATTGGTAATAGAGGGAAGTTGTGTTTGCGACAGTTTCTATGTTGTTTTAGTGAGGAACTCCTACTTTGCATATCATTATGGATAAATATCTCTGACATGTAAAGCGGCAAAAAAAACAACTGCTATCGCAAGGAAACAAGCGCTAACACGTGTTAGCGAGTCCTTGTTGATAGTGCGATAGGGAAATTGCCGCTTTTCCAGCGATATGTGCCGGAAAAGCAGCGAAACATCTCTTGATAATATGCTCCACAGTGTTTATGACTGTAACCCGGCTTTTTACAATGCTGAAAAGCCCTTTTATGAATTCTTTCATAAAATAGCTCCAATTTAGAAATAGGGGCCCCTTACCCTTACAAATGGATTACCTGCACTTTGAGCATTGACAAAATGTCACTATTTTGCGATCAGAATGATACATTAGTCTCCGATTCGGTTTTTGGAAGAGATGGTACAACATGTCCCTTCCAGACAAGCAATTGGTATCCATTTGCAATCCTATTTTTGGAACTGCAAAAACGATTCCGACTTCTGAATAGGGAATTAGCAGATATAAAACAATTTAATGGTCACAAAATCCAAATCGGAGTGTTTGTGACCATTAAAATGTTAAGAACACATAGCCCCTAATCCCCTGTTTATTTTAGATTGAGGAAGTGAGATCATAACTGCATCAGCATCATTTGAAAATAAAGAAATTAGTGCACACAAAAGGTATTATTCTGGCAGTTCATGTGCAAATGGGATAACAAAAAGGTCTTCTCCAGCTGGTTTAATTGTCCTTCCAAATGATTTGAAGGGTATTTTGTGAGCATTCTTCCACACAACTAATTTTACAAACTAGTTCACCACATCTTTCTTTATAGGTTGTATGTCATTACATCGCATACTAATACCACGCATGCCATTACAACGCAGGTATTACTACGCAATGTCAATGACAACGACATGGCATTACATCGCAAAATTTTACCACGAGTATGCCTTTACCATGCATGCCATTACAACGCAAAGGCATGCGTGGTAAAGCTATAGTCGTGGTTACATTTTGCAAGGTAAGTGACAACCCTACCCCTAAACAACCCTCACCCAACAACCATTCCTCTCCCTACAATGACACTGCATGACCCCCACACTATCCTAAAACACTACACTACAACACTACCCTAAACCTTAAAACACTACACTACACAAACACTACAACACTACCCTAAACCCCAAAACACTACACTACAACACTTCCCTAAAACACTACACTACAAAATACTACAATACTACCCTAAACCCTTAAACACTACACTACATCACTACCCTAAACCCTAAAACACTACACTACACAAACTCTACAACACTACCCTAACCCTAATGCACTACACTACTCAAACACTACAACACTACCCTAAACCCTAAAACACAACACTACGCAAACAGTACAACACTACCCTAAACCCTAAAACACTACACTACCCTAAAGCCTAAAACACTACAGTACACAAAAACTACAACACTACCCTAAAACCTAAAACACTACACTACACACACTACAACACTACCCTAAACCCTAAAACACTACACTACTATACCTCCCTTAAACACTACACTACCCAAACATTATAACACTACCCTAAACCCTAAAACACTACACAAACACTACAACACTACCCTAAACCCTAAAACACCACATTACACAAACACTACAACACTACAACGAACCCTAAAACACTACACTACTACGCTACCCTAAAGCCTAAAACACTACACTGCACACACACTACAACACTACACTAAACCCTAAAACACTACACTACTACACTACCCTAAAGCCTAAAACACTACACAAACACTAGAACACTACCCTAAACCCTAAAACAAAACACTACACAAACACTACAACACTAACCACACTACTCCCACCCCTACACTACCCTAAACCACTACGACACTACCTTACCCTAAACCACTACCCACACTACTCCCACCCCAACATTACCCTAAACCCTACAACACTATGACACTACAACACTACCCACACTACTCCCACCCCTACACTACCTCTAACCCTAAAACACTACCCTACCCTAGACCACTACCCACACTACTCCCACCCCTACACTACCCCAACCCTAAAACACTATAACACCACCCTACCCTAAACCACTACCCACACTACTCCCACCCCTACACTACCCTTAAACCTAAGACAGTACAACACTACCCACACTACTCCTACTCCTACACTACCCCTAACCCTAAAACACTACGACACTACCCTAAACCACTACCCCCACCCCAAGCAAATCAGCCGTACCTCTTTCCTTGTGGATCCATCGTCGCCGTCTCTGCTCCCGGTTCCTGCTTCCTGCTTCCAGGGGCGGTGCATGTCGTTGTGAGGAAACAGCCTCAGTTTCCTCACAATGACGTGGATCGGCATTACATCGCATGCGTCGTAACAGCGCATGCAATGTAATGGTATGTGTAGTAATGGCTATGCGTAGTTACATCGCATGCATTGTAACGCATGCGATGTAATGGTACGCGGAGTAAAATCCACGTTGTGATGGCTGTTCCCCTTCTTTATAACCTCATCAAACTATTAAAGGTTTGAATGTTTAAAAAAGTGTTTCTCCACTATGCCATCCCCTATTAAGAGGGCATAGCGTGGTTGCATACTTTCCCAAAATTATACATTGCAACCATGGTGCATTTTCAGTGGGGGTTACTGTGAAGGCAAACTGGGGGGGCAGCGTAGAGGACAGTACATGAGAGAAAATTATGGAATGGGAAATATTACTTACCTACTGGCTGCAGCCTCGTTGGTCTTCTGCTCGTCTTCTCCTGTCAACTCCCAGCAGCCAATGCACAGGCTCCCAGACACCCCATGGCCAATCCAGCCATTGCTCCCATGCTGTTAATGCTATTACAAGCATGAGAGCAGTGCCAGGATTGGTCTGAGTGACCTGTCCGGCGCTCTGATAGGGCATGGGAGCCTGTGTCTCTTCTCCTCCCTGCTGTAAAACACAGCTGGTATTGGAGAAAGGATAAGTACGTATGTCGGTTTGGCAAGTCGGAGACAGCCAACCAAACCCTCATACACTCTTACTGCCCACCATTCCGCCTCCTTGTTGCTGAATCTCTCTGTCAGAATGGCCCTGCCCCACAAGACTCGGCTCAGTGACAGCAAAGAAAAATAAAGCAATAATAAACTTGTTTTGTTATCATTTTATTTTTCCTGTGTGCACCACTGAAAGAGCAGTGGGGGACGCACCTCCGCCTTAACACTGGTGTCTTTGCATGAAAATACAGTAATGCCATGATTATTTAGTCCCTGATCTTCCTCGACCTCTACGCGGCATTCAACACAGTCTCCCACAACACCCTCATCAACAGACTCTCAACATGAGGATGTATGACGGTACCACGCGTACTTTTACAACGCGTACCGTTACAACTCTACTTTTACCACGCAAGTCGTTACAACGACTTGCGTGGAGGGGCGCTGGATAGTACATTTTTTAATTTACTATTCCACCTCCAGTCCCCGTGGACTCTAGGGAAAGGAGTTGGATAGTAAATTAAACTATTTACTATCCTGGAGCGCCCCCCAGCGCAAGTCGTTGTAACGACGTGCGTGGTAAAAGTAGCGTGGTAACAGTACCGCGTTGTAAAAAATGCGTGCTAACCGTTGTATACCTCAACATGAACATAAAGCAAGCGGCCCTCAAGTGGATGGCCTCCTCCCTTGCAGGACACACACAGAGCACCCAAATGCCTCCCTTCACCTCCACACCCAAAGACATCATGGGGCCGATTAGGATGGAGGATTTTCCGCCTCCTCCGGGCTGGCGGAAGCCACCTCCGGCCCGGAGGAGGCGGAAAATCCTCTGCGGAGTCACCAAAGACCCACCGCCGCATTACGATGGCTGGTGGGTCTTGGTTTCTGTCCGCTGCTTTTCCGCCGCGGTCGGATTACAACCGCGGCGGAAAAGCTCTCATTTGGCTGGCAGTGTCTATCAGACACCGCCAGTCAAATTAGGAAACATTTGTAAACATGCTTTTCCGCGGCGGTTTTTCCGCCGTGGAAAAGCATGTGTACTTTTGATTTTGGGGGCCCGTTGCGGGCCCCCAGGGTGTGGACGGGTGGGGGGTTCACATGGGGGGTACCTATGGTACCCCCAGCATTTACATGCACAAAGCGGCAGGCACCGCACGGTGCCTGCCGCTTTGTGCATGTAAATGTAAAACATGCACTTTTAACATTGCGGCGGGTGCTGCTTGAAGCAGCACCCGCCGCAATGTTAAATATCCAGGATGTGACCGCCAGGGTGGCGGTCACATCCTAATTTGCACGGAGGGACCGCCGCAGCCCATGCGGACGGGCCCTCCACCTCTGGGATGGCGGACGGACGCAAGTCCGTCCGCCATCCTAATCGGCCCCCATATGTGGCGTGCCACAAGGTTCAACCCTCAGCCCCACCCTGTTAAACACCTACATGACCCCCCTCACAGACTTGGCTGATAAGATCCCATGGACTCAACATAATCTCGATTTGTTTGATTCAATTTACAGGTATTTCAAAGTTGTCATGTGTTACAAAATACTGACAGCCTTTGTTTTCACACCCCTAAGAAAATTTAGGAATACATGGTGCATTCTAAAACACATTTGCCATTAGATATTCAACTGTATTAGCATTTAAAGCATAGTAAATGATGACCTTACTGTGCACCAGGATACAACAATCTTTTTGTGGTTCTTCAATGATTCCCTCACTATCACCCTCCAACAGTGCCTCTCTTCACTCCATGGCCCCTCTCTTACATGTATTATATGTATTACATTTGTATTGTAGCGTCTCACATACCAGTATAAGGTGTTGGAGCACTTTACATCACACATACATACAGAGACAATGAATCATACATGTGTATATCAGTGTTTAAAAATGTTTACATAAGGCAAAGGTGACTACAAGGCGTAAGATGCAGATGCCACCCATATTGATAGGCATTTTTCCAGAGTGTTTAGTCTTCAGAAGCACAAACTCATGATTCAGAAAGTAACAACGTGGTTAGGGTTGACTTTATTCATATGAATTTATTTCTACCCAAAAATACCTTTTTTAGCAACATCAGGCAAATGAAAGACTGGGAAGAAAACATTACTTTCTAACCCGTACCATGCAGCTTGCATGCAGCTCTTTGATGCCAGTTCATAGCTCACTGTGCTAGATTATGATTGTAATGTATGAACTGCACAGTAACAAAAGAATCTCAGTGAAAAAAGCAGTATCCCACTAAGATGTACACATAAAATAATGTTCTTTGATATGCATGGTACACATTCTCTGCAGCAGGCATATTAACCCTCTGCCCTACCTTAGATGAATCAAAACTGCCACTAGATAAAACTCCCATCTCTCTCCAGCAGGTACATTAATCACCAGAGTCATTGTGATATTTTTATTGTTGCCTGAAAACTGCTGGCTATACAAGGAACTTTACAGTGCTTTTAAAACTGCTGCACTGCTACAAAACCGGCCCCCAGTAACAAAACGTGCCCTCTACCCTTCCAGCCTCCCGCGGAAAATCCAGGTGCTTGGTATGCCCAATCCACCCAATGGTGCCCCTCAAGTTCTTTTATAGTGCTAGTCATGCCAAGTATGTAGGGCAGGGTTTTGGAGTGTGTTAACCCCTTCCATGCTGATGACGGCCCCCGTCCGTCATGCATCACAGTGAGCATGTGTTGATGACGGCTGGGGGCCATCATGATCCCGCCCACTCATTAAAACGGCCGCAGAATTGCGGCTGCGCCCAAGGGGTTAAACCACACACATATTATATAGAGACAATGACTCCTCTAAATGTGTAAGTCGATGTATAGGAAATGTTACAGGGCTACAACACAACACAACAGATAGCAATGGTTTGTAAATGTGAAAAGACCAGGAATGGAAACATGGAGCCAGGAGCAGGGCCGGTACTTCATAAAACTAGGTAAGAGAGGATCATTTAAGCACTTCCAATGCATTACACTGAAAACAATGAACGTCTGAAAAAAGCCGTATTTTTTAAACAGAGGGAGCACGCAAAAACAAAGTCCTGTTTTGCTTGGAACACTTAAAATCCTTGCACCGTTCCATACTCTGGCCTCAAATCATCAGCAACAGATAAGGAATAGATAGTGTAGTCCTTCTACAGTGTGAAAAGCAGCCAAAAGAGTTTATGAGCAAGATTGGCCCTCCATCAAAGGCCTTGGGACAGAAGGTGAAACCCAAACCACTAAGATATTTTTTTCAATGGAGCCAACTTTTATTTCTGCACCAACATTTTCTAAATATGTTCAGTGAAATTATATGTAATAAATATTCAAATTGGGCAGAGTAAACTTGAGCAATGTGAAATAACATGCCCACCCTTTGTCTAAAGGTGGTAAAATAAATCGATTTCTCGTTTCTGGTGACTAAAACAGCATGTACTCTGGAAACTCCCTTCCAAATTGGACCACACATGGTGTTTCATTTTTGTTCTTTCTCACATATCCTTGTATAATGCACTGTGCACATTCCAAGGCACTTGTTGCTCTTTTCACACTCAATTCTTGTAATTTGCATGATTAGTTGTTGTTGATTATTAGCAGTGCATGCTGGTCCCTGTAGTAGAGCTAACTATACCTCACGCCCCCGCAATGCAGTGCTGATGACGTCACATATTACATCATTCATGACATGTTCAGTGACATCACTGATGACATTACTGATGACATCTCAAATGACATCATCCACGTGATCATCTGATGCACCTCCTCACACCCTAATAAAACATTTGATACACCCACTCTAAAATACAGACTAATATCGAAACCATAGATAGACCAATAGCAGTTAGTATATACCCGCGCAATGATACATATGTCTACACACACATCCTCTCACTAACCCATACAGTCACTCATACATGCAGTCATTCATCAATACAGCCACTTATATATTCCCCTCCCAACATTTGCATAGCCCAGGGGCAGTGGTGGTCTCTGGGGCCGGGGGCCCACAACAGAACCCCATATTGTAATTTGTGTATGCCCCAGGGAGGTGGTGGTCCCCGGGGCAGTGTGGGGGGGCCGGAGCCCCCAACACTTACTTTTAATTTATGTTGCCCTGGGGAGGTGGCGGTCCCTGGGGCTGCAGTGGTGTGTGACCCCCAATATTTAAACATCGAAGCCCTGGGGAGGTGGCGGTCCCTGGGGCTTGAGGGGGCTGGAGCCCCCATGCTATTTTATTATGTTAGCCCTGGGAAGGTGGCGATCCCCAGGTCTGCACATAATTGGACATTGCCCCCGGGTCCTGGCCTTCCCGGGAGCTTATAGAAAACGAAGCGCGGAGTCCACGCTTTGTTTTTTTTATTTTCGTGGCTGGATTTATATATTTTTTAATGCTTTTTTTGGGACCCCTTGAGCAGGCCTAGGGGCTCAGGGTGTTTTTACCCTGCCCTCCCTTTTATTTAACCTATTTTAACTGATTTCTTGTGACTCGGTTTTACAGAGTCACAAGGTGGCTGCCAACACATACTGCTTTCCAGTGTTTGCAGCCAATAAGAATAAAGCTTGTGCTCGGTGTGTTCGCAAATCCTCCTCGGTGCTCAGATATCAATCTTAAAATGTTTTCAATTTCTCTTTAACTACTGAACAGATTTACAGCATAAAAAAAATTAAAAGCTTTCTGAACCAAGACCTACCTTTTTGCCAAATTTAGTGTAATTCTGGTCAGCAGATCGGGCTGTAGCCTGTTTAAAAAATCCTATGGAAATTAACTAACCCTTGGTGTAGGACTACGCTACGCTCACGGAGTGTGCTTAGTTTGCGCTACTACGCGAATTGCATGTAGCACAGTGCAAAAACTTGCAGCATAGTGGGCATTTTTTGCTTGCTCGCAGTCCTCAACGTAAAGATGGTGACCGCGAACGTGCAAAATCAACATCCCAGTGAGACTTTTTCCTCGTTCGCGATCAGCAACATCAAGTTGCCGATCACGAGCATGAAAAATAGACCTCCCGGCGAGATTCTCAACGGAGGTTTATGTTTCTCATTGCGAGTGGTCACGCATGCTTGTGACCGCTCGCGATGAAAAGTACCAGTCTGCGTTGAGAAAGCTGCCGCTCAAGTACAAATCTACTCCATCGGCAGAAAATGACCGCTTGCACTGTGCAGGATGCCGTTTGCAAAGATTGCACAGTGTGGACAAGCATCCGGCACTGTGCAATCAGTGCGAATAGCATTTCCCTGCCGCACTACCCAGTTCACATAGCTACGCATAGCGCGTGTAGTGCGAAGTGCACTTCGCATAGCTACGCGTTTCGCTACTACGCAAACTACACCCCGGGTTAAATTTAAAATGAAGAAAACACGTTTTGGGACCCCCCTTTTTTCTCGGCCCCCGCTTCACGAATCACCTGAAACTTTGAAGACAGGAGCTGACCTGAGTGAACCATAAATTTTGCGAAGATTCGTCAAACAGCGCCAAAGATATTTGCAAAAGAAAAAACGCTTTTCCTATGGAAACTAGGTCCTAACTATAACTCCCTACTGGGGTCCGCCAGTAGGTAATATATTTTATATATATGTATATACATATATATATATATATATATATATATATATATATTCTATACTACTATTATAAAGGAAGAACTTTGAACCTTTGAGGCGGGTAAACTCGGGAACCACAGCGCCAATCCACACACACGATACATCGTTGTTATCGTCAGGGTGTGCAGATGAACATAGGCTATATAAAGTTAAAAAATATACGTTATTTAAAAAATTTTGTGAAAAAAAAGTAGTCCCGTGGAAGAAGCGCTGGCCGCGACCTTTGTGTTGACGTCAGGAACGCGGGGAGGAGCGGCGTCCAGGAGCACGAGGAGGAGCGGCGGACATGGCGCGGGGAGGAGCGGCGGATAAGCAGGGAGGAGCGGGGAGGAGCGGCGGACAGGCGGTGAGGAGCGGCGGACAGGCGGGGAGGAGCGGTGACGAGCGGCGAGGAGCGGCAGAGCGGTGAACTGAGGAGCGCGGGGGAGGAGCGGCGGCTGAGGAAGGGCTCCGGGGGACCCACGGACAATGTCCGGGCAGGCGGGGGTCGGGGCAGGCGGGGGTCGGGGCAGGCGGGGGACGGGGCGGGCGGGGGCCCTGAACACTCATGGTTCCGGGGCGGGAGGGGGCCCGGAACACTCATTTCGGGACGGGCTGCTATGTCGGGGCGGGCGGGGGGCGGGGAAGCCTGATTGCTCCCGGACAAGGTCGGGGCGGGCTGCTAGTATATATATATATACATATATATATATATATATATATATATATATATATATATATATATATATACTTTCACCAATATCCTTCGTTCCAAAAGATACTCGGACACCTTCCTTCTGCAAAATGATTTATTGTGCAACAAACAACGCGTTTCGGCGATTAAGCCTTGATCACGCTTGCTTTTTGGTTTCTTTTAGTTCCCTACACCACAACTCCATCGTAATGCTATCCTCTTACATTGGTACTTATATGCTTCTATTTGGAGGCCGGCATTCCATTCAAAGAAAAAGGATCTATAAACAAAGTATGAAGTCCTATGTTAATTACAAATGCCCAATGGCACCCTCCAGCTGAAGCTACTAAAGTGGGGGTTCATGACTCCCCTGTCACTATATATTGAAAAAAACAGAGAAATAATTAAAAAACTGCCATTCGCATAAGTAACAGTGATAGAAAACCATAAAAATGTGAATAAGGCATATCACTAGTTGATATTTCATTGGGAATACTCTGCTCGAGTAACTGGTTGAAAAAATCATCAGAGTAAGAATGAACGCATCTTTAACTGCTCAAAATATGACCTTTCACCAGTAATGAGTGTAGATACCCATTAACAGCCTGTGTTTGAACAAAAATATAAGGGAAGCAATTTTGTAAGATAAAGACTACATTTATCCTTTAAAATGTTTTCAATAATGAGTTGATGAACTTCTTGATAGCACTTAATAAAGTAAATCATCCGTTATTGAAACATTTCCTTAAACTTTGCCATACACCTACCAAATATGTTACCAAATTGTGTTTTACTTATAAAATTAAGCTATTTGTGGATCATTTTCTCCCACAATGCAACAGATTTCTTGACTTTCTAATTCATTTGCGATAGCAATATTATCTGCATGGTAAACAGACATGTACCTCTGCCCTTAGTGACTGTCTATATGTGAGCTGGCCTCCTGAGTTTTGGTGCTCTAGATGGCTCACTACATTGAAGATGTGCTGAGGACTAGTGGTGATTTTGATGTCTTGATCCTGTTGTGTCACCTAAGATGGCGAGAAAATCATGCCCTTTTAACTGATGTAGGACTAGTGTCCATTCACTGGGTTGTTGCCATGAATTGATGGTGGCAACTTGCTTACATTTTAGTGGATTTTAGTACTGTATGCACCATTTTGCATTTTAATGGGAGACCAGCCTACTGGCCCCAATCATAGATATTTCTGGTTAGATTTAACCCCCAGACCTTTGCACTGACATCCGGTGTGCATTCTGAGTTTGTGCAAGTATGCTGTGGGGATGGTAGCCTGACACAATGTTCTGGGGAGAGTCTAATTGTTAAGCCTAGTGTGATTCATTTTGGAAAGTGAAACAATTACATTGTTACACTCATTTCCAGAATGTGAAAGAAGCATTCACCAATGGTAATACCAAAGTTGGTTGTTTGGTCAGCAGTCTACTCAACCACCTGGCAATAAATAACAGGTTGGAACAATTAATTGTCACTTCCAAAGACTACATTGGTGTGACAATACTGTATCAGTGGCACACGTATGAGCTCTCTTTTCTCATGTCATATACAGCTCTCAATTTGTAACAACTGGATCTTTAAGAAAGTATCTGAACTTTGAAAATAAATAATGTGGGAGACTTTTGTAACAGCCGCATCCATAACTTGCAAACTAATGACTATTCCACGTCACATCACAACCAGAAAGACAATAAGAAACGTTATCTGTCCTCAGCTGTTTTTTTTAGTCATATGGCTTACATCAAGCACACGGATTCAGGAATCCTAGGGGAAGCAAATATCAAGCATGATATTACAAAATATGGTAACCAAACAAGATTACCAGGATATCAAGAGCCAGTCATCTACTTGCATGGAAAGGTGGAACAATGGCCAGGACTCAGCAAGTAATGTTATCATACCAATCATGTCCTATAGCCAGTGCTTCCTCTAAAAAGGTTGTCACTGCAGCTAAGCAAATGTCAAGGTCACAACGACTAGCTTGTCTCCTGTGGATTCACTGACAGTGTTCAAAACAAACACACATTTCACCCCTAAAAGTTATGAGGCCCCAGAAAAACACAGACAAAGAGGGTCATGGGTTCTCAGACATATTACGTGTAATGCCTGATCCTTCAGTCTAAGTCACTGAATATGATGATGAACTTGTCATATTGACCAAATAATGTGCATGCTGTTTAAAGAAGCATCAATGCTTAAACTGAAAAAAACACATTGGTATTATATTGTTTATGCTTTGAGATACAAATAAACAAATGGATTAGTGTGGTCAGTCCTTTTGGCCAGGTGGAACATGAAGGCAAATAAAGCAGCTTTCCAGTTAACCCCAAACTTTGCAATAAAAAACAGCCTCTATAAATGATGCTGCTATGTTCGGAAAGAGGTATGTGTTACCCACACCTAAACTTAAAATGTTATGCTCACTTACTATGGAAGATTGAGAAAACTTGTTTGGCACGGTGCTTTTATTGCACTTACCTCCACCCCACATTTCACCTACTAGATGCAATGCCCGGCTCTGGCAGTGCATTGAGGCTTGCTAACCAGACCACAATGCCAGTGCTCCTTCCCTAAAACAAGGAGTTGTCTAATTGTGCTACAACTGACAAATGACTATAGCACTAATCAATCAGGGAATTGTGAAGAGCGCTACCCACCCCGTGAGTCTCAAGGCACCCCGTATGTCCCTAGTAAATGGTACTACGGGTACCTATGGCGTGGGTACTAAACAGTGGCCCAGTAATGGGAGAAGTCTATCTTGTGTCACCCAAAAGGTACCCACATACACATTCCACACTGACTGCCATTGCAGACTGTGTAACATGGTGCAAACCATGAGGGAAAACACAACATGCCATACTCCTGTGTGTCATGCCAAAGGCACTTCATCTATTATATATGAGTCACTGCCTTTGAGCCCTAAGGCAGAGTGCATTATAACCTCTGTGAGGACATATCTGCAAGAGCAGCTGTGCCCCTCTGATTTCTAGTTCTATTACTAGATATTCCAAATAATAAGGGAAGCCATTTTAAAAGCATATGCTGGACACTGGTAAAAACAAATACCACAGCTACATGATGGGTTCACTGAAAATAGGGATGTTTGGCAACAAATTCCTCTTATTAATGAACCCACACTGATTCCAGTGATGGATTTTCTTATACGTGCACCCAGAGGGTACCGTAGAAGTACCACTTTAAACCTACCAGAGCTCTAGTGTGCTAGTTGACCTGGTCAGTCCAGCCTCCTGCCACAGATGTTTTTTGAACCCCAGGGTTGAGAACCTTCACTCTCAGGAGGTGAGGGACAATGCCTGCTCTGGAGAGAGGTGTTATCACCTCCTCCTCCAGGAAGGCTAGTAAAATTAGCATTCCAAGGCAGGGGGCTTCCCTACTACTTTTGTTAGGCAACTCTGGCTTCTCTCACAGGAGAGGATGCTGCCCCCCCTTGCCCTGGGCCATCTAGCACCAGGGCAGGTGGGAAAAGTAGCTATGCAAGAGGTGTTTAGGAGTACCAGGCGTGAGACAACTCTAGGGTGCCCAGCTGGAACTGAATTTGACTTTAGAGATTCCACCATATTGTGTGTGGTGGAATTAGGAATTCTGGGACAAGCTGATGTCTCCAAAGGAACTGGTCATCGAGGTGGTGTAGTTGTCGTACAGGCCTCAGCCATACCTGCTAGTGCAAGGGGTTCGCCCTTCTGTGCACAAAGTCCTCAGACTTCAAAGGAAAAAGTTGGCACGGAAACTGGAAATACAAAACATAACTTTTATTACACCTCATGAGGTGGTGCTATAATTCAACCAGTACTCTTCGGTACTGCGAGAAGTAGCACAAAAGGCTACTGGACACAAGGTTTATTTATACCCACACAGGGGCTCAAAAGAAGGCGGTACAAAGCATAAGAGCACATTTTATGTCCATACAAGGTAATATTGAGAAGCACAATCGATCAGTGGGAGGAGCTAACAGTCTTGGGGTCTCGGCTAACACATTCCAATCTTATGGCTAACAATTAACAGATGTGGACCCTAACCATCAGCAAACACAGAGATGCTATTAATAGCCTGTTGCCGGGCAGATTCAAAGGCCATGAGCAGAAAGGTAGGACAACGCACATGGTCGACACGAGGTAGCGTGTGGCAGACAAAATGGCTGCCGTGAATTCAAAATGGATGCCGTCAAATGTCAAGATAACGGTAAAACCAAGATGTCTTTGGTAATGCTCAACTTAATCGCCGTAAAATTACAACAGACGGCCCTTTTAGCGTTAGCTAAAGACATATGCTCTTTTGGGGTAATCTGTGCATTCATCTTGTATATCTATACACATTATATTCGTCACTTCTTTATCTAATGTCTGTTGTGCTTTCATGGCATTTCTCTTAGATGGTATACAGGCAGTTATACACATAGAACATTGCATTGGGCCACAATGGATATACATACAACAGGTGAAAATTACTGCAATTGCAATACATAGAATAGTCAATAATTTCTAACCCCAGGCAGAAACCAGAGCCCAAAACCATCCAGCAAAAGTCCAGGTGCCATTTTTGACATGAATATCAGAAACGATTTTATGCAATTTGAGAATTGCTTCATATACAGAAGGCGAGTTGTCAGGGATAAAAACACAACAGCTACTTCCGATGACTTTACATGCTCCTCCTCTATCTGCTAACATAACATCTGAAACCATCCTGTTCTGAAGAGTCACAATTCTGGCAATTTGCAACTCCTCCGTAATATTTCCTAGGGCTACAGCAGTTTCATTAGTAACGGCCTCCACAACTCTAGTCAATCGTCGTATTTTCCTGCTGTTCAATGCAGCACCCACGAAAGGAAACAAGCCTAAATTAAAATCAACATATTGCTGCAAACTAGTGTCTGTTTGGTCTATATTATAAATCCGTATTGTACGTTTGTAACGATTCATAGAAATGTTTCTAAACAGTTTAAAATCTCTATGATACGAAGCAGGTGCCAGAAAAACAGGGGGCAATAAGAAAGAAACATAACATATGCCAAACCACCCTACAGGCAATCTGTGATATCCATGACTTCCACATACTAGATATGTGTTATGTGAAGCCAAGAAAGTACTCTCTTTTATTCCATCCATATTTGATACAACAACACAATCACTAGTTCCAACTGGAATTCGTCCAGTACTTTGCACACATAGGTCTGCCTTAGTCCGTGTTACAGTAATTACAGATTCATTGCTTGTGGTAGTGTCTCTTGTGTGGGTGAAAACATAAGGCGTAGAAGCATTGTCCGGTCGGTATTCTTCCCATTCCCTTATAGTTCCATTTGCCTGGGGATACCCATGTTCATCTTGGTAGCACTCTTTATTCAAACAGGAAAGAAGTCCACCTACTGCAGGTTTTCTGTTTGAAAAGAGAAGAGTGTACCATGCTCGACAAGAACCATTGTGCGAAAAAGGAAGTGGAATAAACGGTGTTCCACCTTTCTTCTGATGAACTGGAAGCATACCACATATCCAGCAATTTGTAGTGTTCGTGGCGTTGTGAGTGTGGCGGAGCATCTGAACAAACGTATTATTCAAGTAGGACTCTCGATGCTTATACTCATGATACGGAAGAATGAAATGCTGTTGCTCTTCCGGAATGGGAGTAGTAGGAACCACAACAAACTCACGAGCAGGAATCATCATTTCAACAGACCAGGTGATCACTGCTATAATTGTCAAAACAACAAAAACACCTAACACTCCTAAAATATTTTTCTTAGTAGTTATCATAGTTACAAAGTCAAATCTTCAAACTAAAAAATAGAAAAACAAAAATAGTCAATGAGCTCTTTACCCTGGGTAGACGTTGATTTCTTCACCACAGATCAAGACAGGTGTCGCTACACTAAGCAGGGCTGATCCCCCTCCCTTGTCATATTGGCTTTCCGTTTCCACTACCCAGAGCGGTTGCTCAACCAGTCTCGCAAAGGAAAAAAAAAAACGACAAAAATCACTTTCTTGATCTCAAATTGTATCGCGCTGCTCCAGGAGTTGTCTGGTCCGGGAAGAACTCCGAAGATCCGTCAGGTGATACAGCAGGGCCTTTCTCCGTAGTCAGGATGTCTCGATGATCGATCAACACAGCAGGTTCCACCAAGGTCGATAAGACCTTCCGACAGGGAGTGCTATGCATCCAGTTTCTTTTGTTGGTCACTCGAACTGCCGTTCTTGTGGCGAGGAGTACTTGTTCTGGTCCATGCCACATTGGCTCCAGGCTGCTTGACCTTTTGAAGACTTTCACCATGACGTAGTCACCAGGACGGAGTTTATGGCCTTCACCTTGGGATTTATCGGGGAGCACTTCTCGAACCTGTTGATGAATGGAAACCAAGCTATCAGTTAATTGTGCCAAATAGTCATTCATTAAAACACAAGGTACATCATACACAGAACTTGGTTTCAGAACTCCCCAAATATTCATCGGCCGCCCGAATACCACCTCATACGGAGTAAGACCCGTCCTAGAATGTGGTACTGATCTGATGGACAACAATGCCAATGGCAACGCATCTGGCCAAGTCAAATTCGTGGAGGCTACAATTTTTGCGATTTTCAGCTTCAGAGTAGCATTATACCTTTCCACCAATCCTGCTGATTGTGGATGGAAAACAGCATGAAATTTCTGCTTAATTCCTAATCCTTTCAGAACATACTTAATAACTTCCCCAACAAAATGAGGTCCGTTATCATTCCACAGGAGCCTGCAAACACCAAATCTCGGGAAGAACTCCTTCAGTAGCACCTTAGCAGTAGTAATAGCAGTATTATCTTTTGTGGGGTATGCTTCAATCCATTTACTGAAAGCACAAACCACCACTAGAACATACTTCAAATTATTACACCGCTCAAGCTGAATGTAGTCCATTTGCAGGACTTCAAAAGGTGCAGTGGGTGTGACAAAACCTCCAGATGGAACTCGTGTTCCTTATCCAGGATTGTATTGCAAACAAATCAAGCAGGACTGTACTACTTTTTTAGCTGTGCTAGCAATTTCTGGATGCTCCCAAACTTGCGTAAGCATTTTTGTTATTGCGGAAGCTCCAACATTTGCTAGCCCATGTGCCATCTGAACCATAGGCTGTACGAAAGCTATAGGCAGCTTCCATCGATCCATCTGCTTGTTTCTCCAACAACCTTCGTCATCTAACTCTCCATCTTTAGACCACTGCTCACGTTCCTTGTCAGAAGCTGTTTTCTGTATCTCTCACACTTCCTGCCTAGCATCATGCCATCTTTCAGCTTGCGATTTTACTACATACATGGGAGTAGTGTTTCTCTGTATCGCAGTTTCACGTGCTACGCGGTCTACGGAGGCATTTCACT
This sequence comes from Lissotriton helveticus, assembly GCF_964261635.1. Lineage (NCBI taxonomy): Eukaryota > Metazoa > Chordata > Amphibia > Caudata > Salamandridae > Lissotriton > Lissotriton helveticus. The sequence continues at coordinate 1,622,431,194 of NC_136069.1, forward strand.
GGCCAATTTCATCTGTTACTTTCTTATGTGCACTGCACTTCACAATAGCTACTTTTTCGGACATGTCAATGCAGTCAAGAGATTATGCACTAATTCTCCATGCATTATCTGTATTCCGTGAGATGTAAGAAAGCCTCTTTCCTTCCAGAGTAGGCCGAAATAATGCGCTACTCCAAAAGCATAGCGGCTATCCGTATAAATGTTCACACACAAACCAGCACTGAGCTCACATGCTCGCGTCAGAGCTATCAATTCAGCTGCTTGGGCTGATTTCTGTGGTATACGAGCTGTCTCCACTACTGTTTCAAGCGTGGTAATTGCATATGCGGCTGAAGTCGTACCATCTGGTAACTTCAGGCAGGACCCATCAACCCACAATTGACCATCCACATCTGGAAGGGGCGTATCCTGTAAGTTAATGCGACCCTTTGTCTGTTCCTCAGTCAGAAAAATACAATCGTGCATTTCTTGTGACTGAGGCTGGGTCACCGGATATGGCAACAAAGTGGCTGGATTAAAAATTGCACATCTCTTTAATGTAATGTGGGGAGCTAGCAATGTCAGTTCATATCCTGTGAGACGAGCGCTAGTTAAGTGCTTCGTCTTTGTCTGATTCAAAAGGGCATCAACAGCATGTGGTACTAACACTAACAATTTATGTGACAAAACTATTCCCTCACTCTGTCGGATTGACACAGCTGTTGCTGCAACCGAGCGAAAGCACCCAGGTAATGCTCTAGCAACGGGATCAAGAACTGCTGAGAAATATGCACACGGACGTTGCTTATCGCCGTGTCACTGAACCAACACTGACAATGCACATCCATCTTTCTCGTGTACGTAAAGTGTGAAAAGCTTCATGTAATCTGGTGTACCTAACACTGGTGCTGAGCAAAGAGCTTGTCGTAACTGTCGAAAAGCACTTTCACATTCCTCTGTCCATGGAAGAGGTACTGGAGTATCTTCCGTCAAAAGTGCTAACAAAGGCTTAAAAATCCCAGAATCCACTGTACACAAAAGGAAGTAAGACCCAAGAATGCACGTACTCCCTTCTGTGTGGTGGGAACTGGCGTATCTAAAAGTGCTTGTATGCGATCTGATGTCAATGCACGTCCCTCCTTAGACAAAAGGTGACCTAAGTAGGCTACCTTTGTTCTACAATATTGCAACTTCTTTCGAGATACTTTATGATGATGTGAAGCAAGAAAAGCAAGCAAGGACAAAGTTCATTTTTCACACTGTTCTGGGGTGTCGGCTGCCAACAAGATGTCATCGACATATTGAATGAGAGCCACACCTTCGGGCAATGCAAAAGAATCAAGTTCCCTCTTTAATGCTTGACTGTAGATACTCGGACTCTCAGTATAGCCTTGAGGAACTCTGCAAAATCGGTATGATCGATTATTCAAAGTGAAACCAAACAAATATCGGCTGTCAGGATGAATAGGGATCGAAAAGAAGGCGTTCTTCAAGTCTATAACAGAGAATGTAGTAGCAGTTGGGGGGACTAAAGTAAGAAGTGTTGTGATGTTGGACACTACAGGATACTGTGATACGACAATCTTGTTCACCTCCCTTAAATCAATAATGAATCTGTAAACACGTGTGTCAGTATCTCTCTTCAGAATTGGAAGAATCGGGCTATTGCAGACATTGAAGGAACTTCCTCAACAACCCCAACTTGGATGAGATCATATACAATTCGTATGAGTGCTTCTTCTCCCTCCTGTGAAATCCTGTATTGTGGCAAACAAGGTAACACAGCTCCCTCCTTGACGCTGATCTGAACCGGAGGAATAACCATCTGACCCACATCAGTGTCTGATGTAGCCCAGAGAGATTCAGGAAGTGTGGCTAATGCGACATCTTCCTTAACAAGACAAATTCTGTCAAATTCGGAATAATTATCATTTAAAATGACTCACACCCCTTCAGGAGAACATCGTATCGAGGCTCTAAAGTACTTCAGCATGTCAAGGCCCACAATATTGTCTGGTGTGTTAGGGGAAAGCAAGAACGGACATGGAGCACTGAATTTATCAACATAAAATGGAAGTGGTTGTGACAATAGGCTAAGGGAAGGTGTTCCATCGAAACCTATCGAAGTAATAGTTGTGCCAGACAGGGGAGCCCTCGGAACCAATTGCTTAGACAGAACGCTATGTGAAGATCCTGTATCAACCAGAAACCGATCAGTAGAACCCAAAACATGTGCTATAACATAGGGACCCGTCTGATCTACTGGAACTTCAACTGATTCCTTACCCCATCCTAGGCAATCCTATGCATGAGCAGAATCGTACAGATCAGGCTGAACATAATCGGACATTTGATTATGATTACGCCTATCAAAAGTGTTCTGTCTATACTGTGGGCGTACATTTGTATCGGATCGGGCACGATCATTCACATTTCTCCGAGCCTCTGAGGATCCTGAACCATTTCTCCCTTGGCCACGCCCACGGGCATCCTGCTGTGGACGCAATAATGGGCAATTACGCATCCAATGACCAAGCTGCTTACAATATGCACATTGATTGACAGATACATTCGTACGAGTGTAAGGAGTATTGAGAGATGTTCGTCCACCTCTGTCATAATTTCTATCAGGGCCCCTATGATAACCTCTAGAAGGCGGACCATAGACCTGGGCCATCATAACTTTTGTTTTTAAGCCTTTAGATTTCTTGTCCTCATTCCCCTTCGCTTCTGCTTCTTGGCGCTCATAATATTGAGCCATCGTTAAAACAGAGGCCGGAGAGGAGGTAATCCAAGAACTTTCGCTAGCTTTTAAATGGCTGGCTATCCCCGGTAACAGATTCGTAACATATTTATCGACAAACAAATGCCTGACGGTATCCTCTGTTAAGGACTGGCCGCTAAAATCATGAAAAGCTTCTTCAAAACGTGTGAAAAAATCAGAAACCGTTTAATCTGTCTTTTGTTTACACGATGCTAAGACAGTCCAATCAATCTTTTTAGGGGGGATAATCGTTTTAAGTTTACTCAGAATGGCGGCAGGAAGAGCTAATATTAACTGATGCAGTTTTTGGGCGGGCTCTCTGTCCGCATCAAGTTGTTCCAAATCTTTCCATTCAGCACCGAAAATAGCGCGATCATCAATTTTACGAACAGTTCTCCACATGTCTGGGGGTAAAATTAAACCGAAAAACAAATCTATATCACATAAGGTCATAGTACAGGAATTTAAAGCGCCTTCAACTTCCTCATAGAAGGCTGCTGGATTTTTAGGCGGATCAGGCAATGCTGTTTTAAGCGCCATTACATCTGCTCTATTCCAAGGAGTGTACACCCAATTATGAATAAAATATCCTTTAGAATCAACAGACATTTTATCATCACTATCACCAGTTCCTTTAGGAGGAACATACAAGGGCGCGGCTTCCCGATTAGGTCTCATTGCAACTGAGTTTATCTTATCTGTCACGAAGATAGGAGACTGCGCCTCTCCGAGCGGATTGGACTGTGGAGCGGCGTCCGCAATCTTTTTCTGCTCATTCAGATGGGACGCCTCATCTCGTATTTTAACCAGTCATCTAATCACATCTTCTACCTGGGAAAAAACAAAAGAACCATCACGCAAGTGTTTACGATCAGTTGCCATATCAGTAGGTTCTAATACTGAGGAGTATTTTCGAAACATTTCTACAACTTCATCAGCAAAGGTCGCAGTGAAATATATCTGCTCCTTTTCTGTCCAATCCTTTATAATATCAAAAAGATCGGAAGCAGGATCAGCGCTACGTAATGCTTTACGAGCAGCTTGCCGAAGTTGGGATGCACGGTCAACAGACAACATAGATCGGGTGTCCCGCGCATTCTGGTGGTCCGAACCAGAGTCTTCGTCGTCTCCGGACGGGGCGGACGGAACGGCATACAGAGGTGGAGGTCGATCTAATAACAAAAAATCATCTTGCGGTTTATTAAGGACAGGATAGAGAGGCTGTCGAACAGAATATTGGCCAGATATCTGCAATCTACATTCTTTTTCCTCTAGCTCCTGCAGTTCTTTCGCTTCTTTCTTTCTTAACTCAAGCGCTTTCTCATACACACTCTTTAGCTGCTCTTTCTCAATCAACGCTTGCTCACGCTTCTCTTGCTGTCGCACTTCTTTCTCCCACAGTCGCAAACTTTCAAACATATCACGTCTAGACCGTCGCTCAAACAAACATCGTTCCACATACTCTACCTTTCGCGCATCAAATGACCCATGCAGTGGCCAACGTAACTCAGGATCCTTCTTGGTATATTTATGCCACAACGTGCTGCACATTATGGCAGAAAGACCAAATTTCACATACATGTCTCTATTAGGTGTCCCCTCGGGGGGAGCCGGCTGCGATTCCTCAAGTCGTAAACTGGTACCCTTACAAAAGTAGCACAACCTTCGAAGTGCACTAAAAACAGGCATGTCAAAAGAAATAGGTCAAAATATACACTATTTATAGGGAAAGAGCGCTTAAGGTACTTTCTTAGTACATTGCGCTATACAAATCAACGTTGAGGAAAAGTCCTTGCATTACCTGCCTATATGAGTTGCAACACATATATTTCTCACATACACATACTCATTCAAGTAGACTAGTCTATTCCCAAATACAAATATGCCACGGTAAGCGTTTCCTAAAACTACCTTACCACTCAAGGGCATCCAAATTCCAAAACCTACAACAGGCGCCGCAAAACGGCTCTTACCAATCATAGGCTGTTCAGGTTCCAACTGCCAAGTTATAAATTCGACCAAACGGTCACTGCACGGCAGACCAACAGAAGAGATCTCAGTCGAGGACCTGCGCCGCCTGGATGGTCGGATCGGAAAGCAAGGAAGAACCGCCTCGGGTGCCAAGACTCGGGTGTCCTCTGGCAGCGATCGCGTCCTCTGCGAGGTTCCGAACCTTCATCACGACCAATCCTTCCGGCATCCCAGTCACAGATGAGCCCCACGTGCCGGGCGCCAATTTGTCGTACAGGCCTCAGCCAGACCCGCTAGTGCAAGGGGTTTGCCCTTCTGTGCACAAAGTCCTCAGACTTCAACGGAAAAAGTTGGCACGGAAACTGGAAATACAAAACATAACGATTATTACACCTCATGAGGTGGTGCTATAATTCAACCAGTACCCTTCGGTACTGCGAGAAGTAGCACAAAAAGCTACTGGACACAAGGTTTATTTATACCCACACAGGGGCTCAAAAGAAGGCGGTACAAAGCATAAGAGCACATTTTATGTCCATACAAGGTAATATCGAGAAGCACAATCGAGCAGTAGGAGGAGCTAACAGTCTTGGGGTCTCGGCTAATACATTCCAATCTCATGGCTAACAATTAACAGATGTGGACCCTAATGGTCAGCAGCAAACACAGAGATGCTATTAATAGCCTGTTGCCGGGCAGATTCAAAGGCCATGAGCAGAAAGGTAGGACAACGCACATGTTCGACACGAGGTAGCGTGTGGCAGACAAAATGGCTGCCGTGAATTCAAAATGGATGCCGTCAAATGTCAAGATAACGGTAAAACCAAGATGCCTTTTGCTAACGCTCAACTTAATCGCCGTAAAATTACAACATAGTGGTAAGTAACCCATTGGCTACTCCCCCTCACTTCTCTTAACACTCCTACATTGATTATTTAGAGGAGCCCCTGATACCAAAAATTCTGATTTTGTTGGACAGAAAAGAAGGAGTGGAAGAAGAAGACTGCTGACTCGAGAACCAAGGAGCACAACTGACTTGGCACCAACCCTGCAGACCTGTCTCCTGCACTTGACCTTCAAGGAGGAGCTGCTTTGTCCTGCTGCTGTGCAGACCTCAAGAAACCCGGAGGACTGCCACTGCTTCAAAAATTGCCAAAGGAACTCCCTTTGAGTAGAGGAGCTACTCCCCTCCAGCCGCAGGCACCAAAGAAACAAGACCTGGTACACCAACCTGCCGCCTACAGAGACTACTGACACAACAGCCACTTAGGAAATGGCAGCAGTGCTCCCACAGGCCAGATAAGTACTCCCTCTAAGTATGGGAATGGCAGGACCAACCGGAGTATCAATACCTGGTAAACTTGACCCCTTGCAGCACCCAAGATCTGTTGTGCCCAGACCTGACACCAACAAAGAGGAAGACCAACCCGCACGTCAAGGGACAGTGAAACCCACATCTACAGTGGCCCAGCTGTCCTGGTTGCCACCTTCTGCAGAAACTAACGACAAAGTTTGAGTCTGTGACCATCGCTACCTGATGCCTCAAAGTATCTATTCACGCACGCTCCGGAGCCCGAGTGCAAGGGAGCAGATGGCACCAAAGTGGTCCTGGGACCCACAAAAACTAAGCCAATGCTTAGGTTTGCCAAGATTAGACTACCATTTGCCGCCTGCTATCCATTTCGGAAAACTAAAAAATTCTATCTCGGAAAGTAGTTGGAGATGGTATGTAACTTTATTCATAAATACATGTTATATATATATATATATATTTTTTTAAAGGTTTTTATTGAACCAAACAATCACATTGACAGTTGTGACATGAATCATACATTGATGTTACGATCATTTAAATACATAGGATCAAATATACACTTTCTATAGAGGCAGTAATACATCCCTTTCACCGTCAGTTACAATTCCACTCAATTACCCTATCTTAATCCCCTTCTTCCTCACTATCTGAACTATGTATGTCCTCCTCCGGCAGCGGTTCGCATATCTCCCCTCGGAAAACATTCCAGGGAGTCCAGATTTTATTCCACTTGCGTGGGCTCCCCCTGCTAGCATATACTGTGCGTTCTGTAATCATTACCAGGTCAATGTTTTTACACCACGTTGCCAACGTCAATACATGTTATTTTTAATTGGTGTCTGGTTTTCTTTATTGAATGCAATAAATGCTTAGCACACCCCTCTGATATGTCTAACTGCTCGACCACACTTTCCCAAAAGAGAGTCATTTGTGCCTCTGTAATTTCTCTGGGGTTTGCTTGGGTTCTTTACATGGTGTGACTCTATTTGGTTGACTCGATAAAGAGCCAGTTTCCTGTAGATTTGTATAGATTGTATATGTACCTTTCAAACAAAAGGGCACATATAAATGCTACACCAGTTTGAAAACGTGCTTTGAAATATTTGATGAATGCCAAATGATTACTATGGAGCATGTTAAAGGCTTTTGTAAACTTTTTTTAAACATTTGTGCAACTCTTCTTGGCACATGATTCTATATGCCTAAGACAGTGGTCTTTTATTGGCAACTAGTTAGCTGCGCACCAGCAAATATTCTTCAGTCTGACTTTGCTTGCTTCTTCTTAGATTTCTCATTTTATCCTAACTCTGAGCCTCAAATCATATACTTTTCTCACTGAACAGATCTGGCTTCTTGGGAAAAAAGAACATTTTCATGTCCGTTCCTCAACAACCTCGTGGACCATCCATCTATGAATACCTGCTTTCATTGAAAAAGAGAAGCATACCCTATGGAATGGAAACAGGTGATTAAAATGGGATAATATGGACCAGTGGCGTGTGTGACAAATTCAAAGTAATTATTATTCCGCACATGAAGGGCTTAACTAAACTTGCTTCTTTAATGTTTGGATGATAGATCATTCAGGGTAGTGATAGGTTGACCTTTAGTTAACAATACCTGCACAACTGTGTGCTCTTCACCCTGTCACCCATCTGGTTCTTCCGAGACCTTGCACACCTTTCCCTTGACGTTCAAAAGCTGTCATTTTAATTTCTCATTCACCTGGTCTTTTTCCAAGGGTAAACACCATGGTTGGTATATCTGCTCTATTCAGTACTGCTCTCATGATGGACAATGCCAGTACCGCATTCCATAATAAAGTTTGAACCATGTGTGCCCCCCAGTATTTTGCAGTCTAGGTACCTAACGTGTTGGAAATGGCCCTTTTTGCAGGGCTATCCCCAAACTTTTTGCTTCTTCCTCCTTTATTTTTCCTGGCCTGTGGTTGTTGGCAATAGGACTCTGGGCACTTCACCACTGCTGATCAGTGCTAAAGTGCATATACTCTCTGTGTAAATTGTTATTGTAATTGGTTATCCATGATTGGCATATTTGTATTAGCAGGAAGTCCCTAGTAAAGTGCACTGAGTGTGCCAGGGCTGGCGATTCAAATGCTACTAGTGGGCCTGCAGCACTGATTGTGCCACCCACAGGAGTAGCCCTAAAATGGTGTCTCAGGCCTGCCACCGCAGTTCCTGTGTGCAGTCTGTTGACTGCCATGTCAACCTGGCCAGTGCCCCCACTGACCTGGCCTAACCCTTCCCTTTCTGTACACATAGGACACCCCTATGGAAGGCCCAGGGTACCCCCCTGGGCAGGGTGCAGTGTATGTGAAAGGTAGAGCATGTACTAGTGTGGGTGACACGCTCTGGTAGTGAATTACAGCCATTTTTGTTTTTCACTATTGTAAGGCTATCTTGCCCATAGGCTATAATAGGGAATGCTGTGTACAGTGGTTACCTGCATATCTTCCTATAGGAGCAAGATAGGACAAAAAAGCCTGGTGTCCCTGAACTCAGAATTTAATAACACATCTTTTAGGAAAGGTGGTTTTTAAATCCTGTGTTTGAGAACAGCACATTTAGAAAGTGGCTGTTCTCTTGTCTGACCTTTCTGTGTGCCTTGGCCTGTTTGTGAATTGACTGTCCAGTTTGTGAGTGACAGGGGCTGGGTGGCTCCCAGAGGCTGAGTGGGGCATTCCTGGACTGAATAGCTCCATCTGCATTTAGAGTGGTGGGAGGGGGTAGCACCTTGGCCTGAATATGGCTGTGCCTGCCTTCTACAATACCGGCTCCACCTCCTGCTGGGCAGCTAACAACTCTGCCCCTCTCTCTGAATGGAAAGGAAAGGCCAGGAAAACAAAAGTGCTCAAGGAACACCCAGAACTGGTTGAGACCGGACACAGAGCCCTCCTGCACAAAGGGAACAACGACTTTTAGGTGTATAAGTACATGACCCCAGACTACAGAAAATTAGTTTACCCTGGAATCAAGAAGGAACGTCTGCCAAGGAGAAAGCTGGAAGACTGAAGAGGAAGGACTGTCCTGCTGTGTGTTTGTGGGCTGACCTGCAGTTGCTTTGCTGCGAAGGAGAGGGGAAGGACTTTGCTTTGTGCTCTGTCCCCTTGCTTGAAAAGCTCTCCAAGGGCCTGAGTTGAGCTGGTTCCCTGTTAAGAAGTCCCAGGAACAAGAGGACTTCACCCCCAGCTTCCCTGAACTCTACAGAGAGAGTTCTGTCTTTCCTAGAGTATTTGGGCCAGTTGTGGTGCCTCTGGAAGTTGTACCTGTGTTTGGGAAGCTGGAAAAGATGATACTAAAGACTTTCTGCAAAGTTTCATGCATAGCTCGCTTGCTGAGCGCATCTCTGTCAGTGCGAGGAAATTCACGCCGCCTCGAAGATCGAGATCGTCGCAGCGCCTGTTGCTGCTGCAAGATCCTTCGATTGCAGAACACATCGCTCCAGTGCGGGAAAAGTACCATCGCTGCGAACATTGTTGCAGAGCCTGTCATCACTGGGTGAGATTGTCGCACCGCTTGCTTGCGGACCGCATCACGTCGCTGCGAGAGTCATCGCAGAGCCATCGCATCCAGGGGCCGTGAGAAGAGAAGATCGACGCTGCGCCGCGCATCTTCGCCGCACCTGAGATCGTCGCCGTCCCGATATCGTTGCATCGTACCTTTGCGAGGCGCTTCCAATGAAACCTGCGCACTGGAATCCACGCAGGTATCGCATCCCTCCCCATACAGACCGGAGTCATTGCAACACGTCCGCTGCATCCAGCAGGGTTGTCGCATCGCCGCCCCAGGGTCTCAGGAGTGACACATTGCTTGCTTTTCAACGCTGCAGCTTTCACTTGGAACTTTTGTCGCATCTAAAGGTACTGTTGGCTAAAACGTGACGCAACTGTGGATTATTTTAACGCAATCTTAAGAACTCTTTTGCAACCATATTCTTAAACTGTGTATGTTGTATATTTGTTGTTTTGGTCTTGTGTAGTTTAGATACCTTTATTTTTCTAAACTGTTGTGGAGTCAGTTTGTGTTGTTTTCACAGTGTTACTGTGAGTGTTGGTACAAATACTTTACACATTGCCTTTGATAAGCCTGACTGCTCGTGCCAAGCTACCAAGGGGGTGAGCAGGAGTTATCTAAAGACTGTATCCTTCATACCCTGACTAGAAGCAAGGGTCCCTATTTGAACAGTGGTACCTACCTCTGCCAACTAGAAACCCCGAGATATTTGAACCATATTAACTTATCTAACATCTTCCCTTTATGACAGATGTACTATGACTGAATGTTTGTTTATTTATCTACTAATCTAAAAGGGCCAACATTATTAGTGTATGTATTGCATTGCTATTTGAAGACATGAGGATTATGCTCTAACTAAACAATATTTTTATTGGGCGATTTTAATGCCAATGTCGCAGGGATTCTACTGGTAATGCAGAACTGCATCTTGGAATGACCGGAGGTCAGAATTTATGGACTGAGTCCCTCTACAACATCAGCATCTGTCGGCCCAAATCCTGGCTACCTCACAGTGCCTCACCTGAACTCCTAAACTTCCTGGAGTACGAGGTGATTTCAGCAACCAAGAACATGCTCCTCTAGTCTCCAAGGGAACCAAGAAAACAAATCATCATCTTTTGTCTCTCACTCATGCATGCCATAGTAAACAAAAGAAATACAATAGGAAAGTGTAAAATGCATTTATTGAAACTATTGTAGTCTATCATGAAGCAAATGTGCTACGATCACTACGTAGATAATCTAGCATTAATACCAGGCTGTATAAAATTTCAAATTGTAAACACCACTGCAATAATTTTAATTAATGATGCAAATAAAAAATTACTTACTTATTACACTGAATGCTAAATACTGTTGTGCTTTATTCACATCTCTGTCGTCGCAAAGAGTCGAACTGGCCGCAGTAAATGCTCCTGTTGGGAAATGGGAGATGGTGGTAATCCCTGCACCCCGTGGCAGGCACCTCAAGGTGCCTGCTACGGGTGCGGTGATTAACAGGGGGACACCATAGATGCCCCCTCATACCCCAACCAGAGGCCGCAGAAATTAAACAGAGATGACGCCTCTTATTGAATGATGCGCTCTCCCACCAGCACTACAGCTAACGCTTCTTTAATTTCTCAAGCATCTGGAAATTTTGCAGACAAGTATTAAGAGCCCCCTCCTATAGCATTTGTACTAGTACTCAGTAGATTTGCACTTCCACTTTCTGTGATTAGATCCTGTGCTGCCTGCTCTCTCTCGGTGAACCTCTCCTCACTCATTGCCATCAGCTTCAGATGTAAATGCACTTTTCACAAGTAGCCGTCAGCACAGCCACTGACTTAGTGGCTAGTATGTGTCGTAAGTGACTCCTGTGGCCCACTAATCCTTATATATTTCAGGTGAACAGCGGTGTTGGGGGGAGTGTCTCCTGATTTCCTCTACACTACTCCTACCTTCAGTTTTAGTTCAAAGCGAGGTCTAAGGATGGCATGTCAGCTGTCAATCTGTTCTTTGGTGTGAATCAAGTACGGCGGAGGTTCCAGCAGATCCTCCACCAAACTAAAGATCCCAGCAGCCTCTGATGCTGGAAGGAGAGCCTGGGCTGGTTCCTGCTGATTTCGCCTCTGCCCCTCTGGCCTCATATCCTGCATTGCATGACTTTCAGCTGACCCTACACCATACTGAAGTTCCCAGCAGCCTCCACTGCTGGAAGGAGAGCTCTGACTAGTTCCTGATGGGTCTGACCCTGCCCCTCCGGCGTCATATCTGGGTGCCATTTCCTGCCTTGCTGGGCCACCCATCTTTTGCCTGACCCCCAACTAAGGTAACGCGCCCACCCCTACAAGTCCACTGTTGCTACCCATGACTGGCCACTGCACTGCCTGCTGTTTTTGTCCCTGTGCTGCTCCTACCCCTGACTGCTCACTGCACTGCTTACTGCCCAGGTCCCTGCGCTGCCTGCTGTCCCCCCTACGCTTGTGCTGCAGCTACCCCTGCCCTGCCAGTCTGCTGCCTGTTGTCCCTGCCACTGCGCTGCTTCTACCCCTGCCCGGTCGCTGAGCTTCCAGCTCTCCATGTCCCTGCTCTGCTGCTATCCCTGCCAGGTGACTTGGCTACCTGATGTCCAGGTCCCTGAGGTGCCTGCTATTCTTTCCCCTGCCTTGCAGCAACTCCTGCCCGGTCACAGCTCTGCCTTCTTGCCCTGTTTTGCTGCTACCACTGCCTGATCACTGCACTGCCTGCTGTCCAGATCCCTGCGCTTCCTGCTGTCCCCGCCCCAGCGCTGCTACTACCCCTGCAAACTCTGCACCGCCTACTTTCCAGGTATCTACGCCACGTGCTGTCTCTGCTCTAATGCTACCCCTGCCCAGTCACTGTGCTGCCTGCTGGCCTGATGCTTCACTGCGGGTACCCCTGACTGATTACTGTGCTGCCTGCTGTCCGTGTGCTGCTGCTTTCCCTGCCTGGTCACTGCACTGGCTGTTGTCCCAGTCTGCACTCTGCCTGTTCCAGGTCGTGGCCAGGCTTCCAGGACCACCAGGACCACCTATCAGGATCTTTAATGGAGGCCGCTGCAAGACCATGCATCAGCCACTCGAGCAGGCAATCTTTTAATGCACTGCTGGTTGGACAGTGGGCAGTACCAAAACCCCTTGCCCTCTAGCCACCCAACGGTACACTGCCAAGGAGCTCCTGGAACTGGACCACTTACGCCCAAACAATAGATATAGCAATGCACACAAGATAATGGACGGAATGTTGCACAATGGCAAAATATTCACCCCCAGTCACAGATCTGGGTTTAATCCATTGTTATTTTGCCCACCAAGCCACCCCAGTTCAGGCATGGCCATATGCAAATCAGTCTTGACCCTGTGTCTCATGGGAACAGTCCAGCCCGAACTGCCATGCCATGTCTTCCCTGGACCGGAATCAAGCATCCTAGGACCGGTTTCTGGCTATCAGCCATCTTCAGCCAGGATAGCTCGACACGGGACCCATGTCTGGGCATTCCCTTTCCATATAGGGTGAACAGCAATGCACACAAGATGATGGATGGAATGTTGCACAATGGCAAAACATTCACCCACACGCACAGATCTGGGTTTAATCCCAACACTGTGTCCTACTCGGTGACCTCAACTTCCACATCGACAACCCCAATAACGCCAACTCCACTGCCCTCCTGAAGCAGCTGAACAACATCGGCCTCACCCAACTGGTCACCGAACCCACGCACACAGCTGGACACACACTCATTCCCATTTTCACCTCCAGCGACAGAATAAAATTCAGCCACACCACAGAACCCACCTGGATTGACCACACTATTGTACACTTCACCATGATGATGTCCTAAACACCATCAGATCTCCTTCCAGCACAGGTGGCGCAAGGTCACCAAAACTGAGTGGTCACTGGTCCTCACCACCTCTCAGCCCGGGGCTTAAAAGACCTCAACCAGGTCATCCAGAACTTCGCCACTAGAATCTCTGACAGCGCCAACAGAATTGCTCCACTGAAACATACAAAGTCCAACAAGACCTGCAAACATGCCAGGTGGTACACCCCAGAACTCAGGACCACCAAGCACAACTGCCAACACTGGAGAAATGATGGCACGCCACCAAGAACCATGCTGACAGAGCAGTACACAAAACAGCCTTTAATAACTATCACCAGCACATCAAGGAAGTCAAGAAAGCAGCCATCACCTTCCGCATCGGAGCTGCAGCCAATCACACAAAGGAACTCTTCATAATAGTGAAAAAATTATCCATTCTGTCAGCTACAAAGAACACCACCCACCTCTCTCAAGAACTCAGTGACACCCTCTCAAACTACTTCCACATCAACATCTACCACAATTTCAACCTCCAACCCACCACCTTCAACCCCACTGACCTCAACCAACCAGCAAACCATTAACATCTGGTCTCCACTCACCGCCCGACAACCTCAGCCATCAGGTCTTTCATCCCCTCCCGGGCGCCCACCGACCCCTGCCCCAACCCCTGCCCCAACCTCACAATGAACCCAATCAGCTCACAACTCACCAACATCCTCAACACCATCATTTCCACATCAACCTTCCTAATACTGGGTTGTAAAAGGTTACAACCCTTTTTGTTGCTGCTGTTTCATTTCTTTATGTTTCCATATGGCTCAACCAGTCACGATTACAGCTCATTGCCGTGCAGTGGTTACTCAACACTTTTTTAACGCATTGGTTATGTTTTCTGCTGTTGATGTGAATGACAAATCCTTTCATTCTTATACAGGAGCTAATGTTCCTGCAGCTTATCGCCCATATAAGATCATTGAGCTTCCTCTTATGGACTGGGAGCACCAGATTTTGCTTAATGGCGTCCTTCTCCATCCTCTTCTTCTGCTCACAAGGGCCCCTTAATTATTGACGGGCCACATGGCCTGTTTTGGCGGGTTTTACTCTGTATCCTCTTTATGCTATGGCCAATGTGGCAGATGTACCTTTTGTTGCACTCTCAAGTAGTACATTTATATAGATGTTTGATTTGGTTTGTTGACGTGCCATTTTGGCAGCTCGAGCTGGGGCTGCACCTCTGGTGCAGGCCCCACAAGGTTGAGGGCTTTAATTAGCCCTGTAATTATAAACTATTTATGGGCAAAAGACCCCTTATTCTCAAAGAATTTTCATTTTGGATTTGTTTAGGATTCCAAACTCAGCACAATAAAGCAAAAAATTATTTGGCTAAAGGTGGCTAATCTTTAAGGTTGCATATCACATACACATGTTGTGCATACACTGGTCCATCAATGTGCGGGAGCGCACGCTGTTGGTAGTTCGATGGCTGATGAAGCCGACAAATCTGCAGTAGCCCCGACTAGAGTAGCCGCGTTTACGCGCTCAATGGCTTAAATTGATGATGAAATTCTTTGCTGCTATAGCCGCTTCTCGTGAGAAACAGTTTTTCCTCAAGGTTTTCCTTCTAAAAATATATATCAGTTAACTACTGATATAAAGATTTCTGGGTGTTTGCAGCAGACCCTGTACCTTAGCATGCATAGATGAAGGCTCCACATCTCAGGTGTAGTCGCAATCTCGTCTGTGTCTTTGCCTGACTGTGCATATCTATATGACAAAGAGTACATGTTCCCAAACAAAAGCTGCATATGTCTCTTTTATCTATGTGCCTGACCAAAACAGAATAACAAGGGGCATTGGTGTTTGTCCTTGTCTATGGAGTTCAGACTAAATCCCAGGAAATTACAGAAGACAAAAATAACAGCAAGTTCTGTGTGAAAGTACAGAGTCTTTGTCTGACTGCATACCTATATGACATTGATGAGGATTATTTATATATGTGTGTATTCCTTTTGCTTCTGTAGGAGTGGGGGATTAGTTTACCATGTCTTACAGCTCCGTTTATGATTTATGGATTATTTACTATGCTGGCCATATTTGTTTTATGCATTTTATTACTTATCATGGCACATTTTTTAAATACTAGAGCATGATAGTTAAATGAATATTTTAAACTTTTCTCATGTCTCTGTCAGATCTTATTGTGGAAAAGTACGAGTGTGTGAGTGAAAGGGTGTATCCTGTCACTGCAATACCTGAGAGGGTCAGCAGTGTTGTGTCCTTGGGAGTCTAATTACTTGTTCCTCTATGAGTGAGTAGGAGGGCAGGTGAGAAACCATGGCTAGTCGTACCCAGGTTCATGGGTACTAAGGTCTTAGGATAACTCACTCCCTGTCTACTAAGGATCTAAGGTCCTAACCATAGTTCTTTGATTTTGCATAATCCTTGCAACAAGGCGTGCTTCCTGAACGTTAAGGGTGCCGCTCAACAGGCACCACCGTAATCATCCAAATACATTCTACTCTTGTTTCCCAATTTGAACATGAGTAAGGCACTTCAGGCTACGTTATAAGTTGCAAATGTATTTCTTGGCAAGAGGACACATTGATGTATTTCTGTTGCACACAGCAATCTTGTTCTCAATAATATGCCATGTTGTATTTACATCATAATTACAACTTGATTCACCCATAGTGCACTGTGTAAACATAGAACACAGACTTAAGTTCTACTACATGACATGAATGTCATCTTGGAAGAAAGAAAACAATATATAAATTTGTAAGAGGATAGGGTGGGTGTATAAATGAGTAGGCTGGGTTTGTTTAGCAGTGATGCATTTTTATTTTAGTCTTGGCATCTAGAAAATAAATGATGTGGATGTTGCATCTCCCGTAGTTGATGATGGTTTAATATTCTTGTCTTTCGCTTTCGTAGGTCATCTGTGAGTGGTGTGGAACCCGGAATCTCAAAGAAAGTAAACAGTGGTTAGTATGTTTTCAGGGTGAGGATAATGAAAATCTGTCACCATACCCTGTTGTGATCAAGACTGGGAAAAGAATGTGAAAAAAGGAAAAAGAGATGAAGGACAGATAACCACTCCGTCTTCTCCCAAGGATTAAATTGCCAAATCTAGCAAAAAGTATTACCCTTATGTAGCCCAAGTATTGCCCAACGACCGTAGCATGCAAAACAATACATTCTTTTGTTTTTTTTTGCAATTTCTATAGTGTAGACTTGAACCGAAGTTACTGGGGTGCTTTACATGAGAATCAGTTACATTAAACAAGGACACATTCATTTTGGTTTTAGACATGGGGATATTAAGAGATATGCCCAGAATCACAGGATGTCGAGCTGATGCTGAAGCTTGAACCTGTTTCCCCAGTTATAAAATCTGCCTCTCTGGCCATAACACCCCACCCTCTCCTTTAAGAGTAACTTACAATCATTAAATCAACTGGATAAAAACCATAAAGATAGCAAACTAGTTAAAAGTACTTTGCTGATAATTGAGAAGCCCAAACATATGCCCTAATTTTAGTTGTTTAGCGCACCAAACTTAGGGTCCGATTAGGCTGGCGGACGGACTTTGCCCGTCCGCCATCCCTGGGGAAACGGGACCGTCTGCCACATGGGCGACGGTCCCGCCATGCTAATTATGATGCGCCCACCACACTGGCGGGCGCATCATGCATTTTTAACATTGCAGCAGATGGTGCTAAAAGCACCGCCTGCCGCAATGTCAAAAATGCAGGCATGCATTTGCATACACAAAGCGGCAGGCTCCGCAAGGGGACTGCCGCTTTGTGTATGCAAATGCAGGGGGTACCACATGTACCCCCCATGTCCACCCCCCCTCTCGCCTTCACCATGGGGGCCCCCTACGGGCCCCCAAAGTAAAGACCGCATGCCTTTCCATGGCGGCATTGCCGCCACGGAAAGCCATCTGCATGTGGCCATCCTAATATGGCTGGCGGTGTCTGAAAGACACCATCAGCCATATGAACCCTTTTCCGCCCCGGCCGCAAGGTGACCGTGGCGGAAAAGAGGCGGAAGATGTTTCCGTCTGCCGCGGTCCCCCCCGCCATTGTAATATGGCAGGGGGGAATTAGGTGGTGGACGGGCACGGATGGCGGACGGATCACCACCGCCTGCCTGGCAGTGGCGATCCGTCCGCCATCCTAATCGGACCCATAATTTCTATAGGAATAAGATCCTCTCACGAAGGAGGGTGCAGATGCAACAAGTTGGCTACACTAGGCAGGCAGCAGGGGCAGTGGCAGCACATTGGACTATGGAGGGCATGGGAATGGGAGGCAGGGGCAACCAACCAACCATGCAGGATAGGCAAGAGAGGATGTGGCAATATAAAATACCACTGAGGGCAGGATAAGGCAGTGGCAGTACAACCATACATGCTAACAGACCCGATTCAGGCAAGGGACTCCTGATGTTTTGAATCCCAAAAGGGCTTTTTTTATGTGTCGCCTTCATGAAATCGGATAGGGCACGATTCATACTAACTTTACGACTTTCGGTATTCACAAAAGGCAGTTAGTAGTAGTAAAGTTAGGATTCCTAACTTTACTACTAGTAAACTGAGACAAAATCCTAACTTTACGACTTTCAGTATTCACAAAAGGCTTTTAGTAGTAGTAAAGTTATGATTCCTATCTTTAGTAATACTAAATGTCTTTTGTGAATACCGAATGTCGTAGAGTTAAGATTTTTCTCAGTTTAGTAGTAGTAGAGTTAGGAATCCTAACTTTACTACTACTAAATGCCTTTTGTGAATACCGAAAGTCGTAGGACATTGGAGACAGATGGTTCCTTTTAATGCGAGACCTATTGCATTGCAAATGCTCGCCATTCAAGCACATGTTTTTGTCGTTCAAAAGTACATCTGAGTTTTGCTCTCTTTTTAAGAATAAAGGTGCTCGTAAAACAGGGTGGCGACTTGTAAAAGCACGAGACACTAGAGTTCTCGTAAACAATAAGATTCCTGACTTAATCAAGAGGTCTACATCTTTTTAATTATATTTTGACCATGCACTTAGCTAAAAATCTAATTAGCTGGCCAGAGTCCTTTTCTTGCTGTAACCTTGGAATGACTTTCAATGCTCTCTGCCAACCGTGCAAGCAGGGCAGTGTGTAGATAACCAGTTACATGGTAGTCAGTTGCTGTTCTTCTTTGTTGGTGTGGCTGTCATCCCACAGCTGCACTAATTTAAATTTTTACAAAGAAATTCGGGACATGAGTGAAAATGGTTGAGCACATGTAAAACGAAAACAGGCACATTTTAACTCCATGTGCTTCAATATATTTCTTTTTGAGGAACTCACATGCATGCTCACTGCGCATTTCTTTGGGCTGGACGGGGGCCTGTTGTAGTGCCTGTGGGATCAGCAAATAACCTAAGTAGCTACACAGCTTCTCCATTTATAGACCAATACCTTATTTTTGCCATTCAGAGCCAGGAAAAAAAAGCTTTGCCAAAGTAAATAGGTATCACCTACGAGACAGCTCTTGACTTTGTCATTGTTTTCAGGCATGCTGTGCTGCATGATGGAAAGTAAAAAAAAACATTTACAATGCAATAGGTCTCACATTTGTGAGAGTTTGAGCTATTGGCAGTGTAAGTGACAATGCCTTTAATGTATGTTTTAAAAACCAAAACATAACTAAAAGGCATTGTCATTTACAATGCCAATAGCTCAAACTCGCGTAAATGTGAGGCCTATTGCATTGCAAAAGCTTGTGTATTGATAGTAACAAGTCTGTTTTAGGTCTCGCCTGGCGCTAGCAGCGCACATGCACTACTCTTGCCATGTAAGGGCCTTTTGGAATGGATACAGAATCTAAAGCATGCACGTGGGTGGACAGAATATGTGCATGCAGGGATTGGATGCTTCACTGGCGGGGTGACACACTGGGGACTCTTTTTTTTGGGCTCCGCAAACCTATATGTATGGCTAAGGAGTTTTCTGCTCTTTACTTGTGGGTTGGCTGCTGGGCTGTCCATTGCTTGACCAGAGTAAAGTGTTATCGATGTCCCACAAGCTAGGTAGGTAAAGGGGACTTAATGCTGTGTGCTCAAGGTTACGTTTACTTGCGCTTTGCGTTTCTTTACGCATTAGGTTGTCATGTTACAGGACACCCATCTATACCACGTCCCAGACTAAGAGCCATAGAGTAGTTGCGCACCTGAAAGCGCTTGTCATCAACGTCCTGCACTCCGCTGTTTTAGAAATTGTCGCCGAGGATGAAGTCTGTCCCCAATGTGGCCACCGCCTTCCCAATCTCGCGGGCGGTCAGCATCTGCCAGACAGAATGGTAGGGGGTGACGGGGAGTCCACCCCAATCCCCCAGTGCTAAGAATCATAGGGACGGTGTCCTACCAGACGCTGTGAATGGTAAGGTCCCTGGCAGGGCTGCCTGCAGCACTACCAACAGCCACATACCTCTCTCCATCTGTGAGGTGGGAAAGAGAAAATGGTTGTTATACAGCTCATGCAACATGCACCCACACAATGAAATGAAAAGTTATTGCTATTACTCAATTTCGAGCTCTTCTGTGTCCGGCTACTGAAAGACTCAGAGGCTGTGTCCCCGGCCTTCCGTGCCTCTTAATAATGACTCTTTAAATGCAAATGCAATCCGGCTGGAGTGTCTTCCAAATGACCTAAAAAGGACCTGTGGCACGCACAGGTGCTTTCAGTGTCATTGATTTCTTAACCAAGGAGGCTTGTGTGTTTTGTTTCGTGGTCTAGTACTCAAAGGTAACAGGTTTTGTAAGCATGAGCATTAAAAGTTTTAGAAATTTGGTGAAAGGGTTCCATTCCAGTCTACAAGCATGTTTCAAGTTTATATTTTAACTTGAAAAGAGCTCCTTTATTGCCAACTATGTCGAAAAAAGCAAAAGTGCCAAAGCACAAAGGCATGAAAAGTCACGTGACGAGGCAAGAACCAGGTCAAGTGACCAGAGAGCAAGTCACAGGGCTGGATGGATACCATGTCAACAGGAAAGAGGAGAATGGTTACTGCTAAAGCTAAACACTCCCTTCGATCCTTAAGTGTGGGTCATTCCACACTAATTGCAATACTGATCTTGAGACAATATCGCAAACAAGTTATTTCGAAATGTGATTTCGCCCTGTTTGCCAAAGTTACATCTGAAGAGTGATGTGCTGGACTGCAAGCCGTCAGACAGCCTATCATTCCTTCTGCTGCACCGAAAGAGTGTAAGAAGCAGCTTTAGGGGAGACCTGTGAAACTTTAATAGTCGCCTCCTTTAATTCCAAACAATGGTCTTTATTTAAATAACTTGTCACGTACTCATAAGAGGCTCTGCGGGAGCCTGGTAACCGAGGCACCAAACGAGGCGCCGGCGGGGATAGAGGCTGCCAGAAACGTCTGGGTTGTCAAGCTTGCACCTACCAGCTGTCAATATGAGGCTGCGTTATCTTGAAAGCCAGCCCTGTACTGTGCAGCAATATAACAGCGGTATATAGCTTCCGGGGTGTCACAGACCGCAGTAGAGTTGGCGTGCGAGCAGGGAGTCTAAAATCTGCTCCTTTGTGTTTCAGATGTAAATGTCCTTGTCAATCTGCCTTATACCCTGATCTTACCCTCTTGATCACATCATCACTGCATTTTTTACTCTAATTGTCCTTACCCACCGTCTCTCAACTTAATCCTCCCTCCTCCCACGCCACTTCCAACCCATGCTCCCCTCACTGACCAAACACACACTCACACCATTCATCCCCTTCTCGCCCTACCCGTTCTCCCACATCCCTAATCCCCCAATCAGCTTTGACTTCCTTGTCCTGCCTCCAACCTGGCCTACCACTATGCCTCTTTGTTGGAACCAGCAGTGTCTGGTTGGCTGGCGGGATGCCGCAGGGTGTGGGGGCATCCCGCACCTGGTGCTGCACTATCTCTGCTCTGGGACATACGCAGAAGAACCTGGACTGTCCAGATCAATACGAGACATCTGGTCAACTTATAACACAACGATCTGGTCATGCCTCTCACCCAACGCTCGCCTGTATCAATTTTGTACCAAGGATGCTGTGGGCTCTAATGCAGAGAACTCCAGTTTTGTTTACATTTAAGTGCGCAAGTCTTTGTTTTGTATTCTGGGACTTCACTTGTGGCCCTGTTCATGTTGTAAAATCAAGACTACAAGTACTAGAATGCAAGCAAAACAAGCATTGGCATAGCCAATAGGTCTGGCCTTTGGGACCCTTTAAGTATTTAGTAATGCACGGGGCGAGGCTGGCCAGCCAAGATGGTGGTCGCAGCCCGATAGAGCTCTGGACCATCCTGGGAGGGAATCACCCTGCAAGCGCTGTCCCCACAGCGTCAACACTCAAAAAGGAGCAGAGGAAATAGCGCTGATAACCCTGCGCTTCCGAGGTGGTCACCCTGACACTTGTGGTGACAGAGCAGAGCGGGGCCTGCCCGGCGTTCCTTGCTGGCCGTGACCGGGAGCTCTTGTGGGGGCGGACATTGCCCAGCAGGGAGCCTTCTTCTGGGAGCTGGGAGCAGTGGCATTCCCTGATGTGGGGCTCCTGCTGCGGACCCACCCATGGAGACCTGTGGACTCAGCTGCGGGCCGCGGTGGTGCCGTTCGGTGGCCAGTGCTGACCGGCTGGGCGGAAGTTGGCAGGATCGCGGTACACGATCGGAAGAGGAACGTCGAGGGAGCTGGCTGAGGCCCACTGCGGGGAGAGGAGCGCCGCGCGGCCTGACACTGCAACTGGGGCCCGCCCTGACCTCGATATACTGCAGGCCTGGCCAGCTTGCGGCTCTGGGGGCATGTAAACAGGATCAAACTGTGGAACAGGCACGGGAGAGCGGGCCATGGATTGCGACGTCTTGAAGCCTTGGCGCCTGCTGGGCTGGACATAAACTGTGCCTGGGCCTGTGCCTGGGCCTGGTTGTGGCCTGGCCCATGCCTCCTGGACACTCGGCGGGGACTGTTGGGCCTCAGGGTGACATTAACAGTGAGGCGAGACACGTACGAGAGGCCCTGAGGAGCGGAAGCAGTGAGTGGCGGTGCTCCCTTGGGTCCCCTTCTTTTCTTCTCTTCGCGTCTCCCTCCTCCCCCACCCACACAGTACCTTACACTCTCCTCCCAACGCCTGCCTTGTCTGGGGAGGTGGGAGAGCACCTTCTCTATGGGCCTGACTCCTGCCTGGACCATGCTATAGTCGGTGGCCTGGAGGCCCCGGGTGGCAAACGCCTTACTCTGCAGTATACCGGACCAGAACCACTACTGCTGCCTGACCACTGATTGACCCGCCTGGGGACCGCCTTACCGGGGCATCGGTGAGGGGCGCTGCGGCACGCCGCCATTGCTTTGACCCAACATCCCGGCCGCTAGAGCGCCCTTTGACCCAGCTGAGCGGTGCGGCTGCACTACGGTGAGTGACATTGCAATATGGGCAGACCTCGGACAAAGACACAAGAGGGGCTCTGACACTTCCCATCCCAGGGCGGGTACAGTGAGTAGGCCCTCCTTGTCAGGGGCTACCTCGACCGGACATGCTGAGGAGCAACCCCCGGACAAACTAGACCTAATCCTCAAAGAGATTCGGGATTCTAGGACATCGATGGAACTCCAAATGGACGCTCTTACTACTGGATTGACACTACTAAACGCGGATCATGGCAAGCTGGCGGACACAGTTAAGGAGCATGGCCTAACCCTGAGAGTAGCGGAACACTCCTCCACGTTACAACAGCTCCAACAACAGGTTGCCACGCTCATGGACCGGGTGGAAGATGTGGAGGGAAGAAATTTGCGCAACAAAACACGCGTTATTGGGCAGCCGGAACGCTGCGAAGGGAATCGAGTGGCGGATTTCATGGAGCAGCGGTTCAGAGAACACGTGGCATCTGAAGGACTAGCTCCATACTTTTGTGTGGAACGGGCACACAGAATCCCGACGGGACATCCTAAACCTGGAACGCCGCCCCGCCTATTGATCGTGAAAATCCTTAATTATAGAGACTGGAACACTCTGTTACAGAAGGCTAGGGAGAAGGCACTCATCCAATAAGAGAACCACCGCGAGTCCTTATATCCTGACTACACAATGCTGATCCAGAAACAAAGATCCTCATATCAAGCGGTAAAGAAAAAGCTACAAAATGCGCATCTCAAGTACGCACTCCTGTATCCTGCACGATTGAAGATCATACATGACACAAAAAAACTCACTTCTTTGAGAGTCCGGCAGATGTTGAAGAATGGCTGGAGGTGGTGTGTATAGGTTCTAGCCAGGCCAGACTACCGGAGGTGTCCACGTAGGGCTCGGACGGACTCCCGAGACAAAATGCTCGCCGGTCCCAAAACCCCAACCGGAGTGGTGGGGGTGCCAGCCCCTTGTGGGAACAACAGAGGCGAGACAAGGAAGGGGCGCTTGCGGTGGCCGGTGCCTTTCATGAGGACTTGCACAAAATTTCAACCGACTGGGAGGACAGTACTCTATACTCGGATTCTGAACACAGTGCACTCCTGTTCCACACCATCACGCCCAGGGCAGCAGACGACTTGAGAGATAGCTGAATGTAGATGCTGAACCGCAGTCACTGGAGGCTATTGCTGTAATAATTTCTATTATTGCTGATGTTATGTCTGGTATTGGAGGAACTGTTATATCTCTCTGTTGCATTAATTAGGATGCAGACTGGTCCACTCCCTTGTGGTGTACGGGGGGTTTGATTCCATGATTATGCACCACATTTGTATATTCAACAAACTCAGGTGGCTGAGGATTTGAACCGGTGGCCAGGGGGCTCCTGGTCACTCATGATTTGATACGGGAATGTGTTAATACTACAGGTCCCACCATACTTAACTCTTTTACCCCCCCGGGGTGAGGTACCATTGAGCCGTCGGGTGGCAGTTTTTTAGTACACTAAGGTCAGGCAAAAGACTGGTCACCTCCCTCTTAACGTACGCACCGTTATTTGTTTTGTATTTTTGATGCACCATTGTCAAGCGCTGTGCCGGGTTTCGTTACAGTTTTGAGGAAATGGGGCTCCTGGTCAGATTTACTTGGTTACTGGGCACGGTGGGGAATAACACCTTACACTAGGGAACATGGCGGGGACAGCTAAGACCAAAGGGTCCTATAATCTATTTACATGGAATGTGCGGGGACTGGGAGCAATTCAGAAGCGTCACCGAATTCATGCATTTCTCCTTAGACTTCAAGCACATATTGCTCAGGAATCCCATCTCACGGATTCTGAAACACAGAAGATGCGGAAAAAATGGAGGGGGACATATTTATTCTACAAATTATTCGGCTTTCGCTAGGGG
This sequence comes from Lissotriton helveticus, assembly GCF_964261635.1. NCBI lineage: Eukaryota > Metazoa > Chordata > Amphibia > Caudata > Salamandridae > Lissotriton > Lissotriton helveticus. The sequence goes on from NC_136069.1 coordinate 1,622,455,933, forward strand.
GACCACTATCTGGGTACGCCATGGGACCCCATTTGTTGAGCTTGAGCGCCGAGTGGATGACCAGGTACGATATATCCTAGTGAAGGGCACTCTTGATGGTTCCCTGTTGGTCCTAGGGAGCATTTATGCTCCTAACTTTGAACAAGATCGGTTCTTGTACAAGCTGGGTACGGTTTTGGCGGATTGGAACGGGATGCCCTGGGTGCTGGGAGGGGACTGGAACACAGGATTAGATAGATCACACCCTCCACTTCAGGCCTCTGTTACTGGCAAACTAGCCGAGCAATTCACTACCTGGGCAAATTGATGGACACTCTCCGATGCCTGGCGGTGTCTCCACCCAAATCACAAGGAATACTCTTTCTAATCGCCGGTGCATAGCCTCCATACTAGAATAGATAGCTTCCTGTGCTCCAGATCCATTATCATGAAGACTCATGAATCTATGTATCTGGCTAAGACCTTTTTGGATCATAGACCCTAGAACTCACACTTCACTGGGGTCGGGTACCGACCCCAGTGCCCTCCTGGAGATTGCACCCACACCTACTGGAAGACGCTCCCTTCTGCACGACACTGTCTAATGCTATTTCTAACTACTTGAAGGAAAACTGGAACACTGCTTCCTCGAACCTGATTGAATGGGATGCTCTGAAAGTAGTGGGTATGGGGGGGTGACGATCGGACAGTTTTATTTATTTATTTATTGAATTCCTAGAGCGCACTGTCATCTGGCAGGCATCCTGGCGCTAGCACTTTCAGAGACATACAAAGTATAAAGCCGTACTACAGACAACGTCTAAATCTTCGGGAACAGCCATGTTTTTAGCCTCTTTCTAAAAAGAAGGAGATCACTAACTTGTCTAAGTTCCAGAGGCACAGCATTCCAGAGCTTCGCAGCTGACACCTCAATGGATCTGCCACCTGATCTCACTTTCCTGAATCTGGGTACCCTTACTAACTTTGCCACCGAGGAGCGCAAAGTTCTCATGGGGACATACCATTCAAATTTATTTTGAAAGGAAGCGAGCCCCAGCCCATTCAGGGCTTTAATCACTAGGCAAAGAGATTTAAAATGAAATTTGTCTCTGAGGAAGCCAGTGCAATTCAACCAAAACCAAAGAGGAAGAAGAACTTCTGGGCCAGCCAAGCACTAATTTAGCTGCCATTGACTGGATCCTCTGCAGCCTGTCAAAAAGTCAGGAGACTCAAGCAACGAAGCATTGCAGTAGTCTAATCTGCTTAGAATAGTACTGCGTGCTATCAACGTGCGAGCCAAAGGGGGGAGCAAAGGGAAAATCTTCCTTAATGATCTAATAATGGCCAGACAGCAGCCCACTGTTTTCGTCACCTTTATTATGATTATTATTATTATTATTATTATTACATTAATTTTGTAACACGCGCAGCTGTCCAAAAAGGGTTTCCCGGCGCCTAGCACACAATTTGCTAGAAAAGGAGCAGTCAAGAACCATTTGCTACTAAAAGAGCCAAGTTTTAACATTTCTTTTGAAAGCTGAGATAGGACGGGTCATTCTTCAAGGACACCGGAAGAGAATTCCAGATTTTGGGGCCAAGACAAGAAAAGTAACAGCCTCCCATTCTTATAAGTTTAAATCTGGGAATCACGAAGTCTCCGTGGGCTGTAGAGTGCAGGGGACAAGAAGGAATGTAAGGATGGATGAGCTCTTGCAGATACCCTGGTGCCACACCTTGTTTGATTTTAAAGATGTAACACAGGGTTTTTAATTTAATTCATTGGTCAATTTGAAGCCAGTAAAGGTCACGTAAATACGGCGAGATGGAAGTCTGTCTAGGAACTTGACAAAGAAGGCGTACTGCAGAGTTCTGAACTACCTATAGCTTTCTCCGTACCATTTGGCAGCTACCGAGATAGAGAACATTGCCATAATCGAGGCGAGAGGTGATGACTGCCTGAACTACCAAGCGTTGGGTTGAGGTATGAAGCATACATATGATCTTACGAAGCCACCTCAAGATCGTGAAACAGATGGCAGTAACATTCGCCACCTGTTGTCTCATAGAGAAACAATCATCAATAATAATGCCCAAAATTACGGACATGGGTGACAGGGAGGGGAAAGGAACCCATTTACTGAGGCCAATGGTGAGGGCCCCATAGGTCCTTGTGCTTGCCCAGGAAAAGGACCTAAGTCTTATCCCCATTTAACTTCAAAAAGTTATGGTGCATGCACTCTGTTACTTGCAGTAGGCCGCACTGAAGGGCAGATGTAGTAGCATCTTTAGTGGTGGAAAGCGAAAAGTCAATCTGTGTATCATCCACATACGAATATAGGGGAAGACCCGCCTCTTCCACAATCTCTGCCAGAGGTCTGACATAGATGTTGAAGAGCAGGGGGCTTAAAATGGATCCCTGTGGGACTCCATGTGCTGATACCCAGATCTTAGATGATGCCTTAGCAGAAAAGACTTGAAAAGTGCGACCATCAAGGAATGAAGCAAACCAGGATAGGTCAGGGCCATCCAGCCCAAGAGACCTAAGGGCGTTAAGCAAGATGTTGTGCGACACAGTGTCGAAAGCGGCACTCAAATCTAATAGAATGAGTGCTGCAGTCTCCCCTTGATCTAAATGCTGGTGCAGTTTCTCAGTAACCCCAAGCAGAGGAGTTTCAGTTGAAAAGTTGGCTCTGAACCCGGATTGTGAATAATGAAGAAAGCCAACTTTGTCTATGTGTTGGGTCAGTTCAGTATTGATATGTTTCCCCAAAATTTTGGGGAAAGCCGGAAGCAGAGATATAGGTCTAAAGTTAGATAGTACAGAAGGATCTGCTCCGGCCTTTTTCAACAAAGGGATGACCATGGCTCGCTTCCATTCGGGGGGTACCAAGGCCTCCCGCGTAGAGGCGTTGAGAAGATCGATAAGGACGCCTTTTGCTGTGGCAGAGAGCTGACAAAGGATCTTAATAGGCAAAGGATCAAGAGGAGACCCAGATTTAATACTGTTTAAACAATTTTGGAAAGATGCCTCTTCAAATGGGTGCCAGGAAGAAATCTTGGCTATCTGGTCACAATTACTGTGATATGTAGGATGAAATGCAGAAGCCATACTACACAAGAAAGGGGAAGGAGAAGAGAGTGACTTGTAAATAAGTTCAACCTTCTGAATAAAGAAGTCAGCAATGTTGATACATTGATTTTCATCAAGGACAGGAGGAGGAGGGATGATATCAGAGCCAGCTAACTTCTTCACTACCAAAAATAGAGCCCAAGGACGACTAGATGCCTTAGTTATTGTGTTAGCAACGTAAAAAATGCTTGCCTCTTTACACGCTGAATGATAACTTTTAAGAGCAGCTTTGTAAGCATCTTTACAAGTTAAAGAGTACGATCTCCTCCATATTCTTTCTAGTGCTTTACATTTAGACTTAATTTTTTTAAGATCGTTTGTAAACCATGGGGCAGGGGGGTGATGAATAAAGCTGTGTTTGGGTACAGGGGGCAGACAGATGTCAATGGCATTGGTTAGCCAGTCCGAGACAGCGGTATTTAATGAAAGCAAAGGTAAAGTGACATCATGTATGCTAGCAGACAGAACAGTATTAAAAGACTCCATATTCAGCTTGCCCCAAGATCTGAGACTACCTGACCTAGTAGGAGGGGCCACTACCCTAGATGTAGAAGGCTGCAGGTTGAATGGAATTATAAAATGGTCGGACCAGTCTAACTGAAGCACAGAAGTACTACAGTCATAACGAAGATTGGACAAAATTGGATCCAGAAGGTGTCCCACCTTATGAGTAGGGCCCTGATTGCATAACCGTAAGCTTAGAGCCTCAAAATCAAATAAAAAAGTGCGCCAGATGTTATTCTGATTATCTTCTAGGTGAAGGTTCAGGTCACCTAGAATTTTAAAATTTGGTGCCTTTAAAATAAAGGGAGCTATAAGGTCAGGGAAAGTGGAGACCCAGGGGCCGGGCTTCACCGGAGGGCGATAAATTAAAATGCCAGATAAGGTCAGCTGAGGGGATACAGGGAGTTTAAACAAAGCCGCTTCACACTCTGTGATGGAAATAGCTTCAAATTTATAAAAATGAGTAGATTTATAAATGATAGCAATCCACCCGCCTTTGCCTGTGTCTCGATCTTTCCTGGCGATGACATATCCAGGAGGAAGAGCAGTGGCAATGTCAGGGCCCGAACTGGCATGAAGCCATGTTTCGGTCAGAAAGAGTGCATCTGGATGTTCAATACTCGGAAGGTCAAAATATGCTGCTTATTTTTTGGCCAGAGAATGACAGTTAAGGCTTAAAAAGTGCAAATTCTGGTGACATGCCATTTTGGCAGAGGTGGTGCTGTGACAGACCTGAAGGCCAGTTCTGGAAATAGTGTTTATAAGACGCATATGACCCAATGTAAAATTGCATTGAATGCAAGTAAAGCCGCGATAAGGAGGAGTACATACAGCGCATTTAGGAGAAATATATTTACTAAGTCTGTGAAGTTGCACAGCTGAGTATGTAATTCTCTTACTTACAGTGATCGCATTTTGGCCATAGTTTCTGGCCGCTGGGCGCGGACGAGCGCGGCCGGGCGCATACGGGCTTGCCTCTGGCGCGCCATCAGCACGCCCGCTGCGCGCGCTTGCATCTGTCCACTAAAATAGAGTCAAGGACCATAGAGTGCAGCTAGAATGTCGCTCAAAATGGTACCCGCGAGAAGTGTCTGTGCGACTAGAGAGGCTGAAAGTCGGGGCGGCCATACCATAGAGTATGGGATCATGCAGAGCCAGGCAAACAACAACCACAGGTACAAATTTAAAACGATTTTAAAACAAGAGCATTCCAAATAAAAAACAGCAAAAAAGTATACATAGAACTAAGTTCTATGTGAATTAAAGTTTTGCTGTGCAAGTATGCGAAAATACGATTCTTTTTAAAAGAAAAAAAAACACAAAACTACAGTTGAAATTAGCATTTGACAAGCATTTAGTGAAAAATGTAACTGACACTCAGGGGCTGGCCGCTTGCATCTGTCCACTAAAATAGAGTCAAGGACTATAGAGTGCGGCTAGAATGTCACTCAAAATGATACCAGCGAGAGGTGTCTGTGCGGCAAGAGAGGCTGAAAGTCAGGGGGCGGCCATACCAGAAAAAAAACCACAAAACAATTAACATTAGCATTTGACAAGCACTTAGTGAAAAATGTAACTGACACTCAGGGGTCTTCCAAAGTTAGTTTACTATCAAAGGTCACGCCCAGGTTACGAACGATTTGGGTTCCCAGATAACTTCCTTAAGTGGGTTCGCCTATTGTACACGTCTCCAGCAGCCAGGGCCCGCACCGTCCACTATATCTCAGACCAATACACGAGACAGGAATTCCCCCTGTCCCCATTGTTGTTCGTGCTCGCTCTTGAACCCTTGGCCCTAGCCCTCCGGAGGCCAGTGGACCGCCTGGGCATCTCAATCGACGGGATGCAGCATCTGATATCTATTTACGTGTATGATATCCTCTTATATTTACGTGATCTGACAACTAACAACGCTACGCTCCCTGCTATATTTGCTACTTTTGAACAGCTGTCGGGTCTGGCAATAAACCCCGCAAAGTCAACCAGTTTCTTCTTCCGGGCAATGCCACACTTAACTCAACTACGGTTTGGACCTACTCCATCCCACCACTTTTGAATATCTGGGCAAACAGGTATATAGGACACAAGAAGATCAGATAGACGGTAATATTCTACGAGCAATAACAAGGCTCCGTACTAGTGTGGGGTTCTGGTCTTTCCTACCCTTATCAGTGATGGGATGAATTGCCATTTCAAAAAGGGTGATGCTCCCTCCCCTTTTATATTACTTTGTGAATCTACCGGTGGTACTCCCTCAATCTATTTTTAATACACTGAACACCATTTTGATTAGTGTTATCTGGGGAGCTGGCCGGAGACTCCAGCTTGGGACAACAATGGGCGGTTTGGGGGTCCCTGATTTCCGAGGATACTACTTTGCTAGTCAGCTTCTGTGGCTTTCATACTGGACTGCGGGTAGGAACTTGCAAGAAATTGGTTTCACTCCGGAGAGACTAGACCGTGGAGAGCTTCACTCTTTACTGCTGCCAAGGGCCCCAGGTTCCCCCGGACTGTCCACCGTGCTAAAGACTGCCTTGAGCTGCTGGAAGAAAGCCCTATCCTACACGTCGGCGCTAACACCATACGCAGCAAATATTGCTCTATTAGGCATCCCTACACATCAGGGAAGACTAACACGAACCAGACTGCAGGGCTGGATGTATAGTGGGGTGGAGGAGGTGGGAGAATTTTTTGGAGATGATGCTCTGTTGAACCATGACTCCTTCCTGCCAGCCACTGGAGCACCACCACACCTATATTTGTTACACGCCACGGTGACACATTATATCAGGACCACAAGGGCACCGCAGAGAACCGAACCCACACAACATGAACTGGTACGCCTTTTATATTATATGGGACCAGGGGGTCATTTAGTGTGTTGGTTATACACGGGCGTACGGGCACACGCAGCGATTCTGCTCACGTCCCTTAGGACACACTGGGCAGAGCATTCCGGGACTGAGATTATGGACAAGGCATGGAAGAATATGCTAGAACACCCAAAAAGAGTATCACGTAATGCAAGACTTAAATTTATCCGGATGATGATACTCCATAGATCATACCTTAATCCCAAGAAACTACATCGTATGTTCCCAGACTCCCCTCACTGTTGCCCTTGCTGTTAGGGGGACGAGGCGGATGATGTGGTCCTGCCCTCGGCTACGGGGATACTGGGGTGGGGGTCCGTCACGCCCTCACTACTGTGACACAACTACCGGTCCCCAATGAGGTCCTTCTCTGCCTTATGGGCCTGCGTAGACGCTCAGGGATGCAAAAAGGTAGGCTGAGATTCCTAGATCTAGCACTCATTTTAGCGATTGGGGCTTTGACGATGAGATGGAAGTCTCCCAGATCCCCCTCGGTTGCCACGTGGCAGGCGGATATGCTGCAGTGGGGTCTCGCGGAGGGAGCGGCTCTCTGAAAGGAGGATGGGAGTGGTCTGAGAAAGCAACCTATAGCACTGGATTGGGAAGAACAGCTGATTGCGCTAGAAACACTTGATTTGTCCCCAACACAGGAGGCTACTTTCCAGTAATACGCACAGGCAAACAGGAGTTTTTGAGTAACGGGTCCCTTTAGATCAAAACATGGTAACTCATTAGGGCTAATGCACCCTATAGCTTGATAATTGGTATAGAATTCCCATGGGCAATAAGGAAGCTGTGACCAGATAGACCAGGAGAGGGATGGGGTGGGTTATGGAGGGTATGGGTAGGGGGTTTGTATAAGTTCCTGTTCAAATATATAAAATACACACCACTGTACTGACACCTAGGGTATAAATTGTCTATTCCTCAAATAATACTGAGGGTTATATTTGGATGGCATTGATTATCTTCTGACAACAGGTATTGTACTGAGAACAAAATATTGCTGTGTTTCGCTTAATGGGGATTGTTATAAATTGAAAAAAGACTGTATCGACTGGATGAACCTGTTACTGTAATTGTTATCTTTGCAGTTGTCAATAAAGTGTTTAGTTATGCAGCACATTATCCTTGGTGCAACAACATTAACTGTAACATGGTTAGACACTTATAAGATCCCAAATGCAAGACCTATTTGCTATGCCAATGCTTGTTAATCCTGCCATGCCCTTTACAAGGTGGCCTGTGACACTGGTCTCCCTGTCATTATATTTTAAGGTTGAGCAATTGTTTACAGCTTCTCCCAATGTGCAAGCCTTTTCATTTTCCTCAGCAGTGATTGGCATAAATTTTCATAATGCAACCAACGTCTTCACATTTTGTGATGTGTGTTTGGCACATGCACCCACCTATTGAATATTGAACACAAGGAGGGTGCTAGCACTGGTTTTATTGTAGTGGGAGATTTTATTATACACCCTGCTAATGTTCTTTCACCTCATGTGACCACACATACAGTGAGGACACTTTACATGTTAATAACAGCCAGGTGGTTGATTGTTTGAATAGCATCTTGGTTGAGTTTAACCTGGAATGTGTCATGACTAAATATTTCCAAAATCTGGATGGCAATTTTTCTCTGACTTCTGTATGATGTGGAGCAAATTTCACACTAGATTTCATCTTTGTAACAGTCTCATTGCGGAATGGTCCAGCTCTTTTGGTGTAAGCATCACTGCTTTTAGCGATCATTATTGCATATGTGTTGACATTAATAGCTCCTTTGTTCGTGCCTCCACACAAAGTAGAACAATTCAGTTGGATGGCAAAGTTACAGACCAGGGATGAAGATTAAAATGGTCCCAAAAAAAAATCCTGAAGACTTTTTAAAAGCTTAGTAGTTGCTAAGGGCAAGCAATTTGAATTATGGCTGGGGGACCAGCATTGAGGCTCCGTTTTGGAGTGCATATCAGGCAATCAAAGCGAATGTGAGATCCAGGTGTCACTTTCTCCTGAAAAGATTAACAACAACAAACCTGGATGGTTTAAGAAAGACTGCACTGTTAGCCATTAACAACCATTGCTTAAGCTTAAAGCCCAGCCCAAAGATCATCAAATCATATCTTGTAGACATAAAGCATATAAGCAGACAATAAAGGAATGAAAAAGGGAACTCAATGAGGATGCCTGGTTTAATCTGTTAGATGCATCGATCAAGGCTGACAGTGGTCAATTCTGATATATTATTAATATTAATATATTATTATTGATAACGGAGCCCATGCCACCGCTTCCCACATGTCACCAGATAAATGGATTGAGCATTTTGAGGGCATTTATGGTTCCGAGGATGGTGTTGGTACGAATGAACCCTCAACCATAGCTTTAGTACCAGAACAGAGTAGTTTAACATCTGAGTGTTGTCGGTCAAGTTAGCTATCAAATGTATCATGAGCCATAAAGCCCCCAACCTTGAAGGGATTCCCGCTGATCTGCTTAAGTTGTTGCCTAGTTTATGGGCCCGAATTCTAACCTGATTATCTAACCTGGTCATCCGTACAAGGTTACCGCACTCTTGGTCCATGTCAATCCTTATTCCTGTCTATGAGAAGGGCTCCAGGAATGTCCCCTGCAGTTATAGGCTCATTTTCTTGATAGACTCAGTCGTGGAGTAAATGGGCTGGGTGATCTTTGAAAGGGCCATTACCTGGGCTGAGGATGGGTCTATCTTATCTGACTTGCATGTATTGTTTTCGACCAGGTTTAGGCACCTGTGATCGTGTCTTTATTTACACATGCTGATAAGTAAATATACCATTGTCAGACCATATTCACTCTTCATTGGATCGATGGACTTATCCTCTGCCTTTGACAAGATAAACAGATCTAAGTTGTGCTAGATTTTGTTGAATATATGTATATATATTGTTGTGCTTTTTAAGTGATCTGATCAGAGAAATCAGGGTGGCAGTACATTATAATATGGATGAGTCTTGTTCTAGCTCCTTTAGATGGAAAAGTGGGGTCAGACACTGATGTATAATAGCCCTTTTATTGTTCACATTGTATGTAAACAACCTTGGGGGCAAGCTACTCAATAAGCCAGTGGACTGCCCGCAAGTAAGTTCTTGTCAGATCCCTGCACTGCTATATGGTGACAATACTGTCCTGCTGGCAAGAAAAGTCCTGGGGCTCCAGACATTACTCAATGGTTTTGTACAATACGTGAACAATTTGGATCTTTCTACTATTAACACATTTAGGATAATAGGTTATATAGGGTCCAGACTTATGCTTACTTGAGGTTTTTTTTATGACTGAAGCACGTGGTGTCCTTTGATCAAATTGAAGAAATTAACATTGTCAAAAACTATTGGTTCCCTGTTTTCCTTTTCTGCAAGAATAGGCAGCAAGCCATTTGGGGCTTTGATGAAGATCTACCAGGCAAAATTTGCTTTAGTATCTATCTATGGTAGCAACATATGGGGCTATGTTAATTCAAAGGAACTTCAAGTGGTTGAAAATTGATTATGTAGGTGCTTATTAGCGGTTCCTGCCTCCACCACCACACATACGGTTCATGAGGAGATAGGGGTTATTGTTCCTGTCAGACATCATTGCCCTTTAGGGTCATAAATTAATTGTCAATAGTTACAATAGGTGGGTCTCAACCTGCGTAAATACAATGTGTCCAGTGGTGAATGTGTCCCGCTATCCAGCATGGAGAGGGTATGATAACTACGTGTGCTGGGCCCCGATTGGCTATCTGTGCATAACTCGTATTGCATCTGACATATTGTGTTTTTAGGAGCATGAAACCCCCACTGGCTGTACGTGCGTAATGGGGCAATCGCTACGACCATTGTAAGGTTGCCACGCCTATCTGTGGAAATGATCATGGGTGTCCTGCCCAAGTTTTTGATATCCAGCTATGCACCAGCCCACCTGTGACCCATCAATCAGTAATCCTGGGCTTAGGTCGCAGGCCCTGCCTGACTACATACTTTCAATTGAAGGTAGATGTGAGTTTCAGAACTGGTGATTCTATTATTAAGGAAGATTGTTCATTTCTATCTATAAACTCATCGATATCCATATTAACATTCCCCCTCTAGATGATTCTACAACTGCACTATCTAACACATGCGTTTATACCATTATTTTACTTTGGTCCTACTTTTCCCTATGCTCGCTCTTGACTACGACATCCTTCTTTTTTACCTAGTTTGAAAATAATGGGGGACATGCATCAAGATTTTCAGACCCAGCAAACCCAATTTTGCCATTTGGTAACCTGTTACTAAATTGCAAAATGGGCTTGCTATTATCTATTTGGAAGGGGCGTGTTTAGGTCGCCCCTTCCAAATAACGAATCCTAACAGTATGCATGAATGTTTTGTGACCGTGGATGCAGTTGCAAAACATTCACATTTTACCTCCTACTTTCAGTAGTTGGTAACCCATTCGCAAATGGGAAGGGTTCCCCAAGGGATCCCTTCCCCTTTGTGAATGTCTGTAGAGGCATTTTTAAGAGCAGGGAGTGGTCCCACGGACCACTGCCTACCCCTAAAAAGATGAAAAGAAAACTTTTCATTTTTGTTTTTGAAACGTATCCCATTTTCCTTTAAGGAAACGGGCTGCATTTCAAAAGAAAAATATATATATATAAAAGCAATCACAGACATGGCGGTCTGCTGACACCATAAATGTGGGGCCTGGTGCCAGAGGTGACCAGGACTCCAACGTGCACCAACAATATCAAATTATCCAATCAAACAATATATTTCATGTTAAAGTCACATATTTAATCGTTAATCATTGTATTTTTTCACCAGTTGCATTACATTTCAAATGAATATCATAAATCAATAAAGTCCAGTACAAAATATATCAATAACACCAAATTACATGGCATCAAAAATTGCATAAACCCAATGCATTTCGGGGCTTTTAGCCCCTTCGTCAGGGGTCGCAATTATAAACATACGAACCCACTCTTGGATTCGATGAGTGACGTGGCGCGTGGCAGCGTGTGATCTGAGTACCGGTGGTCGGGGTAACTGCTGGGTTAGTAATATAGCGTTTTAATCTGATAGATTTCAATGTTCGTTAGAGAGACGGCAGTTTCACGAGCAGTTAGGCAGACGCGCACACATACCGTACAAACAGGCTAAATCGGTTTCACGAGTGCAGTCCCCACGCACATTCATTGTTGACACGGTCTGCTGACACCAGCAGGCCACCATCCCTGTGATTTTTACAATTTCTAGGGGGTTGCAAATTGCAACCTACCTCCTTAATATTCATGAGGAATGTCATTTGCAACCCCTTAGGAATCACAAAATGTGTTCTGCACACTTTCATGCATGCTGTTTTGCGATTTCCTAATTGCGAATCTCAAGGATTCACAATTAGGAAATCGCAAACTGGTTTTCTCATGCATCGGGACCTATGATTTCACAACAGGTGTTCCCCAATTGTATAAATCTGCAAACAAAGAGAAACACAATGAGAACTGTCAACAGTGATTTACACAGACTGGATATCCATCGTGGCACCCAGGAGAACCTCATCAGGCTGGCCCCTTCTACTTCTCTGTAGATTTTGCGGTGCTTAGATGGTAAGTGTCAATGTTCAATTGTCCATGTCGTTCCCTGAGAGGAAGGTGCAGCAGGCAACAACTATCTTGGGTCAGACCCCTTTCTCCATTGCAGTCATTACTCCCTTCCAGGCTGATGATGAGCTCAGCTCGTCATGAGCGTTACCTGCCGTGGGCTCATGACGAGCTGAGCTCGTCATGAACCGCGGGTTTTTTAAAACCGCCGCGCACAACGGGAAAAGCAGCCGCAGCGATGCGGTTAAGTCCAGCACATATGAGTGGGGAATTACAATGAGGCGGATGGCTCACATTTCTTCCTTGATTGAATTGGGGCCAAGCTCAGTGATGTTCATCATCTTGAGCATTTCCTACAGGGTAATCTGCATCCCGCAGGCATTATATTTTTGTCCATAGGGTGGAGAAGGATATAGACCCCCTGCCCCAGGCTTTGCTTCTGTGAACAGCCTGAATTCTTCCGGAATGTGTTTGAGTTAGGCCCAGCCAAAAAAGTCCACTTATCTCTTGTCACGAGCTTGGTGCAGCAAGGTGGCCTTTTTCTTTAATGGGTGCTGGTACAACTCTGCTGGCTCCCCTTTGGTAATGATCAGGGTCAACGTGTACAAGGTCACAAGTCCCCTCCAACCAGGAGCCAGCTGAGTGTAGGTATTTTCACCACACTGCCGGTAAAAATCCAAGAGCATGGAGGTGCCGCATTGCATATCCAGAAAGTGTAGAATCCCTCTGCTGTTAGCCTTTTTGCCAATTGGAAGCACTCCTGAAACAGAACGAATAAAGTATAAGTGTCCGTACAATCAGCGACTGGTGTTTCCCTTCTAGCCAAGTGTATCCAATCACCTCAGTGTCCCAAATTTCCTGACATGGGTTAGCCATACTTTCATGGAACCCTCCGCCATGCAAGCCATTCCAGTTTTTATCCCCAAACTGGTCGGCTCTACACAGGAATTCCATGTTGGGAAACCACTTGTTGTTAAAGAAGACTACCCGAGAAATACTAGGCAAAACCAAAGGGGATGATGGAGCAGATGGGGGGGGGGATTGCAACCTTCAAGAATCTCTTCTTTATATCCAAATTTCAGTGCCAAACAGTTATCTTCCCCTATGGTGCCCTTCCTACTCATCCTGTCCAGCTCAGTTTGGATATCAGTAGGTTCAGTGAAAAGGTATAATACTGTTGTGTTGGTGTCGTATCGGGTCATGTTTACAACTACCCTGGGTGGTACTATCTTGTTGGGTTGGATTTGCTTGGTACTTATCCTACATAAGTAAAGGGCACTTTGCTTTCTATGGGGCTACCTCGCGTGACAGGTAAAGCATATCTGCACCTTCCACATGTGGGAACAGTAAACAGACATAACATGACCTGGCTGATGCTGGAGAGCTGACTGAGGTCATGTGTTGGTACCAAATGTTATATAAGAGGGCACAATATATTGTGCAAGCAGGATGCTAGTGTTCTGTTTAGTGTAATTGTAGGTGACATACGCCGGTGCTGTAGGTCCAATCTCTTTTGACCCAGCAGCACCTGAATGGCAAGTAAGTATGAGACTATGTATAGTAGGCAGATCAAACCCATTCATACAAGTATATGTAGCGTTTGTTGTGATATTGTAGTTTGAGGTGTGAGTCCCTTGGGACCAGTATGCGCTAATATACTCTCCTTCAGTTACTGTCTTTCTTCTACCCGATTTGAAAATGTTCACAGGGTTTAGTCCAAAGGCATCACTGCTATGGAAGGGTCCGACTGTTTGTTGGGAAGTTGCCCCCACGCAGGTGTTAGGCAGACCCCTCACTGACGGCCTGTGGGTTTTCTTTCTTTCTATAGACGCAAGTTCAAAAAGTCCCTTTTTCTTTTTGTGACACAGAGGCTGACAAAGAAACAAGTCAACCCCTGTTAAAACGTCTTTTAATGATTTGGGGAGTGAGGGTTTTTGCTAACCTCTTGACAGATCTTACTTTTATAAGCCGTTGAGCCCCCTCAACATTTCTAGTCTGGGTGATTGGACTGATGTTAGCTATGTTTTGTGAGGTGTTTCTCATGAGGACTGGGAGTGATGGGACTGTGGCTTCAAGTAGGAGTACAATGGGTGAGGTTCAGTTTCGCTATAGGTACGGAGGAGAGGACGTGTTGTTGTTTGGTATTGCTGGTGTCTCCCACATGCCGCCTGAACACTTTTTTATTTCTGTGTATCTCTCTATTGCTGGTGTGTGCTACAAATTGCGGCCCTCCATCGTGGCTTGGATAGCTGGCTTACTTATCTCACCCTGCCTTTGAACTAGAATTTTCCTTTTAGGCATATTCTTTTTTTTTACTTTTAGTTTTCGGTGTTTTTCTTGAGTTGCCCCATTCATTCTTTCCCTTGAGCTGTGGGGAAAGGGTCTGAGGCTGCTCTGTTGTTCTTCCTCCCTCCTCAATACTGCCCCCCTGTGGGGTCAGTAGTTAGAGCAGATTGTTTCCTGGGTGGTGCTTGCAGTATTGGAGCAGACTATGCCTGGAAGGGGGTTGAATCTTATCGGGTGCATCTGATGCCCTCCGATTCCCCTGAAGCAGGGATAGAGACTTGGAGGCTTCTGACCATGCATTGGAAGGCTCAGTAAGCTTCTGACTGCAGTCACAAGCTCATCATTATACTGCAGTAAGGTGACCAAAAGTTCCTCCAGTCAAAAAATATGACATTTTTTCAAACAAATGGGAGTAGAAATAAAATGTTCTATTGCAGAGGGGTGCAGAATGCCCAGCACACAGTGCACACCAATGGAGCCAACAGACATAAAGTAAATATGGGCTAAGAAATGCCAGCTTGGTGGGGCCCTCCGTGACCCAGGAAAGCTGTGCTGGGACAGATGACCCAAAAAGAAAAATCTGAACTGTCTGGGCAAATCTGCGACATCCGGTCATCTTGCATTCAAGCTTCTAGATTTATTCACTCCAGCATGTGAGATGGGGGACTGCAGAGTTTTAAGATTTTGTCATCCCAGGCGCATTGGTTCTTGTCTCCCAGGATGGCTTTGCTTCTATCTGAGATAGAGGCCTCCATTGCATCGAAGGCTTTTGGAGCAATTTAGTCTCTAAATACAAACGAGGCATCTTTAGGTGCTAGTGAAAACTCCTCCCACTACTCTGAATGCAGCCCAGGTCTATTCAGCCCTGTCCGGACTCATTCAGGAAAGGCAAGAACCCCCCCTTTCCCGACTGTTTGAGAGAAAACACCTCTCCATCCCCATGTCCCTCCAGCGCCAGCCAGTCAATCCACAAACTAGAAGAGGCACACAGGATGGTTAAGCAAGAAAATACTCACTTTTGTAAAAGTGGTATTTTCAAACACACAATATAAAAATCATCTTTATTGAAAGCAGGCATACTAAACTCCATTTTCTATCTTGTCCCAAAGGGAGTTATATTTATAAGATGCTATAAACAAACTCCCATTATATTCTATAGGACGGATAGCCTTTCAATAGTGAAAAAAGAAATACACTATATTTCACTATCAGGACATGTCACACACCTCAGTACGTGTCCTACCTTTTACAAACACTGCACCCTGACCATGGGGCTATCCAGGGCCTACCTTAGGGTTGCCTTACATGTAAGAAAAGGAAAGGTTAACGCCTGGCAAATAGGTGCACTACCCAGGTCGACATGGCAGTACCAAACTGTGCAAAGAGACTGCAGTGGCAGGTTTGAGTTACATTTAGATGCCGCTAATGTGGGTGGCACAATCAGTGCTGGAATCCCACTAGCAGAATTTGATTTACAGGCCCTGGGCACACACAGTGCACTGTACTAGGGACTTACCAGTAAATCAAATATGCCATTAATGGAATCACTGATCACATTAATGGAATCATAAATCCATAAACACAATTTACAGGGAGAGCATATGCACTTTAGCACTGAATAGCAGTGGTAAAGTGCCCAGAGTTCTATAACCAACAAAAAGAGGGTCAAAAACAGGAGGCCAAAAAGCAAAAAGTCAGGGGGTAAACCTGCTGGAAAAGCCAAGTCTAAAAGACTTATAAGTAGATTTCTTTACCGCCCGCTCTTAAAACTGCCCTGTCACTGAAGCGTGCTCAGCGAACCCTAGCCTGGGTAGTTAGCCAGTAGAGTGGAGCCTTTTGTTCTGTGGGCCTTTTGGGTAATCTGGCTATTCTTTGTTCCCACGGATTCATCGTAGCTACCTGGTCTTGGTGTGGATATCTGATCGACGCAACCCACAATAATCTGAGTTTCTGAAAATAAGTAAATCTTTTGGAATTCTCTCTGTGATCTTTCCTGTTCTGAAAAAGGGTGAAGTCGGATGCTGTTTGTTTTTTCTGTAGGGTTGAACTACTGTGGTTAGGCAGTTGATATTCCTATTTCCTGTCTTTTTCTACTACTGGGCCTACTTTACTCTTGATTTTGGCTTTGTGATTGCGAGTAGGTGTTGCCTCCCACACTGTCACACTACCCTGCTGCGGTTGTGGCCCGAGTCCCTATTGTGCTGGATTCTCTGGCTGTGGCAGCTGCTATCACATGCTTGCCCCTATGCTAGATCCCTGCTGCAGTTGTGCGGCAACCGGCGGACCTTTCAGCGGCTTAGTATACAGCATGTTCTGACTACCCTGTGCTTGGTACTGATGTGGTACAAAAGGGGGTGGTAATGGACAGAGCATCTGAACCAATCAAACACTCACACCCAGTCAAAAGATCTGGGTTTAATCCATCACCGTTCTTTAGCCCACTCTGCCACCCCAGTTCAGACATGGCTATATGCAAATCAGTCTGACCCTGTGCCTCATGGGAACAGTCCAGCCCGAACTGCCAAGCCATGCCTTCCCTGGACCGGAAATAAGCTTCCGAGGACCGGTTTCTGGCATTGCAGCCGTCTTCAGCCTGGCTTGCTTGAATCCAGTGGCAAAGTGAGCAAGGGACTCATGTCTGAGCATACCCTGCCACACTTATGGCGGCCAAAAGCGGTACAAAAGGGGGTGGTAATGGACAGAGCATCTGAACCAATCAAAAACTCACACCCAGTCAAAAGATCTGGGTTTAATCCATCACCGTTCTTTAGCCCACTCTGCCACCCCAGTTCAGACATGGCTATATGCACATCAGTCTGACCCTGTGCCTCATGGGAACAGTCCAGCCCGAACTGCCAAGCCATGCCTTCCCTGGACCGGAAATAAGCTTCCGAGGACCGGTTTCTGGCATTGCAGCCGTCTTCAGCCTGGCTTGCTTGAATCCAGTGGCAAAGTGAGCAAGGGACTCATGTCTGAGCATACCCTGCCACACTTATGGCGGCCAAAAGCGGTACAAAAGGGGGTGGTAATGGACAGAGCATCTGAACCAATCAAAAACTCACACCCAGTCAAAAGATCTGGGTTTAATCCATCACCGTTCTTTAGCCCACTCTGCCACCCCAGTTCAGACATGGCTATATGCAAATCAGTCTGACCCTGTTCCTCATGTGAACAGTCCAGCCCGAACTGCCAAGCCATGCCTTCTCTGGACCGGAAACAAGCTTCCGAGGAACGGGATTCTGGCATTGCAGCCGTCTTCAGCCCGGCTTGCTTAAATCCAGTGGCAAAGTGAGCAAGGGACTCACGTCTGAGCATACCCTACCACACTTATGGTGGCCAAAAGTGGTACAAAAGGGGTTGGTAATGGACAGAGCATCTGAACCAATCAAACACTCACACCCAGTCAAAAGATCTGGGTTTAATCCATCACCGTTCTTTAGCCCACTCTGCCACACCAGTTCAGACATGGCTATATGCAAATCAGTCTGACCCTGTGCCTCATGGGAACAGTCCAGCCCGAACTGCCAAGCCATGCCTTCCCTGGACCGAAAACAAGCTTCCGAGGACCGGTTTCTGGCATTGCAGCCGTCTTCAGCCCGGCTTGCTTAGGCCCAGATCTCTGTACTGGAGTGAATGTATGACTTTGTTCTGCATTCTGTCCATCAATTGTTGTTTTTGCATTTGTCACCCCGAGTTGGATGGGTATGCTCAGACGTGAGTCCCATGCTCTCCACACCACTGGAGTCAAGCTATCCAGGCTGATGACGGCTGATAGCCAGAAACCGGTCCTTGGATGCTTGATTCCGGTCCAGGAAAGACTTGGCTTGGCAGTTCGGGCTGGACTGTTCCCATGAGGCACAGGGTCAAGGCTGATTTGCATATGGCCATGTCTGACCTGGGGTGGTGTGGAGTGCAAAAAAACGATGGATTTAGGCCCAGATCTCTGTACTGGGGTGAATGTATGACATTGTTCTGCATTCTGTCCATCAATTGTTGTTTTTGCATTGGTACTGATGTGGGGCATTTGTGGTGTTTTGTGACAGTTGGCCCTAGTTCACTGACCTCTGATGACTCTGCTGCTCACGGTATGCCTTTATCTGGCACCTTTCTACCAGCTCACCCCGCCTGTGGCAATAATAGCACTCTCTAATGGTCTGGTGGTGACCAGCTCCTCTGGTCTCCACTACCATAATTTGGTCATGCTGCTGGACTGCTTGTTTGGTACTCTCTTAAGATTTGAGGTGAAGCCCCTTTTGGGATCGGTGTCTTCTGTATGGATGTGGCCATTTCTGCCCCCAAGAGCGGTCTTTTCCAACTTGTGTTGAGCAAGTTTTGCCTTGTCTCTTTGGGCCTGCTCCTGCTTCTCTCTATCCTTCGCTTGCTTTTTATTGTGGTAGTAGATTATGTGAGCTTGTATCTCCAGCCAGGATTTGGTTTGTAGCCGAAGTACACTGTCCAGCCCACTTTGTACCTCAGTGGTTAAGATCCGGCTCCAAATACTGTGTTCATCTTATCCACAATTAGACTGCTTAGCTGGCTCTTAATGTCTCTTATTGTTAGAATAATACCTGCGGAGTTAATCTCTAAACTTGTAATCCACTACCCTGCCCCATCTAGCAATGGTGGTAACTTGATTCTCACCCCTTCTTTATCCATCTAGGTCTATGGGATGTATATAATCCCCCCAGCGCCATTCTGTAGTAACAGATAGATTCTCATGCTAGGCGAGTCTACAGGTCGACCCTCAACATAGTGTTCCCATCTCACAAGGCATCACTGCATGTAGAGAAAGACCAACTTAGGGTTTTCTCCTTCATGCCTGATGTAGTCCTCCCCTACTGCCATGTCCTCTGACTCAAATGATCCTTCTCTCAGCCAAGGCCTGACATAATGGTCCCTCTTCTCAGTCTAATCAGCTAACAAGTCGCAAAACAGAAACACAAAGGTCGTGCCTTCCCTCCTAGGGGTTTGCCTATCTTTGTCGTGCACCAGTGAGGACCAACGTGTATCCTCGTCGCTGCACTCCACATGTGCACGCCCCGGTGCCATCTTGTTTTTTCTGCATTGTGGGTAAGTAAGTGCCAGGCTGCCATGTTCCTTTATCTCTTGGTCAGCTCCTCTCATATGCCTGAACAATGTGGCTTTGAGCCCTGCTAACAGACTTTCATTGACCAATGAATCTTTCCAGCGTGGCACCCTGTACCTGGCTTTGCACAAAAAGGGGCACCTTCCTGCACAAAATCCATCTGGGAGGCCTATTTCTCTTTCTATGTGTGCTGCAGAATGTAGTAGGATGTAGGAGTAATGCTGGGACTATGCTCCTGTGTCCCATGCCTGGATATAGTCACGGGCGATAAGCTGTGCCACACAAATCTACATAACATCAGGTAAAATAACATTAGTGTAATGTACCATCTTGTTGATTGTTATCAACTACTTTTAGCGGAGATGTTAGAGGAGAGGACAGTACAGAGCTGTTACTTACAAAGGGTGGTAATCAGAGCAAGATAAGTCACAGTAGGGGGGGGAAGGTAAGAGTTTGAAGTATGGTGATATTTCCCAAACTAGTTTCAAGAAGGGCAGAGGCCAGCATTTAGTGTGGCCAGGAAAGGTAGTGCATTTCTTGATTTGCAGTGGATGATTTAATGTCTTTCTTCTTTTGTGATGGTCCAAGTTTGGGCCTTTGTTGGTAGGTGGACAGTCCCTTTCTTGCTATGGACACTACTGCTTAACAAGCAGTACCTCTAAGCAAACCACTAATCACAAAATAGAGGAGGCCATTATACATTAGGCCGCAAGGTATTTATTTCATCATAGATTCCATTATACACAACACATACATAAGTGGGTGTTAAAGTAATCTCTTCTGGTAATATGCTGCAGCCTTAATCCTGTAGTTTAGACTTAAAAATCCAAGAAAATATACAATTCAACTGCATTTTTTTGCGTAATAAGTGACACCTCAACTTGAATTTTCAAACTTTTTGCATGTACCTATCTGACATACACAAGACAAAATGTGGGCTAAGTATGTAAGTCTTCATAAGAATGATAGAACAAACTCCATTCCATTATTAATCAATTATTTAAGGTATGCGCCTAGGCAAAATTATTGTGTGCAGACTTGCCCATGCTCAGCCGCAACGCGAAACAAAAGGGGATGATGGATGGAGCGTTTGAGCAAATCAAACACTCACCCCTAGTCAACTGATCTGGGTTTAATCCACCACCATTCATGCTCGGCCCCAACAGCACATTAGAAATAATTATTAGACAAATGGAGCATACATCACAATCCAAACGTATGTGGTCCATCAAAGAAAGTGCAGAAAGCTCCACTTTGTATCCAATGTTCCTTTAATCCTTTGTATATCCATATTAAATTTCACAAATTCGTCACTTATTTTTTCCATTATTCAAAATAGAACTCTATAAATCCCATCTTTTTCATATGCTTAGGACATGCCTAACCAGGCCTTGTTACTAGCAGGTGGGATTACATAGCCCCAGGCAGCCTCATTAAAAATTTCCCAATGCATTTTTGGGCTAAATACAACCCTTCCTCAGGGGTAGCTGCAAGGTTATAAACAAATATCAATATGACGTGTTTACCAGTAGTTGTCTAATTATCAAGTTTGTAATCCTTATACTTGGAACAATCCCTATTTGACTGTCCAACTTGTTCTATGATCCCATAATTCTTATGCCTCGCCCTTTGCTAAAACATATATAGACAGAGCTTCCCCATCCAGAACAACCTCCATGACTCTACCCAACATAAAAAAACTTTTGCAACCATTCAAATAAGATAATTAATCAATAACAACCCATCTAATCCCTTTGTTGGCACCCACATTGTTATAAGAATGACATAGTACCTGCTGTTTGCAAATAACTGATCGACAAAGTCGTCGTCTCCCTCAAACTTCCTGGCATGCTTGTGTTGTCACTGATCAACTCGTCATTCATGGTTTTCACGTCCCGAAGTAACTTTCCTATTTCATCTCTTCACGACAGATTCAAACCCTATGAACCCTTGCAATAAACATAAAAGAAACAAGAATTATTTCTACATTAAAAAGTCGGCCATTTCCTTTAGGGCTGTACTACAATTTTCCAATATTGTGACATTTATGCTTACATATATTCAAATAAAGGCTTTGAGGGTGATGAAACTGTTATGAAGATGGTGGAGAATGATCAGGGTGTTGGTGATCTGGATATATCCAGGCTCTTGATGAGATGGTCTATGGCATGTAAGATGACCTGGGTGCAGGGTGGTCAATGTGGAGCCTGAGATGAAGTGGAGCAGAGTATTACCATCATCCTGATGGCAGAGTAGGAGGACTTGGGCAAGTTCTTAAGTTCTATAGTCACTTTCTGGGAGGAATGGTTTTACTTTTCCAAGTAGAGTGGTGATATCAATCTTTTCTTGTTTTCTCAGTGATTTATTTCTTAAGGATTTAGTCAGTGTACAGGGTAAAATAAAGTTTGTGGACCATAATATGGAGTATCAAAGCAGGAATATTGAGTGGTCACAACATAGCGGCCAAAATAATGAAACCCAAAATATTGAGGAGGTAACTTCACGGAGGGAGATATAGATTTACTACTCAACTATATACTCACATAATTTAAATATATATGTATAGTCAAGGTATATATATATATATATATATATATATATATATATATATATATATATATATATATATATATATATATATTACCTACTGGCGGTCGCCAGTAGGTATATATGGTTAGGATTTTTTCTCTATGGGATTTTTGAAAATTCTATGTCTAATAACTTTGGCGTTTGTGGACGGAATTGGCTGAAATTTTCAGGAAAATGGAACATTTTGTTTCTGAGCAGCCCCTGAAAATTTGGGTGGGGGTTCGTCAAGGGGGGGGCCGAGAAAAAAGGGGGGTCCCAAAACGCGTTTTTCCCATGTTAATTTCCATAGGGCGGTTGGCCTCACTTTTAGCCCGAACGGCTGAATGGATTTGCACGAAACTTGGCAAAATTGTAGGGACTGGTAGCCCGATGTGCTTTTGCTAGGTCTCAATATATGTGCTCCAGTGGATTTTGAGAAATTAACGTTCAAAAAAAGATATATATCTGTAACAGCGCTCCGGGCAGCGCTCCGCTTCGCGTACTTTTCGCGTTACGGAGCTTTGCGAAGCGAAGCTGATTGGTTCTCCGGCGTCTGTAAACATTCCAAACAGTCCGTAGCGGCCGCCATCTTGTCTCTCGGTAGGATCGAGAGACAAGAGGAGGCCAAAGCGAAGGGGCAAATGACCATAAGGGGGCATAGTAGATCCTCCCTGACCCCCTAGGTTTGATGTGGAGGTTTTAAAAGGGCCCCGCGGGGCAAAAAAAAAAAAAAAAAAACCAAATCGAACGGCTGAATGGATTTGCATGAAACTTGGCAAAATTGTAGGGACCGGTAGCCCGATGTGCCTTTGCTGGGTCTCAATATATGTGCTCCAGTGGATTTTGAGAAATTAACGTTAAAAAAAAGATATATATCTGTGACAGCGTCCCGGGTAGCGCTCCGCTTCGCGTACTTTTCGCGTTACGGAGCTTTGCGAAGCGAAGCTGATTGGCTCTCCGGTGTCTGTAAACATTCCAAACAGTACGGAGCGGCCGCCATCTTGTCTCTCGGTAGGATCGAGAGACAAGAGGAGGCCAAAGCGAAGGGGCAAATGACCATAAGGGGGCATAGTAGATCCTCCCTGACCCCCTAGGTTTGATGTGGAGGCTTTAAAAGGGCTCCGCGGGGCAAATTTTTTTTTGAAAAAAATCGTTTTTTTTGGTGGGGTGCGCCCGGTTCGCGTAACGGGAAGCGGACTGGGGAGCGAACTACAAGGAAACAAGAATGATTGACTTTTAACTTATTGTATGTTTATAGACTTTTTTTTTTCTTTTTTTTCTGCTGAGTGACGTCTTGGCCTATCTCCACGGGATGCAGTAACTACCATCTCGGCGTTTAAGCCCAGGGGGACCGGTAGTGTGGGAGAGATAACGTCTGTTAACGTTCGATTCGAAGGAAATCAGGAAGTGTTGATAAACATTGTCTGCGCCATCTTGCCTTTTTTCAAATGCCACACTTTTGTCGTGCACGGCCGCCATTTTAGATGCCTTGACCAGACCCACTCTCTGCACGCTGTCGATCCTTAGCATGGCTCCCCACCCTCGCAAGCATCTCCCCCAGGCACTGGTCACCCCCGCTCTCTGTCTTATGCATGGGCAATAAACCTCCCCCCATCTGCGCTGCTCTTCCCTGAGAATCACACCCTGTGCCCGCCCGACACCTCCCTTTCGCCCTATTCACTACCGCACCCTCTGACACTCCTCTTCCTCTGTGTCCGATTGTCCAGGCCGGTCCCCCCAGGCTATCAGCTAGCCCTGCAGATGTAGTTTATGGCCCCAGCTGTAAAGAATCACCCCTCTTCAAAGGAGTTACAGTAGATCAAGGCCCCCACCCGATGAGATCCGTCACACCACACGCGTTCCTACTATCTGAAAACCATCCTGTATTGTGATTGGGGAGGGGACTGAGCCTGAAGCGGAAGATTCCAGGGATGCCTCTTTGTACATCAAAGTTTTTACAATTATGTGTCACATTAAAAATATATAGCACTCCAACAAAGTAGTAGGATTATAAAACTTTAATAACTTATAAATATATACAATGCAACAAAAACAGTAAAAACATTTAAACATTTTTAGGAAAAAAGAAGCAACAATGGTCAGTAGCTGTGTTTTGTGCGAATAGTCCCAAGGCAGCACAACGTGCTGAGTTCTGGACGGCACCCAGGTGATGTTGCCTGGGTGCCGCACTGGTTTTGGGTATCCTACAATGCAGCTCCGAAAAATGGCGTGGGGCGTCCCGGGGGGTGGCCTCGTCAGTAGCGGTCTGTTGTGCGAATAGTCCCAAGGCAGCAGAACGCGCTGAGATGTGGATGGCACCCAGGTGATGTCCAGTAAGTTGCCGCACTGGTTTTGGTATCCTACAATGCTGCTCCGAATAACGGCGTGGGGCGTCCCGGGGGGTGGCTCGTCAGTAGCGGTCTGTTGTGCGAATAGTCCCAAGGCAGCAGAACGCGCTGAGATGTGGATGGCACCCAGGTGATGTCAAGTAAGTTGCCGCACTGGTTTTGGTATCCTACAATGCTGCTCCGAATAACGGCGTGGGGCGCCCGGGGGGGTGGGGGGATGAGGCGGCGTGAACGGGCCTCCCCAGGTGGAGGCTCGTCTGCTGTAGTGGGGTGCCCCTTTACCGTTTCAGTTGCCATTCCGCTCGCTTTTGGTACACTGTGCCAAAATCCGCCATTCAGCTGAGTTGCGCCCACTCTTGCGGTGCAGCGATAGGCGGCTGCCACAGGACTCTCAAAATGGCGGCAGGCTCTTTCCTTTTTGGGCCTGGTCCACTGAAATGGCCCTGGGACACCTTGGAAATCGGACGCTTGTCTGCTAGGTCTTGGACCCCATTCTCGAAAGTGTCCCCTCTGCCTTGAAGATTCTACAAAAGTCTTGGGGGCCCCCGACTCCTGCAGGCTTCCGGTGGGGAGCGGCTGCCATGATTGCTCGCGGAATGACCACGACGGAGCCACGAGATGGTGGTGCTTTCATGCTGACGCCAGCTTCAGTCTGAAACATCCAGAAACAAGGTGGGGCTTTCATCGTTTGGGGGAAAAAAAGTTTTCATCCAATGAAAAGTGTTATTTTTAGGTCATATGATCAAGCCTTCCATCATTAGGAAACCAAAAGTAAAATGAACCAATGAAAAGTTTTATAAACAAGTCACATGACCTGGTATGCGGCATGGGGTATAAAAAGCGTAGAAAATCCGTTGGCACATGAGGCGGCGTCAGTAGCGGACCGATGTGCGAATAGGGCCAAAGGCAGCGTAACGTGCCAAGATCCGGATGGCACCGAGGTGGGGTCCAGCAAGTTGCCGCACTGGTGTGGCCATCCTACAATGCTGCGCCGAAAGTCGGCGTGGGGCGCCCCGTTGGCCTGTGAGTTCGCGTCAGTAGCGGACCGATGTGCAAATAGGCCAAAGGCAGCACAACGCGCCAAGATCCGGATGGCACCGAGGTGGTGTCCACCAAGTTGCCGCACTTGTGTGGCCATCCTACAATGTTGCGCCGAAAGTCGGCGTGGGGTGCCCCGTTGGCCTGTGAGGCGGCGTCAGTAGCGGACCGATGTGCGAATAGGCCGAAGGCAGCACAACGAGCCAAGATCCAGATGGCACCGAGGTGGGGTCCAGCAAGTTGCCGCACTGGTGTGGCCATCCTACAATGCTGCGCCGAAAGTCGGCGTGGGGCTCCCCGTTGGCCTGTGAGTTCGCGTCAGTAGCGGACCGATGTGCGAATAGGCCGAAGGCAGCACAACGCGCCAAGATCCGGATGGCACCGAGGTGGGGTCCAGCAAGTTGCCGCACTGGTGTGGCCATCCTACAATGCTGCGCCGAAAGTCGGCGTGGGGTGCCCCGTTGGCCTGTGAGGCGGCGTCAGTAGCGGACCGATGTGCGAATAGGCCGAAGGCAGCACAACGCGCCAAGATCCGGATGGCACCGAGGTGGTGTCCAGCAAGTTGCCGCACTGGTGTGGCCATCCTACAATGCTGCGCCGAAAGTCGGCGTGGGGCGCCCCGTTGGCCTGTGAGGTGGCGTCAGTAGCGGACCGATGTGCGAATAGGGCCAAAGGCAGGGCAACGCGCCAAGATCCGGATGGCACCGAGGTGGGGTCCAGCAAGTTGCCGCACTGGTGTGGCCATCCTACAATGCTGCGCCGAAAGTCGGCGTGGGGCGCTCCGTTGGCCTGTGAGTTCGCGTCAGTCAGTGGGGGTTGTTTGAGGATCTGACTGCATTGGAAAGCAATGTGATGCTGTGCGTCGCCCCCAAGATGAAGGTTCCTCGGCTGCAGTGGGGCGCCCCTTGGTGTTTCACTCGCTATGCAGCTGAGTTGCGTGCGCACTTGCGGCGAATAGGCCAAAGCAGAACAACAATATTTTCGGAATGGAAGACACCACAAGGCGCTGAGATTCGGTTGGCACCGAGGTGGTGTCTAGCAAGTTGCCGCACTGGTGTGGCCATCCTACAATGCTGCTCCGAATAACGGCGTGGGGTGCCTGAAGGGGGGGGGGCGGCGTGAACGGGCCCCCCCAGGTGGAGGCTCGTCTGCTGTAGTGGGGCGCCCCTTTACCGTTTCAGTTGCCATTCAGCTGAGTTTCGGCCGCTCTTGATGCTACAGCGACAGGCGGCTGCAACAGGACTCTCAAAATGGCGGCCTGTTCTTTGGATTCGGGCCTGGTCCACTAAAATGGCCCTGGGACACCTTAGAACTCGGACGCTCGAATTTCTTTTCCTTTCCTCTACATGCAAAAAAGGTAAATGCCCGGTACGTTACCTGCCTCATCTGCCACGATGTACTCTCCAGAGGAACCGAAAAAATATATAGTTATGGTAACTATACCATGCATCGTCATATGGAGAGGTGGCACCGATTAATTATAGTGCTGCACAAAAGAGAGATTTGGAGGAGAACCCCGATTTGCCAGTACATTCACCAAAGAAGTGGCACTGACAGCATCAGAGGCAAGGGAAACGGTCCCAAATATTTAGAAGAACTTTGGAAAGATTAAAATGACATGTTTAGATTGTGGCAAATTAATTTCATGTGGACAGATGAGTGTTACTCTAATAAATACAGCATATGAACATCATCATAGTCGATGGTTGGTGGAGACATTTTGACTATATCCTGGACCTACCCGTCCTCGCCCATAATGGCGCTGGAATAAATGGGACTCGTAACTCCTTGTTGTGTACTGGTTGCACAACCTTGATATCACGAGATACGTATGCAGTTTTGAAGCACATGGCGGGCGGGGACGAGAATTGATTGAATATTTCGACATCCCTATTGATATTAAGTTCTGATGTGTATCTAAGGTTATATTAGAGTCCGAAGAGGTTTATCGTATTAGCA
The DNA here is from genome assembly GCF_964261635.1 of Lissotriton helveticus. NCBI lineage: Eukaryota > Metazoa > Chordata > Amphibia > Caudata > Salamandridae > Lissotriton > Lissotriton helveticus. The sequence goes on from NC_136069.1 coordinate 1,622,483,318, forward strand.
CAAGAATGATGTCAAATGAGATTTCATCAGTGATGTCATCAGTGATGTCATTTGATATGTCATCAGTGATGTCATCAGTGATGTCACTGACCATGTCATGAATGATGTAATATGTGACATCATCAGCAGTGGATTGCGGGTGCGCGATATATAGTTAGTGCAACTAACTATATATGGAATTTCAATGGTTTTGTGTGAGTAAAATAAGGTTTTTTAAATGCTAATTCCTAACTATATATGGTCTATAACCTATGGTTTTTTCAGTGAATATATATATGGAGTTAGGGATAGAACATCTCTACATACTTATCTTTCATTTTTCTGACTTTGCTATCTCATTCCAGGTAATAATACAAGACATCCAAATGTCTAAAACCTATTCGTGAAATTCCAACTCACTCTTGCTGAAAAAAGCCTGTGTCTCGTAGTCTATGTATGAAAGCATTTTATTTTGTATGTGCAAACCTGGGTTGCTGTAGGATGTTTAGCATACAAGGTGTTCATTCTTTACTGGTATTTTGTAAACAGATCCATCATTTGTCTATGATAGTAACCATCACTCTTTTTTTATGAGAACAAATGTAAAGGCCTTTGTTATCGCTAAAGTGTGTTTGAATGTTCAAATATTCTCCTTGGAAGCTAGATGCCAATCCATTTTACTTCTGAAGTCTCAGTGGCACCTCGAAAATTATGTTTTTTCCCCCTTAAATAATGAGTCTATTAATGGATTTTCCCTAAGAAAATATTTTCTTTACCTAGTTATACCCTGTTGATTGTGTTTGTGTTCTATGAATGAAAAACATTATGTAAGTTTCATCAAAACTGTTACTCTTATGTGTTGTCTCAGCAGAAGGAGGTATATTCTTTAATTAATCATCACATGGGAGTTAGCTGAAAAGGTGTCATTTGCAGTTTTCAATCAGAATTTTAATCACCACTGAGTTGCATTGTTTATACTATTTTCCCACTTAAAGTACTGTATGAAAACTACCAAATCCACTTCAGCGAACCTACAAACGTATTTTAAATTTGAAGAAAGCATTACTTATTCTTTCTTATTTTGTCCAGAAAAGGAATCACTGCAGGAGATCCTCAAATTATTCAGAAAATCACAATGGCGTCTATCAATGTCACTGGACCTACACCTTCAACACTTAATCTGATTGGCATTCCTGGGCTGGAGGATTTCCACATCTGGTTTGCACCCCCACTCTTTTGCATTTACTTTGCAACTCTTCTGGGGAACTGCACTCTGCTATTAGCTATAAAAACAATGCTACATAAACCCATGTATATTTTCATTTTCCAGCTAGCCTTCTGGGACCTTGGGTTATCATCCTGCATTATTCCTAAAATGCTGGATATTGTTTTGTTTAATAATGGGAAGATCCAGTTCAGTGCCTGCCTTATCCAAATGTTCTTTCTCTACGTTTTCCCTTTTTTAGAATCATCCATTCTCTCAACCATGGCATTTGACCGCTATGTTGCTGTGTGTAACCCCTTGAGATACCACTCCATCTTAACCAATTCATTCATTATTAAACTGACAGCCATCTCTTTGTGCAAATCTGTGATCCTGTCTCTTCCTCTCCCAATTATAGCCATGGGGTTCTCACTTTGTGGCAACAACATTTCCCACTCAATTTGTACCTATCCACCATTCTCAAAGCTTTCTTGTGTTGATGTTAGTGAAGGTAATAAGTGCTCATTGGCTGTATCTCTTCTGGTAGCACCAGTTGACATGTTGTGCATTGGCTTGTCATATATTCTGATTCTTCGGGCTGTTCTACGTCTGCCCGATAAGAATGATCATGCCAAAGTCTTCAGCACCTGCGGGTCCCATTTATGTGTTGTATTAACATTGTACATACCATTTCTCTTTGTTACTTTATTGAACACTATTTCTTACACCATTCCTCGTTATGCGCATGTCATTGCTGCAAATACAGCCTTAATATTCCCCCCCTTGATAAATCCTTTTATTTATGGGATGACCAAGGAGGTTTGGCATGAGATGCAGCAACTTTGTAAAAGGATAAAAGATACTCTCAGAATGTGTGTGTGTGTGTGAGGGGGTGAGTATGTCTTATGCCTGCATTTTGGCAGTCTGTTCAAACACACTTTATTTGAATGCAACAAACATGTGTTTATAGAGCTCCATTTAAAAGTGAACAGAAAGTGATTACTGCCAATGCTCTGTCAGGTAATACGTCAACTCCGAATATACAAAATGCTTATTTAGACTAAGGACTTTAGGGCGGACGGCTGTGATGCAGTCATCTTAGATAGGACCTCTTATTTGTATGGGGACTTGATTTTTCTTCTATATAAGACACATCTTGATCTCTTGCAGAGCTCATGAGATTAGTTTCACAAACATAGTTAGTCGATGTGAGAGAATGCAGAAATGTAGGGCCCTATTTTGATTTGGCAAACAGGGTACTCCCTTACAAATGTGACAGAGTACTCTGTCCACTAAACAATAATTCAGGTTGTCCCATTAAAAGTCAGGCAGACCATCAGCTTTCCATCTTGTTGCCTCAATTGTCTCTGTTGACAGAAAGCTATCACTGTCAGAAAACGTTTGGCAATGATGAACACTAAAAATTAAAACAACAACTACCACTCCCAGGGGGAAAACTTCCTGGGTGTGTTAGTCATTTTGGGCCTCCATTTGAAGAGTTTGTTTTTGAAAAACAAAAATCTTTGTAGAAGACCGGCAAAACTAAACCACATGTTTGGTACTGTGAAAGGGGTTCCTCTGAAAGTGTAGAGATCACAGCTGGACAATGGGGGGATTTCCTTTCCCTTAGGGTGACAGACATAATGCATTTTGCCACTCTGACAGGCAGAATAGTAGCCACCATATTGTAAATATGTCCATCAATTCTTAATTTTGTGGTGGGCCCCAACCAGAGATCAATTGGTCAAATATTCCATCAGCATTTTCCAGAGGGGCTGGAGCTACTGTAGGCCAGATTCTGAATTGAAGTGCTGCTGCTGGTGCCTCTCTCAATTTCTACATCTTCTTGATTCTAATAGCAAAACACACAGCAGAGGTATCATGCGAGAGAGAGGTGGGAGATCAGAGGGTGACAGAGAGAAGAGAGAAAAAGAATAGATAGGTGGAAAGAGATAATGAGAATGGATGAAGGGAGTGAGGCTGGTGTGAACACTTTTGACAAGGCATCTTTTGGTTTGTTGTCTGTGTCTGGATTTAATGGACCACTAGACATCAAGCCACATGCCCACCTCTCTTCTCACCTTCTCATCTAGTGGTTGTGGATAACAGTTTTTGTGATAACAGAATGGACACTGTTTTTTTTCCATTGGCACAGTGCTTTAAGAGGGCCCACACCAGCAAGCATGATGTTGAAAGAACCATTCTATTTCAAGCAGTTTTTCTAAATCCATGAACACCTCTAATTTTCCAGACAAGGACTACCATGCAAAACCTGTGACCTCAGACAGAAAAATGCCCACATGCAACCCACACACTATGATGCATAACACTAAATTTCAAAAGATAACCTTCACCTTAATTTTGGGAGAGGAGTCTGTTTCCAAAAAAGAAAATTAGTGACAGGTACCCATGCCCCATAATAGTGATGACCATCTGTCAATCATCTTCTCCCTTTTGAAAAGCAGCTCCAACCATGGAAACAGTAATTGTTACATTAAAAAAGCTCACTAACTCAGTGGGAGTCTTTAAATGTCAGTCTTCTACTCCAGGTTAATGGAGGCCTATTCCAATGATCTAAATGGTTCCCCATACTCTATGATGTTCAGCAGTCCACATCATTGCCCCTGTGTTGTTTGTGTTTCAGTGTATGCCTTAAGTATAGTGTACGCTAATTTAATAGGCTCAGAATTATGTTGTTCCTATGTAAATGTAAACATTGAAAAGGTTTTGCATTGCCTATTAGGTTGCTTTTTTAACAATAAAAAGTCTGTAGATATACAAAGGATTCTTTACTGTTGTTGAATAAATTATTGCTTGGGCTTCTTTTACACTGTTGTAACTGTGGTATGAAAACCTGCAGCAATAAAACATAAAGGTCTAAGACTAGTAAGAAAAATATCGCCTGTTCAATTTGAATGAGAGAGGGACACTTATCCAATCATTGTCAGAAAAAGCAATACCCCAGGTGCTTGACACTGCCAAAGGCACACATGTTTAAAAGTGAATAAAATGCTCCTTCCTGCTAGTCAATCACACAGCAACAGAGGAGAACAATCACATGAAATGATGACTGATAGATGTGCATACTAAACAAAATACGGTTGAGTTATTGCCACATTATAGATGCTAGCTGTTGTATGATAATCATCTGCTGTTTAATATATATGAATGTTCTTTGAAAATGCATCCCTAGATACAACTATATCTCTCTATATCAAAAACTTAATCGCCTTCCTTCATGACTGTGATGCACAATTACCTATCACCTTGCTAACTATCTCTCTATTCTATCATACCATCTTTTTTCTTTTCAAAGATCACTATAGTAGATACACCCTGTGCTGTACTACTAAGCTCCCCACCAGCATCCTCTTACATTCCTTCTCCCAGTAATCACATCTGTTGACTGTTCTTGGGCTCCATCTGACCAATTCAGTTCTGAAACCATAAACAATCCCCTCCAAGGGTTCTCCCTGCTTGAACTCCCTATTCAACCCCTCATTTTATCTGGTATATGTAGGAAATTGCCCCTTTTTAGGTTGAGCCTGAGCCAGCGCACAAGTACTTCTCTGGTGTTTTGCTCTAGGGGGGGAGAAGCTTCGCCCACATTTGTCATTGGCTTGTGTCTTTGTAAATGCTGGCCTCTGATTTCTTAATAGGCTTGTTAGTCCATCCTTAGGACGGTCATGTCATCATTTGTAACCTCCCATGGTTACTGGCCCCTTTACTTTGGTTGATACACTGGACCTTTTATTTTGTTTGTAAGCACTATTTACTTTATTCTTCGTGCAGGCATGACCTGTGCTGCTTCAGCTTTTCCAGCCAGTGTAGCTACCCCCTTATTTTCTGTGTGCTTTGAAACTCTGGCAGCCAATCACTGGAGCTGTGCAACAAAGGAAGAGGCTGGAGCGCAGGGTATCTCCCAGGCGAGCGCACGCCCCGTCCGGTTATCTTCATTCACTGTGTCAGTGCCCATTCCCTTCCACAGCAGGCATTATAGTACATAGCTTTCCCTGTTTTTTTTATGGGGCAGTTTTTAAGTAGTAGTTTGATTTGTTTGTTGCTGTCTGTTTTTAGTCACCGTTTCCATTGACACCTTTTAGTATTGTTTTTTAAAATAACGAGGGGGCAGATTTACAAACCCCTTGCGCCTCTTTTACGCCGCAGTTACATCACTTTTGTGATGCAGCGGCGGCGCAAAGCCAGCGCCATGCTGCAGGGTATTTACAGCGTGACGTATCAGGGAGATGCGTCATGTTGTAAAGCCTTATGCCACATGCAGGCGTTCTGGCGCGGGGGCGTTCCGGTGCAGGAACGCCTCCTAAAAGTGGCTGAGTGAAATCTACTAGTGACTTTTAGGGCCATGCAGCATCCAAACCCTGCGACTCCTTGAAGCAGGCGTAAGGATTGACGCAGCATGTTAGAGATAGGGAACCCCCGAGCCTTGCAGGAGCTGTGTCGCACTTGCGGCGCAACTCCAGCAATGCGCCGCATTTCCGCTGGGGATGACTCACGCATCTGCCATCCGAGCGCCACGGTGCGCCGCATTCTAAATGCTTCATAACAGGGGGTGGTGATGGACAGAGTATCTGAATTAAGCAGAACACTCCTACCCAGTCAAAAGATCAGGGCTTGATCCATCACCGTTTTTTAGCTCACTGCACCATCCCAGTTCAGTACCTGGCTACATGCAAATTAGTCTGACCCTGGCCCAGTGCATCATGGGAACAGGGCAGACCAAACTACCAAGCCAATTCATTACTGGAAAGGAAACAAGCTTCCGGGGACCGGTTTCTGGCATTGCAGCCGTCTTCGGCCCAGCTTGCTTGAATCCTGATGGTGCAGTGAGCAAGGGACTCACATCTGAGTATACCCTTCCACACTTGTGGTGGCCAAAACGATTCATAACAGGGGGTGGTGATGGACAGAGTATCTGAATTAAGCAGAACACTCCTACCCAGTCAAAAGATCAGGGCTTGATCCATCACCGTTTTTTAGCTCACTGCACCATCCCAGTTCAGAACCTGGCTACATGCAAATTAGTCTGACCCTGGCCCAGTGCATCATGGGAACAGGGCAGACCAAACTACCAAGCCGATTCTTTACTGGAAAGGAAACAAGATTCCGGAGACCGGTTTCTGGCATTGCAGCCGTCTTCGGCCCGGCTTGCTTGAATCCTGATGGTGCAGCGAGCAAGGGACTCACATCTGAGTATACCCTTCCAAACTTGTGGTGGCCAAAACGATTCATAACAGGGGGTGGTGATGGACAGAGTATCTGAATTAAGCAGAACACTCCTACCCAGTCAAAAGATCAGGGCTTGATCCATCACCGTTTTTTAGCTCACTGCACCATCCCAGTTCAGAACCTGGCTACATGCAAATTAGTCTGACCCTGGCCCAGGGCATCATGGGAACAGGGCAGACCAAACTACCAAGCCAATTCTTTACTGGAAAGGAAACACGCTTCCGGGGACCGGTTTCTGGCATTGCAGCCGTCTTCGGCCCGGCTTGCTTGAATCCTGATGGTGCAGTGAGCAAGGGACTCACATCTGAGTATACCCTTCCACACCTGTGGTGGCCAAAACGATTCATAACAGGGGGTGGTGATGGACAGAGTATCTGAATTAAGCAGAACACTCCTACCCAGTCAAAAGATCAGGGCTTGATCCATCACCGTTTTTTAGCTCACTGCACCATCCCAGTTCAGAACCTGGCTACATGCAAATTAGTCTGACCCTGGCCCAGTGCATCATGGGAACAGGGCAGACCAAACTACCAAGCCAATTCTTTACTGGAAAGGAAACAAGCTTCCGGGGACCGGTTTCTGGCATTGCAGTGGTCTTCGGCCCGGCTTGCTTGAATCCTGATGGTGCAGTGAGCAAGGGACTCACATCTGAGTATACCCTTCCACACTTGTGGTGGCCAAAACGATTCATAACAGGGGGTGGTGATGGACAGAGTATCTGAATTAAGCAGAACACTCCTACCCAGTCAAAAGATCAGGGCTTGATCCATCACCGTTTTTTAGCTCACTGCACCATCCCAGTTTAGAACCTGGCTACATGCAAATTAGTCTGACCCTGGCCCAGTGCATCATGGGAACAGGGCAGACCAAACTACCAAGCCAATTCTTTACTGGAAAGGAAACAAGCTTCCGGGGACCGGTTTCTGGCATTGCAGCCGTCTTCGGCCCGGCTTGCTTGAATCCTGATGGTGCAGTGAGCAAGGGACTCACATCTGAGTATACCCTTCCACACTTGTGGTGGCCAAAACGATTCATAACAGGGGGTGGTGATGGACAGAGTATCTGAATTAAGCAGAACACTCCTACCCAGTCAAAAGATCAGGGCTTGATCCATCACCGTTTTCAAAAGGGAAAACAAGTTAGCAGTGTTCGTGAGAAGGTAAGTCATTTCTCAAAACACTCCAGACACATGGCCTCAGGCATTCTAACATCTTTGGAGACCAAAATGGCTCGCTATTCAGTACTTGCGTTTAACAAGCAAATGTTCAGTCACCCCTTCCCCTTGAAATCTTTACAGTCAATCTCTGCTCATTTTCTTATGGTTCCTAAGATTAAAAAAGCACACCCAAAAGTGTCAAGGTTTCGATTTACTCCTCAGTATCTGTGCTGGAAGAGTGAACTAAGGGGCACGTGCATCAAGGTAGGATTTTGCAAGTCCCTAATTCCAATTAAGAAATCACAATTAAGGACTCGCAAACGCCTATGCTTGACCTAAACACTCCTTAATTGTGCCTCGCAATTTGCGAGTCGCAATTAAGGAATGGCTCCCCATTTATTCTTATGGGCTTACAGGCCCATAGGAATGAATTGGAGATTGAATCCGCAATTCGCGAGTAACAATAGGTACTCTCAAATTGCGCTTGCAATTTCAAGGGCTCATGGGTGTGGAAAGGACACCATGTTGCACCCCTGAAATTGTGATGTTGAAATTTAAATAAATGGACAGAGCCCTGTCTTACTGAAAGAAAATCTGAGATGCTATATGCCTGGGAGGACTCTTCGCTACAGCTCTGCTAGTAACTTGGTCGGTCCTCCTGTCCAGCGCTCCTCTTGTGGTGGCAGGAGCTTTGTCACTTGCACAGCCATGAATTGGAACTATTTGCTGCTGGATATTTAGACTGCTGTTTCACTCTGAGGTTTTAGGAAATCCTTAAAAACCTGGATTTTGACAAAATATACATTTCTGGGCCTCACTGATCTCATTCACTTTACCACCAAGATGCCCATGGGTATACATTGCACTTAATGAGTTATTCATTCATATTGGACAATATTGACAACATTCTGCCTTTTCCTGGCATCCCTAGTGCCTAATTGGCTGGTTTTTGACAATGGTCATTTGTGACAAAATTAATCTTATGGCTAGCATAGTATTGGCCACTCCTTGAAATATTTGGACATTCTTGAAAACATTCAGTCGATCCTAATGGAAGCCCGCACTTGCTACATTTGTGGGCTTTCTTAACAAAATTATGCATGTCCTTCAAATAATAGTGGACCATCCTTAACATGTTGTGGCTTTTATGTGCGTCACAATCACTAACCCTGGGGCAATGATGCCCCTACATGGCATATTGTTGGCATTCTTGGCAACATTCAGGATATTCCTAACATAATAGTGACCCATTCTTGCCTTATCATGGTCATTCTTTTTTGTACATATAAATTTTTATTGGATTTTGACTTATGAAACATAATCAGCAGATGCAAATGTCAAGGTTGTCTTGGATCTCATCACTAAGGTAGAACCCTGATCCAAACCTTCAAGATGCAACATACAAAGTTTTCTTGGGTGGTATAATCAAGAACAGAGCAGTCAGTTCCAGCGGTCCTACCATATAGGTATAGGTAGGAACTTATTCTACATTACTCTAGATCTCTGTCACAGGGGGCGGGACAGGGCGAAGGCAATGGAGCCAAATAATCTGTGGTAGACTGTTGTATATTGCTGATGTGGCTCTCTTTCTCTGCCACCATACCGCAATCCATGTCTACTTTCCTTGTATCCATATCTGGAGGAAGACATCTACTCACCAGTCAAACAAAGTTTTGTCTTGGCAGCTTTAAATCTAAATCAAAGAAGAGTGATCTGTACTTCTGACAGGCAGACTCTCCCCCACACTCCAACATTGCTGCCTTTTCAGACACCTTAACAGGGAACCCCTGGACTGTACCTAGACATATCTTATACCCTTTCTAGATTAACCTAACCATGGGTCATAACCACAGAATACGTTGAAAAGTCTTACCTTTTCCAGATCCACTCAAGCAGGTAGCAATCACAATGAATCTTGTCCTTGCCAACTCTGTTCATGTGAAGTGTATCCTACATATAATGTTCAGTGTCATCTGCATAAACTCGGACCATATAACAACGTCTCTGTAATTAGATGTTTTTACTTCACAGGATTCTCACTCAGCATGCCTGGATCCTCTTGCCATATATCCCGCAGTTTAATCAGTGTGTTGGGGGAGCACTGGTGACTGAAGTTTGATATATTTCTGATATTGCCTTCTTCAATATCCTGTGTTATGACAACACTGGATATTTAAAGGGGGTAATGACCTGCAGACCCTGAGCTTATCAGCCTGTTTATCTGTGTTTTAACTGAAAACATCTGTTATGATGGGAGGCCTATAGGGAGACATATTCACACAAACATGCACAGGTTGGCATATCGTTCTCAAAACACACCTCAAACATGCTAGTGATCCAATCAGGTCGCACACAAATAAACCACCAATATTTCTCGGGTCACCCCGCAATGCACATCCTTATGGTGGGAGTGTGACCATACTGCGGTCAAATTCAAGGAGAACATTATATATCCTGTCAAAACACTGATGGGTAAATTAATCACACACTGCCTGAAAGTTACAAGGCTTACTATATCCCATACATAGAAATCCTCTATCCTCTAGTGCTATGGATGACGAAATTGTAAAACGTTTATCCTATGGAGAAACTGTCCTCCACTTTCAATGACAGGGCACATAAATGTAAGAAAATCCATCTTTTATTCAAGACCTTTAGTAACAGGGATCAACAAAACATGACGTGCACCATATATGCTATGTTCAATGCTTCCACTTTAGATAGAATGACATCCTCATCTGAAAGCTTCAAATGAGACAATGTTGTCTTCATATATCTTGTGACCCAAGTTCATGGTTATTGCTGCTTTTTGCTTGTACTTCTCCGAAACATTCTCTTACATTGTATGACATTTATCTGCATTATGTACATGTTCAATAGCTGCCTTCTGTTTCTTTCTGCATTCTGTTATTCAAGTAGCTAATTGTGATATATCTGTGATAACACGTAAATAAAGTTGGTAAAAAAACGATTTGGAAAATCTAGTTGAATTGTTCTAAACAAGTATTTGCAATGCAACATGTCTCGCGTTTACGTGAGTTTGAGCTATTGGCACTGTAAATGACAATGCCTTTTATTTTTGCTTTGGTTTTTGAAACATAAATAAATCCAGGGCACAAGCCGGGGGTACACGCAGGTACACGGTGTCCACCAACTATTTTCACAGGCTGGATGATGTGTACCCTGCCAAGAAGTAGGGCCCCACATAAATATGTTGAACTTGTCCCCGTGTAATTTTCAGACACCAGGACACGTTCAGAGGCGCTTGCACATTGTCTGCTTTCCATTCCCAGCAGCAACGTGCATGCAGCGAGGGAGCTTTTGTTTCACCTCCAGCGGGGCAAAGATAAAGACAGAAGTTAAGGGGCCATCAGGCCTCCTTATGATCTAGTATTGGAGCGGAGGCGTCCTGGAACCTCACAAATGCAAATACACCAGTGAGGAAACAAAAGCACACAGCTTATCTCTTCACAGTTACTTTGTAGTGTAGTTCCTATATTCCCAATAGGCTCTGCGCATTGGAATAACATAAACAATAGTTTAGACGAAGGACTGAGGTTGACTAGGTCTCTACTGAATATGTTAGACTTAATTATGAATGCCAGCTAGCTCGGAGGTCATTAGAAACTTTCTCGAGTAAACAGGAAGGGGTTAACTTTCCTGAATAGACAAGAAGGGATTAGTTTCTGACAACCGCATAAACATGACAACTTTGCTCCCTCCAGAATAAGGAGTATATCTCCAGAGTCGTGTGAAAACAATAGACAGCTATTTCACTCAGTCAATCGTGCATGCTTAGTTTCACCAGGAGTGCAGAGAAATAGAGAGACGGGCGTTTTCAATAAAAGTTGTTATTTATTGAGCAGTCCTCTTTCTCATGCAAGAGAAGTGATTTGCCACAATTGCAATACTTATCATAAAGTAAAGTGCGTACAGCAAAAGGAGTATTATGAAATATGGTTTCTAAGCCATAAAATACTTAAAACGGATAAAATATATACATACATAAAATCATTGACTAAACTTACTCAACTGGTGCTTCTAAGATACGCATACCCCCGTGTACCTAACCTAAGCCTAGTACGTGGGAAGGAGTAAGTGAGCTGCAGTTTAAGTTAAGTGAGTTTTTGCCAAGGATCTAATCAGCTCCGTACCTTGGTTATAGAATGAAGGAGGTCTTGTATCTCTTTCTCAGGACTCGATCTCCCAGCAACCCGCAAGGGTGACTGGAAACACTGGAGCTGGATTTCTCGGCAGGAGAAAAGACAGCGTCTCTCTCAGTGCGTCAATGGGAGGGTCGGCTTCCTTTGGCACTCGCTACAGCTGGGCTTCGGGTAAGTAGATAGCCGATCTGCTCCAAACCACCGTGTCTTTGCTTAAGGCAGATGCTGGTATATTTATACCTGGAAGGTGCCGAGTTTGACGTAAGGTTGGACATAAGACGTCACTAAGAACTCGCAGTTCTTTCTGGACTCCAGGAGTTCTTGTACAAATCAAAACAAAAGCAGGGGGAATTCCTGGGCTGCTGGAGGCCTGGTTTGTTTAAAGAATGCGTTGTACTTTCTAGGAGTCTATGGGAGTAGCCTTGCCGTATTTGGACTGCATTGGCTAAGAATAAATATGGATATGATTCTTATGCCTTTATAAGGATATGCTTTGTTATAACCACATAAGGGCATGAATCGGGAATATTTAAATAGGGTCCTAGATACGTTTACAACAACTTAAGAGAGGCATGCTTTTGACTTTGTTCAGTGCCTGTATATAATCGATGCATGCACTGTTAGAATGTCAGATGGGTTGGTCTGTCCCACTATTTCAACAAATAACAATTTAAATAGCACTATTGTATTTCTTTTATAGCACTACTCATCCCAATGCAGTGTTAGAGTGCTTTAAATAACATACACATTATCCATTCCAAATAAATCATGCAAGTGTGTAAATCATGAGACAGTCAGGGTTGCAAGGTGTAGGAGTCTAATACCCTTTATAGCTCCCTTTGATCTACTAGAAGGATTACAATTTATTAACTGCAAATAATAAAAGAATATCCGTGTTCAAGGCAGTACCTCATTTACCTATCTACATAAAAGAAAAATCTGTGATCTGCATGTTATATGGGGTCACTTCCTGTGATGCCACATGGAATGTCACGAGTTGTGACGTCATGTGCTTTGCTGAATGCAAAAAGAAAAGTTGATGGACAGAATGCAGAATAATGTCATACATTCACCTCATTACAGAGATCTGGGCCTAAATCCATCATTATTCTGCTCACCATGCCATTCCAGTTTGAATCCAGCCATATGCAAATCAGTCTTGACGCTGTGCCTCATGGGAAAAGTCCAGGCTGAACTGCCAAGCCAGGTCCCTCCTGGACTGAAAACAAGCATCCTATTACCGGTTTCGGGGTTTCACACATCATTAGCCAGGACAGCTTGACTCCAGTGGTATGGAGAGCACGGGACCCATGTCTGGGCATACCCGTCCCACTCGGAGTGACAAATGCAAAATAAACATTTTTTTTATTTTTTTATTTATTTATAATGTTTTATATAGCGCGAACATGACCCCAGAGGGTGTCAGAGCGCTTGACAATCGAATGTACGGAAACGTTAGATGGTTGGGGGTAATATACATACATTCAGTAAACGACATTGGATATAGAAAGATGTTGACAGTAGTATATAAGATAACAAAAGGTGCTAACAGTGATATAAGGTTTAGCGTTTTATGGAATGCATTTGTTTATTAGAAGCGATTTCACTTCTTTTTTGAAGGAGGAGGGTATTCGTTGTACATCTGGAGGTAAGGAGTTCCAAATCTTCGGTAATAATAGGTTGAAATACTTAATCAGCAACATATTCAGGTACACTAAATGAAATTACTAGACAATTTACTTAGACTATGACAAGGCATTATGGCCATAATAGACCAATTGTTTTACTTTTGCAGAACCCTATATTTTTTATGGCTTTAGAACTCTGTGCACTTTACCCCTTCTAAGCAAAGGTAAAAGTCAGTGCTCTCCCTTTAAACATGGCAGAACTGATGTATTCTTAATTGGCACATCTAACTTGCCTATAAGTCCCTATGATATGGTGTAAAAAGTGCACCCAGGGCCTGGAAGGTAAATAACACTTGCGGACTGTGGCTCATATTCTGCCACCCACTATGGTGGCAGCGTACACATGGCTTCTGGTGTACCCTGAGCAGCCTGACCATTGAAGAATAAACTTGCACTGCACCCTGTTAAATAATCCTTCTTCTTTTCTTTTTTTTTGTTTAGGTACGTCCCTCCCTTTAACATATTATTAGAACATCCCTATGTAAGACTTGTGGCCAACAAGGTAAGGTGCATGGTACATAAAAGTGGGAAAAGTAGAAAATGAATAGGACATGTCCCTACACTGACAAGGTCCTAAAAGGTATTTTCACAGAGATCTGGGCCTAAATCCATCATTTGTTGCTCACCATGCCATCCCAGTGGGAACCCAGCCATATGTAAATCAGTCTTGACCCTGTGCCTCATGGGAACAGTCCAGCTCGAACTGCCAAGCCAGGTCCTCCCTGGACTGGAAACAAGCATCCTAGGACGGGTTTTGGGGTTTCACCCCTCAGCAGCCAGGATAGCTTGGCTTCAGTGGCATGGAGAGCACGGGACCCACGTCTGGGCATACCCATCGCACTCGGGTTGACAAATACAAAAAGAACAGTTGAGGGACAGAATGCAGAACAATGTCATACATTCACCCCAGTACAGAGACCTGGGTCCATCATTTTTTCGCTCACCATGCCTTTCCAGTTTGAACCCAGCCATGTGCAAATCTGTCCTGACCCTGTGCCTCATGGGAACAGTCCAGCCTGAACTGCCAAGCCAGAATCTCCCTGGACTGGAAACAAGCATCCTAGAAGCGGTTTCGTGGTTTTACCCCTCATCAGTCAGGATAGCTGGACTCCAGTGGCATGGAGAGCACAAGAAATATGTCTTGGCATACCTGTCCCACTCGGGATGACAAATGCAAAAAGAACAGTTGATGGACAGAATTCAGAACAATGTCATACATTCACAGTACAGAGATCTGGGCACAAAACGATCATTCTTTTGCTCACCATGCCATTCCAGTTTGAACCCAGCCATATGCAAATCAGTCTTGACCCTGTGCCTCATGGGAACAGTCCAGCCCGAACTGCCAAGCTAGGTCCTCCTCGGACTGGAAACATGTATCCTACATGTAAGTCGCCCTTACAGCAGACCTTAGAGCCCTAAGGCAGGGGGCCTTATACTATGTGCATACGCTGGTATGCTCTTGTGATGTCTGGTTCCATTACCAGAACATTGCAAGTGATCAGAAAGCCATCTTAAGCATATGTAACGGGCAGTAGTCATTACGAGTTACACATCTACCTAATGATTTCAATAAAATATTAGTATCAAACACCATGTCCTAATAGAGTGTGGATGCCAGTGCTGGATCTATTGTGAAACACACCCAGAGGGCACCTTAGAGGTACCCCCTAAAACCTACCAGTCACTTATTGCGCTGGCTGTCTGGCCTCTTCTAGCTTACCAACACAGAGGAGTTTCTGACCCCCTGCCTGGGACAGCCCTCGTTCTCAGAGTTCATAAACAATGCCTGCTCTGGCAGGAGCTGCCCTGTGCTCATTTGGCACCAGAGCAGGTGGGAAATTAGATAGTCAGAGGTCCTGTCACACGTTCCATCCAGCCACACTCCTAAGGTGGGCCACCTCAAGTGGACATCTGAAGAAGGGTTTCACCATTTTGAAGTTTGTGAAATTAGGAACTTAGGGTATGGATTATGTCCAGTGGCCACAGGAAGTGGTCATAAAGGGGGATGTAGTCACCCCAGGAGTAAGTTGACCATTGGCTACTACCCTACACATTCCTTAATTCCCCTAAATGCAGCATGTTGGTGGCCCTATGATACTAGGAACTCAGATTTTACTACTTTGGAACTGAAGAAAGGAAAAGTAGAGCCAACATCGCAAAAACAGACTACCAGGTCCAAAATTGTTGCCAAAGCCTGCCTGGGTGCTGCTATCCCAACAATTGGAAAGACCCAACACATCCAAAAGCTATGCATCATCCTAAAGTTTAGGATGACCACCCAGCATTTCACCAACCAAGAAGCATCTTTCTTGGGGTGGAGGAGCCACTTCCCTGCAGCTGCAGGCACCAACTTTCTGAAATTGTGTCCATTGAGGGCACATCATTCCAGGAAGAGGCCACTATGGTTCCATGACGTCAGATCGGTCTCCCTATCAACGTTGGAGATGCTAGACTTTCCGCGATCTGCCCAACACCATTACGCTGGGCACTTGCAGAAGCCAAGGCTTGTTGCATATGCTGTCCGATGTCAACCAACGACCTGCGACACTGGACTTCCGAACTGATGAGAGCCTCACTGAGAGTGGCTCTTCATTTTGTTTTCCTCCCCTCTGTAGGCCAACTCACGAAGTGAAATCCTCTCACTCCAGAGACCTGCCAGCCAAAACATCTCTGCACCAGAACCCCACGGTCTGAGTTTGAGCCAACTGATGGTGTCGCCTTGCTCCACAGAGCATCACGAGCTAAGCCCACCACTGGGTTCTGCTGAACTTGTCCCAAAGTCCTCACGTGGAGGCTTTCTTTTACAGGTACTTGTCCACCTTCTTTAACTTGTAGCACTCAAGGCTACTAATGCGACCAGCACCTCTGCACCCCAACACACCAGGGCAGGTAAATCTGAACTGCTGGTATTTTCTTGGAACGTGGCCCCTAAGAATCTCAAGTCCCAAAAAATTGCCTAAAGTACGGCTTGTAAATAACTGTATGCAGTATATGCTTCTCTCGTAGGATAATGTTATTTCATTTGAGGATCTTACCTCCAAAAACGTTATTTGATTATTTTATTGCATTGTTATAAGTCTGTTATGAGTCTGATGATTTGGGTGTATAAAACAATATACAAATCTGTGTTATTTCTCTAAATTGGTCTCAGATTTTATATTGAGTGTATGTCTAATTTTTTGACTCTTTTCGCACAACACACGCTCAACACTCCCCTTTGATAAGCCAAAGCTGCTTTACCACAAAGAAAGCATAAACCAAATAAAGGATGTCTGGACTATTTGCATGGTCTACCCCTACGTTAGTACTCTAAATAAATGCTGAGCTTCCTACAGTATATACATCTCATGCTTTAAAATGTAAATCAAATGCAAAGCCTAACTTGCTTATTACTATTGTCCAGTGTGTCAACTGCAGTTCTTCTCTAAATACTTCAATTTCCTGTTTTCAATTTCTTGACCCTCTAACTTAATTATTTGAAACCTGCCAACTCTCCACTAATCAGGATTCCGAGTTCTACACTTCACTGAAATGACAAGCACTCGCTAACTGCATCAGTATGGCACGTCAAAACCACCTTTGATCCATCCTCATACACTTTGATATACGTGGGTGCTTTTGACACTCTCAACCACCCTCTTTTACATTTCACTCTAAATACCCATGGTATTTCATGCTCTGCTATAATTTCCCTTCTACCTCTTTGGCTTGTCCATCAGTACTGATTTACAATCACTGGATCACGCCTCACAGACTAAGTTTGTGTTACTCATGTGCCTTTTGTCAATCCCTTCCAGCTACCTTGTTTACATCATATCATATTTTGGGTTCTCTTAGCACCTACGTGCAGACACCCACATTTTCTCTCCCATAGTTTTTATTGCTTCTACAGTCATATATTTCTGACGGTCTTACTGCCATTTGTCATTATATGTTGAACTCATCTAAGAGAGAGCTCCCATACGTTCCCTCTTCCCTATGACTGTATATCCTCCCAGTTCTATTAACTCCCACATCTGCAAGTACAAAATCTCTAGAATTTCTGATGCTGCAGTGGAAATGTTTTATAACTACCACATCATCAGGATATCACATCCTAAGTATATCAAATACTGTTTAAAGAAAACATTGACCAAATTATTGATTTAAAGCAATCCAGACTATTGCAATGGCCTTTCATGAGCCTTACTCAACTACCCTTGCACTTTGTGATGCACTCTTAAACATAACCACTAGAGAACTATATTGTAGCCCTAGAAACAACCCCCTTCACACAATCAGCAAACATGTAGCTGTCTTTAAGTTTCCACTAGGAACCAGGCCCACATTTCTTATAGTAGTCTCCAACACCATTGTTATTACATCCCCAGGTTAGGTTCCATATAGTTCATATCAAATAGTCCAGCATATTGCTTCTGAACTTCTTTTTAGGCCTGAGAGGATTTAATTTGCGGCACCAGACCTAGAGATGAAATTTCTCTTTTTTTTTATTGTTTTTTATTAACGTTGAAGGGAATAAACATCAGGTACAAAATATATCAATGTAAACAATAATTTCTTAAATACTGCTAAGATGAGATATCTGCATAGTAAGGAATATTTACCTATCGAGAAAAATAAAAGTGCAAAGCACGCAAATACAGGGAGTTGCAACTTCGGAGTTACTACAGTAATGCCATGCATTCTATCTGACATCCCCTGAAGTGCACAGCGATGGCAAAACTAAAAATACAAAAGGACCCGCATACGCTAACAGCCATTTTCCATTATCCCCCATGTGCCTTCAAAGTTACTCATGGAAGAAATGCCTCTGGTCTTAGCTAAGGCCATCTCCCTTTCATTTATCTCACTAATGACTGCCAACCATTCTATTGTCCTTGGAGGAGTTACCCGAGCAATACACTATCGAGCAGTGACTATGATAATGGAAAAAAGAGATCTTAAACCCAAATCTAACTCAGACTTATAACCAAGCATGATTTCTCTTTCCATTAATTGAAGGTCTAAGCCAAATTGTATCTTTGTGATTGGACCCACCTCTTTCCAATACAGATACAGTCTTAGGCAGTTAGCAAACATATGCAAAGTATCTGCAAAAACCAAACCACATATAGGGCGTTTGCCCTTATCCCACAACTCCCTTCTTTTACTCTGAGGCCAATTAGCTATTCTATCGGGAGTGTAGTATAGTATACATATGGTCTAAATTCCTGCAATTTTAAACTAATATAATATACAGACTCATTCAAAGTTCCTAATTCATTATTAATATCCAAGGGAGTAATCTCCCTTGACAGGAGAATGCTCCATTTAGATGCTAGATTTGAGATATCATAGACACGATATTAGCACAGTATCTGGTAAGTACCGCTGATTGATGACTTCTGGGAAACCGAATGCAACCATGACATGAAGTCAGAGCTGCATCAGTGCCCTACAGATATTTAAAGAAAAGCCACTGAGGAAGATCAAATGAAGTTTGCAGGTCTTTAAATGTTCGGAATCCATTAACATCGTAAAGATGCCCTAGCTGATCCAGCCCTATGTTAGCCATAATCCCACCAACGCCATCATAAAAGATTTCCAGAAGTGACTGGTTCCCCCAAAGGGGGAGGCTGGTGTTGACCTGAGGGAGAGAACACTTAGATAGCAGTTCTCGCCAGATTTAGACAATATCCCTGACCTTATTGAAATGCACTCTTTTAAAATAGTTGGGGTCAGTTATTCTATACAAAAACCTGCTGTTGGATCCAAGCGCAAAATAGTAATTTAATCTTGGCGGCCTGAGAGCAACAAAGTATGTAAGCTTCCCACAAATAGAGGCCTAATAATATATCGTGAAATCTGGGAGCTGAACTCCCTGTTTATAGAGAAATGTAAGACATTTTATCACCGACGTGGTTGTCTGTACCCCCAGATGAAGGTACGAATTGCTCCTTCTAGGTTCCTGAAGAAATAATTTGGAACTCATCGAGGTATTGCTCAAAATAGATATACAAATGTGGGCAGTATATTCATGTTAACAATATTGCATTGATACTTATGGGTAGTTTGTGCCAATTCTTAAAACTTTTGATAACAGTCTGCAGCAGAGTCTCTTAGTTTAATCCTATTACTTTTTCCACTTTTGGAGAAAACTGAACCCCCACATAGGTAGCTACCGGACAGGATCACAGGATCACCGTACTAAGTTGTCCGCTGGGAAGAATTTGTGTCTTACTTATGTTGAGCTTATATCCTGAAAAAGCGCCTAACTTATTAGCCTCAAATTGAATAACATCTATGGCATTTGCCGGATCAGAGGAGAAAACGGCTATGTCATCAACAAAAGCCGTTACTTTTAACTGGCAGCAGACTGATCACTTTAGGAGTATATGCATGTTTAAGAGTAGTGATCTTATAAATGGATCTATATAAAGTACAAAAAGGAATGGAGAAAGGGAGCACCTTATCAACCTTATATACTGGGACACCCTGGCAGGTGTTCCAGTATATCGAAAAAGAAGTAGACTGTAATTGTGCATGGACCAGTTTTGCCTTTTGGTTTGGTATATAGACCCTATACCCATTTGCGGTACCGACCACTCAGCCCAAAATCCGCCAATGAAGCCCATAGACAGTCCCAGGAAACTCAATCAAATGCCTTCTCGGCATCCAGCAGCACCATCCCCATTTCTAATCCTAGCTTCTTTGCTACATCACAAGCTACTATAGCTGTGTTCACAAGGGTTGTAGTGTCTCTTTCTGGGATAAACCTGTGCTGCTGGTTTGACACAAGCTCTGACATAAAAGATGCTAATCGGCCAGCCAAGAATTTAACAAAGACTTTTACATCCGCGTTTATAGGAGAAATGGGATGGTATGATCCACATTCTTCTGGAGTTTATTCTTTTTGAGAAAAAAGATAATATTTGTCATATCCCATGAGTCGGGTACTTACCCACTATTGTCTATGTGTTGTATGACTTGGCTCATAAATGGAACAATGCAATCTTTCAAACTTTTAATACAATTCCAAGGTGATAGCAACATATCTTGCTGCCTCACAAGAAGGCAAGGCTGATAGTGCTTCCTGGATCTCCCCCCTTGAGATCTCCTGCTGGAGAATTTTCGCCTGCTCTTCCTTAAGACTTGGGAGATCATTTTGTATTAAATACTCAGTAAATCTGCCCCTATCGAATGTAGCAGATAGACCATATACAATTTGGTGAAACTGTGCAAACTTATCAACTATATCCTGGGTATGTGTGTGTAGTATTCGGTCCTCACCTTTACTACCCTTTATCTGGCTCTTAGCTTTTTTATCACTAATCTGATATGCTAAGATTTTCCCTACCTATTCACCATATTCATATTAGAGAGGGTGATACCTGTTGTATCTGGCTGCATTCTTTTCTATCAGCATCCTACCCAAGGTTGAGTTTTTCCTCGATCAGAGAGATATGTTTGAGTTTGTGTTTGCTCAGAATACTCTTGTCTAATCCCTTCAGCTTGGAGGAGTTCCAGATTTAAAATTGACTGGCTAGCTATTCACGTAGTAGATTCTTTGCTTCTATTTTGTAAGAGGATATATTGCTAAATAATACCCCTTACAAAAGCCTTCATTACGCCCCAAAAGATAAGAGTGGAAGCAGTGCCAGCATTTTCCTGAAAAAATGCCATTATACATTTTTTAGTTACTGAGATATTTTCAATATCCATAAGTAAATATCGAGGGAGTGTGAATGACTATCTCGGATTACAAGCCTCATTTAACTGAAATATTTCAAGATTGGATTATGATCCAAGGTAATCTTACGGCACACTTACATATCTGCCAATGCCAGTACCCTATTCTTAGCAAAAACCATATCAATTCAAGAAGATTGCTTATGTGGAAAGCTATAGAAAGTATATCCTGATTTAGTAGGGAATAATATCCGCCATGCATCCCCCAGGCAATGCAGTTGAGCCATCTCAACTATTGAAGCCCTCACCTTCAACATCCTTAACGAAGCCCGCGGATTAGTAGAATCTAAAGCACCATTCATCATGCAAATAAAATTGCACATAACTAATGACTCCCCCCTGCCACTCCAATAATTCTAGTGTTGACATATCAAAAAGGTCAGGTTTGTTTTAATTAGGTCTACAGATAGTCCACAGCACATACTTTGAGCCATTAATTAGAACATGCGTGATTGCCCATTTCCCCCACCTGTCGGAAAAGGCCTTAACAAGAGTATATTGAAAAGCCATATCTATCAAACTAGCAACCCCTCTAATAGATACAGTCTGAGATGTACAAACAATCAGGTTATAGCCAAGCTATTTGAGCAAGTTCCTACCTTATATGCTAAATGAGTCTCAGTGAAAGAAACCATATGAGGTTTATAAATCTTCAGTTCTTCCCAAACCAAGTGGCGTTTATTGGCTGCATTTAAGCCAGAAACGTTCCAGCACATACCCCTAGCTACACCCAATATGAGATAATAGTAAATTCTCCAAGAATTATCCGCCTACGTCCTTCTCTCCCTTTTGAGTTTGAAAGTCTGGATAGACATATTCTTTCACACTGATTTGACGTCATATTTCCGAGTCCCTTGCATGTTGCAGTTCTCTCCACATACATCCCCTCCAACATTTCCCCCCACTTCCCCATCCCTCTACAAACAACTCCCTCCTCCACTGCCCCTTCACCCCCTATCCTGTGCAAAAAACACGGGTGAACACAAATAAAGTAAGCTTCACTTCCTGTATAGAACTAGACCACACTACACCCAACCCCTGTGTCCTGCAAAAGGAATGACCCCCCCTAAGCTGTCGATTGAGGGACAGCAAACAGAGAGCACCCCACCATAGCTCCCACCCACTGTAGCAGCCGTATCACCCCGGCCATAAAGCATAGAGAAAAATGAGAAAAAGATTCTCTAAGAAAAAGAGAACGCTAAGAGAGAGCAAGCCAAAGTATATAAGCTGACCAGACCCGGCCAAGCATGACTATCATTGATTCTATAGTGAGTTCAATGTCTATAGCATATCTGGGGCCAGATGTACAACGGTTTTTGCATGCATAAAAGGGTTTGCGAACCCTTTTGCGCATGCAAAAACAATCAGTGTATGTACCATTCCAAAATAGCAAGTCGCAATTTATTTGCGACTCGCTATTTTGGAATTGTGAGTCGCTATTAGGAAGGGGCGCTCGCCCAACCCATGTACAAATGTTTTGCAACAGCAATTGCAGTCGCAAAACACTCGCAAATTACCACCATCTTCAAGAGGGTGGTAATGCACTCACAAAAGGGAAGGGGCCCCCCTTTGCAAATTCAGGGGAAATATTTTTTAAAGACAAGCAGTGGTCACACGAACATGTTTCCTTTTTTTTTAATGCATCCCATTTTCATTTAAGGAAAACAGCTGCATTGAAGAAAAAAAAACTGCTTTATACAAAAGCAGTCCCAGACAAGGTGGTCTGCTGAGTCGAGCAGGCCACCATACCTGGGAAGGCCTGCCATTCCCAATAGGGTCACAAATATTCATGAGCCTCTCAATTTACGACCCTATTGGGAATCAGTAACAGTGTGAAATACACTGTTGTACATTGGAAATAGCGCCTTGCAATTTGCGAGTCGCTATTTCCACAGTTGTACATCCGGCCCCTGCTGCACAAATCTTTCCCAGGCTAAATTAAAGAGCCTCCCGTTGTCTATAAGTCAGTTGCCTGATATTTGCCATTGGCTGAGAGCCTGCTGAGTTTCAGTGTCATATTTGCAGATCTGGAAATGACCTCCTTTAATGACCTTCAAGCGTGCTGGTTCCTGCAGGAAGACCTGTGCCCCCACTGCCTTCAGAGGGTAAATTAGCTGACACATCTTCCAGTGTCTACCCATTGTATATATTTACAAAAGTCTGACCTCATAAAGATAGTAAGAGACTCAACCGCAACAGGAGCTACAGGGCAGGCTCTAGAAAAATAGCCTGGCGCAGCGGAAAATTCATGATTAAAAGAAGCCTTGGGAGGGGATATTGCTGTCTCACCCTGTATTCATGATTTAGGAAAAGCTGGAGTCGGTGTGCCCATTGGATCTGAGATTCCCAGTCCCAGTCTGCTAGATCGGGAAATGCCTTATGGAAAAGCTGCACAATGAATGCAAGGAGGTCAGATCCCTCTCTTACCTCAGGTATCCCGATTAGTCTTAAATTGTTCCTGCATTGTCAATTTCCTAAATCCTTGACTTTCTCCTTAAGGATAGTAAGCTGACCATCATGCATCTTGATTGTTTTGGCTGATGTTGCAGAAGACATGTCTGCCACGCACTGCTGTTGGTCCGCTACATCACAAGACAGTGTTGCCACTTTAACATTCACCTCTGCTGGGACTTGTTGTATTAAAAGATTATCTGTTCTAAATTGCATGTAATGCTCTTGTGTCTCTGCCATTTGGTCTTTGAGAGCCTGTAGAATTTTGGATAACAAAGGTTCATTTGTGCAGCTGCTTCCGAACTTCCAATCAGCACTTGTTATGGTCACCAAAACCTTTGTGCACATAATTCTGTCCCTTCCACCTTTTCTAACCCACACCTCAAAAACTGCCATGCTGAAAATCCACGAGTTTAAAAAAAATCAAATGATATCACTTGACAATGAAGGTTATGGAGGTTAGCAATTCTGAAGGTGACTACACATTGTAAATAAAGGGAAAAAGTTACAGGTGCTCACTGTTTCCAAGCCGTCCTATCTGAAAAAAACATTAACTCAATGAAATATTGGGTTAAATTAATTAAATTTACAAACAGCTGGTACATAAAGTAGGCACTCTACTCCTTAGTGTTCCAGAAAAGACAATAAAGACACAGCGCGTGCTCTGTGTAGTACTGCCTGATAACCTTTTTTGGAGGGCACTTCAGTAGTTAATTTCAGACAAAGCAGCAGAGATAAATGTATTTCAAAGCACAATCCCCACATGGAGCTGTATCACAATCATAGCCCTAGGTATTGTAGGTGCGCAGGAGGGGACAGTGTGCACTTTTCGTCAAAATCATACTATCTGAAGCATGTGCTCTAAGTCAGTAAAATTTAATCTCACACAAGAAAATGGAGCATGAGCTTCAGTTAAATTTGGTTCATCACTTTAGGACATAATGCACTAGTGCCCCTAAAAGGTTTACATCTGATTAGAGGTTTGTTATCCATTGGATGGAGACTTAACACTCATATGTTAAAAAGAGAAAAAGAGTTTGTTATAAATCATTGTTGAAGTATGTTTCACTGTCTCTAGCACTGCACATTCAAATCTGTTAGAACCTTTTAAAAAAATTAACCCTTCATTGAGGCCCCAGAGGGCACAGTCATATTTTGTTGCAGTATGTCATAAACCTCAATCATTTTGGGGTATTTCACATCAACACCCATGATACATTCTTATATGCCTTAACACCATGGTATTTTCACAGGCTTCAACTCTATTCATGTGCTTGGGGCATTTCTTGATCCCAAGATGGTCATTCCTAGACAGACAATTGCTTTCACCACTTCAGTTATTTCTGACACCACAACCCTTTCTGTCTTCTTCTCCTAAGGTGCCCAATTTTTCTTTGGAGATATTTGAGTTAAGGTATTTCCTCCAGCATGTTAGAATGTCATCTGTAGCTCTTTTTGTCTACCTCATTGAATGCAGAAATTAGTCACTCAATCATTTATGTAAATTAATGAATCAACCTCCGATTGACAAGCACATCATCGCTGTACTTATTTTGCTCCTATAAGAATTTGTTAATATGCAGCATAAACAACTGTGGGAAAATACCCCCCAGAGAACGGATGTGTTGAATGTAACAGTCGTTTATATTATTCCACCAACACCCTTGCCTGATAAAGTAGTGGCGTCAGTCTATAGGTTTTTAATTATTCTGATTATTCACCAAACCTGCTCAAAGCAGTCGTGTAGACTTGGATTTCCTAAATACCTATTATTAATCCTCGGTGAAAGACTAAGATCATTCAATACAATGCAGTCCTTTAAAGCCCACCTGTTGTGTAGTTCCTGTAGTACCCCTGCAGGACCTGCATGTCTGGATAAGATAAACTATAGGATTGGGGGCATACTTACTCTGAACACCCCCACCGAGAAATGTTAGCCTTTTTGTATTTAAGCTAGCTCACAGTGCCACTAGTGTCTCCTCTTATCAGGGAGAGATTAGTTTCTGGAAACCTTAGAACATGACAACCCTGATCCCTCAAAATCGTGGAAACAATGTACTAGTTTTCGCTCAGTCACTCGTGCTCATTTAGTTTACCTCAGAGATACACAGAAAAAACAGTCTGACCATTTCAATATGGGTTTATTGAACAGTTGTTATTCTTGTGTAAAATATATGAGCTGCAACAATCATTAGACAGTAGCATAGTTATATGATTAGCAGTACTGGGAGTATAAAAGGATAATACAGTTCTACCATTTTGCAAGTAGCATGAATAAATACATGTATATAAAATGCATGGAAAAAGTGTGTGTACTCGTATGATGCCTATCTAGATGTACCTACATGTGCCTAGCATGTGAGTAGGCGTAAAGCCAAGAGTCCCTCTAGGATTTAGTCCAACCCCATTACCTGAAGTGTGAGAATGTTCTAGTCATTCTTGGTCTCTTCACATTTTAGACGTTATATCAGCAAACCAAGTCGACACTGTGGCACTGTCCATAAACAAGGACATTTATATAGTAGTTTGTTCTAGACATATATGTTTACAGTTTTAAATCATCTGGGTTTTGGGGCGGTCATACTATCCAGGATCAGGGTACTATATTGTGATCCCATGACCCAGGTTAAAACTGGCAGTTTTCTCTGATTCCTGGCGGATCAACAGGGGAACCAGGCAAGGCTTCCCCGTCTCTCCACTCCTTTTCTCCCTCGCTAGAGTCATGCCTCGGTCATTATGGGCAGAGACACTCCATCTAACTGGATGCTGAAAATGTATCTACTTGGCTGACATGGCTATTGTTAGACCTGGCATTATTGGCATGGGTCTCCCTTCCTCTGTTCGCCTCCTGTCTTTTATGTTGGCTGGTTGTAGATGCTCTAGGCGTTGTGCCACTGCTAATCAGTGCCACAGCGCGAATGCTCCCTGTGTAAAGATGACACACTGCCTAGGTCTGTGTAGCATGTCCTAATAGCAAGTTACCCTCCATTTCACTGTTTACTATTGTGAAGTTATCCGTTGTTATATGCCACAATGGGCATAACCCTATCGGACCCCAGGATAGGAAATTTGAATTTGATATGTTTACGCTCGGGACAGTGAGATACACCTTTTAGTGAGGACCCTTTATATATCCCATGTTCGAAAAAACCTCTTCTGGAAACGCTGTATTTTCTTTCCTAAGCTTTCCTGTAGTTTGCTAGTATGTGTATTGGCCATCTGGTTTTGGAGCAGCTGGGCCAGCTGGGTCAGACCTGGCTGGAGAGAGAGATTGGCATTCAGCGCATGGGGAGGGGTTACTCTTTGATCTGAGTGGGGCTGTGCCTGGCAAGTGAATGATGACTCCAACTTCCACCGGGCGTCTGATAGCACACTCCTTCATTCTGAAAGGGCAAGATGTTACCTTATAAACCAAGTGCTAACCGACCCCACTGAACTGGTTCTGACTGGATTCTGTGATTTGTGACTTTAGAGAACAAAGACTTTTTAGGTACAAAACGTTGCGCTGACACCTTGTTCAAGTGTGTTCCTTCTGGATGTCAAGACGAAACTCTGTCCGAGTGAACAGAGGAAAGGACTTTCAAACTTTCATCAAGCTTGCTGAAGAAACTACCCGAGGGCCTTTAACAAGAGTGCCTCCTGCTGAAGTCTCAGGGACATTAGACTTCACCTCGTCAGCCATCGGAATCCCTTTGTGAGGAATTCTACTTCCTGGTGAAGCCTCCGTTGAGTAATCCAGAGTCTCTAGTTCTACTGTGAGGAGCATGGACTGGCAACCCTTGTGAACTTAGTGTGTGGGCCGCTGCAGCTAAGAGAGAGTTGCCGCCGCTGAGAGCCCGCCTGAATTTGAACCTTCGGAACCATCACTGAATCTGTGTGGGCCGCTGCAGCTAAGAGAGAGCCGCCGCCGCTGAGAATCCGCCTGAATTTGAACCTTCGGAACCTTCACTGAATCTGTGTGGGCCGCTGAAGCTATGAGAGAGTTGCCGCCGCTGTGAGCCCGTCTGAATTTGAACCTTCGGACCCTTCATTGAATCTGTGTGGGCCGCTTCAGGTACGGGAGAGCTGCCGCCACTGAGAGCCCGCCTGAATTTGAACTGCTGGAACCTTCACTGAAACTGTGTGGGCCGCTGCAGCTAAGAGAGAGCTGCCGCCGTTGAGAGACCTTTTTTTCAAAAAGAACCTGCTCTATATTTTCAGGATAAAACATCTTGCATATCCCCCACACCCCTCAGTGGTGAGAATACTTAAAGTACTAGCAACACTCTGCTGTACTTAAAGGGTGTTCCTATCCCCTTCTTTTAAAAACACTGTGGTCTGTATCTATCTCTCCAGAACATATCCTATGTATGTTCACTGGCCACGATTTCCTAACACCCAACGACCAAAAAAGTGTGTGGAAAGTGGGAAGGCATCCCATGGAAACAACCGCTAGGGAACTGCTGATAGGTACTCTTCAGTGTGTTCCACTTATCATCATCGGTCGCCTTCCCACTAAAAAGCAATGTGAAACAAATGGGCCTGGCTCTGGAGGAAACGCCTGCAGTGTCCAATGAGACACATAGCACTGTCCAAAATGGTGGCCTTCCCATTCCTCCTGTAATTATTCTCTCTCCTGTTGTTACCATCACATATACCCTTTTTCTGTGGCCTATATAACTGGTTGTTTCAGAGTTTATAGATGTTATTTCTCTCAATGGATGGCAGATCTGGGGACACCTGATTCCGATTCTTATTATTTTGCAGTACAACTCCAATGGGTCCTATATGTAATGCATGCACTCCTGCAGTATGGCGCAAGGGTGCCTGCATTAGGGCTAGGCTGCACAGAGTGCCAATGCTTGGAGAGAACAGAAGTGCACCCAACCTTGGTAGATATGCCACATTTCTGCTCTCTTCCCTTCATGCAACACAACACATCAAATTGCCTGTCTAAGTTGCGCTGCTAGAAATATTAGTACATCTGCCCCATAACAAGAGCTCCTACACATGAGGGGGCACATTTACTATTATTTCATGTAAGGTGACACAGCAAAAGGAGTTGCTGCACTGAAAAAAAACTCCAAATTTACAAGGATGTGGGACATTTCTGCTCTCTCCTTGCACCGGCGCTCTCTTTACTGCCTAGTTCCAAAGCAGGCCCCCTTGCACCACAGTACAAGGGCTGGATTGTTTTTGTGCAGGAAGGCATTCCTTGCTGCACAAAAGCAATCCTTAGAGGTATATCCACCTTTCTGTGTCGAAAATGCAGCGCACACGAAAGATAATAATATTTCTCCTTGTTAAGCCTCTGTCGGGTCGACACACCACTTTGACCCAAATCCAGTTTTACAAGTCTTTTTTTAAATCTTGGTTTGCATCAAAATACTGGGGTTGATGCATGGGAACACCCACACTCTACCCATGTGATGCCTACAAATACAAAGTTTCATAAGGCAGCGTGATGCGCTGTGCTACTTGTATGTACAAAACCACGCAAAGTCACACAAAGTGCATTTGCCCGACGTAGTAAACACCAAAAACGATTTTGAATCACTACAGCACCACAAAAATAACACAACCCGACTAAAAATCATAGTAAATCTGCGCAGAGACGCTTCGGTGGAAAGTGAGGCCTGGTGTCTACAACTGCACGATATCAACCAAACACTGTAACATCCACTGGCGATTGTTTTGCCTGTGTTTGGATAATGCTTTGAAATTACTGTTTAATAAATCTCATTACCCCAGTTTAATCCGTCTTATTAGCAGCCACTGTGCAACTAATAAATTTACCATGAAGTTATGTGCTCTGGTGTTGAAATGAGAACAGCTTTCTCTGGAGGCTGTCTCATCAGCTCCTAATTAATGACTACCTTTCTTAGGTTCCTCGATGCTGATCAGAGATGCTGCAAGAGTATGTTATTGCTCAGTATAAATATCAGCAGATATTTCACTCACAAGAACTGTCTGTACTGAAGAGATAGATAATGCAGTTTTTGTCCTAATCTTGAAGCATGAAGAGGTGAGTTTAGGACTTTATACGAGGTCTTTTACAAAATTATTATAATTTACCCAAAGTCAATTCTATGTCAGGACAGGAGGCTCCGATTATGCTTTCTCATTTCTTTATTAGAAATGCTCAGCAGCCAATAAACAAAAAAAATCACAGTATCCATGAACACCAGGGTAACAACCATAGAGACTACAGTATAAAAGGTCCTATAGATAGTCTCTCTTCCTCTTTCTTTGCTGCTCTGCAGCCAGTTAAGTGCATTTGACTTGTTATCTACTGTTACTTTACTTTTTCATGCTTAATTACTGCTTACTTGGTTTGTTTGGCTTAGCGCTTCAACTCGGGCTGTGGTTCGCGTCTTCCGCGCTTTGTTTCTATCGGCTCGTTTCATAGTTGCCGTGTTCGTTGTTGCGCCGCTTCTGTGTGCGCTGCAGTGGGGAGCGTGGGCTCACCTCCCCTCTAAACCAGGCACTTGTCGCCCGCGTTTTGCCTTTCATTGTGGAGCGGGAGACCGGGGTTAGGAGGCTCGCGCGCTGTGCGCGAGCTCTTCTCTAAGTGTCTCGAGGCGGCCGTTACCGCGCGGCGGCCATTTCCCGGTTCGATACAGTGTTTCCACAGCGCCGGAAGTCATTGCAGGTCGTCTTTGTTACGGCAGAGCCAACAGCCTCGATATTTAACCCCTTTGATGCCTCTTGCTCTCAAATTAGCATTGGGCTGGATAATTTGCATAGGCTTTACCTAGAGTGCGATTTTTTCTTGGCAGCAAGCCCTCCCTCCACGCGTAATTAATTACTGAGCAGGTTTTGCCTGTATTGCTGGCTTGCTGTGAGGTTTTTGTCACTCCCCCTGAATTGTGCCTTTGGCCACGCATATTTTTATTCATCTTGTGGGCATTACTTCTACACATTGTGTAACCATGGAGGATTATTACGATGACGATGAATGCTACTATGATGAGGATGCCTCTGGCTCTTTGGAGCATGATTTGGTAGAGGCTTTAGACCAAGGTCTGCAGCGCTCCGTGAATACGGCGCTTGTGCGTGCCATTAACCCTTTGAAGCGTCATTTAACTCAATATGCTCAACAGCAGGGTTGGTTGCCTGCTGCACGTAAGTCCTCTAAGTCTCCTGTCAATCCTCACAGGTCTGATTTTCAGAAGTTGGCTAAGAGTTTGGCGTCTGGCACATTCGCGTCCGCTGTGGGTGCGTCGTCAGTCGCTCCTCCTCCTACTAACATAGATGACACTCATTCTTCTATTATTTGGCCTACCCTTTTTTGAAGGAACTCACCAAATTTGTGGACACCTTCAGTGGCCAGGATAAGGCTCAGGCTTCACTGCGGCGAGCGTTTCGACCGGTTTTTGCCAAGGCCGGACGAAACAGGGGACTCTCATTCGGCCGTGGCTCTCAACAACATTCCCAGAGGGGGAACCAGTCCCACAGAGGCGGTGGTCATGATGCCGGATACCAGTCCCGTTCAAATTTCTACCCCTCTCCCAAAGGGAGAGGACTATATGGGAAAGGACATTCCGGAGGCCACCAAGGTGGCTACCATGACTCCAACAATCCAGGTGAACCTTATTCCTGCTTGCGATGTGGTTCTGGGGGGCAGGATACAATTTTTTCTAAACAATTGGCGTCTGATCTCCAGCGATGCTTGGGTGCTGGAAACTGTTCAAGGGTACAGGATAGAGTTTTACCAACGTCCATGTCAGGACCACCCTCCCACTCCTCTGAGTTTTTCCCTTCAAGATCAAGATTTCATTTCGGCGGAAATAAACTCACTCCTTCAGAAAGGGGCGATAGTTCCGACGGTCCGTCATCCCAATGGGTTCCTCAGCACGGTGTTTCTGGTCAAGAAGAAAGGGGGCGGGTCCCGTCTCGTTCTCAACCTAAAGGAGTTCAACGGAGGGGTCGTTTACAGGCATTTCCAGATGGAAGGGATCCATCTGTTGCGCGATCTTCTGCGAGAGGGGGATTGGATGGTTCGTCTCGATCTCAAAGACGCGTACTTGGCGATTTCCATCTTCGGTCCTCATCGTCGCTTCCTTCTATTCTGTTGGCAGGGGACTTGGTTCGAGTATCAGGTTCTCCCGTTCGGCCTCTCGTCAGCACCTTGGTGCTTCACAAAGCTTCTGAGGCCAGTCCT
This sequence comes from Lissotriton helveticus, assembly GCF_964261635.1. Taxonomy (NCBI): domain Eukaryota; kingdom Metazoa; phylum Chordata; class Amphibia; order Caudata; family Salamandridae; genus Lissotriton; species Lissotriton helveticus. The sequence goes on from NC_136069.1 coordinate 1,622,515,080, forward strand.
GGAACACTTGCACGCTCGGGGTGTTCGCCTGATTATTTACTTGGACGACATTCTGATTATGTCGGATTGTCCGCTCAAACTCCTGTCTCATCTGGAGTGGTCCATCGACCTCTTACAATCTCTGGGGTTTCTGGTGAATGTTCAGAAATCTGTCTTGGCTCCCACACAGGTGATAGACTTTCTGGGCTTCAAGGTCAATTCACTTTCGTGTCAACTTCTTTTACCCAATCAAAAGATTCGCTATATCAAGAGGGAACTGACTTCGGTTATTTCCAAACCGACTGTGTCATTGAGAGCGTTAGCACGAGTTGTGGGTCTCTTGGCGTCCTCCATTCAGGCGATCTTCCCAGGTTCCCTACATTACAGGGCGCTTCAGCGATTGAAGATTCGTCATGTCCAGAAAGGCCTTCGCTACTCAGATCAGATTCCTCTTTCAGAGGAAGCGAGGTGGGAGATGCAGTAGTGGTTAGACCACATGGATGCCTGGAATGGACGAGCCCTATTCGGTGCGTCGCCGGAGCTAGTGACCGAGTCCGATGCCAGTCAGTGGGGCTGGGGAGCCCGGTGCGGTTCTGTCTCGACGGGGGGTCGTTGGTCTCCCCAGGAGTTTTCTCTCCACATCAATTGCCTGGAACTCCTGGAAGGGTCGTTTGCGATCCGTTGTTTCTCTCCTCTTCACTCCAGTTGTTGCATACTTCTCCGCATGGACAACATCTCGGCGGTTCGCTATGTCAACAAGTTCGGCGGCACGAGGTCCAAGATATTGGCAGAAATAACCAAGGATTTTTGGCATTTTTGTTTGCAACGCAAGATCACAGTTATTGCAGAATATCTTCCCGGCCGCGACAATCTGATCGCGGACTGGAATTTGCGCCATCTTCGGGATTTCAGCGATTGGAGGCTTCATCCTCGCATATTCCGTTCTCTCCTCCGGCTCTGGGGCCAGTGTCAGATCGACCTGTTTGCCTCTCGCCTCAATACTCAGCTCCCGCTGTTCTTCAGTTGGAGGCCGGATCCGGAAGCCCTGGCCACGGATGCCTTTCTGCAGAGATCTTTCTGCAGAGATGCTTCCAAGTTCATTAGTGAAGCTTGGTCACCCAATACTCACAAACGGTACAAGGGATCCTGGAAGCGATGGTGTGACTGGTGTGCTCAACGGGAGGTTGATCCCACTTCAGCGGATGTCTCCATAATCAATAATTTTTTGGCCTCTCTTGCTTCTTCCGGGTTGGCTTATCGAACTGTCAACAATTTCCGTTTCGCCATTTCAGCGGGTCATATCCATATTGATGGTAAGCCTGCAGGTGAACATCCTCTGATTGCCAAATTGCTTAAGGGTATCTGCCTGGCGAAACCCCCTTGTCCTAAGTACGTCTCTTTATGGGATGTTTCCATTCTTCTGCGTTTTCTTGAGGCCTGGCCTTCCAATTCTCAATTGTCCCGCAAACAGCTGTCAGCCAAACTGACTATGTTGTTATGTCTTGTTTCCTGCAAACGGGTGTCTGATGTTCGCGCTTTGGATTTGGCAGGTCGCAGCTTTACACCTGAGGGTGTTACGTTTCTCCTTTCCAGACGTACCAAAACAAATACTACTTCGATTACCTATCCTTCTTTTCCCACTCATCCCAACCTTTCTGTTGTTCAATGTGTCAAAGATTATGAAGTAAGTACTGCTCCTTTACGTTCAGATATGCATGGTCAACTGTTGATTGCTTTGCAGAAACCTTTTCGTCCCGTTACCCCACCTACTTTAGCTCGCTGGGTTCGATGGCTCATGTCAGAGGCTGGCATTGATGTTTCCATTTTTGGTGCCCATTCGGCACGTGGGGCGATGGCTTCTAAAGCATTCTCCATGGGTGTCACTCTTTTTGACATTATGAAGGCCGCTGATTGGTCTTCTGACTCTGTGTTCAAAGCTTTTTATTACAAACCGATTGATCATATTGCTTCTGTGGTGGTGGATCAGCTTTAAACAAGCATGATCAGAGTCTCCTGTCCTGACATAGAATTAAAAATTTGCGAACATTCGTGACAAGAATTTTCAATTCTATTAAGGACAAGGAGGCGAGGATTATCCCACCCATTGTTGTTGTTCTGCATATAAGTGTATATGGATTTCTTGGACGTCCTTGTTTTTCTACCCCCCCTGATTTCTGCTTACGACTTATGCACTGGATGTGTATTACGGCTTTGTGTCTCTTTTCAGGTTCTGACCCGAAGTAGAGGTTTTTCTGTTCCACCTGGCTTCGCTTCACTTTCAAGGGACTTCTGGTTCCAGAATTCTTCAACGGCCTGCATCCTCGTTCAGCTTGGATTTTCCGGCCTTCATGGACTTCCTTCCTGTTGTTCTTCATTTGTATTTCCTGTTTTGATTTGAACTGTTATTCCTCACCAAAGAAAGAGGAAGAGAAACTATCTATAGGACCTTTTATACTGTAGTCTCTATGGTTGTTACCCTGGTGTTCATGGGTACTGTAGTTTTTTACTGGTATTGGCTGCTGAGCATTTCTAATAAAGAAATGAGAAAGCATAATCCTTGCCTCCTTGTCCTTAATAGAATTGAAAATTCTTGTCACGAATGTTCGCAAATTTTGAATTATGTAACATTCCTGAAAAAGAAAGTAAAATATATGGCATTTGGCTCAATTTTGCGCATGAAATGTGTCTTCACTTTGATTTTCAGATGTCAGGATGAATTTTGCATTAATAAAATAGCAAACATTTTTGTGTGACACGAATGACAGCCGCTTATGTTCTTTTTGTTCGCATTATTCTTGTGCCTCAGCGATAGGCAGTTGACCCTTTTTTTGGTATTTCGTGCAACATGTGTCCTTCAAAAATAATACAAACTAAGCGAGATCACGCCGGTGCCAACAAGATTTCAACCTGTTCTATTGTACACCATCTCTTCCTTTCTCCTTCTATGAATGTGTTCAAAGTCCTGGCTATATGGACTATCTAACATTGTAAGACCTTTGTGGACCAGATCATGTAACTTTCAACTGGGCTTTTTTCCACTGAAAGTAGCAAAGTTTGCTCTCGTGTCTTGAAATGTTGTTCCTAGTTTCACCCAATATTGGCACCAACCAGCTTGTGCAAAATGTTGTTTTCCAATTGGAATGCAATACCAACGTCATTGGCAATTGCCAAGCAATATTGAAAAATTTATCGGCACAAGTGCAAAATCACCCACAAGGGCAAAATATTCTGTCTGATCAGGCCATGGGAAGTAGAGAGCAATACGATTTAAAGGTTGGGCAGTGTGATCAGCAACACGGCTTCAGATGAATTTCACCGGTGTAAGGACAGTGTAGAGTGTTAATAATGCATTCAGGTCTGTTCTCAGGCATGTGCTTAGAACAGGGTCTTTTTTCAGCTGTGGAATAACAGAAGCTTCAGATCATGGTAGAATCCCTTAATTTTGCTCTTGAAAATTTGCATCCGACGGCTCTTCTTCAAGTGGGTGCGGGGTCACCAGCTGGTGCTGCCCGACTACGTCCCCGGGAGGAGAGTCGCCTTTCAGACGGTTGCCAGCTACGACACTGTGGTCCAGATGACTGGGGACTCGTGGCATGTGCCCTTCGATGAAGATGCGGTGGAGAGATCCACCTATGAGGTACCCAGAAGGTGGTTCTGCCTGGTGAGGAGGGGCTGACGTGTTTGAGGCCCTCAGACCTCAGCATCGAGGGAAGGAGGACACAGAGGTCCAGATTGGCCGCCAGGGGGTCTTGTCAAACTTTAATGGTAACAAGGTACTATAGAAGGCTTCTCACGATCAAAGACTCCAGCACTGTCGTCATACACGCACCTTCGTTACCCCTGGCTCTTGGGCAGCTCCATGGGAGATGAGTGGAGTGGATGGACTTTAGAAAACTGCACGGGCTCCCCCTGTGGGGGCTTCGGTCACACCACAAGCTCCTCGAAGTCAACGGAGCAAGAAACGAATAAAAATGTGTGCTTTTTGTGGAAATAAAAAAAAAAAAAAAAATTGACTGAATGATCTGTAGAATATTGGCCAGATATGTGGAAAATTCCGAAAAAACTGAATTTCCTGCATGCCCTAATTAATAAAACGAACTCATGCTTTCACAAAATATTGCTTGTATAAAAAATACCCCTCGCACATGCACCTACGACACAAAATCTTTGCACGTTGGCATAGGTGCCAGGTGCCAGAACTTGTGGTTCTTATATGGCGTAAGAACCACAAGTAACCTATGACGTGCCATAGTTTGGGCAGTTTCACATTGTTTACTGGATGAACGTGCACATGGATGAACAGGCGCCTTCTTTCAGAAAGACAAGGTGTGAAAGAGAGACCAACATTTCTAAAGGTGACTTAGATGAAGCGTCAGAGAGACACAAGGCTACAATTCTATTACAGGACCGGAGGCTTCAGATTATGCTTCTCAATCTTTACTGCAAAACACAGCAGCCAATGAAAATGCATATTTTCATAATAACAGTATAACAAAACTACATTTCCCATGCTGCACATCATATAGGCACGCCCCCGCGGTCCATAAGAACCCTTAGCGTGCTGCCATCTTCCTCTTTCCTTGCTGCTCACAGGGAGATAAGTGCACTTTGTTCCCTCCACCTGCTGTTTTGCATGTTGTGTATATATTGCCAAATTTCTATTTAAAATGATGATTACAATTGTTTGATAATGTCAGGTTAATCCGATATATGCCTGGTGTCTTTTAAATACATTTGAGGGAATTTTGTGCCTTAGCGGGCAAGCGCGTTATTGCTAACGCGTAGCTTTCACCCGCTGTCAATCGCATTCCTTGTGTCTACATTCACGAGATTCGGGCGTGTAGATGTGACGGCCGTTGACCGGAGGCAGACCGATACCGCTTCTATAGTTAAATGAGCCTGGTTCCTGGTTGTATTCATTCCCCGTTATGAGCGCGCTCCTCGCGCATGCGCAAGGGCTCCCCTGATTGCCCTATGACGCTGTAGGCACCGGGTGGCTCACGGCGGCAACGCGCTCCTCAATGCGCTGAATTGGGCTTGTTTTGGACTATTTTCGGTAGCGTTTGGGTGGCGCGCTAGCAGCGCAAAAATTCCCTGAATTTAAACGTGTTTCCGGTACGATCATCGCTCTGCCTTAGTGATCGCCTGTCTGCAGGTAGTAAAATCTTGGCCAAGAGAGTGAGCACACGCTCTGTGGAAAGTATTATTGGCCTGGGCCTCTGACCCTTCTGACTACAGCTTTGCTGAGGGGGTTGTGAAGTGACATATTGTGCGTGCTGGTGGGCTGACCCCCCCCATTACCCTCCTTGTGGCTGTGAAGGACTCATAGACTTTATTTTGCATTGTTGACATAAACCCATTGTTAGATTCACGCCACCATACAAATGGCTGAGTGGGAGCAATATCCTGAAGAATATGCTGAGGAGGAAACTAATGATCAACGGCAGAAAGCTGTTTTGGAGGACAATCTAGTGAATGCATTGGACGCCTCGGTCCAAACTGTTTAACAGGCTTTAGCGGCGGCGCTGCGCCCTATCAGGAAACAGCTTGAGGGCTTCGCCAAGAGGCACGGCTATGACAAAAAGCTGCAGAAGAAGAAGTCAGAGGCTTCCACATCCGACCAGGGCTCTTCTAACCCAGTGCAGTGGCCACATACACAGGCTCTTTCCACCTTGCCCGCTAGTGGGGCAGCTGAACACTCCTATTTCGGTACCAAGGCTAAAGTTAAGTCTAAGATCTATGCAGACACAGATACCGACACTGCCACTACAAATACGGATAATGACACCGACACCTCGGAGGAGCCCCTCCTCCTAAGAAGGCGAAGACAACTCCGCCGTCAGGGGCGGTTCCTCCTCCCTCTACCCCTTTCACCTTTGATCCTTCCGACATCATGCACCCTCAATCCTCAGACTGGATGACTCCTCCCGCTGTTTCAGCCTATCTTCATGAAAACTTGAGGAAGACCTTCCCTAGGGAAGTACGCAATCGCCTGAAGTCAGAGTGTCCGCGCCCCGAACTGCCGGACAAAGTGGCGGAGACGCCCGAAATTGACGCAAGCCTGCTAACATTCCTGTGAAAATTCTCAAAGGACCCCAAACGTGGCATCAACCGCGCCTGGCGGGTATGCCAGGATAAACTGCTAGACGTTGTGGGCCCTTTGGCCAAAATCCTGGAAATGGCCTTGGCAGCCAAGGAGTCCTCTCTTCCGATAGACCCTGACATTTTGGCAGGTTGGACCCAACGGGCCATATGCCTCATAGGCAACGCAAATTGCGCAATCTCATCGGAAAGACGGAAGTCACTCCTGATTCGGATGGACAGCAACCTTATGGAGCTGGCGGATGCAGAACGTGGACCCCTTGAGGCGGGTCAGCTCTTTGGGGAGCGCTTCGTCAAGGACGTTGCGAAGTACGTCGGTACGTTTACTACCCTGGATAAAGCGCAATTTGGGATAAAAAGAGTGTTCAACCAGGGTGTTTTTAATCGGGCTGGGCGAGGCGGGGGCCGCTCGTCAGGCCGTGGAGGTCACCAAGGTTCCCAGAGAGGCGACTTCGGTCGAGGAAGAAATGACTATGACTCCACTCGGGGAGGTACCTTCTACCCATCCCGCAAGTTCAACAGGTTCAACAGAGGGTGTTTCCAGTCTGGCAACAACAGGGCGAACTTCAAGGCCTAGCAACCCACAGGTGAGTGTTCTAGACCTTTCTCTTCTTCCTTTGGGGGGTCGCACTCAACACTGTCTAAGTCAGTGGCAGGAGCTAACTCAGGACTCCTGGGTATTACAAACCGTGCAGGGTTTTCAGTTAGAGTTTTACTCTCGTCCATTTCAGTCAGGTCCCCCAGCAAATCTCCATTTTTCCCAACAAGATCACAGTTTTATAGACGAGGAGATTGCAGAGTTGCTACGAAAGCACGCGGTAGCACCAGTCAAGGGGCCTCACGGCTTCTGCAGCAACATATTTGTTGTAAAGAAGAAAGGAGGTGGGAACAGACTGGTTCTGAATCTCAAAGGGTTCAATCAATTCCTAACGTACAACCATTTCAAGATGGAAGGTATCCATCTTCTAGCGGATTTGCTACAAGAAGGAGATTGGATGGTCAGGCTAGACCTCTAGGACGCATACCTGTCCATTCCAATCTTTCCGCCGCATCGCAGGTTCCTCCAGTTCAGCTGGAACGGCCGATGCTACGAATATTTGGCTCTTCCTTTCGGGCTCTCAGCTCCTTGGTGCTTCACCAAGGTGATGAAACCAGTGGTGGCCCATTTTAGAGACAGGGGTATACAGCTCATAATATACCTCGACGACATCTTGATCATGGCGCAGAATCAGGCACAACTCAGGCAGCACCTCATCCTTACGACAACGCTGCTTCGGAACCTAGGTTTGGTTATCAATCCGAAGAAGTCGGTGATTATTCCAACTCAGGTGATAGACTTCCTTGGATTCACAATAGACTCACAGTCGGCCCAACGATGCCTTACAAAGATGAAATTAAAGGATCTCAAGAAGGAGATCCTAAAGTTATTGAGCAGTCAAACAGTCACACTCAGTGCGATAGCGAGAGTAGTGGGGATATTAGCCTCATCCATCCAAGCGATATTCCCGGGCCCTCTTCATTACAGGGCCCTTCAATGCCTAACGATCAGACATCTCCAGAAGGGACTGTCATATTCGGACGTCATCCCACTGTCACAGGAAGTCAGGTCAGAACTACAGTGGTGGCTGGGCCATGTGGACGCCTGGAACGGCAGAGCAATCTTTGGATCTCAGCCAGAGGTGGTAATTGAATCAGACGCCAGCCGGTGGGGCTGGGGCGCACGCTGCCGGGACATCTTCACGGGCGGCAGATGGTCTCAGCAAGAACTTTCCTTGCACATAAATTGCTTAGAACTGCTCGCAGAGTCGTTCGCAATTCGTACGCTATCCCCGAGGCAGACCTCATGTTGTATCCTCCTCCGCATGGACAATGTGTCAGCAGTGAGGTACATCAACAAGTTGGGCGGCACAAGATCGTCTCTTCTTGTGCAGATAGCCACAGATTTTTGGCATTACTGCCTCATGAATCAGATCTCAGTGATGGCAGAATACATTCCGGGCCAGTCCAATCAGGTGGCGGATTGGAACTCCAGGCACCTCAGGGACTTCAGCGACTGGAAGTTGCATCCCGAAGCCTTCCAGTGGCTTCAGAGGATTTGGGGTCCATTCCAGACGGACCTCTTTGCCTCCAGACTCACTTATTAGATTCCCCAGTTTTTCATCTGGAGGCCGGATCCATCAGCGAAAACGAGAGATGCCTTTCTGCAGGACTGGTCTAATGCGATGCGGTATGCGTTTCCCCCGCTCTTGCTGATCCCCAGAGTGATGACGCAGGTCATCAGGCAACGGGCGGAGTTAGTCATGGTGACGCCGTGGTGGTCGTCCCAGTCATGGGTCCCCAAATTGTTACAATGGAGTTGCGATAGTCCCAGGTTACTACCAGAGTCGGAATCGCTGTTGCTGGGTCCTCTTCAGGAGCAGCATCCATTGATTCTAGAGGGCAGGCTCACGCTGATGGCATGGAGGCTTTCAGGGAACAGTGGCAGCTGCCAGGAGTTTCGGACAGGACTTCGGACTTTATCAAACAGACCTGGGCACCTTCTACCAGAAAACGGTATTCCTCGGCCTGGAAGAACTGGGTGGATTGGTGCGTGGAACGACATTTGGATCCCGTGGGGGCAGAATTACCCCATGAATTTTTTGTCGGATAAGGCGGCGGAAGGTCTGGCTTATCGATCAGTTAACAACTTCCGATCGGCCATTTCTGCAGGGCACACCCAGATAGACGGGAAACCGGTAGGTATGCACCCGGTAGTATGCAAATTGCTTAAAGGTAGTAGGGTTGCCAACCCCCCCAGACCAAATATAAGGGTCTGTGGGACGTTTCCTTAGTGATCTCCTTATTGATCAGATGGCCTGTTAATGCACTCCTATCTAGGAAGCAGCTATCTGCCAAACTGGCCATGCTGCTTTGCCTGTCGTCGTGCAGACGTTCTTCGGAGCTCTCGACGTTACAGGTAGAGTATTTACCCCGGAAGGGGTTTCATTTCATATTACAGGTCATACTAAAACATTGTCAAGATATATTAATTATAATGCTTTGCCAGAAAATGAAAAATTATGTGTGGTACAATGTTTAAGGACATATGAGGAATGCACGACGGCCTTAAGGCCTCAGGGTTGTTGTCAATTGTTGATTGCACTGCAGAAACCTTTTAAACCTGTGGCGGCCACCACCATTGCCAGATGGCTTCGAATCATAATGCAAGAATCCGGTATTGACACAAAAATGTTTGGTGCTCATTCTGTGAGAGGCGCAATGGCGTCAAAAACGTTTATGTTGAGGAGGAGCTTAGCGCGCACCCAAGATGGTCGCGTGAGCTCAGAGCTCCCGGACCTTCGCCACCTCCATCGACTATCCTGCAACTAATCCTGATTTGGACGACGGGCTTTTGTGGTCGAGAACCTGCTGATCACTTATCCGTTTGCGAATTTCGATTTGGTCTGCCGGAACCGAATATATGGATTTTTGAATATTTGCGGCCTGCTCCATGGCACTGCCCCGGGCTTGCCTACTCTGCCAGCCGGGTAGTAATTGAATAACAACGGCCTGCGCTAACCTCCCTTGCCCGGTCTTCTACTTTCAGTTTCGATTCTGACGAGCCTACGTCATTGACCTTGCCTTGGTCGCCCTGGTTGCTTGCTCCACTCAACTATTCGCAACATCGCTCGGAGATCCGGACTTTCTTGCTCTTTGCCTAGTGACTGGTCCTCACTTTATTCTCCGAGCTTCTGCGGGCACATCGAGTGTAGCCATTTTCACTAGGTCTCAGAATACCCTCCGGGGCACACGACCTAAGATGGCCACCAAGCCTGAAGCAGAGAGGCGCAAGACCAGACCGGCAGCTCGAGGAGGTTCTGTCCAATCCAACGTCATGGACCGATATACCCTCACTAAGAGCTCTCCGAGCGGAATGGCTAAACCCCCGGCCGGCATTGAGGACGAATCCCTGCTGGGTGATGACCCGTCGTTGAAAGACGTCATGTGCGCCATTGCTGGGATGAAGGCCGCGATGGGACAACAGTATGAGGCCGTAACCCACAAGCTGGACACTGTTGCCATAGATGTCAATCTGATCAGGGCGGATCTTGCAAAAACCAACGAAAAGGTCAAGTCTCTCGACCTGAAGACTACTAGTCTTATCACCGACGTCTCTGACCTACAGACGGAGGTCGGTAATCTGAGATCCGCCCGTGACTATCTCTCCCGTCGCTTGGACGATTTTGAGGGCCGAGCACGACGGAACAACGTCCGACTGGTCGGTGTCCCGGAGAAGACGGAATCGTCAGCTGTGGATCTACTGGTGGAGGACCTTGTCCTAAATCATTTAGCGCCCAAGGGCCTGAGCAAGTTTTTTGCAGTAGAACGGGCCCACCGTGTCCCGGGTGGCCCGCCCAAGCTGGGTGCCTCTCCGCGCCCCATCATTGCGCGGATTTTCAACTTTCGTGACAGAGATGTGATACTGCAGGCTTCCCGCACATCAGGCCCCACGGAATATGAGAACGCTGCGGTCAGCTTTTACCCGGACTTCACCCAACAAGTCCAGAAGCAGCGGCTGGGATTTCAAGGAGTGAAGAAGAGACTGAGAGACAGGGACATGAAATATGTCATGCTTTTCCCGGCTCGATTGCGTATCGTCCACAACGATAGAACATTTTTCTTTGACCATCCTGAAGCGGCTAATGACTGGTTGGACTCGCTGCTAACGGGACGAGGGCGATTTGAACAATCGGAACCTTCCGGTGGAGCGGAGGGTGGCCCGACGGAGCAGGAATAGGGAGCGACATCGGCTCCCGGACCAACGTTTTGACTTTCGGCAGTGGTTCGATGCTATACTGATAATGATTGCTACTCCATTGTCTTACTGGGGTGTGGGTGAGGGGCGGGTGAGACTTCCTCCTCTGGGGCTCTTTTCGTAGATTAGTTGTATGTTAGGGCGACAGGCACGCTGCGAGTTGGGGTGGCTTTTGAGTCTAACGCAGGGGTGCGGGGTGGGGGGTATGATGTTGTTCTGGGGTGTTGAGAAGTTCAGGGATGTGTTTCTTTGTTTTTTTCAAGGCATAATGCTGATGATCTTCTGTGTTGTGGTGGGGGACTTGGGGTGGAATCTGGGATGGGGGGGTAGGGGACTACGGATTCTGTGTTGGAACGTAAATGGTCTGGGAGACAGAGTTAAGCGGGGAGTGGTCTTGCAGTTACTGAGACGCTTGTCCCCTGATGTGGTTTTGCTTCAGGAAACGCACTTGCTGGGTAATGCGTGCCACGCCATGAATAGGCGTGGCTATCGTCTCATTGCACACTCAGGTTTCACTTCTGGCTCCAGAGGGGTGGGCATTCTAATCCGGACCTCCCTCCCCCTCGCTGTTGACGACATTATACTTGATGATAGAGGGCGGTACGCCGCCATTGTGGGGCGTTGGGAGGGTAGGGTGGTTACATTATTTTCTGTTTACATACCCCCAGGTCTTCAAACTACGACCTATGCAGATCTGGGGAGAGTGATTCTGGGAGTCCCCGAGGGTTTGCTTGTAGTCGGGGGAGACTTTATTTCAGTAGTATCTGGGATGTGTGATCGTTACCCTCCCCGAGTTCTCGCTAAGTTCCAATCCTGGCTTGGGGACTTCATGGAGGCGCTGGGGCTGACCGATTGTTGGCGCTTACATCATCCTGGGCAACAACAGTATACCTTTCACTCTGGGGCCCACGGCAGCCTTTCGAGATTGGATTATGTTTTGATGCCCTCCTCCCAGGCTTCCCGTATAGGGGAGGTGAAACATCTTGCCAGGGGTATTTCGGATCATTCCCCACTGTGGTTGGTTGTGAACGCACATGGGGGATCGGAGGGTCGAGTGGCCCCGATCAACCCATGGTACCTCCGTGAAGGAGTGAATCTGCCATCCTTGGTTAGAGGAGAAGGGCATGTAGTCCCCACAGCGAATGCAACCCATCAAGTCACAACGTATATGTGTCGGATGATCATCCGACACATATGTTTGAACTATTCTCTAATTACTCTGCAACAAACGTTACGTGGCATCCCTACCTGGAGTATACTTAGCATCTAGTACCATGTAATCAAAGGTGTGATAGTAGCTCAGTTGCTTCACTCATTGCTCCTAGACTCATTGGTCTCACCTGCACACTCTCTACAATCCTAGTGGTGCAGTCCTGATAAGCTCAGCCTGGCGTTGTGACTTGATGGGTTGCATTCGCTGTGGGGACTACATGCCCTTCTCCTCTAACCAAGGATGGCAGATTCACTCCTTGACGACATCATCGTTCAACTTGGGCTAATATGACCACATTACCAGAATTTAATAACATAATAATGTTAATGATGGCAGACTGGGTTTTCACAATATTAGCGCTGAACGTTGGGCTAACATGACTATTCATGGAAGATTGCGTCGTCACTTGTTGTTAACATCAGCGCTCATGATTGGGCTAATATGACCGCAGTATCAGTATTTATTAACATAATGGATGGCAGACTGCGTTTTTACAATATTAGCGCTGTACGGTGGGCTAACATGACCACAGAATTACAATTTATTAATACGGTCACACTCTGTTGTAATAGGGATCCCGGCCGGGATTCGAACTTTGTATTATGCCTCTTAAACGGGTGTGGAACTACATTTCCCATTCAGGCACAGCGCGCATCACGCTGCGGGTGATGTCATCGCGGCAGGCGGACGCCTGCACACGCCCCCAGCCTCACGCGGAAGCAGTTTGTTTACTTCTAGACTTCCCGGTACACCGAGTCGGTTCCTCCCCCAGATAGAGCTCGGAGGGACGACCGGTGTACCGACGGATAGGTGAGCGGTCCAGCCTTGATTTGTTTTACTGGTTGTTATTTGTCATGGGAGCAAGTGAATAAGGCGAACTGGGTGCGCAATGAGAGTGATTGAACTTGGTAGCGCAATCTCGCCGATGGTTCACAGAAACGGCTGTGAACAGAAACGAGCGCTTGTAGCCCTTACATGTGTCTTTATATTGAAGCATCTCTGCCCTTAGACTTATGGGGATTATGGCTATTGTTGTAAGGTGCAGCATCAGAGATGAGTACTATCACGATCTACCTGTGCATAATTTTAAAAAAATATGCTTTAATTAGAAGGGGAGGCTGTGGATTCTTACAGCTCCTTGGAACACACTCGTGGTAACACTGAGATGTAATCAGCCAGATTGTTGACTGTTTGGGTTGCGTTGTTTGGTGCTAGAGGTGGCGTACGCTTGAGCCAGTTTGCCCGGGAGTACTAGCAGGTGTGATATACAATAATGATTATCTATGTTATCTTCTTTATAGTGCGGTGCATCCATCTACCTGAGCTCGCGCCAGGTGAGGTGGGGTTTTTCCTTCCCATCGAGTGGGTGAGTGAACCTTCTTTAAGATACTCAATTGTTTGAGTGGTGACTGATTTAGACAGCCCCTGTGCCGGTCAATAAGTTCTTGTGACTGGTTCTACATGTCATTGTATGCGTAAATTGCATGCTTTGTATATACCTCACACAGTACTCAGTTACTTTTTGAATACTTACACGTTTTCTTCTTATATTTAGGATGGGAAGATGGTTACACAGTTACCTACACTATTCAGGTGATATGGTTCATTTATTTTTTATTTTACTCTAGCAGTAGCATTTTTTGGTCCTGAGGAAGCAGCACGAGATCTCGAGACTCTTTTAGACTGCAGAAACATGTCGACCTTATACAACTATTAAGTGGTTATTTGTTACGCCATTTATTTGCACTGTTTTTATTGATTTAGGAGTGTGACGGTGGTTATTAAATTTGTTGTCCCTGAACACTACCTAATTTTAGAACTCCTTTTCTTATCTTTTCTTTTTCACCCACACCTTTTCACTGCACTGCTATTCAGTATTCCACTAGACACGCCTTTCTCACATCAAATACAACTGCTGTGGTTTTTCCTGGTACATGGCTTGTCATCAGGCCAGTGCAGGTTTTTTCACCTCTAACAGCAGCAGGCACTAGTGTCGAAAGAGATCCCAGATGATGAAGGGCGGTCTCGATGGTGTACTGATGGGAACTCATTCTAAGATAGTTCTCTGTAATATTGTGTAATTGTAGTTGGGTACTTTGTCAGTGTCTGTAGACTCTCTGTTGGTTTTTGTTGGTGTCTCTCCGGTGATACTCCTCTCCTGCCCCGTGATTGTCCTATTCCGGTGGTACTAGATGGTTTCAAATATCTGGGACTCTTTGTCACCTTGGACCCCACGCTTCGGTATGAGCGCAATCTGCTGCCCCCTCTCAGACGCCTTCGGGCGGATGTCGGGACTTGGAGCAGACTCCCCCTTTCTCCCTTGGGACGAGCTGCGTTGTTTAAGATGATGTCGCTCCCCCGATTCCTTTATGCGCTTCAAAACACGCTTGATGTTGTGCCAGCGGAATATTTTCGTGAGATTGAGAGTCTACAGCGGCAATTGTTATGGGGGGGGCCGTCCTCGCATCGCCCTCTCGAAGCTTACACTCCCTTGGTACGATGGCGGCATCGCTCTCCCGGACATTCGTCGCTATTACTGGGCCTCTCAATTGGGGGCCATCAACCATGGCACCTACACTCCCCCACTAAACCCGGCTTTTGCGATGGACAGATGGTTGCTACCCGGTGGGGACTACAATAGGGCTCTATATGCGAAATCAGCTGGCGAAACTCTTACGGGCCCCACCAAAACAGCAGTGCAGGTGTGGCGTAGAGCTACGGCGGCCACGGGATGGGCCGACAGGCCGACCCGGGCTACCCCACTATATGCTTCGGATAAACTGGGCTCCCTTTGGCAATCGAAGGGATTTGATCGGTGGAACATGATCGGGATCAGTAGGGTAGATGACGTATGGATCAAGGGCAGGGTCAAGACGTTTGAGGAATTGAAAGTTGAGTATGGGCTGAATGATAAGGAATTCTTCAGATATTCGCAAGTCCGGCATGCGGTCTTGTCTGTTTTTCCACTAGGCTCGGACGTGCCGGAGGCATCCCCGCTCGAGGATCGGATTCTGGATGGTCACGTTCCTGATAGCACGATCTCGCTAATTTATAAAAAGTTGATCAATACCAGGACTGATCTACTAGATAGTCTTCGAGGGTTGTGGACCAGAGATGGTCTAGAACTCGATGATGAGGACTGGCAGTCCGCGATTTCTTCCCCGAAGGAAGTGGCTATCCCGGCACGTCTTCGGTTCGTCCAACTAAAAATTTTGCATAGGGTGTATGTGACTGGCCCACGTCTGGTTCGAATGGGATTTTCGATGGATGGATTGTGCAGGCGCGGATGCGGTATGGTGGCTGCGTTCCTTCATATTATCTGGGAATGCCCTGCTGTGATACGTTATTGGAACCGCGTGCATGAAGTAATGAGTGAGGTCACGGGAGTGCGATTAATGCCTGAAGCGCGAAGATGCTTGTTGAATGTCTGGGAGCCGAATGACTACAATCAAGCGCAGCTCCGCTGGGTGACCTTGGGCAACATGGTTGCCAAGCGTGATATTGCCTAATTGTGGGGCGCTCGGAAGCCTCCGACACTTCTGGGGTGGACACAAAACATGGATTGGTGCATGTTTCGAGAAAAAACTGTGTATGTTTCCCGTGGCAAACCAGGCAAGTGGGGGAAAGTGTGGACCCAATGGAACGCATACCGTGGAGATATATGTACTCCCCCAATGTCGGAATTTGATGCTGATTTGTCTTCCTCCCAACCTGACGTTTCCTCCGCAGGAATATAGTTGTTTTGTATATATTTTGATCTCCTTCCCCCCCCCCCAATTATTGATTGCACTACTGCTTGATTCCTCTATATACCCCCCCACGGGCCACGTGATGACACGTTTTAATGTACTGCCTTGTTTTGTATTGTTCTTTTGTTTTCTTGTTTTAAAATCAATAAAAAGTTTTCAAAAAAAAAAAAAAGAAACTGTGAAATGACGAACTACAAGGAGCAGATTACACTAAAGGCAAGGAGTGAGACATTGTCGGAAACGATCTTCAAAACCATCAGAAGATACAATTAAGGAATGGGAAATGAAAAAGTATGTATGAGCAAACGTTAGCGGACAATATAGAAATTATGAGAAAAGATCACATTCGAGCAAAGATGTTCAACAATCATTTGTAATAGAGTCTATAGCAAATAAAAAATTACAAAAAAAAAAAAAAAACGTTTATGTTGGGTTCTAACATTCAGGACATTATGCATTGTTCAGATTGGTCCTATTAGCCAACATTTAAGACCTTTTATTATAAGCCGGTGGGTGATATTACTTCTGTGGTTTTTAAAGAGCGTTAAACTAGCATAATCTGAAGCCTCCGGTCCTGTAATAGAATCAAAAATTTGCATTCGCACCAAGAATTTTCAATTCTATTAAGGATACAGAGGCGAGGATTATCCCACCTGGCTTGGTTAAGTGTAACCAGCTTGCCGACCCATATATTTAGTGATTACGGTGGTTTTCATTTCCTTTGTTTCAGGATCAGAAAAGAAGTCTGACTAGACCAAGACGCCTGCCAGGATCATATTCTTGAGGACCAATATTTTTTCTTCCACATTGGAGGAGTTGCACAATTATTCAAGTTATCGTTTGGACTTGTTCGCTTCAAAGAAAGAGGAAGATGGCAGCACGCTAAGGGTTCTTATGGACTGTGGTGGCGTGCCTATATGATGTGCAGCATGGGGAATGTAGTTGTGTTATACTGTTATTATGAAAATATGCATTTTCATTGGCTGCTGTGTTTTGCAGTAAAGATTGAGAAGCATAATCCTCGCCTCCGTGTCCTTAATAGAATTGAAAATTCTTGGCGCGAATGCTAGAAAGTTTTTGATTCAAAGCCATCTCTCATTTCGTGTACCTTTCGAGCCCAATCATTATAACATTCAAGGCAGAACATTAACTTTTACTTTTTAAAAACAGCTCTTTTACATGCACCGTATTTTAAAATGTCATTATGACTCAATCATACGGTCAACTTCTTTATTATCTGGTAAATACATATCTTAGTTATATTATGAAAATAACACAAATGTTATTTTCACGTTTCCATTTGGGTTAATATCCAGCGTATTTATTATAGTGATACAACAGTCAGAAGGTTTCTTCGTGGTGCCATTAAACACAAATGATGAGTGCAGTGAGCCATCCGGCCCCTACGCGGGAACCCCTTACCCCACAACTGTACCTCCCCACGGCACAGTGTATATGAACTGCCCCTGGCGCCCACCCCCAACAACTTAGTGACATCTGGCTCCGATGCAGTTTGGTATGCAGCGTTGCATGGTTGATGTATATGATCGTGCATAAAATGAAACAGTTTACTTTACCAAGCCCTGCTTCACTATCAGTCACCCACAAAAGTTGCTCTGGAATGTCACTTCGTAATGACGTCTGCGGTTGTTTTGAAACGTACTGCCACGTCGTTCACTGGATGGCTCCTGCCTCTACTAAAATGACGCTCTTTTGCGTTACGTGGGTGATGACATCAGAACGTCACGTCCTTTCTAACATAAGGCACTAGGGGCCAGAAGTAGGTAGCCTTTTACCGGTCGGTAACTGCCGCAAATCGGTATTTTCTACCGTTACCGACCTGTATTGAGCAATCGGGATGTAGGAGACCGAAAATCGTCCGATTCGGTAAATTTACCGAATCGGTAAAGTTACTGACCGGTAAAATACCGAATCGGATAATTTACCGAATCGGTAAATTTACCGAATCGCAACGGTTTGCGAATCGGTAAATTTACCGAATATGTAAATTTACCGATTCGGTAAAGTTACCAAATCGGTATTTTACAGATTCGGTAAATAAGAAGTGGTAAAATTGAATATTGAGATGTAGGTAAGCTCTTAAATACCGAATTTGCATGAAATTCGGTATTTAAGAGTCGGTATTTACCATGGATTGAAATCAGGTGGTAACCAGGTGCAGCCTATAAAAAAGGACCCAAAATGCAATTCTTTTGGCACAATGGCGGCATTTTATGTCATTGCAAGACGACTACGGCTACAGGAGGAAGGAAAGAGGGAATGGCAGAGAGAGGAGCAGGTCTACAGACAGAGGGTCACCTTGTTCATGCTCACAGAGGCAGAGATACTCCAGAGGTACAGGTTGGCCCCAGACACCATCTTGGACCTCATCAGGGACCTTCTTGGACCTCATCAGGGACCTCCAACCACTGTTGGAGCACACCACCCCAAGGGCACATGCTATTCCACCCCACGTACAGGTGTTGTGCAGCCTACACCTGCTTGCGTCTGGGAGCTACGAGAGCGTGGTTGCTGCGGTAGGTGGGGTGACCCAGAGCAGCCTGTCAAGGTTTTTCCACAAATTCCTTGACGCTATGTTACAGAGGATGGACCATTACATATCTTTTCCTGCAACCCATGCTGAACTGGTCCAAACAAAATCTGACTTTTACCAGATGGCTCGATTCCCCAATATAATTGGCTGCATAGATGGCACGCACATTCCCATTTGTCCCCCTGCTGCCACTGAATATATATACAGGAATAGGAAGTCCACCCACACCATCAATGTGCAGGTGATTTGCAATGCAAAGTGCGCCATCACTGACCTTGTGGCAAAATTCCCTGGGAGTACCCACAACTCCTATATATTTCAAAACAGCAGCACTATGCACGGCTGACTGCAGGGGAATTTGGTGAAGGATACCTCCTAGGTAAGACACAGTGTCCGACCCCCATAACACCTATTGCAGTAAGAAGTACATGTATGCATGTGAGTAATGTATTCCCATTTCCCTTTAGGAGACAGTGCATATGCCCTCCGCTCCTTCATACTCACCCCCTACCTCAACCCCTCACACCCAGCCAAAGGAGATATAACCGGGCCCACAAGAGCACACCAAATGTCGTTGAACGAACATTTGGTATCTGGAAAAGCAGGTTCAGATGCCTGCACAAGAGCGGAGGTGCAAGGCAGTATACCACCATCACCTGCTGTAAGATCATTGCTGCCTGTGCTATGTTGCACAACCTTGCTGTGAAGAAGGGTACTGAGGTGGAGTTGTCTGACTACGAGGATCATGACGACGACATTGCTGTGCCTGAAACACAACCTGCTGGAGTGTCAACACCAAGTGATGGCAGATACAGACGTGAGGAGATTACACGCAACTATTTCTGAGTAAGTAATGAGACACAGACAGGTTGTGTGGGGGACCAACGTATTTTAATGTAGCCACAATGTTCAAGCACTTAAGTGCAACAAAATTAACATCATGAACGTGGGGACCGTATGTCCCGGGTTACTTCACCTATGACCGGTAATGTCACTTGCGCCCGCGCTTCCCTGAGCCACTAGGATGTTGGTCGCTGTGTTCAGCGTGCCCTGCAGCCTCAGCTGGGCACCTGCTACTCCTCCGTGTCTCCACAACAGCGCTTGATATGCTGCTCCGGCTACTAGTGTCCTCAGCCTCTGCCACGTCCAGGGCAGGATTCTGTGCTGTTTGGGAAATCAGCATTGCCTCTAGTGCACTTGTAATTCTGGCCATGCCCCTGGTGACCTCAGCTGTGTTCTGTGTCAATGCCTCCTGCATATTTATGCCCCTCCTGCATAGCAGGGATGTGGCAGTGGCCAAACGATTGATGGCCGCATTGTGGACACGGGCCTCCGTGCGCCTTGTGTGTTCCAGACTGTCTAGTTTGGTGCATAGCTGTGTTATAGAGTTGCTCACCTGCTGCATCCCTGCTGCAATGTCTGTATATGTTTTGGAAACCTCTTTATTTACCTCCACAAGGTCTCTCATGCCCTTCCCCATGTCTCCTATTTGTTCATTCAGGGCTCTGAATTGGCGTTGGCAGGCTTGGATGGATTTGCCCTGCATCCTTTGAAAGCGCACCATGCTCCCCTCCAGCCCACGGAACACAGTGCCATCACCACGTCCACCTGCACTGCTGGGTCTGGGTTTTCCTCTGCGAGCTGTGACTGTATCATTTTTGGACTGCAGTGCTGCTGTACTCACATCTACGGTGACTTGTGCCTCACCCTCACCCTCTGCTGCCTCCATTACAGGTAGTGGGGCCACGACACGCCTCCTGGCTGGTGGAGTTGAAGGAGTGGACAGGAACAGTGATGGGGAGGTTTCTGGTGAGAATACCAAGGGAGGGGATTGTGAAAGCTGTGGGGAGTGCGGCAACTCTGGGGTCTGTACAGTGTCATCATCATGGGCGCTGTCTGTCGTGTCGCCTTCCTCCTGCGAGGCTTGTACTTGGCTTGGCCCTGCTTCCTCACTCTCCTCCCTCGCTGGTGCAGTCCCTTCTGTGTCTGTGGGTCGACTGCCTGATTTTGGCCCTAGGTATAAATAAGCGTATATCAATTGATTGCTACTGTGTCACAGTCACTACAATAAATGCTTTACACATTTCACTTCAATTTATCTGAATTACTTTCACTAACTTGCTGATGTCTGCGCTGTTACACATGGTCTTACATTAGCTGACTACATTTCCCATAACGCATTGCTCCTGTATAGTGCTAGCAGTACTGGACTAGGGTTAGCTTGTCCACAAAGGGTAAAGGGAAGCAGGTTGGTATGGGGTGTCATGCTGCGCATGCGTCTTACCTTTTTTCCTTGCACTTCGGGCTGAACTGTCCACATCTCCAAGTCCCAAGACGCTGTCTGCCTCAATGGTTGAGGCACCAACTCCTCCAGGTCACTCAGGGGGGGCGCTGAGTTCCTGCCTCCACCGGTAAAGCCAGCCTGCTTGTGGATATCAGCCATCTTTTTCTTGGTGAGGCTCCTGATGTCATAAAATCTTTGTTTCAGATCCTCTGTATTCCTGGGTGTGACTCCCACTGCATTCACTTTTTCAGCAATTGCCAGCCAGATTTTTCGTTTGGAAGACTCAGGCACAGTGAGGGATTGCCTGCCAAAACGTTTGGTGCGCTCTCTCACTACCTCCTCCACAAGTACCTGGAGCTCCATGCTGCTGAACTTTATTTTTCTCTTTCTTTCTGCCTTCTGGCTTTCACTGCTGCTTGCCATTTTTCTGTTTGTAAAGTTTCAATGAAACTCTCCCTGCTGCTCTGTGTCTCTGCTCTGCTCTGACTGCCTCTCAAGAACCTTCTAATTAGTTGCAGCTGCCTGGGTAGCCACTTCCTGCTAGGGAGGGGAGGGTGGTAGCACCTGATTGGCTGTTTTCTTAAGTTTCACTTTTGCTTGCTTTCCGATTCTGAATTTACCGATTCGGTATTTACCGATTCGGTAAATACCGATTCGGTATTTCCCATTCATTCCTATGGGCCTTTTGGCCCATAGGAATGAATGGGAAATACCGATTCGGTATTTACCGATTCGGTAAATTCCGAATGTCCGATACCGACTTTTACCGATTCGGTAAATTATACCGATTTTTTATCTATATCTCAATTACCGATTCTTGAATACCGATTCGGTAAAAATCGGTATTTAAGAATCGGTAAATGTGATTTACCTACATCTGGCCCTAGGTAACAAGCGCATATTAGAGCAGCTGAATTTCAGCTTCTGAACTCAAAGGTACCGAGCACGAACCGTCGTGTATGAGCTTGCAGCAAGCATGGACTCCAGACAGGAGGTCTTAATTTGAAGAGGACCTGCATGCTCATTTTGGCTGAAATGTCGTCCCCACAAATATAGAGCCATATCTACATACATTAGGACCACAATCTCGAGCTATTTGACAAAAAGACTAAGCCCTTTCATATGAGTATGTGCTAAGAATGAGAATTCAATCAATTAATAATTTTATTAAACCCATGCCCATGAATTCCAGTCTTCACAATCATACTAAAACAGTATCTTTTTCACAGTTATGAAACGTATCGATTCATTCTATTTTCAATCTAATGGTGACACTGTCCCGCTATTATCAAAATCATTGGCATGTAAGGTTTATCATCTGCAGCAGGAGTTTCTTCTGATTTAATAATTTACATCCTCCTCATGCAGAAATTACTTCTCTTCCACATTTACATTTCTTCTTGTTAACACGTGTGCCACCCTGGTTTTGGATCTTGTTCACGGTATAGACACCCAAAAAGAATAAATTAAATATTTTTCCTTTTGTAGTCTCAAAACTGAATTTGTTGTTAACTGTGAGTTGTGATAACGATGTTGGCACATGTTCTTGTTAGATTAATAGGAAAAGCCTTTATGACATTACGATATATTAGCTTACTAGTCCTCCGTCCTGGGCATCCAAAGAGAGTTTGAACCCACGTTTTCAGCCCCACATGTCACTTTGATAAAACAGAAGGGGCTGCTGAGGTTAACAAGTCCCTCTTCTGTAACACAGATCCCTCTAGCCATGTGAATCATTCAGAACACAAAGGGATGTTCCCTCTTTTATATTCTCCTTCTCAAGCAACAACCACACTCCTTGTCAGGGAGAACCACAAAAGTCACTCAATTTTCCAGTGGTTAACATAAAGTGAAAACACCACACAAGAAAAATCTCAAACCAATTTAGAAAAATAAAATACAATTAAATAAATAAAATGACACCAAACACCAAAGATCCAGTCAGTAGAATCAGAGTTGAGCAGTTTCAAATACTTTAGGGAAACTAATGGTTAGAAGCAAATAGTGGCAATTATAGTTATCTGGTTGCGCTGGACCAGTACTAAGTCTCAAACTCGAACCAACAGTGTTGCAATGCACGCTGGGCACAGGACCAAGCTTGCAAATTGTGTACTTGGAATCAAGATTCAAGGTCCACGTTGGCCTGCGCCATGCTGCAAGGGGAAGCCATCAAGCAGGTGCTGCAATGTGTTATACTGTGTTGAGATGTGTTGCGCTGGGTTGGTGCAATCAGGACCTGAGAGGCTGGTGGTGGGATGTGTCACACTGTGTCAATGTGTATTGATAACTTAAAAGGCTTTTCTCAGAAAGGTTCTTGACAAATTGTTAGATTGAGTGACTGAACGTTACATAGTGTCCACACTACAAGCAGGTTTACTCGCAAACATCAGTACTGTTGCCCAGGTATTTATATTTGCTTGTTCTGGAAATATGTGTTGCTGTACAAACAA
Organism: Lissotriton helveticus; assembly: GCF_964261635.1. Lineage (NCBI taxonomy): Eukaryota > Metazoa > Chordata > Amphibia > Caudata > Salamandridae > Lissotriton > Lissotriton helveticus. The sequence continues at coordinate 1,622,538,206 of NC_136069.1, forward strand.
AATCTCTATGTGGTCTTAGTAGACCTACGTGCAGCCTTTGATCTTGTCCAACAGGACAACCTTTAGGGCTTCTTATGGAAAATGGGTTCTCTACCTAGTCTATGAATGTAACGGAATGGGGCTTCATTGCAGATACTTGCTTCGAGATGCATTGCACCGGGTGCGTGCTGTGAAGCCACTGATCAGGAGCTGCAAGATCCCTTCATGTAGGTAACTATGCACAAATGTGTTGGGGCACAAAAGGTGAACTTACAGACTTCATACTGGGAAACAAATGTGTACTCCATGGGTGGATTTTAGCGCCCATCTTATTTTCTTTATATGCTAATGATGTGTCCACCCACCAATTAGATTTCCTGAATGACTCTCCTACTTTAGAAGGCACAAAGGACAAAAACGTACTTTCGCTGATGATTTGTTACTTATCTCAATGACACCCAAGGGTCTCCAAGATTTGATAGACCGTTTTGGTATGTGATCTGAGAGGGTTAGAGTTGAATGCTGCAACAACTAAATTCATGGTTTTCAGTTCTGGAGCACCTAGAAAGTGTACAAAGAGAGTGGGGAACAATGTCATGGAGAGTGCTTATAGCTTTGATTATTTGGGGATAAAGCTATTTGATAGATTTACTGCACGCATGCACTTTTGAACCAGATCTCATTCACTTTATACAGAGCCGAAATGTGGGCTTCTGAAGATATGCACAAACTAGCTGCAGCTGAGAATAACTTCGTAATATCCCTTGTCTCAGGTCCAGTTAGGATTTTCCCTAAGCTAATTACCTATAGAAATTGTGCCAAGGAACTAATACACATAAAGTTCCTAGGTTAAAGTATGTTTATAACTGGCACTCAAATCCTGTTATTTGGTTTTTGTACATGATCGTTACATCTGAAACTCAGCGAATGGGTGCTTGACTAACCAATGTTTTGATTTCAATGATGCATTGCATTTTTAATTAGTCCTAGATAATATTACCCCTACACCTAATAAAACTTTGTTTCTAAGATTGTGTATTGTTAAATTACCACTCAAAGCTTTTACGGTAAAGTGGCAAAATTAATACTCTTCTAGTACCTTCCCGGCCTATGGTAAAGGCCCAGAAACATAGAGCATATGTTGTTCTATTGCCCAGAGGGTTGAAAAGTGAGATGTAAATGTATATGTCCTGTGGGCCTGAATCTTAGGACCAGTTTGCATTTTGTAGCTCTTACGGTTACGTCAAACCATATAGTCTTCACTGTGAGCTGTTTTCTGTTAAGTGTCGAGTACAAGAGGGCCATTTTTTTAGCCTGAGCTCCAGTCCTCTTTTGTGGCACCATGCAGGGCTTTAATTTTACAAAATTGTCATGAGGCCTTAATAAGAAGCTTGATAACAAGCAGTTTATTATTTGTGTTTGTGTAAACAAATATTGTAATATTTGGCTATATGTGCATTTCAGCATTCTGTTAAACATTATCTAGTTATACTTCCTAGAGTTAGCATGTTCTAGTACTTTAGTATTGCAATTAAACACCTAGAAAAGAGTCTCTAGTATATTGTTGATGATTTTTTATATTGCATTGCACTTTTTTTCAAGTGAAATTTATATTTAGGGGTTGATTCCGATTCGGGAAAAACCGCTCCGAATAGCCGTTCGGAGCGTTTTTCCCATACGAATCGTACCCTGCAATGTCCCCCGTACGTACGACAAAGTACAATTCGTACCAGGACCCCTACTCCGTACGAGTCGTACAAGACACCGTACGACTCTAATCTCCGTACGATTCTCCCTCGGAACCCGCTGTACGCGACATCTGTACGGTTCGCGGCTGGTTTTTACGACCCAGCAAGTACGATCTGTGTCGGGTACGCACCGTACGACCCTTTTTCTACGGGAGCTGAAAACAGCCGTAAAAGCAGAGTTCGGGCCGAAACAGGTACGGAACGGCCCCCCCGGGTACGGTGCATACCCCCCATGATCGCAGGGGTACGCACCATACCCCTGCGATAATGGGGTGTACTAGCCGTACCCCCATTGTACGATCGGTGTACGAGCCGTACCCCCATTGTACGATCGGTGTACGAGCCGTACCCCCATTGTACGATCGGTGTACGAGCCGTACCCCATGTATGATGGGGGTACGGCTCGTACACCGATCGTACAATGGGGGTACGGCTCGTACACCGATCATACAATGGGGGTACGGCTCTTACACCGATCGTACAATGGGGGTACGGCTCGTACACCGATCGTACAATGGGGGTACGGCTCGTACACCCCATGATCACAGGGGTACGATGCGTACCCCTGCATTCATGGGGTGTACGGACTGTACGGTGTGTATGTGTTTGTGTGATTTTCCGTACGACTCACCCTTACCTGACGTGGACCGTACGAATTGCGTCCTCATACCCCGGTCTGGATCGTACTCGTCGGGTCGTACGGCATGTGTACGAGTCGTACGGTATGTGTACGAGTCGTACGGTTCACGGTTTCAGCCTTGCAATACGTACGGATCGCGACGATTCGGACGGATTAACGGAATACGGATCATACTTCGCAACTCGGACGGACGGGTACGATTCGTACGGAGAGGGCTCCGGATACAAATCATATGGACGTTTTTTTTCCCGAATCGGAATCGACCCCTATGTGTGTGGTATAACATGCTGAAGCTGTTCACATGCATGAGTATTGAACTTTGTTTAATGTTGTATTGTGCACCAATTGGGTGCATATGTACGTTGTTATTTGCTCTGTCCTAGTGCACCTTGTTATATTTTACGTTGCTACAGTTTTTAAAAAAATCATATTGATAGTTTTATAACCAAATAAAGTAAACTTAACTTGTCTCATATTGCCTCGTGTATAACATGAAGGTAGTGGCTATTTTGCACTTTCCCAATTTAGAATTGAGGGAAAATTGTGATTGCTTGGACTTTTCCAAATTTTTACACACACGTTTAGCAAATGTGAACAGTTGTCAGCTGGGGATAGGATGAGTGAGGATCAGTGCTGAAATAGCACTTATAAAAGGGATGCACAGCTACTGCATGTGTACCAGTAAAGAAATGCCAAAACATTGGGAAAGATCAGGGCAAATGTCACTGTTTGAGTTGTTGTGCACAGTTGTAGCTCCAAACTCAAAGTTAGCCACTAATGTCGATTTAAATTTGGGAATCCAACGATCAAATACAATTGGATTTTCTCAAGGCAGTGCTCTGGGCGTCAGATTTTTATAAATATTGGAATGTAATAATCAATTACAGGCGTTCATAACATTATTTGTGTAACAAAGCACAGCCTTACTTCAAAAAGGAGGAGAAGGCCAAACTTGCAATAATTTCACCTATATATGCCAGTGGTTTATTAAGGATCACCCCACTGCCATATTTACTTCTGAAAAAGGGTCGTTTGACTTTTTATGACCCAGAGGTATTGCTTGTATTCTAAATTGCATCTTCCTTACCATAAGCTACAACATTTGATGTGCAGAGGGCCGAAACAGTTCATAATGTGAACTACTTTAGACGTTCAATGTTTGAACAGTTATTTATTGGATGCAGAGAATACAACACTTTTTTGATTAATTGGACCATATGTACAAACCTCTTTTGGTTTAGCAAGCCCTGCTATTCACAAAAAGACAGTGTTTATGACTGTAAGAAGGCTTTTTGAAAGGCAGAAAAGCAGTTTTATGAATTCTTCTCACTCATAAAATATCTTTTGCAACCCTCTCCAATTCACAAAAAGGGGACCCTTCCATTTACAAATGCATTACTAGGCGTTGATAAAATTACACTATTTTGCGATCGGATTGATACATTAGTCGTCAATTCGGTATTGGAAGACATGCGTACAGCATACTTCTTCCAGACAAACAATTGGTATCCGTCTGCAATCCTATCTTAAGAGCTGCAAAAACTCTTGCGACTTCTGAATAGGGGATTTGCACATAAAAAAAATGTTTAATGGTCGTAAATTGCAAATTTGAGTGTTTGAAATGTTGAGTACATCTAGCCCGTAATCACCTGTTTTTTTTAGATTGAGGAAGTGAAGTCATATCGGCATCATCATAATTTGAAATTAGTGGACGAAAAGGTATTATTCTGGCATTTGACATGCATATACAAAAACAAAAGGACTTCTACAACAGGTGCAATTGTTGTCACAAAGGGTATTTTTGATCATTCTTAAAAAAGACTTAATTTTAAAACTGGGCCACCACATCTTTCTTTAGTACCTCAGCAACCTATTAAAGGTGTAAATGTAAAAAAAAAAATCTTCATCCACTTTGAACTTCCCTATTAAGCGGACACAGCGTGGTTGCTTACTTTCCCCAGCTGTACATTGCAACCATGGTGCATTTTCAGTGGGGGCTACTGTGAAGGCAAACGGGGTGGGGAAGGGGAGCAGCACAGAGGAGGCAGCATAGGGGTCAGCCCCAGTGAGAAAATATGGAAAATAAAATAATACTTACCTGCTGGCTGCTGCCTCGGAGGTCTTCTGCTCGTCTGCTCCTGTCGAGTCCCAGCAGCCAATGCCCAGGCTCCCAGACGCCCCATGGCCAATCCAGATGTTGCTCTCATGCTGTTAATGCTATTACCAGCATGAGAGCAGTGCCAGGATTGTTCTGAGGGACCTGTTCTGGCGCTCAATCAATAAATCAATCAATCATAGCATTTGTAAAGTGCACTACTTACTTGTGAGGGTCTCCAGGCACTGGGGGTGGAGAATGCTTCTACTGCTCGAAAAGCTAGGTCTTGAGGAGTCTTCTGAAGGTCAGCAGGTCTTGGGTCTGCCGTAGGTGGGTGGGGAGGGTGTTCCAGGTTTTGGCAGCGAGGTGGGAGAACGATCTGCCGCCAGAGGTCACTCTTCGGCTGTGGGAGACTGTGGTGAGGGTGAGGTTGGCGGAGCGGAGCTGACACGTGGGGGTGTAGAAGCTGAGTAGTCTGTTGAGGTACGCGGGTCCGGTGTTGTGGAGTGCCTTGTGTGCATGGGTCAGGAGCTTGAAGGTTATCCACTTGTTGACGGGGAGCCAGTGCAGGTCTCTTAGGTGGGGTGTGATGTGGCTGTGGCGAGGGATGTCGAGGATCAGGCGTGCAGAGGCGTTCCGGATGCGTTGAAGCTGTTTCAGGAGTTTGGCCGAGGCTCCTGCATAGACGTTTCCATAGTCCAACCTGCTGTTGACGAGGGCCTGGGTGGTGTTCCATTTATAGATCTTGTGGAACATGCAGAGTGTGTTAAAACAGGAGGAAGAGATGGCGTTGACCTGCTTAGTCATGGAGAGGGTGGAGTCGAGGATGACCCCTAGGGTGCGTGTATGGTCAGTGGGTGTTGGAGCTGTTCCCAGTGCGGTCAGCCAGAAGGAATTGTCCCAGGCTGAGGGGGTGGATGCGAGGATGAGGACCCCGTCTTGTCTGAGTTCAGCTTCAGCCGGTTGTTCCTCATCCATTCGGCGACAGCCTTCATTCCTTCATGGAGGTTAGTTTTGGCGGTGTGGAGGTCCTTGATGAGGGAGGGGATCAGCTGGGTATCATCGGCGTAGGAGATGAGGTTTTGGTTATGCAGTCTGGCAAAGTGGGTGAGCGGTGCCGTGTAGATGTTGGGCTGAGGGATGAGCACTGGGGTACGCCGCAGATGATCTTGGTGGCTTTGGAGCGGAAGGGGAGAGGCGGACGATCTGTGTTCTGCCGAAGAGAAAGGAGGTGGTCCAGTCCACGACCATCTCTTGGATCCCGGTGTCCTGGAGGCGTGTGCGTAGTGCGCAGGGGCAGGAGGATGAGGGCCGCGGTTTCTCCATTGTCTATCAGGGTCCTAATGTCATTGGTGGCGGCAATGAGGGTGGTTTCGGTGCTGTGGTTGCTGGGGAACCCGGACTGGGACGGGTCCAGGATGCTATTTTCCTCGAGGTAGTAGGTCAGTTGTTTGTTGACGGTCTTTTCAATGACCTTAGCCGGGAACGGGAGCAGGGAGATGGGCCGGAAGTTCTTGAGATCTTTGGGGTCCACCTTGGGTTTCTTGAGTAAGGTGATGATCTTGGCATGCTTCCAGCTCTCCAGGAAGGTAGCTGTCTTGAAAGAAATGTTGATGGCCTTCCAGAGATGGGGTGCGATGGCGGTGCTGGCTTTGTTGAAGATGTGGTGCAGGCAAGGGTCTGACAGAGAACCAAAATTGACGGTGTTCATGATCTTGATGGTGTCGTCATCGTTTATGTTGGTCCAGGAGAGCAGGCGGATGATGGTCATGGGGGCAGAGGTCTCAGTGGTTGTCGGGTCAGTCGTGGCGTTGAAGCTGTCATTGATGTCTGCGATCTTGCTATGGAAGAAGGTGGACAGTGAGTCGCATAGGTCTCGCGAAGGTGGGATGTCGTTGGTGGTGAAGCTGGGGTTGGAGAGTTCCTTCAATATGTTGCAGAGCTCCTTGCTGTTGTGTGCGTTGTTGTCTAGGCGGTCTTTGAAGGAGGCCCTATTGGCAGATCTGGTGAGGTAGCGGTGTCTGCGGGTGGCGTTCTTGTGGGCTCCGTAGCTGTCCGGTGTTTGTTCACGGTACCGGTTCTTCTCTAGCTTTCCGCAGGTTTGCTTGGAGTCCTGGAGGTCTTCAGTGAACCAGCTGGCTTTCCTGCTGGTGTGGCTGTAAGAGGGTTTCTTGAGTAGGGCGAGGGTGTTGGCGCAGTCATCAAACCACTGTCTGAGGATGCAGGCAGCGGAGTCAGGGTCGGTGGGGTCGGCGGGTGGGCTCTGGGCGAGGGTGGTGGTTAGCTGGTCTTTGGTGACTTTGCTCCAGCAGCAGTGAGGCATCTGTTATGTGCGCTGGTACGTGGTGGGTTTCCGAAAGGTGAAGTGGATGCAGCGATGGTCGGTCCAGTGGAGTTCGGTGGTGTGGTTGAAGGCGACGTGGGGGCTTGCGGAGAAGATGTGGTCAAGCGTGTGGCCGGTGAGTGGGTGGGTGTTGTGATGAGTTGTCTGAGTCCGAGGTTGGCAAAGTTGTCGATCAGGGTGGTGGAGTTGGTGTCGTTGTTGTTCTCGAGGTGGAAGTTTAGGTCCCCGAGTAGGATGTAGTCCATGGAGGCGAGGGCGTGTGTGCTGACGAAGTCGGCGATGAAGTCGCTGAACTGTGGTCTGGGTCCGGGGGGTCTGTAAACGGTTTACCTGAGGATGGTGTTGGGGTCGGTGTGGATCAGGAAGTGCAGGTGTTCGGCGGTGCTGAGGGTGTTGTTTGTTTTGGTCAAGACTCTGAGAGTGTTCCTGTGTACGATGGTGATTCCTCCACCTACTCCGTTAGTGCGGTCCCTGCTAGTGATCTTGTAGCCTTCCGGGATGGCTATGGCGATGTCGGGTGTAGAGGAGGGGTTCATCCAGGACTCAGTCAGGAAGTCGACGTCTGGGGTGGTAGAGTCGAGTAGGTCCCAGAGTTCAACGGCGTGTTTGCAGGCGGAACAGGTGTTGAGAAGAATGCATCTGAGGTAGTTGGGTTCATTCCTGGTCAGTGGGTTGGCGGGCCGGATGCTGGTGAAGCTAAAGTTCTAGCAGGAGAAGGGTCCTTGGGTGCGTTTCGGTGCGGCCAGGCAGCAGGTGCGTGATCGTCCACCCTTGAGTGCGTGGAGGGTGCTGGAGTCGTAGCGGAGACGGGTGTCGTGGTGTTCGCGGGGGCCAGGGATTCTGGTGAGGTCCAAGCGCAGACGGGCGCAGACAGGCTTGCCTTAGGCCCAGCTGCGCAGTGGCATCCATATGAGGGGAGGTGGGAGGGAGGAGCAGCTGGGAGCGGGGTGGCGTATGGGTAAACAGGGGGGTGGGGCTGCAGGGGGCGCAGCAGCAGGGAAAACGATGGGTAGAGCGGGCGGGGGGTACGGAAGGCAAAACAAAGGGCGAAAAAGGGCACAATAATGGGCAAAAAGTACAATATAAGGAAGGAACAAGATTGAATACAACAACCATAAACCAAGCACTGGATTTTGCTCTGCGATGGGGGCTGCCCTGCCATTCCTGCCTGAAGTACCTGATGGGGGTTCAGAGTGCAAGAGGACGCAACCTGATCCTGCACCCCACCTGACACTCAAGCTAGTCTGTAGGCAGGCGGACTGCGAGTACCTGCATTCCCTGGGATTGCCAGAAGGGAGCACCTGAGGCTCGTAAGCCCCCGAGTTTAAAGGACCTTGCCGCACCCGCTGCTGCAGGTGCCGCTGTGCTGTGCTGGGCTTAAGCGCTGGATTTTGCTCTGCGGTGGGGGCTGCCCTGCCATTCCTGCCTGAAGTATCTGACGGGGGTTCGGAGTGCGAGAGGACGCCACCTGATCTCGCACCCCACCTGCCGCTCAAGATAGTCCGTAGGCAGACGGACTGCGAGTACCAGCATTCCCTGGGATTGCCAGAAGGGAGCCCCTGAGGCTCGTTAGCCCCCGAGTTTAAAGGACTTTGCCACACCTGCAGCCGCGGGTGCCGCTGCGCTGTACTGGGCTTAAGCGCTGGATTTTGCTCTGCGGTGGGGGCTGCCCTGCCATTCCTGCCTGAAATACCTGACGGGGATTCAGAGTGCGAGAGGACGCCACCTGATCTCGCACCCCACCTGACACTCAAGCTAGTCTGTAGGCAGGCGGACTGCGAGTACCAGCATTCCCTGGGATTGCCAGAAGGGAGCACCTGAGGCTCGTTAGCCCCCGAGTTTAAAGGACCTTGCCGCACCCGCTGCCGCGGGTGCTGCTGCGCTGTGCTGGGCTTAAGCGCTGGATTTATCTCTACGGTGTGGGCTGCCCGCCCATTCCTGCCTGAAGTACCTGACGGGGGTTCAGAGTGCGAGAGGACGCCACCTGATCTCGCACCCCACCTGCCACTCAAGCTAGTCCGTAGGCAGGCGGACTGCGAGTACCTGCATTCCCTGGGATTGCCAGAGGGACCTTGACGGGATATAAATGCGGTACGTATTCTCGGACCACTCCTCCCACCCGGAAGAAGAGGGCCGCAGACTTGTTGGAGAGCCTCCGCTATATTTTACGAGTAAGTCCTCCAATTGAATGAAGCTCGGCTCTTAAAATCGAGTGTGTTTTCATTTTTGTCTCGCTAATATTCTGTAAGTAAACTTTGTGCTCTGTATTTTACAGAGAGTATCCCCGTGTACACGACCACATATTGCGCTGGGCCAGCTCCAGTCTGGATTCCTCCCACTGGTCCTTTGTTGCTCGAAGCAGTTTACGAGATCCGCACTATTCATGACGAGTAAGTTCCTCCAGGAGTTCGCATTTTAGATACTAGTGTTTCTACTGTTTTTCCTGCAATTACTCTGGAATTATATGAAACGCTATTTTCTTGCAGAAATTATCTATGCACGGAGATTAAAGATTTCACCCGATCTACCCCAGTGTGCCTAACATTTATCGGTCTGCTGCCCCTGACTATATCCATGTGTATTTCGAAACTTTGGAGGTAATAATTTTTTGGAATTAGTCTCCCTCTATTTCATCTCATTTGTTGTTCACTCCATCTTTACACAGATTCCCTTTTTGACCGATAAACTTCCGTTGAATATGTGCCTTCTCTAAATTTTTGATCCAGGGATCTTATTAAGAATGTGTATCTATTTTTTGAAAGGATAAAGGCCATTTCCTTTTCTTCTCTCCCTCACAGTACCCCTTTCTTTGTACATGTGTACTACCCTCGTGGATTGGGACGTTGATACTTCGGCCCTTCCACCGAATAAGTGTCTGTGTGTTTGTTACAGGTGAGCATCTTTGTCCTTTGTGAGATCATCTGTTTACAATTAGCATAGTACTCTGAGGTATCTCTCCTTTTTCCTTTTCTTTTTCTGTAGCTGGTTATATATAGCTTTCATAGTCTGTCCATCTATTTTCCTGCTTCATGTCAGCGGGTTACAATTCGAGAGACTGTGTGTTTACATTTTAGAACACCCGTACGCTGCCTTTTTCATCTGGTACGTTTATTTCAAACTTGGTGTTCTAGCTTTGACATAGGTTAATGTTTGGAAGTATTTTGGCACTGAAAACAGTCCCACATGCTATCTCACCTAGATTTTCCAATATCTCAACCCCATGTCCCCTCAGTTTACCCTTTTGCCCTTTTACCCCGCATTAAATGTTCCACCTCCTTGCTCTGCAACAATCTACTAGAAAATGGTGTGCTTGTATATATTTTAATGTGTAAATGACAGTATGTGTTCCTTGTCAGCCATTGTTGACCAGTTCCCCTTCCCTTTTAATTCATGGATTTATATTTTTCGCTCTTTTGCCCACAGAAACGCTGCGATTTGCAGTTTGTTGCCCAGAAAAGTTGAAATGGAACTGTAAAAACTTTACTTGCGCCCTGATGAAGGAATCCTCAATGGTGGCACTTTTTCCGAAATGCGCGTCGGCGCTTTCCTCTGTCTGTTGGTCTTAAATGTGTTTGCAGTTTTTCCTTTTTATGTATGTGGTGATGACTGGATGTGTGAATGCCTGAGAGTACGAATGGTTTTTGCATATAATGTTTTACTGTTTTTTGTTGTTCTGGGCTGATATCGCATGAATTTTATATGTCAATGAACTTTTTGAAGAAATTAAGTCTTTCCTACTAAGAAATGTATGAAAATAAAATGACTTGATACCAGATAGCGTCTCTGTGGGCAATTGCATTTATTTGAACTTTCTGGTCCTTCAGAGTAATGGGAACTTCCCGCTTATGTTCTGATTACTATTGGTGGGGGCTGTCCTGCCATTCCTGCCTGAAGTACCGGGCGGGGGTTCAGAGTGCGAGAGGACGCCACCTGATCTCGCACCCCACCTGCCACTCAAGATAGTCTGTAGGCAGGCGGATTGCGAGTACCAGCATTCTCTGGGATTGCAAGAAGGGAGCACCTGAGGCTCGTTAGCCCCTGAGTTTAAAGGAGCTTGCCGCACCCGCTACCGCGGGTGCCGCTGCTCTGTGCTGGGTTTAAGCGCTGGATTTTGCTCTGCGGTGGGGGCTGCCCTGCCATTCCTGCCTGAAGTACCTGACGGGGGTACAGAGTGCGAGAGGACGCCACCTGATCTCGCACCCCACCTGCCACTCAAGCTAGTCCGTAGGCAGGCGGACTGCGAGTACCTGCATTCCCTGGGATTGCCAGAAGGGAGCACCTGAGGCTCGTTAGCCCCCGAGTTTCAAGGACCTTGCCGCACCCGCTGCCACGAGTGCCGCTGCGCTGTGCAGGGCTTAAGTGATGGATTTGGCTCTGCGGTGGGGGCTGCCCTACCATTCCTGCCTGAAGTACCTGACGGGGGTTCAGAGTGCGAGAGGACGCCACCTGATCTCGCACCCCACCTGCCACTCAAGCTAATCCGTAGGCATGCGGACTGCGAGTACCAGCATTCCCTGGGATTGCCAGAAGGGAGCACTTGAGGCTCGTTAGCCCCTCCCACAATTCCTTTATCAACGCCTTGAGCTCGCGCAATGCCGGACGCGCGCGGGCTAAGCCCGGGCAAAGGGCGGGCCGTCTTTGGCCGTCTGAGGCTGAACGAGGCCGGGCCGGGCCACACCCCTTGGATGAATTGGGGTAGTGAAAACTTTGTACCCAGCTGCAACTAGAAAATAAGAAGTCCCGGATTATATGAAACTCTGGACTGGGATACTGGGTTTCTGACACGTAAGCCAATGGTGAGGGCGGAAAGGGAGATTACGTATATGCTTCATAATTGAGGGAGGAGGCCCTGGTAAAAGTACGGGTATTTTCCTGTGTGTTAACAGAAGTGGCCTAGCCTTGCTAGATTGATCTTCTTAAGTATGGCTAGCAAAGTGAACACCTGCTCAACAAGGGGCAAACCTCATATCCCTCTTACACCCAGAATAACAGTGATTGAGCCTAATTTATCATTGTCTCATAATGCTCAGCCTACTGCAATTGACCTTATGTTGAGTAAAGTTATTGGTGCAGTGTCCGGTGAGATTGAGCGCACAGAGAGACGCTCATCTTTAACACAAACTACCGTTTTATCCACCCCCCTACAGGTCAACGATAAGGAGATAGTGGTTGTTCCCCCACATGTCATTTTGGAATCATCTTCGCATGATATTCCCTGTGCCCAGTTGGTAGCTGACATTAAGACGGTAATACCCCTGGCTGATAGAAAAGCCCCTACTAGTAGAATAAGAAGAGCGGGGCCCAAGAAGTGTTATTCTAGGAAAGCAAAAACAAGCCCCCCCATTCCCAAACCAAAAAGTATTGAGGAGGAGGTGAGTGAAGTGCAAGCAACACAGCAGTCAGTCCTGCCGGGGTGGATAACCCAAGTAGAGCTAGAGCTCCAAAACCACCTGGAGTTGCTTATTACTAGCCACATCAAACCATTAGTCAGCAGGCTAGACAAAATTATAAATGAATTAAATAAGCAGGGAAGGACACAGGGCACCACTAAAAATAACAGTCCATTAAGCAACTCTGTTCCAGCAGATATTTCTTCAGATCTGCAGCCCCTTACAAATAATAACTGTGTTAGTAATAAACAATGCACTATCACACAAATAAATGCTCCCCCTAACCCCTCAACACAGGTGGTGGTGGGTAATAAGCAGAAAGTAGGGGACACGGGCTCAGACAAGGGGCAGAGTCAATTAACAACGTCGCAAATACAAATTAGTAATCCCTTAACCCTCAAATTGGCAGAAACACATCACATACGACGGGAGATGAATGGAAGGACTACCAACCCCATACCCACTATAAATTTACCACCTGAAGCTTGCCCCTACGTAGTTGTATTAGTGGGGGTACCAGAACTTAAGCCTGAGCAGAAAGAGTCTCATTCAGAATTAAAAAATAAGATAATTAATTGGTTAAATCTGAATAGGCCACTACTGGGCAAGAAAAGTGGGTAGATCATCCATGATAGAAGGGTGATAGTAGGAGTAAAAACACGGCGGGCAACTGTATTATAGTGAATTTTAGGGATACCAGGCTAGTGGAATACATATTAAAAAGTTGCACCACAAATCAGACAAGCACCATAAGACCATTGCCATTAGGATATTTCTACCCGGTACAACGTGTCACACACGATCCCAGGTATACTTTTTGCAGAATGGGAATGGCCCCAAACGGGACCAGGCTAGGAACTATACCCTGGATGGTCTGGTTCCAAAAGATTAAGGCTTGGCAGACTGGACTAACAGATTCAGCCCCTTACTGTCCCTTGACGAGAATGACTGACTAAATAGGATGGCGGTTGAATCCGATCATACACTTGAGAAGGAGGGTGATAAACCCGTCCCACAGGGAGCACTGGGGAAATACAAGCAGAGGGAGATGGGAGCAATCCCATCAATGCATGGACAAGGGATACAAAGGGGATTGTCACCAATTAGGGATGGTCCTACTTTGGAGAACTCAAGGGTAAAGGGCGAACAACCAACCGAGGGAGGGCTAAAAATATTGTCCTGGAATGTAGCATGTTTGGCGGGGAAATTCGATAATAAACAATGGCGGAATTATTTAAGTGGGTTCCAAATAATAATTTTGCAGGAGACCTGGGCGATCGATAGTTCCCCCTTCCAAATACCGGGCTACAAATGTTTTTTCATACCGGCACAAGAAGCTAGATCTGGAAGAGCAATGGGAGGCCTAGCACTACACGTAGACCTTAATCTGGAAGGAGTTTGGACACTTCCATCCTGGTCGTCGCATACTCTCCAGGCGGCAAAATTTATAGATCATGGACGCAGGTTGAAGATATTTAGCATCTACAACACACGGCCGGTAAAAGGAAATAATGTGGCACCCCAGGAATTAGACTATGCACTTAGGCAGGAGTCAGAACATAGGAAAGGGGCTGTAGAACCCACTGTATTAGTGATGGGTGATTTAAATTGCCACCTATGCCCAAACTTGTTTCTCGTAAATGCAGACTGGTCTTCCTGCCCAGCTGAGAAGGGCCCACACTTTGAACATACCGCTCAGGGGACAGTCTTCAGTAACTTATTTAGAACTCATGCCCTAGAACACACCATCAATTTGATTGGCCTAGAAAAAGACGGGTCACTTACTCCAACCTTTAAAGGACGGGGATGCTCCTCCTTGGGAAACGGCCTTTACAACGAGGCCGTTTCCACGAAATCTTTAACCACGCATGCAGTACAACGCATGCGTGGTTACCACTAATGCCTTTACCACGCATGACTTTACTACGATGTTTGTAGTAAAGGCATATGTGGTAAAGGTAAAAAAAAAAAAGGGGGGGCTTGGGGGGTCTCCCCCCCCAAATAAAACAACTCACCTGAAGTCACGTCGGCATCAGAGTCGATTAAGAGAAATCGGGAAAAAATGCTGTTTTCTCTTAACGACGTATGACGTCACCACGCAAATAGTCGAGGATATGTTTATGCGTGGTAAACGAATTCCGTTGTAACGCATGCGTGGTAAAGGCATGCGTTGCAACGGAATTCGTTGTATCGTCATATATTCCTCCTCCTTTATAGATTACATTTTAGTTTCCAGTTTTTCAAAAAATTGGATTACTGGGGTAAGGATTGATTGGAGCATCTTCAGCGACCATAATCCTTTAGTTCTGGAACTCCTGTATAGAGGCCGCCCCAGGAGGAGTCAACAACCAGATACTGAGCTGAGGGTAACCGATCAGGGGATACGGCTTAGATGGTCGAAAATTGATGCTCAGGCATTCTATAAATCCCTAATAGTAAAGGGGAAAAAGCAGTTTGATGAATGCCTAGAGACGTCGACAGATGGGTGTTCCCTGGTTAAGGCGTTTGGATCATTAACCAACTTGGTAGACGAGGTATTGAACGCAAAGGGCCCCAGGGGAAATACAACACAGCCAAAATGGTTTGATACCAACTGCTCACGAGCATTAAGGGATTTAAAATCTAACCTTAAAGCCAACCCCAGGGACAAATTAAAAGTATCCCTTTGTAGGCAGACCTATAATACTGTGTTAAAACAGCAAAAGGTTGCCCTTCAAGCCGAAGTATGGGCAGACCTGAGGGAGGGAGGTGAGAAAAGAGACTTGACAGAATTTTGGAAGATAATTAACAGGCCATGCTTCCGGGATAGTAGTGCCCCGATGAGTGGAACCAACATACTTCCTGAACAGTGGGTGACACACTTTGAGGGACTTTATAATCACTCCCATGACGCTGATCTGGAAGGGGGTTGGATGGAAAGCAGAGCTCGGGGGTAGTACTTTCCCTCGAAGAAATAACCAAGGCGATTCAAGGTCTTATCCGTAATAAAGCCCCAGGCCCTGATGGAACTCCACTAGACCTGTATTTGAGTAATGTGGATTTATGGGCCCCCATCCTGACAAGGGTGTTAAAACTGGGTTGCCCCGCTCCTGGTCCACGGCAATAACTGTCCCTATATTTAAGAAGGGAAGTAGGGACAATCCTCAATGCTATAGGCCGATATCGTTGATCGATATCTCAGCCAAAATCCTGGCCCGGGTAGTCCTGGACCGACTCATGAATTGGAGAGAAGAGCACCATACCATCTCGGACACCCAGTATGGCTTTAGATCAGGAAGGTCCACCAGCGACCAGTGTCTTAAACTCTATCTGCTGATCGCTGAATATACTAAAGCCAGCAATGAAACTATCTACCTGGGGTTTATGGACCTGGCAGCGGCATTTGACCATGTAAATAGGAACAAGTTATGGGTTATGATGAGCGATATGGGAATTAACCTGGGGCTAATTAACATTCTCAGAGAATTACACTGGGACACAACTGCTAAAGTCCGCTGCAGCATGGAGGGGGGGAGCACAGAACCCTTTCCATGCACTAGCGGTGTGAGACAGGGTTGTATCCTTGCACCCTTCTTGTTCTCACTTTACATAAATAACCTGGAGAGAACTTTGATTGCCCTGAACACAGACTGCCCAAAAGCAGGAACGCGTCATGTACCAGTTCTTCTCTACGCGGATGACGCGGTCTTTCTTGCCCGCACCCCGAGGAGTCTGCAGCGCTTAATTGACGGTTTTGTAAAATTTATGGACACTTTAGATTTATCTGTAAACTTAAGCAAGTCCTTTGTGATGCTGGCAGGCAAAAAAAGCCCTGTAGGAACTCTGTATATAAAATAGGGACCCACACCCTAGAGATGGTGAAGTCCTTTTCCTTTTTGGGGCTTTTATTTGATGGGGCACTTAAATTTAAGTCCTTGATTGTGGAACGCTGCTCAAAACTGGTATCCTCAAACAGTGCCATAATAAATTTTGCCAGAAGGCTCGGCCGCTGGTCCCCAGAACAGGTGATGAACCTATATGGCTCAATAAATACTACAAAAGCTCTGTATGGAGCGGATGTATGGGGCTTTGTGGACGCAAAAAAATTGCAGCTGGAGGAAGATAAATATCTATGGAGGATTCTAAAAATCCCACAGAGCACCCCAGCTGCAATTGCGCATAGCGAACTTGGGAGACCCTATATTGAAGATCAGGTAAAGCTTAGCCCTATTATGGCATGGTTAAGAAACTGGGCTAACCCGGAGGCATATTTAATCAGATTAATCATGGGAGACTGCTTACAAAGGGACAATGGGTTGCAGATCCCATGGTTAAACTATGTCAATGTTACACTAGAGGATCTAGATCGGAAGGATCTTTTCACTAACACGAACACAATATATAATTCCAGCAAATCACAGATTAAAAGATCGTTGCTAGAACAGTTTGCAACGCGTAGAGCAGGTTTAGAATTGCCCAAAAAATCAGTAACTGCCCATTGTCTTGTGAAGTATAGTGAGGGCATGGAACCCTATTTGTATCTGATGCATAGCGCTCAGGAGAGGTTTTTAATGTGTTGTTTTAGGCTCAATCTGTTACCAAATATATTGTCCGTCCCATCAGGTTTTACTTTATATATTGAGCAGAAGGGTGCCTGCGGCTGCGACAATAGGTCTCTGCAGGACACCCTTCATTTTGTACTTTTGTGCCCTTTTTATAAGATGCCTAGACGGAAATTTTTAGTGGACATATTGAAAGAGGCAAAGTTCCGTCATGCCAAAACTGCCTTACTCTCTTTACAAAGACCAAATGACACGCGAACACAATGCTACATTATGAATTTTTTTAAAGTAGCAGTGAGGTTAAGAATTACAAGAGCATAATGTTAATTAATGCTTGTACATAAAACTGTGTTTCATCTTTTTTAATTGCACTCTTGCTTTTAGATAGAGTTCAGACATACTATTTAATTGACTTTTTAACTGTATATATGTACTTTTATGATGGTTTTAATCATCGAATAAAGATTTACTGAACTGAATACAACAACCAAACAGTGCAAGGGCAGGCAGTACAACACGGCAGGGCAAGCAAGACAGAAAGGCAGAGCGAGCACAGGAGCCAATGGCCTGGAGCGGCCTCCAACCTACAGTCAGTGGCAGCATCAGGCAGGGACACACAGGTGGTGCTGTGCGGCATGGGTAGCGACCTGCCTGAGGACAGGGTCAAGGGTCGCTCTCCTCACTGCGCAGCGGCCCCCATATGAGGGGAAGTGGGAGGGAGGAGCAGCTGGGAGGCAGGAGGAGGGAGGCGAAATGGCAAGCAGGGGGGCGGGCCGCAGAGTATGCAGCGGCGGGGAAAACGAGGGGTAGAGCGGGTGGGGGGCATGGGAGCCAGTGTCTCTTCTCCAGCTTGGTGTACAACACAGCTGGTGTCAGAGGGGGTGTTGATTAGAATGCATATTTGGGTAGTTAGGTTCTTTCCTGGTCGGTGGGTTGGCGGGCTGGATGCTGGTGAAGCTGCAGTTCCGGCAGGAGAAGGGTCCTTGGGTGCGCGTCGGGCGGCCATGTAGCAGGTGCGTGATTGTCCGGCGTTTAGTGCATGGAGGGTGCTGGAGTCGTAGCGGAGATGGGCGTTGTGGCGTTTGCGGGGCCAGGGGTTTTGGCGCTTGGCATTTTCCAGGCAAAACAGGCACAGATGGGCTTGCCCTAGACGGGCCTTTGTCGCGCCATATGAGGGTTGGTTGGAGGAAGGAGCATCTGGGAGGTGGGAGCGGGGCTGCGAATGGGCGAGCATGGGGGTGGGGGTGCAGGGAATGCAGCGGCGGGGAAAACGAGGGGTAGAGTGGGCGGGGGTACAGAAGGCAAAACAAAGGGCGAAAAGGGCACAATAATGGGCAAAAAGTACAATAAAAGGAAGGAACAAGGTTGGATACAACAAGAGAAACAGTGCAAGGGCAGGCAGTACAACACAGCAGGGCAAGCAAGACAGAAGGGCGGAGCGAGCACAGGAGCTAATGGCCTGGAGCGGCCTCGAACCTACAGTCAGCGGCAGCAGCGGGCAGCGACACACAGCTGGTGCTGTGCGGCGCGGGGAGTGACCTGCCTGAGGACAGGGTCAAGGGTCGCTCTCCTCACCGCACAGCAGGCGCCATATGAGGGGAGGTGGGAGGGAGGAGCAGCTGGGAGGCGGGAGCAGGGCGGCGAATGGGCGAGCAGGGGGGTGGGGCCGCAAAGGATGCAGTGGCGGAGAAAACAAGGGGTAGAGCGGGTGGGGGGAATGGGAGTCTCTTCTCCACCTTGCTGTACAACACAGCTGGTGTTGGAGAAAGGCTAAGTATGTATGTTGGTTTGGCTGGTCTGAGACTGCCAACCAAACACTCATGCGCACTAACTGCCCACCGATCCTCCTCCCTGTTGCTTACTCTCTGTTAGGATGAACCTTCCCCTACAACCCGGCTCAGTGAGAGCGAAGACAAATAAATCAATAATAAACTTGTTTTATTATCATTGTATATTTTCTGTGTGCTCCACTGAAAGAGCAGTGGGGCAACGCTCCTCCGCCTTAACAGAGGAGCCACCTTGTGCATTTTAATGAAAATACAGTATTGCCTTCATTATTCTGTCAACATTTGTAACAAATCACTTACTAAACACTCTACAACTGTTCTAAATTCCAGTGTGATACTGTTGTAATCTGCTAACTAAGTTATTTATTCTTAGTGGTACATCCTGACCACCCCTCTGGACCCTTACCTGTTGGTGTGTTCCAATCGAGTCTGCATTAGAATGTTGAGCTTCTCCAGGCAGTGCGGAGAGTGGGTGACAGAATAAAGGTTGTTCTTACCTTCTCCTGGTGTCCAGATTCATCCTTACAACACTGGCGAAGAAATTTTGGCGTATGGGGCCAACCTGTCTCCTCCCCACACCCTTCCTAAACCTGAATTAGAGGATGATGAGGTGGATTTAGACGTGTTTAAGATAACCATGTTGAAACTGGAGACCGACTTCGGGGACAAAGTTAATGTAGTCCTAGAGCGGCATAGCATAAGTTTTTCTCAAGAGTGCAGGGTAAGCATCAGTCAGTCACCAATTACGTTGCCGCACTCCGAGGTCTTACCCAGTTATGCGAATTTGGAGATTTGAATGACTCACTTATCAGAGATCAGCTGGTGAGGTGCACACACAACCCGCGAATAAAAGAAAAGTTGCTTGCAAAAAATCCCTCATTGAGAGAGGCCATTGCTATGGCTCAGTCTCTCGAACATACTTCGAAGTGTATTCTTGAAATGAATCTACCTAAGAAACCTGTGAGTGGGGTGAGCAAAATTCAGATTATCGCTCTAGAGGATTATAGAGATGGGGAAGTTCACAAGATCCGGTCTAAGGATATCAAAGGTGAGAAACCTATCAGCGTTACGGAAGGGTTGAAGTGTTTCAGGTGCGGGAGCAGTAATCACCTTGCAAACAGCGTTTATTGCACCGCACGAAACTCCACCTGCATTAAGTGCAATAAAAAGGGCTACTTTGCCAGAGTGTGCAAAGAAGGGGAGATGAATCAGGTTAAGGTGGTACACAATGAAGAGGAACAGACTCCCAAGTTTGTGTTCTAGTATCTGCAGGTCATCTTCTGTTTTGCTGTAAGACCAGGAGGACAGCCTTCTCCGTTCTTTTGGTGCGTACATTTTCCGTTGTGCTCTGCACCATGGGCACTTGCACTGTTGTAATTGGGCCGGCGACATGACATTTGTACTATTTGCAGTTGTGTAAATGCATGTGTAGCCTTTTTTCCTTTCCTTCTTCAGGTCCTCGGTTATGCATGACATGTGTACCATTTGCAGTTGTGTAAATGCATGTGTAACCTTCTTACCTTTCCTTCCCTAGGTTCTCGTTTATGCATAATATATTATAGCTGGTGCATAGGTACCCTCCTGTGACATTTTGTTGCTCCTTTCTCCCTGTTCCCTTGCCTCCGTGCCTGCCCTCCCTTGTCCCCCTTTTTCCTTGCTCCTTTCCCCCCCTCCTTCCGTTTTCCCTTTAGTAGCGAAGGGAGATGTGTTGTAATCTGCTTACTAAGTTATTTATTCTTAGTGGTACATCCTGATCACCCCTCTGGACCCTTACCTGTAGGTGTGTTCCACTGGAGTCTGCATTAGAATGTTGAGCTTCTCTAGGCAGTCCGGAGAGTGGGTGAAAGAATAAAGGTTGTTCTTACCTTCTGCTGGTGTCCAGATTCATCCTTACAACAGATACATTTCAAAAAGTCAAAATATTATATTGTTACACTCATTTTCGAAATCTGAAAGAAGCATTCATCAATGTAAATACCAAACCAACCATCTGGCAACAAAATTACAGGTTGCAAAAATAATTGTCTCATCCAAAGACTACATTGGTGAGACAATACTGTATCTGTTGTACACATATGAACTCTCTTTTCACTTTTAATATACAGCACTGAAAGTCACAATTTGTAACAAATGGGGCATTAATAAAGTATCTGATCATAAAAAAGAAATATTGTGGCAGCATTTTATAGTAGCATCATCCATCAGTTGTGAAAGAATCACTATTCCATGTCACCTCTTCTGCTAAAATTCAGAATCAGCATATGGCTTATATCAAGAGCACGGATTCAGGAAACTGAAAGGCTAGTAAATGTCAAGCATGATGTTTGAAAATATGCTAACCAACCAAGATTTCCAGTAGATTAAGGGGCAGTGATCTATTTGCACAAAAAGGTGTAAAATGGTCAGGACTCAGTAAGCTAGTAATATATCTTTCATGTCTTATAGCCAGTGCGTCCTCTGAAAAGGTCTACACTGCAGTTGTGAAAATGTCAAGGTCACAAGGACTAGCTTGTCTCCTGTGGATTGACTCACAATGTTTAAAAGCAAACAAGCATTTCACCCCTAAAAATTATGAGGCTCCAGAAAAACACTGAGGAAGAGGGTCATGGTTTCTCAGACATATTACGTGTGATGTCTAATCCTTCAGACCAAGTAACTGAATATGATGATGAACGGTTCATATTTTCCAAAACATTTACAACTCAGTGCATGTCGTTTAAATTAGCAACACTGCTTAACCTCATCTCAACCAATCAATAATTCAGGATATTTGTAAAGTGCACTACATACCCGTGAGGGTCTCAAGGCACTGGTGGGGAGGGGGGGCTGCTATTGATCGAAGAGCCAGGTCTTAAGGAGTCTTCGGAAGGCCAGTAGGTCTTGGGTCTGCCGTAGGTTGGTGGGGAGGGTGTTCCAGGTCTTGGCAGCGCGGTGGGAGAAGGATCTGCCGCCGGCGGTTCCTCTGAGTGTGGTGTTGGGGTCGGTGTGGATTTGGAAGTGCAGGTGTTCGACGGTGCTGAGGGAGTCATCGGTGTTGGTCGAGACTCTGAGAGTGTCCCTGTGGACGATGGCGATTCCTCTACCTACTCCATTGGTGCAGTCCCTGCGGGTGATCTTGTAGCCTTCTGGGATGGCTATGACGATGTCGGGTGTTGAGGAGGTGTTCAGCCAGGTCTCCGTCAGGAAGGCGATGTCTGGGGATGTTGAGTCGAGGAGGTCCCAGAGTTCCACGGCGTGTTTACGGGCGGAGCGGGTATTGAGGAGGATGCAACTTAGGTAGTTGGGCGCTTCCCTCGGTGGAGGTTTGGCTGGGCGGATGCTGGTGATGCTGCAGTTCCGGCAGGTGAAGGGTCCTTGGGTGCGCTTCGGGGAGGCCTGGTAGCAGGCGTGTTGTCCTCCGGAGTTGAGTACGTGGAGAGTGCTGGCATCGTAGCGGAGTCAGGCATCGCGGCATATGCGGGGGCCAGGCGGACTGGCACAGGGCGCAGTCCAGGTGTGGACGGGCGCAGACGGGTTTGCCTTAGGCGCGCCTTCGCCGCACCAGCGGCGCAACCTCTGTGCGGCCGTGCACCGGCCACCATATATGGGGAGGAGGGAGGGAGGAGAAGCAGGGAGTCGGGAGGAAGGGGCACCGAATGGGCTGTCAGTGGGGGCTGGCCGCAGGGGGTGCAGCGGCGGAAACAGAAGCAGTGGACGGCGCGGGGCAATGGCAAGAATCCCGGGGCACACAGAAGAGAACGAGGCACAGCTCAGGGGGCACACCGAAGAGAACGAGGTACAGCTCAGGGGGCACACAGAAGAGAACGAGGTACAGCTCAGGGGTTCACAGAAGAGAACGAGGCACAGGTCAGGAGCCACACAGTGAGAATGGCAAAACAGGTCACAGCTCAGGGGGCACACAGAGAAACAACGGGGCACAGATCAGGGGGCTCAGAGCTAACCTTAGCAGTGGCAGGAGCAGGACACGCAGGCAGTGCTGGGCTCAGGGGGATCGACCTCCCAACAGGGTCACGGGTCGCTCACCTCACCGTGCAGCGGCCGCCCTATATGGGGAGGAGGGAGGGAGGGAAGGGAAGCAGGGAGGTGGGAGTCGGGAGGAAGGGGCACCGAATGGGCTGTCAGGGGGGGGCGACGCCTCAGGGAGTGCAGTGGCTGGAACGGGAGCAGTTGACAGCACGGGGGCAAAGGCAAGAATCCTGTGGCACACAGAAGAGAACGAGGCACAGATCAGGGGGCACACCGAAGAGAACGAGGTACAGCTCAGGGGGCACACAGAAGAGAACGAGGTACAGCTCAGGGGGCGCACAGAAGAGAACGAGGTACAGCTCAGGGGGCACACAGTGAGAATGGCAAAACAGGTCACAGCTCAGGGGGCACACAGAGAAACAACGGGGCACAGATCAGGGGGCTCAGAGATAACCTTAGCAGCGGCAGGAGCAGGACACTTAGGCAAGCACATTGGTATTGTACCTTTTGTGCTATGAGGTGCAAATACATAAATGGATTAGTGAGGTCAGTCTTTTTGCCTGGTTGGGACATTAAGGCAAATAATGCAGCTTTCAAGTTAAGCCCAAATTTAGCAAAAAACAATAGCCTCTAGGAAGGATGCTGCTATATACTGAAAATGTTATATGTCACCCACACCTAAACTTTAATTTGTATGCTCACTTATCATGGAAGATTGGGAGAACATGTGTGGAACTGGGCTCTAGTTGTAGTTACTGCCCTCCACTCCACCATGTGCCACCTTTTCAGCTATTAGATGTTGATTTTCGACTCTGACAGTGCACTGAGGCCTGCTAACCACAGCTCAGTGCCTGTGTTCCTTACCTAAATAAATGTTTTGTCTAAATGTGCTGCAATTAGCAAATTACTTTATCACCCCTGAAAGTCCCTAGTAAATGGTATTCCAGATACCTAGGGCATTGGGACCAAAGATGGTCCCTTTGGGTTGCAGTCTATCTTGCGCCATTGCAGGTTGTGTGACATGGTGCAAACTATGAGTGAAAATGGAACATTACACACTCCTGTGTGTCAAGCAAAAGGCACTTCATCTAATATTTGTAAGTCTATCTTCTGAGAGGACATATCTGCATGAGCAAATATGCCCCTTTGATGCCTAGTTCTATTACTAGATATTGCAGGTAATGAGGGAAGTCATTTTAAAAGCATGTGCTGGAGACTGGTGAAAACTTGTTCCACAACTACATGATGGCTTCCCTAAAAATAGGGATGTTTGCCAACAAACACCTTCCATTAATGAACCTAAAATGAGGCCAGTGAAGGATGTATTAATGCATGTACTCAGTGGGTACTGTAGAAACCTCTACCAGACCTCTACTGTGCTATATAATGGGGTAAGTCAAGTCTGCTGCCACAGATGTGGTTTTGACCCCCACAAGTGAGAATCTTAGCTCTCAGGAGGTCAGGAATAATGCCTGTTCTGTAGAGAGGTGTTATCACGTCCTCCTCCAAAAGGCTGGTAAATTTAGCAATCCAAAGCAGGGAGCTTCAAAGGGCCTACCACCTTCTGGTATGCAAGTGTGGCTTCTCTCACAGGAGAAGATGCTGACCCTCTGCCCTGGGCCATCTGGCTCCAATACAGGTGGGTAAATTAGCTATGCAGGAAGTGTGGTGCACTGCCATGCTGGACACACCTCTAGAGTGACCAGCTGGACGTGAGAGATTCCCACATATTGTGAGTGGTGGAATTAAGTAATCTGGGATAGACTGATGCCCACTCTCCCAAGGAAGTGGTCATCTAGCCCGTCTAGTGAATGTAGGGGCAAGTAGCCCATTGGCTAGTCCCCCTCACTGCCCTTAACACTCCTACATTTATTATTTAGGTGCACCCTGATACAAAAAAAGGAGTGGAAGAAGAAAACTGTCGGCCTTAGAACTGATGAGCATGACTAATTTGGCACCAACCCTTCAGGCCTGTCTCCTTTAACCGACCTACATGGACAAACTGCATAGTACAAATCCCTGGTTTATTGGACCCCTTGAAGCAGCCAAGGCCTGTTGTGCCCAAACCAGACACCGAAGCCAAGAAAGACCAACCTGCATGCCAAGAGTTCTGGAAAAGTAGGACGTATATTGACAGTGGTCTAGTTGTCCTAGCTGCCCCCCCCCTGCAGAAACCAAAGACAAAGATTGAGTCTGCGGCTGCCGCCAGCCAACTCTAAAAGCATCTCTGCACCAGTGTTCCAGAGCCAGAACTCAAGAGAAGTGATGGTGCCAACGGGGTCTGAGTCCCAGAAAAGCTAGCCCACACTTGGATTACCTAGATTGGACTTACAGTCGCCGACTAGAGCCTCTTTCTGCAGGCCCCCACCAACCCCAAGTGGCTCCTTTACTGGAATCCGACGCCAAAAGACACCACTGAATGACGAGCCCCACAGCCCAATGAGAAGTGGACAAAAGGCATTCCATGTTCCAGAGTGTTGCAATGCATGCTGGGTACAGGACCAAGCTTACCATTTGTGTACTTGGAATCAAGATTCAAAGTCCACGTTCGCTTGCGCCATGCTGCATGAGGAAGCCATCAAGCAGGTGCTGCAATGTGTTATGCTGTGTTGAGATACGTTTTGCTGGGTTGATGCAATCCAGACCTGAGATGTGGGTGTTGTGATTTGTCACACTGTGTCAATGTGTATTGATAACTTAAAAAAGGTCTTTCTCAGAAAGGTTCTTTACAAATTGTTAGATCGGGTGTCTGAACGTCACATAGTGTCCACACTACAAGCAGGTTTACTCGCAAAGATCAGTACTGTTGACCAGGTATTTATATTTGCTTATTCTGGAATTATGTGTTGCTAAAAAAACATAATCTCTATGTGGTCTTAGTAGGCCTACGTGCAGCCTTTGATCTTGTCCAACATGACAACCTTTAGAATTTCTAATGTAAAATGGGTTCTCTACCTAGTCCATGAATGTAACGGAATGGGGCTGCGTTGCAGATATTTGCATTGAGATGCATTGCACTGGGTGCGTGCTGTGAAGCCACTGATCAGGAGCTGCTATACTAGGTCCGGCATGATCCATTCATGTAGGTCACCATGCACAAGTGTGTTGGGGCAAAAAAGGTTAACTAACAGTCTTCATACTGGGAAACAAATGTGCAAGCCATGGGTGTTTTTTAGCGCCCATCTTATTTTCTTTATATGCTAATGATGGGCACACCCACCTATTAGATTGACTGAATGACTCTCCTACTGTAGATGGCACCAAGGTCAAACAAGCATTGGCATAGCCAATAGGTCTCGTTTCCTGAATGTAAGGTATTTTTTATATGTTTTTTGTGTGTATTGAGTTCTATTATTGCATTGTATTGTATGTTGCTCTTATATAGTTCAAACTGCCACCTTACGGGTATCCTGGCGCTTATGTGTTGTGTTTGTGTTATTTATTGTTTTATTAATATGTGTAATTATATGGTTGTGTTAGGAGGTTTGAGGGGTAATATAGGGTTAGAAGAGGGTATAAGTTTAGAGGGTTATACTATAGTAGAGTGTTAGAAGAGGGATAGTAGAGAGCTATAGGGTTAGTAGAGTGTTAGAGGGGTAGTTTAGTGCTAGAATGGTAGTAAAGAGGTAGATGGGTATAGGGTTAGAAGGGTAGATGATGGGTATAAAATGTGTACAGCGATATTAGATTTTTTGAGGATGGTTAGTAGAGTGTTAGAGTGGTAGAGGGGTAGTAAAGGATTAGTTTTGTAGTATAAGTGTAGAATTCGGGTAGTATAGGTGTAGAAGAGTGTTAGTGTATGAGTTGAAGAGTGTTATTAGTGGGGTAGTTGAATGTAGGTGATAGGTTGTGTAAAACTTTTATTTAAAGTTGCCGTATTGGTAGCTATGGATATTTTCTTTGTGTTTAATTAGGAAAGCAATGTAATGCATGATAATAGTATGTAATCTTAAGAGTTAATAATTAAAATCTTTTGTTTCCCACAATATTTATTTATTTTAAACATACTCTACTAGTTTGTTTATGAGCTTAGAGGTTAAAGCATTTAACGTGCACTTAATAGCATATATTAAATTACCATAATATATATTGTTCCTTATGGGTGTACTAAAGTAAAGAAAGAAAGCTAAGTGAATATTAATATATAGTATATGTTTATATTGCTAGAGTTGTAGTAGAAAGCTAGAGTTGTAGTAGAGTGTTATCGTGGATGAAGAGGGCTATTAAAGTTTAATTAGTGTAAACTGTTCTAGGATTACTAGATTGTTATTAGATTGATGTTAGAGGGGTATTTGTTTATATGGATAGAAGGGTAGACAGTGATATTTGTAATAATATTGTTGTGTTAGAATGGTAGAGGCTTATTTGAGGTGTAGAAGAGGGTATAAGGTTAGAGGGTTATAGTATTATTAGAGTGTTAGAAGAGGAATTTTAGAGGGATATTGAGGTTCTTCGGTTTTCGACTTCGTCCCGTATTCGGCTTCCATTTTGTGTCCCGTCGCCATTTTGTGTTGCCTTCACTCAGGCAGCGCGGCGAACGGAGTGTTTTTGCCTTCTCCAGCTGCTACGTGTCTCTTCTGTTAAAAAGTAACCCCCTGCCCTTGTTTACGAAACCGATGTCAGGGTCTGGCCGAGTCCACTATTCCATGCCTAGGCTGATTGATCCCTGTCTCGATTGACTGCTCGGCTCTCCCTATTCTTTCCTTACTTTATCTTATCCGACTGGCCTTCGCTATTCTCTCCTTGTATTCTTTTGTTACACAACTATCCTTTGAGGCATACAAGTACGTCCTGCCACCTGCAAATTGGATTGTAGGCACTAGCACTGATGAACTTGTGGGGAGGGGTGACACGCAGAGTCTGAAAGAAGGGCGTATTTGGGACACTTGATAGCTTGTTTTCCAAATTTCCTATTGGCTAGCCTTGTATGTATTGGGAATATACATTTTAAATATGTGTGCTATGAAAGATTGTGCGCCACGGATTAAAAGTGGCAGTCTCCTAAGAACCTACTCTGTACTTCTGGGACAACTGTGCTTAGCTGCAGCTAATAAACCTGGTTTTCTACACCTAACAGAGTGTCTCGTGTCTCTGTCCGACAAGGCAGGTGAACTCGGAGATTTAAGGCGTGCCCTGCGCCGCCAGGCCCATAAGGCCTGGTTCTTCAACAGGCGCCCAACGTGGGGCGGCTTCAGTGGTAGCGGTTCAGCCCGAGGGTCGTGAGGAGCCTCGCAAGAAAATTCCGGAGGATTTGCGAACCACGTCAAGCGACCCCTGCATGTCGAAGTGGACCGAAGGTCTTTTGCAGCGCGGCTACTCCTTTCCGACGGCTGCTGACGACTGCTGTCCTGACTGCCGCCCTGCCTTGGCCCCTTTTGGTGACGACTGATTTTGCGAGACGTTAGACGGACCTCTGTTGGCGTGAGAGAAGACTTAGTTAAGTATTCGTGGGTAGCGCCCACTTCTTTGTTTAGTTTTTTGGGGTTTATTATTCGACCATTGCAATAGCCTAAGCCAAGGGGTGAGTCTGTGTTATTTGCTCTAAACACCTTGAAGTTTGTAAGTAGACCAGTGAATTAAAGATGCCTGGTCTTAGCAAGTTTAGGAAGTTTTGTTGTCTTGATTGCAATGGGGATTCCCGGCTGGAGGACTCTTGTCCAATTCCTCCGGTTGGAACTCCCACTTATGAGCTCTATTCGAAACATGGTGCCTTTAACGAGGCATGGATCCGATACACAAAGAAAGATGGTGTTCTACAGTGGCCACAAAATGGTAGCTTTGAGCCTGACATATTAGACAATCTAGAAACAATTTTGTTCAAAAGAAAAGCCCGGCCGGCAATGTTTGACTCTTTCCGCTTCTGACGTGAGGAAGCCAAACAGAGAGAAATTAGGCAGGCAAAAAGAGATAAGAAAGAGAAAGGTATGACGATTATACAGGCTGCCCAGCAGTTTAAAGATAATAAGATTGATCAGGCGATTGAAATCTCAGAAAGACAGCATCATATGGCAATAGATAGATGTTACCCTGTGTTGCCTACTTCTCCACAGAGTAAGGATCTTGACGAAGATCCCTTACTGTCCCATTTGTTGAGATTGCCTCCACCCTATGTACAAGGTGCCAATGCACCCCAATTGTTACCACTTGTCCAGCCACTTGTCGTTCCGCCATTGGTTCTGGCTCTTCCACAATTGCCCTTTCCAGTATTGCCACCCCCGCCTCCTTTGCCACCGACTCCTGTCCCTCGGACTCCTGTACCTCAGTCTCCTTTACTTCCGGTTCCTCTTGTAACTGTCAGCCCCTCTCCTGCTTTGCCTAATGCCTTGTCTCCCGTTCTACTGTCAGATTCTCCCACAGCTCATAAACGATTGGTCGATACTGTTTCTGGCCTTTTCTCCCCCCTCTTTGGGTCTTTTAATCTGACGCCTGCTCTTTCTCGAAGGCAATCCCGTAGTCAACTCCCAGGTCCTGACGAGTGAATTGTGTTGGACAATCTTGCTCACAAATGGATCATGAGTGGTCCACAGTATAGCGTCGTGTCCGATATCATGAGCACCTTTCACCAGTGGTATGGGCCCAGACAGAGATATGTTTTTAATGTTATGTGTGACACTCTTGTCAAAGGATGGGAGGATATGGATTTGGGTTTAGCTCCCCGGGGTCTGTTAGACGTACAGGTTAAATTTGATAAAGGACTAATTGTGGGTTCTGAGGTTGAGGACGCCATAAGGACACTTGTCACTTTCAGGTCTTTATTTTCTTCTCAGGCTTTTCTTGAACCTGATCCTGCAGTTAGACAGAAAGTGAAACATTATCCTATGAGAGAAGTTCCTCCAGTATGGGGAGATGCGGTTCCACAGGCAGGCAATATTCCGCCTGTCCCTGCTCATTTCCAGCGTATATGGATACATGTCCCCTGGAAACGATCTGAAGTTTAGGCGCTTAAACAGTCTTTACCGGACCCTCATAAAAATCCCGCTGGGTATTATAAAGAGCTGTCCCACACTGTTGATGCGTGTATCATGAATTTGGCCGATATCGATATGTTGATGGGAAATGTAGTCCCACAAGCGTTATGGGCTCGGATTCGTAGGGAGGACCACGACCAAGCTTTAGGTGGTAATTGGGCTGCTATAACTGCCGCGGATGCAGCACAAGTAGGAGGTGCTAAACCCGATGCTTTGATTGCAGAATTGCCCGGTAGGATCATCACTTTAATGAAAACGATGATGCCTGCCTTACGTGTTAACTGGGATAAGTTAGCTGCGTGTAAACAGAAGAAAGATGAGAGTGTCTCCGATTTCCTTACCCGTTTTGAGGAGACGTTCATCGACCACAGTGGTCAAGATATGAGTACTGAGGGTGGACAGCGATTATTCGTGGATAAATTTGTATTTAATTTACTTCCAGAATTATCGCATAAATTGAAAGACTCCGAAAGTTTGTGGGCTGTTTCTTCATCTGCCCAGATATTAGCCACTGCTCAGTATTACGAGAACAGGGATAGGGAGGAAAAGGATAAACTCGAGAAAAAGGCTAAAGAATTAAAAACGAAGGTTCTTTTGCAACAGGCTTATCCCCCTCGTTCTGCTCAGCACCAATTTCAACAGCCTCCTCAGTTTCAGAGGTTGTTACAGAAACCTGAACACTTTTTTCCGCGACCTTTGCTAGGTCCTAATCAATGTGCCTATTGTAAAGAGGAAGGTCATTTTAAGAATAGCTGTCCGGTTTTATTGCAACGTAATGAGGGATTGCCAGGGCCGCGAGGCCGTGGTGGTTTTCAGTCAGCACCCAAGGGTAGAGGGCGAGGTGAGTTGTCTCAGACACAGCGTTCCTTTCCCCCTCAGAATTCTATGAATTATTTTGACCAGCAGAATACTCAGTCTGCACAATATTACAATAACGATTATTGTGTTGAAAGTGAGAATCAGGATTTTCACACTAGTTAGGACAGCCATGGACAAAGCAAGGGAGTCGTAACTGTTCCAGTGGATCAGAATGGTTCTTATGTTGAAGTTGTTGCATTGGGTGTTCCAGAGCCATTTCTTTTGGATACTGGTGCAATGAGAAGTTCTATCATTCACTCCAAACTCCCTGGGGCACCTTTGTCTGGCTTAATAAACGTTTCTGTAGGATTCTCTAGTGCCCCAGTTCATAACCCGGTTTCTTGCCCTTTGCCTCTCTCAATCGGTCCTTATGATTTGGAGGCCCCGCTCATTTTAACGATTGGTTGCGGCGAGAATTTGCTGGGTTTGGACTTATTGAAACGTCTTCATGCAACATTGTACTGTTCCCCCTCTGGTGTACATCTTACTTTAGGCAAGAAATTGGTTTCTCCTATGTATTTGTCTAAGGACCAACTCCCACCCGAATTGCATTCCCTTCCTGCTACGCTTTGGGCTACAGGTCCGAATGATGTTGGTCTGCTCCAAATTCCACCTCACGTGGTTACTGTCAAGCCTAATGTTAAATTACAACGCATTCCTCAGTGTAAAATTTCCAGCGATGGTGAAAGAGCTCTGTTGGCTATCATCTATGATTTAGTTCAGAAGGGTGCGGTTGAAGAAACAAGAGGAAACGTTTGCAATAGTCCTGTTCTATCTGTTCTTAAACGCACTGATTCTTCTCAGCCCCCTGTATATCGTTTTGTGATTGATCTTCGGGAGGTTAACAAGATTGTTATACCCCAGTTTCCTGTCGTCCCAGATATCACTGCTGTTAGACCTGGCATCATTGGCATGAGTCTCTCCTCCATTTTTTTCTGTTTGCCTCCTCTGGTTACGATGTTTTTGCTGGAATATTGCTTTGGGCACTGTGCCACTGCTGATCAGTGCCACAGTGCAAGTGCTCCCTATGTGAAATTGATGTATTGATTGGATTCCATGTTTGGCTTATTTGGTTTACTGTCAGTCCCTAGTAGAGTGCACCAGGAGTGCCAGGGCTTGTAAATACAAATGCTGCTAGTGGGCTTGCAGCACGTGTTGTGCCACCCACAGAAGCAGCCTGGTAAAGTATGTCTAAAGATCTGCCATTGCTAGACCTACGTGCAGTCTGGTACTGTCACACGGGCTGCGCAAGTACACCTACTTGCCAGTCCCTAAACCTTCCCTTAACTTCATGTTAGTCACCCCTATGGTAGGCCCAAGGGCAGGGTGCATTGTAAGCATAGGGTAGGACAAGCCTGATGAGGTTGGCATGTCCTAATAGTGAATTACAGCCATATTCGTTTTTCACTATTGTAAGGTTACCTGCTCTCCATAAGTTAGAATGGGCCGCCAGGATTATTAATGGTATAATCCTAGCGGGCTCGGGGAGCATGGTGCAATGTCGAGTTTGGTATCCCTGAACTCAAAGTTTAATAACGCATCCGTTTGGGTGGATGGTTTTTGGACTCTGTGTTTGAAAATAGCACTTTTAGAAAGTAGCTATTTTCTTGTCTGACTGTCTACTGGTCTCTGGTGGTTTGGTGTGCGTGTGACAGGAGCTGGGTGGCTCCAGGCGTCTGAATGAGTCAGTGTGAGGTGAGTGGGGCAGAGTAGGGGAAGAGTAGCTCCTGATAGCCTGCCCTGCCTGACACAATGCTGGCTCCACCTCCTGCCAGGCGACTGATGGCTCTGTGCCTGCCAGGGACGATCCTGGCCCCACCTCCTACCGGGCGACTGATGGCCCTGCCCCGCCAGTGACAATGCTGGCTCCACTTCCTCCTGGGCGGCTGGAGACTCTGCCCTGCACAGTGAATAGGCCAGGTGCCTCGGCCTGGCAACACCCACAACAAACCCAGGATGGGGGGAAATTCCCCTGCATGGACAAAGGGATCAAAGCAGAAAAGGGGTATAAGAGAAGGACCCCTGAACTGAGAATTTAGATCACTTCTGACAAGGAAACCTGAACGAAGGACAAGAAGCCTGCTGATCCAAGGACTTGCCTACCCCTTCTGACAGTGTGCTGTTTGTTGGGGGAATCCTGCAGTTACTTCTTTATTTTTGCCAAGGAACCAGGAGAGAGGAACTGAGTGTGCACTCTCAAGCTTTGCCTAGGAAATCTCCAAGGGCTGGAAGAGTGCCAGCCTCCTGTTGAAGTCACAGGGTTAAAGGACTTCATCATTTGCTAAAAGTGCTTGTTGCTGGTACCTGAAAATCCAGCACCTCTGAAGAATCCAGCAATCTCGACGCCGACGGACGCCGCCGAATCCAGCTCGACCTCGTGAGTGCAGCTCCCGTGTCCCGCACCTTCGACTCCGGCCGCCGGGCCCGATTGACGCTAGTAGCGACGCCACTGCCGACGCCTCGACACCGAGCCCTCTCGACGCCGTGAGCGCTGCTCACTCTTGCATTACCACCGACATCGACGACGCCGTATCCTGCTTCGCCTCGGGAGCGCTGCTCCTGCCTGACATCTGCCGATGCCGCTGCAGATCGCCCCGACTCCGAGGCCCGATCGACGCCGAAGACGCGACGCCGGACATCTCGACGCCGCTGATCATCGTGTGCTTCACTTTTCCAAGGTACTGTGTTGTGTGGGTCTGTTCGACTCCGGGCTCGACGTAGCGCTCCTCGCGGTCGACGCCGAACCTTTGGATTAACTTTGCCTCGACGTCTTGTGACTCCTGTGGGGGTTACATTGTTGCCAAGAACTGTGATTTAAAGAAGAAGAGTTGCTTTTGTTACTAAAGACTTTGTGCTAAGAAGAAACCGTACTTGAACTATTATTTTTCATTCCAAGAGTATTTATTAAGATTGTGGTATATTTTTGTCATTATTTGGTCTTGTGCTAAGCCTTATATAAACAGCCTTATTTTTATAGTGTCGTGTCCATTTATAGTGTATTCACTTTATTACTGTATGTGGTCATAAATGCTTAACGCACTGCCTCTGAGATAAGCCTGTCTGCTTTGACAAGCTACCAAGGGGTGAGCAGGGGTTATCTAAGTGTGTGATCCCCTTGCCCTGACTAGAAAAGGTGTGTCCCTATTTGTCAGAAGTGTATACCTCTGTCAACTAGAGACAGCCGCTTCTAACAACTGCCTTGCTCACAATGATACCTGCTTCAGCTGCCTGGTTCTCGGTTATTGATCTTAAAAACGCTTTCTTCAGCATTTCTATTGCTGAGGAGAGTAGGGATATTTTTGGCTTCTCTCTCGGAGGCCGAAGTTTCCGATTCAAACGTGCACCCCAAGGCTATTGTGAGAGTCCCTCCATTTATAGTCAGGCTTTGAAATCTCAGCTTGATGCTTTTACTTTGCCCCCAGGTGCCACTCTTATTCAGTATGTGGATGATTTGTTGGTTGCTGCTGATTCAGAGGATGTTTGTAAAAATGTGACTGTTTCGCTGTTGCGTCATTTGTCTGAGCTACATCACAAGGTGTCACCCTCTAAACTACAATATTGCCGTCAAGAGGTTACCTATTTATGTCATCTCTTGTCAAAGGAGGGAAGGCGATTGACCCCAGAACGTATTCAAGCAATCGCACAAATGTCTGTACCATCCACACAAAGGGAGGTGCGTGCCTTTCTGGGCATTACCTCTTATTGTAGACAGTGGATTCCAAATTTTTCTTTGTTGGCTAAACCTCTGCTGGCACTTACTCTGAAAGACACACCCTAACCTCTTCCTTGGACTGACGAATGTCAGAAGAGTTTTTCTAACTCACGTACTGCCTTGTGTTCTGCCCCTGTGTTAGGTACTCCGGATTACAGTAAGCCTTTTACAATCCATGTTCATGAAAGAGAAGGTTGTGCGTTGTCAGTTTTAACGCAACAATTTGGAGACAAACAGCGGCCATGTGCCTATTTTTCGGCTACATTGGATCCAGTAGCCAAGGCATTGCCTAGTTGTCTCAAAGCTACAGCAGCAGCAGCGATTTCCATTCGTCAATCTGCTGGATTGGTACTGGACAATACTCTTGTTGTTATGGTACCCCGTGCAGTGGATACTCTTTGGAACAGAACGAAAACACAACATCTCACGAGTGCCCGCTTGTCTGGGTACAAGCTGACGCTCTTGGCTAGTCATATACACATCAAGCGATGTAATACTTTGAATCCAGCAACATTGTTACCCATTCCAGAAGAGAAAGACACCCAAGAACAACATGATTGTTTTCTCCGTACAGAGGAGGAAACGAAAGGCAGAATAGACTTAAAAGATACACCACTCGTGGACCCAGATGGGATCCTATGGGTGGATGGGTCTTGTTTCAAACTTCCCAATGGTGAGACGACTTCAGCCTATGCTGTTACCACCTTGTATACAGTAGTGGAGACAGCACGCATTAGACAGAATTCAGCCCAAGCAGCTGAGCTGATTGCCGAGACGAGAGCGTGTGTGTTGACTAAGGGAAAGAGAGTGAATGTTTACACCGATAGCCAGTACGCCTTTGGCGTGGCTCACAGTTTTGGCCGTCTCTGGAAGGAAAGAGGATTTTTTACTTCCCATGGGACTAAGATACAGCATGGTCAGTTGGTAACTGACCTTCTCGAATCACTTGCTTTGCCTACCCGATAGCAATTGTGAAGTGTAGTGCACATAAAAGGATCACTGATGATGTGGGTCGCCGGAATGCTTTTGCAGACGAGGTAGCGAAAGAAACAGCGAGAGATGCTACAAGTCGCATGTATATTGCAGGCCCTGCAAGATGGGTCAGAGAAGGAGGAATGTGTGAGGACACAATAGAAAGTGTGAGAATGATTCAAGAAGAGGCTACAGAGAAGGAATTGAGTAAGTGGAGAGAAAGTACGGGAATGTTGGACGCGACAGGATGTTGGACAGAATTGTCAGAACACCAGCGTTGGCTGTTACCAGACGCCTATGTATTGCCTGTAGTTACTATGGCACATGGTCCAGCCCACATCAGTGCGAAAGGGATATGCAAACTTCTGGCTCCAGTATGGCAGAATGAGGGTATCCCTAAATGTGCGGAAAATGTGATGAAACATTGTATCGTTTGTTTGATGCATAATCCAGGAAAGGGAACCCCAACTCCGGCAGGTCATTTTGCTCCCCCTACGCATCCTTTTGAGGTATTACAAATCGATTACATTCATATGGAACATTGCAACAATCTTAAGTATGTTCTGGTGGTAGTGTGTGGCTTTTCCAGATGGATAGAGGCCTACCCCCTAAAGGATAATACTGCTTTGTCCACTGTCAAAGCCCTCTTGAAGGAATTCTTCCCGAGGTTTGGTTTGCCGCGAATTGTCTGGAGTGACAATGGAAGTGAATTTGTAGGCCAAATTATGCAGAAGGTGTGTGCGGGTCTTGGTATTAGGCAGAGATTCCATGTGGCAAACCACCCTCAGTCAGCAGGCTTGGTAGAGTGCTATAATGGCACTCTCAAGCTCAAGCTGGCAAAGATTCAGGCCAGCACGGGTCTTGCTTGGCCCGATGCCTTACCTTTGGCACTCCTATCTACGAGAACAGCTGTACACTCTCGTTTGGGACTCAGCCCATACGAGGTTGTTTTTGGGCACCCAGCTAACGTCTGGGGAGTCCCTCGACCTAAAAAGTACTCCGATATTCCGTATTCTATGTTGATTGACTACTTGCATGACCTCACCACTAAATTGCATGTTCTTCACCAGCAGGTTCAAAACGCTTTGCCGGAGGCCTCCGCAGACCCAGGTCACTCCATCCAACCCGGGAACTGGGTCTGTTTGAAGAATTTTCTGCGAAAGAAGAATCTGGAACCTCGTTGGGGGCTGCCTCGGCAAGTTTTTCTGGTGACACGTACAGCAGTAAAGGTCGCCGGGAAGAAGAACTGGATCCATAACGTGCATTGCAAAAGGGTACCATTGCCTTTGTCTTTTGACCAGTGGGTCCGCAAGGGTGTAGGTGATAGTGAAGGCGAAAGGGTCCCTCGGTTGGTACCTTTCAGTAGTGCACGTCTGGATTGGACAAGGTCTGAAAAAGAAGACGACGATGTGTTGCAAGAAGCTGTACCATCACATCTGCGATTGAACACAACAAACTTAGAGACTTTGTTTCAAGAACAAATGGTACCTGACAAGACCCGGTACACCCTGAGACCTAGACTGATTAAGAACAATTAAACCCTTTTGTTCTTTTCCTTTTTCTGGTTACACTTTTAAGAGACATTTTTTTTACCATCCGTCAAGTTGCAGGGTCACGGTAGGAGTCTTAGGCTGTGACCTGAGTAGTGACAGTAGGTCTGCAGTACTTGCAGTGTCATAGGACGGCTAATAATCACAACTAAGTGATCTAGGAAGATTACCATGAGCAACGCTTTAGAGGATGGATTTTGAATTGGAAAAGAATGATAAAAAGCAAGAAATGAAAAGTAAATATAAGAAACTGTTATTTAGCTCATGTGGCGTAGCCTTGTGCATTTTAATATGTTCATGTATTTTATTGGCTTGTGTGGGTTGGGTTGTTCACACTATGCAGCAAGCACCTGTTCCTACTTCTGTTTCTTTGCCTTTTTCCACTACTGCCTCCCCGCATCAGTTCCATACACTCCCAGAACACGAACAAATTAGACGAACAGAATACTTTAACAATTCATTCATCCACCTGTTGCATCAGCATCAACTGGCAGTCAATACTACTGACTGTCGGGTTTGTGGACTCATGCCCCATAACACAGAGTAAGGGATGCCATATTTAGTCCTTCCGTTTTCTTATGAAGGTTCCGCTTGGGCCTATTTGGCCATGTTTTCTAATGCATACCAGAATCAACTTCGACATCCTCTCGTTGGTCCATATGGTGGTGGAGCAGATTTTAGTCATAGTTCTTTGATAAAGGGAATAGTGGCTATGGCTAGAGTTGCAGAAAGTGGTAAGATCCCTGTTGATGAGAAACAAGCGTATGATGGTTGGAACGTGACTTGTTACGTTGCTAGCCTCACAGATAAGGCTAGACTAAGGAGATCCCCACCAATTTGGACCATACCTCATCGAGGCAATTTGTGTTTACAGATAAATGGTCAAAATACCAAAAACCAACAGGAAAAGAGTGTTTGTTCCCGTACATACATCTATTCATCCCAGATTTCTTCACCATTAGTACCATCTCAGGGCACATACTTTGTCTGCCACGACAGAGCCTACACGTGGCTCTCCACCAACTTTTCAGGAACGTGTTATGTGGCTTTTCTTCTCCCTCCGACATACACTGCTCCTTCAGGTTATCACAGAAATAGATATGGCAGAGTGGTTATCGATTCCAAAGACACAGCAGGACAAGAGGGAGGGGACTTTTTCAAAGGGTTCCTTCCTTTCTGGAGCCCAATGGCCAATAGCAGAAACATTGGATAGTTAGTTTGTGTTGTTGAGGCTACCATAAATGTGACTTCTGGAGCCTTGAGTAATTTAACAGCCGAACTTCAGGCGGACCGCCTTATGACTTTGCAGAACCGGATGATTCTAGATATTGTTCTTGCAGATCGCGGCGGAGTCTGTAAATTGATCGGGTCTAGTTGCTGCATTTATATTCCTGATAATGCCGCTACGGTATACCAAGCCATCTATAAATTGCACGTAATTTCCGAGTCGATTCACCAGGACACAGGAGATTGGTCTGTGATGGGATGGTTTTGGGGACTACTGTCCACATGGGGATGGAAGGTATTAACGTTCCTTGGAATGGTTTTGGCCATCATTTTCTCTTGTTGTCTTTGTTTACAGTGTGACCCTGCCATTTGCGGTCTTTGTGCCACCATGTGTGTCCCAAGGTCTGTGTCACAGAAAACAGAGAACATTAAAATGATGTTGCAGCAACAGCTCGACGACCTCATGGCCATTGACATCGACTCAGACTAACTTGAGTCCTTTGTGTTTTGCCTGAGTAATGGCAAAAGTAGGGTCTGAGGTTCTTCAGTTTTCGACTTCTTCCAGTATTCGGCCGCCATTTTGTGTCCCGTCGCCATTTTGTGTTGCCTTCACTCAGGCAGCACGGCGAACAGAGTGTTTTTGCCTTCTCCAGGTGCTGCGTGTCTCTTCTGTTAAAAAGTAACCCCCTGCCCTTGTTTACGAAACCGATGTCAGGGTCTGGCCGAGTCCACTAATCCATGTCTAGGCTGATTGATCCCTGTCTCGACTGACTGCTCGGCTCTCCCTATTCTTTCCTTTCTTTATCTTATCCGACTGGCCTTTGCTATTCTCTCCTTGTATTCTTCTGTTACACAACTATCCTTTGAGGCATACAAGTACGTCCTGCCACCTGCAAATTGGATTGTAGGCACTAGCACTGATTAACTTGTGGGGAGGGGTGACACACAGAGTCTGAAAGAAGGGCGTATTTGGGACACTTGATAGCTTGTTTTCCAACTTTTCCTATTGGCTAGCCTTGTATGTATTGTATGTATTGGGAGTATACGTTGTAAATATGTGTGCTATAGAAGATTGTGCGCCACAGAGTAAAAGTGGCAATCTCCTAAGAACCTACTCTGTACTTCCGGGACAACTGTGCTTAGCTGCAGCTAATAAATCTGGTTTTCTACGCCTAACAGAGTGTCTCGTGTCTCTGTCCGACAAGGCAGGTGAACTCGGAGGTTTAAGGCATGCCCTGTGCCGCCAGGCCCGGTTCTTCAACATAATGTTAGTAGAGGGGTGTTAGAGGTGTAGAAGGGTAGTAAGGAGTTAGAGTGCAAATCGATATGTATAGGGTTATAAGGGTAGATAAGGGGTGCAAGATTGGTAGAGCAATAGTAGAGTGTTTGAGGAGGGTTATTTGAGTATTTGAGTGGTAGAGGGTTAGTACAGGATTAGATATTTAGAAGAAGTGTTGAATTGGGGTATTATATGTATAGAACAGTGTTAGTGTAGGTTTAGAAGAGTGTTATTAGATGTTTAGTTGAATGTAGGTGATAGGTTGTATACAAAATCTTATGTTACATACTTGTAGCTATGTAGATTTCCTTTATATTTAATTTGCAAATTAATGTCTTGCCTTTTTATTGTAATAGTATGTTAATTTATGATTTACCAAATAAACAGAGACTTGTATATTGTGTTTTGTACAAAATAATGATTTTTTCCTAATATATCCCACTAGTTTGTATATGAGCTTAGAGGTCTAAGCATATAAATTACACTTATGAGCATATACTAAATTATCTTAATTTATATTGATCCTTAGGGGTGTAGAAAGTAAATTAACTAAAGAAAGCTAATATTATTTAATAGTATATGTTTATAGTGTTTGAGTTGTAGTATAGTGTTAGTGTGGATGAAGAGGTGTATTAAAGGCTTAGTATTGTGAAATGTTGGAGGGGTACAACAGTGTGTTTAGAGGACCGGTGTGGCCCCCGGAGGTGCCTGCTGTGACGGGCCCTAGTGGGGGTCTCGTTGGCTGCAGGGGTACATGCACAGGCGTCCTGTGGGTCAGAGGCATGGAAGTGTTTACAGACAGAGGAAGGCCCGCCCTGTGCCCTGTGCCCTGGGGCCACATTGACATTGTCATCAAAGACACCCCCCCCGTCTGACGCTCTCCCAGACCTTATCTGTGTGTCCGAAGACATGAGAAAGACATGAGAATGGGGGGGGGCTAAGACATAGAAAGAAAGGCAGTGTTGAACCGGGGCCTCCTGCATTGGGGGATGCTGTATCTGTCATGAGGGATGTGTCAGTATGTGTGTGTGTGTGTACATATACCCTAAACTTTTGTAGGCGAAATATAGCAATAGAACAATAACATGCTAAACCAGTAAGGTTTTACACACACAACTGTGTGTCCTTGTGTTTGCGATATCAACACAATTCACGTCTGTGCGTCCCTAGCGAAGCCAGTGCAATTTGACGTTACTCAATTTGAGACTGCGGCGCAAAACACAAATTCCATACCTCATCATAGTACAGGTTCATTTGAGAAATCGCTCCTTGCTGCCTTTCTGTTTCCTGGTTACGCTCACTTTACCTCAGAAGAAAGATGCTGGCCTGTCCCCAGAAGCCCCATTTAACGTGTGTCTAGTAGTAGTTATTGTTGTGTGCCCATATGTATTCTTTGTGGGCGTGTGTTCGTTGGAATAAATACCAGTTATTGTAATTATACCTGTATGTTTTGCTGCGCTTTTACCAAAGCAGTACCGTCAATGGGCATTAAAATACATCTACCATAATAAACACCCTATCAATTACACCAATCTCTAAAATAGATTAATACCTTCTATACCACTTACATTACCGCTAGGTATACAAGCATTGTCCAATTTTCTAAATATATACTGTCCTTGCCCTTGCATAAGGTAAGGAACGTCTGCCAAATATAGCATCGTGGGGGGGGGGCGTTGGGGTTGGGGGGACAATTGTGCAGCAGGTGCATTGGCACCAATGCCCCTAACAGAGTTAATGGTCCAATAATTTACTCTGCAGCTAAACCAGTGGACGGGCTCATTGCCTGCAGCAGGACAATTGACTTAATGTCCTATACACCTCTCCTAGAAACTATTAGTGCATCAGGTGCAGTAGCACCGGTATCCCAGAACCGTGAAGGGGCGACTAAACACCGACAATGCACGCTGTGCTCGAACCACAGGTGGAAGGGGACCAGTCTACCAGAAATGGCCACCAGGGGGGTGCTGTGTGTGAGGGGAGTTGGCAGGAGGCCTTTCACTGGGGTTGACAGGCAAGGACTGGGGGGTCGT
The DNA here is from genome assembly GCF_964261635.1 of Lissotriton helveticus. Taxonomy (NCBI): domain Eukaryota; kingdom Metazoa; phylum Chordata; class Amphibia; order Caudata; family Salamandridae; genus Lissotriton; species Lissotriton helveticus. The sequence goes on from NC_136069.1 coordinate 1,622,579,295, forward strand.
GCCGGCAGGGTAGGGAGATTCACTGGGTAGCTGTTTACTGCTTTTGTGTCCGAGGCCCGTCCGAGGCACGTCCTGAGACCAAGCCGAGTGCCGTAAGCGGGGTTGGTAACAGGCCATTGGGTGAAAAGAGTCTGAGCCCCATGAGTATTTTAAGATGGATCCTGGTGTTTGAGGACCGGTGTGGTCAGTGAGGACCCGACGGTGCCGTTACCCTGACATCTGAAATGCCTGCTATGAGGGACCCTAGTGGGGGCATCGTTGGCTGCAGGGGTGCAGGCACAGGCGTCCCTCGGGCCCGAGGCATGGAAGTGTTTGCCAGACAGAGGAAGGCCCGCTCTGTGCCCTGGGGCCACATTGTCCTCAAAGACTCCCCCCCATCTGACGATCTCCCAGACCTTATCTGTGTGTCCGAAGCGTAAATTCAATCTATTTTGTACTGACAGTAAGGAAATGCAGAGTGGAAAATGCAAGTCATATCTTTGGCAGCCTGCCACAATAGGCCAGGAGCGATCCAAGGAGAGAGCAGGGCAGACAAAGGGGATCCCAAGCCACGGGGAGATAGGGAGCTGCCCAGGATCAAACTGTGTCGAGAGGCAGAGCCAGGGGTCTACCTTGTGAGTTCCCTCAGGCCTTCAATAAGGGATACAACTCATCAATTCAATAGTTTACACTGCTCGACCTCAGAAGGATGTAAGAACGTATCATCAGTCCAGTTAACAGAGATTTCAGGAGTCACAGTAGGAGTGGGAAGGAAGCACCCACCACCTCTGCTGGTGCAAGTTTTTACCGGGCGTTTTTAAAATCTTTGGTAGGGCTGCAGATTTCTGGTCAGCCTAGTCCCCCTGACGAGCTGGTGGGGCTGGGGCAAGCAGCCTGCGAGTCAGGCTTTCCTCAATGGTCGGAATCTATCCGGACCTGCATGCTAGGGAGGGTGGTCAGGGGTTTTACGCGCATCCCAAAGAACCGCATAGTAATCAGTGAACAGACCTCATGTGCTCAAGTTCACATGACATGTCAGGGAAGATAAGGGATTATGCTGTGATTTAGGGCATTAAACAGTGGGGCGCGTGGTTTACTTTAGCTGCAACCATGCATGGACTGAGAGATACATATATGGACACAAACAAGCCCTAGGAATCTAAACAAGAAACTTGTGAGGAAACCATATGTCCCAGGGGTGAGGCCTGTTCTGAATTGCAAAGCAGAAGAGGCCGGGCACCTGCTAACAGTGCACACTGCACTCGCAGCCCAAGGAGACCTGCTGGGCAAACACCTGGGCACAGAACTCTGCCCCCGGCAGCAGCTTCCGGCTGAGGGCGTTCCCGTCTACAACTGCGCCATCAACCATGGTTTCCACAGAGCAGACAGGAAACCCAGATACCGCAGTGTCCTCCCTCGGTGCAGCCCAGGCACGTCAGTTCCTCAGTTGGGTTGCACATAAAAAAAAAGAAAGAAAGAAAATTAAAACAGCTAGTCGGGGCTGTTTGCATTTGGAGACTTGGATAAAACATTTTTAAACAAGCACTGGCCGCTTCTTCTGCTCGGCGCTCAGCGCATCCGCTATGAAGCTGTGTATATTAAACGTTAAATCGCTCGATTGTTGCCAGCAGTGAGCAGAAGGAGAGGTGGACTGGGGTTTTAGACCAGCCTCACTTATTCTGTCAGGGGCGCTGCGCAATGGAGTATTAAGCATAACTCAAGCTGACAGGGAGGCACTGGAGTATTACACCTGCCTCAGGCAAGCTACCAGTCCATTGAAGCAATATACAAGCCTCACCCCCGCTCGTGGTTTCCAACTTCTGGCACTTCACGCATATCTAATGCACGAGCCACACACACACACACACAGGGGTATTTACATGCATAACACACACATGCAACAAACTCTAATAAATGCAATTAGGGCTGGGCTTGCGCGATTCCCTCGGGGGAGCTGCGTGACCATATGGCGCGACCATATGGCGCCCCGCGCTCCCGAAAGGAAATCAAATGGGGCATTAATAAAGTATCTGAACATAAAAAAGAAATAATGTGGCAGCATTATATAGCAGCAGCATCCATCAGTTGTGAAAAAATCACTATTCCACGTCACCTCTTCTGTTTAAATTCAGAACCAGCAACACAATAGGAAATATCTGCCCTTAGCTGGTTTTTAGGAATTATATGGCTTATATCAAGAGCACGGATTCAGGAAACCGAGGGGCAGTAAATGTCAAGCATGATATTGGGGAGTGATCTATTTGCATAAAAAGGTGTAAAATGGTCAGTACTCAGTAAGCTAGCAGCAATATATCTTTCATGTCTTATAGCCAGTGCGTCCTCTGAAAAGGTCTTCACTGCCGTTGTGAAAATGTCAAGGTCACAAGGACTAGCTTGTCTCCTGTGGATTGACTCACAGTGTTTAAAAGCAAACAAGCATTTCACTCCTAAAAAATATGAGACCCTTACAGCAGACCTTTGAGCCCAAAGGCAGGGTGCATTATATCTTCTGAGAGGAAATATCTGCATGAGCAGATATGCCCTTTTGATGCCTAGTTCTATTACTATATATTGCAGGTAATCAGGGAAGTCATTTTAAAAGCATGTGCTGGAGACTGGTGAAAACATGTTCCACAACTACATGATTGCTTCCCTAAATATAGGGATGTTTGCCAACAAACACCTTCCATTATTGAACCTAAACTGATGCCAGTGATGGATTTATAAATGCATGTACTCAGAGGGTACTGTAGAAACCTCTACCAGACCTCCACTGTGCTATTTAATGGGGTAAGTCCAGTCTGCTGCCACAGATGTGGTTTTGACCCCCACGTGTGAGAATCTTCGCTCTTAGGAGGTCAGGAATAATGCCTGTTCTGTAGAGAAGTGTTATCACTTCCTCCTCCAAAAAGGCTGGTAAAATTACCAATCCAAAGCAGGGAGCTTCAAAGGGCCTACCACCTTCTGGTATGCAAGTGTGGCTTCTCTCACAGGAGAAGATGCTGACCCCCCTGCTCTGGGCCATCTGGAGCCAAACAGGTGGGTAAATTAGCTATGAAGGAGGTGTGTTGCACTGGCATGCTGCACACACCTCTAGAGTGACCAGCTGGAAGTGAATGAGACTTTAGAGATTCCACCATATTTGTGTGGTGGAATTAAGTAATCGGGGATAGACTGATGCCATCTCTCCCAAGGAAGTGGTCATCTAAGGAGTGTAGTGAATGTAGGGACAAGTAGCCCATTGGCTACTCCCCCTCACTGCCCTTAACACTCCTACATTTATTATTTAGATGCACCCTGATACAAAAAAAGGAGTGGAAGAAGAAAACTGTCGGCCTTAGAACTGATGAGCATGACTAATTTGGCACCAACCCTTCAGGCCTGTCTCCTTTAACCGACCTTCATGGACAAACTGCACAGTACAAATCCCTGGTGTCCTAAACCCCTTGAAGCAGCCAAGGCCTGTTGTGCCTGAACCAGACACCGAAGCCAAGAAAGACCAACCTGCATGCCAAGAGTTCTGGAAAAGTAGGACCTATATCGACAGTGGTCTAGTTGTCCTAGCTGCCCCCCCTGCAGAAACCAAAGACAAAGTTTGAGTTTGCAACTGCCACCAACCAACTCTAAAAGCATCTCTGCACCAGTGTTCCAGAGCCCGAACTCAAGAGAAGTGACGGTGCCAACAGGGTCCGAGTCCCAGAAAAGCTAGCCCACACTTGGATTACCTAGATTGGACTTACAGTCGCCGACTGGAGCCTCTTTCTGCAGGCCCCCACCAACCCCAAGTGGCTCCTTCACTGGAAGCTAACGCCAAAAGACACCACTGCATGCCCCACAGCCCAATGAGAAGTGGAAAAAGGCATCCTATGTTCCTATGTATACGTATACCCAACGCACTAACACACCTTTGCACCCGAACGCCCCAGAGCCTCCCGAGGTGACCTGTTGGTGTGGCCTTGTACCTTGCCCCATACTCACCTCAAGGCTAGAAGAACAGCCCCATAAGTTGTTTACAAGTGCCCAAATGCAATACATGTTTTTCCTCCTCAGGACGACATTGCCAACCCAGAAAAGTCAATTTCTGAAAACTGTGAAAATACATATCTCGAAAAGTACTCCCCTGATTCCAATGATCTTGGTATCTAAATTCAACTATAAACACATGTTATATTTGGAAATTGATGTCAGGTTTTCTTAATTGAGTGTGGGTCTCATTTACTGCCTTTGTGTATGCAATACATGCTTAGCACTACCCTCTGATATGCCTAATTGCTCGAAAACACTACCACAAAAGAGAGCATTTGGAATGTCATTTGAGCCTCTGTTATAGCTCTTGGGTTTGCTTGGACTCTTCACATTGTGTATATATCAACGATCAAGGGTTTTAAGGAGCTGGGGGCTGTCAGGGAGATTAGGTGAGCTAATGCCTAGAGTCACATAATGTTGAGCTGAGCTGCCACCGGCAATCACTCTGCGGCTCTTGAGTCAGCCCCTCTGGCTGCCGTGCCACATCTCACCCAGGCTTTTAACATGAATTCGAGGCTCCATCTCCTCCTTGTAGGCCAGAATGCAGCATGCATTATGGGAAAGATAGTCCCTCAGTGCCCCCTGCAGAGTCCTTGAGTGTCAGGCACTGCAAAAGAAGTGGTGCACTTTTAGGGTAAATTCAAGGCCGTCTCCTCCCTAGAAGCCCAGATACAGCAGGGATTATGCAGCCAGGTAGTCCACCGGTGTCCCGGCAGAGTCCACAAGTGTCAGATTTCTGACTGTTAGAATTTAACAGCTGTACTGCTTAGATTTAATTTAATAGGAAGTATGCTCATCTTCAGTTTTTCTAACTCTATTTTTACTTAATATAAAGACATTCATGTTATGGCTCTCAAAATGTTTTTAGAATTTTTTTTTAGTCCTAGAGATGCCTTCATGCAATGTTGATTGGTGACCTCAACTTGTTCTTAATGTGAAGTCTGTCTGTTTTCAGACCTCTGTATATTTGATTAGGGTGCCACTTGCACTGAGCACTGTACACACTCTAGTTAAGGAGACCTTTGCTAATTTTATCGTAGACTTTTTAACATTATTGGGTACTAAAAAGGTCAAAGGAGAAAGAAAACATGTAACAACTTTTATAGGGAGCTGCCTTTGACTGGTGCTTTGAGGTGGCCATTAAGACCCTTATGTACCATGTGTCACCGTCTATAAAGGATCAGTGGCGCACAGTAAAGTGTGCTATAAATGGGGCAGATGACTTTCATCTCAAGTTACTTGAGCCCTGTGTGGAGGATTTTAGGGTTTGCTTGGAAGGAAGTAATTCTTTCTTCTTTTAATCTTATATAAGCATGGGCGGATTTTGCGAATTGGCAATCCGCGAAATTGCGTATTTACGGATTCGCAATCCGCAAAATCCGCGAACTCTCGCGAATTTGCATATTTTTTTATTTTTTTGTGTTCGCAAGGATTTCTGCCAGTTCGCAAGGATTTTGTACCAGTTCGCAAACGCGAACTTACTTTTCGGGTAGCAACGGTCGCGAACATGTTGTTTCTACATCTGGTTCATCACAGCACCCTCTGTTTCACCACTGCCACCCTCTGTTTCACCACTGCCACCCTCTGGCTCACCCATGCCACCCTCTGGCTCACCCATGCCACCCTCTAGTTCATCACTGTAGATTATGGGTGGAAAAGCACACCTGCCCTGCCTCAACTGACATAAATGAATTAGGGGCTGATTAATGTGTTACTGAATTTGAACTTCCTGGCTGGAACCTGCTTCCTTATCTGTAATTGCTTTCTCTGAGCCTGCTGTGAGGGTCAGAGCAGGGTCATAGAATAGTTGCAAGTCGGCAACTGAACTCTGAAGGGGCCCCTCAGGAAGCACAACAGGGAATGGTTACTAATGATAAGATTGAACTTTTGCACCTGCTGAGTGCTTTCAGTTTTTGCAAAAATCCAAATATCCAGCAGCGTCCACAAAAAAGTAATCCTTCCAGGCACTACAGGGAATGGTTACTAATAATAAGATTGAACTTTTGCACCTGCTGAGTGCTTCCAGGTCAAGATCCAAATCAAAGTGACCAGCACATGAAGAAAGCACTGAGAGGAGCCTGCTGGACAGGAACAGGAAGTTGGAGACTGTGGGGCACTTCCTTCCTCCCACCCCCCCCCCAAAATGGACTCTTTGCAAAAAAAAGTGCAGGCAAATGTCAACCTGAGGAGTTATTCTGATAAAAATCATAATTTTCAAGGTTTATGCTGCCTGCTGGTGGATTTCTTGTGCGAAATTGCAAATTTTGCAATCTCGCAATTGCGAGATTGTCGCTGCCAGCCGCATCTACGTTTTCGCAAGTGTTTACTCCCGCGAAATGGTATAGTATGCTAGTTGGCAAGTGCGACCAAGCAAAAAAATCGCACGGATTTACGAATTTTCGGTAAGTTCGCGAGAGTTCGCGGATTGCGAATTTACCGAAAATCCGCAAAATCCGCGAGCGGAACGGATTTTACGCCCATGCTTAATCTTATATGTATGTCTATTAAGACTGTGTTGTTGAGGCATGGTAAACACAGAAGCCCCCCCCCCAAAAAAGGTGTTTTGATCATTCCTGTAGTATTGTCAATAAGACCTTAAACAAACTCTGAGGGATTCCACCATGGGCTCCTGTTGTCAGTCTACATACTAACAAGCTCTGAAGGCAAGTATGCAGGATTTATATGGGTGGCTTGGGAAGAGCTCATTCTTGCCTGTAATGAAAAGGAAAGTGGGCTATCTTAGAACTTTGTAAAGTGGCCTTTATTTCAGGCAATCCCAGATTTTGTATGAATTTACATATTGCAATAAATGTGTCGGTTAAGCACTTTGAATCTACATATGATGACGACAAAACCACTACTTCATTACCACCAAATTCAGTTTTGAATGTGAGGAGGTGAGGGATGCATTATAGCTCTTCCAAATTTCAAAGCCTCAGGTCCAGATGGGATACCAGATGTTCGAAATTGGGTTTGTGCATAGCAGAGGTATGCACCTAGTGCAAGCAGGAACCACAACCCTAGTCAGGGTAAGACACAAACTAAAAGTTAACCTGTGCTCACAATGCAGTCAGACTTAACTTAAGAGGTAATTTGTAAAGTATTTGTGTAACACAACATATAGTAACACAGGAAAAAATAGAACAAAATACTCCACACCAGGTTGGAAAGATAGATATGATTTGTCAAGTAAAGGAAGACCAAAATAGCAAAAATCCAATGAGTAGAATTTGAGATATGAAATTTAAAAATAGCGTTTAGAAGCAATAAGCCCCTATGGGGGATATCTAATCACGTTGGACAGGGGAAAAGTTAAGATGGAGCATAGGGCAGGTACAGGAGTTGCGCAGCTCACTGAACAAAGTACCTTGATCATGGTCACAACAGTGAGATGTGGGATGCAGCTGTGTGATGCATCTGTGTCGATTCCACAGTCGATGTTATGCATTGATTTTCTTCATGCAGTTGTGCAGAAGCACCAGTTTTGATAATGCTTGTTGCTGGGACCAGTCCTTCATTTAAATATATGGCCTAACCTCTGTGGGAAGAATATCGGCAAAACATTAACATTGTTTGGGAGATATTGACAGAACACCTACTCTACAAATAAAAATATTCAGTGTCAGCGGTCCCCGGTAGCTTAAACCAGCTGGATATAGTGTGTTAAAAACAGAAACTGAACATTCCACTATGTGTTATGTTTAAATGAAGGATTGGTCTAAGAAAGGTAATTCACTCTGTGTGTTTTCGAATTAAATGAAAAAACTTTATTGTCTTCCTCATTATATGGTTTTGGATTGTTGTAATGTTAAATGTGTTTGATGTGTATATTTGAACTCTTCCCTAAAAAAAGTTTGCCCTTCAAAAACGACATGTGATAAGATGTACAAAACATTTTGGAGCTAATATAGAAGAAAAGTAAAATAAATCACACTGAATAAAGGAAATAAGAATATTGGTCCCTTCATTTTAGGAAAAGCATAACAAAAATTTGGCAACTAGATGCTTTGTAGCTTGAACTATCTAAAAGTGGCATTGAAAAATCTGACTTTACCATTACAGAGAGGTTTTCAAAAAAATTTCATAGGGACCATACATGATATCTACTACTCCCAATCAGAAGTTATAGCATTTACAGTTGGGCTGGCAGAGCACCTCTATCCCTACTTCCAAGGGTCTAGGACTGGGAAGGTACCACTTGGGAGGGCAGGGGGGTCCGGACTCACAGCAGGCAGAGTGCAGGTGAAGGACTCGAGGGTTTTTAAGCTTGTTGTGTCCTTACATTTCAGAACAGGAAGCAATTCAAACTAGTCTTTGGGGTAGCCCTGGTGTTCCTGGATTCAAGGTGAATGTTCAATCCTTCTTCCTTAGATAGTTAGGTAGCATATCAGTCCTTTTCACAGCAGAGCAGAAGGACAGTAGAGCAGCTGGGCAGTCCATCTTGGTGCAGAGCAGCTGGGCAGGAGAGGAGTCCATCGTCTGACTCTTTCACAGGTCCAGAAGTGATTTGAAGAGAGGGTCTGAATTCTCTTTTTATACCCGGTGCCTACTTTGAAGACACTTCTGGAGTTTCCTCCTAGAGAGGAGCAGTACATTTCCTGGCTCCCTGAACTGGTCACAGCCTGCCAGGGGCCACAAAAGGCTAGCGTGATGTGCCATGAGTTTGAGCTGAGCCAGTGTAGTGTAAGTGCGGTAGGTGGCAGCTCTGCCTCCCCATACTGCTAGAGATGCCATATTCTGCCAAAACCCAAATCCTCTATTGTAAAACTGTCTGGGACGAATACATAAAAGCCAACTTTCAACTAAACCTAGTCATGTGACCCAGGAACAGGCTGCAGACCAACACCAAATGGTTAGAACAACAAAATGTCCAACTTTCTAAAAGTGGGATTTTCAGAATTGTGAGTTAAAATTCCGACTTTACCATTAAAGAGGGTTTTAAATTGCAATTCCTCTTACAATAAACAGGACTTCTCTGTTTGTACCCAATCTAAGGTTATCCCATAGTAAATGTAGTAGAGTTTCCAATTTTATCCTATAGGAGGGGTAGGCCTCACAGTAGTGAGAAACTCATTCGGAGTTTTTCATTACCAGGACATGTAAAACTTAAAAGTACATGTCTAACCTTCTAATTAAAGAGCACCCCACCCTATGGGTACCTGGGGCCCACCCTAGGGGTGACATGTGTAATAAAGGGGAGTTTAAAGATTGGCCAGTGGTTTTAAATGGCAAGTAAACATGCCAGTCTAACTCTACATTCAGGCTGCAATGGCAAACCGGGGACATGTTTTAAAGGGCTACTTAAGTTGGTGGAACGATAAGTGCTGCAGGTTCACTGGTAGCCATTGATTTACAGCCCCTGATTAAATGGTATACCACTGTACAAGGGACTTAGAACTAAGTTAAATATGCCAGGCAGGTATATGCCAATCAAACAATGTTTAGAGGAGTGAGCACAAGCACTGGTTAGCAGTGGTTTAGTGAACAGAGTCCTAAGGCCTTCCTAACAGTAGCTAGATGCAAAAATCTCATGCTAAAAGTATCCAACTAAATTGTAGTTCCTTTGTGTGTTTTACAGAGTAAGGCAGCATCTTCTGTATATGATAGAACGGGGACAGGTCTTTTCTTATCAACTGGCATGTTGCAACCCTTTGTTAACAAGGCAACTCATGAATATATAATAAAAATGAGAATTGGGGCAATAACACATCCCTACCATACTACCATTCCAAGCCAAAAGAGTCAGTACATTCAACATTTGGGCCATATCTGACTCAAGCATCAGTGTCTGTCAACGAAGAAGGAACTCGGACCGCATTACGGCTGAGTATCAAGTGGCGTTCCCTTTGGCTGAAGAGAGGTAATAGAATCACTTTTGACCAAATGAGACAGTGTATTTATCACCATCACATATATGGGCTACACACTCTTGACGGCCAGTATAAACATCTGTCTTGAACACATTTTTTGTTACACAATTTGTATGATTTATATGCAGAATGACTAGCTTTCTTTTCGGTCCTGTGTAATGCCCATGAACCCCGGCTGGGGTCAGTGAAGGGCAGAAACATGTTGACCTCTAGCAGGATTATATTTGTTGATAACCATGAGTTCTCTTCATTTTTAATCCTGTGCTAGGGCACCACTCAATAAAGTTATTAGGTCTCCTGGAGACAGTTTTAATATCTTCACAAAATGTTTTTTTTTAAATATTTCTTCATTTGCACTCTGCCCCCTCGCTTACCGAGTCCTTCGGTCCCCTCTATATGCTTTTAAACACCTCAGCACCTCTTCTTGTAGCTCACATCTGGGACCTTGGGGGCTGGATATGAGGAGGGAGCCCTATAATGAAGTATGTCGCCTTTAGTTGAGTGAGGGTTAACGTCCTTATAAAGGACTCTCCTTATCCGCAACAAGACACTTAGCCTTGTGATTTTAGAAAATCCATTGCAGTATAGGAAATTTCCTTCATGACAAACATTATGTAATAATTCCACAGAAAACATACTTTTTGTGAGTTATAATTTGGACATGGAGTGATACATTCTCTCATAAAGGCTCCTCCCCCAAATCTCTTATTTATATTAGCATATATTATCTACCAGGCTTTTCTCAACCCCCATAGGCTCAATAACTGGCCACAGCTTTGGCTTAAATACACTGTCAAAGACACAGGTCTGGTCCTCCAAGTGGGATAGACAAATGAATCTCTGTTTAGTAACATTATCTTTGCCTATCAAAAGATGAAAATTGAGGTATTGTCCTTTTGTTCCAAGCCCAGCTCTGAGCCCCTCCTGCACCCTTGAAAGTATGATAGAAAACTAAGTTAGCTTTTCTAAAACAACTTGTCCAATGATCTTCACGTTGCTGTCTAACAAAGAGACTACATGATAACACCTAGGGTTGGGAAAACTCTCCTTTTTAGGTCAAGCCTACCAGTGCGCATGCACTGCTCCGCGAGGCATGCTATGTCTGGTCGCGTTGCTTATGCCACTTCCAACGCTTTCCAAATGTTCCTTCTTGTGCTCTTCTCAATTCCTTTCTTCATATTCGTAAGACATTGCTCTTTAGTGTGCCTTTGGGTGTGTTTTTCATTTTAAGGCAGCTACCCATGTTAAAAGTCTACTTATTCTCTGATGTAATTTTTATTTGTTTGCCACACTCTTTGCTTTTACTGAATTGACTGGTGCCAGTAAAACGATTAAAACATGGGAGGACTATATTTTTCAAGGATTTATTGGTTACATGCTTGGGCAGCAGCCTGCCATCATGGGAGGCGTGTGGGGTAGAATGGGTCAACTTTACCAGCGCACACTGGCCGACTTCAGGGGTGTTTCTTTCTTCAGGAAAGTCTTCAGGAAGCTTGGCCCATCTCCAGTCGAACACTGGCATCCCCCACTTGTCTGCTGCGATTCCTGGCAGCAGCTCACTTTACATGGCTTCAGATGAAAGTGTCAAGAAGCAGGGGTCTTTCAGGCATACAAAGGAGCACATCATAAGCAATTATTTATATGGTACATAATAATCCGAAGCAACCACAAGGTGGGCGTTGTGTACAGTAATTTGAAATGCATAAATGTATAAAACATATGTAATAAGTAAGGGTGGGCAAAGTTGGTGGAGTGCTACTACATTGAGTTCCACAGATTTGCAAAAAACTCTGTGGAACACCGCTCTGCTCCGCCTTGATTAAATAAAAAGAGAACTAATCACTTACCTGCTCTGGTGTCTCTGGGCTGCCCTCCCTCTCGTCGTGGTCTCCTCCTCTCTGTCTTTGCTGGTCGCAAACCCCTTCATTGTATGTCTTGGGAGGACACGCATGAGGGCACGCAATTACATGAGTGCCTGAGTAGCGCTTGAGTGTTTCATTAGTGCAAGCGTGTACCTTAGTATTTCAATGACTGCATGGGTTGTAAGTGGGTGTTTAGATGGCTGCGTAAAATCTGCGCAAATGTTATAATCATTACATAGTTACAGCCTTGTAAATTTAGTGTTACATTTTAAAAACTGTAGGAGAAGGAGAGACGCAGTGAAACAGAAAGAACAAGTTGAGGAAGTAGTTGATAAGGCCTTTGCTTTGAAAAGGAAGCTTTTCATTTTGATTCTAAATAGAATAAAGACTTAACAAAACTAGAAGAATAGATTAGTGAATAGAAGTAATTGTTGTACAGCTTTTAGTGGACAATTGATGCATATTTTTTGAACTGAGGCTTTCTTTAATGAAGAAAGCTATCTGCAGGATCACAAATTAGTTCATGTCATTAATTAAAGAGGGCAATGTTATGAAAGGAAGAATGGTATTCCTATGGCAAAAGAGGTGATGGTACCTAGAAATGTAGGAGAAGATATTGCAGAAGGGGTACATGGAAGGCGTAGTCAGGGTACTGTATACAAATGGAATTGTAGTAGTGTTTCTAGTATTAGACAGCAAACCATTTATATATTAGGAAAAATCCATATAATTCCAAGGCAAAGTTTTTAAAACACAAAATAACTTATACCACTCAACAATGCAAACTTTAGGTAGGAATATATAACAAAAATTAGAATTGGGGCAATAACACATCCCTACCATACTCCTGCTTTATGTTTAGGAGAGATAAGAAGGGCACTTTTGCATGGTAGTGTGGTAGACTTGGAAATGGCTTGTTCTGCAGTTTTGTTTCTTTGGTCCTGATCATATTACAGTTGATAAGTTGTGACAGTTTATAGTTTTAAAAATGAGATTGCAAACGTGTTCTATAAAAAAAGAAGAGAATGTTTGTTTATGTTGTTGATGCACTTACTAGAAGAATTAAACACAGACTGTTGACATATTAGTGAAAAAGTAAATTATGATCACTGGCAAAAGTTACCTGTATATTTATTTGTAGAGGGGTGGTTTGACTTGTGTATACGCCAAGTTATATGTGAGCAGTGTTATAATGAATTAGAAGATAATAAAATGAACAACACATAGATATTAGATACCCATTTTGTAAGATTATAAAACACCTGCTAATGTAGAAAAACTATGAAGCCCCCCCCCCCCCAAAAAAACATGTATTATTCTTTCTAGCATTGCGAAAGGCCATTATGGACTGCTCTCCAGCACTAACTACTACTCTACAATCCATGCAGTATGATACCATTGGGGAAAACTGTGGAGCCAAATCTTGAAGTTTAATTTGGACTTTTCAATGGACTCTCTGCTTTTGTGTTGTGTTGCTATTGAAGTCAAGGGTCCTTAACACCTTGGCTGCTAGGGGGTTTTCCCGCTAGGTGCTGGATCCTTTGTTTTCCCATTGTTCATGACAAGGTCAACTCGTCATAAGCACAGGGCAGGTAAAACCCATGACGAGTTGACCTTGTCATGAGCACTGAAGGGGTTAAGCATTTCATATCTTCTTGCTGCTCACTATGAACTCCTCTTAAACAATGTGCAAACATAACAGGGGGAAAAAAATACCACATATGATTTTTGGCAGCATTCTGAATAGCTGTAACACGCCGCTCACTAGCTGCTAAAACAACACTACAATCCATGCAATACGTGGCCAGTCTTGAAAACTGTGCAGGCATATCTGTTGTAGTAGTCTGTCCCTCTAAAGGGACTTTATGGCTGGGAATTATTGCTGCTGCCACTGATGTAGATTGTCCTCTTGCTTCCTTCTGCTTGATCAACAGTTGGAGACATTTTCTATGATAAGTTTTAAGAATATATAACATGAACATTGTCCCACATGAGTCCCAAAAATTTCTCCAGGTAAAGATCTACCACCTGCTCATAATAAACTTCTGGAAACGAAGATTCAAGAAAGAGGAGTGGGTGTATACTTCCTACTAATTTTATTGAACAGTATATTATCCACTGATGTTCCCTACTTTTACGGTCATGTGATATTTTGAGATTGTGAATTGCACTAGTTTTGAATGCCCCATGGGTTTGGGTGCCAATGAACAGTTTAATGGGTGTTTGGTAGTTATGTTCACTTTGTGAGTTCAGATGATGTTATCAGTGATGTCATTTGAGATGACATCAGTGATGACAGTGACCATATCATGAGGGATGTAATATGTGAGGTCATAAGCAGTACATTGCTGGGGTGTGAGTTATAGTTAACCCATCTAACTATCACTGCAGGATTTCTCTGGTTTTGTATGAGTGAAATAGCAGCATAACTATAACGTCCCTGTAACCTTTGTTTTTTTACAATGAATATATATATATATATATATATAGATATATATATATATACTTGCTTCCAAATCACCGCTTGTGGCTGCCTCTCCTGAGCAAGAAGACGAAAAGTGGACCCAGGTATCAGTGCCAATCAAATATGTTTTATTATTCGACCAGCCAGTCCGCCATGAGGCGTTTCTACCCCCAATCGGGTCTTGATGACATGACGCGTTGTCATAGGAAGGGGAGGCATTTAAAGTGTGTAAACAGGAAATGGCCATTGCACAGTGCAAAATTCATCATAAAAAGCAAAGAGTTACTTTTAGCAGCATAATACAACGAAACTGTGCAAACAATACATGTCTCAGTGCAAGATTCATAAATAAAAGGCAACAAGTTGTTCCTAGCAGCATAATACCACAATAATGTACAAAATATCATGCATAGAATCAAGAAAAATGACCTTTTGAATAAATATATAAATAAATATATACATATTTAAAAACACTTGTTCTAATGATTTAAAAAAAGATTCTTTTGTCATTTTGATTGCATGCCAGAGTAATATATCTACTTCAAAAGCTTCCTAGTGTCATGGGGGCTAACATTAAAACATATGTGTCTGTGATGGTTGTCCTATAAAAGTTGGTAACCTGGAAGTCCATGTATACAAGAAAATTCATTACCAGCACAGCCATGTATAAAATACCATACATGTTGAATTGTAGATATTCAAGTTGATATTGCCACAGTTGCTTTATATACCTTTATAATGTAGCCCAAGTGGGCAATATCTACTATCGCAAGAACCTGAGATAATTATATAAATCCATCCTGTATTACCGCCACTTTATGCGAAAATGTCAAAAAATAAATATATGTGCAAAATTAAATAGCTAATACCCTTGTGCATCAAAGCACCTACTAATCCTAAACCTCCAAGAGAAAGTGTTAAATCCCAAAAATCATACCTAAATTCATTCATATTGTATAAAACCAGAACCTGATTGTAATGGTTGTCATCTTCATATTCAATATGGGCCCACATTGAAATTTATAAATACCAGAGAACGATTTACAAGAGATATGAACTGGGAAACGAAGATTACAAACAAGTATAAAAATCTTCACTGGAATTAAGTCTCGCAGGATGCTTGTATCGAGTTCAATTATGTACCTAGTCTCGAGGAGACGTAACTTTGCCTCCCGGTTTCCACCCCGCTTCATAGGAAAGACCGTGTCAATTACATAGTACTGCAAGAAATTGGGAGTGCTGTTATGGGACTGCTCGAAGTGTCTAGCTACTGGATAGGCTTCATCCTTTCCCATGATAGCTCTTATGTACTGGAGTATCCGTTTGTGGGCCGGCAGTTTTGTGCTGCCAATATATCTCAGCCCACAAGGACACTCCAGCACAAACATAGCATATTCAGTCTTACATGTCAATCTTTTACCAATCATAATAGGCTCTGGTTAAAAGGGACTAACATACTGGGTTTAGTTGCAACCAAATCTACAGGACTTGCAACTAGGGCATTTTCTGAAACCCTTAATCTGTCCTATCCATGTTCCCTGAGTAGCTACTTCAGGGCTGCGCCTCACCAGACTATTGCCTATCAAATAGGATTTTCTAAATGTAAGTGTCAATTTCTTTGACACTAAACCTCCAAACACAGGGTCCCCCTGCACCAAATTCCAGTTACGATTGTAGATCCTACGCAGCTCTTGATGTTGTCTATTGTAAATGAGAATGAGCCTAGTTTGGGTACCTGATTTACTGTCAACTTGTCCTACTTTTTTTGTCTTAGGTATCGATCCTTCACTTCTAGATATGGACTTAGTATTTTGGATAGCTGCGCCAATTACACTGGCAGCATAGCCTCTGGCAAAAAAGTGTTTCTTGCTGGCTAACTGGTCAATCTGACACTCCACGTCCAAGCTGCATATGCATCTGATACGCAGTATCTCGCCATAAGGGATGCTGCGTATCAGATGCTGCGGATGGTGACTCGATGCGTGCAGTACAGTATTGCCCGCTGTAGGCTTCCTATATAGTCTAGTTGCCAAAGAGTTGTTATCTGAGTATCCCTCCACATCTAAAAAACAGACAGCTTGTGTATCAATTGTTGACGTAAAATGTAAGTTAAGGCAGTTGATATTAAGCAATTAAGCATTTCCATAAATTTGATGGCACTCTGCTCTGTGCCTCTCCAGATGAAAAACAGGTAGTTATAGTTAGGACCTATTATCCAAAGGAAATCCGCAACATTCTATTTCCAATAACTTTGGCGCTGATTGATGAATCTTCGCAACATGTTCCAAACTTTTGGCCAGCTCCGGTCCTCTCCAATCCTGAAAGTCTCGGGATGATTCGTCAAGCAGGGGCTTAGAAAAAAGGAGGGTCCCAAAACGTGTTTCCCCAATGCAATTTCCCATAGGACCTTTAGCCGCAGCTACAGGTGGAACTGCTGAACGTAATGACTCCAAATTTGGCAGAGAGGTATTCCTCAGTTCAGACTCGTGCCTTTTGCTTAAATGGTGTCAATCTGTTCAGTAGTTACTGAGACAATTACAGTTAAAAGTACATATATATCTATGGCTGCGTTGGTTCCGCACATCCTGCGCGCACCCTGAGCCCACCCTCCGGATCACGCGTTGAATGCTAATTGGCTGTCAAGTGGTTGTCAACATTCAAAACTAGGAACTGTTGGCAGCCGTTTTATGCCTTGGTAGAAGCGAGGCTGAAGAAGTCTGTGGAATATGTGTGCAAAATGTATAAAGGGGGCAGGGTAGAAATACCCTGACCCTCTAGACCCGCTTAGGGCGTCCCAGAAGAACTCCCAGGCCACCCCAATTATTTTTTTTTTAAACCTGCTAATTGCGCACAGGGTGCGCAGATCCTGCCGTAAAAAATCAAATAAGTAGAATGGAGCTTCTTTTATAATTAGCCCCCGGGGGGCAAATCCTGGGGGAAAAATTAATAAATCAAAAGGGGCCCTGGGGACCGCCGCCGCCGGGGCTACAATAATACATTGTTGGAGGGGCTCAAAAGCCCCTCCCAGTATAATTTTTTAGGGGGGCTCAATGGCCCCCCCAAGCCCCGGGGACCACCACCCCCGGGGCTTTATGGATTGTGGGAGAGGGGCTGTGTGGCCCCCCTCCTGGAGCTCTCGAGGGCCCTGGGGACCATCACCCCCCAGGGCCGGCTCCTGCGGTGTCCTGGGGAGCCTACCCCGGGACACTGCCTTTTTGCTATGAGAGGGCAGGAGTCTCCCACCCTCCCATATCAAACGTGGTTTGGATTTTGAAAGAAAGAGCAGGGAAGCCAACCATATTGCTTTTCCACATGGGAGCTGCATTTTAGCAGCTCCCCATGTGGAAAAGCGATGCCGGCTTCCGAAGGACGCGGGGAGCCAGCTCGGACCGTGGGGGCAATGGGGCTCCCCCCACAGTCCCCAATGTTTTTTGGAGGAGTGTGGCTCAATGGTTAGAGCGGCAGACCCTGATGCAGAGTTCTGGCCAGGGACCAGGGTTCGATTCCCGCCTCGGTGGGGTCTCGGGCTCAATTTCCTCAGACCTGTTAATTCTCGCCTCGGTGCCTATTCTAATCACGGGCCTCACGCTGCAACTCTGGGCAATAGCTTGCTTAGCCTCCACACCGGACCCAACAGCGCTAAGGATGCCTGGTTTCACCCTGGGGGTGCCCAGGAGTGGACACTTCACAGGGAAAGCCAGGAGGGGTTCCACAGCGGTATGAGTATCAGCGCCAGGAAGCCGAATAGGCGACACCGCAAGGTGACCGTCTGGTGACAGTGCGCTCTATAAGTACCATGACATTTACATTTACATTTACATTTTTTTATAAGCCCCGGGGGATGGGGTCCCCCGGGGATAATAAAAATTAGTGATAGCGGCTATTTTTTTTTAACTGTAAAATCAGGAGTTGTGCAGCCAGCGCGGCGCTCAGTGCGGCCCCCTGGTGTGCACACGTTGGATGCACGGCTTCTAACTCGTAGGGTGCGCGACTCCAGCGTGCGTGGTGCGCGACTCGTATGCGTTGTTCTGCACGACTTTGGCGTGTTGGGTGCCCGACTCCAAGCCAAAAAACAAATAATATTTTTCAGATATACATCAAGCTTATGTGTTTAGTTCTTTGGTGTCTCTAAAAAGAGCACTTGTGTTTATTGAGAGATTTTAGTACCTACAAGTAAGTACCGATGCAGAGTCTGAAGTTTATGAGGAAGACTGTTTCCCTCATCTGTAAAATGTACATCATCTCTCCTATAGATACCATCCATATTGAAATGCAGATTGTTGTAGTAAATGGACCCCATTCTATAGTCTTGGAGAAATTCAAAAACAGATGTATTCACATGTTTCCTAGCTTTCTCAATCTGTGGACAAAATTGATTGTACCAGTTCCATTTCTGCCTTTGACATATGTTAGAATAGACAGAGGTATTTTTGGGGGAAAAGTGACATCAATTCTCTAAAGGTATCCTTCATAATCATTTCCAGACTTACCTCAGTCAAAGTGCCTAAGTCATTGCCACCACAGTGCACAATTATGAGGTCAGGGTGTTGGAGATGCAAAAAAGGATTTAACCAATGGCATCAATTGGTGCCACTTTAACCCTCTCTGTCCAATCCATTTAAGGCCTACATTTGGTAAACATAGGTCTTTGTGAATTCCTTTGATTTCTGCATACCTTTGGCTCCAGAAAATTTAGCTGTGTCACACAATCCACACTCTAAGCATCTTGAAGTGAGGTCTGGATGCACTCAGATGGTGTCAGTAAATGGAATGGCAGTTTGAAAAGTAAGATTTTTCTAAAATGGTGGATTAGATGCAGTTTTGAAAAAAGAAAAGAAATGATTGGTTGTTTGACAACATTCTACACTGAAAACTAGGGTGCATGTTTCTGTTTTTTAAAAGCATGATTCTTATTGGTTAACAAAAACTGGAACATTACATAAGATAAGCTGATTGGTTGAAAAGTCAGGCACACTTGCTGTTTTGATTAGCAACATTGTGTGGTAAACTTTTGACCTGTGTGCTCAGTTAAGTGTTCCATGAACTGTTTCTATGGTAACAGGCAGAAGGCAGATTGGGGGTAGGAATAAATTGTATGTCAATTGGAAAGGGTTGAAATGTGTAACCAATAGAAACGTGTGTTTGCTTTTGAATTAATGTGGGAAGCAATGTGATTTGATGTTTAGGTGTGTATGTCTGCAAAATGAGAGGGAAACTTTGCCATTCTTTGGTTTTGGTGAGAGGTGAACAGAACAGAGATTCTGTATAAGAACACCTGCTGTGTGACTGACATACTTCTTAATCTACAAAACAATTTGAAAGGTGAGCTATTAATTTGTGAGGGGATGTATGTGGTGCATTTTGATTTTAATCAGACTAATGTGTTTCTCCTGCTAAAGTGCAGGGAATACTTGTGTATTTAGTAACCATTCTGAGAAAAGCATTTGTGTATTTCATGTGTTTGCAGACAGGTAACTGTGCTGTTCTCATGTGTTGGTAGAATTAGAAACCAGTCATTGTTTATTTATTTGCAAAACGAGTCAAGTTTCTACACTAAAATGCAGTACTCCTTCTAGACTATGAAATGTGTTTTGGTAAAATGCAAGCGATAGTGTTGTTTGTCTAGACTCACACAGTGAGTCTTGTGTGCATTTAGGAATCATTCTGACAGAAGCACTCTGTACTAATGTGTAGTAGAACATTTTGAGCAATGAGTGTAGTTACCTTATGTCTTGTAGACTAGTAAATGTGTTTTGGTAAAATGCAAGGTATAGGGGTCGATTCCGATCCGGTAAAAAGCGCTCCGATTTGCAGTTCGGAGCGTTTTTCCCCGTACGAATCGCACCCGTAGGCGTCCCCGTACGATTCAGCAAGTACGATCACAAATAAATGCGTGGCTCCGTACGACTCGTACAAAACACCGTACAAATCGAAAATCCTTACGATTTGCAGTCGGCTGACGCACCACGCAGCGTCCGTACGTAAATAGACCGCGCCTTCCGACCCAGGAAGTACGATCCGTGTCGAACACACACCGTACGGCTCTTTTGCTATGAGAGCTCTAAACTACCGTAAACCCACACTCCGTCAAACCCGGCACCCGGTACACGACAAGCAAGACATGAACGCCATCGTCCGTGTCATCCCTATCCTGTACGCCCACCACCTCGTATATAGAAACCGACGACGGCGCAGAAGGTGAGTACAACGAACACCAACATACCTGTACGTGTTGCCATACGAGCACATCTCCATTGCACGACTGTCATGTCTGGGTACGTTGCACCACACAATCCCGCACAACACCAGTGTCATACGGAGACGTACCGCACCTACGTCATCGACTTCGGGGTACGGAACGTCACCGCACAACACCAGTGTAATACGGAGACGTCCCGCACCTACGTCATCGACCACGGGGTACGGAACGTCACCGCACATCACTAGTGTAATACGGAGAGGTACCGCACCTACGTCATCGACTTCGGGGTACGGTACGTCACCGGACTCCACCAGTGTTATACGTGCCGCATGTACGTCATCCAGCTCGGGGTACGGTACGTCACCGCACAACACCAGTGTCATACGGAGACGTACCGCACCTACGTCATCGACTTCGGGGTACGGTACGTCACCGCACTCCACCAGTGTTATACGTGCCGCATGTACGTCATCCAGCTCGGGGTACGGTACGTCACCGCACAACACCAGTGTCATACGGAGACGTACCGCACCTACGTCATCGACTTCGGGGTACGGTACGTCACCGCACTCCACCAGTGTTATACGTGCCGCATGTACGTCATCCAGCTCGGGGTACGGTACGTCACCGCACAACACCAGTGTCATACGGAGACGTACCGCACCTACGTCATCGACTTCGGGGTACGGTACGTCACCGCACTCACCAGTGTTATACGTGCCGCATGTACGTCATCCAGCTCGGGGTACAGTACGTCACCGCACATCACTAGTGTAATACGGAGAGGTACCGCACCTACGTCATCGACTTCGGGGTACGGTACGTCACCGCACTCCACCAGTGTTATACGTGCTGCATGTACGTCATCGAGCTCGATGTACGTCATCCAGCTCACCGCACAACACCAGTGCAATAGACGTGTGGGACATACGTCTGCTAAGTAATTGTATGTGTAAGTATGAGAGTGTGTGTCTGAAACACCCCCCCTGGCCACCTGTGCCCAGCATCAGAGTGCCCAGCATCAGAGTGCCCACCACTGCCCAGCATCAGAGTGCCCAACATCAGAGTGCCCACCACTGCCCAGCATCAGAGTCCCCACCACTGCCCAGCATCAGAGTGCCCAGCATCAGAGTGCCCAGCATCAGAGTGCCCACCACTGCCCAGCATCAGAGTGCCCAGCATCAGAGTGCCCAGCATCAGAGTGCCCACCACTGCCCAGCATCAGAGTGCCCAGCATCAGAGTGCCCAGCATCAGAGTGCCCAGCATCAGAGTACCCACCACTGCCCAGCATCAGAGTGCCCAGCATCAGAGTCCCCACCACTGCCCAGCATCAGAGTGCCCAGCATCAGAGTGCCCAGCATCAGAGTGCCCACCACTGCCCAGCATCAGAGTGCCCACCACTGCCCAGCATCAGAGTGCCCAGCATCAGAGTGCCCAGCATCAGAGTGCCCACCACTGCCCAGCATCAGAGTGCCCAGCATCAGAGTGCCCAGCATCAGAGTGCCCACCACTGCCCAGCATCAGAGTGCCCAGCATCAGAGTGCCCAGCATCAGAGTACCCACCACTGCCCAGCATCAGAGTGCCCACCACTGCCCAGCATCAGAGTGCCCAGCATCAGAGTGCCCACCACTGCCCAGCATCAGAGTCCCCACCACTGCCCAGCATCAGAGTGCCCAGCATCAGAGTGCCCACCACTGCCCAGCATCAGAGTGCCCAGCATCAGAGTGCCCAGCATCAGAGTGCCCACCACTGCCCAGCATCAGAGTGCCCAGCATCAGAGTGCCCAGCATCAGAGTGCCCACCACTGCCCAGCATCAGAGTCCCCACCACTGCCCAGCATCAGAGTGCCCAGCATCAGAGTCCCCACCACTGCCCAGCATCAGAGTGCCCAGCATCAGAGTGCCCAGCATCAGAGTGCCCACCACTGCCCAGCATCAGAGTGCCCACCACTGCCCAGCATCAGAGTGCCCAGCATCAGAGTGCCCAGCATCAGAGTGCCCACCACTGCCCAGCATCAGAGTGCCCACCACTGCCCAGCATCAGAGTGCCCACCACTGCCCAGCATCAGAGTGCCCAGCATCAGAGTACCCACCACTGCCCAGCATCAGAGTGCCCAGCATCAGAGTGCCCAGCATCAGAGTCCCCACCACTGCCCAGCATCAGAGTCCCCACCACTGCCCAGCATCAGAGTGCCCAGCATCAGAGTGCCCAGCATCAGAGTGCCCACCACTGCCCAGCATCAGAGTGCCCAGCATCAGAGTGCCCAGCATCAGAGTGCCCACCACTGCCCAGCATCAGAGTCCCCACCACTGCCCAGCATCAGAGTGCCCAGCATCAGAGTGCCCAGCATCAGAGTGCCCACCACTGCCCAGCATCAGAGTGCCCACCACTGCCCAGCATCAGAGTGCCCAGCATCAGAGTGCCCAGCATCAGAGTGCCCACCACTGCCCAGCATCAGAGTGCCCAGCATCAGAGTGCCCAGCATCAGAGTGCCCACCACTGCCCAGCATCAGAGTCCCCACCACTGCCCAGCATCAGAGTGCCCAGCATCAGAGTGCCCAGCATCAGAGTGCCCAGCATCAGAGTGCCCACCACTGCCCAGCATCAGAGTCCCCACCACTGCCTAGCATCAGAGTGCCCAGCATCAGAGTGCCCAGCATCAGAGTCCCCACCACTGCCCAGCATCAGAGTGCCCAGCATCAGAGTGCCCAGCATCAGAGTGCCCACCACTGCCCAGCATCAGAGTCCCCACCACTGCCCAGCATCAGAGTCCCCACCACTGCCCAGCATCAGAGTGCCCAGCATCAGAGTCCCCACCACTGCCCAGCATCAGAGTGCCCAGCATCAGAGTGCCCAGCATCAGAGTGCCCACCACTGCCCAGCATCAGAGTCCCCACCACTGCCCAGCATCAGAGTGCCCAGCATCAGAGTGCCCACCACTGCCCAGCATCAGAGTGCCCAGCATCAGAGTGCCCACCACTGCCCAGCATCAGAGTGCCCAGCATCAGAGTGCCCACCACTGCCCAGCATCAGAGTGCCCAGCATCAGAGTGCCCAGCATCAGAGTGCCCACCACTGCCCAGCATCAGAGTGCCCAGCATCAGAGTGCCCAGCATCAGAGTGCCCACCACTGCCCAGCATCAGAGTGCCCAGCATCAGAGTGCCCAGCATCAGAGTGCCCAGCATCAGAGTACCCACCACTGCCCAGCATCAGAGTGCCCAGCATCAGAGTGCCCAGCATCAGAGTCCCCACCACTGCCCAGCATCAGAGTCCCCACCACTGCCCAGCATCAGAGTGCCCAGCATCAGAGTGCCCAGCATCAGAGTGCCCAGCATCAGAGTGCCCACCACTGCCCAGCATCAGAGTGCCCACCACTGCCCAGCATCAGAGTGCCCAGCATCAGAGTGCCCAGCATCAGAGTGCCCACCACTGCCCAGCATCAGAGTGCCCAGCATCAGAGTGCCCAGCATCAGAGTGCCCACCACTGCCCAGCATCAGAGTCCCCACCACTGCCCAGCATCAGAGTGCCCAGCATCAGAGTGCCCAGCATCAGAGTACCCACCACTGCCCAGCATCAGAGTGCCCACCACTGCCCAGCTCGTACATCATAAACATACCATTGTCAACCTCATTACCCTCAGGAGATAGACACATTTTAGTAGACCTAAATGTGAACATCACACCAGCTCCCAGGCACCCAGCAGTCACAGACATCATCACACAAACTACAAATCTGAAAAGAAAAAATCAGCTTTATTCAGCGGAATCACAAAAGAAAAGCAAATGAGAGTCCTCGCTCATTAAAGGGCAATGGCCAGTCCAATAGAGTCTCAGCAATAGCTTGTGCCTCCATGGGTGTCATCTCACCCAAACATGCCTGCACATGGCGTTTAATCAGCTGTGCTGACTACGGGGGCACCATCTGTGGAATCCTCCGGCACCGCATGGACAGGAGAGGGAAGGACAGGTGGAGTGGGTGCAGGTGTAGTGGATTCATCCACACTGGTTGGGGCATCGCCGAAAGTAGATTAAAAAACCTGGCTGCACACCTCAGCCAGGGCGGAAAAACTACCACCAGAACCCGGGGACACATTGGGGGTGGAGGTACAGGGCTGTGAGTCAGTCCTACTGGGTGTGTGGATGTGTGTGTGAGGTGTCTCCCCTCTCCCTGTGGGTGTGCCTACTTGCCCTTGAGACTGTGTGCGTGGAGCTTTGAGCTTCTTATGCTGTGTGTGTGCGCTGGGTGTGTCTGACCTGTGGCGTGTGCGTGTATGCTGTGTAGGTATGTGAGAGGCAGAGGTGGATGGCTCGGAAGGATGGGGGGGGGACAGATGCTGCTGGGTGTACATAGCTGCCGTCAGCGTTGATTCAATGGCAGCCACACTCCGACGCAGATCAGACATGGCTGATGACATGCCCTCCATGAACGACACCACCTGTGTAATCAGTTGTGTATGTCCATGGAGGACAGACAGCATGGATGCCTGACCTACTGCAATCTGCCGGAGTAGGTCCACTGTCTCAGCACTGAGGGCAGCAGGGGACACAGGGGCAGGGGCTGCGGTGCCGGGAACAAAGGAGACACGGGGGCTAGCACGGACCCTAGGCACACCAAGGAGTGGGAGGTTGGAGATGGGACTGGAGGAGGGGAGGGCAGCCAAAGATGTATGAGTGACCATTGCTGCATATTCCCCCCCCTCCTGAGAGTCTGTCTCGGATTCGTCGGCATGGTACGATGTGTCAGTCACATGTCGTGCGGCCTGTAGACTCTCCTCCCACTCTGTGCCACTGCCTCCCTCTGACACCTCCCAGCAGGTGGCACTGTCGGTGTGTCCCTCCGCCTGGTCCGCGCCTCTGTCTCCTCCAGATTCAGATGATGATGCTGTGAGCAAGGAGAAGAATTAAAACATATCAGTCACCTGTACACATCAGACATATCAGCTGCAAATCATATGGCCTCTTTCGTCAACATGGCATGCATCATGAGTCACATGACACATAACTCTTCATAATGACAATTCTACTTGTGGAGAAATGTCAGAGACACACAGCTCAATGTAAGGTAGGAGACAAGGTATAGGCAAGGAAAATACTTGTATGAGAGACACAATCATGATCCACTGCCTGACAACAGGATAGCTGATGATGCATAACAGTTCATTACCCAACCCTGCCACCCAAATCAAGACCTGGTCATGTTTGATTAGCTTTGACTCTGTGCCACATTAGAAAAGTCCTGGGCAAACTGCCATGTGATGCCGTCCTGGGACCTGAAACAAGTCTTCCATCACCTCACACTGCCATCACCGCTTTGTACATCCAAAGTCACATTGTGTGGCAAACCATCAATACCATGTACAAAGAACATGCCACAGATGGAGAGAATATGCACACACGCACTGCCCAGTGTGAGTATGCAGAAGTCCAAAATATAGCACATGTACATTGTGCACCTGCAGCTAACACAAGATAATTAGAAAGTGTACCATGGACAAAGGCCACTGAGGCTGACTTGTGCACAAAACACTTGTTGAGACTCAAGAACAGTGCCACAATATGAAGAAGGGCAGACATAGTGCACATGTGGTGCTACATTTAAGGTACGAACAGGTGTGACATACCCCCCTACAACATGAAGATGTGCAAAGGAAGATGCAACTTGAGATACTGCACCATAGGAGTACATGTCAAAAACAAGCATTAGCCAAAGCAAACCTCTACTGTGGAGTAGGGCAAGGCATGTAAAGAAGCAGCTGCTGACAGAGGGACAATCGAATTCCAATGCATGAACTGCCTGTCTGACTACACCACTCAAACTATGGGAGTGTGACCATGCCGTAGAGCTCTTCAGGTACCATTTCTCACACACATGACTACAAACAGACATGTACCTACCCCCTTCGTGCTGCTGTCCCTCCTGCAACTGCCTATGGAGGTCTGGGAACACCACTTCCAGGACCCGGAGCATGTTGGGGGTGAGTTGCCGGCTGCCGCCATGCCGGCGTGGAGCTTCCAGCTTCAGCTGGACTCGGGCGATGCGGCGGCTCCAGCACCGGATGTCCTGCCACCTCTTCTTTATGTTTCGAAGCCTCCTGCGAGGCCCCCCCTCTCTCCGGACAGCCCTGGCGATGTCCACCCAGATTTCACCCTTCTCATAGGCAGATACCTGTCACAAATGTAAAGTTACAGAACATCAGTATACCTGGTGCATGTTCCCAAGACACCCATATGTCCACAAAATACATGATGACAATAGGGCAACGTATGGCACACACATTAGCATCATTGTCCAGGAGTATGTGGCCTGTGTGCTAACAAAACTGCTTAGCATTACATTGTAAATCTACAGATTACATGAGGGCTGTAAAACACTCTTTGAGCATGACACTCACTGAACAAGACATGCTATATCTGGGTGCAATGCAGCACGTGACATGCTGTCACACACCACACTACAACAAATAACTCTCTTCTAACAACACTGTGCACCCTGGCACTCACTCACAACAACATTGCATCTATCCAGTATTACTACACAGTGGCTATGATGTCACACACACAACAGGTGCACACTCCAAGGTATTGCACACATCACTCACCTGATCCCCTGGTCTCCCATACAGCTTGCTGAAGTTGGGCAGGAGGGCATCCAGAAGGGCCTTGTTCTCACCATCAGTGAATGCAGGTGCCCTCTCCATGTTCAGCTAATCAGGGCCAGAGGATTCAGAGACAGCAGCTGTGGTTAGCACACCAATGTTGTGCAGGCAAGTGCCCTCCCACAGCCACATGCTGCCTTATATCTGTGCTGCAGAGGGTCTGTGAGTCCAAGGAGTAGTGTGTGATAGGCCACCATAATTTGCATCCTATGTTCCATCCAATCACATCACACCTAAGCCCATTACACACATATGCATGGTTTGAAAATAGAGCCAGAGCTGAACAACAACTTTCGCAACATTGTATACTTTTTCCTAACTGAATCTTCCAGGACACCTGTAGGAGTGTAAAAAACTCCGTATCCATGACAACCTGGTTGCATTTGGAACAGTACACTGTTTCCTTAGTTGTTCCCTATGAAATTTTAAAAATCCACACACAAGTACGGTGACATTGCCATTGCTACACATTGAATGGTGTAACGATGCGTACACAGGCCCGTACCATTGGGGTACGCTCAGCTCGCGTAGAGCCTAAAGGCGATAGGGAAACGATGCGTACACAGGCCCGTACCATTGGGGTACGCTCAGCTCGCGTAGAGCCTAAAGGCGATAGGGAAACGATGCGTACACAGGCCCGTACCATTGGGGTACGCTCAGCTCGCGTAGAGCCTAAAGGCATAGGGAAACGATGCGTACACAGGCCCGTACCATTGGGGTACGCTCAGCTCGCGTAGAGCCTAAAGGCGATAGGGAAACGATGCGTACACAGGCCCGTACCATTGGGGTACGCTCAGCTCGCGTAGAGCCTAAAGGCGATAGGGAAACGATGCGTACACAGGCCCGTACCATTGGGGTACGCTCAGCTCGCGTAGAGCCTAAAGGCATAGGGAAACGATGCGTACACAGGCCCCTACCATTGGGGTACATTGAGTCAGACATGGTCAAGTGAACGATTGTGTAGGCTGCGTCCCTGTCCACCTTCATGTCACCATTGGCAGAGTCACACTAGGAAATCACACAGCAGGGATGTAGTCTACACTCATGTCAACCATGTGGATGCATACATCAGCATGGCACACATACATCAGTATGTGCCAGGTTTGGCAGACATTGAAGAAGCACAGGGATTGTGACCGTGTGCCTCAGTTGATGTGTAAATAGCTTGCACAACATGTCATCATTCATGATGCACATGTGCATCACATGCATTCAACAATTTCAACACGATTGACGTCTGCAACATGTAGCGTGGCACATGAACACTCGAATGGGCCACAATTCAGTACAGGGAACTGCCACATGATGACAGGAACATGCCCACTGTCACAGAGGTGTCATAGCCGCACAGCATGACCCTGTGTGACCACGTCATGTGTGTGCCTTGTGCTACATTGTGCATGCTGTTAGCATATGCCATGAAGAGGTCAGTAAAGTATTACTCACCTCAGAATATCCACACATGTCATCCTGGACATGGCAATTTCCGTAATACCGTACACTTGTGTGTTGGTGTGTAATTCCTCTGGCTCTGCAAGTATCCTTGGCG
Organism: Lissotriton helveticus; assembly: GCF_964261635.1. Classification (NCBI taxonomy): domain Eukaryota; kingdom Metazoa; phylum Chordata; class Amphibia; order Caudata; family Salamandridae; genus Lissotriton; species Lissotriton helveticus. The sequence continues at coordinate 1,622,607,905 of NC_136069.1, forward strand.
TTGTGTCTGCCCTGATGACGTTATCTGAGTAGTCATATGTCACCTCTGCGTCCACACGTCAGGTCCTCTGTTTGTTTCTCAACACCAACGCAGGTCCGGTCTAAGTTAAAGCTTACACATTTTGTACCCTAAATCATTGTACTAACACTTCAGAACATTTACCTTTTATTGTCATACTCAAGACCGTGCCAATAGGGATGTCACTTACAAAGCCTGTGAGGAATGAAAAGGCCTCATGTTGGTGAGTGACCCTCACCGTCTGTGTCTCCACGGTTTTCACGTCAGGCACAACAACAAGAGCTGCTCCAATTGCGGGGAGCTGACATATGAATCCAGGTGTGATATGTCCCACAAGCCACTTAGACTCCAGCAGTTGGCACAGCAGCACAATAGCTCATGGTTGGGATGTAGGACCAGTGCATGTGTGTGGGTGTGGAGACATGTGAGCCCCTCATTAGTACATCATTCCCCAGGCGACACTCGTCAGGTAAACAACAAAAGTCAGAGATGTGTAATTGCATTGACAAATAACCATGATGCAAGTGCAATGCTGCATGGGATTAGGGTGACGGCGACCACACGGCTCCATCAGAACAGCAGCCATCGTAGCCAGCACCACGACCTACGGTCCCAGCCCTGCATGTGACACAGGAGGAGTAACTGCACTTCCTCATGTCCATGATGTCCTTCACCCCGGCCAGTGACTCTGCATCAGCTTCTGGCCCACCGTACCCGTCAGGGGGCAGTTGCGCCTCAGTTGATATGCCCCTGACGCCATCATTCGCTGAGTGACGGACGCAGGCGGTGCATACGTCCCAGAACCGCTGTGACAGACATGATCGGAATGTTCATCCAGGTCCCCGCTGGTGCAACTCACAACCTCACTGCCAGATCTCCCCCAGGTGTCAGCCGTGGCGCCATTCTGGGGTGGTGCTGGCCCCGATAACACACACTGTACGGCTCCGCCGTGGTAACTGTGTGGCAGAACACCGCTCTTAATGCTGCATGGGAATGTAAACATCAATGAGCTGGCCACACCTCATTACAATTGGCGCTAATGAGTATTGGGAGGGTCAAGAAGACCCACTGGCACGTGAGTGTCAGTCCCAACACCACAGGACAGGTGGACTGGGGGATGCGAGTGTTGTGGACACCTAGCCAGACACAGGTGATGTCTCAACTCAAAAGATGTATTTGGATGATTTGGCAACGTTCAGTGTAGTGTTTATGTGGGCGGTTGTAACCCTGGCCCTTCATCTCCCTGTTGTTGCGGTGAGGACCAACTTGTCACTCAGGTCCTTCAACTACACTAACGCTACGCTGAGCCTCTGCAGGCCTATCTTGATGAGAGTACTGTATGTATTTTTGCAAGCTTGTACAGCCACGCAGCATGTTTGTCTGTACATAGGCACGTTGTCAGACCCCCACTGCCCTACCCGGACTGACCATGTTCCCTGTCCTACCACCCCATCCCAGGAAGCATCTGCATGCAGCCCTCAAAACCACAGAACACATTCACGTTACCTACGCTGTAGAGGGTATCCAAGAGGTACAGGCACTACGCAAAGATGTCATCATCCTCCCTGACTCTGGGAGTGATGTTTAGCTACTTGACATGCATCTTTGCCTGCTACCCACACTCTCTGTGGGATATGTTTGTGTAACAGCTGCCAGTGTATGCGTTGTAGGTACAGCCAAAACGTGGCCACGCCCTTGTCGGATGCCAATCAACAACACTACTTTTGTTCCGGTGTGGCCTGGATAGCCACCACTCACTGGTCAGATCAATGACACCCAGGGAGGCTAATTAGTCCTAAGCTATGTATGTATAGAAATGTGACACTTTGCTACTGCCTACTGTTCCTTACAGATATTGGTTTACAAAAGGTAAGTAACTAGTCCTTGAAAGTACTGTGCATCTGCTGTAGGAGCATATATGTTGTGTCCTTGCTGTGATGGCAGGGTGACTAATGTACACACACCATGCCACGTGTGTAAATGACCCGTTCACATGTGTGATGGCATTACAGACCGTCAGTGACAAATGTAATTATCATGCTGTATGATGATGGTCATGTAATTGTCACTGAAAGTACACACCGCGACATGACTAAGGCTGAACAGTGCAAATGATTGCACATGTGGTGTGTGTGTGTATTGCAGTCTGCCCTCTGGGTGTGCAGACAACCTCCTACTGACATTGACATGACGTGTCTCACTGACATGATACATTGTCATGGTCACTTAGACCTGTACATCTGAAGGCTTGTATGCATGTCACATCCATTCCACACACTACAGGTATTTACCTTCGCCACGGAGGAGTGTGTGGGAGCTGGCATCTGTGTGTATCCCACACCACACTCCAAATTGTCTACATCATTTGAAGAGGTGTTGCTTGTGCCATGTACATTGTTATAGTCTTAGTCAGACAGTTGTAGACATTTCCTTAAAATTGTGTCTTGCAGGGCACCCCCTCTGGAAAGGCCGTTGCCTGACTTGGAAGCCATGAGGGAGCGCAACTGCATCCGTCGATATCGCTTCGGCCGACAGTTGATCAAGGACCTGACGGGCAGGCTTGAGGCTCACCTACAACCACGCCACAGGTATCCAAGTGCACTGACACCCAAGGTGAAGGTGATGGCAGCCCTCCATTTCTTTGCCACAGGTACCTTCCAATTTACCATAGCTGATGTGGGAGGGATGTCTCAGACCATGTTTAGCCGGGTATTGAGTGATGTTTTGGGAGCAATGTTGCTCCACCTTGATGATTTCATTACATTCCCTACTCCAGAAGAGTTGACAGATGTCAAGGGGCAATTCTATGGCCTGGGCCGTATGCCACATGTAATTGGTGCAATTGATGGTACACATGTTACTCTTGTCCCACCACAGGCTCAGGAGCAAGCGTATCGCAACAGGAAACACTACCACTCGATAAATGCCCTGGTGGTGTGTCTTGCCAACATGATTATCTCACATGTTTGTGCACGTTATCCAGGATCGTGCCACGATGCTTTCATCATGAGGCGTAGCAGGGTACCACAGATGATGCTGCAGCTGCACAACCACCGGGCATGTCTAGTTGGTGAGTATACACTGTGAGCTCTGTATGTCAGTATGTCACAACTTCATGATCTGCATCATATGATTGACTCTTGTACATGTTGTCAAATTGCAGGAGACGCTGGATATCCAAACATGCCGTGGCTAATGACTCCGCTACGCAACCCCAGGACAGCTGCAGACCAGCGTTACAACAATGCACATGTGAAGACCAGGCAGGTGATCGAACGGACCTTTGGACTCCTGAAGAGCCGCTTCAGGTGCCTGGACAAGACAGGCGGAGCCCTCCAATACAGCCCACGCAAGGTGTGTGACATCTTCACCGTGTGCTGCATGCTACACAACATGGCAGTGGAGAAGGCTGTGCCACTCTACCTGGATCCTGATGAGCTGGAACATCCGCCCGTTGAGGATGAAGGCCTTGGCCAGGATGCCAGTGATGAGGAGGGTGAAGATGATATCCGCGGTCACCTCATCCGCAACTTCTTTTCATGATGGTGAGTCCTTTCATCTTTTCAGTAAAAGATGGACTATAGAGTAGCATGGGTAGCATGCTATGTATGCAACAGACTGTAAGCAAGATCAATTGGATGTGTGTTGTGCTGTGTCACATGTTCAGTTGGAATGCTACACACATACGTGCTATGAGTGCACTCGGAATGTACAGGTGTCATACTACATCTGGCTATTCAACAGACATTGTCAAAATGACATTATACCGACCGTGACCCCTTGTGTGCCACTCTCATCCACAGCTCGCCCTGCCTGTTGTCCGTTGGGGTACATCGTGGTCATCCTGCTACTGCTCATTATGATTGCACCGTCAGCCACATCAACGGAGCATGCTTGAACATGTGGAGGAGTCAATTTGGGTAAGGACTCATATGAGGCTGTTTAGCATTGGTATGTGTAGAAATGTGTGGTACATGTTCATGTGCATGTGGTGTCATCTTGCATACATGCTACTCCATTATGTACCTCATGACATGTATGGCCACTCCCATGACAGGATAGTCACCCCTTCTGTCATCTGTTGTACTTTGATACTCTGGTGAATGCATCAATGTGTGGAGACATTGCCACAGCAACATTGCACATACCATGGCATGACATTGTGTCAGAGGTCACAACCACGGACTCTGTGGGGGATTGCAGCCTCACTGTGTGCATTAGAATGTGACTGGATCCTCACCTCCAGCTTGTGGGCCAGTCCAGTGTGAGTACCATGAAACCATGTGGTGTTGGTGTTGCCCAGTGTATGTTCCACATCTTAAGACAACTGTCCCGTGAATCAGTTAACATGGATGCATTGCCCCTTGCAGCAGTATATCATGTCACTGTCATGTCGTTACCTCAGTGCAGGTTGAGAATACTGCAACGCCAGCCTTCACTGTGAGTAGCCGTGATGTTTAGATGCACATGATGCCATGTATGTTTAGCATGACAAAGTAAAAAGTGTGAAAGATGCATATGTGAATTTCTGTGTAGCACCAGTGGAGTGCGGTCATTCACATGAATCTCTGGTCGCCGGCACCATGACTGTGCTATGGTAGGGTCTGATTATGTAGCTTGGATGGACATCACTTGCACTTAATATTTGTTGTACATGCATATCATGTTTAGCATTGTGATGCATACTTGCCACACCAAAAGACTGGCTACAGAGTGCCTTCATTGCATGTCGATCATTAACTTCCTCGTCATATGTGATACTAACAGCTGGAGTGGATTTGCTCAAGTTAGCTTACAGGGCCCTTATGGCTAACCAATATCACATACAGACTTTAGAGTTAGCGGTAGTTTGATTTCCATATGTTTCCATTTGTTACTGATGTCTACCTCATCTGTGCCTGGGAATGTGTTTATACTACATAGATCTTTTTGCATGGGTGCTCACTTGTGAGCGTTACACATGACTCTAATGGATGACAGACTGTCCCAGTTTTTATGTGTCTGTGTCACAGCATCGAATCTGATGTGATGGCATGATTAATCATCATTATTTGTCACCAGACAGTACACTTCACAGGTGTGACTGGTAGAGTGTAGCTAATGAGGTTTTTGAAGTGTCTGTGACATGAGAATGTTGTCCTAATGCTTAATTGCCTCTGTTTCAGGTCTCCCTCCCAGCAGTTCCCATCCTCTCCTTCCCTCGCCTGATCACCCTTTTGTGTCTGTTGTTTGTACTCAGACCAATGGGCTATTTGGAGGTGGAACCCTTAGAGCATCACACCAGTCTGATGAAGAAAGGTACGGCCAGTCGTTGACAGCCTTGTAGGTATTCGTAAAGCGGCATTACAGGTGACATCATGATTAGTGTAAATTGGACTTATTGACAATGCACATGTATGATTGTGATAGCTCCATGGGCTCACAATGTAGATTATCATGTTGTGCATGACGTCTGACTCCTACAGAATCTAGTGCCTGCTTGTGGCTCTACACACATGTCCGTCTAATGTGCACATATACTATTTTCAACTTAGTTACCTCATGCTTGTTAGGTGTGTAACTGTGTATTGTCCACACACATGGGGTGGGTGAAGGCTATAATACTATGTTGTGTGTGAGGTAGATGTCTTTGTTGGTGCAGTTTGGATTTGAACACACTAGCTCTTGTATACACCTGCAGACGCTGTGTGTCTTGTGCCCCACTTGACCGTAAGGGCCCTGATCCACTGACTGTGATGTGTGGTGTTTACTGTGCCATTTAGTAGTCAGTGATCCTGAGTGAGGCAGACACTCCTGCCTTCACATCCACATGTCACTTTGCGCATTGCGGCTGCCCTTGTGTTATGTGTTTGTTTAGCAATTAGTCACACCCCTCCTGCCGTCATTTATTCACTCATTGCTGCAGCTGCATACACAGCCAACATGCAGCGCACACTATCCAGGAACACAGACACCTACAGGATGACCCTCCTTCCATCCATTAATAGAGCATGCTCCGGCCACCCTACACACAGACAACACCAGACATTCACCCTCGTGCTATGAAAATGCTGTGTACTCAGTCATAGCTGCTGCTATGCGTGTGTGTGCAACACATACTGGCACAACTATGCAGATTCACATGACATTGGGTCTACGTACCACCAGGTCATGTGGCGTGTCCAACACACACACACCTTACATAGGCACACTATTGTAGAGTGTTAGCTTGTCAACACCACTAGATCCGAAAACTGTTAGCTTACAGTCACGTGCCAGAACACAACATGCTCACACCACTTCAACATTGCTGTCACAGTCAGTCAAGTTGGCACATGGGACACACACCATGACCCTGTCTCTTGGGTGTGGTGTGATTTGGCCGTTCCGGGGTTGGTATTTGTCTGGTGTGTGTTGTTTTTCTGTATGCGTTGTTCCCATTACAGTAGTATAGTACTTGTAGCTCCATAGGGGTAGGTCACCTAATCAGGTGTGCCTGTGTAGAGTGCTCCAGCCCATTGCCCACAGTCTGTCCTGCCACCGTCATCCTGTGCGGCATTAATCACATACACAGTAATGCATCATGCTGATGGTAGCTCACATACCTGAGGACACAGTTGTAGGTACTCCCTACATGGACTACTACTTTTGTGACACTGACATGTACTCCTCAAAGTGACTCTCCTGGGCCTGCCTGTGCTAGCTGTTTGGGATTCATTCCCCCCTCCAGCATTGACTGTCCCACACAGGTGTGTCTTACCATCCATGTATGTAGTTTGTGGAAATTTCTGACCAATGTGTGTCCTCACTCAGATTCTGATCCAAGTGTGTGGATGACTGCTGTTTGTTGTATACCTTGCATTTATGACATTTGCTGACACATATACATGTATGCTGTTTCAAAGATTACTCACCAAATGCGTATGATGTTTAAATTATTTATTGGGTGCTCTAGTGCATGAAACGTGAATAGGTGCTGTACAGGAAGGGGGGGGAATCCAAAATTCACTGCTGGAGATGAGATGGCTTACTGTTTCAGTCAACAGAGTCCAGCCCACAGTGCCTGACATCATTGGGCAGACTGTGACCAGCAAGTCCTTGTGGGAGAGTCTCGTAGGGGATGCTGTTGCACCCAGGGGCTATATGCCAGGTCCAGTGTCCTGGGAGAAGTCCATGGGCCACAGGCCCTCAACGCCTTCGGCGTGGACGACCCGCCTTCCTTGGGGGACCCTCATGTGCAGGCATGGACGGTGCATGGGACGCTACGTCAGAGGGTTCAACCTCCTCCCTCTCCTCCCTCCCTGTGGCTGGTGTTGCACTTTGCCGTGATGTTGCTGGCCTTGTGACACAGGGAGGGGGCTGCATGTTGGCAGCCATCTGACGTAGCACATGGACAATGTCCCTATGCACCATCAAGAGCTGAGCCTGGTGTGCCTCCACCCGTCCATAATGCAGGTCTTGCCTGGCTATTTGCTCTGCCTGCTGTTCTTTGAGCTGGTTGAGGGTCTCCGCAAGCTGGTTTACCTCACTGGTGTCCCGCCGGTATGCCTCAAGGATGTTATCGAGTTCAGCCATACCGGTCCCTGCAGCTGACTGGCCAGATTCTCGCCTCCGCCTTGCGCCACTCCCACCACCCTGACCCACATGAGCACGGCCTGCGCTTGTGGGCACATCCGATCGACGGGCCCCCCGAGTGCTGGGAGGGTGGAGGTTGTCACCAACCTCAGGGGCGCCCGACAAAGGGTGTCCCTCATTTTCAGACTGGCTCTCTTGTGAATCATGGGCAGGGCTCTGACCTGTCTGCTGGGATGTGGTGGGAATAGGTCCGGTGGTTGGCAGAGATGTAGCTGGTATAGTTGCTGCAGGGGTTTGGGATCCAGAGGAGCCAGGTTGGTTGGGGTCATCCACAGTGCATTGAGGGACGGCGCTGGCGGTGGGGTCTGGGTCCTGCTGAGCCTGGGACTGGGATCCTTGGCCCCCCTGGCTGGGGGGGCGATCCGCACGTTGCCCTGTGTGTGGGAGAGAGAGAGACACTGTTAGGGCTATATCAAGTGACATGTGGTTTTGTTATCCATTATCAGCATCACTGTTCCACAAGCTATACATAGTTGACATTGTACAGTTGTGTATTTAGTGGTAGAAAAACACAATAGTACGATGGGGTATATACATTCTTCCAATCTCTTGACAATGACTGACACAGCCATTGCTGTGTCTTGTGTTGCCGGCACCACACGTGTAAAGAATTTGTAAGTTTCACGCAACATCCTGGATGTGGTGAAAAATCTTATGTGTGCGGCAAGCATGCACAGAGTTTAGATGCAGCATGTTGATGTAAGAGACAGAGCATCATTATTTAGCATGTCAGCTACTACTTTGGATGTCTTTTGCTGTTCCATACTGGCCAAACAATGGCAACACCGCTGGACCTGTACACCCACTTGGAGATCATGGCTTTAGAACTTGGCACTTCTCTGAGACGCATCACCTTGTCAATACCCATGTCCATGTTGGTGCTTATGTACATCCACAAAGGTAATGAGATGGGGCACTAGCTTTTTTAGAGGGCCACAATGGACTGGAGCTTCTGTTATGTGCATGTAAGAGTTGTATGCATATTCATATGAGTACGTGTTTTGTTGTGGTACATGGCAATTGGGACAGTGTTGCAATACAACGCCTGTCTCCCGGGGATGAGTTTATGTAAGGGGTGTGTACAACAGGCCATGCTATTACTTTGTTTGCAAATTGCAAGCGTCCATTGTTCATGTTTTGGCTGTCCCCTCATGTGGCATGCTGCCATTATGTTGGATTTGTGTTTATGCACAGCATGTGTGACCTTGTCCTGATGTTTGTGTTGGCAATGAGCACAGGAGGGACTTGTGCTGCCTACACCTGTGCCCATTGTGTACTATTGAGCTTTCTGAGATGTGTGTCCTGACACAGTACAGTGTTGACAGGAAATGGTGGCTGTCTTACAGGCACATGGCAGATGCTTGCTGGTACTTGTGAGACATCCCTTAACATTCAGCTCTATGGAGTTTGTGAGGCCTGTGCAGTGCTTGTGTGCAACTGTGTGTGTGCCTCAGGGATGTGCGTTGAGGTGACCGAGGGACAAACACTGACTGATGGAGACAGAGGGAGAGGGCAACAGAGGGAGAGGGCCACAGAGGGAGACAGAGGGAGAGGGCGACAGAGGGAGACAGAGGGAGAGGGCGACAGAGGGAGAGGGCGACAGAGGGAGACAGAGGGCGACAGAGGGAGAGGGAGACAGAGGGAGAGGGCGACAGAGGGAGACAGAGGGAGAGGGCGACAGAGGGAGAGGGCCACAGAGGGAGAGGGCGACAGAGGGAGACAGAGGGCGACAGAGGGAGAGGGAGGGAGAGGGCCACAGAGGGAGACAGAGGGAGACAGAGGGAGAGGGAGACAGAGGGAGAGGGCCACAGAGGGAGACAGAGGGAGAGGGCGACAGAGGGAGACAGAGGGAGAGGGCGACAGAGGGAGAGGGCGACAGAGGGAGACAGAGGGCGACAGAGGGAGAGGGAGACAGAGGGAGAGGGCGACAGAGGGAGACAGAGGGCGACAGAGGGAGAGGGAGGGAGAGGGCCACAGAGGGAGACAGAGGGAGACAGAGGGAGAGGGAGACAGAGGGAGAGGGCCACAGAGGGAGACAGAGGGAGAGGGCGACAGAGGGAGACAGAGGGAGAGGGCGACAGAGGGAGAGGGCGACAGAGGGAGACAGAGGGCGACAGAGGGAGAGGGAGACAGAGGGAGAGGGCGACAGAGGGAGACAGAGGGAGAGGGCGACAGAGGGAGAGGGCGACAGAGGGAGAGGGCGACAGAGGGAGACAGAGGGCGACAGAGGGAGAGGGAGACAGAGGGAGAGGGCGACAGAGGGAGACAGAGGGCGACAGAGGGAGAGGGAGGGAGAGGGCCACAGAGGGAGACAGAGGGAGACAGAGGGAGAGGGAGACAGAGGGAGAGGGCCACAGAGGGAGACAGAGGGAGAGGGCGACAGAGGGAGACAGAGGGAGAGGGCGACAGAGGGAGAGGGCGACAGAGGGAGACAGAGGGCGACAGAGGGAGAGGGAGACAGAGGGAGAGGGCGACAGAGGGAGACAGAGGGAGAGGGCGACAGAGGGAGAGGGCGACAGAGGGAGAGGGCGACAGAGGGAGACAGAGGGCGACAGAGGGAGAGGGAGGGAGAGGGCCACAGAGGGAGACAGAGGGAGACAGAGGGAGAGGGAGACAGAGGGAGAGGGCCACAGAGGGAGACAGAGGGAGAGGGCGACAGAGGGAGACAGAGGGAGAGGGCGACAGAGACAGAGGGCGAGACAGGGATGGAGACAGGTAGATTGTGCTTGCTCTCTTGCTACACTGCCTTACTTTGTCACAAAATGATGCATCTCTGAAAGGTGTGTCAGCAAAATGTTAATATTTAGCAGCTGTGGTCTAGTATCTTGTGTGATCTTTACCTATCCCTGTGCATTGGGCATTATGCTTGTGTGTGTCCCTGGGACATATGGCATGAGAGCAGCCTCTTACCCTACACATTGCACCCTATGTGCCTCCCCCTTGCAACTCCCACCATTTGGTTGTGTACTGCTTGGAGTCATGGCCACCCACCCCATGCTGCTGGGCACTGTTGTTAGTCTACCCATGTAAGTTGTGTTTTTTGTACACTCACCAGACTCAATGGCTCCTTCTATTCCATGTACTCCCACCGCTGGCAGTAGGACCATGACCTTCTCCTCCCAGGGCTGGTATACAGGAGGTCTGCGGGGACCACCGCCTCCAGTGTGGTGTGCATTGGCGTAATCCTGTGCCATCTTCTTCTTCACCATCCTCCGCAGATCGTACCACCTGGCCTGGCATTCTTCCCTGGTGCGCCTGATGGGTGCAACAGCATTGACCCGGTCTACAATCCTCTCCCACAGGCGTGTTCTTTCTGCCATGCTGGTCTGTCTGACCAATGCGCCAAACAGCTGTGGGTCGACTCTGATGACTTCATCAGTAAGTATCTCCATCTCCGGGTTGGTGAATTTTGGATTCTTGGGTGTGCTCATGGTGTGAGGTGTATGTGATTGAGGGTGTGATGGTGTGTATGGATTAGGGTGTGTGTTTGTGATAGTGAAGGAGGTGGTGTTGGTGTAGATGTGATAGGGTGTATGTGTGAAGGTATGTGGCTGGAATTGTTGGTGTGCTCTCTGTTTCCTCGCAAGCATGGGTATGTTGCAAAGGATGATGGGTTGTATGTGTGGTCCCTTTTATTGGTCAAATCGTGGGTGTGGCTTAATTTGAATTTTTTGTGTGGGTGTTATATGGGGTGGGTGTTGGCTTTGTCCTCTGTTTGGCTGCTTGGCTGTGACCAGGACATTGATTGTCAAAGGTGTGTACACAGGAGACATGTTCAGTGTGGTAGTGCGACTTGTTAGCAAGGTCCTTGTGGTCGTTTTGGTGTTGGCGTTATGTGTGCTTGCAGTACTTGTGCGTGCGAGTGAGTAGTACGGGCCCTTGGCGGGTGGGGGTGTTCGCGTAGGCTTGTTGGGGGGGTGTGCGTGTCGTACTTGTGCGTGCGAGTGAGTAGTACGGGCCGTTGGCGGGTGGGGGTGTTCGCGTAGGCTTGGCCGAGGGGTGTGCGTGTCGTACTTGTGCGTGCGAGTGAGTAGTACGGGCCCTTGGCGGGTGGGGGTGTTCGCGTAGGCTTGTTGGGGGGGTGTGCGTGTCGTACTTGTACGTGCGAGTGAGTAGTACGGGCCGTTGGCGGGTGGGGGTGTTCGCGTAGGCTTGGCCGAGGGGTGTGCGTGTCGTACTTGTGCGTGCGAGTGAGTAGTACGGGCCCTTGGCGGGTGGGGGTGTTCGCGTAGGCTTGGCCGAGGGGTGTGCGTGTCGTACTTGTGCGTGCGAGTGAGTAGTACGGGCCCTTGGCGGGTGGGGGTGTTCGCGTAGGCTTGTTGGGGGGGTGTGCGTGTCGTACTTGTGCGTGCGAGTGAGTAGTACGGGCCGTTGGCGGGTGGGGGTGTTCGCGTAGGCTTGGCCGAGGGGTGTGCGTGTCGTACTTGTGCGTGCGAGTGAGTAGTACGGGCCCTTGGCGGGTGGGGGTGTTCGCGTAGGCTTGTTGGGGGGGTGTGCGTGTCGTACTTGTGCGTGCGAGTGAGTAGTACGGGCCCTTGGCGGGTGGGGGTGTTCGCGTAGGCTTGTTGGGGGGGTGTGCGTGTCGTACTTGTGCGTGCGAGTGAGTAGTACGGGCCGTTGGCGGGTGGGGGTGTTCGCGTAGGCTTGGCCGAGGGGTGTGCGTGTCGTACTTGTGCGTGCGAGTGAGTAGTACGGGCCCTTGGCGGGTGGGGGTGTTCGCGTAGGCTTGTTGGGGGGGTGTGCGTGTCGTACTTGTGCGTGCGAGTGAGTAGTACGGGCCGTTGGCGGGTGGGGGTGTTCGCGTAGGCTTGTTGGGGGGGTGTGCGTGTCGTACTTGTGCGTGCGAGTGAGTAGTATGGGCCGTTGGCGGGTGGGGGTGTTCGCGTAGGCTTGTTGGGGGGGTGTGCGTGTCGTACTTGTGCGTGCGAGTGAGTAGTACGGGCCCTTGGCGGGTGGGGGTGTTCGCGTAGGCTTGTTGGGGGGGTGTGCGTGTCGTACTTGTGCGTGCGAGTGAGTAGTACGGGCCCTTGGCGGGTGGGGGTGTTCGCGTAGGCTTGTTGGGGGGGTGTGCGTGTCGTACTTGTGCGTGCGAGTGAGTAGTACGGGCCGTTGGCGGGTGGGGGTGTTCGCGTAGGCTTGTTGGGGGGGTGTGCGTGTCGTACTTGTGCGTGCGAGTGAGTAGTACGGGCCGTTGGCGGGTGGGGGTGTTCGCGTAGGCTTGGCCGAGGGGTGTGCGTGTCGTACTTGTGCGTGCGAGTGAGTAGTACGGGCCCTTGGCGGGTGGGGGTGTTCGCGTAGGCTTGGCCGAGGGGTGTGCGTGTCGTACTTGTGCGTGCGAGTGAGTAGTACGGGCCCTTGGCGGGTGGGGGTGTTCGCGTAGGCTTGGCCGAGGGGTGTGCGTGTAGTATGTATTGGTGGAGCTTGCAGTGAGGCGAATGTCCCATACGACTCAATGTTGAAGCGTGAATACTTAGGCCCGTACGTATCTCGCTCAGGCATGTCGTTCCGAATCGGAATAGTGAGTTTGTACGGACTGATTACGAATCGTACGGTGGTCTGCCCGAGGCTTATTCGTACGGGTATACGAATGTCAATCGTACGGATCTTAGAAAATCGTACGGAAATCAACGGTAACGGATCGGAATTCGCTGGTCGGACGGTAGTTTCCCAATCGTACGGAATCGGCTACGAATACGAATCGTAAGCCGGTTTTTTTTACCGGATCGGAATCGACACCATAGTGTTGCTTGTCTGGAATCACACAGTGAGTCTGTGTGCATTTAGGAATCACTCTCAGAGAAGCATTTTGGTACTTCATGTGTTCGCAGACATGGAATTGATTAAAAACCTATTGTGTTCTCACATTTTGGTTGAATAAGAAAATAGTCATTGGTTATGTATTTGCAAAATGAGTTTACAATTAACAGTAAAATTCAGTAATGAAATATGTGGAATGGATGCTTGATGTGTTTGCAGACACATAAGTACATGTACTCATGCAGTGAGCCAGGCTTTAGGGCATGCAGTGCTTCAAAGTCCTATGTTCTATGCATGTACTGGTCTAATCACCTTCACACTTGTGATTCAGGCCTACATTTCCCCTGTCAGGATCTATACACTCCAACAAACACTGTGTGAGTGCTCTTGCAATCCCATAGTGACTCTTTCAGTAGCATGTAGTAATCCTTTCAGTGAAGTGCAATGGATACTGTTATTTGTCAAGAATCACACTGTGAGTCAGTGTTAAATTGGAAAAATTGAGAGAGAATTATTTGGTTAGTTGATGTGTTTGCAGACACATAAGTACATGTACTCTTGCAGTGAGCCAGGTTTTAGGGTATGCAGTACTTGAAACTCCTATGCAGTATGCATGTGTTAGTCTAACCACCTTCACATTTGTGATTGAGGCCTACAAATCCCCAGTCAGTATCCATACACTCCAGTAAAACCCTTGCAAGTGCTCTTGCAATATCATAGTGACTCTTTCAGTAGCACGTAGTAATCCTTTCAGTGAAGTGCAAGGGATACTGTTATTTGCCTAGAATCACACTGTGAGTCAGTGTCCATTTGGGAAAATTGAGAGAGAATGGTTTGGTTGGCTGATGTGTTTGCAGACACATAAGTACATGTACTCTTGCAGTGAGCCAGGCTTTAGGGTACGCAGTACTTGAAACTCCTATGGACTGTGCATTTAGTAGTCTAACCATCTTCACACTTGTGTTTCAGGCCTACATTTGCCCAGTCAGTATCGATATACTCCATTTATAAGAAATACTGTTATTTGTGTAGAATCACACTGTGAGTGAGGGTCTATTTGGGAAAATTGAGAGAGAATGATTTGGTTGGTTGATCTGTTTGCAGACATATAAGTATATGTACTCTTGCAGTGACACTACCTCCAGCATGACCCCCTACACTACAAAAACACCACTGTACTACCCTAAACCCTAAATCTACCCCCAGCAAAACCACCTACACTAGCCATTCACCACTGCACTGCCCTAAACCATAAAACACTGCCCCAGCCCGATCCCCTACACTACGAAACACCATTGCACTACCCAAAACTCTGAATCTACCCCCAGCACGCCCACCTACACTATACAAACACAACTGCACTACCCCAGAATGAGCACCTACACTACACAAACACCACTGCACTACCCTAAACACTAAATCTACCCCCAGCATGACCCCCTACACTACCCATTCACCACTGCACTACCCTAAACCCTAAAATACTATCCCAGCATGACCCCATACACTACATAAACACCACTGCACTACCCTAAAACACTATCCCAGCACGACCCCCTACACTACACAAACACCACTGCACTACCCTAGACCCTAAAACACTACCCTAGCATGACCCCCTACACTACCCAAATACCATTGCACTTCCCTAAACCTTAAACCTACCCCAGCACAAACCCTTACACTATGCAAACACCACTGTACCACCCTAAAAGAGTACCTCAGCACGATCCTCTACACTACATAAACACCACTGCACTACCCTAAACCCTAAATCTACCCCCAGCACGACCCCCTACACTACACATTTACCACTGCACTACCCTCAACCCTAAAGCACTACCCCAGCATGACCCCCTACACTATCCAAATACCATTGCACTACCGTAAACCTTAAACCTACCCCAGCAGACCTTCTACACTACACAAACACCACTGCACTACCCTAAACTCTAAATCTACCCCAAGCACGACCCCCTACACTACCCATTCACCCCTGTACTATCCTAAACTCTAAAACACTACCCCAGCACGACCCCCTACACTACTCAAACACCATTGCACTACCCTAAACCTTAAATCTACCCTAGAACACTACCCCATCACAACCGTCTACACTACACAAACACCAGTGCACTACCCTAAACTCTAAATCTACCCCCAGCAGGACCCCCTACACTACATAAACACCTCTGCACTACCCAAACACTAAAGCACTACCCCAGCACGGCCGCCTACACTACCCAAACACCATTGCACTACCCTAAACCTTAAATCTACCCCAGCATGACCTCCTACTCTACCCAAACACCACTGCACTATCCTAGAACACTACCCCAGCATGACCCCCTACACTACACAAACACCACACCACTACCCTAAACCCTAAATCTACCCCTAGCACGACCACCTACACTACCCTTTCACCACTGCACTACCCTAAAGCCTAAAACACTACCCCTGCACGATCCCCTACACTACCCAGACACCATTGCACTACCCTAAACCTTAAATCCACCCCAGCACAACCTCCTACACTCCCCACACACCACTGCACTACCCTAGAATACTACCCTAGCATGACCCTCTACACTACACAAACACCACTGCACTACTCAAACTCTAAATCTGTACTGTTGCAAAACCATAGTGACTGTTTATGTACCTTCTACTAAACCATTCACTAAAGTAAAAGTGAACCAATTATGAATTCACTCAGTGTCTCTCCTTATAGTATTGTAATCATTTAGTTAATATGCATGTACTCATGCAGTGATCCAGGTTTTAGGGTTATGGAGTGCTTCAAACTGCCATGCAATATGCATGTAGTGGTCTAACCACCTTCACACTTGTGCTTCAGGCCTACAATTTCTTAGTCAGAATTTATATGAAAGGTGTTTGTATAGTAATAGAAAAGTATAATTTATAAAGTTATTAATAAACACTTATTTATGATTATTTTTTACAGATACTGTTTATCATCATTGAAATAAAGTTATCATGTCGGAGAACGAAAGAAGAAGAAAAGGTCAGAAAAAGGATACTTACTGGAAAATTCAACCACAAGTAACGTAATGTGGCTAAAAAAAGAGAAAGATTTCTGGTAAGACCACAAAGGACTTTATTAAAAATATTACTATACTCAGAAAAAAAATGGAAATGTTGAAAGCACTGAAAATGTTCAAAGCACAAAAAAGTGCAGAGAATAGGAAAGGAAAAAAGGCAATGTACATACAAAGGATACAACTTATAGTAAAAGAAGAGAAAATCAATATAAACAAATCCACCAACAAAAAGAGTAGTCCATAATTTGATGAAACATGCAAAGAAATATAGAAAGAGAACACTATTTTATAAAAAGAAGAAGCATATCGAATCCATTGTTGAAAAGGCTTTTGAAGAAAAAAGGAAACTATTCATTTTAGTATTAAAGAGAATTCGATCACTAGGTAAACCAATCCATTTAATCAAGGCCAAAAGTAAGAGGAAAAGAGTAATTAACAGAAGTAATTTTTGTGATATTTTCTTAGGGGAATGGAAACACAGTTCATGTTCTGAGCCTTTGTTTAATGAAGAAAGTTTTTTACAGAACAATGATTTGTTGCATGGAGTTGACACCAGTGGTCGAGCGTATGCGGTTAGAAATGGTTGTCCAATTGACAAAGAGCAAATGGTTCCTAGAAATGCAGAAGAAGTGATAGCTGATGAAGTTCTAGGCAGACGTTCTAAAGCCCCAGTGTACACTTGGGATTGCAGTAGCATTTGTAGTGTACGACAAGAATCTATTGATATATGACGCAATTTCTTACAAGCATATTGTTAAAAAGTGTTAAACAAAAGATTAAAGTGTTGCAAGGACTAGACCCTTGCAGAGTGAGACAACATACTGGTTTGCATGGTCATTCTCTTGCTTGTCTTTCTAGGAAAGTATGTCAAAGTGTTTATCACCATTTCAGGATGTTGGCAGTACATCATACTCAAATGCGGAAGTTAGTGAAAAGATTGTATTATGCAAAAAGTCCAGCAATAAAGTTAAATGAGTTGAACAGTGCTCTTTTGCGTGGGTCAGTATCAGATGTGAAAAATGTTTGTGATGATATTGAGTTTTGTTACTTTGGTCCTGACGAAGAGAGTGAAGAAACTCGGACATTAATATCAGAAAATGTTGTAGACAATGTTGAACATAGTTGTATCAACATTTTTTTTAAATGAAATTACAAAGTTTCAGGTGATTTCAGGTGAAAGGCCAAATTATTCTTGTATTTGTTGTCGGCGAACTCACTATAAAAATCAGACTAGAAGTGTTGATTTGTATTTAAAAAGTGAAAAAGAAAATAATGATAAATGGAAGCAATTTGCAACTTATTTGTTGGTAGAGAATTGTTTTGATTTGTGTTCTGATCAGCGTATTTGTAAATATTGTTATAACAAATTAAAATTACATGAGAATAAAATGCCCGCTAGAGCTGTGCATAATACTTTGGAGTTAGTTGCTATTCCTCCAGAATTGATAGATTTAAACACCTATGAGTCTATTCTAATTCAATGTGTGCACCCGTGTCAGGCTATTGTTCGTATGGAGCCTGAAAAAGGTAAATTGCCTCCTTCAGATTTACAAAGAGGATTAAAAGGAAGAGTTGTGTATTTACCTTTAGATTGAAAGAAAAATATTGAAACTATTGGTGTAGACAGTGTAGAAAGTGAATCACTAGTCATTCTTGTTAATGGCCTGCCAACTAAGAATAAGAAAATCTGGTCGGAGTTATGGCCTGCCAACTAAGAATAAGGAAATCTGGCCAGAGTTAGTGGATGTTAAGAAAGTGCAAAAGGCAACATTGTATCTGATAAAAAACAATGAGTACTATAGAAATGTTTATGTGGGAGAAGAAGAAATAGTTTTAGCAGAAGATACTGAAACGTCAAGTGGACAAATTGAACAAGCGGACATGTTAAGATGTAAAGAAATCTATGAACATTACAGTGTGCATCCGCTTCATTCAAAAGAAGTGATGGGGAACACTATTGAGTTGTTCCAAATGAAAAAAACAAAAGGAACTCCCATGAGTGTATGGGAAGAGAACTTCGAAGCTCGTTGTTTTCGGCAGTTATTTCCAACTGGAAAAGGAGGACGATGTGATGAACATCCTGTGCAGATTCCAGCATCTGAATATCGGACAACAAGGTTGTATGCAGAAGATCCAATGTATTCCTTATATATTTCATCTTTTGTTTGAGAGTGACTTGTCTGGACTTTCATATGCAGTCAATCACATTTTAAAAACTGGAATACATCTGCAAAATGTACCAGCAAAAGATTTTATGGATAAAGTGCACCAGAGAGATGATCATCTAGAATCTCAGCTCGTTAATCTGATGGCATGTCAGCGTGGGACTAATGAATATTGGTACCGTCGTCATGGAGAACTGGAATGTATGCTACGGAACTTAGGAACTCCTACATGGTTCCTTACCCTAAGCAGTGATGAGTACGCTTGGGATGATTTACTTGAATTTCTTCGAGAGGCAAATTGCAATATAAAAAATATTGAATACAAGACACCTGGGGATTTGTGCTCTTTGGATCCTGTTAATGTATGCAGGTATTTCAATCATAGATGATGTCTATTATTTGCAATAAAAAAATCCTCCTATTGGAGAAGTTGTGGATTTCTTTTGGAGAAAGGAGTATCAAGCAAGAGGTGTTCCTCATATACGCATGCTGTTATGGATTAAGGACACTCCCAAATTAGGAACAGATGCGGATGATACTGTTTTGACTTTTATTGAACAATATGAAACATGTGCTGTACCCAAAAGTACAGAAGAAAACAACTTAAGAGCACACGTCTTACGATTCCAAAGCCACCAATGTTGAAAATACTGTTAACAAAAGTACAAATCTAAGGATAAGTTCTACACCAAATGTCGTTTTGCATTTCCACATCCTGTAATATCCAAAGGAAGAGTGAACAGTTTTATGTCATCTTTGCGACATACCATCACAAGTAAGTCTCCAAAAAATACCTACAACTTAAGAAGAAATGACGAGTCAAAATACATAAATGACTATAACCCAGTTAATTTGACCATGTGGAATGCTAACATGGATATTCAGTATGTTGCGGACAATTCCATTGCTGTTGCTCGATATATAACGTCCTATATTACAAAATCAGAAAAGATGGAATTGAAAGAAATGTGGGAAGAGATTTCTCAGGAGAAGACTCGAAGTAAAAGATTATACAGTTTCAGTTTGAAGATGTTATCCCATTGAGTAATCAGAGCATATGAATGACAAGATCGGTTATCATCCGCAAGTCTATACTCCAAATCTAGAAGAATCATTTGGGTGAGTCTAGGTCTTGCAGCTATGCGAAATCGAGTACTAAAATCTGAACATGAAATTGAATATTTAGCAGAAGAAGATCCAGAAAGTACAGATATTTTGAAAACGAATATGTTAGACACATATTACCCAAACAGAAGTCATCATCTTGAGAACATGTGTCTCTATGAAGTACTTCAAAACTACACTTGAAACGGAATATTACTCAGAACATCAATGATGGAAAATATGGAGTAATTAGTTACGAAGGATGTCTGGTGAAACAAATGAAAGGAAATTTGATTAATCACAGGAAGCTGAGTTGCGACACTACTGATAAAAGGGAATTTTACTATTTAGCCCTTTTACAACTGTTTAAACCATGGCGTTCAGAACTGGAATTACTTGGAGATTTGCAGAGTTATGAAGATTCCTTTAATGCTTGTAGAGATAGCATACAATGCAGTGCTTTTGCAAAATATGTGAAAATGTTGAACAATGAATTTGATGAGTACGATTGAAATCACTGTTTCTAGTGAATTTCAATATATTCTGAGAACAGCAAAAAAGGCAAACAAATTACTTTGTAAAATGTTAAAATTATGCTGTGCTGTTAAAAATGTATTTTTACATGGTATACCTATTTTTTCTTTTCTTTTACAGATCCTAATTCTAAAATATGTAATTTACTATATTTTACATTATAAAAAACAACTGAATAAAATGTGTAGCGTTTTTTAGTTGTATTACTGCTGAGGTAAGATTAAGTAAGTCTTAAAATGCACAATGGACTGTGTTTGCACACAGTTGAAAAAATGGATGATTGATGGACTAGATTTGTGCCAGAGAATTCCATAGCAGACAGGTATCAAATAGGAGACAGCTTCAGAACACCTGTCTGCAAGATACATGGTATAGTACACAATAGAGACATATGTTGGTCTTGTAGGTCTTGGTAATTTTAGAATTATAAGAAATAAACTATTTAACTTAAAGCACATCACTTAGGGGCTCATTAGGATAGAGGTTTTTCCGCATCCTCCGGGCCGGCGGAAGCCACCGCCGGCCCGGAGGATGCGGAAAAACCGCAGCGGACCCACCAAAGACCCACCGCCACATTAGGATGGCTGGTGGGTCCTGGTTTCCGTCCGCAGCTTTTCCGCCGCGGTTGGCTTACAACCACGGCGGAAAAGCACTAATATGGTGACGGTGTCTATCAGACACCGTCAGCCATATTAGGATGCCCAGAAAGAAATGCTTTTCCACGGCGGATTATCCGCCGTGGAAAAGCATACGGAGCTTCACTGCGGGGGCCCGTTGCGGGCCCCCTGGGTGAAGGGGGGGTGGAGGGTGCACATGGGTGGTACCTATGGTACCCCCCTGCATTTGTATGCAGTAATCGGCAGGCACCGCACGGTGCCTGCCGCTTGCTGCATACAAATGCAATGTATGCATTTTTAACATTGCGGCGGGTGCAGCTTGAAGCTGCACCCGCCGCAATGTTAAAGATTGAGGATGTGACCGCCAGGCTGGCGATCACATCCTAATTGCACTGGAGGGACCGCCGCTGCCCCTGCGGACGGTCCCTCCTCCTCTAGGGTGGCGGACGGACGCAAGTCCGTCCGCCATCCTAATGAGCCCCAAAGTGTTTTTCCACATGCGACAGTAGGCCCCATCCCTTCTCTTCAGTCATATATAAATAAGTGCTATACGTTTCGTAAAACACAAGTACTTATAAATGTATCTTGTTCTCTGTTAGCACTACAGAAATGTACTCCTATAATAAGAATTGGCCTAGCCATTAACTCTCTTTCTTCTACATAAGGTGAGAAAAAGACATTCTATATACCTTTGTTTTTCATACATATAATCTCATCATACACAGCACTTTCCGTTGAAAAGGCGTTCTATCCATGTGACAATCTGATACACCTCATCATCCACTAGCATAACCTTTCAACACTCATTATAAAATATGGAGTACCATGTTTGAAACCATTGACACACCAATATAAGTTTCTAAAAACCCACTCAGTCATTCCAACATCTACACACACCTCTAAACACTTACCTATAGATTCTCTCATACATGCTACCAAATATCATCAACAGAACATTATTAAACATACTTATACACCTACATTGACATTACACACCAACACACATCCTGGTCACTTATGCAGTCCTCCTACACACTTATGCAAACAATTGATCATACTTACATTTACTAAACTACACACTTATACTAACACCACTTTATTTATTAACTAGCAGCCCATCCCGACGTTGTCCGGGTATGAATTACTGCTGGACAGTAGTATATTGTTTTGTAGGATTTCGTTTAGATAGCATTTCTTATCCGTGACAGGCATGTGAAACGCTCCGATTCACAGTGCACTGCTGATGCACTTAAGAGTGCGCGTTCAGCCCGCCCCGGTGTGGCGTGCCACAGATCTAAAGGGGTGCCTCCGCGAGCGGTGACCCCCCTTCAGGGAGGCCGCGACAACGACAGTCTGCTGGCCTGGGGGACGCCTGCTTGGACTGGTGAGTGATCGACGCCCCCCCCCCCATATGCACAGACGAGGACCAGGTTCTGGCCCCTGTGCGCGGCTGCTGAGGCTCTCGGCCTGGGGTGTTGCCGCCTGAATGTGATTGCTGGGCAGGGGATACGCGGGAAGAGGAAGACTTTGGCCTGTACCAACTCGGGGTCTAGCCTGCTGCGGTGCTTGCGGACCCGGAGACCCGACCCCGGCTGCCCCGCGCCACTCCCGTAGAGGCCCGCTGCCTGAGACAAGCCTGAGAGGGACTGTAAGCCCATACTGACCCTACGAGCTTCCGAGGCTGACGAGGGGTGCACCGTACTGAAATTGGGAGGCCCCCCCATTGCTGCTGACTCCTGGGGGGGAGCTCACTGCTGGCTGCGAGATTGGGCGTGTGCGACGGCCTCGCTGCCCACCCGCGGAATATACACGAGGGCCGGCTCGGACCCACTTCCCCACCCGAAGCGGCCCGCTGGGCTGAACGTGAACCAGACGAGCTCCCTTACCTTCCCCCTAGGATAACTGTTGACCAGGGTGGGGAGCTGAGATGGGGAAGAGAGACCCAGTGGCAAGATCGGCGAGGCAGGAAACCATCGATAGCTAGTCTTCCTGCCGCCTCCTCCCTACATAACCGATGTGCTGGCCGACGCGCAGCGGGCGTGCTCAGCGGGCGCGGCGGTGGCGCACCGGAGTCGTGCCAGAGTCCTGCCCGTCTGCGCCCGTCCGCGACCTGACGGGACCAGGGGCTACCTCCCTTGCCTCCCCTAAAGCTACACTCACGTACTCCAGTGAGACCCTGATGAGTCTCAGGCCTTTACAAAGCTTACGTCACCCTCCTTTGTCCTGCCACCTTGCCCCTTTAAACTGCTGGGAGTGCAATTTCTCCCTATTATCCCTCCCTTCTCTGCTCGATATAACTTCTTCTAATTTTCCGCAAACTTCTTCACGGCCCAAATCCCCTAATTCCCCTGCTGACCTCACTTTTATCAGTCTAAATTGTAGGTCCTTACCGAAGCACAGGAATGAGATCTTCGACCTTATCACTTCCACTCAACCAGCTGCTATGTTTCTCACAGAGACTTGGCTGAACAACACCTCTGGCCCCGACATAGCCTCTGCCCTCCCCGATGACTACACTTATGTAGGTAAAAATAGAGTGGGTAAGGAGGGAGGTGGTATAGCAATTATTTTTAAAAGAATCTATTCCTGCAAGTGGGAAGACTTAGCTATTCCTAACTGTGAAGCCGGACTGTTTAAACTTCTGCTTTCCCCCAACTACACTCTTTCGGGCACCCTTATCTACCGTCCGCCTGGTACGGCCAGTATTTGGGCCTCTTCATTTCCTGATTATATTGCTCCATTACTCTTGCATTCAACTAATTTTCTGGTCCTTGGAGACCTTAACTTACATTTTAATGATGTATCTTGCCCCACTTGTACGCACCTTATACAAGATTTAGCAGCACTTAACATTTCTCTGCATAACTCGGGCCCCACTCATAAGGCAGGAAACCTATTAGATCCCATTTTCTCCAACCTGGACACCATAGCATGTAAACCCCCCTTGCCCATCCCTTGGTCAGACCACTACATAATTAGTTTCTCTATAAAAATTGACTGTGCACCGAATACTCCTGGTAATTCCACGCTTCCTAGAGTTGGTAGAAATTGGAAGAATTTAGATTCCAGTAAACTGAATGCCTGTCTTAAGAATACTAGACCTTTTATTAATATGACCACCATGGAGGAGGAGGCTGCCTTACAAGATTGGCTTACCTCCGCGGTCAACACATGTGTTCCCCATCGCAAATATAAACACAACCTGCATCATCCCCCCGCTCCATGGTTCACTGAGCAATTAAAAAATGAGAAATCTTTATGTAAAAAGTTAGAACGGA
Source organism: Lissotriton helveticus (assembly GCF_964261635.1). NCBI lineage: Eukaryota > Metazoa > Chordata > Amphibia > Caudata > Salamandridae > Lissotriton > Lissotriton helveticus. The sequence continues at coordinate 1,622,632,057 of NC_136069.1, forward strand.
AATGGGGAGCATATTACGATCCTGAGGCCAAACAAATCTACAAAGATGCTCTCACCAAATACCATTCCCTTTGTAACATAGCCAAGGCGGAACATGTTAATCGAACTATTCTGAATGCTCAGAACCGACCTAAAGCTTTATTTAAAGCTGTGCAGGAACTTTCGGGCATGTCTTGTCTGCCCAAAGCCCCCTACCTGGATGAAACGCAATGTAACTCCCTGGCAGAATTCTTTACAACCAAAATCGAGGCCATCTATACTAACTTTGGAGTTCATTCTCACATTGCGCCCTCTCCTGTGCCGGTCATATCTGCACCTTTGCATGAATTAGAAACAAATACGCAAATGTGTCTGCCCTCCCCGCCTCAGCTGACTGCATGGGACCCTCTTACTATCACTTCTCTGCAGAATATTCTGGGTTGCATTAAATCTGGTTCCCCCTTGGATCCCATGCCCCCAAAAATTATTTTAACTCTTGACTCTTATGCACTCACATTAATTCTAGAACTCCTCAATGTCTCACTCAGAGAAGCTAAGGTTCCGAGCACGTGGAAGCACGCAATGATTGTGCCCCTTCTAAAGAAAGCCAATGCTGATCCCAACGATCCAGCCAACTTTCGTCCCATCTCACTCCTCCCGGTCTGCTCCAAAATCCTGGAAAAGCACATTGACAAACAGCTTACCACTTACATTGAAGCAGGCAACTTTCTCCATCAGTCTCAGTCCGGTTTTAGGGCTGGCTTCTCAACCGAGTCTACTCTTCTTGGGGTTTCTGAGACCATTCGATGCCAGGTAGACAGAGGGGAAACTGTGGCACTCATCCTATTGGATTTGAGTGCCGCTTTCGACACCGTTTCCCACTCAATCCTTCTTGCTGCCTTTAAGTCCATCGGCATCAGTCGCTCAGCCCTCGGTTGGCTGGCCAGCTATCTCTCTGACCGCACGTTCCAAGTTTTTTCCCTTTCCTCAGCCTCAAAAATCCATCAAACCATTCATGGCGTTCCGCAGGGCTCTATTCTGAGTCCATTATTCTTTAACCTATATGTTAGACCCCTTGCTTCCATTGCGGAACAAGCCGGACTTATTATTTATTCCTACGCCGATGATACCCAGATCATCTATTCACTCTCTACAGGGCAAAATTCCACTACATCGTCCCTTCTGTCTGGTCTCAATAATATAGCTAGTTGGATGCACAACAATAAATTCAAATTAAATGGGGATAAGACAGAGCTTCTCCTGTTTGGCCACAATACCACACTCTGGGGTCCCCACCATTGGCCACAGCAAATGGGCCCCCTACCTGTTCCCTCCAAAACAGCTCACAACCTAGGCATCATATTTGATGATCAGCTGTCGATGAGGCAACATGTGATCAAGGTCTCTGCCACATGTATTACCATCCTTAAGTGGCTGAGAAAGATCATATGGATGCTTCCCCATGACACCCAGAGAACAGTACTCCAAGCATTACATCTCGGCTGGACTACGGGAATGTTCTTTTTCTGGGTGCATGCAAGGAGGTGACTCGTAAACTTCAGATGGTCCAAAACATGGCGGTTAGATTACTTTGCAATCTCCCCAGAACCTCTTCCACTTCTGCTTCTTTGCGTAGCCTACACTGGCTCCGAATTGATAACCGCTCTAAATTTAAGGCCCTCTGCATCATGCACCGTATTAAGTCAGATAATGCCCCTCTTTATTTAAGCACTCTGGTTCAACATTATTGTCCCCACCGCACTCTTCGTTCGTCTACCCAACATAGATATCAGGTGCCTCATATCAGGAGAGCCAGAATTGGCGGCTGCTCATTCGCATATCTGGCTCCTTCTTTGTGGAATACTCTTCCTCTCTCCTTACGCACTGAATCCTGCTATCTAATGTTCCGCAGAAACCTCAAGACCTGGTTATTTAACCTATAGACCCTTATGTTCTTTAAAGCCCATTCTTTGCAACTACCCCGTTCTCTCTCTCTTCGTTTAGCGCCGGGAAACCTCCGGGTAGCTGTGCGCTGTATAAAATTAAATATAATAATAATAATAATACGCCACGACCCAGGCACAGAAGGAGATGATCCCGGCGACGTCTGGCACACGCACTGACACCGCCATGCTTCTGGAGGCGATCCGAGCCTCTAGGACGGATATACAGGACTCTAGAGCGGCGTTGGAGATTAAAATAGGTGAGGTGGGCTCTGAGGTCCTCTTACTGCGCCAAGACTTTCGGAATTTGAATGAGAGGGTGACTAAAGCGGAGACCCGGATTGGTGAAGCAGAGGATTCCCTCACCACCCTCCGTAAAGATATGGCGGAACTGCAAGCATCACATAGACAGCTGCTGTGGCGGGTGGATGACGCCGAAAATATGGCGCGATACAACAACCTGCGTTTTGTGGGATTTAGAGAGGGCATCGAGGAGACAAATGTTGTGGCCTTCTTGCACTCCTGGTTAAAGTCAACTTTTCCACAGGCACCTTTTTCGAACTGTTTTGTCATCGTAAGGGCACACAGGGCCCTGCTGGTGAAGCCGCCGGAGGGAGCGCGACCGAGACCGATCATTGCACGCTTTCTCAATTTTGCGGACAGGGACCTCATCCTGAGAGAAGCAAAAAAAAAGGGTGCCCTTCGACTGGAAAACACTAATATCATGATCTTCCCGGACTACAGCCAGGATGTTCAGAAACAGCGACGCTCATACGACTCAGTGAAAGCAAAGCTGCGGGATCTGCACATATCATATATGCTGCTTTTCCCGGCGAAATTGAAAATTACTTTTCAGGGGCAAGTCCCACTTCTTCAATCGACCGGAGGAGGCCTGGCAGTGGCTTGAGGAACGTCCTCTGCTACAAGAGGCCGAAGAGGAAGGCCGCAGAATACTATCCGAAATGGCGGGCACCAGTTTCCGGAGGAGCCCGTCCAAGTCTCAGAGGTCCCAGAACCCGCGGATGAGACGACATTCACACCGGACTCGGTACCCGGATCGCCCATCGACGGGTTATAAGGGAAAGAACCCCATCACGCCAGCAGAGGAGGACTTTGTACCGGGATCCAGGTTCAGCTGTCTAGCACATCACACAGGTGCGAATGCGGAGGGCGAGGGTAGTGGGTGCACGTCAGATGTGGAAGAACCGACGGAACAATCCCTGCATCCTCTAGTCACAGAGATCCGAGAGTTGGAACAAGGAGCGACTGGCACGCCGGATGATCAAGACATTGAGACACAAGATTCCCACTCCTGAGGAAGAATAGAACTGGTATCCGGAACAGCAGCTCATCGTCCTGTGGGCACGCAAGTTACAAGCACTTTCCTTCCTGTGTTGACACATCTCACTGTTTGTTGGTTTATTGGCTCTTCTACCGCCCCACACGACACAGGGAGTCCTGCCATTCTGCTAGTTTGGTAATCAAGACACAAAGGACCCTGAGGGTACACCAGATAGAGCCTTTAGTGATAGCTTAGTTGGGATTGTTATTGGGAGGGTGACAGACCTTTACCACCCGAAAGTCCTGTAAGTTAACTGTTGAGTGGATTGGATGGACGGGAGGGAAAGGTGGGGAGGGAGGGATGGAGATGGGGGTCTTCATAATGTTCTGTTGGGGGAAACAGGTTGGGGCGGAGGGGGAAACAATTGGATGAATACAGTCATGTGCTTAGGTGCTCAACACTACACTCCTACACCAGATACCGTCCACACTGTTCTAGTAGTACCTGGGAATGGCGAGTGCAGTAGCCACACAACCTACGACCCACGGGACAGTTAGTGTCCTAACCTGGAATGTGAACGGGCTTGGCAATAAGATTAAGAGGGGCTTGGTGAACTCCTACCTTAAAAGACTAGACCCAGATATAACTTTCCTACAGGAAACTCATCTCAAGGGAAATAACTGCCCCTTCATAGCCAGGGGGCGCCACAAAGTTCTAGCACACGCAGGCTACACAACTGATTCGAGAGGGGTATCGGTCATTATAAAGAACACCACCCCGTTCTGTGTTGCACGCACCTGGGTGGACCCTCTGGGGACTTATGTGGGAGTCCAGGGGACATGGCGCAGACGCACATACACGCTTATATCGATTTACGCGCTGCCCAAATTGCAGGCTACCATGCTCAAGACACTGGCCAACATACTCCTAGACACAGCCGACACCATTCAAATAGTAGGTGGCGACTTTAATGATGTAATATGTAATGGACGTAGGGAGAGACCGGTCAGGGACGCCATCTACGGGGGGGAACCGGACCCCCCTAGCCCAGCTGATCGCAAATATAGGACTCACGGATGTCTGGAGGTGGTTACGCCCAGACCTGAATGTTTATTCATTTTATTCGGCAGCGCATATGGTGTTCTCGAGACTGGATCACATATTCATGTCCAGACAGCACTTGACCGTGGAAGCCACTGCGGAATATAAGGCGAGCGGAATCTCTGACCACTCACCTCTGTTAGTGAGACTGGGACAGACTGGAGGTACTGGGGGGGCTTCCTGGCGCCTTGCTGCCTGGGATCTCCAAAATGCAAATGTACTGAGAGGTCTGAGAACGGATGTGCAGGTATATATCGCTCAAAACAAAGGGTCGGTTGATTCAGGGGTGACCCTTTGGGAAGCCTTGAAGCCAGTAATGAGAGACAGGATACAGAATAGACTGGGGGAGGAAAGGAGAAAACTCCATGATGAAATAGCTGCAGTGGAACGGTCTATCTTAGACTTGGAGAGAGAATACTTAAGTTCGAGAACTGTTGAGACTCTCCGGAGACTGGGTGATAAGCAGAAATACTACAGAGAACTAGTGACAGATGAGGCTAAGACTCAAGCCCAGGCCACCCTCCACCGCCTTTATGACGTCGGGGACAAATCAGGCAAACTTCTGGCGTGGCTTAGGAGAAAGGAGCGGGCAGCTAGATGGGTGGATCACATTAGAGATGCAGAAGGGTTGCTTGTTAGCACGGATGCACACATTGCTGAGGCTTTTGCTATGCACTATGAACGCTTCTACAAAGCCAGAGACTTGGGGACGTGTGAGGAGGCGTTACAATATATGGAGCAGACTGACCTTCCCTCGTTAGATCCTGAGGCCCTTAAGACACTAGAGGCTGATATCACAGTTGACGACATATCTGTGGCCATTGCTCGACTGCGGCCGGGTAAAACGCCGGGACCAAATGGTTTCCCGGCGGAATTTTTCAAGAGTACTGCGGACCTTCTGGCTCCCCACTTGAAGAACCTATTCATGGGGGCTTATCAGGAGGGGAGGCTCCCCCACCGACCTCTCCATGGCGACAATCATTCTAATTCACAAGGAGGGCAAACCGCGAGAAGACTGTGCGTCCTACCGCCCCATTTCCCTCCTGAACACAGAGGTGAAACTCCTGGCGACTATCTTGGCACTCCGGCTGAGGTCGGTGATCCCGGACCTCATACACTTGGATTAGACCGGGTTCCTGCCTGACAGGGCCACCAAGCTGAACTTAAGACGTACCCACAATTGGTTGCAGGAAGTGAGGGAAAGAGAACTACTACACTGGTTTCTCTCCCTCGACGGAGAGAAAGCTTTTGACGCGGTCCACTGGCCATTCCTAGAGGGTGTCCTACATAAATTTGGCTTTGGCCCAAAGTTCCTGACTTGGGTCCGGCTCCTCTATACCACGCCAAGAGCTAGGGTGAGAGTGAATGGGAGACTGTCCCGTGAATTCGGGATCCAGAGAGGGACCCGACAGGGATGCCCCCTGTCCCCCCTCCTCTTCACACTTACCATCGAGATACTAGCGGCTAGGGTTCGACAAAACCCAGGAATCATGGACTTTAGAAGAGCGAATACAGACCTAGCACAAGAGAAAGTATCCCTCTACGCAGATGATGTACTTTTATACGTTACGAACCCGGAAACCACTATCCCGGAGTTATTCCTCGAATTGGAGTGCTATGGTAGACACTCCGGATACAAAATAAACTGGCATAAATCGGTTCTGTACGACTCAGGGGGCGGTGAACGCTGGGTGACATTGCCAGGACAACTAATTACAACGACGGAGGGCTTTCAATACCTCGGGATTTACATTACCCTTGACAGGAAATTTTCGCTCCAGAAAAATCCGGAGAGGATCATGCTGAGCTCCACTGCAGAGATGGACTGCTGGAGGCAGCTTCCACTTACACTCCTAGGGCGAGCGGCTATGTACAAAATTATTATTCTCCCCAAATATTTGTACGCCCTACAGAACGAATACTATCCGCTCCCAACAACGATACTGCCTAGAATCCACTCGGACCTGAGGGCTTTTCTCTGGCTGAGCAAGCAATCTAGAATACCATTGACCACTCTCCAGAGACACCAATACAGTGGAGGCATCTCGCTTCCTAATCTGGAAGCCTACTACTGGGCGGAACACATAACCCCGATTAATGATTGGCTGCATACTCAGGCAGACCACCCCACTTATGCCCTAGAACGACACAAATTGTCCTCACATAATTTACTGTACTATCTGTATGGGGGTTCTGAACGGGAGCCGCTTCTCCCTGCGACTGTTATTACATTACATGCATGGAACAAGGCCACAAAACGCACGGGCTGGGAGAAGAAACCCACCCGGCAGACACCGCTATGGCACTGCAAGTGGTTGGCTGACAAACTTAGGGGATTTACACGATGGGATGACATAGGAATCTCCACCATAGGAGATGTGATCGCCAACGGGGAACTGAAATCCTTTCTGGCCCTAAAGTCAGAGTTTGGGCTCCAACACTCACAGCTCTCCAAATACACTCAGCTGTGCCATGCTTGGCGGGCACAAAATATACACTTACCTGGGCTCCCAAAATATGCACCACTGGCGGGTCGGCTCCTACAGGAACGGATCCAGGGGAGGGCGGTCTCACTCACCTATAAAACCCTAACCAACAATATGCTAGGAGACCTGGAGAAACTTAGAAAGGTATGGGAAGAAGAGGTGGGTGATTTAGATGACTTGGACTGGGACATAGTGTTGATGCATCCCCGGGAAGTGGCGATTAAGTCTAGGCTGCGCCTTATCCAATATAATGTACTCCATAGAACTTATTATGATAGGGTGAAACTCCATAGAATGGGGAAGATAGATGACACTACATGGCACCAATGTCGCCGAGACGACGGAGACTTTTATCATATTATGTGGACATGCGACTTGATACAAAACTATTGGACCCACATTTTTGCGGAACTGAGGGAGGTACTGGAGGTCCCACTGAACCAGGAGCCCAAGCTGGCTCTGTTGGGAATGACCAACGATGTAGACCTACCACGTCCGCTCCTAACCTTCCTGGTACTGGCCTTGGTGGTAGCCAAAAGAGACATAGCCAAACACTGGGGGTCACCGGCTCCGCCGGACTTAGAGGAATGGAGAAGAGGGCTGGATCTCTACATGGCTGCCAAGAGAGAGTGACCTATAAAGCTAGGGGGTGCCCAAGGAAGTTCCGTAGGGTCTGGACCAGGTGGCGCCATTATCATGGGTTGGATGGGGGGCTATGAGGGGGATGAACCCAGTGTCGAGTTACAGGCCTACAGGGGTACCGCCGAGACGGCCCTGAAGAGGACGCTAAGAGATTACTGCACATCGAATGTATGGACATTGACCAACTATTACATGAAATGTAACAGCAAAATCCGGTTGTGGAGGGGTGGGCGGGGAAGTAGAGGGTTGTGCACTGCTAATTACATTACTGTACTGTTCAGTTATTAACAAAATGCAAATAAAAATAATAAAATTTTTTTTTTAAAAGAGTGCGCGTTCAGTAGTGTGTGAACTCGAGTTTCCCTACTTTATTTTTCCTTGCAATATTATATAGCGCGAACTCGATAACATGGCATGAGCACAATTTACATTACAGAAGAACACATTCATTTGTGGTAGGCACGGGGAGACAAAGCGATTTGCCTGGAATCATAGAATGTTGAGCTGATGCCGAGATTCGAACGTAGCTCCCCAGCTCTAAAGTTCGCAATTCTAGAACTTGTGGCGGGAGGTGTGTCTGAAAGTGTATGTCGGTGCTGGCCATCAATGAGAGAGACCAGTACATTTTTCAAATGGGTGGTGCAAAAATATGAGTATGTTGCTGGAGATGTGGGCCGCCGTGCCACCAATGTACTTACCGGGGGAGGGTAAACACCCATTATTCCGCAACTTTCTTTCCGCATACCATCACTCCGCATACTTTCATTACGAATATAGGGGTATATGTTTTGGGGTACTGAGGTATATGTTTTGGGGTGTTTGGGTATTTTAAGGGTTCAGATATAGTTTTGTGTTATGGGGTACAGGGGTAGATTTAGGGTTTAGGGATAGGTATTGGTTTTGGGGTACAGGGGTATTTTTAGGGTTCAGGGCTAGGTTTGGGTTTTGGGGTATAGGGGTATTTTTAGGGTTCAGGGGTAGGTTTGGGTTTTGGGGTACAGGGGTACTAAGGGTTCAGGGCTAGGTTTGGGTTTTGGGGTACAGGAGTATTTTTAGGGTTCAGGGCTGGGTTTGGGTTTTGGGGTACAGGGGTATTTTATGGGTTCAGGGGTAGGTTTGGTTTTTGGGGTACAGGTGTATTTTTAGGGTTCAGGGGTAGGTTTGGGATTTGGGGTACAGGGGTATTTTAAGGGTTCAGGGCTAGGTTTGGGTTTTGGGGTACAGGGGTATTTTAGGGTTAAGGGGTAGGTTTGGGTTGTGGGGTACAGTGATATTTAAAGGGTTCAGGGCTAGGTTTGGGTTTTGGGGCATAGGGGTATTTTTAGGGTTCAGGGGTAGGTTTGGGTTTTGAGGTACAGAGGTATTTATAAGCTTCAGGGCTAGGTTTGGGTTTTGGGGTACAGGGGTATTTTTAGGGTTTAGGGATAGGTTTGGGTTTTGGGGTACAGGGTATATTTATAGGGTTAAGATGGGTTAGTGTTTAAGGGTGTTGGGGTATTTTAAGGAGTAAGGGTGGGTTATGATTGTGGGGTGAAGGGGTATTTAAAGGGAGCAGGGTGGGATTAGCACACGATATGAGACATGACATGAAGGGCGGAACGTACCACACGCCCCCAGCGTTTGTCACGCCCCCAGCACAACGCAGACACGCCCACAAGGGACTACTTTGCTGGCATGGTTCTATTACCTTTTAAATGTATATGGTGGGCGTCTGCGTAGCCTATGTCCTTCTGCTGCAACTGCCCTTTCCAACGCCGAATTGGGTGTTGTGATTGGTGCTGTGGTTCCTGAGATTACCCGCCTCAAAGGTTTGGGCTCTCTCTTTATTATATTAGTATGGATAGAGATAGTAACTTATACTTAGTGTGTTATAAAATCACTATTTCAGGTATACAGTTTTTAATACAGTCACTCATACAATCACTGAGTCTTATGTATACTTATTTGTAAACAACAAGTGTCACTTACACTGCCTTTTATATTTCTACTTTGTTGGACATGTATCATTGAGAAATATATTTACTCATCACCACACCCATAAAGAGATTCACTCACCCAAACAAGTGTTTCCATGTGCAGTATTGAAGTCATATACTTACTAAATGAATTATTTTTTGAACAGTCACACACCTCTTACCCAACCACAAATACATTCACTATTAGATACAGATACTCACTTAACTACTTAATAGTAATATACACTTTCAGCTAGAAACCAACATATGTAATAGTTTACACAACAAGAGATACGGTGAAACAGATATTCACAAAGTTTAATCACTATCCCATATATTTAGTGAGATAGTTTAGTCACTTAGACAGTCAGTCACAGTGCTACTAAATGATCCATCCGGACACTTATACTTCAATGCAGATTGCTATATACATATATATAATACATATTTAAATATCGAACCAAACCACATTCCCTGGATTATGTCATCAGTGATGTCACTGACCATGTCATGAATGATGTAATATGTGACATCATCCGCAGTGGATTGCGGGCGTGGGAGTTATAGTTAGTATAACTAACAGGTGTGTTGTTGTGACCTCGGCTAGACTGCACGCTCCCCAGCAGCTCCGCCAGAAGTTTTCAGATGCATCTAGTTCAGCAGCAGCTTAATTAGTTTTCGCGCTCTGACAGCGCGTGTTGTGTGCTTGTGTGCTCCATGTCTGTTTTTCTTTTACAGGTTTCTGCCTCATCTGCCTGATTGTTTGTCTTAAGCGCCGTAGCGCCTTTCTGCCTCCCGCCCCCAAGCCCCGGTGATCTTTTTCTTGTAGCCCTGCCCCCACCAGTCTCCCGCCTGCCTCCTCCTCTAGCCCGCCCCCTCCCCTTCATAACGGCGACGGCTGCAGGGGGAGCGCGTGTGCTGTTCTGACCTCGGCCAGACAGCACGCTCCACGACAGCTCCGCCTGAAGTTTTCTGCCACATCCAGCACAGCAGTAGAGTTCGAGTCTTGCGCCCGACCTTGCAACAGGTTTTCAGCTTAATTGGTTTTCGCACTCTGACAGCGCATGTTGTGTGCTTGTGTGCTCCGTGTCTGTTTTTTTTTTACAGGTTTCTGCCTCAACAGCCTGATTGTTTGTCTTAGGCGCTGTAGAGCCTTGCCGCCTTCCGCCCCCGAGCCCTGGTGATATTTTCCTCATAGCCCCGCCCCCACCAGTCTCCCGCCCACCTCCTCCTCTAGCCCGCCCCCTCCCCTTCATAACGGTCACCACTGCGCGGTTGCGCAGCGCCCGCGCACAGGGGGCGCCCCGCTGGTGTGCTGAAGGCGCGCCAAAGGCAAGCCCGTCTGCGCCCGTCCGCGCCTGGACAGCGCCCAGCCCTTGGACCCCTGGTCCTCCAGTCCGCCACGGCTACACACCTGCCATCCTCCTCGCACTCCAACCTCGCCTCCACGACAACTGCATACAAGCTTCACCTAACAACACACATGGAGTCTTCTCGTGCGCTCACTGCAGAAGCACCTTCCCCGACGACGTCATGCCATTAGCCAGCAAAGTACCGCCTACCGCCAAGCCTGCAAACACCATCAACTGCATCCTCCTCAAAGTTTGATCCCTGCACCGGCAGACCATAGAGATATGGGACCTACTTGACACCCTCGCCCCGGACGTCGCGTTCTTCACTGAGACCTGGACTACCGCCAGCTCTGGGCCAGACATCTCCCCAGCCATACTAGATGGATACAAACTCAAGTGGATAGACCGCCCCAACTGCCCATCACACACAAAGCCTCCATCCAACTATCCTCCTCCTCCAGTCTTAGCAGCACTCTTCCCAACCTAGAACACCTCCACTTACAGATAAACACCAACCCCAGAACTACCCTTCGGGTACGCTCATCTACAGGCCACCTAGTCCCCGCGCACAACCCACCACCACCATCACGGAACTTGCCGCAGCCCACGCCATCACGTCCACGAACTACATCCTGCTTGGAGATCTCAATTTCCATCTCAAAAACCTCTGGGACCCCGACTCCAACGCGCTACTTGAAAATCTCACGAACCTAGGACTCAAGCAACTGGTCAATACTCCCACGCACATCGCAGGGCACACGCTGGACCCCATCTTTGCCGAAGGGACAAACACCAGGTTCACCCACACGACCCATCACTCCTGGACAGAACACCACTGCATCCACTTCACCTTCACATCCAGCACCGCACCCAAACAAGCTCCGCGCCCGCCCCGACGGAACAGGGGCAAGGTTACCGAAGACCTTCTCAACGCCACCCACCCTCCTGCTCGAGCCCCCCTCAGACACCGCCGACATCGACGTCACTGCCAAGGAACTCCACAGGTGGATCGCAGGTTGTGCAGACAAGCTGGCTCCTCTCCAGCAGTCTTCCACTGCACCTCCGGTCAAAGCTGCCTAGTTCACCAACGAACTCCTCAAGTCCAGACGCACCTGCAGGCGTCTCTAGAAATCTTGGCGGAACCAGAAGACCACCGAAGCCCACAACGACCACAAGATCGCCATGAAGAACTATCACCAGCTGATCAGAGAGACCAAAAGAACGTTTATCAGAGAAAAGATTAACAACAACGCTACCAACACTAGCGAACTATTCAATGTCATCAAACAGCTGACCAATCCCTCATGCAAAGCCTCAGACATCACACACTCCCAAGATCTCTGCAATAAGCTCAGCACCTTCTTCCACCAGAAGATCATGAGTCTCTACGAAAATTTCAACGAGCCTACCATGACCTGCACCTCCGCTAACACCACCAGCACCACCACCACCACCAAATGTACTATCACCACTTGGACCCCAGCATCCGTTGAACTCATCACCACCATCATGAAGAAAACCTGCTCTGGTGCCCCGACGGAACCCTGCCCCCTGCACATCTTCCACAGAGCCTCCCTGGCCATTGCCCCTGAACTAGCACGTACCATCATCTCCTCCCTTGCATCGGGCACTTGCCCAGGGTACTGGAAACATGCAGAAGTGAAGCACCTTCTCAAAAAACCATCGGCTGACCCAGCTGACCTAAAGAACTACCGACCTATCTCCCTCCTCCCTTTCAAGGCCAAACTCACAGAAAGGCTCGTAAACACCCAGCTGACCATGGTTCATAGAAGTTAAATACATCCTGGATCCCTCCAATCCGGGTTCCGGTGCAACCACAGCACAGAAACTGCACTGATCGCCACCACCAATGACATCAGTATTCTTCTCGACCAGGGACACACCGCCGCCCTCATCCTCCTTGACCTCTCAGCTGCATTCGACACCATCTCACACCGCACATTAACCACCGGGCTCCGTGACACGGGAATTGAGGGCGACGCCCTCAATTGGATCTGATCCTTCCTTTCCCGACAGAACTCAGTGTCATACTCTCCCCTTTCTCTCCAAACCCACCAACATCGTTTGCGGAGTCCCCCAAGGATCCTCTCTGAGCTCTACTTTGTTCAACATATACATGGCCCCCATCGCCGCCATCGTCAGACAGCACGGACTCAGCATCGTGTCCTACGCGGACGACACCCAGCTCATTCTCTCCCTCATCAGCAACCCCGAAGACACCAGACTCAGCTTCCAGGAAGAAATGACAAATGTGGCCAGATGGATGAAAGACAGCTGCCTCAAACTCCACTCCGAAAAGACAGAGGTGCTCATCTTCAGGCCCTTCCCATCTGCTTGGAACGACACCTGGTGGCCTCCCGCCCCTACCCCGATGGACCTCGCTCGCAACCTCGGCATAATCCTCGACTCCTCCCTCTCCATGAACCGTCAAATCAACGCCATCTCCTCCACCAGTTTCAACTAAGCATGGGCATAAAATCTGTTCCGTTCGCGGAATTTGCGGATTTTCTGCAATTTCGCGGTCCGCGAATCTCGCGAAATTGCAGAAAAATCCACGAAATCGTGTTCGGGACGGATTTTCAAAAACTGAAGTACATGAAGCACTTACAGGGTTATAGCAGGTGCCCAAGTTGAAGCTAATTTCTTTGTAACCATTTACAAAATGGTTACAAAGAAATTAACTTCAACTGGGGCACCTGCTGTAACCCTGTAAGTGCTTCCTGAGCGGCGCCTCCAGAGTTGTTGCCTACTTGCAACTATTCTCTGACCCTGCTCTGACCCTCTAAGCAAGGTCAGAGAATAGTTACAAGTATGGCACAATGCTCCAGGCTGTCACAAAAATTAAACCACAACAGGAAGCACTTACAGATAAGGAAGCAGGTTCCGGACTTGAAGGTCAAATTCACTAACACATTAACCAGCCCCCGGTTGAGGCTGGGCAGGTGTGCTTTCTCCCCATAATCTACAGTGGTGAACCAGAGGGTGCTGTGATGAACCAGAAGGTGCAGTTGTGAACCAGAGGGTGCTGTGATGAACCAGAGGGTGACAGTGGTGAACCAGAGGGTGGCAGTGGTGAACCAGAGGGTGGCAGCGATGAACCAGAGGATGGCAGTGATGAACCAGAGGGTAGCAATGATGAACCAGAGGGTGGCAGTGATGAACCAGAGGGTGGCAGTGATGAACCAGAGGGTGGCAGTGGTGAACCAGAGGGTGGGAGTGATGAACTAGAGGGTGGCAGTGATGAACCAGAGGGTGGCAGTGTGGAACCAGAGGGTGCTGTGATGAACCATAGGGTGGCAGTGATGAACCAGAGGGGGGCAGTGGTGAACCAGAGGGAGCTGTGGTGAACCAGGGGGTGACAGTGATGAACCAGAAGGTGGCAGTGGTGAACCATAGGGTGGCAGTGGTGAACCCGAGGGTGGCAGTAATGAACCAGAGGGTGACAGTGATGAACCAGAGGGTGGCAGTGATGAACCAGAGGGTGGCAGTGGTGAACCAGAGGGTGCTGTGATGAACCAGTGGGTGGCAGTGATGAACCAGAGGGTGGCAGTGGTGAACCAGAGGGTGCTGTGATGAACCAGAGGGTGGCAGTGATGAACCAGAGGGTGACAGTGGTGTACCAGAGAGTGGCAGTGGTGAACCAGAGGGGGGCAGTGATGATCCAGAGGGTGGCAGTGGTGAACTAGAGGGTGGCAGTGATGAACCAGAGGGTGGCGCTGCTAAACTGCCCGGGAGCCCTGTGGGTGTGAGCCCCTGCGCTGCTGAGCTGCCCAGGGGTTGTGAGCCCACGCGCTACTGAACTGCCCCAGGGCCCAGTGGGTGTGAGCCCCCGTGCTGCTGAACTGCCCCGGAGCCCTCTCAGTGTGAAAATCATTTGTGCTCAATTGCCTGGGAGCCCTCTGGGTGTGAGCACACATTGTGCTAAGTGTCCCCCTGCCCCAGTTCATATATACCCGTACCGCACAGCACCATTATGCTCTTGCACCATGAAGTCTGGTGCCTGGATGCTCCTGATCCGTGTAGGTGGTACCACCGTCTGGTGCAGTCAAAATGTAAAGTCATAACTTGCTACACAGCACCAATAAACACGTGTCCCCCGTGGCACCGGTATGCGCATGTCCCAGGCTTGGAGCACCCGCATGCCACTGCACTCTACTGCCCAGCGCCAGCATATGCCTGTACGGGGCAGTTTAGTATGAGATGGGACATTGTCCAGCAGCAGCAGCTGCATGCGCCTGAAACCACTGAGCAGGATCAGAATGGCTTTGTACCAACACGCGCAGCAGAACTATCTTGGACATCTGAAGGATTCTGGGGTTATTTTTGCATCCATGAGTTTCTCGAGCGCCATCCCCGTGTAGCTCCTGTGACCAGGAGGCTGCTTTCTCCTCATCTGCTGCTCTGCTCGGTCTCTGACCCTTTATAAACAAGATGCATGTGAACTCGCATAGAAATCCCGTCCGTTTGGCCCCATCCACCACACACTAGCGGTATGAAACGTCTTCCCGCCCGTCCCCACTATAATGGCCAGCTCACTCAAGGGACCTCTGCGCCTTTTGGCGCGCTGGCAAAGTTACAGGCACACGTGGTCACATATTTGTGCAATTGGCACAAAAATCCGCTAACTCGCTGACTTTTTTTGCAATTTCGCACAAATTCGCGGACCGCAAATTTCGCCCATACTTAGTTTCAACTGCCTCCAGATCCTATGGAAAACTTTCAAGTGGATCCTCCGGACTGCAAAAAGACCGTCACACAAGCACTCATCACCAGCCGTCTCGACTACGGCAACACACTCTAAGCCGAAATCAACAAATGCCTACTACACAAACTCCAAACCATTGAAAACGCGGCCGCCAGGCTCATCCTAGGGTTAGCACGCCGCGAGCACATGACTCCACACCTGCGGGAACTCCACTGGCTTCCTGTGGAGAAGAGAGTTACCTACAAACTATTTACACACGCCTTCAAATCCCTCAACAACATCGGACCCAAATACCTCAACAACCGAATGAGTTTCCACGCCCCCAAAAGGAACCTCCGCTCAGCCGACCTCGCATTGGCAGAGGTCCCCCGCGTTCACCAGAGCAGAGTGGGAGGTAGAGCTTTCTCATACATCGCAGCCACAGCTTGGAACTCTCTCCCATTAGACATAAGGTGCTCTCCAACCCTGCAAACCTTCAAACGGGCACCTAAGACCAGGCTTTTCGACTGACCGTGGCAACCCCCCACTCCCTTTCCCTTCCCCAGCGCCTTGAGACCCTCACGGGTGAGTAGTGCGCTTTACCAACCCCTGATTGATTGATTGAACTAACTATAACGGAGGAATTTCAATGGTTTTGTACGAGTGAAATGTTTAGCTAACTATAACACCCCTTAAACCTATGTTTTTTTCTGTGAAAATATATACATAGTCCAGTAGTCCAGAGGTCAGGTCATCGAGCTCGTGGCTCAACAGTAGTAAAGAGTTTTTTAAGTGCTCAGTATGTAAGGTTTGTAAGAATGGAGTAAGCAAAACTGAGTATCTTAAACCTTTCAGTGAGAGACCTGTCCACATCCAGAGTAAGTTGACTTGCAAGACTGAGTATGCGGTGTGTGTGCAGGAGTGTCCGTGTGGCCTGCGCTATGTGGGTAGCACGAAGCTGCAGGCACACCAGAGGATACTCCAGCACCTGCGAGCCATTACCAACGGCGACACCGCGTACCCCTTAGCAAGGCACTTTGAGAAAACCCACAATAAAAATCCTGCTGATCTTAAATACTTTGTAATCTATACAGTTCCTCCACTTAGGAGAGGTGGTGACCGTGAGGCACTACTACGCAAACTTGAAACACAACATAATATATTACTTGATTGCAAAGTACCCAATGGATTGAATGCTAGCGAGGACTGTTTTACCTATTTATAAGCGTTCTTCAAATACTGTCTACACACATCTGCTGCTTTCTGCTCTTCTGACCTAATTTGTCTTTTTTAAACAAATTATGTAGTATTTTATGCACTTTAATATATTTTTTAACACTTGGTTTGCACAGCATGTCATGATATTATTTATTTGTGGGATTTTGCACATAATATGCATATATAGATTATATGTGAGTCCGATATTTGCCCACTTGGGCTATATTGCAGGTGTCTTTTATACATTGCTCAGATGTATTGGAAATGTTGAGGCAGGTTTGAGGGGAAATTGTAGGTACCCTATCAGTTCCCATTCAAACCATGTTAATTTTCATAATGAGCAATGGTGTACAGAATTTGACAGAGTTTGTTAACAGCATTGAGTTGGATATTTATATGAATTTTAAAGTCTATATATTTATGGTCTTTTATATTTATTAATTATGCTGGCAAAACATTTAAATTAATTATGTTTATGATACGCTCTGTATCATATTGTATTATACAATTATTTATTCTGTTATACATTTGTGGATACCTGCTTTCCGATATGAAGAAAGGCGACAGTATGCCTTCTATGTCCATTGGCAAGTTGATTACATCATGCATGCTTTTGCTTTAAAAATAGCACTCCGCCTTCTCAGTGTTGTCATGTGATCAAGGCCCTTCGCGGACTGAAACGCTTTATGGCAGTTTTGGTGTCGGGCACGAAATAAAAAGAAATTTGCACCAGTCTTGCGTTCGCCTCGTCTTGCTCTACGCTCTTTTGAAGACGTCTTATGCCTCATTAATATATATATATATATATGTATATATATATATATATGCACAAAACCTCCTCGGGAACCAAGAAGAAGAGGCCACGCTGGGGAAACAGCGGAGACAGCTTTAATCAGCAGGTAAACCATTCTTACATACATTCTTATATTTATATACAAATAAATAAAAAGAGGGAGACACATACGACAGCGAACAATTGTCTATTACAGTAGTACAAACCTGATTAGAACATTATGCACAATGCATGATGCACTGTTAGAGTTGACATCTATCATATTACAACAGATTAGGTCAATCAAATTAGTTGACGCATTTCGGTTTTAGTGTGTAAGAACATATATTATCACACACATTTGTCTTAAAATGCATAAAACCAATATGTGTGATTTGGATGGTATTCCTTCCTGCACAAAAACAATCCTTAGAGGTATTTCCCTCTTTGTATTGACTAATGTAGTACACCTGGAAAGATAATATTATTTCTCATGGTTAAGCCTCTGTCGGGTAGGCATACCATTTTGGCACCAACCCAGGTTTGCAAGTCTTTGTAAATCGTGATTTGCATCAAAATACATGGGTGGATGCATGGGAACACCCACACTCTACCCATGTAACGCCTACAGATGCCAAGTTACACAAGGCAGCTTAATGTACTGTTTGTACGTACTAAACCATGCAAACTCCCACAAAGTAGATTTGCGTGACTTAGTAAACTAAAAAAAGAAAACCATAGTAAATATGTGCAGAGACGCTACTGTGGAAAGATTGGCCTGGTATTTACAACTGCAGGATATCAACCAAACATTGTAACTTCTATTGGCTATTTTTTGCTGGTTTTTAGATGATGACTTGAAATTATTATGTTTAATGAATCTCATTACTCCAGTGTAATTAGTGTTTTTACCAGCCACAGTGCAATTAATAAATTTACCATGAAATTATCTGCTCTGGTGTTGAAATGAGAACAGCTTTCTCTTGAGGCTCTGTCACTGGCTTCTAATTAATGCATGTCTTTCTGAGGCACCTTGATGCTAATCAGAGACAGTGTCTGAATATGTTCTTGCTCAGTATATATATCAGCAGATATTTCACTCACAAGAGCTGTGCTGAAGAGTTAGATAATGGAGTTGTCTTCCTAATCTTGAAGCATGATGAGGTGAGTTTAGGACTTTATATTATGCCTTTTGTGAAATTGCTACAATGTTCCCAAAGGCAATTATGCAACATTCCTGAAAAAGTATGCAAATATTTCTCCCCACACTTATTTGACATTTTGCTCTTTTTGTGTGTGAAATGTGCCCTCTCGTTCATTTTTAAATCCGATTATGTATTTCTGCATTAATAAAATAAGTAAATTTTGTGTGACACAAATGACAATGCTAATATTCTGTTTGTTCACATTATTACTGAACTCCAGCGATAGGATATTGACCCTAATGAGATCTCATTTACGTGATGTGGTGTATTGGCATAATTTTGTTTCATTCCGTGCAACAAGTGTGCTGCAAAAATAATATAAACTAAGTAAGATCACGCCAGCGTCAACAAAATATCACCATGATCTACTGTATACCAACCATTCCTTTCTTCTCCTATACATTTGGTCCCAGCCCCAGCTGTAGCACTCTCTAACATTGTAGGACTTTTTTGGACCAGATCATGAACATTTGAACTGGATGCTTTGCCACTGAATGTAGCAAATTTTGCTCTCGTGTCTTGAAATGTTGTGCCTAGTTCCACTCGACATTTGCATCAACCAGCTTGTGTAAAATGTTGTTTTGCACAGCACTGCGGTACGCATATCATTGGCAACTGCCAAGCATTAATGAACAATTCACAACACTACCATTTAAAGATTGGGCAGTGTGAATATCAACAACACCGCTTCAGCAGAGTTTCACCGGTGTAAGGACAGTGTAGAGCATTAATAAGGCATTGAGGTCTCTTCACAGTCATGTGCTTAGAACAGGGTCTTTCTTTTTCAGCTTTGGAAATGCAGGGGATACAGAACTTGATAGAATCCCCTTGATTTTTCTCTTGTAAATTTGGCTGAATGATCTCTAGAATATTGGCCAGATATGTGAAATATTCAGAAAAGCAGGAATTTTGTATACGCACTAATAAACAAAACGATGTGTTGCTTTCGCAACACAGAGCTTGTACAAAAAATACCCCACCACACATGCACCTATGACATAAAATCTTTGCACGTTGGCACAGGTTCCAGGTTGCAAGGTCTTGAGGGCGCAAGCACCACCAGTAACTTATGACGTGCCAAGGTTTGGGCAGGTCCTTTCACATTGCTTACTAGTTGTAAATGCACAAAGTTCATGTACTGCCAGGCACCTCCTTCAGAAACACAAGGGGAGGCCTTGCGTCAGTTTTGCGCTTCCGATGCGTCACTTTTTGTGACGCATCAGCGGCGTAAAACATGCCTCCTGTTGCGCACTATTTACAAAGTGACGCATCTAAGCAGATGCGTCACTTTGTAAACCCCTGCGCCACATTATACCTGCGTCAGGTATAATGTATGCAGAGGGGGCGTTCTCCAGCAAAAAGCCTCGTAATAGTGTCGCAGTGAAATCTATGAGATTTCACTGCGTCACTTTTAGGACGCTGTTGCGTCAAAATCTTGCGCCTGCCTCACAGCAGGCGTAAGACTGATGCAAGCCCTTTCACATGGGGCTTTCCCCATGTGAAAGGACGCATTGCTGGAGTTGCGTCACTTTTGTGACACACTCCAGCAATGCGTCACTTTTGCGCTTACAGATACATCAGAAATACTGACGTATCTGTAACTCCTTGCGACATGATGCATCATACATTAAATATGACGCATCATTGGTGTCGCAAGGAGTGCGCAGTGAAAAGTGACGCATCGCTGTTTTCACGCAGCGATGCGTCACTTTTCATAAATAAGGCCCAAGGTGTGAAAGAGAGACCAACATTTCTAAAGGGGACTTAGATGGAGTGTCAGAGCGATAAAAGTCTGCAATTCAAAGCCATCTCTCATTTCTTGTACCTTTAGAGCCCGATCATTCTAATATTCAAAGCAGAACATTTACTTTTACTTGTTAAAAACTGCTCTTCACCATGCACCAAACAAGTGTTTTAAAATGTATTTTTGACTCATTCATTAGATCAACTCCTCCATTACCTGGGAAATACACATCTCAGTCATATTAGTAAAAATCCATAAATGTTATTTGCATGTTACCATTTGGGATAATATCTAGCTTACTTATTATAGTGCTCCAATAGTCAGAAGGTTTCTTCGATTACGAACCAAAAAAAACAAATGATGGTTACCGTGAAGCACCCAGTCCCTACGTGTGAACCCCTGACCCCACAACCATGCACGCAACCCTGGAGCCGATGGCGGGCCAGAGGGTATAATTCAATGGGCACAACAGAAATAGGGTACACTGTAAGAAGTAATGAGCATTAGAACAGTTGACCCCAAAGAGTGAGAACAGGGTGCTTAGAATTTAAGTGAGTTTAGGGGGAAAAAAATTTCATTTTTTGGTAAAAATTATTTAGAAAAAAATCTATTTCTGAATTTCAACTATGAAATTCCGAAGTGGAGTTACAAAAAATTCCCTGACAATGTATAACTACTAGACACAGAACAAGGCTACATATATTTAAATAAAAAGTGAGAGGAGTGATGACAGAACCAGTGTAAAAGAACCCCTAACCCACAACCATGCACACAACCCTGCAGCCGATGGTGGGCCAGAGGGTATAATTGAATGGGCACAAGACCACTCAGGGTCTTCAGCCCGCCGTGTTCAATAGTGTGTGCGCATCAAGTTTGTTTCTTGCCAGCGCTAAACATCTGCCAGGCCCGCACTATAATTATACCTGGATGTGGTTTATATATGAAAATATGCCCTGTGAACCTAACATTTACATGTGTAAGTTCTATGACTGGAAGGTGGGCACAATAAGTTTGTGACCATCCTCCTTAGGATGAAATGACAAAGATACACGTTATGTATGCTAATTTTGCCCTCTCCGGAGGACGTTTTTTTTGCAGTGTTATATAGCGCGAAAGCAATCAAAAGGTATCAGAGCACTTTACATGCGCACCAGTTGCATAGCAGATGGACACATTCATTCTTAGGCACTGGGAGATTAGGTGAAATGTACAGAATCACAGGATATTTGAGCTTCCCGCTAAACCCAAACCTGGATCCCCAGCTTCAAGGTTAGTCACTCTAGCCATTAAGCCAGAACAGGGTAATTGGCAGTACACTAGGTTATTTGTTTGTCTTGACTTACGGTGAGTTATTTCATCCGGCCTCTTTTCTGTGGACCATCATGCTTGTGAGTAAAGGCAACCTGCTGGGCATGTTCCTCACCTCACCAGGGGCCGTCTCTACATTAGGGCTAAGGGGTTGCGCCCCTCTGAAATTCCTACACATTTACATAGAAACATAATAAATAGATTTATTTATTTAGAGATACAAAGGTATCTCTAAATAAATTGATGAATTTAAGTCTGGGATGTCTGTTTCAGGCTACCTGCCCAACCTCGCTTTGAAGCAGGAGATAGAAGCAAGGCAGTAAATCAACTTTCTTAACTGTGAGGCACGATGCAGGGCTTTCTGTTTTAAAGCCCTTCATTGCCATTGTGGTCTAGGGTTTAAAGCACTCTGTAGGCCAGTGACACAATTAGCGGCACAGTTTCAGGCACCGGAGATTTCATCCCTGCATAATTTCAGACGTCTTCAACCGGGAAATAGATCCAAATATCAAGCAGGGTTCTTGTTCCCTTGTGAAGTTGACAGCCGCGGCCGGTAGTGGGAGTACCGGCTGGGCGGAGACGTGGGAAGGGGGAGGGGCAGGGTGGGGGGTAGTAATGTATGGATTCTGGACCTTAACAGGTAAGTAAACATATAAATAAAAAAAACTAATATCGTTGCGCGCACTGCATCGCATTTGGTGATGCAGTGCGCGCAACAAAATTCGTTTTATTTATTTATATGTTTACTTACCTGTTAAGGTCCGGAATCCATACATTACTACCCCCACCCTGCCCCTCCCTATGTCACCGCCCGGCCGGTACACCCACTGCCGGCTGTGGCTGGAAGTTGATCCAAATATCCGAGTCGAGCCCAAAGCGAGAGATATGTGCTTACTGTGGAACATGTGCTTACAGTTAACAGTTCTCTGATGTATGACAATAAAACTCGCTGTGTGCTGATGCCCCTTAGTTAACCCAGATGGTAAAAGCATAGATTGACTTGCAAACAATGAATGTTAAAAATGTCAAAGGAATGCATTTCAGTTATTTAGTGCCTCTCTTATTTCACATGCTTTACCTAATCTTGCATTACCCAAGAGTTAGCTATATTATAATGTTGTTGTTAATCTGTATATTTTTCTGTACATGCTCTGAGGCTTGAGGTATGTCAAGTCTATATGAGGGGCTTTGATTAAGCCTGCAGGTGCCAAGGCTGAAGCCAAAAAAAAGTGCCTTTCAGTGCGAGCACACACAACAATGTTTATGTTTTCCATTTGAAACTGAAATTCTGTGGATATATGTGTGAAGGGGGTACACAGATGTCAAAATATTTGCAAGGCAAAAGTACGATGTGACAGAGATGCGAGGAACAGCATTTGGGGAAGAGTGAGTAGAGGATGCTAAAGAGAAAAGAGAGGGGGTTGAAGATGTGGATATGGACAAGAAATGCAGAGAAAAAGAGGATACACATCTAACATAAAGCCAACATAACTGAAGGCCAAAACTCCTTCCACAAGCCTCAATGCTATTTAATTTACAGACTCACTATTTCAGATTTGAAACATTTCCAATGTTAATTATTTATAGGAAATCGTTGTTGCTATTCATTTATCTTAAACAGCTAACACCCAGTGAAAAAGGCAATCATACTGACAGTCGTGAAGTATATGTCAGTTGTCGTGTCATTTAGCTGGATAAAATTACATCTCAGAGAGAAACCAAAATACCGGTCAGGTGGCACACTGTGGGAATCTCGAAAATGTATTTGCCATGTTCCATTATAGAGAGCCCCCACTTTTATCTCACTCAAAGACCTGTCTGTACATATTTGTGTATGACTAGTTACAGCTAGCATCTGTGGGTGCTTATAAAAGTCGGGTTAGAGCCAGCCGCGGGCCGTGGAGGGAGTTACGGTGGGGCAGGGAGGCGGGGAGGGGGAGGGGCAGGGTGGAGGGTGCTAAGAACAGGCATATGGATCATTGCAGGTAAGTACACAATTTAATTAATAAAACGAAATTCGTAGCGCGCACTGCATGGCAAAAAGCAATGCTGTGCGCGCTTCGAATTTCGTTTTATTAATTAAATTGTGTACTTACCTGCAATGATCCATATGCCTGTTCTTAGCACCCTCCACCCTGCCCCTCCTCCTCCCCGCCTCCCTGCCCCACCGTAACTCCCTCCACGGCCCGCGGCTGGTTAGAGCATAGTTTTCCATAGATAATGCTCCATGCAGTGCAAGACACTGGGCAAGCATACATTTTAAATGGCTAAAGTTGTCCTGCTGTACAATTTACACATTACAGTGACTGTTGAACATGTCAATGCAGGAAGATTTGAGGCATTTTTTAATGTATTTAATATTTCAGGACTATACATTCCCATTGCTTACTGAGCCTGCTTTCTCACTACATTCATTTGCTTTAAAATACACCATTTACCAATCTTATTTTCATTTCTTTGTTGGGAAAGGGACTCATGCTGGACTCCAGATTTTTTCCATTTAACTTATTCACATTGCTCGATATATAAAAGGCATGCCCAACGTTTACACCTCAATACTTTCAAATGTCACCAGCTGCAATAATGTAGAGGCTTTGGAAGTTCATGATCAGCACATAGCCCTCTTGGACCCCCATGGGGCACAAGGAGAAGGAGAAGGAGAAGTGAATGCAGCATTACATTTGGGAGGGATCTCCTCCCAAAATATGACTGTCAACATTGAATGTGAGCCTGAACTCGAGCCTGAGGGACCTGAATCAGAAATATCTGGAGCCACTGGAGACAATAGATCTGTGGTGCATTCTTTGTCCGACATTTTATTGGCAATGAAAGCGGAAATGATAACACGCTTTAAGATTTCAGAAACGAATCAAGCCGAATTAGCAAGCAGATTCTCTATCTCCGAAGCTAATCAAGCGGCAATTAAATCCTCCTGTGAGGTGTTGGCCCAGAAATTGGAGGAGGTAACAGCGAGAACAGATAAAATTGAGGCAGAGAGCCCAGTCATTAAGCAGGCAATAAGCTCTGCTACATCCGGAATGGCAAAGTTGGCAGCCCAAAAATAAAATAAGACGCTGAGGGAAGATCTAGAAAGATTGGAGAACCATTCCCGGAAGAACAATTTGAGACTTTTGAATGTCCCGGAGACCATCAAAGGGGCTGATCTGAAGGGATTTATCATCTTGCTGTTACAGGGGATAGTACTTAAAAGCTCTCTGGATATAAATTTAGCCCAAGAGATTCAAAGGGTCCATCGTGACCCTTTTAGGAAGAAGCAACGCCAACTCAAGCCCAGGAAGATTCTTGTTAACTTTCTCTCTTATGCGGTCAAAGAACAAATACTGTCTGCAGGTCTTAGGGAGGGCTCTGTCTCCTTTTCTCTTACAGGGCATGAACCAATGACCTTTCAAATAAGATCGGACATATCGCACACTACTGCTACCAGGCAATGGGAACTTGGGAGCAGATTAGAAGAGTTAAAAGGATTAGGTGTTAAAGCCCAAATCAAGTTCCCAGCTCAGTTACGAGCTATGTTTAATAATAAAATGCACCAGTTTCGTACTACTGAAGAGGTTGACGATTTTATAGCAGAGATAAGAGGCGGGAAGCTTGGGAATTAATTGAGGGAGTGTGCCATTAAGAGGGTATGAGGATGGTGTGATCTGCTCTTTATTACGGTAGTTAAGATCGTCTATTCATTCTTTTTCTAAGTAATTCTTTTTTTGCTTTTGAGGTGGGTGAGACTAAATAGGCTTAGCCTATCTGGAAGGGAGGGTTCCTCAAGGGAAGGAAGGGGCACAGTTGGAAGGGTGGGTAAGGTGGGGGGCACTGGGTGGGGGGTATGGGGAAAAAATGAAAATGAAAAAATACTCATCTCACTTTAGGATTTTAGTCTATGGGCTGCTGGCTCTAGGTCAAAGAACTCAGAAGATATGGCGGGAGTAGCGACTCAGTGTAGTAAGATAAGCTTCGTCTCTTGGAATGTTAATGGAATGAGATGCCCTAGGAGACAGAGACTAGTAATGAAGCATCTAGAACTCTCTGAGGCACAGATATGCATTCTGCAAGAGATGCATCTGACCGCTGAGGAGTACAGACCAAACCGGGAGGTGGGTTATCGCACATTTGGATCTAGAGGGTATGGAGTTGGTTTGTGCGTCTTTTTATGGTCCTATTGTGGATGATCCTACATACATTTCCAAACTTTACTCAAAGTTAATCTTGGAGAATCCCCCTATAATTGTAGGGGGGACTTTAATGTCCTTTTGGATCCTCATAAGGATAGGTCAAATCAGTGTAAGTATATAGGGGCACCCCACATTCGGCGTGTAATGAAAAACTTGATGCACGATATAGGGCTGGTAGACGTCTGGAGGGACGTGATTCGAGAGGCAGCTGGGTTTACATTTTATAGTAAAAGACATCATCACTTTTCAAGGATCGATTACATCCTAATGAGCAGGGATCTCTTGTCTAAAACCCCAGCTATTTCTATTCTCCCTAGTCACCTCTCGGACCATGCCCCTGTTTTATTTTCCTGCAATAGAATAAAGAAGGAAACCCCGAGGAGATGGACTCTTAATAGGAGAATGTTAATCAACCCCCAAATCATCTCGGCCACTAACGCCTCCTCTCTGGAGTTCTTTGAGATTAACATCAGTTCAACGTCCATAGGAGTTGTATGGGACGCCATTAAGGTCAATCTCAGAGGTAGGCTACATGGTCTTATATCCTCTAAAAACAAACTCAAAGGTCGTGAACTAAAACAGAGAGAAGATAGAATTAAGATGCTAGAAACCGATCTTCTCTTGTTAGGGGGACGTCCATCCGAAAGAGTTGGTAAAATACAGGAGGACCTTGAGACAGCTAGGTCGAATTACATAGGTAAGTTAGAGGAGAAATGTAAGGCCCAATGGTTAACTAAAAACATGGAGAACTTTGAATATGGCGAGAAGGCAGGCGCCTTGCTGGCATGGAAGGCCAGAACTGACCGCACTAAAAACAATATAAACCAGTTAGTTATTAACAGTAGTGGGGGTAAATCCACATATATAGATGACATAAATAACTGCCTTCTCTCCCTCTTTACAGATCTCTATAAGGAGGATTTGAAACCCTCAAAAAACCAAATCCAGACCTGGCTGAGCACTAAATCACTTTCATCCCTAACGCAGGAGGGTAGAGATCTTTTGGACTCCCCGATCTCGTTGGAGGAAATTAAAACTCAAATAAAGTTATCTAAAAACTGGAAAGCAGCAGGTATGGATGCCCTCCTGAATGAGATATAAAAACTCCTGGAGGATGAGATAGCGCCAACACTGGGAACCTTATTTCAATCAATCTATAGTCCATTAGGGCAAATACCAAGTTCATGGAGAGGGGCCACCATAGTGTTAATACCTAAGTCTGGGAAGGATCCTTTGAGGGCAGATTCCTTTCGACCAATCTCCCTGCTTAATTCCGATTATAAAATCTTTATGGGTATTTTGGCAGGGAGATTGGCCAAATTGGCTCCAGGGTTGGTCAGTTCTGACCAAAAGGGGTCTATTAGTGGGCGTTTCATTCAGGAACAGACACAACTCCTTATTGGCAATATTGATCTGGCCACAGCAAGATCTGAACCCTTGGTGGTAATCACTTTAGATGCCGCCAAGGCGTTCGATAGGGTCTGTTGGTCCTATCTCTGGGAGGTTCTGGAAGCCATGGGAATAGGCCCTGTGTTTATCCATACTCTCAGACAATGTTATCTGGGAGCCTCTGCAAAAATCCTGGTAAATGGGACACTCACTTCTAGTTTTGAGATCCATAGGGGAACTAGACAGGGTTACCCCATCTCCCCTCTGCTGTTCGACATATATATAGAGCCGTTGGCCCAGGCAATAAAACTTGATGATCAGATTCTCCCTTTTAAATCTCAGCAGTATACATCAAGAATAGCACTATATGCGGACAACACCATTCTCTACACCTGCTACTCAGAAACAACAATGCCAAGGGTTGAGACCCTCTTGGGGGAGTTTGGCTTAATTTCTGGATATCTAGCCAACTCCTCCAAGACGGAGATAATGTGCTGGAATATAACACACTGAACGGGGCAGACCAGTACTGAGTTTAAATACCTTGGCATAACAATAGTTAGATAGTTAGACAGAATTGCGCCCTTGAATCTAAATAGAGTCATGAATTAATTAGATTGCTTGTTTGCAAGGTGGAAGAATCTCCCTTTGACTATTTTCAGCAAGGTAAATTTAGTTAAAATGACTGTCCTCCCCAAGCTTACATACAACTTTTTTTATTTATTTATACAGTGCTTACATACATCTTTAATGCTGTTCCTTTGAGGTTTCCTCAACATGATATCTCGAAAATACAGGGCAAGATAGGGAGTTTTATATGGGGGGGACAAAGGAGTGAGGCTGTCCTGGAAAGAACTGAGGCAGAGCTTGCTTAAAGATGGGCTAGCTCTTCCGGATATTAGTTGGTATCTGGTAGTATTTCAATTCAATGCCATCCGGATGCTTTTAACAAAACCAACACTTTCGGCTTGGGGATTTCTGCTTAGTGAATTGACAAGCAATGTTGAAGGGGGCAAAACAGAAGGGTTTCTTTATAATTTTGGAGCACCAACATTTTTTAAGAAGGTGCGCCTGAAGGTCCTGAAAAACGCACTATAAATCTGGTGTAAAGTACGGACTAGGTGCGAGATTGGGTATTACTCGGACCATGCCCCCATTTGGGATTCCCCGGGGACTCCTCTTTGCCTTAAAGATGGGTTGGCTGCCCCTATTAGAAAGCCAGGAGTTTCCATTTGGTCAGATCTGGGGGACACTGATGGGGTGCATCCGTGGGAAATACTGAAAACCCAGATAGGCCCTGGATTCTCCAAATTTGAGTTTTTACAACTGAGGTCCTGGTTTGAGGCAGAGAGCCGGGGTATAATGTGAGACTGGGAGACAGAGCTCCTTTTTATGTCAGACAATCTGATAAAGAGAGAGGTATCAATTTGGTACAAAAAATGTGTTGAAGCAGATGAAAAAGATATTCCATCTCAGGCTTTGGTGTGGAGACAATCCCCCTTTGAAACTGTTATAGAAGAGTTATTAGAGCCCTCGTTAAACCTTCTGTACAAATATATAAAACCAGCTAGCCTAAAGAAAAAACATTTATTTGTCACCAATCGCATTTAATAAACCCCAGCTAAAATAGCAAAATTTGCCCCAACCCCGAGCCGAAATGCTATAGATGCATGGCCCCTAAAGCAAATGACATCCATGTTTTCTTTGAGTGTAAAAACCTCGTAGCATTTTGGGAAGGGATTGAGGGCTACTTGCGCAAGATTTTTGGTATAAATATCACGGTCAACGGGACACTAGTCTTTTTTGCCGATGACAGCAACTTAACAAAGAACTTGGTAGCGAAGGACAGAGGACTTTTGCTGTGTCTTATTTTATTAGCGCGCAGGGAAATCTGCATGAAATGGAAAGACCCCAACCCCCCAAGGACGGAAGAATGGTTGAACTCTGCATTTGCAATGGCTCGTCTTGATATAGCCAGTGTTGGTAACATCTCAAATAGCCTCTGGCAACCTCTTCTAAGTATGGGCAGAGATCTGAGACTGTGTTGATAACGAAGTGTGAAGGCTCCCGGTCCTATGATTACAACTTAAAACTCCAGTGTAAGGAGTTGGTCGGGAGACCTAAGCATGTGCAGTCGGCCGGAGGGAGCTCAGGACCACAACACGGCTGTAACAACTTGCTATTTGCTTAAAGGTGAGATGAGGACACAAAAAAAAAATAGCAATTGGCCTTTGTGTATTCCTCACAGACAGTATCACAAATAGGGGCTAGGGGCCAGATGTATCAAGCGTTTTTTCCAGTTCGCAAACAGGCCGATTCGCACAATCGGCCCGTTTGCGAATGGGAAAAAGCCTTTTGGGATGTATCATCTCAAAAGGCATTCGCAAATTAGGGAAACACAAAAATTGCGATTCCCTATTTTGCAAATGCATTTAAGGAATCACAATTTGCGAATACTTAACTGAAATGCAGCAAGCAAAAAAAAAAGTGGCCTGGCTTTAAGGAATCGATAATAAGCGATTTTCTAAGAATAATTCACTTTTTAGTATTTTTCTATGTGCCATGTTGCATACATACATGCCCTTATAGCTTGCATGTGTGCCACATGTGCACACATGCATGTTTCAGGGGTGCAACAGGGTGTCCATTTGGCACCCTTGAAACCCTGCTGGGTACTCGCAAATTGCTCATGCAATTCCAATTCATATCTATGGGCCTCTAGGCCCATAGGAATGAATGGGAAGCCATTCCTCATTTGCGACTCGCAATTTAATTTGCGACTCGCAAATAAGGAATGGGTAGGAATTGCAATTTATTTAGCAAAACCTACATACATTGTATTTTGCGAGTCCATGATAGCGAATGAGTAAAATTCACTATTTTGATCTCGCAAAATGCAATGTTGATACATCTGGCCCTGGATGTGGGCAGAATGGTTCATCCTGACAGAATGTGTGGGGCGGATCTGTCACCTACCACACTTGCACTTCAATAGGGGTTGCCTCCCGCACTCGCAAACTACACCAGTCTTTTGTCACCCCCAACATCTTGGAGACAGGGCAGCGGAAGGAAGGACATTCCAGAATCAGATGTGTGAGTAAGTCTAGAAGCTGCAGTCATTTCAAGGCTGGCACAGCTATAAATGCTGGGTCCTCAGATCAACACTTCAGAACACTCCTGGACCTGCGGACTCGACAAGAGGAATGACTGCCCAGCTGACTGAGAACTTCCCTACAGTCTGGGGACTGCCCAGCTGTTTGTGGCCCTCCTGGCATCTGAGGCTTGCTGAAGGCTTGAACCCAGGAGTACCAGTTTGTCTCCAAGGGTCAGTTGACTACTGTCCTGTTCTGAGCTACAGGAGACACAACAGGCTCCTGAACAGTGACCTCATCAGAACCTATACGGCGTGACATGTTTCGACACAAGTCCTCACATCACAAGCTCCATACAAGTGGCTTCATCAGAAATTATGCAGCGCACAGCACATCAGTGCCCGATCTCAGATAGCAGCTCCTGATCAAAGGCTTCACAGCACCCACTCAGCATGACGCATCTCAATGCAAGTCTCCACAATGCAGCCCCATAGCAGTACCTTCATGAACCCGGTGAAACACCCTTTTTAATCCAAGACGTGCCACAGGTTGTCCCTGTGGACAGGATCAAAGGCTACGCGTAGATCTACAAAAGCCACATAGAGATTTTGGTTATTGAGCAACACATATTTCCAGAACAAGATAGCAAATCTAAATTCCTGGTCAACAGTACTGATCTTTGTCCGAAAACCTGCTTGTAGGGAGGGACACTATGTGATGTTCAGTCACCCAGAACCTGCCTGGCAAAGACCTTTAGTAAGTTATCAATAAGGCTGACGGGGCAATAGTTAGATGGATCACCCCCATCACCCTTTTTGTAGACTGGGATCATTTTGCCCCCTCCAGACATCGGGGATCCCACTGCCGGCTGCCATGGCATTGGATAAGAAGTTGTTATAGTTGGACTAAGTGAAGGCTCCCATTTAAAAAGGTCCCAAGGGTTCTTATCAGAAACTGGAGCCTTGACTAATTTAGAGCAATCAATAGTGCCTATGGTGTCAGACAAACTAAAAGTATGCAATGAAACAACGCATGGGTTTATTAAGGGTGGCAATAATTCCTGAGGGGCTGAGGCATACAAGGATGAAAAAAATAGTGAGACACATTTATATGGATGGATGTGATGAGAGATTGTGCTATTTCCATCTAGTCTTTCGTGGCACAGTATCTGCCAGAATGCTTTATTATTGTTAGTCCAGGCGGCACAGAGTAGATCTTGCCAATTATCATCTTCTCAGGCTCTCCTTACATTTTTGAGTGTCAACTTATAGTAATGTCTCGTCTTGGTGATTGCAGGGCTTGAGTGCGACTGGACAGCCAGCTGTAATGGTTTCTTAGATTGGATGCATTTGTTATTAAACCATTGTTTTGCTGTTTGTGCATAGCCCTTTTATAAAAGAGCTCCAGCAGCTTGGGAAAGTGTTTGGCATGGACCTCCATAATAGGGATATCATCCTCTGGATACACAACAAACTCAGCCATAAATTCAACAAACCAAAAGCATATTTCAGATAGCAGGTTAGAGTTAGACGTAGCTTGGGGATTGGTGGCTCATATTAAATTATAAGCTAATAAGGGAAAGGGCACCTAGGTGTGGTGCAGGGTGACAGGGACTCTCAATCTATCACTTCTAAATGAGGTGATCAGAGAGTTAAAATCACTATCAGTGCATCAATTTTCATGTCCTCAGGGAATGTCCAAAAAAGTTAACCCACAAGGACTCGAGTGTGCCCCCCTTTTGTATGTGGGGAGCATGTCAGGGACAGACCGCATGTACTTCAATTGAAAGCTCTTACAAATGAAGCTAGCTGGAGGGCAGTATAAGGGAAAAACCTTATAGGTCTACATTTTGAAGTTGGTAAATTCCCTTGCTCATCTTCCTGCTCAATCAAGGAATTAATGTAAACTAAGGGTTTAAAGGCTACACTAAAGTCCCTGCAATGATAATTCTATCATACGTCTGGTAAGATTCTCTAGGGCCATCTAAAAACTCTTACACAGGGGAATTCGCATTGGCAGAAAACAACCTTAGATAAACATTGAAAATGACTACAATCAGTCGAAGAAATATTTGAGGCAAACCCACATGAGATCATGGGAATCTACAATTAGCAATCTTCACTGCCGCATTTTGCTCTGATTTCCTGGCCTGAGGAGGACACATACTACCGGTCCTAGCTTTCAATGCAGTTGACGCCGCTCACGTCAGCTTCCAGCACCTGGAGGAACTTTAAAGATCAGCGCGTGCTCCCGCAGTGCGGGGCGCCCATTTCTGCACTGCTGCATTTTGCTTTCATTTCCTGGCCTTAGGGGGGCACATACTACCAGTCCCAGCCTTCAACGCAGCCGTAGCAGCTCACATCAGCTTACAGGTCCTGGAGACCCTTTAAAGATCAGCACGGGACACGCATGGACATGCCCGGACTAAGCCTGGGCTAAACCCAGGCCAAAGGTGGGCCCATCTGCACCCGTCCGCAATCAATCAAGGCTGGGCCGGGCTTTTCCTCTAAGTCCGTGAATAGCTAGACCTGGGAGACTCCCCCACTTCTGAAACAGAAGTGACTTTGAAGAACCTCTGCCAGCACGCTTGATAGAAACAGAGAAGCAGCAGTCGGGTCGAAAGGGGAGGCCAGGACTCCGTGCCCCAGAGTTCCCCTCACCGGGTTAGCAGCCGCGCCAGGAGGCGCCAACTAAGAAAGCTCGAGCGGGCTCCCGCAGCGCAGGACGCCCGTCATTCTTTTGCAGCCGCAGTCGGGTCGAGAGGGGAGGCCAGGACTCAGTGCCCCAGAATGCCCCTCACCACGCCAGCAGCCGCCAACTACAAAAGCTTGAGCGGGCTCCCGCAGCGTTGGACGAGTGCGAGCAGCACCCGGGTAAAGCCCGGGCCAAAAGTCCTTGCCCGTCACGGCCCGGAGAAGGCTGGGCTGGGTCACTAATGTTAAGAAAAGAGAGTAACCCTCCGACCACAAGGGAACAGGGTAAATAATCAAGTGAAACAAGAAGGTTCCCTTGGTTATATTTCAATTGCTTTAGTTTTTGGAACTACATCAACTACAGTATCCCTGCTGTATTCTTTACCCTGTGATCAACACCTATCATCAATCATATTGAATTTTGTTCAAGACCCCACATATAAGTAGAACCACAAAGGCACTTAACAATCAAAAAAATTAATCAACATTTTGTTGCCAAGGTATATGTATCATTGATTTTTTTATTAAAATGATTTTTTTAAACATTTGCAGATACCAGTCAAGTGTACATCTACTACTTATAATGGTATAGACTGATGTGTCAACATACAGTTCAATATATAATGAAAAGAAACAAAAAAAATGTTTTAAACTACAGAGGTTAATACATGTCGACGCGTTTCGGTGGATCCTGCTATTCGCACCACCTTCCTCAGGACAATTAAAACACAATGATCTGTAAAAAGTTTTTTTTTAAAAAGAAGAAAGAAACACATAGTCCCTATTAGGCCTTGGCAACCGTTCGCATAACTCACAACTTACATTTTATTAAAAACATTATCCAATTAGTGCAATGCTTTACAACTTGTGTAATAACTCATCATCAAAAAAGTGCAAATTACATTTCATCCTGTGCTGTTTGTGAGTCCCACTTATGGTCTTAAGGAGAGGAACATCCCCTCATATCTTTTTTCACAAAGAGAATATTCTTCCTCACTCGCATGACCCTATAAATGAAATACTCAACATTCATCTATTCTCATCACTCTAACTCCTCTCAATTAGGAATCTAATGGGCATACCTTTATATCCTCCCACAGCCACCCTGATTATTACTTCAAGGGCACTTGTGGTCAGCTTTTTTGGAGTATTCCTTCTATGAGGCCAAACAAACAATAATTAACATCTTGATTTCCTACAAAGATGTTTATTCTTTCTATTAATGATCTCTTATACTCACCCTACAAAAAGGGGTATATCAGGGTATTTATTCCTTTGTCACTCCCACATGATATAGTTGTTTTGCAAATGTATCTTCCCTTCTCAGTTAGTTCATAAGGGCAGTTGCATTTGAACTAGAAATAAAATCAAAGGACCCCTTTAGAAACAGTCCTCATTGGCGCACATTACTCTTTCTCTAAACGTATACATTCAATTTTGCTCACCCGTGTGTACTGAGTGTGGATTCTTTATTTTTGCAATTGATGCACCGTAACATTAAGAGGTACTTCTTATTTCTCCTCTTTCATGGCATTTCGTCAATTGTCCCTTGGTAGAAATTCTGTGAACAGAAATTAATCACTCAATACATGTTCACTCTACCCTCAGTGATCAAATTAAGGGGACCCACATAATATTGTATTCATTATCATTGTTTCCTATACGTCCTATGTCCATTGCATTCTACCCACTCAGTCTGCTCTCATTATTGCCACAGTCCTGATTATGGGTTGTATGTTGCTCGTTAGTATTTATACATCCAACCCGCTTTCTGTATTAATACATTCGTGCTTTTTTATATATATATATATATATACTCCCCTTCATTAAAGGCAAGCATATTGCAGTTGCTACTAGTATTACCTGTCTAACGGTCTTTTGAATTTTACTCACGGTTTCCTTATTATCCCTACTCTTCTAATGCTATCTCTATGTGTATTCCTACTTTCATTATATTTTAAAGAATTGGATGCGCGTTGCATTAATTATCTCTAGCAACGACAAATACACAAGAGCAGATTCACATATTTATACCACCTTCACGTAGCCGTGCTATGTATCTAAATACTAAAACAAACAGAGAACGCATACACCCTTCGTTTAATATAATACCTGGTCGAGCTAAACGTGATCTCATGTTCAAGGTCACGAGAGTTAATAATGAATCTAGTCACCACCCTTTCATCCACTAGAGGACCATCTTGTGCCCACCAGAAGATCTTAAGGTACTGTGCCCCACTACTACATCCCACTTCTGTGTCCATTGCCCTCCATCTCCTCATGGGACACTTGATTCGGTTAGCCATTCAACTTCCTTCATGGCGGTCTGAGCAGTTTAGGAGAGCTGCAGAACTCTGTTTTGTGACCTGTAATTACTTCATCTTGGTTGTAGCATGGGAAAAAGGAAGGCAATGGAGGGGCCGTCTGCAAGCAGTGGCTCGCAGGTGGGGGAAGAGTCTGGGAAGAGAGCCAAAAAGTTAAACAAAGGGGCTAAAAGCAATTGTGTAATGGACAGGATTGATACCCTTATTGTTGAGTGCGGAGATATCTTGAGTACTGAGTCAACTGTACTAACTAGTAATGCCCAATCACCAGTCCACAGCCCCACTTCACAAGATAAGTCCACTATTCCCTCGATGTTTAGTTTAGTAATAGTGGATAAAACAACTAAACTTACTAATGTAACACCGCAAGCACCCAAGGGGGTACAAACAACAGAATCCCAGAGCAAAACTAGTTCATCCCTCTGCATAAAACCGCTATTTATAACCAGCCCACCTGATACTTTAATTCAGTGTACAAACAGGTTCGCAGTCTTGGCTGACATTTCGGAGACTTCTGAGCCCAGGTCTACTGCAATATTGTTAGGAAGTCAAATTGCCAATAATCAGGTCCCATGCTCTATGAGAGAAGAATGTATTCACAAACAGCGACCTCTACCCACCGTACAGGACCAAAGTACCCAAATAGGCAGACATCCACCCGCACTTT
This sequence comes from Lissotriton helveticus, assembly GCF_964261635.1. Classification (NCBI taxonomy): domain Eukaryota; kingdom Metazoa; phylum Chordata; class Amphibia; order Caudata; family Salamandridae; genus Lissotriton; species Lissotriton helveticus. Next base: position 1,622,668,100 of record NC_136069.1, read on the forward strand.
CGGTTACAAAGAACGATACAGCACCTGCCCTCCCACATAACAGAAAGCACTAGCCCCTAGATTTGCGCGCCCAGAATCCAGTCTCACAGCAAATTCCTGTAACTCGCACTGCACTTAATAATGCATCAGCACCATCAAACAAAATGACCTCTAATACATCAAGAGGGAACTACCTCCCGCTAACTCCGCATCTAGAAGGGAACAAAGTTTACATGGTGAATGTTCCCAAATTAGATATTGCAGTAGGTCATGAAAGTGAGGAGTCTCGAATAAACAAGTCAATACACTGGATTCGTCATGTTAGGGGGCGTCGTTCACTCATCAGGGAGGATATTGTTAGGGCAAGGAGGCACACAGCACGTACACAATCACATGATCATATTGAGCTGACCCTAACTAGTACCATCCTGGCCGAGAAACTCGTTTCTCTTGATTTTCACACTTGTTCCCCTGATTCATCTCTTATACAGCTTAGGCTGTCCCCACTACCATCACCCCCAAGAAGAATTAGTGATAGACATCAGGTAGGGATGGCAAGAGGCTCCTCATCTCTGGAAGCCAATGATTGACTACCAATTGAGATTTGCACAGTGCAGCAACCACAGACACCCTCGACATCTATATATTTAATTCATCCAAATGACCCAAATCCGCAACAGACACCATTCACAGCCCTAACCTATGACATGACAACTAATATCCAGCTGAAAATCATATCATGGAACGTGGCTGGCCTTAGTACCAAGTTATCATTACCCCATTGGAATGATCTGGTGGGGGTTTATGATATTTGCGCCTTTCAAGAAACATGGGGTGTGGCGCCTTTGCATAAATCGGGTTATAGCTATTTTTGCATACCTGGTATCATCAAAGGGAAGGGTCGTCCTTCGGGTGGACTGATTGTATGGGTCAGCATTGTTCTTAACTGCACTACGTTCATTTGCCAAACTCTGAGCCCTGATGTCATGAAACTTACTACCATCAAGCACAAAGGGGGGGGGCTTATGCTGGATTTATTTAATGTTTACAAAAGGAGGGTAAGAGGGGGGTAAAGCCTCACCTGCACCTTACGGTACTTGAACGGGGTTTATCAGATTATTCGCCCAATTCCAGATATATAGTCGCTGGTGACCACCTTTGAGCCCGTTAGCGTAGAGGACATAGCCGGGATAGAGGAGGAAGACAATGGTTGTGGTGTACCACCTCTGTCTATTCCCCCAGTAAAACGATGGTCCCAGGTGGCTATCCAATTGTATGCGCCTACTCTGGAATACGGTTGAAGGGCGGTGAAGGGCAGGGCCAGATCTGATGCCCAAGGGGCATCTACATATAATAGGGTTACTAGTCCCTCCCGAATTGGTTATATATTAGTGGATGCTAGGCTATGGGGCTTTGTTATAGATATGAAGGTGGGCATCACAACCAATAGCCATCATAACCCCCTTTGCATGTCACTGAGGTCCCCTTGCACACAAACTTGCTCCACACTATCCAACCATACTCACTTTGACTAAAGAGGTGACACCTTCAAACTCCAGAAGAGCCCTGAAATGGCAAAAGGTTGCTTTGGACGAAGCAAAAATGGAGGCCATCAAGCGAGTTCTTTGTGAAAGCATAAACGAGTTAAGAGAGAGAATAGTAGGGCCAACCCATGCTCTTAGTGTACACTCTCGTACCATTGAACACATTAGCATTTACTTCAAAGCCCGAATACGCCTACTAAACCTGTTGCCAAAATCGAAAAAGCAGACAATGGTTCACAAAGGAGTGCAGACTCAAGCGGAAGGCTCTGATAATTGGATTAGAAGCAAGAAGTGCCCAGCTATTGAAGTCGCAAGGCAGGAATATAGAAAGGCCCAGTATCAAGCAAAGCTAGATTGGGATGAAAGCCGATGGGTTGACCTTAAAAATGCTAGCCTAGCATGAGATACCAATCTCTTTTGGTTATTGGTCAGACAGGCAAATATGGGTGAGTTAGAACAAATCCCCACTCACATAACATCTCAGGCCTGGTATGACCATTTCCGTAATCTATACTCTGAGCCTAACAGCCCAAACCCCGAAGCTTAATATGTTCGACCCACACAAACGTCTGAAGAGGGTGACTGTGATCTATTTATATTAAAAGAAGTAGAGTCAGCTATAAGTAAGATAGTACCCGCAAAAGCCCCAGGACCTGATGGTTTACCTGGGGACGTATTCCTTGCTGACCGGGACAAATGGGCTGACTATGTTCTCCTCCTTATTACCTCCATCGCTTAAAGATGCCCGGTCCCAGTTTCATGGAAGGGAGCTGAGGTAGTGCCAATCTACAAAAAGGGGGCCAGAGAAGACCCTTCCAACTATAGACCAATCAGCCTCATAGACACAATGCAGAAGCTGGCTGGTAGGGTCATATTGCAAAGGATCCAACTGTGGGCTGAGGAAGAAGCCATACTTTCACAATACCAGGCGGGATTTCGGACTAACATAGGAACGGTGGACCAGGTCTTTAGGCGTCTTAAGATCCATTGGAAAGTGGTGACACTAGGTAGAGGCAGCCTAATGTCGCCTTCATTGATCTGAAGACTGCTTTCGACCTGGTCACCAGAGATAAGCTATGGCTTGTATTGGAAGGAATGAGTCTCCCTCCCTTGATCCTTGATCTTCTCATAAGGCTACACAAGGGTAACTACACGCAGATCAGGTGGGGGACCCAGGGACAGCTTACTGATAGAATCCCAGTAATCAGGGGAGTACGCCAGGGTTGTGTGATGGCACCCACCCTGTTCTCATTATATGTGAACGGGTGGTTACATTTCTGCAAGAAACACCAGCAGACGCCCCGACCCTGGCAGGCAATAAGGTGCCAACTCTCCTGTTTGTTGAGGATACACTACTGATCTCGAAGACCCCGGCAGGCCTCCAGAAGCTGCTGATCAGGTTCCAGCTCTTCTGTAGTACATGGGGACTAGTCATAAATACTTGCAAAACCAAGTTCATGACTCTTAATCCCCATAAATCTTTTAAGTGTAACATCACTCTAGATGGAATCTGTCTCGAGAGAGTTAAGACCTTTGATTACCTTGGGATATGCCTCTCTGATAAAGCCCAATGGAAATTTCATTTGGATAAAATGCTTCTGATCCACAAGAGCGCGGCTGAAATGATAAGCAAAGAACATCGTATGTCACATAGTAGACCTATCGCTCCAGCCCTCGTTGTGCATGAAGCTAAGGCAGTCAGCTGGGCCATTTATGGCGCCGAACTATGGGGCTATAATAATCTTGATGAACTTGGTAGATCAGAAAATAAGTTCTTCAGGAACCTCCTTACGTTACCACAGGGAACACCCTTAACCCCCTGCTATATGACTTGGGCAGGCATCACATCAAAGATCTGGCCAGACTTCGCCTCCTGCTCTACTGGGCATGCCTTAGGCGTACCCAGAACTTTTTAACTATGCCAAAGCTTTTGACAAGGCAATGAGATTGGACACTGGGAAAAACAAATAATGGATGGGAGAGAGAAATGGAGTGAAGGGGAGTGGGGGACTAAACGAATGGGAGTTAGCAAAAGTGAATGAGGAAACGGAAGTAAGGGAAGAGGATTGACGGATGGAGTGAGGGAAAGAGAGTAAGGGGAGTGAGAGAATGGAAGCAGGTGAAAGAGAATAGGAGTGATGCACAGAGAGGAGAATATGAAGTAGGAGTAGAGGAGTGAGATTGAGTGAAGGGCAGTGGCAGGGAAGGAAAAAGAAGCATATTAAGATAGAGGAAAAAGTAGTGAGTAAGAGAGAAGAATTTATGGAAAGAGAGAGGAAAGAAAAGGGAGATCGGTGGAGAGAGAGGGAGCCAGTGAAAGATAGAAAGAGAGGGAGATTGAGGGATTGTGAGAGAGTAAGGCAGTTATAGTGACTGAGACAGAGGAAGAGACTTAGAGACAGATGGAGGAAAGGGGAGTGAGGGAGGGAATAAAGGAAGGGGAGTGAGCAAAAGGAAGTGAGGTAATAAGGGAAGGGGAGTGACTGAAAGTGAGTGAGGGATAGTGTGAAGGAAAGAGAGTAAGGGGGGAAGAGAGAAAAGAGTGAGGGATAGAGCAAAAGAATTATTGTGATGGAGGAGGAAAGAAAAGAGAAGTAAGGGTCACAGAGAGGAAAGAAGGAGCAGGAGAAGGTAAGTGAGGGTAAGGGAAAGGGTACTGATGGTGGGAGAAGGAGTGTAAAGGTGAATTACGGGGAGTAAAGAGAGTGAGGGAAGAAGAGTAACATGAGCAAAGGAAGTGGAATAAGAGACAAAGTGAAGAAAGTGAAAAAGGGAAAGAGAAGTAAGAGAGTGATGAGAAAGTATTTTTTGTTTGTCATACTCACCTTATAAGTAATGAAAAGTTAATAATCTATTTTTAATAAATATAATATCTCTGGAAGAGAAGAAAAAATTGAGTTATAATATATATTTCACAATACAAAATAATTTGTACAATATGTTATGTATTTTATTTTGCTGTTCTCAGAATATATTGAATTTCACTGAATTCAGTGAGTTCAATAGCACTCATCATATAACAGCGGGAAAAAAAAGACAATCAATAAGATTTTCATTAGGAATATAACAATTAGAAAAAAACATCCTAAATGTCTTTTTCAAACAGCAATTTTTTACGTAAGTAAAGGATATCCCTAACAATCACAAAGTAACAAAACATTATTACTTCTTTTTTATACACTCTAAAGAAAGTAATGTACAAACATATGCTAAAACATTTACCCGAAATAGTCATTTTTTGTTTCTAATACCATTCCTCATGGCCAAATATTATGTGTGAAATCCTTAATTTGGAAGACACTTAATAGTACTCTTAAGCGTCCGTTTCCCAACCTTCTGAATCAAAAGCACCAACATCTTTTGGACCATCTGACAATGGTTATACCTCCACCTGATGCTATTTATCATGTACATAGAACCTTAAACAACTAGCATGCTATCAGAACCTCAACATCATCTGGTATACCGATCACACTCTGCTCATCCTTTATTTTACCAAGGAGCTGTATACCATTAAAAGAAACCTCTACAAGGGAATGAAAAATGTCAGCAACATCTCCAACAACTACAACAAATCTAAAACACCTCTGCCTCACTGATGATCAACATCTCCTGTGATAGCCAGGTCACCCACTATCTGATACACTTATACTACCTCTTTGTCAACTACAAGAATTGTTTGAACCTCATCACCCTCAGTCTCAAAGTACTTTTCAACACCAGACTACCCTTTCTTAACAGCAGTAATTTTCCCAGGCCAATTATTTTCCATAAAATTTGGGTTGTAAAAACACTAGGTAAGAATTTGGTAAGTCATAAGGCAAACGTTGTTTAAAAATCAATTGAGTATCATCACAATGAGTCCACCCTTTCGTACATTTTTTTTTATTGAGATGATTCAGGTATTTAAGGTAGAAAAAATTCATTACATATATCATTACATATATCAATTCATTAAACAGTCATTATACAATTGGGATAAATAATCAGAATAAATAGACACATCATCAGTTATACATAGGCAGTAGAAAAAACAGTAGAAAAAGCGGCATGTCTAAAAGGGAGATAAGACAAGATTAAAACAAGCACTATAAATAGGTAAGAATATACATGAGGACCGAACAATCTTATACACACTCCATCTTGTATCTTCAGTGTCTAAATTCCCTCCATTTCCTAACTGGTGCCCATATATTTCTACCCAATTCACGTTTTTTCTTCCCCTTAAAATCATATAGGCACTCCTCAATGTTATGCATTCCTAAGAGCCTTGAGAGCCATTGTTGGAAGGTGGGCGCATAGGTATCTTTCCATCCAGCTGAAATTAATAAACGTAATATAGCCACAGATATCAAAACTAGGGCTTCCGCCCCACCTTCTGCCTTCAGTTTTCCATTCATGCCCACTAAGACCACCGTAGGGGATAGAACGATGTTTTGTTCTAGCAGCCCCTCCAAAAATAGCTGAATCTCCTTAATAATTGGTGTCAGATTCGGGCAGTTATAAAACATATGGAGTAAATCTGCCCTTTTGTACATTTTAAATAAGCTGTGCAATGTCCTGATGTTGTAGAAGGACCATCATGGAAAATAATTGCTACAGTTACAAAAGTTGTTCCTGATATTGATAGTTGAGAGGCCACATTTTTTTTTAAATTAAAGTTGTCAGTTTTCTTCCATCAGGTCTCCATCGTTGCAGCATTAAAATTACATACTGTCCACATCTTTGTATAAATAATGTTGATAACATTTGTGAGTTACATTGGGTACAGGCCATGTTTTGATTTACTTCTATAACTAGATTATTAAAAGACATTGATTTGCAGTCTGGTAAAGTCAAATATATAAATCTTTCAGTGTCTATTTCAGTACTACGTGAAAACGAACAATTGTCACAGTCATGTTGCCATTTATAAGAAAGGCCAAAAAGATTTTCAATTTCTATACCTTCATCTTGCATTACAACAAGCATATATATTAGAAATTCCTGACAATCTTGCTGAATATTCTGTGAAAATTGATTTAAACAAGAACATATGTCTAAAACATTTCGAATATCAGAAACACTTTCTATTTTAGTTTTCTCACTACTACATTTCTCAAACACAGAATTCAACAAACAACAAAATCTTTAAAATCACGATTTTCAACAATTTTTTGTAGTAAACTTTCAAGAAAAAAACAACATTCACCACTACATTAGCATAGCAGTTGACACCAGAACTGTTTTCAAACTGAAAACCAAAAACCTCTTCAATAGAATCATTTTTCTTTTTGCTTACTATCACTGGTTCATCTAGTTTTTTTCTTTTCTCTGCAACCTTGCTACAATTTTTCTCATATCTTCTTTTTCAACTTACCACATGCTTTTCAAATACTGGATATTGAGGTAAATTGGGAGCATGTTCTCTTCTTAACCTATTATACTCTCTTACACAATTTACATCTGCACTAATCTTTGTGTCATCAAAATCAATCAGGTATAATCCAGATAAAGTTCTGACTCGAGATAAAGCAACATATGCCATACCCTCTTTAAACACAGTACTTCCAATATTCACCAAAGCACAATCTACACTTAAACCTTGAGATTTATGAATAGTCACTGCATATGCCAAACAAACAGGAAACTGTTTTCGGCAGACATATGAATCTTTTACAAGCAAAAATCGAGCTGAACAACGACTCAATTGTTGTACTTCTTCAATTTCATCAAATTTGATTTTAAAAAATTCAATTTCATCTCTATTTGGATAATTCACAAAATCAACAACATTACCCATTGCTCCATTAATTATTTATTTATTTATTTATTTATTTATTTTTTACACTTGTAATGCGCACAGATACCCACAAAGGGTTTCCCGGCGCCATGGCTAAGAGAAAAAAATACTAGAAAGCAAATACTATCACAGATCAACAACCATTAGTACACACAATTATTTATTAAACAGCCAGGTTTTGACTTTTTTCTTGAAACTGGCAAAATTTTCCTCTTTGCGCAAAGCTAAAGGGAGGGAGTTCCAAAGAACTGGTCCCAGGTGGGAGAAAGATTTACCTCCCATTCGGGCCAGTTTGAATCTAGGAACCACGAAAGTTGCTCCATTTAAGGAACGGAGATTCCGTACAGGAACATGAGGCCTGACCAAATTCTGCAGGTACCGTGGTGCGGTTCCTGCCCTGATCTTGAACATAATGGTCAAGGCCTTAAACCGGACCCGGTTTTCAACTTTCAACCAGTGTAGATCTCTAAGGTGCTTCGAAATCCTTGCTGTCCTAGGGATCTTACATAACAGCCTGGCTGCGGAGTTCTGGACCAATTGTAGTCGTCTGACTATGGCTAAATTGGAGCCCAGATAGAGAATGTTACCGTAGTCAAGCCTAGATGTTATTAGCGCATTGACTACGGTCTTCTGGGTATCCACAGGTAGCATCCAGATAATCTTCCGCAGCCATTTGATGATGGTGAGACAAGTACCAGCCACTTTGTTGGCCTGCTGCTTCATCGACAAAGAATCATCGATACACACCCCAAGGTTTCTAACCTGGGTAGCCGGACTAGGGAAAACACCCATAGATGGCGGCCAATGTCTATCTTGCCACAGCTCACGATTTTTCCCCAAGAGAAGGATCTCTGTCTTCTCCCCATTAAGCTTCAGCTGGTTAGTTGACATCCAGCTGAAGACCTCCTGGAGACCAAGTTTCAGGACTGAAGGGGATGAAGACTCTGAGTTAGTAAGGGAAAAAATAATCTGTGAGTCATCCGCATAGGTCATGAGTTCCAGACCTACTCGCTCTGCTAGATCAGCGAGGGGGCGGAGGTAAAGGTTGAAAAATAGTGGACTTAAAATTGAGCCCTGGGGCACGCCATGAGGTGACCGAAAAGTGTCCGACTGTGCGTGTGAGGACGAAATCTGGAAAGTCCGGTCGCTCAGATAGGATCTAATCCAGCCCAATGCGGTCCCTCCGACACCATCCACGCTCAGCCTGGCAAGCAGTCTGTTGTGCGAGATGGTGTCGAAGGCCGCGCTCAAATCAAGCAGGACGAGAGCCACCGTTTGCCCGTCGTCCAAAAGTGCCCTAATTTTCTCCGTAACTCCCAGGAGGGCAGATTCAGTTGAATGGCCTGCCCTAAAGCCCGATTGGGAGAAATGGAGCAGATTGTTATTCTCCGCGTGTGATGATAGTGCACCATGGATATGCTTCTCCAAAATTTTCGAGAAGGCGGGCAGCAAAGATATCGGTCGATAATTTGCAAGGACCTCTGGATCAGCAGATGGCTTTTTCAACAGAGGGCTGACCATAGCGTGCTTCCAGGACGCCGGAACAGTTGCCAAACGGATGGAGGCATTAAGTGTCTCGCCAATGGTTCCTAGAGCACCATCATCCAGTTGGCACATGATATTGATAGGAAGGGGATCACACGGAGAACCTGATTTAATAGAGGTGGCCAGAGATTTTAAAGTGCCCCCAGAAATGTATGGCCAGGCATCCAGCCGATTTCCTGGTGGGCTTTCTAAGGGAAGAACTTCCCTATCCACCCCCACCGGGGAATTAATATTTGCTATAATAGTGTCGATCTTTTCCACAAAATACGTGGCAAGATCTTGGCATTTTTGCGAGGTGAGGGGGCGTGCAACCGCCGAGGAATTTGCTCCGGCTAAGTTTTTCACTGTGTTGAAGAGGGTCCGAGCTTTATTAGCAGCCATGTTAATGGTCTTGGTTACATAAAGAGCCTTAGCTCTAGAGCAGGCCCCGTGATAGAGGTTTCTGGCCTTACGGTACAGTTCCTTTGATTGAGAATCATAATGCTTGCGCCACTTTCTCTCGAGTCCCTTGCACTTAGTTTTTTCAAGTTTTAGTTCTTCCGTGTACCAGGGGGCCGGAGGCCGATGGACATTCCCTGTACACCTGGTAACGGGCAGGCAGATGTCCACTGCTCTCTCTAACCAAGTGTGGGCTTCCAATGCATTTTCCTCCATATCATCACCCAAAACTGGGGGAGATACCTGTAGTGCATTCTGCAACTCAATCAAATCTATCTTTTTCCAGTTTCTCATAAAAACTGGAGGCCGGACAGACCCTGGCAACTTAGATTGTGTGAGGGTGATACAAAAGAGCGTTAAAAAGTGGTCCGACCAACAAATAGGGTAGGTTTTTAACCATTTGAGCTCCTGTATGTTAGAAACAATAGGGTCCAGCAGGTGTCCAGCCTTGTGCGTTGGGCCCTCATTTCTCAGGGACAGATTTAAGGCATTAAAATCATCCAAGAGGTTAGAGGTAATAGTATTAGACTTGTCCTCAAAATGGAGATTTAGGTCCCCCAGTATCGTCAAATTTTGGGCATTCAAAAAATAGGGTAAGATATAATTAACCAGATTTGTAGCCCATGCACTGGCACTACCCGGGGGGCGATAAATTAAGAAGCCTGAAAACATAAAATTTGGATTCAAAGATATTTTTAAAAAAGCAGCTTCGCATCCAGGGATATCAACCGTAACAAAATCACAGTTAAAATCACGATCAAAGATCACAGCAATGCCCCCTCCAACCTGTCTATCTCTATCAACCCGAACGATAGCGTAGTTGGCGGGCAGAGCGGCGGCGATATCAGGACCTGAGCCCTCATGCAACCAGGTCTCTGTTAGAAATACCGCACAGGGTTTTTCTTCCATAAGGAGGTGATGGATATCTGCTTTGTGTTGGGGCAGTGATCTACAATTAACTGTATAAAAAGTAAAAGTACGAGAGTTTGAAACAGAGGTTTGAATGGGTGGGCTAAGCTTGTGTGGGACCTCTGAGTAAGGTTGAATATTAGTTAGTGCAAAAGCACAGTGCGGGCAAACATGTATACCTTTTAAAGAGGGCTTTAGAATGGCACAGTTGCTGTTAATGTTTGGGCGCAACGCCCATATCTGATCCGCTGTGATATTGCCTATATCAGCGTTTCGTGCCCCGGGTCCCGACCAGGCCCGGACGGGCACAGACGGGCTGGTCTTGGGCTCGTCTTCGGCGCAGTCAAAGGCGCCTACCCTGCGCGCCATCGCTGCGCGCTGAGGCCGCCGAGTGGCTAAATAGTCGCCAGGAAGCGGAGGTCTAGAGCGCTAACCGCTCGACACTCCGTCAGGTGACTGCCCCTGTCCCGCCCTCGACAACCCGCGATTGGCTGGAATGCCGGTTGCCTGAGAAACTAGGCGGAAAACAGTCCCCGGCTAGCAAGTGCTGCAGACTGGTGAGTGCAAGTGTGTGCTCTTTCAATCAGAGTGCTTCTAAAATCACAGTATACACAACAACAGTACAGACAGTTATTAAAAGCGAGCTTCCGATCTAAGTTTCAGCACAATGTGCGTTTTTAAAAATGTTTGTCAGCCTCTGACAGCAGTTAGCAATTAATAGTAGTTCGTGCTCGACGCCCAGCGGGGAGTAGCTGCCACCCACTCTTACCGCGTGGAACGTCTGCCTCCTCGCAGCCTAAATAGTCGCCAGGAAGCGGAGGTCTAGAGCGCTAACCGCTCGACACTCCGTCAGGTGACTGCCCCTGTCCCGCCCTCGACAACCCGCGATTGGCTGGAATGCCGGTTGCCTGAGAAACTAGGCGGAAAACAGTCCCCGGCTAGCAAGTGCTGCAGACTGGTAAGTGCAAGTGTGTGCTCTTTCAATCAGAGTGCTTCTAAAATCACAGTATACACAACAACAGTACAGACAGTTATTAAAAGCGAGCTTCCGATCTAAGTTTCAGCACAATGTGCGTTTTTAAAAATGTTTGTCAGCCTCTGACAGCAGTTAGCAATTAATAGTAGTTTGTGCTCGACGCCCAGCGGGGAGTAGCTGCCACCCACTCTTACCGCGTGGAACGTCTGCCTCCTCGCAGCCTAAATAGTCGCCAGGAAGCGGAGGTCTAGAGCGCTAACCGCTCGACACTCCGTCAGGTGACTGCCCCTGTCCCGCCCTCGACAACCCGCGATTGGCTGGAATGCCGGTTGCCTGAGAAACTAGGCGGAAAACAGTCCCCGGCTAGCAAGTGCTGCAGACTGGTGAGTGCAAGTGTGTGCTCTTTCAATCAGAGTGCTTCTAAAATCACAGTATACACAACAACAGTACAGACAGTTATTAAAAGCGAGCTTCCGCTCTAAGTTTCAGCACAATGTGCGTTTTTAAAAATGTTTGTCAGCCTCTGACAGCAGTTAGCAATTAATAGTAGTTCGTGCTCGACGCCCAGCGGGGAGTAGCTGCCACCCACTCTTACCGCGTGGAACGTCTGCCTCCTCGCAGCCTAAATAGTCGCCAGGAAGCGGAGGTCTAGAGCGCTAACCGCTCGACACTCCGTCAGGTGACTGCCCCTGTCCCGCCCTCGACAACCCGCGATTGGCTGGAATGCCGGTTGCCTGAGAAACTAGGCGGAAAACAGTCCCCGGCTAGCAAGTGCTGCAGACTGGTGAGTGCAAGTGTGTGCCTCTTTCCACATGTACATTTCGTCGTAAAATTATCCAGCAATTTATACTTGCATATAGATTCTTTTCTAAACCAGCCGTTTTAGATATTGATTTTTCTAAAGAATCCAATTTTGACTTCAACTTTTCTGACAAAATATTAGTAGCTCTTTCATGCTCTATTCTATCAATAGCTTCGAGTTTTATAATTTCTTGATTTTCTAACTTTAGCATTTTTCCTTTGAATATTGAACATTCTTGCAGAGTTGGCATCAAGCATATCACTGATTTCTTCTCTGCAATTTTTCGATATATATTCTCTGGGAGAATATTTTCGTTTGGAAACAAATTTGTAAGTAATCGTGACTGTAAAGCTGCTTTGCCGTGTTCACTCACTTTTCCAATTCTTATATCTTCAAGCATACTTTTATAATCAGCGTCCTTTGCCTGTTGCATATTTGTAATGAGTTCCAAATATTCGAAAAATATGACCAAATATTAACATTTCCAATGCTTCCCAGGCACTTTCTGGTGTCTTCATGTGTAACTGTTTTAAATACTGGCTGTCCTTTCACAGGATTTAGTTGTAGTAGATCTCCAAAAACGATGACGTGTTTGCCTCCAAATAACACATCATACTCTGTTTTAAGGATTTGTTGCATTCTTAAATGCACGAAGGCAAGCATTAAATTTGATACCATGCTTACTTCATCAATAATGAGAAGTTGCATTTTTTTCAAGACTCTAGAAACTTCACAACAAGCTTCTCCAGATAGCTTGTGGTATTTAAATTTATTTTCATGCTCTACTGGCAGCATCAATAAACGATGTAAAGTAATCCATTTAATGTTATGTGCTGCCAACCCAGTTGGAGCAGTAACAACACAAGAGAGTGACGATTCAGTTCTTTTCTGTAGATAAGTTGCAATTCCTTTAATTAGAAAACGTTTTCCAGTTCCTGCTTCTCCACTCACATACAGTCGGACAGGTTTAAATGACGTACAGGAGCACTCTTTTTTCTCGTGACATAAACCATGCTCAATCTGTTCTGTCACTTGATCGTATATTTGTTTTTGCTCAACATTTATTTGTGTTTCCAATTCTTCTAAGTTTATTATATCCTCTTGAGCTTGTTGCATTGCTGTTTCCACTTCATCCATGGCAGTTGCTGCTTCATTTTGAATAATTGGTTCTCCTAGTGGATCCTGACTCAACGAAGGAGAACTTTGACTGTCTTGAGAACTGTCTCTAGCAATCTCTGCTGCAATTGTAGCTTCTTGCCGTATTTCGTCGTTCAACATTTTTAGATAATTAGTAAAAGCAGGACATTCTATAGTATATTTAGTTGCGTTGAATGAATCTTCATAACTGTCAAAATCTCCAAGTAGTTCCAGTTCTGATCGCCATGGCTTAAAGAGTTGCAAAAGAGCTAAATAGTAAAATTCCCTTTTGTCAGGAGTTTCGCAACTCAGTTTTCGGTGATTAATCAAATGTCCTTTTCTTTGTTTCACTAAACATCCTTCAGATCCAATCACAGCATATACTCCTTTATTGATATCTTCTGTAATATTCCTCTTAAAAGTATAGCTTTGCAGTACTTCATAGAGACAAACGTTCTCAAGATGATTACTTCTATTTGGATAGTGTGTATCCAACATATTTGTCTTCAAAATATCTATACTGTCTGGTTCTCTCTCTGCTAAATACTCAATTTCTTGTACAGATTTCAAAACTCGGTTTCGTGTTCTTGCTAGACCTAAACTCACCCAAATGATTGTTCTAGATTTGGAGTATCGACTTGCAGATGATAAACGATCTGAACATTCATATGCTCCAATTTCTCAATGAGACAACATCTTCAAACTGTAGCTGTACAATTTCTTACTTAGACTCTTTTCATGAGAAATTTCTTCCCACATTTCCTTTAGTTACGTCTTTTCAGATTTAGTAATGTAAGACGTTAGATATCGAGCCACATCAATGGAGTTGTCTGAAACATATTGCATATCCATGTTAGCATTCCACATGGACAAAATGACTGGGTTATAGTCATTTATGTATTTTGACTCTTCATTTCTTCTTAAGTTGTAGGTATTTTTCGGTGATTTTCTTGTAAGAGTGTGTCGAAAAGATGACATAAAATTGTTCACTCTTCCTTTTGATAATACAGGACGTGGAAATGCAAATCGACATTTTGTGTAGAACTTATCCTTAGATTTGTACTTTCGACGACAGTATTTTCCACAACAATGTGTTTGAAACCGCAAGACTTTATGTCTTAAATTGTTTTCTACTGTACTTTTCGGTACGGCACATGTAGAATATTGTTCAATAAAACTCATCACTTTGTCATCTGAATATGTTCCAAATTTTGGGGCATCTTTAATCTATAGCAGCATATGTATGTGAGGAGCACCTCTTGCTTGATACTCCTTTCTCCAAAAGAAATCCAGAACCTCTACAAGAGTAGGATTTTTTTTGTTTGTGATAAAAAGACATCGTAGCTTTAAATCTATGATTGAAATACCTGCATACATTAACTGGATCCAAAGAGCACAGTTCTCCAGGTGTCTCGTATTCTATATTTTCCTTGTTAGCATTTGCCTCTCGAAGAAATTGAAGTAAATCTTCCCAGGCATACTCTGCACAGCTTAGAGTAAGGAACCATGTAGGAGTTCCTAAGTTTCTTAGCATACATTTCAATTCCCCATGACGACGGCACCAATACTCATTAGTACCATGCTGACTTGCCATGAGATTAATTAGCTGAGATTCCAAAACAGTATCTTTCTGTTGCACTTTATCCATAAAGTCCTTTGCCGAAACATTTTGCAAATGTACTCCACTTTTTAGTATATAGTTCACTGCATAAGAAAGTCCAGACAAGTCACTCTCAAACAGAAGATGAAACAAATATAGAATACATTAGCGAAACCTTGGATCTTCTGCATATAATCTTGAAGTCCGGTATTCAGATGCAGGAATCTGCACAGGTCGTTCATCATGTCGTCCACCTTTGCCTGTTGGAAATAACTGAGGGAAACAACCAGCTTCCAAGCTTTCTTTCCATAGACTAATGGGACTTCCTTTCGCTTCTTTCTTTTGAAATAACTCAATAGTATTCCCCATCACTTCTTTAGAGTGAAGTGGATGCACACTATAATGTTCATGAACTTCTTCAGTTCTGGACACATCCACTTTTTCAATTTATCCAGTTGGCAAATCACTGTCCTCTGCTACAGTTGTTTCCTCTTCTCCTACATATACATTTTTATAGTATGGATTATTTTTTACCAAATACAACGTTGCCTTTTTCACTTTCTCAACATCCACTAATTCTTGCCAGATTGTCTTACTCTTCGTAGGAACGCCATTAACTAGAATAACTAGAGGTTCCTCTTCCACAATTTCTATACCAATAGTTTCAATATTTTTCTTTAAATCTAGAGGCAAATAAACAACTCTTCCCTTTAATCCTCTCTGTAAATCTGAAGGAGGCAATTTCCCTGTCTTAGGCTCCATGCGAACAATAGCCTAAAATGGATGCACACATTGAATGAGAATAAACTCATAAGTATTTAAATCCATCAGTTCAGAAGGAATATTTACCAACTCATGATTATTATGAACAGCTCTAGCAGGCATCTTATTCTCATCTTATTTATTATAACAGTATTTACAAATACGTAGATCAGAACCCAAATCAAAACAATTCTCTACCAACAAATAAGTTGCAAATTCCTTCCACTCATTATTATTCTCCTTTTCACTTTTTAAATATAGATCAACTAAAGTGGTCTGATTTTTATAATGAATTTGTCTACAACAAATACAAGAAAAGTTTGGCTTTTTATCTGAATTGACCTTAAACCTTGTAATTTCTTGCTCAAAATTTTCTTTACGAAACGTCTGTACATTTTCTTCCACATTTCCTTCTATTAATGTATCTGTTCCTGCACTACCTTCTTCAGGACCAAAGTAACTAACCTCAATTTCTTCACAAATGTTGATCACATCTAACACAGATCCACGCAAAAGAGCATTGTTCAACTTTTTTAGCATTAGTGCTGGACTTTTTGCATAATACAACCTTCTCACTAATTTCCTCACTTCAGTATGTTGCACTGCTAACATCCTAAAATGGTGAAAAACACTGTGACATACTTTTTTAGAAAGACAAGCCAAAGAATGGCCTTGCAAACCCGTTTTTTCTCTAACTCTGCAGGGGTCTAATTCTTGCAACATCTTAATCTTCTGTTTAACACTTTTCTTAGTATACTTATGTAAAAAATTCGTTAAAAAATCAATCGAATCCTGTTGTACACTATAAATACTACTACAATTCCAAGTGTACACTGGAGCCTTGGGACGTCTCCCTAAAACTTCATCAGCTAACACCTCTTCAGTATTTCTAGGGACAATTTTGTCTTTTTCAATCAGAGAACCATTCTTAACCTCATAAGCTCAACCACTGGTGTCAACTGCATGCAACAAATCATTACTCTGAAAGTAACTCTCTTCATTTACAAAACGGCTCACAACTTAAACTATGGTTCCATTCTCCAGAAAAAACATTACAAAAATTAGTTCTATTAATTAGTCTTTTCCACTTACTTTTGACCTTCATAAAATTGATTGGCTTATCTAGTGTTCGAATCCTACTGATTACTAAAACAAACATTTTTTTTAATTCAAAAGCTTTGTCAACAATTGTCTGTATATTTTTTTTGTCTTATAAAAAGCTGTTTTTCTTTTACAATTCTTTAAATTTTTTAATAAATTTACAACAACTCTGTTATGAAACATTCGCTTCCGAATCTCAACAAACTGATTTTTTCGTCTATTACTATAAAGACTATGTTTCCCACATATTTTTCCATCATTTTTTGTTTTTTTCTGGTTTTTCTTTGTAGTTACAGATACATATCTTTTTTTTCCCTGATTGTCCAGTTTTTTTAAATTGTGTTATTTTCCTTATAAAAACCTTTGTTGACTTACAAGGAGCTTTCGTTGTTTTTTCCAGACATTGCTCTTTAGATAAATCTTGTAGTTCTTTTTTTTGGAAATGTAAGCCTGTTTATATCTTTTTCTTCTCTCACTCTTAGACGACATATTGTTTTTTCTTTCTGTAGATAATTAAAATCTGTTGTGAAGAAAAAAAACATATTTAATTATTATAATTGTAGACTACTACTAGCATACTACATAGCAATTAGAAGCACTATATGTTGTTAAGTCTGGTTCACTCCATATGTAATTTTAAGTAAGCATGGGCTGAAAATTCGTTCCGCTCGCGGAATTTGCGAATTTTCCGCAATTTCGCGATCTGCGAATCTCGCGGGGACGAATTTTCAGCCAAGCACTTACAGGGTTACAGCAGCAGGTGCAAAAGTTGAAGCTAATTTTTTGTAACCTTTTAAAAAAGGGTTACAAAGAAATTAACTTCAACTTGGGCACCTGCTGCTGTAAGCCTGTAAGTGCTTCCTGGCGCCTCGTTGCCTACCTGCAACTATTCTCTGACCCTGCTCTGACCCTTGAAGCAGAGTCAGAGAATAGTTACAAGTAGGCAATGAGGCGCCTGTCACGAAAATTAAACCTCAACAGGAAGCACTGACAGATATAAAAACAAGCATTTGCAATGCAATAGGTCTCGCATTAGGAAAGTTTGAGCTATTGGTCTTGTAAATGACAATTTTTTTTATTTATGTGTTGGTTTTGAAAATAGCTAAATTAATAGCTTTGTCATTTGCAATGCCAATAGTTCGCAAATGTGACACCTATAGCATTTGTAATGCAACATGTTTTGTATTTACGTGATTTAGCTGTCTGTATTGATATTAAAAATTACAATGGCTTTTAATTTTTTTAAATAATTAATACTTAAATAAAAGTGATTTTAATTTATAATGGCAATAGCTTAAACTTTTGTAAATAACTTTTGTGAAGATTTTGTTCAGTGTATTTTATTGTGACGAAAATCCAAGAACAGAAGTGAAATATTAACATCTTTTTGTGACATTTGTAATAAAGTTTGGAACATTGAGAGAACATATTTGAACCAGTTGTTGTTGAATGGATGCGCAGATTGATGCTGGGGTGGCGCTGAGTGGTGCTGTGGTGGTGCTGAGTGGTGCTGTGGTGATGCTGAGTGGTGCTGTGGTGGTGCTGAGTGATACTGGGATGGTGCTGAGTGATGCTGGGTTGGTGCTGAGTGGTGCTGTGGTGGTGCTGAGTGATGCTGTGGTGGTGCTGAGTGGTGCTGTGGTGGTGCTGAGTGATAATGTGGTGGTGCTGAGTGATGCTGTAATGGTGCTGAGTGATGCTGTGGTGGCGCTGAGTGGTGCTGTGGTGGTGCTGATTGGTGCTGTGGTGGTGCTGAGGGATGCTGTGGTGGTGCTGAGTGGTGCTGTGGTGGTGCTGAGTGATAATGTGGTGGCGCTGAGTGATGCTGTGGTGGCGCTGAGTGATGCTGTGGTGGCGCTGAGTGGTGCTGTGGTGGTGCTGAGTTATAATGTGGTAGTGCTGAGTGATAATGTGGTGGTGCTGAGTGATGCTGTGGTAGCGCTGAGTGATGATGTGGTGATGCAGGGGGCAGAAAGGCACAAAAAGCAGTCTAACAAAGGGCAGAAGGGCAGAAAAACAAGGGAAAACGTGTCTAACAGAGGGCAGAAGGGCACAAAAAACCAGTCTAACAGAGGACAGAGGGCAGAAAAACAAGGGAAAAACGAGTCTAACAGAGGGCAGAAGGGCACAAAAAACAAGTCTAACGGGGCAGAAAGGCCCAAAAACGAGTCTAACAGAGGGCAGAAGGGCACAAAAAACGAGTCAAACAGAGGGCAGAAGGGCACAAAAACAAGGGAAAAATGAGTCTAACATAGGGCAGAAGGGCACAAAAAACGAGTCTAACAGGGTGCAGAAGGGCAGAAAAACAAGGGAAAAACGATTCTAACAGAGGGCAGAAGGGCACAAAAACGAGTCTAACAGGGGGCAGAATGAATCCCGCCCTGCGTGTTTGTCCACGAAGATGCCACCTTTTTGTGCAATACCTATACTCAACTGGAGTACTTTCTACTGTCTAATCAGTAAGTGCTCCCTCGTTGGCTAAATGTATAGGGGCAGATTTACAATAACTGGCGCATCCCCGGGGATGCGCCAGTTATTGTGCGCCGCAGCTCCGCCACCCATGGTGCGCCGCATTTACAATGCGGCGCACCATGTGGCAAAAACGGCACAGATGCGTCACGCATCTGTGCCGTAAAAGCAGCGCATTGCTGGAGCTGTGTCGCGCTTGCGACGCAGCTCCAGCAATGCTCTGGGGGACCCTATCTCCCCAATGCTGCATCAAGCCTTGCGCCTGCTTCAATTAGGCGCAGGGTTTTGGTGCAGCATTGGCCTAAAAGTGACTGAGTAAATTCTTGTAGATTTCACTCAGCCACTTTTAGGAGGTGTTCCTGCGCAGAAACGCCCTCCCCTGCGCCTCCTGATGGCGCAGGGCTTTACACCGTGGCACATTTCTCAGATGCGTCACATTGTTAATACCCAGCACCATGGCGCATCTTTTGTGCTGCCGCTGCATCACAAAAGGTCTCGGTAGAGGGAGGCAGTGGTGAACCAGAGGGTGGCAGTGATGAACCAGAGGGTGACAGTGATGAACCAGAGGGTGGCAGGGGTGAACCAGAGGGTGACAGTGCTGAACCAGAGGGTGGCAGTGCTGAACCAGAGGGTGGCAGGGAGTGAACCAGAGGGTGGCAGTGGTGAACCAGAGGGTGGCATGGGTGAACCAGACAGTGGCAGTGGTGAACCAGAGAGTGGCAGTGGTGAACCAGAGGGTGGCAGTGCTGAACCAGAGGGTGACAGTGGTTAACCAGAGGGTGGCAGTGGTGAACTAGAGGTGCTGTGATGAACCAGAGGGTGGCAGTCGTGAACCAGAGGGTGGCAGTGGTGAACCAGAGAGTGACAGTGCAGTACCAGAGGGTGGCAGGGGTGAACCAGAGGGTGCTGTGATGAATCAGAGGGGGGCAGTGGTGAACCAGAGGGTGGCAGGGGTGAACCAGAGGGTGGCAGTGGTGAACCAGAGGGTGGCAGTGCTGAACCAGAGGGTGACAGTTGTTAACCAGAGGGTGGCAGTGGTGAACCAGAGGTGCTGTGAAGAACCAGAGGGTGGCAGTCGTGAACCAGAGGGTGGCAGTGGTGAACCAGAGGGTGACAGTGCTGTACCAGAGGGTGGCAGGGGTGAACCAGAGGTGCTGTGATGAACCAGAGGGTGGCAGTCGTGAACCAGAGGGTGGCAGTGGTGAACCAGAGGGTGACAGTGCTGTACCAGAGGGTGGCAGGGGTGAACCAGAGGGTGCTGTGATGAACCAGAGGGTGGCAGTGGTGAAGCAGAGGGTGGCAGGGGTGAACCAGAGGGTGACAGTGGTTAACCAGAGAGTGGCAGTGGTCAACCAGAGGTGCTGTGATGAACCAGAGGGTGGCAGTTGTGAACCAGAGGGTGGCAGTGGTGAACCAGAGGGTGACAGTGCTGAACCAGAGGGTGGCAGGGATGAACCAGAGAGTGGCAGTGCTGAACCAGAGGGTGGCATGGTGAACCAGAGGGTGGCGGGGTGAACCAGAGGGTGGCAGTGGTGAACCAGAGGGTGGCAGTGATGAACCAGAGGGTGGCAGTGGTGAACCACAGGGTGCTGTGCCCATACACGACCGCATGGGTAACTTCGCCATGCAAGTGGCCCGCGAACACGCAAAAAGCCTCGCAAACACACAAAAACCCCGCGAACACGCAAAAAACCCCGTGAACACGCGAAAAAACAAAAATCCGCAAATTCGCACAAATTCGCGGATTTTGCGGATTGCGAATTCGATTTCGCAAGAATTCGCGGAACGCAAATTCGCAAATTTAGCCCATACTTAATTTTAAGGCACAGCAGCAGAGTTCGGGCAGTGTAGGAGATCATGCAGGGAGTGCTGTTTCAGGGTTTAGGACAGATCCATTGGAAAGTGGTGACACTAGGTAGAGGCAGCCTAATGTCGCCTTCATTGATCTGAAGACTGCTTTCGACCTGGTCACCAGAGATAAGCTATGGCTTGTATTGGAAGGAATGAGTCTCCCTCCCTTGATCCTTGATCTTCTCATAAGGCTACACAAGGGTAACTACACGCAGATCAGGTGGGGGACCCAGGGACAGCTTACTGATAGAATCCCAGTAATCAGGGGAGTACGCCAGGGTTGTGTGATGGCACCCACCCTGTTCTCATTATATGTGAACGGGTGGTTACATTTCTGCAAGAAACACCAGCAGACGCCCCGACCCTGGCAGGCAATAAGGTGCCAACTCTCCTGTTTGTTGAGGATACACTACTGATCTCGAAGACCCCGGCAGGCCTCCAGAAGCTGCTGATCAGGTTCCAGCTCTTCTGTAGTACATGGGGACTAGTCATAAATACTTGCAAAACCAAGTTCATGACTCTTAATCCCCATAAATCTTTTAAGTGTAACATCACTCTAGATGGAATCTGTCTCGAGAGAGAGTTAAGACCTTTGATTACCTTGGGATATGCCTCTCTGATAAAGCCCAATGGAAATTTCATTTGGATAAAATGCTTCTGATCCACAAGAGCGCGGCTGAAATGATAAGCAAAGAACATCGTATGTCACATAGTAGACCTATCGCTCCAGCCCTCGTTGTGCATGAAGCTAAGGCAGTCAGCTGGGCCATTTATGGCGCCGAACTATGGGGCTATAATAATCTTGATGAACTTGGTAGATCAGAAAATAAGTTCTTCAGGAACCTCCTTACGTTACCACAGGGAACACCCTTAACCCCCTGCTATATAACTTGGGCAGGCATCACATCAAAGATCTGGCCAGACTTCGCCTCCTGCTCTACTGGGCATGCCTTAGGCGTACCGAGAACTTTTTAACTATGCCAAAGCTTTTGACAAGGCAATGAGATTGGACACTGGGAAAAACAAATAATGGATGGGAGAGAGAAATGGAGTGAAGGGGAGTGGGGGACTAAACGAATGGGAGTTAGCAAAAGTGAATGAGGAAACGGAAGTAAGGGAAGAGGATTGAACCTCAACATCATCTGGTATACCGATCACACTCTGCTCATCCTTTATTTTACCAAGGAGCTGTATACCATTAAAAGAAACCTCTACAAGGGAATGAAAAATGTCAGCAACATCTCCAACAACTACAACAAATCTAAAACACCTCTGCCTCACTGATGATCAACATCTCCTGTGATAGCCAGGTCACCCACTATCTGATACACTTATACTACCTCTTTGTCAACTACAAGAATTGTTTGAACCTCATCACCCTCAGTCTCAAAGTACTTTTCAACACCAGACTACCCTTTCTTAACAGCAGTAATATTCCCAGGCCAATTATTTTCCATAAAATTTGGGTTGTAAAAACACTAGGTAAGAATTTGGTAAGTCATAAGGCAAACGTTGTTTAAAAATCAATTGAGTATCATCACAATGAGTCCACCCTTTCGTACATTTTTTTTTATTGAGATGATTCAGGTATTTAAGGTAGAAAAAATTCATTACATATATCATTACATATATCAATTCATTAAACAGTCATTATACAATTGGGATAAATAATCAGAATAAATAGACACATCATCAGTTATACATAGGCAGTAGAAAAAACAGTAGAAAAAGCGGCATGTCTAAAAGGGAGATAAGACAAGATTAAAACAAGCACTATAAATAGGTAAGAATATACATGAGGACCAAACAATCTTATACACACTCCATCTTGTATCTTCAGTGTCTAAATTCCCTCCATTTCCTAACTGGTGCCCATATATTTCTACCCAATTCACGTTTTTTCTTCCCCTTAAAATCATATAGGCACTCCTCAATGTTATGCATTCCTAAGAGCCTTGAGAGCCATTGTTGGAAGGTGGGCGCATAGGTATCTTTCCATCCAGCTGAAATTAATAAACGTAATATAGCCACAGATATCAAAACTAGGGCTTCCGCCCCACCTTCTGCCTTCAGTTTTCCATTCATGCCCACTAAGACCACCGTAGGGGATAGAACGATGTTTTGTTCTAGCAGCCCCTCCAAAAATAGCTGAATCTCCTTAATAATTGGTGTCAGATTCGGGCAGTTATAAAACATATGGAGTAAATCTGCCCTTTCGTACATTTTAAATAAGCTGTGCAATGTCCTGATGTTGTAGAAGGACAATCATGGAAAATAATGGCTACAGTTACAAAAGTTTTTCCTGATATTGATAGTTGAGAGGCCACATTTTTTTTTAATTAAAGTTGTCAGTTTTCTTCCATCAGGTCTCCATCGTTGCAGCATTAAAATTACATACTGTCCACATCTTTGTATAAATAATGTTGATAACATTTGTGAGTTACATTGGGTACAGGCCATGTTTTGATTTACTTCTATAACTAGATTATTAAAAGACATTGATTTGCAGTCTGGTAAAGTCAAATATATAAATCTTTCAGTGTCTATTTCAGTACTACTTGAAAACGAACAATTGTCACAGTCATGTTGCCATTTATGAGAAAGGCCAACAAGATTTTCAATTTCTATACCTTCATCTTGCATTACAACAAGCATATATATTAGAAATTCCTGACAATCTTGCTGAATATTCTGTGAAAATTGATTTAAACAAGAACATATGTCTAAAACATTTAGAATATCAGAAACACTTTCTATTTTAGTTTTCTCACTACTACATTTCTCAAACACAGAATTCAACAAACAACAAAATCTTTAAAATCACGATTTTCAACAATTTTTTGTAGTAAACTTTCAAGAAAAAAACCAACATTCACCACTACATTAGCATAGCAGTTGACACCAGAACTGTTTTCAAACTGAAAACCAAAAACCTCTTCAATAGAATGATTTTTCTTTTTGCTTACTATCACTGGTTCATCTAGTTTTTTTCTTTTCTCTGCAACTTTGCTACAATTTTTCTCATATCTTCTTTTTCAACTTACCACATGCTTTTCAAATACTGGATATTGAGGTAAATTGGGAGCATGTTCTCTTCTTAACCTATTATACTCTCTTACACAATTTACATCTGCACTAATCTTTGTGTCATCAAAATCAATCAGGTATAATCCAGATAAAGTTCTGACTCGAGATAAAGCAACATATGCCATACCCTCTTTAAACACAGTACTTCCAATATTCACCAAAGCACAATCTACACTTAAACCTTGTGATTTATGAATAGTCACTGCATATGCCAAACAAACAGGAAACTGTTTTCGGCAGACATATGAATCTTTTACAAGCAAAAATCGAGCTGAACAACGACTCAATTGTTGTACTTCTTCAATTTCATCAAATTTGATTTTAAAAAATTCAATTTCATCTCTATTTGGATAATTCACAAAATCAACAACATTACCCATTGCTCCATTAATTAAACCTCTTTCCACATGTACATTTCGTCGTAAAATTATCCAGCAATTTATACTTGCATATAGATTCTTTTCTAAACCAGCCGTTTTAGATATTGATTTTTCTAAAGAATCCAATTTTGACTTCAACTTTTCTGACAAAATATTAGTAGCTCTTTCATGCTCTATTCTATCAATAGCTTCCAGTTTTATAATTTCTTGATTTTCTAACTTTAGCATTTTTCCTTTGAATATTGAACATTCTTGCAGAGTTGGCATCAAGCATATCACTGATTTCTTCTCTGCAATTTTTCGATATATATTCTCTGGGAGAATATTTTCGTTTGGAAACAAATTTGTAAGTAATCGTGACTGTAAAGCTGCTTTGCCGTGTTCACTCACTTTTCCAATTCTTATATCTTCAAGCATACTTTTATAATCAGCGTCCTTTGCCTGTTGCATATTTGTAATGAGTTCCAAATATTCGAAAAATATGACCAAATATTAACATTTCCAATGCTTCCCAGGCACTTTCTGGTGTCTTCATGTGTAACTGTTTTAAATACTGGCTGTCCTTTCACAGGAGTTAGTTGTAGTAGATCTCCAAAAACGATGACGTGTTTGCCTCCAAATAACACATCATACTCTGTTTTAAGGATTTGTTGCATTCTTAAATGCACGAAGGCAAGCATTAAATTTGATACCATGCTTACTTCATCAATAATGAGAAGTTGCATTTTTTTCAAGACTCTAGAAACTTCACAACAAGCTTCTCCAGATAGCTTGTGGTATTTAAATTTATTTTCATGCTCTACTGGCAGCATCAATAAACGATGTAAAGTAATCCATTTAATGTTATGTGCTGCCAACCCAGTTGGAGCAGTAACAACACAAGAGAGTGACGATTCAGTTCTTTTCTGTAGATAAGTTGCAATTCCATTAATTAGAAAACGTTTTCCAGTTCCTGCTTCTCCACTCACATACAGTCGGACAGGTTTAAATGACGTACAGGAGCACTCTTTTTTCTCGTGACATAAACCATGCTCAATCTGTTCTGTCACTTGATCGTATATTTGTTTTTGCTCAACATTTATTTGTGTTTCCAATTCTTCTAAGTTTATTATATCCTCTTGAGCTTGTTGCATTGCTGTTTCCACTTCATCCATGGCAGTTGCTGCTTCATTTTGAATAATTGGTTCTCCTAGTGGATCCTGACTCAACGAAGGAGAACTTTGACTGTCTTGAGAACTGTCTCTAGCAATCTCTGCTGCAATTGTAGCTTCTTGCCGTATTTCGTCGTTCAACATTTTTAGATAATTAGTAAAAGCAGGACATTCTATAGTATATTTAGTTGCGTTGAATGAATCTTCATAACTGTCAAAATCTCCAAGTAGTTCCAGTTCTGATCGCCATGGCTTAAAGAGTTGCAAAAGAGCTAAATAGTAAAATTCCCTTTTGTCAGGAGTTTCGCAACTCAGTTTTCGGTGATTAATCAAATGTCCTTTTCTTTGTTTCACTAAACATCCTTCAGATCCAATCACAGCATATACTCCTTTATTGATATCTTCTGTAATATTCCTCTTAAAAGTATAGCTTTGCAGTACTTCATAGAGACAAACGTTCTCAAGATGATTACTTCTATTTGGATAGTGTGTATCCAACATATTTGTCTTCAAAATATCTGTACTGTCTGGTTCTCTCTCTGCTAAATACTCAATTTCTTGTACAGATTTCAAAACTCGGTTTCGTGTTCTTGCTAGACCTAAACTCACCCAAATGATTGTTCTAGATTTGGAGTATAGACTTGCAGATGATAAACGATCTGAACATTCATATGCTCCAATTTCTCAATGAGACAACATCTTCAAACTGTAGCTGTACAATTTCTTACTTAGACTCTTTTCATGAGAAATTTCTTCCCACATTTCCTTTAGTTACGTCTTTTCAGATTTAGTAATGTAAGACGTTAGATATCGAGCCACATCAATGGAGTTGTCTGAAACATATTGCATATCCATGTTAGCATTCCACATGGACAAAATGACTGGGTTATAGTCATTTATGTATTTTGACTCTTCATTTCTTCTTAAGTTGTAGGTATTTTTCGGTGATTTTCTTGTAAGAGTGTGTCGCAAAGATGACATAAAATTGTTCACTCTTCCTTTTGATAATACAGGACGTGGAAATGCAAATCGACATTTTGTGTAGAACTTATCCTTAGATTTGTACTTTCGACGACAGTATTTTCCACAACAATGTGTTTGAAACCGCAAGACTTTATGTCTTAAATTGTTTTCTACTGTACTTTTCGGTACGGCACATGTAGAATATTGTTCAATAAAACTCATCACTTTGTCATCTGAATATGTTCCAAATTTTGGGGCATCTTTAATCTATAGCAGCATATGTATGTGAGGAGCACCTCTTGCTTGATACTCCTTTCTCCAAAAGAAATCCAGAACCTCTACAAGAGTAGGATTTTTTTTGTTTGTGATAAAAAGACATCGTAGCTTTAAATCTTTGATTGAAATACCTGCATACATTAACTGGATCCAAAGAGCACAGTTCTCCAGGTGTCTCGTATTCTATATTTTCCTTGTTAGCATTTGCCTCTCGAAGAAATTGAAGTAAATCTTCCCAGGCATACTCTGCACAGCTTAGAGTAAGGAACCATGTAGGAGTTCCTAAGTTTCTTAGCATGCATTTCAATTCCCCATGACGACGGCACCAATACTCATTAGTACCACGCTGACTTGCCATGAGATTAATTAGCTGAGATTCCAAAACAGTATCTTTCTGTTGCACTTTATCCATAAAGTCCTTTGCCGAAACATTTTGCAAATGTACTCCACTTTTTAGTATATAGTTCACTGCATAAGAAAGTCCAGACAAGTCACTCTCAAACAGAAGATGAAACAAATATAGAATACATTAGCGAAACCTTGGATCTTCTGCATATAATCTTGAAGTCCGGTATTCAGATGCAGGAATCTGCACAGGTCGTTCATCATGTCGTCCACCTTTGCCTGTTGGAAATAACTGAGGGAAACAACCAGCTTCCAAGCTTTCTTTCCATAGACTAATGGGACTTCCTTTCGCTTCTTTCTTTTGAAATAACTCAATAGTATTCCCCATCACTTCTTTAGAGTGAAGTGGATGCACACTATAATGTTCATGAACTTCTTCAGTTCTGGACACATCCACTTTTTCAATTTATCCAGTTGGCAAATCACTGTCCTCTGCTACAGTTGTTTCCTCTTCTCCTACATATACATTTTTATAGTATGGATTATTTTTTACCAAATACAACGTTGCCTTTTTCACTTTCTCAACATCCACTAATTCTTGCCAGATTGTCTTACTCTTCGTAGGAACGCCATTAACTAGAATAACTAGAGGTTCCTCTTCCACAATTTCTATACCAATAGTTTCAATATTTTTCTTTAAATCTAGAGGCAAATAAACAACTCTTCCCTTTAATCCTCTCTGTAAATCTGAAGGAGGCAATTTCCCTGTCTTAGGCTCCATGCGAACAATAGCCTGAAATGGATGCACACATTGAATGAGAATAGACTCATAAGTATTTAAATCCATCAGTTCAGAAGGAATATTTACCAACTCATGATTATTATGAACAGCTCTAGCAGGCATCTTATTCTCATCTTATTTATTATAACAGTATTTACAAATACGTAGATCAGAACCCAAATCAAAACAATTCTCTACCAACAAATAAGTTGCAAATTCCTTCCACTCATTATTATTCTCCTTTTCACTTTTTAAATATAGATCAACTAAAGTGGTCTGATTTTTATAATGAATTTGTCTACAACAAATACAAGAAAAGTTTGGCTTTTTATCTGAATTGACCTTAAACCTTGTAATTTCTTAGTCAAAATTTTCTATACGAAACTTCTGTACATTTTCTTCCACATTTCCTTCTATTAATGTATCTGTTTCTGCACTACCTTCTTCAGGACCAAAGTAACTAACCTCGATTTCTTCACAAATGTTGATCACATCTAACACAGATCCACGCAAAAGAGCATTGTTCAACTTTTTTAGCATTAGTGCTGGACTTTTTGCATAATACAACCTTCTCACTAATTTCCTCACTTCAGTATGTTGCACTGCTAACATCCTAAAATGGTGAAAAACACTCTGACATACTTTTTTAGAAAGACAAGCCAAAGAATGGCCTTGCAAACCCGTTTTTTCTCTAACTCTGCAGGGGTCTAATTCTTGCAACATCTTAATCTTCTGTTTAACACTTTTCTTAGTATACTTATGTAAAAAATTCTTTAAAAAATCAATCGAATCCTGTTGTACACTATAAATACTACTACAATTCCAAGTGTACACTGGAGCCTTGGGACATCTCCCTAAAACTTCATCAGCTAACACCTCTTCAGTATTTCTAGGGACAATTTTGTCTTTTTCAATCAGAGAACCATTCTTAACCTCATAAGCTCAACCACTGGTGTCAACTGCATGCAACAAATCATTACTCTGAAAGTAACTCTCTTCATTTACAAAACGGCTCACAACTTAAACTATGTTTCCATTCTCCAGAAAAAACATTACAAAAATTAGTTCTATTAATTAGTCTTTTCCACTTACTTTTGACCTTCATAAAATTGATTGGCTTATCTAGTGTTCGAATCCTACTGATTACTAAAACAAAAAATTTTTTTTAATTCAAAAGCTTTGTCAACAATTGTCTGTATATTTTTTTTGTCTTATAAAAAGCTGTTTTTCTTTTACAATTCTTTACATTTTTTAATAAATTTACAACAACTCTGTTATGAAACATTCGCTTCCGAATCTCAACAAACTGATTTTTTCGTCTATTACTATAAAGACTATGTTTCTCACATATTTTTCCATCATTTTTTGTTTTTTTCTGGTTTTTCTTTGTAGTTACAGATACATATCTTTTTTTTCCCTGATTGTCCAGTTTTTTTAAATTGTGTTATTTTCCTTATAAAAACCTTTGTTGACTTACCAGGAGCTTTCGTTGTTTTTTCCAGACATTGCTCTTTAGATAAATCTTGTAGTTATTTTTTTTGGAAATGTAAGCCTGTTTATATCTTTTTCTTCTCTCACTCTTAGACGACATATTGTTTTTTCTTTCTGTAGATAATTAAAATCTGTTGTGAAGAAAAAATACATATTTAATTATTATAATTGTAGACTACTACTAGCATACTACATAGCAATTAGAAGCACTATATGTTGTTAAGTCTGGTTCACTCCATATGTAATTTTAAGTAAGCATGGGCTGAAAATTCGTTCCGCTCGCGGAATTTGCGGATTTTCCGCAATTTCGCGATCTGCGAATCTCGCGGGGACGAATTTTCAGCCAAGCACTTACAGGGTTACAGCAGCAGGTGCAAAAGTTGAAGCTAATTTTTTGTAACCTTTTAAAAAAGGGTTACAAAGAAATTAACTTCAACTTGGGCACCTGCTGCTGTAAGCCTGTAAGTGCTTCCTGGCGCCTCGTTGCCTACCTGCAACTCTTCTCTGACCCTGCTCTGACCCTTGAGGCAGAGTCAGAGAATAGTTACAAGTAGGCAATGAGGCGCCTGTCACGAAAATTAAACCTCAACAGGAAGCACTGACAGATATAAAAACAAGCATTTGCAATGCAATAGGTCTCGCATTAGGAAAGTTTGAGCTATTGGTCTTGTAAATGACAATTTTTTTTATTTATGTGTTGGTTTTGAAAATAGCTAAATTAATAGCTTTGTCATTTACAATGCCAATAGTTCGCAAATGTGACACCTATAGCATTTGTAATGCAACATGTTTTGTATTTACGTGACTTAGCTGTCTGTATTGATATTGCAAATTACAATGGCTTTTAATTTTTTTAAATAATTAATACTTAAATAAAAGTGATTTTAATTTATAATGGCAATAGCTTAAAGTTTTGTAAATAACTTTTGTGTAGATTTTGTTCAGTGTATTTTATTGTGACGAAAATCCAAGAACAGAAGTGAAATATTAACATCTTTTTGTGACATTTGTAATAAAGTTTGGAACATTGAGAGAACATATTTGAACCAGTTGTTGTTGAATGGATGCGCAGATTGATGCTGGGGTGGCGCTGAGTGGTGCTGTGGTGGTGCTGAGTGGTGCTGTGGTGATGCTGAGTGGTGCTGTGGTGGTGCTGAGTGATACTGTGATGGTGCTGAGTGATGCTGGGTTGGTGCTGAGTGGTGCTGTGGTGGTGCTGAGTGATGCTGTGGTGGTGCTGAGTGATGCTGTGGTGGTGCTGAGTGGTGCTGTGGTGGTGCTGAGTGATAATGTGGTGGTGCTGAGTGATGCTGTGATGGTGCTGAGTGATGCTGTGGTGGCGCTGAGTGGTGCTGTGGTGGTGCTGATTGGTGCTGTGGTGGTGCTGAGGGATGCTGTGGTGGTGCTGAGTGGTGCTGTGGTGGTGCTGAGTGATAATGTGGTGGCGCTGAGTGATGCTGTGGTGGCGCTGAGTGATGCTGTGGTGGCGCTGAGTGATGCTGTAGTGGCGCTGAGTGGTGCTGTGGTGGTGCTGAGTTATAATGTGGTAGTGCTGAGTGATAATGTGGTGGTGCTGAGTGATGCTGTGGTAGCGCTGAGTGATGATGTGGTGATGCAGGGGGCAGAAAGGCACAAAAAGCAGTCTAACAAAGGGCAGAAGGGCAGAAAAACAAGGGAAAACGTGTCTAACAGAGGGCAGAAGGGCACAAAAAACCAGTCTAACAGAGGACAGAGGGCAGAAAAACAAGGGAAAAACGAGTCTAACAGAGGGCAGAAGGGCACAAAAAACGAGTCTAACGGGGCAGAAAGGCCCAAAAACGAGTCTAACAGAGGGCAGAAGGGCACAAAAAACGAGTCAAACAGAGGGCAGAAGGGCACAAAAACAAGGGAAAAATGAGTCTAACATAGGGCAGAAGGGCACAAAAAATGAGTCTAACAGGGTGCAGAAGGGCAGAAAAACAAGGGAAAAACGATTCTAACAGAGGGCAGAAGGGCACAAAAACGAGTCTAACAGGGGGCAGAATGAATCCCGCCCTGCGTGTTTGTCCACGAAGATGCCACCTTTTTGTGCAATACCTATACTCAACTGGAGTACTTTCTACTGTCTAATCAGTAAGTGCTCCCTCGTTGGCTAAATGTATAGGGGCAGATTTACAATAACTGGCGCATCCCCAGGGATGCACCAGTTATTGTGCGCCGCAGCTCCGCCACCCATGGTGCGCCGCATTTACAATGCGGCGCACCATGTGGCAAAAACGGCACAGATGCGTCACGCATCTGTGCCGTAAAAGCAGCGCATTGCTGGAGCTGTGTCGCGCTTGCGACGCTGCTCCAGCAATGCTCTGGGGGACCCTATCTCCCCAATGCTGCATCAAGCCTTGCGCCTGCTTCAATTAGGCGCAGGGTTTTGGTGCAGCATTGGCCTAAAAGTGACTGAGTAAATTCTTGTAGATTTCACTCAGCCACTTTTAGGAGGTGTTCCTGCGCAGAAACGCCCTCCCCTGCGCCTCCTGATGGCGCAGGGCTTTACACCGTGGCACATTTCTCAGATGCGTCACATTGTTAATACCCAGCACCATGGCGCATCTTTTGTGCTGCCGCTGCATCACAAAAGGTCTCGGTAGAGGGAGGCAGTGGTGAACCAGAGGGTGGCAGTGATGAACCAGAGGGTGACAGTGATGAACCAGAGGGTGGCAGGGGTGAACCAGAGGGTGACAGTGCTGAACCAGAGGGTGGCAGTGCTGAACCAGAGGGTGGCAGGTGTGAACCAGAGGGTGGCAGTGGTGAACCAGAGGGTGGCATGGGTGAACCAGACAGTGGCAGTGGTGAACCAGAGAGTGGCAGTGGTGAACCAGAGGGTGGCAGTGCTGAACCAGAGGGTGACAGTGGTAAACCAGAGGGTGGCAGTGGTGAACTAGAGGTGCTGTGATGAACCAGAGGGTGGCAGTCATGAACCAGAGGGTGGCAGTGGTGAACCAGAGAGTGACAGTGCTGTACCAGAGGGTGGCAGGGGTGAACCAGAGGGTGCTGTGATGAATCAGAGGGTGGCAGTGGTGAACCAGAGGGTGGCAGGGGTGAACCAGAGGGTGGCAGTGGTGAACCAGAGGGTGGCAGTGCTGAACCAGAGGGTGACAGTTGTTAACCAGAGGGTGGCAGTGGTGAACCAGAGGTGCTGTGAAGAACCAGAGGGTGGCAGTCGTGAACCAGAGGGTGGCAGTGGTGAACCAGAGGGTGACAGTGCTGTACCAGTTGGTGGCAGGGGTGAACCAGAGGTGCTGTGATGAACCAGAGGGTGGCAGTCGTGAACCAAAGGGTGGCAGTGGTGAACCAGCGGGTGACAGTGCTGTACCAGAGGGTGGCAGGGGTGAACCAGAGGGTGCTGTGATGAACCAGAGGGTGGCAGTGGTGAAGCAGAGGGTGGCAGGGGTGAACCAGAGGGTGACAGTGGTTAACCAGAGAGTGGCAGTGGTCAACCAGAGGTGCTGTGATGAACCAGAGGGTGGCAGTTGTGAACCAGAGGGTGGCAGTGGTGAACCAGAGGGTGACAGTGCTGAACCAGAGGGTGGCAGGGATGAACCAGAGAGTGGCAGTGCTGAACCAGAGGGTGGCATGGTGAACCAGAGGGTGGCAGGGGTGAACCAGAGGGTGGCAGTGGTGAACCAGAGGGTGGCAGTGATGAACCAGAGGGTGGCAGTGGTGAACCACAGGGTGCTGTGCCCATACACGACCGCATGGGTAACTTCGCCATGCAAGTGGCCCGCGAACACGCAAAAAGCCTCGCAAACACACAAAAACCCCGCGAACACGCAAAAAACCCCGTGAACACGCAAAAAAACAAAAATCCGCAAATTCGCACAAATTCGCGGATTTTGCGGATTGCGAATTCGATTTCGCGCGAATCCGCGGAACGCAAATTCGCAAATTTAGCCCATACTTAATTTTAAGGCACAGCAGCAGAGTTCGGGCAGTGTAGGAGATCATGCAGGGAGTGCTGTTTCAGGGTTTAGGACAGTGCAGTGGTGTTTGAACATTATAGGGGCATTTGCTGAAAATTATGTTTCAGGGTTTACAGCAGTGCAGTAGTGTTGAAAGAGTTTAGCAGGTTTTGCTAGGGATGGTATTTCAGGGTTTAG
Source organism: Lissotriton helveticus (assembly GCF_964261635.1). NCBI lineage: Eukaryota > Metazoa > Chordata > Amphibia > Caudata > Salamandridae > Lissotriton > Lissotriton helveticus. The sequence goes on from NC_136069.1 coordinate 1,622,701,602, forward strand.
GACAGTGCAGTGGTGTTCAGGCACTGTAGAGGTTCAAGGTGGGACTGATGATTCTGAGTTTAGAACAATGCAGTTGTGCTTGGGCAGTGTATGGTATCATGTAATGGCTAGGAGTATAAAGCACTGTATGTCCTAAAGCCTGACTCACTCCTTGAGTACATGTATTCTCATATCTGCAAACACATGCATCGAGCAAGTGATTATATCACAATATTCCCAAAAACACACTGACTCATATTCTGATTCTAGAGAAATCAAAATATCCCTTGCAATTCACTGAAATGATTACTGCATGCTACAGAGAGAGTTGCAATTGCATTTCTACAGCACATACAGGATCTTTATTACACAGCATGGAGAATATTTGGGAATTAAGAAACCTGACACAAATGCTGCATAGGACTTTGTAGCACTACATATAATAAAGATCCTGAGTGTACTGTAGAAATGCCATAGCAACTCTCTCTGTAGCATGTACTAATCATTTTAGTACATTTTCATTTCTACATTCTCAGTCCCACCTTGGCCCCCTACACTGCCTGAACTGCACTGCACTGTCTTAAACCCTGATACACCATCCCTAGCAAAACCTACTAAACTCTTTCAACACTACTGCACTGCTTTAAATCCAGAATCACCATCCTCAGAGAATGCCCCTATAATGTTCAATTCAATTCAATAAACTTTATTCGGTTCACACAATAGGAAACCATAAAAGTTACAAGTTACAAATACATTGTGGCCCACTTTAAAATACAACATATATATTGCAGTAATTGCAGTAAGTGTATGGTCCCAAACATACAATACAGTAAATCCAAAATGCACTAAAAAAAAGGCTGTAAAGAATACATTACAATAAGATAAATAAAAACAAATTGTTTGACAAAAATGCATCAGCCAGTTCATTTAAGTATCTAAACATTTTCTGTACCTTAGCGAGCATTTCAAAAATAGCAACTCTCTCTGTAGCATGTAGTAATCATTTCAGTGTATTTTTATTTCTATATTCTCAGTCCCATCTTGACCCCTTATACAGCCTGAAAAGCACTGCACTGTCCTAAACCCTAATACACCATCCCCATCAAAAGCTGTTAAACTCTTTCAACACTACTGCACTGTCCTAAAATCTGAAACAGCACTCCCAGCAAAACCCTATTTCACTGTAGTAATCATTGTACTGAATTGCAAGGGATACTATCATGTGTCGAAGATCACAGTGTGAGTCAGAATTCATTTCAGAAAAATGTGGCAGAATAATTTTCTTAGTTGATGTGTTTAAAAATATGGGAATACATGTACTCATGGAATGAGTCAGGCCTTAGGACAATTAGCACTACAAAGTCCAAAGCAGCATGTGTGCCAGGCCTCTGAATACCGAAATAGTCTCCATGCTGTGTAATAAAAATCCTGGGTGTGCTGTTGAAATTGCATAGCAACTGTCTCTGTAACATGTTGTAATCATTTCAGTGAATTCTCATTTCTACATTCTCAGTCTCACCTTGACCCTCTACACTGCCTGAACTCCACTGCACACTCTTAAACCCTGAAACAACACTGCCAGCCAGACTCTCTTTCACTGTAGTAATAATATCACTAAATTGCAAGGCATACTGCCATGTGTCTAAGATCACAAATAGTCTCATTTTTTACCACAGTGCATACAATCAGACATTCTCTTGACTACCTCTGTACAATAGGAAATCAACAATCACAGAGACTTTGCTAAAAGTCAAACAATATACACCTGGAAATGAAAACTATGCTGAGAGACTCAGTTTATACCACAATAACTTGGCTACTAGCTCAAAGATTACAATTGTACAAGAAGACTCTCAAATCATTTTTAATTTTTAATCATAAATGTAATCTTGTGACATTTCATATTGTAATAGAACATCTAGCATGATGTTATCAGCAATTTCAGTAACATCTTCATCAACTTCTGAACTTGACCCATTAATGCTTCAATTAATTCATTATCTAAATTTTCATCCAAAAAATCACAGGTTATATCTCCTGCACCAATAGGTTGTGCTTCATTGCTGCTGTCCACAAAAGGTACATTTAAGTCCTCTATCAGAGTGTTAGAAATTTCAAAAGTGACTTCAATGTTCTTCTGATTTTGATCCATTACACATTTTATTATGTTGCTGTACCTAGCAGAAAAATATAAACACATCATTTTATTATTTTTACTAATGGATAATACAAAACTAGTTTTATCAATTTGATGAGTACATGTATTCCCATATTTTTAAACACATCAACTAAGCAAATTATTCTGCCACATTTTTCTGAAATGAATTCTGACTCACACTGTGATCTTAGACACATGACAGTATGCCTTGCAATTCCATAAAATAATTACTACAGTGAAAGAGAGTCTTGCAGGGAGTGCTGTTTCAGTTTTTAGGACAGTGCAGTGGGGTTGTAGGACATTACAACGCATACTTTTACAACTCACACCTTTACAATGCATTTTTTACAACGCAACATCCATTACCACTTATTTCATTACAATGCACACCATTACAACAAACTTTTAAAAACTACCTTTACAAAGCATTCCATTACAACGCATACTAACTTTACAACAAATACCATTACTACGCATAACGTTACATTGCATGTAAGGTAAGTATTGGATAGTGTAGGGGTAAACATTACTATTCTAACTCCAGGGGATGCAACAGTAGGGTAAGTGTTGAATAGTGTAGGGGTAAAAATTACTATTATAACTCCAGGGGGTGCAACAGTAGGGTAAGTGTTAGATGGTAATGGTATGAGTTGTAATGGTATGCGTTGTAATGACTGCGTTTTAATGACATGCATTGTAATGGTATGCGTTGTAGTGTCATGCGTTGTAATGGTTCCGTTGTAATGGCATGCTATGTTATAGATGTTGCGTTGTAAAAGTTTTGTTGTAATGGTAGTGCGTTGTAAAAGTTGTGTTCTAAAGGTTGTTTCCCGTGCAGTGGTGTTCATGCAGGATAGGTACTCAAGATGGGACTGAGAATGTACAAATGAGAATTCACTGAAATGATTTCTACATGCTACAGAGAGATTTGGTATGCAATTTCTACAGCACACCCAGGATCTTTATTACACAGCATGGAGACTATTTGGGAATTCAGAGGCCTGGAACACATGCTGCTTTGGACTTTATAGCACTTACTGTCCTAAGGACTGACTCGCTCCATGACTACATGTATTCCCATAATTTAAAAACACATCAACTAAGCAAATTATTCTGCCACATTTTTCTGAAATTCATTCTTACTCACACTGTGATCTTAGACACATGACAGTATGCCTTGCAATTCCGTAAAATGATTACTACATTGAAAGAGAGTCTTTCTGGGAGTGCTGTTTCAGATTTTAGGACAGTGCAGTGGGGTTGTATGATGTTACAACGCATACTTTTACAATGCACACCTTTACAACACATTTTTTACAACGCAACATCCATTACAACTCATTTCATTACAACGCATAGCATTACAATGAATTTTTAAAAAATACCTTTACAACGCATTCCATTACAATGCATACTACCTTTACAAAGCATACCATTACAACGCATAACATTACATTGCATGTATGGTAAGTATTGGATAGTGTAGGAGTAAAAACTACTATTCTAACTCCAGGGGGTGCAACAGTAGGGTACGTGTTGGATGGTAATGGTATGCGTTGTAATGGTATGCGTTGTAATGACTGCATTGTAATGGAATGCATTGTAATGGTATGCGTTGTAGTGTCATGCGTTGTAATGGTTCCGTTGTAATGGCATGCTATGTAATAGATGTTGCGTTGTAAAAGATTTGTTGTAATGGTAGTGCGTTGTAAAAGTTGTGTTCTAAAGGTTGTTTCCCGTGCAGTGGTGTTCAGGCAGGATAGGTACTCAAGATGGGACTGAGAATGTACAAATGAGAATTCACTGAAATGATTTCTACATGCTACAGAGAGATTTGGTATGCAATTTCTACAGCACACCCAGGATCTTTATTACACAGCATGGAGACTATTTGGGAATTCAGAGGCCTGGAACACATGCTGCTTTGGACTTTATAGCACTAACTGTCCTAAGGACTGACTCGCTCCATGACTACATGTATTCCCATAATTTAAAAACACATCAACTAAGCAAATTATTCTGCCACATTTTTCTGAAATTCATTCTTACTCACACTGTGATCTTAGACACATGACAGTATGCCTTGCAATTCCGTAAAATGATTACTACATTGAAAGAGAGTCTTTCTGGGAGTGCTGTTTCAGATTTTAGGACAGTGCAGTGGGGTTGTATGATGTTACAACGCTTACTTTTACAATGCACACCTTTACAACACATTTTTTACAACGCAACATCCATTACAACTCATTTCATTACAACGCATACCATTACAACGAATTTTAAAAAAATACCTTTACAACGCATTCCATTACAATGCATACTACCTTTACAAAGCATACCATTACAACGCATAACATTACATTGCATGTATGGTAAGTATTGGATAGTGTAGGAGTAAAAACTACTATTCTAACTCCAGGGGGTGCAACAGTAGGGTAAGTGTTGGATGGTAATGGTATGCGTTGTAATGGTATGCGTTGTAATGACTGCGTTGTAATGGAATGCATTGTAATGGTATGCGTTGTAGTGTCATGCGTTGTAATGGTTCCGTTGTAATGGCATGCTATGTAATAGATGTTGCGTTGTAAAAGATTTGTTGTAATGGTAGTGCGTTGTAAAAGTTGTGTTCTAAAGGTTGTTTCCCGTGCAGTGGTGTTCAGGCAGGATAGGTACTCAAGATGGGACTGAGAATGTACAAATGAGAATTCACTGAAATGATTTCTACATGCTACAGAGAGATTTGGTATGCAATTTCTACAGCACACCCAGGATCTTTATTACACAGCATGGAGACTATTTGGGAATTCAGAGGCCTGGAACACATGCTGCTTTGGACTTTATAGCACTAACTGTCCTAAGGACTGACTCGCTCCATGACTACATGTATTCCCATAATTTAAAAACACATCAACTAAGCAAATTATTCTGCCACATTTTTCTGAAATTCATTCTTACTCACACTGTGATCTTAGACACATGACAGTATGCCTTGCAATTCCGTAAAATGATTACTACATTGAAAGAGAGTCTTTCTGGGAGTGCTGTTTCAGATTTTAGGACAGTGCAGTGGGGTTGTATGATGTTACAACGCTTACTTTTACAATGCACACCTTTACAACACATTTTTTACAACGCAACATCCATTACAACTCATTTCATTACAACGCATACCATTACAACGAATTTTTAAAAAATACCTTTACAACGCATTCCATTACAATGCATACTACCTTTACAAAGCATACCATTACAACGCATAACATTACATTGCATGTATGGTAAGTATTGGATAGTGTAGGAGTAAAAACTACTATTCTAACTCCAGGGGGTGCAACAGTAGGGTACGTGTTGGATGGTAATGGTATGCGTTGTAATGGTATGCGTTGTAATGACTGCATTGTAATGGAATGCATTGTAATGGTATGCGTTGTAGTGTCATGCGTTGTAATGGTTCCGTTGTAATGGCATGCTATGTAATAGATGTTGCGTTGTAAAAGATTTGTTGTAATGGTAGTGCGTTGTAAAAGTTGTGTTCTAAAGGTTGTTTCCCGTGCAGTGGTGTTCAGGCAGGATAGGTACTCAAGATGGGACTGAGAATGTACAAATGAGAATTCACTGAAATGATTTCTACATGCTACAGAGAGATTTGGTATGCAATTTCTACAGCACACCCAGGATCTTTATTACACAGCATGGAAGCTATTTGGGAATTCAGAGGCCTGACACACATGCTGCTTTGGACTTTATAGCACTAACTGTCCTAAGGAATTACTCACTCCATGACTACATGTATTACCATAATGTAAAAACACATCAACTAAGCAAATTATTCTGCCACATTTTTCTGAAATTAATTCTCACTCACACTGTGATCTTAGACACATGACCGTATGCCTTGCAATTCAGTAAAATGAGTACTACAGTGAAAGAGAGTCTTGGAGGGAGTGCTGTTTCAGATTTTAGGACAGTGCAGTGGGGTTGTAGGACATTACAACGCATACTTTTACAACACACACCTTTACAATGCATTTTTTCACATTTTAGGACAGTGCAGTGGTGTACAGGCAATGCAGGGGCTCAAGGTGGGACTGAGAATGTAGAAATGAGAATTCACTGAAATAATTTCTACATGCTACTGAAAAAGTTGGTATGCAATTTCTACAGCGCACCCAGGATCTTTATTACAAAGCATGGAGACTATTTGGGAATTCAGAGGCCTGAAACACATGCTGCTTTGGACTTTATAGCACTAACTGTCCTAAGGAATGACTCACTCCATGACTACATGTATTACCATAATTTAAAAACACATCACCTAAGCAAATTATTAT